>NC_092777.1:52896793-54268043 GCF_047496795.1 Chiloscyllium punctatum
AAAAAAATAGAACATTTGCATACACATTTGAAATATATAATTATAATTTGCTATAGCTATAATTAGTTTCTTTAAATAAAACTTGTGTAGCACCTGCGTCACTAAAGTATCTGTTATGACAGCTTCACATTATTGCAAGGTTTTTGGCTGGATGCAGATTTCACCCAAATAACAGTTTTTAAAGCTTTAAGATTTTGAATTCATCAGTGTTGTACTGCTTTGCTTCATTAATTTCCTAAAACCTTCGCCTTATTAGGAAATAGAACAGTTTTCAACCTTCTTACAGACAACATCCAAAAGACCAGAAAAACCCAGCTGTTTCACCTGTATAAATTTCTGGGCACATTGCAGGTTTATCTGATATCAAATGTGAGATATTCTGGTGGCATGCAAACACATGCGGCTCTGAAGTGGGGAACAGATCTGTCACGACAGGGCTGTGCACTCAGTCATTTTCCATGTTTGGATTCATGGTGTCGGTGTTAAACGCACTGGCATACGTGAGGGCAGATGAGCTGAAAATGTGTTGCTGGAAAAGTGCAGCAGGTCAGGCAGCATCCAAGAAGCAGGAGAATCGACGTTTCGGGCATGAGTCCTTCTTCAGGAATGAGGAGAGGTGCTACGCAAGTTTTATCTCTGAAGAAGGGCTCGTGCCCGAAACATCGATTCTCCTGCTTCTTGGATGCTGCCTGACCTGCTGCACTTTTCCAGCAACACATTTTCAGCTCTGATCTCCAGCATCTGCAGTCCTCACTTTCTCCGTGAGGGCAGATGACCCTCCTTGTTGCTCCTGTTGAGATGTGTGGCTCTTATTCGCCTCTGGGCAACTAGGGATGGGCAATAAATGCTGGCCTCGTCCCATGAATGAATTTTTTTTTAATGAAAAAGACATTGAAGAACAGCGTTCAAATACTATTTTGTAATAGGAGGAATGTTACAATCTGACTTGTCAACCAACAATATCATGCATGATGATGGGAAGCAGTTAATAAAGTTCAGTAGATCTATGATTAGTTGCTGATTTCTAAGCACCCTTATTCCCCACCCTTCCCAACCCATCTAATTTCTCTGGTGCTTCATTCCCTTGTTTCCTTAACCATTTCATTTTGTTGCGGGTGGTCTTTTCCTTTAATCAGAATAATATATAGTTGGCAAAGAGGCAGTGAGTCCAGATGACAGCATCCAGAATTTAACAAGTACACAGATGAAGCAATTGCATATCAAGTAAAAGCTTCAGTGAAGTGAAAACTGATTCAGGTGTTTAAGTGCTTGCAAGTTTGAGGCTATAAAAGGCCTTTACTCTGGAAATACTTCAATTTGAATAGATCATAACTTGACTGCACACGTGGGAGGTTTTTATTTTTTGCACCCAGCAAGTTGGTTTAGTCACTAACAATCATCCAGTACTGTGTTAAAAACAGAGTTATAGTTTGAATTTGAGATAGGATCCCAGACAGCACATAGCCACAATTGGCTTTTTTGGCAGACCCAATGTGTCAAAAGCCAACACCTGTTCCTTAAGTAGCCAAACTCTTTGGTTTAATTTGTCATTAGGATCAAAATAGTTTTGAAATGAGTGTCAGTGCGATATCAGTGAGATCAGGAGGAGGGCTGAATATATCAAGAGAGACTGGGATTTTAGCAACCCATGCCCATAATGAAAAAGACCAGAGCAAGCTGCCTTCGGACACCACCTCACTCCACCCCTCCAAACCCATCACCCCCATTCCTTGTCCTGTGACAATCTCCGGGAAGCAGGGAATTAATTCTCTGCTGAGTCCTTGTTGTCACTCACTTGCTAACGATTGTCCACCAAGGACATTGTATATATCACTGGCCATGGGCTCTGTGGGTCATTTTGTGGCTGCCCCAATTCGAGAGCCACATTGCTGACTGCACGTTACTTCTGGAAGTGAAGTTGGTCCATGCACTCAACCACTGGTATTCCTTTCTCTGGCTCCTTTATACTGTGCTTCCTCTTGCCTTCTGATATCCTTGAAAAATTGTGTCCTTTCACACAGGAGGTTCGCCCAAATCAGTTCTTTCTGACTGAAGGTCACCTGTGCATTGCCACCGATGCTGCGCTTTCGGAGGTAAGCCTTCACAGATTCTTGGAACTGTTTCCTTTGTCATCCTCTTGTTCAAATGTCTACCTTGAGCTGGCTGCAGAAGATTTGCTTTGGCGTTTAGACTTCAGGTGCCATAACCTTGCGGTCGGCACAGCGGAGTTAATTTTGAATGATCGTGATCGCTGTGGGTTCTATTGGCTCTTTCAAAATTTGTGGAAGCTGAGTGGTTGAGTCTATTTAAAGCTATGGGGATCAATTTGTTCAGTTGGCTGGTTTGCAGTGCAGAGTGATGCCACCAGTGTGAGTTTACTTCCTGCATTTGCTGTGGTTCATATGAAAGATCCAGCTTCTCAATCTCTCCTGTCCTGAGGTGTGGTGACCCTCGGCTTAAACCACCATGAGTTGTCTGTCTCTAATGAGAGAGCATGCCCTTTAGCTTTATTGGCTCCTTCAAGGACACTGTTGTTAGTGTGCCTGCCCTTCCAGTGAATGGAGAGAATCCATCTCAAATAACTTTCATGATGCTTTTCTCTGGCCTTGAGTATGGTTTCTACAGGTAGTCAAAGTTTTTGATCCATATAAAACAGTTGGCGGATGATTGCTTTACGTAGAACATGACAGTGCAGTACAGGCTCTGTGAAACTAATCTGAAACCCATCTAACCTACACTATTCCAATCTCATCCATATGCCTATATAATGACCATTTAAATGCCTGTAAATTTGGCAATTCTACTACTATTGCAGGCAGAGTATTCCACACCCCTACTACTCTGAGTAAAGAAATTACCTCTGATATCTGTCCTATATCTATCGCCCCTCAATTTAAAGCTATGTCTGATCGTGCTAGCCATCACGATCCAAGGAAATAGGCTATCACTATCCACCCGATCTAATCCATGATTTATCTTGTATGTCTCAATTAAGTCACCTCTTAACCTCCCTCTCTCTAATGAAAACATCCTCAAGTCCTTCAACCTTTCCTCATAAGACTTTCCCTCCATACCAGGCAACATTCTAGTAAATTTCCTCTGAACACTCTCCAAAGCTTCCACATCCTTCCTATAATGCGGTGACCAGGAATGTACGCAATACTCCCAAGTGCAGCCGCACCAGAGTTTTGTACAGCTGCAACATGAACTCCTGATTCTGAAATTCAATCCCTCTACTAATAAAAGCTACCACACCATATGTCTCCTTAACAGTCCTATCAACCTGGGTGGCAACTTTCAGGGATCTATGTACACGGACACAGAGATTTCTGCTCATCCACACTACCAAGAATCTTACCATTCACCCAGTACTCTGCATTCCTGTTACTCCTTCCAAAGTGAATTGTCTCACACTTTTCTGCATTAAACTCCATTTGCCACCCCTCAGACCAGCTCTGCAGCTTATCTATGTTCCGCTGTAACCTACAACATCCATTGGCACTATCCACAACTGCAGCAACCTTCATGTCGCCTGCAAATTTATTAACCCATCCTTCTATGCTCTCATCTAGGTCAATTATAAAAATGACAAATAACAGTGGACCCAAAACAGATCCTTGTGGTACATCACTAGTAACTGAGCTCCAGGATGAATATATCCCACCAACCACCACCCTCTGTCTTGTTTCAGCTAGCCAATTTATGATACAAACCATTAAATCACCCTCAATCCCATGTCTCCATATTTTGTGCAGTAGCCTACCGTGGGGAAACTTATCAAACACCTTACTGAAATTCACATGAACAGCCTTACCCTCATCCACCTGTTTGGTCACCACCTCAAAGAACTCAATAATGTTTGTGAAGCATGACCGACCCTTCTCAAAATCATGTTGATGATCTCCAATCAACTTATTCCTCACTGGATGATTATAAATCCTATCTCTTATAACCCTTTCCAACACTTTACCCACAACTGAAGTAAGGCTCACTGGTCTGTAATTACTGGGGTTGTCTCTACTCCCCTTGAGCTGAAAATGTGTTGCTGAAAAAGCACAGCAGGTCAGGCAGCATCTAAGGAACAGGAGAATCGACGTTTTGGGCATGAGCCCTTCAGGAATAAGGGAACAACATTTGCTATCCTCCAGTCTTCTGGTACTAGTCCTGTAGACAATGACAACATAAAGATCAAAGGCTTGGCAGTCTCCTGGCTTCCCAGAGAATCAGAGGATAAATCCCATCTGGTCCAGGGGATTTATATATTTTCACTCTTTACAGAATTGCTAATACCACCACTTTGTGAACCTCAATCGCATCTAGTCTAGGAGCCTGTATCTCAGTATTTTTCATGATAACATTATCTTGTTCCAGTGTAAATACTGACGAAAAATATTAATTTATCACTTCCTCTATATACTCTGGCTCCATGCACAACTTCCCACTACTGTCCTTGATTACTTCTAATCTTCTCTTGTCATTCTCTTTATCCCTTACATATCTAAATAAAGCTTTAGGATTTTCTCTGATGCTATCTGCCAACAAATCTTCACGTCCCTTCCTTGCTCATCTTAGCGCTCTCTTCGGTCTTTCCTGGCTACCTTGTAACTCTCAATTGCCCTAACTGAGCCTTCACATCTCATCCTAACCTCCTTCCTCTTGACAAGAGATTCAACTTCCTTAGTAAACGATGGCTCCTGCGCTCGACAACTATCTCCCTGCCTGTCAGGTACGTACTTATTAACGGCATGCAGTAGCTGTTCCTTGAATAAGCTCCACATTTCTATTGTGCCACTCCCCTGCATTTCCTTCCCCATCCTATGATCCTAAATATTGCCAAGTTGCATCATAATTGCCTTTCCTCCCGGTGTAGCTCTTGCCCTCTGGTGTATACCTATCCCTTTCCATCGCTAAAGTAAACACCACTGAATTGTGGTCACTATCACCAAAGTGCTCACCGACCTCCAAATTTAACATCTGGCTGGGTTCATTACACAGTACCAAATCTAATGTGGCCTTGCCCCTTGTTGGCTTGTCTACATACTGTGTTAGGACACTCTCCTGCACACAATGGACAAAAACTGTACTTGAACTATAGTATTCCCAGTAAATATTTGGGAAGTTAAAGTCCCTCGTCACAACTATCCTGTCACTTTTAGTCCTGTCAAGAATCATCTTTGTTATCCTTTCCACTACATCTCTGGAACTATTATGAGGCCTATAGAAATCTCCCAACAGGTTGACCTCTCCTTTCCTGTTTCTAATCTCAGTCTATTTTACCTCTGATGAGTCTTCAAACGTTCTTTCTGCAGCCGTAATACTGTCCTTGACTAACAATGTCACACCCCCACCTCATTTCACATCTGCTCTGTTCTTCCTGAATGAGATATAGGTAAGCTGGTGGTGATGGCAATCTCCCTGACATTTCTCTTTTTTTTAATCCCAGATTTTCAAGAGAACAGTTAATGGAGATGGCAGGTAAACTCTGTTGCTCCAAGTTTGAAAATCTCTTCTGGAATGAGGTATAGCATTATCGATAAGAATCTTAGTATCAATGCAGATGTCACAGTCATCAATAGAATCATGGCTGTTGTGAATGAACTGGAACTTGCCTTGGGTGAATTGGTAAAGGACTTTAGTATTGTCAAGATTGAAGTGGAGACCAATTCTTTGGTATGCTCCTGTAAAGGCATTAGGTGAAGCTTGTAAATTATTTTCCAAGTGGAGATGACACACTCATCTGCATACTGAAGTTCCATGAACAGTGTCAGTGTTGTTTTCATCTTGTTTTTCAACCGGTTGAGGTTAGAAAGTGTCTACTGGGAAGTTCATTCTTAACAAAATGAGGAATGCTGGTGATAAAGACGGGGGCAATGACACATTCCTGCTTGACTCCTCTCTTGACCTCAGCACTCATATTACCATCAGTGCGGACTGTCATTGACACCTTGTTGCGATGGCGATGTTGATGAAGTTCACTGGACAGCTGGCCATTGACAGGATCTTCCAAAGTACTTCATGATTCATTGAGTCAAAAGCTTTGGTCAGGTTATGAAGGCCATGTAGTGTATTAGTGTTGGTCCGGCATTTCTCTTGGAGTCAGTGAGCAGTGAAAATCATGTCCATAATTTCATGGTTTGTTCAGAAGTCACACTGGTTTTCAGGAAGGAATTCTTGAGGCTGAGAGAAGGAGCCAAATGAGGGTTCAGGCGATGATCTTCCTGACTGTGGGAAGTTGGGAGATTCCTCGGTCATTCCCACAGTCATTATTGTCTCCTTGAAGCTGGTGGCAATGGCAATATCCCTGAGATTTCTTTTCTGTCCCACATTTTCAAGAAACCAGTTGATGGGGATGGCAGGTAAGCTCTGTTCAGAGTTTGAAAATCTTTGCTGGAATCTTGTCCATTTCTGCAGCTTTTCCATTCTTTAAGAGTTAAATGGAGGCTTTGACTTCTGCCAAACTAGGTGGGAGTGATGTTGGAGGATATCCTGAAACATGTCCTCATCTATGACTGTTTCACAGGTCAAGAGTCCCTTGAGCTATTCTCTTTATTGAAGGTTGATGTTTTCTTTCCCTCTTGGAAGAGGGCCATCCTTACTCTGATGCCAAGGGTACTGGGTCTGTACATTGCCTTGATGGCACTGAACAAACCCTGGGTATCATGCCTTTGAGCAAGAAGTTGCAGCTCCTTTAGCTTTGAGTCCACCATTGGTTCTTGGTTTCTCTCATTCTTCTTTGAAACTTCACTTTTGCTGTTTGGTGAGTTTTCCTCTTTGCTGCATTGGTGGTGTTTCACCTGGCGTGGAGAGCTTCCTCTTCATGTCGTTGGGGACTTGGATGATGTCATTCTTGTCACTTCCTAGTCTTGTAGCTGATTGGTTTCTTCACAGTATGATGATGATGACTGTCTTCACCTCTTCCCAATTTTCCTCTGCTCCTTTTGAAATGAATGCTTTGGAGATTTTGGTGAAGACATTGTTGGAAGATCACTAATCTGCCTGACTCTTGAAGCCGTTCAACATGAACTTTCTTTCTGAACTTTTACTTCATCTTTTAGTGTGGGAGTGCCAATGCAAATCAGCAGATGCAGTCCCTGACGGAAGATCGAGCTAGTGGCAAAAGAACCTTAACATCTGGCGGTCTCTCTACTGCTGTAGTCTCCATCCACTTTGATTGAAATTACATGGGTATGGTCCACCTGAATTGTCCTTGCGGACCTGTTTTGGATTGCACTTTGGTTTCATCCCTCCAATCTTACTGTCATCACCTGACCTTGTCCAGGGGTCCAAATGGCATCACTCTCAAGATCAACAGAACACTCGAGCCTCTCCACCACAGCACGGTGACAATCCACAAAGAGACCTCTGGTGAGTGTTTGTTATTTAACTTAAGGAATTTCAACTTGCATAAGTTAAACATTTATTTAAGGACTAAAAATTTTAGCACAGGCAAGAATATTCAAAATTTAGTCATTACCTGAGGAAATTGGGAGTGGCCATTGTTGAGATGGCCTTCATTTTAAACTGTGCAGGGGGCACTGTTCTGGCAAGTCTTGAGCAGTAGAAAAGGCTTTGAACTAAGTAGTGGAGGTGCAAGATTGTGAAAGTGGTGATGTGATAAATTGACAAGTAAGAACAAAGCAAGTGAGCTGAATAGCAAGAAGGCAAATGATATTCACAGCATAGCAGAGTGCAAACCAAAGCGTGTGCCAGTAGATAAGATTAGATTCTGCAAACATAATAAAAAGACACTATTGCTCTGTATGAGAATATATTCACCATCGACAATAAAATGGTTGAATTGGCAATTTGATTAGAAACAAATGTGCATGTTCTGATAGCCATTACAGAGATCTGACTGTATGATAAAATCTGGGACCTGAATGTTCAAGGATAACTTATATTTTGAAAGCATGGGAAATCATAAAAAGGTGGAGTATTTCTCTTAATTAAAGCAACATTAGTTGTACAACAGTATCAACTCTTGAAATAATTTTATGTAGGGATAAATAGTAAAGGTGGGAAGTCAATTGTGGGAGTCCTTTTTTCAGCTCCTACAAATAACTACTCTGGTATACTGGAAGGAGCAATGCAGGGTTGTGAGAAAGGAATGGTGATAATCGTGGGTGATTCCTTCAAATGTCTATGTGATGAAAATTAGTTTGGCAGAGATAATGTTGAAGATGTATTAATGGTGATTTTGTGACAGTTTCTTGAAGCCTAGCAACGAGCAGGCTATTCTGGAGCTGATGGTTTGTAATAAGACATCAATATATACAGCCTCTCAGTATCTACCCTGGCAAAAACCCTGAAAATCTTACCATTCTTTTGGTATCTCTTATCCTTCTAAACTCCAGTGAATACAAGTCTAATTTACTCAATCTGTCATTTTTAAAAAAAAAGCCCAGCATAGCCAGTGAGCTTTCTCTGGGCTGCCTTCAATGCCAGGATACCTACCATTATAACTGGATCAAAATTGTTCACAGTATCCCAGTTATGGTCTAACTAGTGCCTTGTATAGTTTTAGTAAGACCTTCCCATTTTTATACTCTCGTCCCTTTTGAATTAAAGGTAAACAGTCCATTTATCTTTCTTACTACGCACTGAATGTGTGATTAATGTTAAGAACTTCAAATTCTTCCACACTGCAGCTGTCTGCTGTCTTTCTCCATTTCAATAATAGCTCTGCTATTCTTTATAACAAAGTACATAACCTCATTCCTCATAATTATATTCTATCTACCAAGTTTTGCTCCCTTACATCACCTTTCTATGTTCCTCTTTAGAGTCTTTGTATCATTCCCACCACTTGCTTTCTCACCGATTCACCTGAAAGCTTGGCAGTAGAACATTCACTTTTCTCATTCAAAGAACAAAGAAAATTACAGCACAGGAACAGGCCTTTCACCCTCCAGGCCTGTGCCGATCCAGATCCTCTATCCAAACCTGCCTGCCTATTTTCTTAGGATCTGTATCTCTGTGCTCCCTGCCCATTCATGTGTCTGTCGAGATACATCTTAAATGAATTATCATTCCCGCCTCTACCACCTCCACTGGCAACATGTTCCTGGCACCCACCACCCTCTGCGTAAAGAACTTTCCACACGTATCTCCTCTAAACTTTTCCCCTCTCATTTTGAACTCGTGACCCCTAGTAAGTGATTGCCCGCTCTGGGGGAAAAAGCTTCTTGTTATCCACCCTGTCTGTACCCCTCAAGATTTTGTAGACCTCAATCAGGTCCCCCCTCAACTTCCATCTTTCTAATGAAAATAATCCTAATCTCCTCAACCCCTCTTCATAGTCAGTGCCCTCTATAACAGGCGACATCCTAGCGAACCTCCTCTGCACCCTTTCCAAAGCAATCCACATCGTTTCGTAATGTGGTGACCAGAACTATACACAGCATTCCGAATGTGACTGAACCAAAGTCCTGTACAACTGTAACATGATTCAATTCGTGAATTTATATGATAAATAATTGTGACCTCCGCACTGATCCATGTGTCACTCCACTAGATGCAAGTTGCCATCCTGACAATGCCACATTTATCTCAATCCTCCAAATTCTATTTGCTAGCCACACTTCTATATGCTAATTTGCTACCCCCAACATTATGGGTGTTTCCTTTTAATTGGCTTTATGCACACTACTTTATCATATGCCTTTATCAAACCCTAGTTTGTTACATATACTGATTTTTTTTCCCTTTTATCTGTCCTACTTGATACCTCTTCAAAAAAATACTCATAAATTAGTCAGGCATGATTTCCCCTTCATGAAGCCATACTGACTCTGCTTGAGTACAATATGATTTTCTGCTATTATATCCTTTTATAATCAACTCCAAAATGTTCCCAATGACTGAAGTTATTGCCAGTGATCTCTTTGTATCTTAAAATCATTTATTTGCTCACATATTAAAGTACAAATTTAGCTCCAGAAGCAGTTCAGAAAATGTGTTCATTCAAGTGTTTCCAAGAATGAGATGAGCTGGGAGAGATTGGACTTGTAACCATTCAAGTTTAGAATAATGAATTGCGATCATAAAGTCCTCAGAAGACCCGTCAGGCTGGATATTTAAAGATGTTTCCCTTTGTCAGAGAGATAGGAACTGGCGTGCAGGTTTGAAAAGTAAAGGGCAATGGAAAGATTCTTTCTTTCTTTATACAGCACGTGAGAACATTCATTTTAGAGCTGATGTGGGTTGGGAATGAGTGAAATTGTTTCTGCTTCCAAACATGGATGTTTTATTGTGGAATGAACAATCCAGGCTCATGATCGATGAGGCCAGGAAATCAAGGAGTTGCATTTAAATGTTTCATTGTAATGTCTTGAGTGCGTCTGTGGTGAGTTACTTGGAAGTGCATATCTGTTTGATCGACAGCCTTAGCTCTTATGCTGATTGGAGTCATACCTGGCAAATAGGAAGATGGTCGTGCTTGGTGGAGGTCAGTCATTTCAGCTTCTGGACATCTCTACAAGAGTTCCTCACGGTTGTGTCCTTAACCTGACCTTCCCTCCATCAGAAGTGGAGATGTTCTCCGATGATTGCAGTGTTCAGTACCATTCAGGACTGAATGATGCTGAATGCAACGTGATTTGGATAATATTGAGGGTTGGGCTGACAATGGCAAGTATCATTTATGCCACACAAATGCCGGACTGTGACCATTTCTAATAAGCATTCATCTAATCACTGTCCCTTAACATGTAATGCTGTTACCGTCATTGAATTCCCCCATTCTCAACATGTTGGGGTTACTATTAACCAGAAATTCAATACATAAGTCACTACGTGAATATAGTGACTTACAAAAGCGAGGCTAGAAATTTTGTGGTGAGTAACTCCCCAAAGCCTGTCTCTCATCTACAAGGTGAGTGAGTCAGGAGTGTGATTGAATTTTCCCCGCTTGCCTGGATGGGTGCAGCTCCAACAACATGTAAGTTTGACACCATCCAGGGCAAAGCAGCCTGCTTGATTGGCACCATGAACATCCACTTCCTCCACCACAAGTGCTCAGTTGCAGCAGTGTGTACTATCTACAAGATGCACTGCAGAAATTCACCAAAGATGTTTAGATGCACCTTGCAAGCCATAACCAATTCCACCTCAAGGGTCAAGGGCAGCAGATACATGGAATGCCACCACCTGCAAGTTTCCCTCCCAGCCTCTCACCATCTTCACTTGAAAACATCTTGCCATTCCTTGTTTGTTGCTGCATAAAAATCCTGGAATTCTCTTCCTAAGTTGTCGGTCAACCTACAGTGCACAGACTGCAGCTGTTCAAGATTTTTTTTTATTTAATGCTGTCATGTGTACCGAGGTACAGTAAAAAGTGTCTTACATACAGAAATGACAGCCTCCATCAGAAGTGGGGATGTTCTCCGATGATTGGTGCTGAACACTGTGCATTCAGGACTGAATGATACTGAAGCAATTCTATACAAATGCATCAGAGTAACAGAACAGAGTGCAGGATACAATGTTACAGCTGCTGAGAAGGTGCAGAACGATAGCAACATTTATCATTTAAAGCTATCCATTTAAAAGTTTGATAACAGTGGAGTTGAAGCCGTTCTTGAATCTGTTTGTATGTGTATACAAACATTTACATCTTTTGCCTGATTGAAGAGGGTGGAACAAAGTATAACTGAGGTGGGAGGGGTCTTTTTTTGATTGTGTTGATTGCTTTCCCAATGCAGTTGGAAGTATAGATGAAGTCGCTGGATGGGAGGTTGGTTTGCGTGTTCACAACTCTGTTGTTTCTTTTGAAATTGGGAAGAGCACTTACCGTACTGAGGCTACGTTTTGTGATGTATCTATAAAAATTTGTAAGCATCTTTATGGACATGCCAAGTTTCCTTCATCCCCTGAGGAAGTAGAGATGTTGTTGTGCTTTCTTGACTGTGGTGTCAACATTGGTGGACCAAGATAGATTGTTGGTGATGTTCTCCACCTCAGCACCACTGATACAGACAGGGGCATGCCCTCAACTCCATTTCCTGAAATCAATGACCAGCTTCTTCATTTTGCTGACTTTGATGGAGAGATTGTTGTCTTTGCACCATGCCATTAAGCACTCAATCTCTTTTCTGTATTCTATCTCCTGGTAATTTGAGTGTTGTCATCAGCAAACTTGTAAATGGAGTGGGTGCGGAATTTGGCCCCACAATTGAGTGTATAAGGAGTATAGTAGGGGATTGGGTATGCAGCCTTGCAGGGCGTCGGTGTTGAGGATTATCGTGGAGGAGGTGTTGTTGCTTATCCTTAAAGACTGCGCTTTGTTGGTCAGGATGTCGAGAATCCAGTTACAGAGGTGGGAAAGCCGAGACCTCAGTCAGAGTCTGCAGACGAGTTTGTTTGGAATTATGGTGTTGAAGATAGAGCTGTAGTCAATAAATAGGAGCTTAATATCAGTATCCTTGTTGCCTTGACGTTCCAGAGATGAGTCTAGGGCCAGGGAGATGGTAACTGTTGCATCAGTCGGCAAATTGCAAAGTATTAAGGCAGTCTGGGAGGCCGGAGTTACTGAAAGCCCTGACCAACCTCTTGGTGCACTTCATAGTTATGGAGGTCAGAGCCACCATGTGGCAGCCCTTGAGACATGCTTCATGATTTTTCTTTGGCACTCATGATGGCAGTCATCTTGAAGCAGATGGGGACTTCAGATAATAGTAACAAGAGGAAGATGTCAATGAATAATACGCACTGGATCTGAATGCATGACTTGAGACTCTATCTGGGACACTTTCTTTCCATACATTCACTCTTAAGGCCCATCTAGTGTCTGTGGCAGTGACCGAGGGTACAGCTGCATCTAAGACTGATGGGACAGGTAATATCATTTCAGTGCCCTTCTGTTCAAAGCAAGAGGAGAATGCATTGAGGTCATAGGGATATCCTGTTGCCTCCAAATCTGTTTGACTTTGCTTTTAGCCCATTATGTCAAGTAAGCCTTGCTGCAAATGACAGGTGTCCATGTGGTCCATCTGCATTTCAGACTTAGGTTGGTATTGTCTCTTGGTGTCTTGGCCTGTGAAGGTTGTACCTGGATTTCCTATGTGAGGCAGGATCACCTGACCTGAATGCCTCAAACCTGGACTTCAGTAGGTAGTGGACCTCTCGGTTCCTCTGTGGTTTCTGGTTGGGGAATGTTTGCATTAACTTCGGCACTCAGTCATCTACACACTTTACTAATGAAGTCTGTAACAGTGGCATACTCACAGTTCACCATCCCTTTCTCAAGGGCAATTGGGGATGGGCAATAAATGATGTCAGCCAGTGACATCCACATCTCATGAGTGAATCTAAAAAGTTCTAGATTCCTTGAATCTTAATGAGATGAATAGCTGGCTAATTTTCTTTATTGGTGACAGTGGTTGAAGGTGAAATTTGGATGAGGACTCCATTCTGAAGTTAGAAAGTGTCAGAGGCTGAGGGGTGACCTTTCAGAAGTTGATAAAATCATGAGGGGTGTAGATTAGTTGGCTAGTCAAGGTCTCTTCCCCAGAGTAGGAGAGTCTGAAACTAGAGAGCATAGGTTTAAGGTGAGAGGGGAAGGATTTAAAAGGGACCTAAGTGACAATGTTTTTTTATGCAGAAGCTGGTGTGAACATTTAATGGCACCTGCGTAAATGAATAGAAACGGCTTCGAAGGATATAGGCCAAATACTGACAAATGGGATTGGATTAGTTTATCTGGTTGGAATGAAGAAGTTGGACCGAGTGGTCTATCTCTGTGCTGTACATCTCAATGACTAAAGACCACCTCTTATTGTGGCCATCTGACCAAAGCTGTTGATGTTTTTTAAGAATGACATCTTCAGTAATGCAACTCCAATCCATTACTGTACTTCCCCAGGACCTGATCAGGCGTACTCTAGTACTTGTGGGAAGCTAGAGAAGTGATTGCTGGGCCTCTTGCTGAGATATTTGTATCATCGATAGTCACAGGTGAAGTGGCGGAAGACTGGAGTTTGGCTAACATGGTGCCACTGTTTAAGAAGGCTGGTAAGGACAAGCCAGGGAACTATAGACCGGTGAGCCTGATGTTGGTGGTGGGCAAGTTGTTGGAGGGAATCCTGGGGGACAGGATGTACATGTATTTGGAAAGGCAAGGACTGATTAGGGATAGTCAATATGGCTTTGTGTGTGGGAAATCATGTCTCACAAACTTGATTGAGTTTTTTGAAGAAGTAACAAAGAAGATTGATGAGGGCAGAGCGGTAGACATGATCAATATGGACTTCAGTAAGGCAGTCGACAAGGTTCCCTATAGGGGACTGATTAGCAAGGTTCGATCTCATGGAATACAGGGAGAGCTAGCCATTTGGATACAGAACTGGCTCAAAGGTAGAAAACAGAAGGTGGTGGTGGAGGGTTGTTTTTCAGACTGGAGGCCTGTGACCAGTGGAGTGCCACAAGGATTGGTGCTGGGTCCTCTACTTTTTGTCATTTACATAAATGATTTGGATGCGAGCATAAGAGGTACAGTTAGTAAGTTTGCAGATGACCCCAAAATTGGAGGTGTAGTGCACAGTGAAGAGGGTTACCTCAGATTACAACAGAATCTGGACCAGATGGGCCAATGGGCTGAGAAGTGGCAAACGGTGTTTAATTCAGATAAATGCGAGATGCTGCATTTTGGGAAAGTAGATCTTAGCAGGATTTATGCACTTAATGGTAAGGTCCTAGGGAGCATTGCTGAACAAAGAGGCATTGGACTGCAGGTTCATAGCTCCTTGAAAGTGGAGTCACAGGTAGATAGGATAGTAAAGAAGGCATTTGGTATGCTTTCCTTTGTTGGTCAGAGTATTGAGTACAGGAGTTGGGAGGTCATGCTGCGGCTGTACAGGACATTGGTTAGGCCACTGTTGGAATATTGTGTGCAATTCTAGTCTTCCTATCAGAAAGATGTTGTGAAATTTGAAAGGGTTCAGAAAAGATTTACAAGGATGTTGCCAGGGTTGGAGGATTTGAGCTACAGGGAGAGGCTGAACAGGCTGGGGCTGTTTTCCCTGCAGCATCTGAGGCTAAGGGGTGACCTCCTAGAGGTTTACAAAATTGAGGGGCATGGACAGGGTAAGCAGGCAAAGTCTTTTCCCTGGGGTTGGGGAGCCCAAAACTAGAGGGCATAGGTTTAGGGTGAGCGGGGAAAGATATAAAAGAGACCTACGGGGCAACTTTTTTTATACAGAGAGTGGTACGTGCATGGAATGCCAGAGGATGTGGTGGAGGCTGGTACAATTGCAACATTTTAAGAGTCATTTAGATGGATATATGAATAGGAAGGGTTTGGAGGGATGTGGGCTGGGTGCTGGCACGTGGGACTAGATTGGGTTGGGATATCTGGTCAGCGTGGATGGGTTGGACTGAAGGGTCTGTTTCCTTGCTGTACATCTCTATGACTCCATGGTAAGTCAACATATTATGATGACAGCAATGTGTGGGAAGAAAGCAAAAACATTAAGTGTAAATACTGTTTTTAGAGTTCTCCCTTCTAGGTAATGGTAGGACTTTAGTTATGCTATCTACTGCACCTTGGATACAGGACACAATTTAAGAGGGTCAACCTTGAATGATGCGATTGTTCTCGAAAGTTAAATTGAAAATTGTGCTCTCCAGTGATGATACTAATTGCGGTGCATGTGCTGCATGCTTTCAAGAATTGTAAATGCATTTCCATTGTTGTTCTCTTGCACTACAAACCAGAATATCTCAGTACTATAGCATATCTTTCATCTGTGTAAATTTGTATTGAAGAATGGAAATACATTTTCAGTTGTTAGAAAATGCTGACTTTTATGATTCTCTGGCCATAAATCAAACTGATATGCTATAATATTATAGTAATAGCACATGAGAGCTTTAACCTTTTTAAGGATAGTTCATTACTCTGACACCTTCTGTTGAGTGATTATACTGTAATGCTTTGGTTTCTGAAATCGTTTATTTGGTGCTGTGCAGAACATCAACTGGACAATGCTTCCTTCTAAAAGATGTGAATTATCATAAAAATAAATATAAATCAGAGAAACTTCAATTATCATTTTGCTTCCATTCAAAACCCATAATGTGTCTCAATGATTTGTTTCAGTTGCCTAAAACCCATGTCATTACTGATCCAATAATGCAAAATATGAATATTTCATAAGGTACTTGGAAAAGGGGAAACACAGGAAGTGATTCACAACCAGAGCAAGAATCCAGTCTTTACAATTGGACGTTTGAGAATGTGCAAGGTACTGGTTCTTTCACTGTCAAGATTTCTTTTAAATGTTTCTGTCACTGTGCCATGTTGGAAATTGTTAGATTAACAATGACAGATTCGTATCGTGTTTTAATCACCATGAATAATTGAATTTCACTTTTGCAATACTTTATACACTTGGTGCATTTTGTTTAACTTTACCCCAATGTGTTATTTAAACAATTTAAATTAGAATTGTGCGAAACAAAATGTTATTTTATCCCCAGTCCTCCAAGTCCAACCACCTAAGATGCTTCCACCAAGTGACTGAATTGAAGATGTGGTGAATGTAGGACTGGCCTTTGAATTTCCCATCTCTCTGTTAACTTGCTATCGAGACGGAAACTTGGTATAGAAATGGATCTGATCAAGACTTAAAATTCGCTTTTAAATCTCCTTTGCCTGTTCTTATGTTTTTATGAGTAGGCGACCGATTCAGCCGTCTGATAATGATGTATAAATTACTACCAGGATGATTTTGAATGTGATATGGGTAGATTTGTTCTGAGATTCTGCTTCCCTCGCCCCCGTAAATGTTTGGCAGATGTAGAAGATTTGACAATTGGAAAAATTTGAACAAAATCATTGCAAAGCACAGCACGTCAACTCATCATGTTGTCATAGTTATCAATCTGCTCAGATCTGTAGCATTTTGACATGGATTGTCACTATATCCTGTAGTCAATAGAAAATCTTGCAACCGAAAAATGGCTGTCCCTCGTTAACCAAAGAACGTAGTTCAGTAAATAGAGTATAAGAGCAAAATGCTACAGATGGTGGCAATCTGAAATAAAAATGATTGTCGACATGAACGTTAACTATTTCTGACCATGGTAGAGTCATTACTGTCTATAACTTTTTTTTCTCAACTGGTGTTCGTTTGCATTTCTAAAAATGTGGTCAGCAGATAAGAACAAGGTATGTGAAGTAGTTTTCATTCGAATAACGTCGATGTGGTTCTGAGAAATTTGTTGCCAAGCCATTTCTGCCTGCAACGGTTTCTCACTTTTCTCTGTAAGAGGAAATGAGATGGTAAACGGAGGTCTTCTGAACTGTGTGCTCACTATAGTGGCAGAGCCGTTCATAGCTTCAGTGGAGAATTTGCTTGACTGTTCAGTCTGGAATTTCAAAAAACTTTGATTTGATGCTGGTCTCATTTGGGGATGATGTCCCTGCTTATGGACAAAACTGAACTTAGTCTCTCTTCCACCCGCCCGCCCTTAAAGATTTCGCTCTGTGGTTCTTGTTGCTCCAATAATAAGAGTTTGAGTGTCCCTGTAAACTAGGTGGGGTTGCCCGCGAGGTCAGCAATGTTCGACCAAGTTGGGTACTGATGTCTTATTTTACTCGTAACGAATGAAGTGCGTCGATGCTGAGGCTCCCCATGACAGAAGAAGCTGTCAGCACGAGTGCAGTAAACCACTGTTAGCTTGAAAGTATAGAGAAGAGCTATGCCAATGGGGAATGGATCGGATAATGGGTATTGCATTGTCTTTCTGTTAAATCCCTGACCGTTGATCTCAAATCAGTCCAGCTGGGACTCTCAACCCTTTGGCAGTGCTGCTTTGGGGCTTTCACTGGTTGGTATTGGTGGAAGAAAGTCGAGAGTGTGTGATGCAGGAAAAGCACAGCGGGCCAGGTAGCATCCGAGGAGTAGGAAAATCGACTTTTCGGGCATAAGCCCTTCATCAGGAACTCATTATCATACAAAGCTGGGATTCTTCGGTAGATCATGAATTGCCTCCCAAAGTTTCTACTGACTGCAGAGATCCTTTTGTCATATTTTAGGCCTGTTTCTGATAGGTGTGAATTTGCAACAAAGAACTGCCTGTCTTGACGATGAATAATTAGGATAGAAATGTGCTTTTTAAAAATATTGTCACATTGTTGCTTTTCTGTAGTTTGTTGGGGGAATGTTCTGGGAGGGACTCCCAGAAGTCAAGAGTCACCCATTGGCCCGATTCTATCGTGTACCTCTTTTTTTGCGTTAAATAAGTACTTCTCATCTGTCTCCTTGGTTGACCTGTAGCTTAAAGCAACCACAAAGAGGCAGGAAACTCGTAGTAATGACTCACCCTCGCATCATGTTGCGAATGAACATTTGCACTGGGGCGGGTGACCTGTTTGCAGAGGACAGAAGTCAGGATCAGCGTGCAGCTGAGCAAGAGCTAGCGTGACCTTGCGAGGAATTGGGAGGGGAAGCCTGCAGTGTGTCAAACCCGACAGCGGGCTGTCAGCTTCCGGGATCACGTGACTAGGTGGCCACGCCCCCTTTCCCCTGAGCGCTGACGTCAGCTGACCCGCTCGAGCGGAGTCCTGGGCGGAGCGCGAGGCAGCCCACTCAGCACAGCTGGTGGCCACCGGTATAGCAGGAGGGAGGATATACTCACTCAGTCTGAGCCATGGAGCAGGACAACTACGGTCAGTGTAACATCAATGTAGCTCAGATGGGCAAGGAAAGGGGCGGGGTGGAGGAAACCGGCTGCATGGAGCCCCACACTGGATTGCACCTATTTCCCACGCGACTCACCCCCCCCCCCCCCCAAAACCTTCCCCTAGTTCTGGCTGAGGAAACACCCCCCGCGCGCTGCTACAATGTTTCAATTAATTTTGCCACTGTCTCTGCGCATCTCCAACTTGCAACAAATACAAAGGTTGCGGAGAGATGGTGGAGTTGGGGGCGAGATCCCGTCTCATCAGAGACCGACTCTCGTAGGAAATGGATCTGCAGGGTGTCCTGTTTCCAGAGCATGCTGCCTCCAACCATGCTTCAGCAGGCAGTGGGAGAGCGTGTGTGTGTGTGTGTGTGAGAGAGAGAGACTGGCTTTAAATTAACACGTGATAAACTGAGAGACTTTCAAAGTTGTATTTTTATTCAGACTTTTTTTTGTGCCAGGGAGGTGTTGTGGTGCAAATGTTCTCTGCTGTGTTGGTAGATGAGTAGGATCACGCTTTGATGGTGGACGGATCGACCGGTCTGTCTTCGTTTCCTCCCGTTCCCATATCTGATTTTTCTTTTCGTTGCCACCCAAGATAAGCACTATTGCACAAATGCATGCAATTCAAGGGTGGCCAGCATATCGTGCATATGTTTGCTTTCTTAAATCTGAATAAATTGTTTGAGATATTCGTGTTCTAAAGTCGTAATGCAGCCCAAAGTATCCAATGATATTTAACCATGCGCATGAACTTCAATAATCCTGTTCCAAGATGACCTTCTGGCTGTTGAGGAGCAGTCACACTTTTGCCCTTCGGTGGATTTAGATTAGCATTTGTGCAGAAGACATCATCCAGTGTTCAAATGAGTTGTCACTTCAAGGTGTAAATTTTAGGGCTGAAGTTGAAATCTCTTGCAGTTTAATTAATTCTGTACAATGTTGTGTTCCATTTTTGTATAATTTACAGGTTAAGTATGTCTTTGCTAAAATCATATTTTGCAATCTTCTTGCCCATACTGTATCTTAACATTTTCTATCTTGTATTGCTGCTTGATTTTGTTTTGCTGTTGAGAACAGTGTCAGCATTAAGTAGTAAGATGACAATGTGAGACAGTGCTGTTGTTCAACGTATATAAACAGTTTTTTTTAATCATCTTGCATTGAATGTGTTATGACTGTTACATACACGAGGGGTCAAAGTGATTATTGGTGGAGTGGTTTGTAAAAGTGAAAGTAAGATTGGCTCACTGATGTCTTCTGCAGCAAATTTGAAATTTGGGGTTTATTAGGTTTTCATTGCATCAATGAGCAATGTACCAGAGGACCTCTAAGACCCCTGGGATCATGTAGAGGTGAAAATATTTAGACAAGCAAGGAAGAAAATTTTTGGATGTGAAATCTTTCCAAAAAAATGGTTTTCACCTGGTCCCCTCTATATTCTGTCTGTTTTTGCTGTTAAGCTTGCATCACAAAGCAGGAAAAATGGCTAAAACCATTTTGTGAGACTGTCTTCTCACAGGAAGGCAGTTTTTTTTTGGTGTTCAACAATTTAGTACATAATCATTGAGGAAACTGTACATTATGTAACATTTTCTAACTTTTCATCATATAATTGAAAACTGTAGTTGCTCAGCTACAACTCATGGATAGATTTCATAAAATGTCCTTTAACTCCATTTGCTCGACTCATTAATTATTTGTGTAGCATGCATGCATGAAGGAAAAGTGCTCATTAATGTTTTGAAACTTTGTTCCCTATTCTGAATCCTAGATTACGAGGTATGTAAGGACACGGGTTGCTGATCATTTGAGACTTCCTTCTGGATCCAGAAACGAAAACACAAATTGCTGGGAAAGTTCAGTCGGTCTGGCAGCATATGTGGAGAGAGTTAACGTTTCAAGTCGAGTGACCATTCCTCAGAACAGAAGGATCAATTGACCTGAAACATTAACTCTGATTTTGTTCCACAGCTGCTGACAGACCTATTGAGCTTCTCCAGCAATTTCTGTTTTTGCTTCTGATTTACAGCATCTGTAGTTCTTTTCGTTTTCCTCCTGGATTCAACCTGGTCCCTGTCTAAACCATCATACGTGGTCTGTGATGGGTGGAATAGACAGGGAGAGGTTGTTTGCTTGGCAAAAGTGATGACCTGCAGATGCTGGAGGTCAGAGTCTAGATTAGAGTGGTGCTGGAAAAGCACAGCAGGTCAGGCAGCATCCGAAGAGAAGGAAAATCGACATTTTGGGCAAAAGCCCTTCATTGGGCTTTTGCCCAAAATGTCAATTTTTTTTTTCCTGCTCTTTGCTATTAAGCTTGCTTAGATTTTCCTGCTCCTCTGATGCTACCTGACCTGCTGTGCTTTTCCAGCACCACTTTAATCTAGAGGTTGTTTGCTGTCTTCTTGGTCTTTTGGAAACTTTAATAACTCTGGAGATGGATCGAATTTAAAAGGGTTTAGAAAAGATTTACCAGGATGTTGCCAGGGTTGGAGGATTTGAGCTACAGGGAGAGGCTGAACAGGCTGGGGTTGTTTTCCCTGGAGCATCAAAGGCCGAGGGGTGACTGTACAGAGGTTTAGGAAATCCTGAAGGGCATGGATAGGATAAATAGACAAAGTCTTTTCTCTGGGGTGGGGGTGTCCAGAACTAGAGGGCATAGGTTTAGGGTGAGAGGGGAAAGATATAAAAAAAAACCTAAGGGGCAACTTTTTCACACAGAGGGTAGTATGTGTATGGACTGAGCTGCCAGAGGAAGTGGTGGAGGCTAGTACAATTGCAACATTTAAGAGGCATTTGGATGGGTATATGAATAGGGAGGGTTTGGAGGGATATGGAATGGGTGCTGGCAGGTGGGGACTAGATTGGGTTGGGATATCTGGTCGGCATGGACGAGTTGGGTCGAAGGTCTGTTTCCGTGCTATACGTCTCAATGACTCTGTGGTGCCCACCCAGCTGCTGAAAGCAGTGTGTGGTTGAGAAACAAATAGTTATATTTATGTTTACTTTATACTGTATTTGACTGGGTATCAGTGGTTCCTCTTTTTTTAAAAAAGAATGATTGTTATGGCAGTACTAGGTATTCGAGGACTGAGCTAAAATAGAATTATGGTGCACTGAGTATTTCAATGGAATACACTAACAGCCCTGCAGAAAATTGCATGCATATTCTAGTGTCTTCATAACCTCTAAATTGTGGCTTGATTTCAACTTGTATATCTGCTTGTGAAAATTACAAATCGTCAAACCATACTGATTTGGTTTATATATCCGTTGTATTTAATTTTGGATGTGATGGTTGAAATCCAGTTTGCTAGACTTGCTGGGCCTCAGAAATAAAAGTGTGGAGTTAGGTGTTTAGTAATAATTCAACAATCCCCATCCTTATTGATTTGCAAGTGCATCTTTAAAATTGTGGAAATACACTATGAATGAAACGGTTGGCTGCAAAAAATGTTAAATTCAGAAATGCTTAATGGCAGTTTGCCAAAGAAAGCTTTTTTGCATTGTAAAAAGGAATATCTAATATTCTAGCATCCATTCCATATCCCTCCAAACCCTTCCTATTCATATAACCATCCCGATGACTTTTAAATGTTGCATTGTAAAAAGGAATACCTAATATTTCAAAGTAAGCATCTTGTTTTGTTTGTATCTCTTTTAGCTGAAAGTATAGTTTGTTTTCATGCCAACTTCAGTAATTTAAATTCATGTATTTATGTAAGTAATTAAATGCGTATTGTTCTGAATTGCCAAAATGCTAATTGTCACGGAATAAAATCTCTTCATTTGATGTAAGCGACCTTTGCTTGTATTTTGTTATTTTAAAGCACTAACTGGATGCTCAACGTGATCTAATAATAAATATTGGGAGTTAGAATATTTCTCTGACCATGGCGTTCCTGCCATGGGTCAGGTATGAATGAGCGCACTGGCCAGAGCCTGTTCATAGTGTTTGTAGAGTGTAACAGCTTCACATTATTGTAGTTCTATGCAGACAGTTCTGTGACAGTTCTATAGCATAAAGGAATGGAGAGGATTGAGAAATAACTATCCGATAAAATATTATTGTCTCTTAATCTTAGTATGTTGCAAAAGATTGACTGTATATCAGTGTCAGTGGTGAATTCAAAGATGATTCAATTTTCAGCCATCACAGAATAGCCTTATGTCTTGAATCTATCTTTAAACAGCATAGTATTTTCTAAAAAGTCTCGCATTCTTTTAAGCTTCAAAATAGATCAAGGCTTTATTTGGCCCGTCAGGTGGATGTAGTATAACTGTGGTTTTATTGGTAATCTCATGAGGATTCAGGTAAAATTTGTTCCAGTTCATTTTTGGACAGGTTATGATGCACCTTTGTGCCATCCTGAGGTGGAACTTAAACCTAGCCCAGAGTTAGGGATACTGCCACTGCACTACATGATCCATGTTCAGCCAATGGTTTTTGTGCTTTTGTGACTTGTAAATTTGCAAATCCTGCAAATATTAATGGGTTATCTGATGAGAAGCAATTCTGTAATTGTGCGAAATGTGTTTATTAGTGGCCAAGTGTGCTAACGACAGAGCCCCAGTATCTCTTTATGGGTCCCTTAGGGTTCAGTGATCCTAGTTTGAAAACACGTGCTGTATGTTTTAAATTATGTAATGTGAGTAGAACAACTTGAAAGGAACTAATAGATGTGTTTTTAATCCAACTAATTGCTCACTTGAACACTTGTGTATTGTTTTACAGCAAAGGAAGTTGAAAGAAGTTTGGGTTAAAAAGTCCAAATGCAGACAATATGTAACTATACCTGAAAGTGACAGTCTGTACTCTGGAAAGTTTCCCAGTTATCATATGTAATGATCAGACAAGTTGATTATAATCAGTGCTTCCCCCCCCCCAGTATCTGAAGGAGGTTTGAAGTGCTTCCTGCATTTACTGAAAGGGGAACTCTTCACTCTTGTACCTGTTGCAAGAACTATGTGCTTTTACTTTAATCAAGTTGGTAAAGTTTGAGTAATCTGATACACAATTGTGGAAACTCAGATTATAAAGTTTATTTTACATTGTTAATTGCTAAATAAAGTTAACATTTTTGGATTAATATTAAAAGTAGTTTTGATCTGACTCATGATTGCAGTTGCTGTCTGTTAGGACTTGTTTATAAATAAGTTGTTCTGCTCACATTACATAATTTAAAAAGTATTGCACATTTTTTCAAACTTTTTTATAAACTTGGAATATTATCTGAAACGTGCACTTTGAGAATGAACCTTCGCATTTCAACTGGAATGGGTTTGAGAAATGTGATCCATCACCTATTCAGTGTAAATAGAGATTAAATAAGAAAATCACTTTAGTTTTCTAATTGTGTGTCTATTTAGAGTTTGACCAAATTAACTCAAGGTGCATTCATCTATTGATTTGCAGATGTTAATTTCGCTGTCATTTTAGTACTTCAGGAATTAATGAGTGAAGCCTGTTCTTCTATTTCAACCCAGTAATTGGAAAAATATATGTATAAATTTTGCTATCGGCAAAATGTCAATGTTTGAAAGCCGGTGCAATATATCTTTTGCTATCATGTAACAAGCAATGATTCCACTAATGATGCTGATTCCGGTGTTGTTTTGAGCACATTGTGGTGTGAACTAATGGTGCACTGATATTTGACCTGTTGGTTGTGTATAATCATGCCCATCCGGAAGGTAGCTTAATGCTGAATAGTACATAGACAAAACTGTTATATGGATAAAGCTGCCATTTGTAGAAGTGCCCTTTTAGACCTTGCGTGGCGATGTTGGTGTTGGGCTGGGGTGGACAAAGTCAGAAATCACGCAACACCAGGTTATAGTCCAACAGGTTTACTTGAAATCATGAGCTTTTGGAGTGCTGCTCCTTCTTCAGGTGAGGTGGAGGGAAATGCACAGACACAAAATATAGACTGAGAGATAATGCCCAGATCAGTCCAGGTAATTTAAAAAGTGTCAACAGATAAGTACCAGTCATGGAAATGGAATGTTGACAGGCTGAATAACAAGTTTTTGCAGGAGATCAAAAGTGTCAAATGGTGTGAGTAACGTGTCAATGGCTGAATAACAAATTAACGGGTGACCTATGAACCAAATACTAAAATAGTTGCAATCAGCTAAGTATTATGCTAGCAGACTATCAGAAGTGATGCTTAACCATGCTGGAAATGTTCGCACCTGATTTGAGCTCAAGGTAATTGGTATATGGATTAGCAAAGGAGTGGGCGAAGCACAAATGCACAATGCAGCGGATTCTGGAAATCTGAAGTAAAAACAGCAAACATTGGAAGTACTCAGTAGCTCTGACAGTTTCTATGGAGGGAGAAATGGTGTTAACAAAGATTGTTGAGGTCCTTCTGTGACCAGGAATGGAGGGGGCAGTCATAAAATATGTTGCCATCTTGTATGTCAGTCCATTCCACCCCAGGTCATTTCGGAGGTGGAATTTGCAAAGGGTGGGACAGCAGCTGGGCAACCTTCCAGTACATGACGGCTGGCTGACTTAAACTTGAGTCACCTAATGAACTAATGAATGAGGCTAACTGGGAATTTGCACCTTCCAGGTTCATAGCGTCAACAGAGCATTTTTTTTGCTTCCTGCAAGTTGTCCTACAGCCTAAAGAATCATTAAATCATATAGTTCAGAGGAGGCCCTTCAGCCCATCAAGTCTTTACTGCCAAAAATGTATTTCTGCCTGCACTCGTCCCACTTTACTACACAAGACAATGTGCCTAGAATATTATGACACAAGTGCTCATCAAAGTACTTCTTAAAAATTGAGTTTTCCTGTCAGCCCCCACCACCCTCTGGATGGAAAAAATATTTCCTGAAATCCCCTTTAAACATTCTGGCTTTCATTTTAAAATTATGCCCCACTGTTACTGATCCTTCAACTCAGGGCAACGGCTGCTTTCTGTTCAGCCTGTCCATGCCCCTGATAATGTTGGGCACCTCTATCAGGTCCCCCTCAACTTTCTCTGCTCCAAAGAAAACAATCCAAGCTTATCCAGTCTCTCATCATAGCTGAAGTGCTCCATTCCAAGCAGCGTCCTGGTGAATCTCCTAGAAGTTTCCCCCAATGCAATCACGTTCTTCCTATAGTATGGTGACCAGAGCTACTTTATCTGTGGCTCAACAAACGTTCAGTACATCTCCAACATGACCTTCCTGCCCTTCTATATAAGTGCCATGACTGAGAAAGGTAAGCCTTCCATATACCGTCTCAGCTATTCTATTAACCTGTCTTGCCACCTTGAGGGGGATCTGTGGTCAAGCAACCCAAGATCCCTCTGTTTCTCAGAGTTTCCTAATGTCTTGCTAGTCATTGAATACTCCCTTAACTTGTTTTTTCTTCAAAGGTCCATTACCTTTAATCCTGAAACATAAATTCCATTTGCTATTGATCTGCCAATTGACCAATCCATTTATTTCCTCTTGTGACCCATCACTCTCAACAACCTGGCCAATCTTTGTGTCATCTGTAAGCTTACTTATCCCTCCCATGTGTTCATCTACATCATTTATGAATATTGCAAACAGTCAGGGACTCAGCCCTCCATCCCTCTGGTAGGCCACTGCACACCAAAGAAGTCATACCGACAGCCTTCCATTTCCACCATCTGTCTCCTGTCACTCAGCAAATTTTGGATCCATCTTGCTAAGGTACCCTAGATTCCATGAGTTTAAGAGAAAAATATCTCTTCTTTTCGCATTATAAATGGAAAGCCCCAAGTAAATATTTTGGATATTTGTTGATCACTCATTTCTCCTATATTTTATTTTAAGTTTGCAAGAAGTTTTGCATTCTGAATAATATTTGGACTTCTTTTAGTTGTTCACACAAGGACAAAAGTGTCCCACGTCGTAACTATCCAACGATGCCACTATTCTCAAATTCATTAACAATGATGTCAATGACACATAAGGGAAGTTTTCTGAGAAACTAATTTGTGCTCTGCCTTATTTTGCAATCTATTCAACATTTCTAAATTGCTGATCAAACACTGGCCTGTGTCTATTTCATCTTCCACTACTGTAATTCCACTCGCAACAGCAAGGGGTGCTGCTGAACTGGTATGAAGTAATATATACTTACTCCTGATGAAGGTCTTACACCCGAAACGTCGATTCTCTTGCTCCTTGGATGCTGTCTGAGCTGCTGTGCTTTTCTAGCACCACACTCTCAACTCTGATCTCTAGCGTCTGCAGTCCTTACTTTCTCCATGGATTAATATATCCCATGCAAAAGTGAGACGTTTTCTTCTCTTTTGATCTGCATAGTTGATGGACTATGTATTTCTGCACTGCTTACTGGATAATAGCATTTCATATATTCTTTAGTGCAGGCTTGTTGTATGTTATTGGCTATAGTGTGTTGATTAATTATAGAATAATCAGTTTTAATTTAATTTTGTTTAAACAAGGAAGCTTATTCCTTTTGTTTCTCAAATAAACTGCCCTTGCATATCAATTTTCATCTTTAGTTGTACTTTTTTTTGTTTGACCATAGTACGATCACTGTTCTTGGCATAATGATGGGTGTTGTGCAGTCATCTTGTAAGCAATACCTTTGTAAACCAGGTAAACGTAGAAGTGTTTTGGTCATGCTGAATGACTGCTTCTAATTAACAACTTTGAAAATACAAAGAAACAGTTAACTTATGAAAGTGACTTCTTATCTCCATTGTCTTATTACATCATGTGGAATACAGACTGTCATGTCAGGGTTGAAAATTTGTCAGTTTTCAATGTGATGCCATTAGAATGCAGCTTAATTGTGACCAGACTTTTACAAGTGAATGGAGTCAAAAAAACTGAAATATTGGACTTAAGTATTGTTATTTTGAAATATGCAATCATTCTTGTCTGGCACTTCACTTGTGTGTATGTGGGTGGTAGGAGATCAGGAGTTGATAATCAATGAAGTGAAGGATGAAACTTGGTTGAATAATCCAAAACTCTCTGTTCAATTTGTACATGAAAAATTAGGTGGGATAAGGAAAACTGGTGTCTTGGATAATAGAGGAAGGAATGAGGCAAAGTTGGATAACAGTAAACTGTACCATGGAAAAGAGCTTTGCTATTGGTCTAGATTAAAATAGACTTTTGTGCTTTCAGCTAAAGGCTTACGTTTTTGTAGTGTTATACAAATTTCAGCATTTTATGCTGTTTCACCTGGTGCCTGGATCTACAGTGGATATAGCAAGTACTTTAATTTCTAAGTGTTCTGCATAAAGCAGTTCTTTACAGCTGCTTTAATGTGAACTCATTCCAGTACTGAATATCCTCTGGCTCTGATTTGCAAATTTCCAATTTGATTTGCTAACAGGTGAATGTGGATTTATTGTACCTTACCATTCATTATTACCTTGAATATCATCAATTCAGGAATAATCAACATTGCTGTATTCTGAATACAGTTGTTACATTTTTCCCAGTTCTTTGTGTATCCCCTATGATACGAATGGATGAACAGGATGACTAATGCTTACTCCACATTTTGACTGGTGTGCTTGTTTGTAGGAGTGACGGTCACAATATGAAGTAATATACAATTGTATCAATAAATTGATATTCCTCCCGTGTTTTCTCTTCTGCAGAATTCCAGCATTTGCTCTCTTTTTCATTTTATTTATCTGGTTGAACTGCAACTCTGTTGGATTCTTGTAAATGTTGGTGATAAAGTGACAAGTTTCAAGAGGCTGTTCCCCTCAATAACAAGTATACCATTTTGGATACTGTTGGGCAGATGACTTATCATTGGTAAGCCATGGGGTACAGGTCTCTGGCACAGAGTCTGTCCCTGTTGCTCAGAAGAGAAGGGTGGAGATGAGCAGAGCATTAGTCTTTGGGGGCTCCATTATAGGGGGATAGATAGGAGGTTCTGTGGGAACAAGAGAGACTTACTGGTGTGTTGCCTCCCAGGTGCCAGAGTTTGTGATGTCCCGTATCGTGTCTTCGGGATCCTTGAGAGGGAGGGGGAGCAGCCCCAAGTCGTGGTCTACATAGGTACTAACGACATAGATAGGAAGAAGGATGGGGATTTAAAGCAGAAATTCCGGGAGCTAGGGTGGAAGCTTAGTGCTAGAACAACCAGTTGTTACCTCTGGTTTGCCTGTGTCATGTGCTAGTGAGGTGAGGAGTAGGGAGAGAGAAGAGTTGAACATGTGGCTATAGGGATGGTGTAGGAAGGATGGTTTCGGATACCTGGATAATTGGGGCTCTTTCTCGGGTAGGTGAGACCTCTACAAACAGGATAGTCTACACCTGAACCAGAGGGTTGCCAATATCCTGGGGGAGATGTTGCTAATGTTATTTGGGATGGCTTAAACTAATTGAGCAGCGGGGTGGGAACTTAAATTGTCGTTCCAGTGTCCAGGAGGTTGAAAGTAGTGAGGTCAGAAATGTGGTTTCAAGGTCGCAAGAGTTCACTGGCAAGCAGGAAGGTGGTTTGAAGTGTGTCTACTTCAATGCTAGGAGCCTCCAGAATAACTTGCAGAATGGGTTGGTACCTGGGACTTTGATGTTGTGGCCATTTTGGAGACATGGTTAGAGCAGGTACAGGAATGGATGTTGCAGGTTCCAGGATTTATTTGTTTCAGTAAGAACACACAAGATGGTAAAATAGGGAGAGATGTGGCATTGTTAGTCAAGAACAGTATTACAGGGTAGATAGTATAAGGACAGGTAGCAGAAAGGACATTTGAGGACTCGTTTATTGAGGTAGAATGCGCTGAAGTTAGAAATAGGAAAGGATGGGTCACCCTGTTGGGAGTTTTCTTTAGGTCTCAGAATCACTGCAGAGGTGTAGAGGAAAGGACAGCAAAGCTAATTCTGGAGAAGAGTGAGAGTAACAGGGTATTTGGTCTGGGGGACTTAAACTTTCCAAATATTGCATAGAAGTACAATAGTTCGAATACTTTAGATGTATCAATTTTTGTCCAATGAGCGCAGGATGGTTTTCTGACAAGCCAACAAGGGGTGAAGCTACCATTAGATTTGGTACTGAGTAATGAACCAGGCCAGGTGTTAGAGTTGGAGATAGATGAGCACTTTGTTGATAGTGACCACAATTCAGTTGTGTTTACTCTAGCAATGGAAAGGGCTAGGTATATAACGCAGGTAAGAGTTATAGCTGGGGGAAAGGCAATTATGATGCAATTAGGCAAGATTTAGGATGCATAGGATGGGGAAGGAAACTGCACAGTTGAAATGTGGCGTTTATTCAAGCAACAGCTACTGCGTGTCCTTGATAAATATATGCCTATCAGGCAGGGAGGAAATGGACAAGCGTGGGAACCGTGGTTTATTAAAGAAGTTGAATCTCTTGTCAAGAGGAGGAAGAAGGCTTATGTTAGGAGGAGATGTCAAGGCTCAATTAGGGCACTTGAGAGTTACAAGGTAGCCAGGAAAGACTGAAACAGAGCTAGGGAGAGCCTGGAAGGGACATGAGAAGTCGTTGGCAGGTAGGATCACTGAAAACCCTAAAGCTTTCTTTTATTCCTGACATTACTACAGAATGACTATAGAAAGATTACAGCTAATCAAGGATAATAGTGGGAAGTTGTGCGTGGAGTCTGAGGAGATGGGGCACTGTTAAATGAATATTTTTCATCAGTATTCACACTGGAAAGAGACAATGTTGTCCAGGAATATACTGAGATATGGGCTACTAGAGTAGATGGGATTGACATTTACAAGGAGGTGGTGTTAGCAATTCTGGAAAGTGTGAAAATAGTTAAGTCCCCTGGGCGGATGGGTCTTATTCAAGCATTCTCTGCAAAGCCAGGGAGAAGATTGCAGAATCTTTGGCTTTGATGTTTATGCCGTCCTTGTCTACAGGAACAGTGCCAGAAGACTGGAGGATAGCAAATGTTATCCCCTTGTTCAAGAAGGGGAGTAGAGACAACCAGACCAATTGTAGACCAGTCAGCCTTACTTCAGTTGTGGGTAAAGTGTTGGAAAAGGTTATAAGATAGGATTCATAATCATCCAGAGAGGAATAAGTTCATAAGGGATAGTCAACATGGTTTTGTGAAGGGTTGGTCGTGTCTCATAAACCTTAGAATTATTTGAGATGGCGACGAAACAGATGGATGAGGGTAAAGTGGTTAATGTGGCGTTTGTGGGTTTCAGTAAGGTGTCTGATCAGGCTCCCCATGGTAGGCTATTGCACAAAATATGGAGGCATGGGGTTGAGGTTGATTTAACAGTTTGGATCAGAAATTGGCCAGCTGAAAGAAGACATCCTATGTTCATCCTGGAATTCTGTTACTAGGAGTGTACCACAAAGATCTGTTTTATGGCCACTGCTTTTTGTCATTTATAGCAATGACCTAGATGAGTGCATAGAAGGATGGGTTAGTGAGTTGGCGGATGACACTAAGGTTGCGACAGTTGTGGATAGTGCCAAAGGATGTTGCAGGCTACAGAGGGACATAGATAAGCTGCAAAGCTAGGCTGAGAGGTGGCAAACAGAGTTAAAAGTGGAAAAGTGTGAGATGATTCATTTTGGAAAGAGTAACAGGAATAAAGAGTACTGGGCTAATGGTAAGATTCTTGGTAGTGTGGATGAGCAGAGAGATCTGTGTCCATGGACATGGATCTCTGAAAGTTGTCCTCCAGTTTGATAGGGTTGTTGAGAAGACATACGGTGTGTTAATTCTTTTTGGCAGACTAATTGAGTTTCGAAGCCACAACATCATGCTGCAGCTGTACAAAACTCCGGTGCGGCCGCACTTGGAGTATTGCATACAGTCCTGGTCACTGCATTATAGGAAGGCTTTGGAAAGGATTCAAAGGAGATTTACAAGGATGTTGGCTGGTGTGAAGAGAAGATCTTATGAGAAAAGGCTGATGGACTTGAGGCTGTTTTTGTTGGGAAAAAAGTTGAGAGTTGACTTAATTGCGACATACAAGATAATCAGAGGGTTAGATCAGGTGGACAGTGAGAGCCTTTTTCCTTGGATGGTGATGGCTAGCACGAGGGGTCATAGCTTTAAATTGAGGGGTGATAGATATAGGACCGATGATCGAGGTAGTTCCTCTACTCAGGAGTAGGGGCGTGGAATGCACTGCCTGCAATAATAGTAGACTCGCCAAGTTTAAGGGCATTTAAATAGTCATTGGATAAACATATGGATGAAAATGGAATAGTGTAGGATAGATGGCCATCGGATTGGTTTCATGTGTTTGTGCAACATTGATGGCTGAAGGGCCTGTACTGCGCTGTAATGGTCTATGTTCTGTGTTAACCGTTTCATTCCTGCCTATTTCTGCTTTCTCTAAAATGAAGAGGATTTTTCCACGAATTGTGAAGAATAGAAACTTTCATAACTATATTAGAAGATGCTTTTATGCAGTTAGGCTAAAACCATGTAAATGTTGTAGATATCTTGGAGCTATTCAATTTTTTATTTGAGGATCCAGAAATCTGTGGGTCACAGTCTCCTCCAAACTAATGTTGCCTTGAAAGAATTGTACCACCCTTGTGCTGAGTAAGTGGAGTGTATTAAACTTCCTTTTTTTTAAAAAAAAGTTTCCATGCTCATTGTTTCTGGTGATTATGTTGTTTTGCAAAATTATTTGAATTACCTGTGTAAGTAATGAGGCAAAATTATAGTTTATAACTTGAGACTGATAAAACACATCTCTGTGAGCAAGGCATACTGGATGTTGCCCTGAATTTGGTCACAAAACACCTGAGCTCCCTGTGGTGGGCCACTATTGTAACTGCTGTGGAACAAATGCCCTACAGTTCAATATAATATGCATGTACAAAGAATGTTTAGACATGGTACAAATTTAGAAGTTGTCCCAGTACCATAGTTATACCCCATTTAGTTGATTAAATATTGCCTAGTATTGTTTTGATTTTTTTTCTGTAATCCGTCTATCCTTGCTTTCATATTGAATTGCAATGTTTATTATTTTAAGAATCAAGTTTTAATTTCTCTTGAGGTCATCGTTTGCTGAGCTTGTGCACAAAGCAAGCAATGTCCTTTGTTGTGTAAATGGCATTGCAACATAAGACCATAAGATACAGGAGCAGAGTTAAGCCATTGGGTCTACTCCACCATTCAATCATGGCTGCTATGTTTCTCAACATCTTTCTCCCTGTAACCCTTGATCCCCTTACCAATCAAGAACTTATCTATCTCTGTCTTTAATATACTCAGTGACTTGGCCTCCGCAATCTGTTACAGCATAGAGTTCCACAGATTAACCACCTGTGACTGAAGAAAGTCTTCCACATCTCAGTTGTAAAAGGTCACCTCTTCAATCTGAGGTTGTGCCCTTTGGTCTTAATCTCCTACTAGTGGAAGCATAATCTTCAGATTCACCCTATCCAGGCTTCTCATTATTATCAAAGTTATTGGATGCCCCTTGTCCTTCAAAACTCTAAATACAGACCCAGCATTCTCAATTGCACCTCATAGGAAAAGCCCTTCATCCCTAAGATCATTCTTGTAAACCATCTCTGGGCCCCCTCCAACATCAGCATATTCTTCCTTAGATGTGGGGCATAAAACTGCTCATAATATTCCATATGCAGTCTGACCAGAGCCTAATACAGGGTACGGCCTCATATATTCTGCTCATATGTTTCTGCTCATGTATTTTAGCCCTCTTGAAAGGAATGCTAACAATGTATTTGCATTTCTAACTGCCAACTGAACCTGCATGCTCACCTTAAGAGAATCCAAGGACTTCTTTTCAAGCACAGATTGACACTTGTATCTTGCATGGAATTCAGGTTTTTTAAAGGTCTTTGTTAACTGTGTTAGTGCATAAGAGCAAAAGGGTATCAAAATACTACCAACAAAACTGGAAATCTGAAATAAAATCACTTTTCTTAGTAATATTGCACTAATGTTCCTTATAAAATATTATATGCATGAATTCAGAAGACTCTGCTCCCTTTGCTCTAACTCCAGGTTCCTGATTAAGTTCTATTTTCCTGCAAAACAAAGTTCATTCACTGAGCTCTTTCATAAAGGAAAACAATAAACATTACATCTTTTACAAAATAAAATCATTTGTGCATTTTGCAGCAAGCAAAATATCCCGTGCAGAGTGGAAAGTTAGGTTTACAACAAATCAGGAATCTGTACCTCTTCTATGTGAAAATTGAGAGAGGACCAAAGCGTGATCTTGGAAAGAACACTTTGATCATAACAGTCTTTTATTTAAGTAAAAGAACTAACTTGCAGAATCACTGTCCAATTATGAAGTTTAATTTTACTGAGCCATTTAATAATGCTGGGGTACTACCGATCTCAAGTCTGTCAGGAGTTTGTTATCCACAGGAGGAAACAATGTGATTTTCTATGACATTGAAGAAGACCCAGGCTTTTTGGGTGGCAAGGAATGGTGCGAGTCTGGGTTGCAGGCTAAATTGACAACTCTTCCTAATAACTGGTACAGACAATAATTATGTTTTGCGCTGTAAGATTCTGCAGCCAATTACAGATGGGTAAGTCTTGCATGCATTGTTTCACCTGACTGCTCTTTTATGAGATGTACCTCAGGCAACAAAAGAGAATCAAACTGTAAATGGAAGTGAACCTAATGACTGTACAAGTAGCATTTTAAAATGAAAGCAAATGTTCTCCAATTCACTTTTGGGTATGCTGTTTACAGAAATTAGTCATCTATCAAGCTGCAGCTTGTTTGCAGAAGTTTGCATTACATCTTGTATTGATAAGATGTCTTGTCACAAATGATCAATGTAATGCAAGCAGTGTAATTAGAAAGCAGCCAGTAAATGCAGGGAGTCATTGAAAGAGTACACAAATATGTGATACTTTATGAAGAAAATTTAGATGCTTTTGAGAAAAATGGCTACAGGCTATAGAGATACACGCACGCTATTGTTTTGTTACTAAGCTATTAAATGGGGAGCCATTTGACAACCGAAGGGATAACAGTTGCATTCAAAACCCATTTGGCGAATATTCAACTTAAATGATTGCATACATTTTTAATGTAAAAAGCCATTGAGTGCTTGCTTATGTCCATTCAAAGTAAATTGATGCCAAGGTCATTTTTCTCACTAACAATTAACTAGAATGTGTATGTACTTATATGCACCTTTGCATGCTTAAGTTGGCTATAGTTATTTCTGTGTTTACTGCACAGAGCAACTGTGTCAACTTGTTTCCTCAAGTTAGTTATGGGTTCAAGTTCTTTTTGTTTTGGAGTTTGAAAACTTACTTTAAGCTGTTGTTTTGATATGTCATTGAGGAAGGGTGATTCTTCGGATGTTAACTCAGGGCTCTAGTAGCCTTTTCAGATCAGGATTTTATGTTCAGGTGGCGTAAACTTAACAAAGTGTTAGGAATTTCTCCATATCCTGGCCAATATTCCTCTGTCAAAGTGCTCCAAAGTTATTAGCTGATTATTTAATTCATAGCTATTTTGGGAATGTGTTACTCAATAGTTGCCATATTCGTATCAATAACACACAATTACACTTCAAAGTAAGTTTAAAAATCACCCAACACCAGGTTATGGTCAAACAGGTTTAATTGGAAGCACACTAGCTTTTGGAGCGTCGTTCCTTCTATCACCTGATGAAGGAGCGATGCTCCGAAAGCTAGTGTGCTTCCAATTAAACCTGTTGGACTATAACCTGGTGTTGTGTGATTTTTAACTTTGTACACCCCAGTCCAACACCGGCATCTCCAAATCATGACTTCAAAGTGATTGTTTGAATTGTTGAGAGATGTTTGTAAGAGACACACTTAAGAGTGTTAATGTCATTTTCAACAACTTCATTGACATTTTAAATTAAATGTTTATTTTCTGTTCTGGCCAGCATTGTCTGTCTGTTGGGCATTTAGTAGCAGTAGCATCCCCTTTGCTGCAAGAGATCAAATGTTCATTTCCCAGGTGAAGAGATGCTTGTCACAGCAGCTGCAAAACAGCATCAGTAAACAGCAACTGATGTTGCATGGGTAGTGATCCTGCCTCTGGGCCTAAAGATCTGGGTTTGAGTCCCACTTGCTTGGGTGTTATGGGGGTTATCTCTCCCTCAACAATAACTTGTGACTCGGATTTCTGCAATTTAAGATTGAATAATTTCCTGACTCAATACTTTGGAACATTGTAATCAAGGCACTGTTATTGAAGCACATAATGTGTTTGGATTGTAACTTCAATGCAATAGTAGTTCCTGAATGAATAGGCATTAGCAGGAGTTCCATTCATGTTTTATTAACATTGAAGCAAGCATTTTATTTTGCCAATTTATCAATGTTTGGATTGGACTGTTCCTACTGAGATTTCAGGGTACAGCAGTACCCGTTCTGTATATCCTTAAAAGCTATATTCACTTTAAGGAAATCCTTAGTGAATCCATTGAAATATGGTTTGAAATTCTGTTTCTTAAGATATGAAGTAGTTTTTGGCACAGGAGGCTATTTGGTCCATTTCTCCTCTCGTCAGTCTTCATTCCCTTGGTTCCTATATATGTATTTCCTTAAGATGCCCATCTAATTAACTTTGAAATAATTGTTTCTGGCTGTTCCCAGGCTTCTCCCTCTGAGGTGTTTGACCCTGACCTCTGGGCTGAGCCCTTTCCGATCCGGTTTGACCTCTGCTCTTTTTGCTGCCTTCACAACCATCTGAACTGCTTTGGTCATTACCCCATTGTGTAAAATTGTTCTTTCTCTCTTTTCCCTTGCATCTCTTGACCCAGATCTTAAATTTTAATTGTCTACATGCCCTTTATATAATCAGAAAATTATAACAACCTTTTTTGCCCATCATAGCTGAGCCTAAATCTAATTATGTAGCTTCATCAAATCTCCCTTCAATTTTCTTTGCTCCAAGGAGAACCACTCAAGTCTTTCCACCCTAACCTTGTATCTGAAACTCCATCATTCTTGGGACCAGGGCCTGGGAAATGGTTGAACATGTCTCTGGGGATGCTGGGCTCATTCATTAAGTAACCTGTCACTCTTGCCAGGAATTACTGTGCTGTCTTGCATTGTTTGCATTTCTGTATGAGAATGAGATCTTTCTGGACAGGACCTTCAGCAAGGTTATTACACCGACCCTACCAGAAGAGAGCAGACGATGAGGAAGGCAGAGAGGAGCCTGGTGCAAGAGACCCCGGGGGAAGTACCTGTCAGGGACAAGTTGAATCTTTTGGAAACCGTAGAGACAGGTGACACTGCCAGTTTGCGAGGCTGCCAGGTCTGTCAATCAAAAGTTGGTGTGGAGGCAGAGTGGAAGAGTCTGACATGGCACAGAGCCGTGGTAATAGGGGACTCCATAGTGAGAGGAACTGACCGGGGTTTTTGTGGCAGCAGGCAGGACTTAAGGATGGTGTGTTGCCTTCCTGGTGCCAGGGTTAAAGACCTCACAGACAGAGTGCAGGAAATCCTCAAGGACAAAGATGAAGAGCCAGAGGTGGTGGTACATGTCGGGAAGAAGAGGAGGAACATACTACAGCGGGACTTCGGAGAACTAGGAAAAAGGCTGAAAAGCAGGATATCCAGGGTGGTTATCTCCGGTTTGCTTCCAGTTCCTCGGGCTGGTGAGGCCAGAGACAGGGAGATAATGGACTTGAACGTGTGGCTGGGCAACTGGTGCAGGAAGCAAGGATTTAAATTCTTGGATCATTGGGGTATGTTTTGTGGTAAGCATAAATTATACAAGAGAGACTGTTTGCACCTTAATAGGTTGGGCACCAGCATTCTAGCAGGCAGGTTTGCTACTGCAACACAGGTACGTTTAAACGAAATAGTGGGGGGGGGGGGGAACAAACGGGATGTTTAAGAAAGAAATTGAAGGGAAAGTTAGAACAAGGGAAATCAAGAAAGAAAACTGTATCAATGAGGCAGAAAACTCAAAAAGGGATCATGCTGTAAGGTTGAGTGGAATAGGAGTTGATGGGAAGGGTGAGGGCAGTAACAAATTAAAAATAATATACATGAATCAGAAATAAGATGGATGAGCTTGAGGCTCCTTTGGAAATTGGCAGATACGATATTGTGGGGATAACTGAGACGTGGCTTCAAGTGGAAAGGGCCTGTGAAATGAATGTTCAAGGCTACACGTGCTATTGTAAGGGCAGACTGACAGGCAGAGGGGGTGGGGTGGCCATGTTGGTAAGGGATGATATTCAGTCCCTTGCGCGGGGGGACCTAGAATCTGGGGAAGTTGAGTCAGTATAGATAGAACTGAAAAACTCCTTAGGGTAAAAAGATCCTCTTGGGAGTTATCTTCCGGCCCCCGAACAGTAGTCTGGATGTCGGATGTAAGTTGAATCAGGAGCTGAAATTGGCCTGTTGCAAAGATGTTACTACAGTTGTTATGGGGGATTTCAACTTGCAGGTAGACTGGGAGAATCAGGATGGTATTGGACCTCAAGAAAGAGACTTTGTGGAGTGCCTCTGAGATGGATTCTTAGAACAGCTGATGCTGGAGCCTACCAGGGAGAAGGCAATTCTAGATCTGGTATTGTGCAATGAACCAGAATTGATCAGGGACCTCTAAGTGAAGGAGCCATTGGGGAGTAGTGACCATAATACAATAAGCTTCAATCTGCAATTTGAGAGGGAGAGGGTACAATCGGAAGTGACAATATTTCTGTTGAATAAAGGGAATTATGGAGCTATGAGGGAGGAGCTGGCCAAAGTCAATGGTGCAATACCTTAGCAGGGATGACAGTGGAGGAACAATGGCAGATATTTTGGTGTATAATGCAGAAGATGCAGGATCAGTTCATTCCAAAAAGGAAGAAAGATTCTAAGAGGGGGCATGGGTGGCCGTGGCTGACGAGGGAAGTTACGAAACATATAAAGTTAAAAGAGAAAAAGGTATAACATAGCAAAGATGAGTGGGAAAACGGAGGACTGGGAAGCTTTTAAAGAACAACAGAGGATTACTAAGAAGGAAATACGCAGAGAAAAAAATGAGGTGCGAAGGTACACTGGCCAAAAATATAAAGGAGGATAGTAAAAGTTTTTTTTTAGGTATGTGAAAGGCAAAAAAATGGTTAAGACTAAAATTGGGCCCTTGAAGTCAGAAGCAGGGGAATATATTACGGGGAACAAAGAAATGGCCAAAGAGTTGAATTGGTAATTCAGATCTGTGTTCACTGGGGAAGACACAAGCAATCTCCCAGAGGTAACAGTGGTTGAAGGACCTGAACTGAAGGGAATTTATATTTGCCAGGAATTGGTGTTGGAGAGACTGTTAGGTCTAAAGGTTGATAAGTCCCCGGGGCCTGATGGTCTACATCCCAGGGTACTGAAGGAGGTGGCTCGAGAAATCGCGGATGCGTTGGTGATTATTTTCCAGAGTTCGATAGATTCGGGATCAGTTCCTGCGGATTGGAGGGTGGCTAATGTTGTACCACTTTTTAAGAAGGGTGGGCGGGAGAAAGCAGGAAATTATAGACCAGTTAGTCTGACCTCAGTGGTGGGATAGATGCTGGAATCAATTATAAAGGATGAAATTACGACACATCTGGATAGTAGTAACAGGATAGGTCAGAGTCAGCATGGATTTATGAAGGGGAAATCATGCTTGACTAATCTTGTGGAATTTTTTGAGGATGTAACTCTGAAGATGGACAAGTGAGATCCAGTAGATGTAGTGTACCTGGACTTTCAGAAAGCCTTTGATAAAGTCCCACATAGGAGGTTAGTGAGCAAAATTAGGGCGCATGGTATTGGGGACAAAGTACTAACTTGGATTGAAAGTTGGTTGGCTGACTGGGAACAGAGTAGTGATAAACTGCTCTATTTCAGAATGGCAGGCAGTAACCAGTAGGGTACTGCAGGGATCAGTGCTGGGACCGCAGCTTTTTACAATATATGTTAATGATATAGAAGATGGTATTAGCAATAACATTAGCAAATTTGCTGCTGATACTAAGCTGGGTGGCAGGGTGAAATGTGAGGAGGATGTTAGGAGATTACAGGGTGACCTGGACAGGTTAGGTGAGTGGTCAGATGCAGTTTAATGTGGATAAATGTATGGTTATCCACTTTGGTGGCAAGAACAGGAAGGCAGATTACTACCTAAATGGAATCAATTTAGGTAAAGGGGCAGTACCGAGGCCAGAGCGAGGCCATGCTCTTCGGGAACTGGGCCGACTAATCCTCTATCCCCTTCACCGTCAGGACTGGCCACCTGAAGGTGCTGAATATTTGGTTCGGGGGGGCTGGGGCGTGCGCCAATACCTGGGAGGAGCGGATCAGGAAGCTGAGACAGAAATTAGGCAAATGGGAGCAACGGTCACTCTCCATCGTGGGAAAAAACCTGGTCATCAGGTGTGAGGTACTCTCAGTATTTCTATATGTGGCACAGGTCTGGCCTATCCCCAGAACTTGTGCCGCCGCAGTCACCTGGGCCATCTTCCACTTCATGTGGAGATCAAAGATGGACCGGGTCCGTAGAGACACAATGTACAAAGACCGGTGCAATGGGGGAAAAAACATGCCCAATGCCACCCTCACCCTGATGGCCACCTTTGTATGCGGCTGCATCAAGCTGTGCATGGATCCCCGGTACGCAAACCAAGTGTCACTACGTACTGAGGTTCTACCTGTCCTCTGTTTTGTGAAGGATGGGCCTGGCCTCGCTGCCGCGGAACGCTCCGAGCAGTTGGACCGTTCCGTACCACCTGTCCTTCGTGGAGAAATTTATGAGGAAAAACACCTTTGACCACAAGTCTATCAGGAACTGGTCAGCATGTAGTGTCCTTGAGACCCTTCGGGAAAACGAGAGGGCGGATCCTGTTGAGCGGTTCCCTGAACAGACTGTCAAAGCCATTTGGCAGAATGCCTCATCGCTAGAACTTTCCAACAAGCACCAAGACATGGCTTGGGTGGTGGTGAGAAGGGCTCTGCCTGTGAGATCCTTCATGCACGCCCAGACTCTCTGCCGCATCGCACGCTGCCCTCGAAGCGGTTGCGGGGGGGACGAGACTGTCACACACCACCTTCTGGAATGTGCCGATGCAGAGGAAGTCTGAAGAGGAATGCAGTGGTGCTTGTCGAGGTTCGTCCTGAGCAGCGCCGTGACGCGGGACTCTGTGCTCTAAGGCCTGTTCCCTGGGACTCACACCGAGACGAACATTAACTGTGCCTGGAGGATCATCAACTTGGTGAAGTACGCTCTCTGGGCGGTCTGAAACTTGATCTTCCAGCTGAAGGAGCTGACCCCGACTGAGTGTTGCAGACTAGCACATTCCAAGGTCCAGGGCTACGTGTTGAGGGACGTGCTGAAGCTTGGGGCAGCTGCCGCCAAGGTGTGGTGGGGAAAGACCACCGTGTAACATCTGCCTGCCTAAAGAAGAACAGAGGGCCCATGCAGATGTTTTGGGCTCTGCTGATGCCTCAGCTAAATATATGTGCATAAGATTGAGAAAAGCACAGACCTGTATTTAACAATGATAAACTCTGATCTGTGTATGTAAATGTTGACATATGTATGGCATGAACAAATGTACAGACCATCAACTCATTTTATGAATAAAGTATATTTTTGAAATAAAAAAAAGGGGCAGTACAAAGACATCTGGGTGTTCTTGTACACCAGTCAATGAAGGCAAGCATGCAGAAGGCTAATAGCATGCTGGCCCTCTTCATAACAAGAGGGATTGAGTATAGAAGCAAAGAGCCTTTACAGGGCCTTGGTGAGACCACACCTGGAGTACTGTGTGCAGTTCTGGTCTCCAAATTTGAGGAAAGACATTCTGGCTATTGAGGGAGTGCAGCATAGGTTCACTAGGTCAATTCCTGGAATGGCAGGATTACCTTTACACTGAAAGACTGGAGCAACTGGGCTTGTATACCCTTGAGTTTAGAAGACTGAGAAGGGATCTGATTGAGGTATATAAGATTAATAAAGGATTGGACACTCTGGAAGCAGGAAACATGTTTCCGCTGATGGGTGAGTGCCGAACCAGAGGACACAGCTTAAAAATACGGGTAGACCATTTAGGACTGAGATGAGGAGAAACTTCTTCACCCAGAGAGTGGTGGGTGTGTGGAATGCTCTGCCCCAGAGGACATTGGGGGCCCAGTCTCTGGATTCATTTAAGAAAGAGTTGGATAGAGCTCCCAAGGATAGTGGAATCAAGGGTTATGGAGATAAGGCAGGAACAGGATACTGATTAAGGATGATCAGCCGTAACCAGATTGAATGGTGGTGCCGGCTCGAAGGGCAGAAAGGCCTACTCCTGCACCTATTGTCTACTTCATGCTTCCCTGTGTATGACTACTGTCATGTAGTCTGTGTGTTCATATAGCATCTTGGTCCTGGAGGAACACTGTCTCGTTTTTATTGTACCAGCGGCAGAAATGACAAATAAAGCTACTCTACTCTGGATGGTCAGTGTCTAAGGCAGCCAATCTGGCACATAGGCTGATCATCTATCATTATGGTCTATGGTTGCTGCTATTCTGAATTTCTTCAATTTCCAGATGTATATATTTCTGGGACGTTACTTGGGATATTACTTGTAACCTCGATAATGAAGTTTAATGCATGATATGTTTTATTCCTCTGCTGCTTCCTTATTTCTGTTGTTATATCCCCAGACATACTTTCATAGGAGCAACTCCGTCTTTGTTAACTCTTTTTCAAATAGCTTTATAAATTTTTTTTATATTACTTGTTAGCTTTTTCTCATATGCAACAGTTGTAACACAAGTTCACCCAAGCATAGTAAGACATGTGGAAGATGAGGCTTTCTGCATACCTTCCGGAAATATCCAGCATTCCTTCTATTTTGCAAGGTGTCTGGTAGAAAAGACCATAGCCAGAGGCAGTGCACTTGAGCAAGGGCTGATGGAGCTATAAAGAGCTATATGCCAACCCCACAAGGGTAGCTTCAAGTCTCAATAAAGACCAGCTGGCACCCAGAGGGGTGTACATGAAGTGATCGACTAACCAGAAGCTGTTAATGCTCATAATGAGTCAGACAACTGTGAACACATTTCACACAGCCAATCTTGTGGAAAACATCAGTGTCATCTCACTGCTACAAGTGTTTGCAAAAAATCAAAATGATCTGCACTTAGAAAACTGGTCATGATTTGGAGATGCCAATGTTGGACTGGTGTGGACAAAGTTAAAAATTTCACAACACCAGGTTTATTTGGAAACACGAGCTTTTGGAGCACCGCTGCTTCATAAGGTGGTTGGGGAGTAAAAGTTCATAAGACACAGAATTTCTCATAAAAGATTACAGTGTCATGCAGCTGAAATGATATATTGAATTAACCTAGATTGCTGTATATTCTTTCATCTTTTCGAATGGGTTGCAGGTTCATTAACATGAAAGTTCCAAACTAGTAAATAGAATTTGTGGCTTGTTCATATTCATCTTGATTTTAAAAATGTATCCCAGTTCGTAAGATGACAAGAAGGACACACAGCAGTTTTAAGTCACCTTCTCGAGATAACTTTAAAAAGGTGACATCTCAGCTCAGACAATGCATTAAAGGTGTGACGTCAGAGTCTGTCAATAACCTAATCTTGAGTCAGACTGGTTTTATTTCCAAAGTGCAATTTACAAAATATTACATGTTTTGGCTGCCTTCAGATTGTGTGCATTTTTTGTGCAAAATAGAATGTATCTGCAAATATAATGCTGCAAACACAAATTCACTCCATGGCCTTGTATGTGTTTGTGCATGCGTGAGAGAGAATGAGTGTTTGCGTGTGAGAAAGCTTGGTAAAGTGTGTGCATGGATGTGATGGAATATAAACCTGTGAGAGGGCGTGTGTATGTGAGAGTGTGGGTTGTGTGTGTATATTAGAGAGGATCTGCATGAGTGTTAGTATGTCTGTGTGTGTATGTATGTATGTGTAGTGCAGTAGGGTCACCTGTAGTGTGATATGAACGCAAGATCCCAGTTGAGGCCATTCCCATGGGTACCGATCTTGGCTATCAGCCTCTGCTTAGCCACTTTGCATTGTTGCGTATCCTGAAGTCCGTCTTGGAGGCCGAATGTCCCTGACTACTGAAGTGCTTCTCGAATGGGAGGGAACACATGCTATAATGGATGAAAGAACACCTCACAATAGATAGAGGTGTTCCTTTCCAGGGAGCTCTTCAGCAGTCAGAGACATTCAGCCTCTGATCTTCAGGTGACTGTCCACCAAGGCAAACTTCGGAATCGTGGGTTCATGTCTCACTACAGATCTGTGTCTGCCTCTCGGCCCGCATCTCTCTGGGCCCGTGCCCCTGTCTGTCTCAGGGCCAGTCTCTGTCTGTCTGTCTCTGACACGCACTCTCTTACATTCTCACACCCTCTCATAGGCTTATACTCCATCACACCCACGCCCACTTTTACACACGCAAGTGCACTCACACTCATGCACACAGACTCTCTATCTCAGTTACGGACAAATGCACACTCAAGTCTTTGAGGTGAATTTGTGTTTGCAGCATTACATTTGCAGATACATTCTGTTTTGCTCAAAAATGCACCATCTACAGGCAGTCAATACATGTAATATTTTGTAAATTCGACTTTGGAAATGGAAACAGTTTGACTCTAGATTGGGATACAGACAGACACTGACCTTACACCTTTAATGCATTGTCTGAGCTGAGATGTCACTTTTTAAAAATTATCTTGAGAAGGTGACTTAAAAGTAGTTTGGGGATTTACATATTCATGAACCAAAACCTGCACTCCATTCTAAAGGATGAAAGACTTAACAATCCAGGTTTGTTCAATATATCATTTCAGTTGCATGACACTAATCTTTTGCTGTAAATTCTGTCTTATGATCATATACTCTACAACCACCTGATGAAGCAGCAGCTCTCCGAAAGCTAGTGCTTCCAAATAAACCTGTTGGACTATAACCTGATGTTGTGATCTTTAATTTTATAAAAAGTGCTCACTGAGTAGCCATGATGAAGTCTGCAATCTTCCTGGATGTTCTATGTCATGGATGAGCAATTACAGATATACCTGTATGCCCTCAAACTGCTCCAATTGCCATCACTGGAATTAGTTCAACATCATAGACAACAGAAAATTCAAGAAACACTTGCACAATTGAATGTCAAAAAAAGGAACACTTTGCTCTCTGTTGAATTAGTAAAACTAAAATATCACCACTGCTGTGGAAGTATAAGTGAATGTTCAAGAGCTAAAAGCTGAACAACTCAGGATAAATTAAAATCTGAAAATATCACCTGACTTGGAGTCTTCAGGGGACAGTTCTTTCAACTCTCAAAGAGAAATGAGAAAATGTGAGGAAGCCATGTGCACTACAAGCTATTATCAATTCAATGAAAAGCTTGCCCATTTATAGGAAAATCTGCGGCAACTCACAGATGGGACGGATCAAGCTCAGCAGGAGCAGCTGCAGAGACATTAGTTTCTTTGATTCCCTACAATGTGGAAACAGGCCCTTCGGCCCAACAAGTCCACACCGACCCTCCAAAGAGCAACCCACCCAGACCCATTCCCTTACATTTACCCTTGCACCTAACACTACAGGCAATTTAGCATGGTCAATTCACCTAACCTGCACATTTTTGGATTATGGGAGGAAACCGGAGCACCCGGAGGAAGCCCACGCAGACACTGGGAGAATGTGAAAATTCACATAGACAGCTGCCCGAGGCAGGAATTGAACCCAGGTCCATGGTCCTGAGAGGCAGCAGTGCTAACCACTGATCCAGCAAAGCTGAAGTAAATAGCTGACCTGTGAAAGCACATTTAAGAAGTGTAGCACATAGCAAGAGCTGACAATCACTCATGACACTGTCCGTTTCAGGAAATAAGTGCCAGCAATCTTGCTCTGCTGAAAGAATCCAAGGATGACCAAGAGGAAGCCAAACAATCATTTAAGTAGCAATTGGAAGAGGTCCAGGCTTCAAATAGGGAAACGAATAAGAACGAGTATTAAAGAGACTGGGTCTTTAATTAGAGCATACTATGAAGAAGAAAAATATGCGAGACCAAGAGAAGGATAAAACTTTGATAGAATTGGAAGAATCCATGGTGTAAAACCAGTATACTCTAAATTAGCTGGAAGCTATTCAGGAACAAAAGAGTATGTGCCAAAGAGATTTTAAGAGATTCAACAGCTTGAGGAACAAGATCACCAGTGGATATTTAGAAGAAAACTTGGTTGCATCAGGATAAGCAAATATTGGAATGATTGCAGTCCATTTAAACAAAAACTTGGCAGCACTTCCAGACAAAGTCACCATCATGAGATGTGGATGCGCCTGTTGATTTCCAATGTATTATAGGTGCTCATAGGCTTACTGGCTATTATAAAGGTTTATAGGAAGATCTGGAACAACTCTGATACAACAGATCAGGCGAGCAGGAGCCAGAGGTTGGTTTGTTCAGTTGGCTAAACATCTGGTTTCCAATACATAGTGATGCCATCAGCTTGGGTTTGATTTCAGCACTGGTTGAGGTTAGCATGAAGGATTCTCTTTCTCAACCTCTCCCCTCATATGATCCTCAAATTAAATTGCCACCAGTCATCTCTCTGTAACGAGACAGCACCCCAAAGTCTGGTAAGATTATGGTGATTTTACCTTGACTGGTTATTGTAAATGGATTTTGGATTTATTTCGACAAGCATGGGCCATTTATCACAGGAAGATGGAAGATTGTGAGGGAGTTTGTTTTTGCTATTTTGTTTGCACAAAACCAATTGGATGAATGCAGAATTGTAATAGCAGTGGTTTCATCTGTCCATATGCGCTCAAATGTAATTTTATACCTTTATATATTTTAACAAGAATACATAACTTGAAGCCGAAATGGATTCTGTGAAAAATATTCTCTTCATGTGGCATCCTTTTTATCCAGGGATCACTATACATGGTCCAATGATACCAAATATTGTCATGGGGTAAATAGAACAGGCAGAAACCCAGGAGCTTCCTAAGCTGGTGCAGGTATTAAATTGGCATCATGTGTGTTAAGAACCATGGTTTAACCACCTGAGTTAACTGGCTGTCTGTGAAGGTATTGTCCACACTGTTACTGATATGGTTTGTACTTTTGTATTCAAATTGATTTGTTTCCATTTCCTCTCACGCTATTGAACACACCAGTTTGACTATTGGCACTTGTAAAATGTATAAATTCATTTTCAGTAGGAGAACACGTGTATGCACGAGAGCTGCATTGCCGTTGTCCCAATGTCTTGTGACCTACAGAATCAGGTTGAGAATTACCTTTATTTTCAAATACCTCCTTAACATAGAAACAGAACTTCAATGCAGTACATTTTTGTGAGCCTGAAGACCTCCTTCCTCCCTCTGCAATCTCCTAATGACTAAGACCCTGGATGCATACTTCTGTCTGGCATATTTGTTATCTCTGCTCCACTGTGCCCAACTTACTGCACATTTAACACCATGGATGTGCAGTGGAATCTCAGACATTGGATCTGTACAATGCATTGCTCTGTTGCCAAATGTATTACGTTTAGTCTGTTTTAATATAAACTTTACTAAAGAATTTCAGTCCAAGCTTTAGGGCTATGATGGTTTGCTTTCAGTTTCCATGAGAAAGCAGTCATGATATGAAAGGAGAAGCAAGAACATTTGATTGACAGTTTGCAATAAGCTGACAAGCTGAAAGAAATTGACTATCTGCTTCATTTAATAGACTTCTCTGTTTGCACAAGTTACCAAATTTTGTGTATAATGTGAGAGTTTGTATGATGCATTCCACACAAATCAGTACATAATGTGCCTGTCACCATTCGGAACTCAATCATGTTCACTGACTGCAGAAAACAGGAATTGGGTATTTATCAGTTTCAAATTTTAAAAAAGGCCTATCACCTTTTGAAAATCACTATCTCAAATTTACTTCACTTCGTATTAAATAGAAATATAACTTATGCTGTTGGATGGGAATGTTATGGGAGATGACTCTATAAAATTGGTTCAGTTTAACTGTCATTGACAGTTAAGGAATTTTGTTGTTGCCTAAAATACGTTTATTGAGTCCCCACAACACTTGGGGTAGATATTCCAGAGATTCATAACTGTCTGAATGAGGATATTTCTCCTCACCTCAGGTCAAAATGCCCATCCTATCCTGAGCCTATGCTCTCTTTTGCCAGACTCCCCAGATGGGGAAATAGCCTAAGCTAAGCAAGTTGACTCACTCATGTGGGTGAAAACATAGTGCAGCAAAATACAAGAAACACTGAGTGCTGGTTGAACTAAGTGGAGCCGATTAGAATAGTCAAATATTCATTTGTTGTGAAATAAGGCAGCTTAATGGTTTGCCAGGAGAAAGTGAGGACTGCAGATGCTGGAGATCAGAAATTAATCAAATCTTCCCTTGATCTGTCTGTTCAAAGAACTACATGTGAAATCACACAGTTTGACTCACAAGAGAATTTGATTGTTGCTTCCTTTTAATATGCTATAACACAAGGAGATATTAGGGCATTATCAGTTAACTGGCATGAAAAAATTATCATGTCGAACTGTCTGTGGGTTAATATGACTGTGGAACCCAAGAAGAATGTCCTCAAGAACTAAATTTGTAATGTGCAATGATTCTTAGGTAAGCTTTATAGTTTCCTTCCCTTATCTACATTATGAGTAAAAGTTTAAAGCTACAGTGTGTTCAAGTTAAATTTTACCAACCTCTCAAGGAAGTCTACAGCTGACATGTTTGCCACTGTTATTCATTTCAGGCTTGTGTTAATAACAGTCCTGAGTTAAGCCTAACTCTCCAGGTATTGACTGAATGCTGAATAAATGAAGCAAATGTAAACTTGTTTATAACATGGTATGTGGAGCAAAATGCAGACAGCTGGGAACAGGAGAGTGTGAATCAAAAATCAAAATGGTGCTGCCACTGCCATAAGCAATAGTTCATGTAGAAAGGAGAAGAAAGTCTTATTTGGAAATTGTTTTTTGTTTGTTCAGCTAATGGTAATGTTTAAGCAATTGGATTTGATTTGATAAGTTGTACATATCTGGCAATGTGACGTATACTGCCTTTGATATATTTTCATTAAAATAGCAATGCGGCGCCAAATGTTTGAACATTGTATCAAACTTCGACAATTACTTTATCAAGAGAGCACACTTATTGTGAAAGGGGAAGCTTTGATATGTGGAAACATTTACATGACATTTCAACATCGTACAGTGCTGAGAGCTGAGAAAATAAAGCTGACTGCTTAACATTTTTGACGTATTAACCTAAAGCAATACTGAAATGCTGACTTCAAAGTCGGGCCATTAAAGGTCAAGTTTTTAATTTTCTTTGTTTTGTTGAAAAATTTAATATGTATGTTCATAAATTCCGCCAGTTAGAATTGTAACTGCCTTAGTGTAGTCTTTCATTCAAATAGCCAACATCCCGTAAACATGTTTAACAGTGGGCAGCAATTAGATATGAGAATTGCCATGTGTTTGAATCCCTTGATTAACTGACATAAATATGTGGCCAAGACAACCCTGAGTAGGAGGGTAAATTCCTAATGACTTCCTGACGAAGGATGGTGATTAGATGTGAACACTGAGATGGTGACTTTCCTGCCACATTCACTGAATGATATGTAATTGAATCATTTGATCCAGTACAGTAGAGACTTTCCAATGCAAATAACTTGAAGTGTGACATAGAAAAAAAATACTTGGGGCAATTGATAAGTGTCTTACCGAATAAGATTTGACATGAATCCACTTAATGGAAGAGGTAACCAAAAGCTCGGTTAGAAAGGGTAGACCGAGGTAGAGGTCTGGGTTGGATTTTCAGAGCTTAAGGCCTCGTCAGCTGAAGGCATGGTTTGCAATGGAGCGGTATAGAAAATCCTGGAAGTAAGATGGAGAGATGTTCGGATGGTTTTGAGGATGAAGGGAACTGCAGAGGGGCGGGACAAAATTAGAGGAATTTGATTAAAAGGCTGTAAAACCTAAATTCAAGACCATGTTGATCAGCAAGTGCAGGGATGTGGAGTTAAGTATTTTGTTAGAATTTGATTAGTGGCTTATTGTGCCTGCACATTTCAGATGAACTTTGCTTATTAGAGCAGTATCTTAGTGGTAATGCCAAAAGTACATCCCAAATTTGTTTAAATCTATTTACGAATGTTAAGCAATCTTTATTTTGAAACAGTAAAGTTTTTTCAATTAAACAGGGAGCTAGTTTTAGCACTACTTCTGAAACAAAACGTGGAAGTTTGGGGCGGAGGGGGGGTGGTGGTGTCTTGCGTGCTTAAAGTGGAGTTAAGGCAGAGATGAGATCAGCAATGATCATGTTAAATGATGGAGCAGGGTCAAGGGTTGATTTGCCTACTCCTGTTCCCAGATCTTATGTTGATTAGAATGCATAATAATGACTCTTCACTGTGCAGGGCATGAATTTCATGATATGATAAAGTACACAAATTCTGTTGCTTCTTTCCCCACTATTTGAAATAGGTGTGGCAGCATTGGTTTTCACACTTAATTAACCTTTTAAATGTGTGATATATTCTTAAATATTGATTAGCTTATATTCTGAGGAAATAGGTCCCTGACACAGACTCTACTATAAAGACTGGCATTTCATTATAATGTTCTTTGATATCTGGGTAAATTCATTTATTTAAAATAGTTTCAGAATTGCAAGTGCATTCAAATAATAACTCACGATCTCTGAAAATATTCCAAGGTGTATTATGTCAGTTTAATAGGTGAAAAATGTGACTGGGTTTAAGATGAAATTAAAAAGGATGCTTGAATGTTCGTTTCAAGGAAATTGTCAGAAGTCACATGACACCACGTTATAGTCCAACAGGTTTATTTGAAATCGCATGTTTTTAGAACGCTGCTCCTTTATCAGGTGAAGTCACATGATGAAGGAGCTGTGCTCTTAAAGCTAGCGATTTCAAATCAACCTGCTGGACGATAACTTGGTGTCATGTGACTTCTGATGTTGCCCAAACCTAGTCCAACATTAGCACCACCACATCCGGAAATTCTGGGCATGTGAATTGGACAGCTGAAGATAAGGATGGCCACTGGTGGTGCAAAAAGATAGGAGGGCCTCTGCCTAAGAGTTTGCTGTTGAAGGAATGCAAAATATCTGGTGAAAGATTACAGAGACTTGGCATTGGAGTGACTTGAAGAAAAAGATGAGAACATTAAATTGGAAACAGCGTATTGAATGAGCACAAGTTTTAGAAGGTGTACAATAAGAGACTGTCCAGGCTAATCATAGTCATAGAGTACTACTGCTCAAAAAGGGTATTGACTTTGTGCCAGTCAAAAACAAGTTCCTAAGTATTCCAACCCCATTGTCCAGCACTTGGCCCTTGTACTTGTGTGCCCTGGCATTGTAAGTGTACATCTCAATACAACTTAGAAGTTCTGAGAGCTCCTGCTTTTACCACCCTTACAGGCAGTTAGTTCCAGATTTCTACCACTACCTGGATGAAAAATCATTCCTCTCATTCTCTTTCAACTCCTGCCCCTTACCTTCCATCCATGCCATCCTGTCCCCAGCACTGATCCTACCAGTAAGGTGAAAAGTTCTTGTGCCTGCACATTCAATTGGAATAGAGTGTTTGAACAGTTGAGTCTGGATAGAACAAAATCAAAGCTAAAGAAGTGAGAATCAGATGTATTGAGGTGAGGACAGAGACATGAAATGTTTTCAAGGCAGAGATTGATAAATTCTTGATCTCACAAGGAATTAAGGGCCATGGGAGAGTGCGGGTAAATGGAGTTGAAATGCCCATCACCTATGATTGAATGGCGGAGTGGACTCAATGGGCCAAATGGCCTTTCTATGTCTTATGGTCTTATGATGTTATGGAAGTTTTTTTTTGTGCTGAAAAACAGTTTTAGAATCTGTTCATGAAGAAAAAGTGAACAGTTTACACTCATTCTCTTGTCTCTCCCAATATCATGCTCCCTCCCCCCCTTTGTACATAGAAATTTCTGCAGCAAGGGATTGAGGCAGGAGGTAATACAGGTGATATTTTCAGATAAAGTCAGCAGTTTTACTGATGGGCTGGATGTGCAGTTTCAAGTTCAATTTGGAATTAAACATGGCATTGAGAACTGAAAGTTTAACATCTTTCCCTCAAGATCAATATATTTATGGTCATTGACCGGAGAGAAAATGTGAAATATTTTTCTTTGGATGGTTTGTGAAGAAATTTGGGATACACTAGATTTTAAACATCACAAAATATGAGAATGTTGTGTCTAATGCGCTCTGGAGTAAATCTGCTGTGCTGTCTGATTGGAAAGGAGGAAATTGAAATCTGATGCATTCTACACACCGAAAGGAGGGCTTGAGTTGTGATTGTTTCCTTAAAACTATAATTGTTGTAGTCTAATACTAGAGTCATGTATTTGATCTTTTCATTAACATACTTGGTACTGCCATCATTGCACACATGTGGAGTTAGTGTGAACATCAACCTGCCTGACTCTGGAAACGAACAAATGCTGAACAGGGAGGTGGAACAGAAGAAACCAGGATATCTCTTCCCCAGTGCTCAGGCCAGGCATAGTCGGCAGCTTCACTGAGACTTTCTTTGCGTGATCAAATCTAACAAACAAATGCTTAAGCTGTAATGCTTTCCAATAGGTACTTTGTAGTATTGGATTCCTTAATTAAACAGAGAACAAGTGCCAGGAAAGAAGGAAATGCAGAGTTTCAGGAATGTTAATAGGATCACATATAATCTGTAATTCTTTGTGCAGCAATGGGTTAGAACCCTGAAGTATTGTGGACACTAACTTGCAATTCCAAAATATAATTTTTTAGAGTGCTGATACAACCAAAAATGACTATAGATGTAAATTAAGTGGCTGCCAAGAGAGGGGGAGATTGAGAATGTAAAACCTAAAGTGTCAAAGAATCTTATAATAGGCTGGACTGAGATATTTTATGTTTGAGATAACAAGGGACTGATGACCCCCCTGCTGAACAGTAAGCCTCCTCCCCATGGTCTCTGAGTTTACACACATTTTGTTCTTTTCCTTTTGAAGAAGAGGTAATGAAAGGGGTTAAAAGCCAGTTCAACTAGTCAAACTGAATGCTTTTGTGTGTACTATCCAAGATTCGAGCATTAGCTACTGTGAAGGTTCAGTTGAAGAACTATCCCTTGGTCCCTTTGTATTGCAAATACAGGAACACACGAACACACACACACACCTTTCAAAACACATCTGTTCAACTGCCAAAGTCAACACTATGGTGCAACCCAGTAATGGCCACACCTGTTGAGTTTCTCCACCCGTTACCTTTTTGTTTCAGATTTACAACATCCTTTAGTCCTTTGTTTAGCATTAACACAACGTTGCCTCATTAACTCTTTGTGAAGAATTCAGAAACTGATCTGTTAAACCATTATTTATCATTTTAATTTTTTGAATGCTGTCAGGAAACTGAACATATGTTACGTTCCTAATTCTTTTCACATTTAAGCAATACACTCTTTGTTAAATCAAGGATGTTCCTTCTGAAACATGGACTCGTGGTCTGAGAGAAGGGTATCCACAAAGGAAGAGGATCTTTTTTAAATTAACCTTATTACAACCAGCCAAAGCAGAAAGGGAACTAGTTCGTCCCTCTTACCTAGGATTTTGACCGTTTGGCCTATCGCATCGATAACAAATCATGAACGTTCCCTGCGATCTGTCTTTTTAAAATTTATTCACAGGATGTGGGCATCACTGACTAGGCCAGTATTTGTTATCCATCTCTAATTGCCTAGAGGACAAGTTAAGATTCAGCCACATTTCTGTGGGTCTGGGGTCACATGTGGGAGAGCAGGCGAGGATGACAGTTTCCTTCCCTAAAGAGCATTAGTGAATCAGATGGGTTTTTCTGACCTTGAACAATGGTTTCGTGGTCATCATCGGTTTCTTAGGTTCAGATTTTTATTCAATTCAAATTCCACCATCTGCTCTGGCAGGATTTGGACCTGGGTCTCTGGGTTAACAATCCAGTGATGATAACCAGTCGGCCATCACCTCCCCCTGATGTAACAATAGCTTTGTCTTTGAAGGGACACAACCATTTTGAAATGAAAACAGAAGTTGCTAGAAAAGCTGTGCAGGTCTGGCAGCATCTGTGAAGAGAAATCAAAGTTAACGTTTTGTGTCCGGTGATCCCTCCTTACAATGCATCCGCAGTTCCTTTGGTTTTTGTTAACTATTTTGCAATGCTTTGCATCAGCTATGTTGCTCACTGTTTTCAGAAACAACAATGGCATGCTTAGCCAGTTAGTTTGTTTTTACTTGTAGTGAGGAAGAAATTTTGACCAGCCCACCATGAACATCTCCTAATTCTAATGCCACATGATATTTTAACATTGTCTTAAACTGTTGGAACAGCTCGTTTGACAAGAAGATCCTGATTATTTATTTGGAATGTCAGTTTTGTTGGACGCTGATATTGTGATGTGGGTTTTCAACCTACAGCTTTTGTCCCATACAAAGCCTGGGCACTTGGCATGTTTATGTTAAATATACTAGTTTAAATTAGAGTTTAGAAAATCTCTATGATGTCTAAACAACTCATTTGTCTCTCAATTGCAGTGAGCCAAGGAAATATCAATTGTTCAAGATAGATTACTAAATAGGTAAATAGAGATTCATAAAACATTTTAAAAAATGAGCAACTGATGGCCTGAAATGGCATCTGAACTTATTTTACACCAGTTATGCCATGCTCACCATATTGGATCAATCCCATCTGCATCAAAGAATTAAAATGCCTTGATAAAACCATTAACTTTGGATGCTGTGCTGATGGCAAGATGGGGGTGGTGAAGACCCTGTTGTGAAAAGGGTCTACTTTGACTGCTTGGCTCATCTTTTGATAAACTCACTCAGCAATTTGTGCTTGCAAAGAACAAGGACTCTTCGGCTGTACTTAAAGAACACATTCACTAACTGGTTAGCTGTCCTTTTATGTTGCTCATTAACTTTCCCATTTAGAATCAAAGAGACATACAGTATGGATACAGACCTTTCAGTCTAACCTGTCCATGCTGACCAGACATCCCAATCTGACCAAGTGCCATTTGCTTCATTTGGCCCATATCCCTCTAAACCCTCCTTATTCGTATACCAATCCTGATGCTTTTTAAATGTTGCAATTATCCCAGCCTCTGCCCCCTTTCTCTGGCAGTTGGTTCCATACATGCACCACCCTCTGTGTGAAGAAGTTACCCCTCAAATCCTTTTTAAATCTGATCCACTCTCACTTTAAACCTATGCCCTCTAGTTTTGATTTATCCCCCAGATTTCTGACTTCAGTTTTTGTATGACCTGGATTACTTTTTTCCAGCCTTGAAACCAATTTCAATGTGTTCTTTGGCAATAGAGGAATAACTGAGAAGACAAGAAAGCAAGAGCAGTAGCAATTTAGCAGGATTCCCTGACTGTAAGTTGCTGTAGATTGGCATTCTTATGAATGGGAGCTATTTATGCTTCCACAACGTTTCAATTGTTTGTCACCACAGGCAATACATCATGCAAGTCTCTGTCTAGACTCTTGTCTTTGTTCCAGTTAGGTGACAGGCTTGATGTTGGATATCAATTCAGACTTCTGGTCATCCTTTGCTTACATTATAATTGTGCTATAATTGTGGGACTAACTCTTTTGACCATTTGGATACTATCTTATGCAGGAAGAGCCTGATGAACATCAACCTTTGCTTTCATAGAGTACTTAGAGAGAAGTACTAGGTTGCTTCAGGTAAACAATGCCTCCCTCTACCTACAAATCATCATTATCTTAAATCCTCATTACTTGTTCCATTATTTTCTTCATATGATTGCCCTTCATTGCTATATGGGGCACTGGAGGAGTGGGTCAGGAACTGGAATTTTTCCTTGGATCTCCTCGATGCATGAGACCATAATATGTGATCATACCCTCCGATGAGCTGGCATCTCGCCACTAGAGCAGAGGAACAGGATGAGATTCAGATTTGTATCACATTCACCAGATGAAGGCACATTCTAGAGTCTCAAAACCCATGGTGCCATTCTCTGTTATGACATTTGACTATTTTGTGATATTTTGCTTATTTTGCTTTATCAGTGTTTACACTTTTTAATAGCTGTATAATGTCAAGAAATATTGTGGAAATTTTACAAAGTTCTGCTGAGACCACATTTAGAATGAAGTATGCAGTTTTTGTAGTAACTGTAACGAGATTAGAGCTTTTTATGAAGGTCTTTTGCCCGAAACATCAATTTTACTGCTCCTGGGATGCTGCCCGAACTGCTGTACTTTTCCAGCACCACTCTAATCCATACTCTGGTTTCCAGCATCTGCAGTCATCGTTTTTACCTAGTAATTGTAACGAGGTCAGCCAGGTGGACCCTGTTTGCGGCTGTTAATCTGGTTCAATCAGAGCCCTGGCTGACAGATGTAACAAAACAGTGGTTGCAGAGGTTTTGTTCACTGAGAGCTAGCTTCAAGGGAGCTGGATCAGTGTCAAGGACTCTACATGTGTAAATAAAGGGTGACTTGGTGATGGAAGACCGGCCTCTCTGGAATTATTCCAGCAGCATAACAGGATAATTGCATCTATATTTTAATGGCACCTACAGAAATATTATGTCACCAAATTTCACCACCAGATGTGAGCTAAAATCTGTCGTGAATTATGAAGTCAACTGCAAGATTAACAATTGCAATTTTACCGTTGTCTAAGAATAGATCAATGAAATAAAGTTTGTATTTCTGTTTTATAGCAACATGTTTCAATCCTTTATTTTGAGCTTTAGCTTACCATTATATCTTGTAGCTGTTTTTTGTAATATGAGCATCTCTGCTGCAATTCAGAAAGAGACACAGCTGTTGTTTATTGAGCCGATTTAATTTCTGCACATTTTCAATTCCTCTGATTTCTGAATTTTCCACTGACACAGTCTTGAAGATTGAATCATTATTTGCATTCAAGTTTGTTATTTTATGATTGTTCATGAAGTTGAAAAATGCCACATTTAATATAGTATACAAATTTTATGTTGTGCCATTAGGGAGAATAAACAAGACTAATCAGAAGAATTTCCACTGTGTGCAGTGACCTGGGTAAACTACAGATGTTTTGAAGCTTTTTAAAAAATTTTGACTCCACCTTATTTGCATATTTGCCAAATGCAAAGTTTACCAGTGCAATCAGGCAGTATTTTAAAACTATATTTGAATAAATTGCCTCATTACTAAATGTTCCTTTTATGTGTGGTTGGTTATTACTGCTAGAAATGTGGTTTTTCACCAAAATGTAGCAAATTTAATCGGTACTAATCTGTTACATGTGAGTAACTGAGAGGAGGACTTGTAGCTCTCAATGAGGGCAGATATGGAAGTAAGTGGCATACAGTTGGCTGGCTGGCAAACTGGATCTTCCATTCCGTCCTGCTCCGGCATCATTTTCCGAGATGGTTTAAATATTAAGGGCCAGTTGTTTGAGGTATCGAGCTCTATGTAAGTTCCTGGAGATGGCTTCCTGACGTTGATGTCAGAGGCAGTATTTCAGGCAAACCTTTTGGTCTCTGCTGCAGTCACTAGCTGCCCTCTGGAGACATTCTCCCCATCTTCCCTCCACCACAGTGATGGCCTTGCTGTTTTGGTCATTTTTATTTAAAATTTAGCAAGTCAAAAGTTTGAAGATTGGGCACCTCTCTTTCTCATCGACTTGCAAAGTCCATACATCTGCGATTTCTCAGAAGAAAAGCCTCCTATTGCCTCTCGAGCTCTTTGACCCCGCCAATGTGATCAGTCTGGCCTTTGCGTTCCGAATTGGCCAACTGAGGGAAAATTGCCCATAAGTGAATTGTTTTACATCTTCCCCCACCTAACAATGGACGTCTGACACATATCTGACTGGGCTGGAGCATTTGAGCCATCAGGAGAGACTAGATTGGCTTGTATTGTTTTCTTTAGAGCAGAAGAGGCTGAGGGGGTGGGGGTGGGGGTGGGGGGGAGGAAAGGAAGCATGATGAAGGTAAGATTATGTATAAGATTGAGGGGTACTGACAGGATGAGCTATTCCCTTTGGGTGAGGGGGCATAGTTTTAGGGTGAATGGCAGGAGATTCAGAGGGGATTTGTGAGAGTGTTAGGAATCTGGAACTGTGCCTGGAAAGGTAGTGGAGACTGGAAACCTTAAACCTTAAATTATTTGGGTGAACACTTAAAATATTTTAACATTCAAAGATATGGGACAAGTGCAGGAATTTAGGGTAAGCACATCATTAATGGTAATTATGTCAGTGCAGACTTGGGTCATAGGGCCTTTTGTGTACTGTAAATCTGTGACTTTGACTATGACATTTGAGCCTGAATGGCAAGCTCCCGAAGTCTAGTCAGTTCTGATATAACGTGATAGTTCCATTCCCGTGCAATCTCAAGTTATAAGAAAATTGTGTAATAGCCATGCCGTTTAAACTAATGGGGCAATTATTGCATTAGAGCCAATACAGTAAGGAAGGTTCAAGTTCTACAAACAACGGTCTAAATTCTTCAATCACATTAAAGCCAATGCACATTGAAGAAATGTGTGTAATAGCTGAACTGACTCTACATTGGTAAAAGAATTTGGCCTAAGTATAAATTATTAAAAATACTTTGGCGTTCATACCAACTCAAAAAGTAGTGAAATTTTGATATAGTTTTCCTCAACTTATAGAAGGGATATTCAGAAACTTTCAAAATGTGCCTATTTGTGTGCTTATGCCAAATAAATCATCATGACCTTTGACACCTCCTGTAAGGCCTGTGGACAAATGGTATTGTTTGCTTCATCCTAGGTCTGTGGCCTGTTTTGTGGTTGTGGCTGGCTTTTTCTACATTATCTTTATAACCAGTGCCTAAAAATAAACACTTGAAATTCAGTTTGAGTTTTGTGATTTGTGCTTAAAATTCAGCAATATTTTCAATAGATGCTGGGAGCATTCCACTAAAATGCCATATTCAAGTGAACAATGACTACCACCTCCCATGCATAATGATGCTTAATATTCTTACAGCTATAACTTTACTGTTACTACTCTTTCACCAGCATTACATGTGCATAGAGTAATAATTATTAACAAAGTCCTTGAAAGGGCATACCTCTAAGGTTTGAGCATGACTTAGCTGAGTTCTATCTAATCTGATTTGACATACCTGAGCTTTAGTCATAGGTAGTTTGTTCTGTTTTGGAATGTCGTTATCCTGCATGCTGAGAGATTGTGATATGACCCAGTGCAAATGGGTGTACCAGTTCAAAAATGTTTCATCCTTTGGCCGTTTGGTCTCAACAAAGGTTTCGGTTCACTTTAGCTCTCGGCTTTATATTTTTTGAATTGAAATGCATCAGCTATTTTTACTGTAAGCAATTAGCCAATTACCAAGTACTCGGGACTTAAAAATGTTTATTTGCCAATGTTGAAAATAAGGATGCAAAGTCAAACTTGTGGCTCTCATGCAGTCAATTGAGCGCACTCTCACACGAACAGCATACACCATCAGCAGTTGCGAATATTGTAGTTATCTTCAGTTTGTTGGTTCCTGATGTCTCTTTCTCATCACTGTTGTAATTGAGTGCTTTCTTTTGTAAGAGTCTTCTTTGCCTGTGTTCAGTTATGCAACCCTTTCTGCTGCCAAAGATAAAAAAGTTCTTGAAATAGCAATTCTTGTATAAATTCAGTTCACGGAAGTTTATTTTTCCTTGCTTAGCGATTGTAGACAATGTTTTATCTCCAACAAGTGGAGATTCTTGTAATGGTTTAATTCAAAATGGAAGTAATGACTTTTTTTGCGTACTTCGGAAGGGGGCTGGCCGACTATTTTTGGTAAAACAATAATTTCATTGGATTGTCTTTTTTTTTGTTTAATACATGCCAATTTCATGACTTTTGGCCAATCTACATGGATCAGGTGATTTCCTGTGTCCAAATTTAAATTTAGTATTTTCAGTCATGTCTTAAAACTGTTTTAGTCCATTAATGTGCAGGATTACATTAGGCAATGGAGTTCAAAGATTACTTGCCCAGATTTTATATCATCATGAGTTCATACAGTGGTTTCCCAGCAAACTGTATGTATATATTTAATATTTGTGGCTGGAGTTTTTCAGTGGGTGCTAGCTAATTTGCAACAAAATGTCACCTTTTACAAATTGCTGAATTAACATCGATGAAAATGACAATTACATTTATTTAAATATAATTTGCAATTATTACAATGTTAATGTGACATTTATTATAATAGCTTAATATTGGGTAATTATGATTTTTGACGGAAGGAGCAAATCATTAAACAGCAATTTGTGATCTGGCATTTATGACTAATCATACTTTTTAATCTCTCTGGAGGTAATTAAGTATAGAACATTGTTTCGTACTCCAAGGATTAATTGTATTTCAACAGAAAGTTACCAGTATCGCCTTTAATGCTATTTCATTTAGTGTTCTCAGAACTAGAATATGGTTTCTGTTGATGATTAAACATTGGGAGTTAGCTTTGAAGAAGCTCCAAAAATTGGCATTGTTTGTTTTGGTGTAAGAATGCTAATTTTTAAAAGTTTTATAAATGCACCTTTTTAATATTTACAACTAGAGGACATGCATTTAAGATGAGACTGGACGCCTCCTAGGAGAGCGCTTTAGCGAACATCTCCGGGACACCCGCACCAATCAACCACACTGCCCTGTGGCCCAACATTTCAACTCCCCCTCCCACTCTGCCGAGGACATGGAGGTCCTGGGCCTCCTTCACTGCCACTCCCTCACCACCAGACGCCTGGAGGAAGAACGCCTCATCTTCTGCCTCGGAACACTTCAACCCCAGGGCATCAATGTGGACTTCAGCAGTTTCCTCATTTCCCCTTCCCCCACCTCGCCCTAGTTCCAAACTTCCAGCTCAGCACTGTCCCCATGACTTGTCCTACCTGCCTATCTTCTTTTCCATCTATCCACTCCACCCTCCTCCCTGACCTATCACCTTCATCCCCTCCCCCACTCACCTATTGTACTGTATGCTACTTTCTCCCCACCCCCACCCTCCTCTCAGTTATCTCTCCATCCTTCAGGCTCTCTGCCTTTATTCCTGATGAAGGGCTTTTGCCCGAAACGTCGATTTTACTGCACCTCTGATGCTGTCTGAACTGCTGTGCTCTTCCAGCACCACTAATCCAGAATCTAGTTTCCAGCGTCTGCAGTCATTGTTTTTACCTAACGTCATCAGTGAACTCACTAATGATGTTATCTAGTATGGTGATGAAACATCTGAAAGCGAACTTTTCCGCTCAGCAAGCAAACCTACATCCAGAACCTCAACCTGGGCGACAAATCTTCTCAAAACTCGCTAGGGACTAATTCAATTTATGTAACCTGGTCAGCATGGAGAAATTGGGCCAAAGGGCCTGTTTTCATGCTGCATGGCCCTTTGACTCTAATTAGCAATAGTGCTTTGTTGAAGAAATGGATTGGGGTTTCACTTGTACTTTGTCATTCATTTGCTTTTAGCATGATTTCACTTTGCTAACTTAATTAAGAAAATCCACTCCTGGTCATCTTACATTGGACTACATGCTTGTTAATGGCTGACTTGACCTTAAGAAAGAAAATGAACCATTAATTGAGATAAAATTTGGCAGAGCACTAACCACTTTCCATTGCTGTCGTACTCATTTGACTTCTTTTGGGAGGACGTCAGAAGTAAACATTTTAATCAATTAAATGACTAATTTAGTAATTTTTAAAAATTTGGAAGTAAATAAGTACTTTTCTGATCATACTCAAAGTTGCTTTATGAAGAGAAACTTTCCTTATTCTGTAATTAAAACCTTGTCTCACCGATCTTTCAGGATGAAGATTTTTGAGTTTGACAATGGGGAATGACAGCAAAGGGATGCTTTTTTTGCAAAATGAAAGATGTTCATTGTGGCTTGAACAGTTCAAAGGAAATTAAATTTGATTTTATTTTCCATATCAGGGTTATTAGTTCAAAAGAGGGAATTTAAAATATGGAGTTTTTTTTCCTTTTGTCATTAAAAATGTTAATCAAATGATTTATTATTCTTGGTATGCAGAAACTTTTTCAGTCATAAATCTAAACTACTTCCATTTAGATTTTAACGTAGAAATTATGTAACAATGACAGGCTATTGATCTCAAACAGTTCTTGTTGGTTTTTAACTTCCACAAACATAGAAATCTTAATTGCAGATAGCCCTGTTGCTATATTATTTTCTTTCCTAATTCTTTCAACCACTTTGTGTTTTAAATACCAGCTGTGGCTCAGTTGTTTGGATGCCTACCTCTGAATCAGAAGGATGAGGCTTCAAGATCCACACTCTGGGTTGAATTAAATGCTCCCTAAATGGAAAGTTCTGAGGTGGGCAGTATTTGACCCAAGCAGGAGTGTTTCCACCTGTTCAGGTCTAAGGCGAGATGGCTTGTAGACAGTCTTCCTTCATGAGTGCTCATTTGTTAATCACTTAAGTAGGCAATTTGCTTATGAAGGGGGGAAACTCTGGTTTGAAGACATTCAGGACCTACTCAAGGAACCCGGAGTCAGGAAGCTGAGAGCCCATTGTCAGCCACCCCATCACAGCATTAATCACGCACCTTTCATCCAATCCTCAATTTCCTATGGTTTGAGTTCCTCGTTGTCCCCAGGTCATTACGTTACAGGCAGATAACAGAAAGTTATCCAGAGCTGATCACCAGCTCTGAGCAGGCAGGATTTACAGTTCTGGGATCCTAAATCCCTTGAAGCCCTGATGCTGCATTCATTTTAGCAGGCTTTGCCAAATGGAGTTGCACCTAGCCCTGTTAGTTTTCTAGCTAATCGTGAAACCCTTGTAACCAACATTAAGTCATCAACATTAAATCCCCCCTGGGGGCGAGACACAGAAATCAAGGCTGACAGTCCAGTGCGTTGCAGTGGGAGTTCTGTGCTCTTGGAGGTATTTTCTTTAAGAAAGTAAGTGCCCTTTCGTTCCACAAAAATCAAATGTTCTCTATGGTAAAAGTCTCATTCCTTTGTCACAAGTATTGAAGTTTCAATCGTATCTATTTTTACACTTTAAAACAAAATTACTATGATTAAAATGCTAAATTATACATTAAAATATCAGTTTCAAAAAAACATTTTGGATAAGTCATTCTTTTTGCATTGCCATTGTGAGCTAATGTGCAACTTTCTCAGTTCAATTTATACAATATCATGAGAGATTGCGTATCTCTCCCAAGACCAATAATAGCCTGCATGCAATTAGAAATTAGGATTTTAGCAATGAATCCATAATGAAAAAAAGTCAATTTACTTTTTAGTTGGAGTAATCCTTTAAAATGTTTTGTTTTATTTTGAGAAGTTATTCAAAGGATATGTAATTTAGTTTAAATGCCAGGTCCTTAACAGTAAAACGCTGTTGAAGGTTTTTTTCTTAATTTTGTATGAGTCCAAATTGTTGATTATAGAGTGGCATAAGATTGTAGAAGAAATTAGTGAGTGCAGCAAATTCCAACAAAATGCTGAAGTGATGGTTACACAATGATTCCATTCTGATAGGAATCCTATCAAGTCTTGTGACGTAATTGTACTTCAAATAAATCTTAGCAACAAAAGAGGGATGTCATGCTTATTACGATGAATTGTTCTGAATGTAAGTTTAGAGTGAAACATCCCCTCTGTTTGCATCTTATACTATTTCAGCCTTGGTCTTACAGACTTCTGAAGCACAAATAGAAATTGCTGGGGAAAAAGCTGAGCAAGTCTGGCAGCATCAGTGGAGAGATAACAGTGTCAATGTTTCAGGTCCAATGACTTTTCTTCAGAACAGACTGTAGCTTGGAATAAATGGATATATCTGCTAAAGATGAGGTGGAGCAGGAAGGAGTAAACAATAGGTGGAGATGGAGTCCAGAGAGACAGACCGAACAATGGGGAAGACAAAGGAGTGGGTAAAGGTCAACCTGGGAGAATCAATAGCTACTAATGGGGACCAATAACAGCCCATGTGATAACAAGACTAGGTGGGTGGAGGTTCAGGTAAGAATGTGGAGAAAATACTGAGGACCTAAAATTATTAAACTTGATATCGAGTCCTGAAAGCTGTAGAGTGCTCAAGTGGAAAATGAGATGATATTCTTCCAGGTTGCTCTGAGCTTCACTGGAGTACTGCAGCAAGCCTGAGACACTGATGTTGGCTAGGGAATATGGTGATATGTTGAATTAGCAAGCAACAGGAAGCTCAGGTTCACTTTTGCAGACAGAACAAAGGTGTTCTGCAAAGTGATCACCCAGTCATCGTTTCATTTCCCCAGTGTAGAGGAGATTATGTTGTCAGCGGCAAATGCAGTAGACTAGATTGAGTGAAGTGCTGGTAAATTGCTACAGCGCCTGGAACCTTGGATTGTGAGGAGAAAGGAAGTAATCAGGCAGGTGGAACACCTTCTGCAATAGCAAGGGAAGATGTTGGGGATGGAGGAGCAGTGGACCGAGATGTCGTGGAGGGTTTGGTCACTGCAGAAGGCTGATAAAGGAGGGGAAGGGAATATGTGTCTGGTGGTGGTATCCTATTGGAGGTGGTGAAAATGGCAGTTAATCATTTGGATGTGGGTTAGAACATGAGTACCAGAGAAAGAGATCCTTTAGCTGTTATCAGAGAGCAGAGAAGGGCCAAAGTGCAGGAGATTGATCAGACGTGGCTAAGGTTGGTGGGGAATCCTCAGCTGAAGAAGAAGGTGGAAGTTTCAGAGGCCGTCTTGTTGAATAGTGCATCACCTGAATAGATATGAGGGAGACAGAAACTGGGAGGAGGGAATAGTGTCTTTCCAAGAAGCAAGGTGTGAGGATGTATAGTCAAGATAACTGTCGGAGTTGGTAGGTTTGTTGTGGATAACAGTAGCCAGCCTATCCCCAAAAATGAAAGTGGAGATGTCGATGAAGGGAAGGGAGGAGTCAAAAGATGGACCAGTTGAAAGTGTGAGCAGGCTGGAAATTGGAAGCAAAATTTTTTAAATTTTCCAATTCCAGGTGAGAGAGCAAAGCAGCACTGGTTGTGTAATCAGTATACTGGGAAAAGAGTTGGAGGTGGGGAACAAGGAATGTTCCATGTACCCCTCCACAAAGAGGTCCCTTTGGCTACTTCTTTGACCTGAAGAAAACGAGAGGAGTTCAAGCTGAAGTTGTTCAAAGTAAGGATTGGCTTGGCCAGCAGAGGAGGGTGGTGCTGGATGGAGATGGTCCACTCCTCTTTTTCTAGGAAGAAGTAGAAAACCCTGAGACCATCCATTGGGGAATGGATGTGTAAAGGGATTACATGTCCATGGTAACGAGGAGGTAGCTGGAGCCTGCGAAATGGAGGTTTTGAAACTGATGTAAAGCATCAGAAGAATTGCAGATGTAAGTGGGACGGGAGAAGGGGAGGAACAATTGAATCGCGGTAGGTAGAGATGAGTGGGGCAGGAGCAAGCAAAACAATGGGTCTGCCCAGACAGTCCTGTTTGTGAATTTTGGGGAAAAGGTAGAATTGACCTTGGAGACAGTGGAGGGGGAGACCACCAGAAGAAATGAAACTAGTGACCATTGTCAACACGATGGCCTGGTGTTGCATGTTGAGGTCAAAGTCCAGTTGGGCATGAGGTGGTGTTCAAGGGCTGGTGCTCAGACTCTAATGAAGAGGTTGCTCCACCAGCACCAGCAACGGCATCACCCTTGTTGACAGGCTTGATTACAAAATCAGGGTTGGATCTGAGAACGCTGAGTGCAGTGAGGGCGACCAGTGTCACATCAACAGTTCTCAGTGAATAGGTCGTGTGCAGGTAAGAGACCAGAGGAAGGGGGCCAGGTGGAGGGAGCATGTTGGAAGTGGATGAAGCGGTTTGTGGGCCTGGGAGAGGACTTTAATCCAAAGAAATGGGCACAGAGGCCAAGGTGATGGAAGAAGAGTTTAGTATTCTGTTATGGTCAGACTTCATTGAGGTGGGGACGCTGAGTGATGTTTTGAATGAGTACAAAACATTCAGCTTCAGAAAGACGAAGGTCAGAGTGATAGTAAGTATACCACAGAAGGTGGGTTTGGGGAAGGGGAGGAATTTTCCAAGGGTGTGTGTCGATATCTTGAGTTGTTGCATCTTGCGTTGGGTAATGCCTGAAAGGAAAAGAAATTTCTTTCTTGTTAGAATATTGAGTGAGCAGAAAGATGAACTGGAACTGGGGTCAGGGCAATTCTGAGCGAGCACGAGTCCGTGCTGATGGCAAGAGAGGTTAAGAGTGTGTATGTGACACCACGTAACACTGAGTAGGTAGCATTGTGTCCTAGCTACAATCAGTTCTGAACAATGGTCACTGGACCTGAAACATTAACTTTTTTGCCACAGATGCTGCCAGATCTGCTGAGTCTGTTTGTGATTGCTGATTCAGCAATTTGTTTGTGTTTCTGATTTCCAACATCTGCAAGAAATTTATTTTATTTTCTTACAGACTTGTGGTTTTGATTATGCATTCTTGTATTTTCTCATCGCTGTTAGATCACTGAACTAGTCTGATTGAAACATAATTTAAACACCATATAACTGTTTTTGATCAATGGGACTATATAGAAGGGTTTTTTTTATCTTTAATCATTGACGTCTGCTGAATGAGCTCCTCCTGCTCCTATGCTGCTCTGTATGGGTCCCAATTACTGCAACATCAAAGTGCTATGTTTATCAATTGCCAAGATGCTGTGCGTTGATCAACTACTCCACTGTGTTAATAATTCGTGTAGTCATTAAAATTATATTATAAAATGGGAACAACCTCAATCTGCCGCTCTTCTTGGCCAGAGTATTTATATTTTCCCTTTTTATTATGACATGCACGTGTGTTTTTATTCTTGCCGCATAGCTACGATATTCTCAGATGAATGTGGCCGTAGATGATTTACTCCTCATCTTCATCCTGACTTGGAAATATATCTCTATTCCTTCAGTGTGGCTGGGTCAAAATCCTGCAGTTCTCCCCTGACTACATTGTGAGTCTGTCGACAGCATATGGACTGCAATGGTTCAAGAATGCAGCTCATCACCACCTTCCCAAGAGCTGCTAAGAATGTGCTATAAATGCTGGCCCAACAAGAGAACTGGGGGGGGGGGGGAACTCCATCAGTGTTATTTGCACATCAATAGAAGGCTTTTTAAAAAAAAAGATGGCGTGAGGTGACATGTCTCAATTTCAGTATGCTTCTTTATGGTAAATGATCCTTCATAGGTCAATTGATCAGAAATTGAAACTTACCATGCGATGAATTGGAGGGATGGACTGGCATCCTATTACTCTCTTGCTCTTTCGTACGTTGTTTTAGTACACCAGGATGCTTTCTCTGAAAGCATTATCTGTACAATAAATGAACTTGCCATATACACCATCACTGGATATTATGCTTTTTAGGTACGTAGACCTGCTGATAGCTCCTGTTATTGACTATATGGAGATAATATGGCTTTCTCTTTAAAGTAGTAGATCTAAGATTGAAAGTGACTTGGAAAAAGAAAATATGTTTTACCATTTCTGAAGATTTCCAACAACATATCATCTGAATTTGGGTCCAGAATCAAACTTGATAGTACTCAAATAGCTTTACTCCTGCTCTCCCTATAATGCAGTAACTCCAGTGCAGAAGAGCTTCAGTTTTGTTCATCATTTTGACTGAAAACCAGACTGAGATTAGAAACTCAGATTTTTGCAAAAGAAACATGATATATTTGCTAAATTATAGCTGCTTCTTACTGTGAACACTGCACAAAAATATGACAACTGAATACATTCTTGCAGTGTTTTTCTGATTTTCAAAAATACAACTAAGAGTATCAGATCAATATTTAAAGAGAGAAGTTGCGTTGTGAAACATACCTGTGGGTAGTAATGAAACAAATGTATATCTTTTCACAATTTGCCTGAAGTGTATATAGATTTCTGAAACGCAGTGATGCATGCCCAAAGGGCAAATTACTTCGAGCTATTTATGGTAAGTCAATCATTTAAAACATTGCAAAAAAATCCTCTGAAGATACTATTTTGTGGTATTGCTATGCTGTAGCCAGCTATTAAAAAAACTTATCAAATTTATTGGCAAAATTACAAGTGTTCATTTTACTATAGAAGCTGGTTTCTTGGAACCTGGTTTAGGAGAATCTTTTCATTCTTTTTGAGGAAAGTTCTAATTGTAATTAGTTGTCAAGTTTTTTTTGTAATAGTGTAACTCTTAATTTCTAACACTTTTTTAAAAAAAACCTTTTTCACAATACTGATGGTACATTTTTAGTGTGTTCATTTTATGTAATGGAGAGTAAGTTGCTAAGCAACAATGAACACTAGATACGAAAAAGATTTCATAGGTGAACACAGAACCTTCGTTATCAATTAAAAGCCCCTAGAAAAAACTAAATGGCATGCAGCTCATCAAGGGGCTGGTAGGAGCTGGTAGGGTTGGAGATGAAAGTATTTCACAATTATATGACGATATTGCTTAAAGAGAGGTTAGATTGTGTTGTCATCTATGTGTACCTGATTGGCTGAATGAAGACTGTGAGGCAGGTTGTCAGGCAGTGACGTTGTAATACTTGGCAATTTGGAAATATTAAGCCTTTCCTGGATGTGTGGCCAGTGAAATTTGATTACTGACAGTCTGCTGCAGTGGTTCATCAAGAGACTATATATAGAGAAAAACTATATGACAGTATTTCCCCATTTGGGAGAGGACTTCAAAACTGACTGCCAGAGAGATTAAATTATCTCGTGAAGGCTGCGTGGAGAAAATCCCATCTCCACTGAAATAAATATATTTGACGGCTTGTGGATTATAAAGAGATTGAACCGAGTGATGGGAACTGTTAGTGAGCTCTGTGCATCCAGCTTCCAGGCTTTCCTCTGTGTAAATGTAAAACCAGGTATGGTTGAATGAGATTTAAAACTGAAAAGTAGCCTTTGACCAGTACTGTACGCGACAGCACTTTAAGTAGTGTTTTTCAAAATTGAATAAAAAAGGGCAAGTTGATCAGATACAATGGCCATAGCATAAGGTAACCCCTCAGAAAAGTGAGACGCTGATCCATTATCCATTTTTCAGCATGTTTGTTCAGTTTTGAGTTAAGTATATTTCCTATTGCTGTACAACGATGCTGCAGCAATACTAATTCTGTATGATCTGAATATCCTTAGCAATGAAGAAAACACACTGGAGTTGAGATATTTGCCAGTATTGAATACGGTCCTTTTCACATTTGTTTTAAATTCCTTCAGAAGGGGGAACAGTTATAAATAAAAATCATCTGTATTTACTCCTGAAATTCTGCAACCATTTTTCAAACACTTACATTTTTTTTGATGAACTTGAAATTTAATTCTAGTTGTGGCTTGATTAGCATTGTTTTTTAGGTAGTTGACTGTGTTCTTGAGCTATGAAACATGCTGGAAGTGGAAGCACTTGTTATTTTTGAGAAACTTCCTATATTAGCTCATAACTTGTATTTTCCCCCACTTGAACTGCAGTAGAACTATAGGATCTAGAAGGTTTTGAAATTAATATTGTTGCTATCTACATATTCATTGTTTTGTACAGAAGAATGCTGAGATGTTGATTAGTGTTAATGAAATCAGTAATTTGTTAATTTGAATTTCATAGTCTAACACTCAGGAATAAATTGTGTTGTAGACACTTGAGCATTGATTATTAAAACAAGTTTTGCGGTAATATTCTGTCTAATAATCACTGAGATATATATGATAAACTGTCAAAATGCACAAACATTTGGCTGTATGTGTCAATTTACTTCATTTATGTTGATATATAGACCATATTACAGTTGTTGACCGTCCCTTGAAGAATGTTCATGTTAACAGGATTCCATCGAAATATAGTGACAGCACAAGGTTAACCATCTGGCCCTTTGTGTCCATGCTAGCTCACTACAAGAATAACTTGGCTAGTCCCACTCTCTCATCTCTTTCCTGTAGCTCTACAATTTATTTTTCTCTTCGGATAGTTGTCTAATTCCCCTTGAGATCTACTATTGAAACTGCTTCCAGCTGCATTAGGATAGATTTGCAGGGTGATGGATAAAGAACGTGGTGTTTGGGAATAAGTAGAAACATTTTCAGAAGAACCCGAACGGGTAGGATGGATTAAATGGCCTCCTATTCTGTATGTTTAAGAAAAAAGGGGAGAAAGAGAGGAGGGGGAGTAGCCTTTTTGATAAAGGATAACATTACAGCTGTATTTAGGGAGGATATTCCTGGGATGTTATTTGGGTGGAACTGAGAATTAAGAAAGGGATGATCACCATATTGGGATTGTATTATAGCCCCCCCCCCCCCCCCCCCCCCAATAGTTAGTGGGAAAATGAGAAATTTAAGGAGATTTAAGTTATCTGTACAAATAAATAATAGGGTGGTTATGTTAGGGGATTTTAACTTTCCCCACACAGACTGGGACTGCCATAGTAATCAAGGTTTAGATGAATAGGAATTTGTTAAGCATGGACAAGAAAATTTTCTGATTCAGTATGTGGATGTACCTACTGGAGAAGGTGCAAAACTTGACCTGGGCTTGGGAAATAAGGCAGGGCAGGTGACTGAGGTGTCAGTGGGGGAGCACTTTGGAGCGAGCAATTCTATTAGTTTTAAAATATAGATGGAAAATGATAGACCAGACTTAAAAGTTGAAGTTCTAAATTGGAGGAAAGCTACTTTTGATAGTATTAGGCAAAAAGTTTCAAAAGCTAATTGGGGGCAAATGTTTGCAGGTAATGGGACAGCTGGAAAATGGGAAGCCTTCAGAAATGAGAAAACAAGAATCCAGAGAAAGTATATTCCTGTTAGGGTAAAAGGAAAAGCTGGTAGTTATAGGGAATGCTGGATGACAAGAGAAATTGAGGGTTTGGTTAAGAAAAAGAAGGAAGAATATGTCCAGTATAGACAGGATAGGTCTCCTTAAAGTATAAAGGCAGTAGGAGTATACTTAAGCGGGAAGTCAGGAGGGCAAAAAGGGGACATGAGATAGCTTTGGCAAATAGAATTAAGGAGCATCCACAGGGTTTTTACACATACATTAAGGACAAAAGGGTAACTAGGGAGAGAACAGAGCCCCTCAAAGATCAACAAGGCAGTCCTATCTGTGGAGCTGCAGGAGATGGAGGAGATACTAAACCAGTATTTTGCATCAGTATTTTCTGTGGAGGAGGATGTGGAAGATATAGAATGTAGGGAAATAGATGGTGACATTGTGAAAAATGTTCATATTATAACGGAGGTGGTGCTGGATGCCTTGAGGGACAGGAATTACATGTATTTGGAAAGGCAAGGACCCTATTAGGGACAGTCAGCATGGCTTAGTGCGTGGGAAATCATGTCTCACAAACTTGATTGAATTTTTTTGAAGAAGTAACAAAGAGGATTGAGGGCGGCAGAGAGGTGGGTGTGATCGATGTGGACTTCAGTAACCGGTTCGACAAGATACCCCATGGGAGACTGGTTCGCAAGGTTACATTTCATGGAATCCAGGGAGAACTAGCCATTTGGATACAGAACTGGCTCAAAGATAGATGAAAGTGGAGGGTTGTTTTTTCAGACTGGAATTTAGATCACAGTGGTGCTGGAAAAGCACAGAAGGTCCGGCAGCATCCGAGGTACAGGAAAATCAACGTTTCGGGCAAAAGCCCTTCATGAGGAATAGAGGCAGGGAGCCTCCAGGGTGGAGGGATAAATGTCTGCCCTTTTCAAACTGGAGGCTTGTGACCAGTGGAGTGCCATAAGAATCTATGCTGAGCCCACTACCTTTCGTTGTTTATATAAATGATTTGGTTGTGAACATAGGAGGTATACTTAGTAAGTTTGCAGGTGACACCAAAATTAGAGGTGTAGTGGACAGTGAAGAAGGTTACCTCAGATTACAACAGGATCTTGACCAGATGGGCCAATGGGCTGCGGAGTGTCAGATTTTCATTTAGATGAATGTGAGGTGCTGCACTTTGGAAAAGCAAATCTTAGCAGGGCTTATATACTTAATGGAAAGGTCATGAGGAGTGTGGCTGAACAAAGAGACCTTGGAGTGCAGGTCCATAGTTCCTTGAAAGTAGTGTTGCAGGTAGATAGGATAGTGAAGAAGGCGTTTAGTATGCTTTCCTTTATTGGTCAGAGTATTGAGTATAGGAGTTGAGAAGTCTTGTTGCAGCTGTACAGAACTTAGATTAGGCCACTTTTGGAATATCGTGTGCAATTCTGGTCTCCTTCCTGTCGGGAAGATGTTGTGAAACTTGAAAGGGTTCAGAAAAGATCTACAAGGATGTTGCCAGGGTTGGAGGATTTGAGCGATAGGGAGAGGCTAAATAGGGGCTGTTTTCCCTGGAGCATCGGAGGCTGAGGGGTGACCTGATAGAGGTTTACAAAATTTTGAGGGGAATGGATAGGATAAATGAAGACAGTCTTTTCCCTGGGGTGGGGGAGTCCAGGACTAGAGGGCATAGGTTTAGGTTGAGAGGGGAAAGATATAAAAGGGACCTAGGGGGCAAACGTTTTGCACAGAGGGTGATGCGATTATGGAATGAGCTTACGTAGGAAGTGATGGAGGCTAATACAATTGCAACATTGAAAAGTCATGATTTGGAGGTGCTGGTGTTGGACTGGGTGGACAAAGGTGAACATCTCTCAATATAGTCTAACAGGTTTATTTGGAACACCAGCTTTCGGAGCGCTGCCCCTTCATCAGGTGGTTGTGGAGGACTCAATTGTAAGACAGAATTTATATCAAAAGTTTACAGTGTGATGTAACTGAAATTATACATTGAAAAATACCTTGGATGGGTGTATGAATAGGAAAGATTTAGAGGGATATTGGCCAAGTGCTGGCAAATGGGACTAGATCAGGTTAGGATATCTGGTCGGCATGGACGAGTTGGACCGAAGGGTCGGTTTCTGTGCTGTACATCTCATTGACTCTAAACTTTATTCCATTGTGGCCTTTCAATCCTGAAATAGTTGATTCAGTATATAACGTGCAATGATTTTGAAATATGTACATAGTAATACCTTATTTTTCATTAAGTTTTTTTTTAAAAGAATGCTATTTGTCAGACTTGTATGTTGATCATGAGAATCATGCTGGAAATTGTAATATTCCCAAGTAATTGTTGACTAAAACATAATGTGGCAACAGAATGCTTTATAATCTGTCAACATGCTGACCAGTCTTGATCTTTCTGAGAATGATGCTCTGTCGTGTAGTAGATTGTCATCCAAAATGAGCAATCAAATGCAAATATTAATTTGGGGAAATAGAACCTGTTGAAGAGTATAGCCTGCTGCCTGTCAGTCTAAATGCTATATGTAAAATGTGTGTTTGCTATTAAAGTCTGTAGTGTATGTTAGTGTAAAGAATGGAACAGACTTCAATCAGCTGATTAAAGTAAGAAATGCTGACAGTAGAATGCTTAGTTTGAAGTTTCTGTTCCTTAATGTAACTTGCATATTCAGATGTTGCAGCCATTAAAATGGTTGAATGTGCAGCATTTGTGCACTGTTATTTATGAAATTAAATATACTTTTTTGGGGCTTAAAAGGAGTCAACCACAAGCAGCCAAAGTGCTGAAAATTAAGATTGGAAGACAGACAAAATAGATTAGAAATTTTACGAATACAAAGCTTAAAATCTTTCTGTTTAAGAGCATCTTAGATATTCCTTGATCTGCATGCTACTTGCATAATCAGTGCAAATCCCATTCAAGTAAAGGTTGTGCTGAATAGGCAAAATTATTTTCAATTGTGAAGCTCGTATTGCGATGGCCATGAGACTTCATCTTGAACTTTTGAATATTTGGCTGGAGTTTAAACGACTGGATTGAGATTTGCAGTTCATTTAAATATAGTCTCTGGTTTCTTTTTATTTGTGGCAGTCTATGTAAATTATTGCTTGACCTCCCTCTATCATTAATACTCAAGAACATCATTTTTAGAATTTCTTCCAGAGAGAATATAATTAACTCAGGACAATAACATTAGCTGTTTGGTGAATCTTGTAGTTTGCAAAACATCCCACTCCTTGCCAGCCCATTGATTGAAAAGCATAATTTTGGGGTTTTTTTTGTTTTTTTTTAAATATGTTTTCAAAGTTTTAACCCATCTTGCCCCAACTCTACTCCTCAATGTGAGGAGAATTTCAGCTCTGAAATTATTGTGGTTACTAACTGTCCAGGTGATGTCCAGGGCCTCATTCTTCAGTGAAGCTTTTTGTATAGTGTCTGTTGTTCACCACTGGATGCTTTTATTTCTTTTCGCTCTGGCATATTATCTCTGGTGCATACCTGATGGGACTCTGTGCTCCATTCCCTTGCTTTGGTTACTTCTGGGTCTGGCAGTGACATTTGCACCTCTTCAAGTTTCCATTCCTATGTCAATAATTTTTACTCTAAGCAACCAGGTAATCCGGTTTCTCTACAGTGCTCCCAGCATCTATCTAATTTCAGCCTTAACCCACTTCCTGACTGTCCATGAACAACAGCCCACTCCTGAACCAAGAAATCAACTGTCAAAGTCCATGTTGAATGCTTCCAACCCTCTCGCCTATGCCTTCTCACCCTGTAAGTGGTTTTGTCCCTCTAAACTGACCCCACCACCACGGATATATTTCCCTTCCCTCCCCTATCAGCGTTCCGAAAAGACCACTCCCTCCGTGACTCCCTAGTCAGGTCCACACCCCCCACCAACCCAACCTCCACTCCCGGCACCTTCCCCTGCAACCGCAAGAAATGCAAAACTTGCGCCCACACCTCCCCCCTTACTTCCCTCCAAGGCCCCAAGGGATACTTCTATATCTGCCACAAATTCACCTGCACCTCCACACACATCATCTATTGCATCCGCTGCACCTGATGTGGCCTCCTCTATATTGGGGAGACAGGCCGCCAACTTGCGGAACATTTCAGAGAACACCTCTGGGACACCTGGACCAACCAACCCAACCACCCCGTAGCTCAACACTTCAACTCCCCCTCCCACTCCACCAAGAACATGTAGGTCCTTGGACTCCTCCATCGCCAGACCATAGCAACACACGGTTGGAGGAAGAGCGCCTCATCTTTCGTCTAGGAACCCTCCAACCACAAGGGATGAACTCAGATTTCTCCAGTTTCCTCATTCCCCCCCCCCACTTGTCTTAGTCAAATCCCTCGAACTCAGCACCGCCTTCCTAACCTGCAATCTTCTTCCTGACCTCTCCGCCCCCACCCCACTCCGGCCTATCACCCTTACCTTGACATCCTTCCACCAATCGCATTTCTAACGCCCCTCCCCCAAGTCCCTCTTCCCTATCTTTTATCTTAGCCTGCTGGACACACTTTCCTCATTCCTGAGGAAGGGCTGATGCCCGAAACATCGATTCTCCTGTTCCTTGGATGCTGCCTGACCTGCGCTTTTCCAGCAACACATTTTCAGCTCTGATCTCCAGCATCTGCAGTCCTCACTTTCTTCTCGAAGGTTTTGTATTATTCCCCTGATTATAGGTGTTGCTGGAGTATCACCACCCTCAGACCTTTCAGAGCCATACTGCAATTTTAACATTCATTTCGGAATCGCTTGTACTCCCATTGTCCATTGACCAGGAATGTTTCTTCATGCAGAGCGCTAGCTATTCTCTCCTGAATCACTGCCTTCTTTTCCATTCTCCAACCTCCGCTTTTGGCATTTTCTGAATGCAGCCAATAAGTTGTTTGTGGACTGAACCTGAGCTGCAGTTTCTCATTAGCCACCACATTGAGAACCTTTTCAACAGTTTTCCTGCACCTTCCAGCTGGGACATGTGGTCTTCCACCTTGTTCCATGTTTCAGGGCAAGACATAAAAATTAGTGCATCAGTGAAGAAATGGAGGACAGCCTACACGTGCACTGGAAGTACTGTATGTAAGATAGAGGAAAAGAGACTGACGCAAAAATGTTGTAGAAATTCACAGGAATGAGTTGAATGGAGTGCTAGGCAGGGTTGATACATCAGAATAGTGATGCACTGTTCGGGCAGCTTGCACTATATTTAATACACCGCAGCATCTTTCAAATCTGTGACCATTTAGAAGAACAGATCAATGGGAACGCCACCATGCCCCTGGCAAAAGCCACACACCTTACTGACGTGGAGCTATGTCACTGTTCCTTCACTTCTGCTGGGTTAAAATCCAAAATTTACTCCCTAACAGGACTGTGTAACTACACCACGCAGACTACAGTAGTCCACAGACGTGGCTTACTGTCATTATTTTGAGGGCACTTTGGAATGGGCAGCAATTGCTGGTCTAACCTGTGAAGCTTACATCAAAGAAAGTAGTATCAAAGGATCAAAATGGGAGATTTAGCTCCATGTGGGGAAAAAAGGATGTGGGCTATCAAGACAAAAGAAGATTGAGTTACAAATACTCCACATGACATTCATGACTCACTTGTGGGTAATTTAATAATGCATTCATACCTTCAGTTGTTTGTATTTCTCATTACCCACCTGCACATCATTGTACATTTGTGCAATTATGTCCACAATGAAAATATTTTTGAGAAAACCATAACTCAGTTCTATAAGGAGTTGTCTGCTGTGGGTGTTGAAAATTTATAAATCTGCATAATCTTAGGAATGGAAGTTTATTTTACAGCAAAGGTAAGTCGAGCTCGATGATTGTTGCATCCAATGTAGAGGCATTTAAATTAGTGTAATAGTAACAATATTTTCAAAAATATTAATTACACATGTACATACATACATAATTGCACCTTAAAGCAGTTTTTAATTGGCCAATTTTAATTTAGTACTGTTGGGGAATTCCTGCTAGGGCAAAACACTGTTGGTATAACTTCAGTAAATTTGTATCAACTTGATGGAATAAGTGGTCTGTGCTTTTATTTAGTTAAAATTTGGGACAAGGTTCAGTTCCTCCAGCATCCTGGGAAATGTGTGACAGGTACTGTACTTATTCTCTCTTTCACCAGCAAGAGAGAACAGAAACTGATTTGCACATACCACATCTGTTTTGCAGCTGTAAAGCAATCACAAGATCCAATATTATGGCTGGCAGGTCCACACCTATTCTGTGCATCATCCACAATGTTGTTTTAGATCTCCATGTTAGATATTCAGGGCTGCTGGAAGGTTTGAAGAAAAACCTCACCTTGTGTTTAAATAAGGGTCATTCATTTGTTGAGGGGTCTATTTGGAAAATTGGTTAGCCGCACAATCTGGCTTATCATGTGATAAACCTGCTTACCAATTTGGAGTGCTCAGACACCAGGTTGCTTCATTGGTGTTTCAATGGACTCAAATTCTTAAAGCACGTTATTTGTCATTTTGTTTGTTTAGAATGCTGGATATTTTAGGATTAGTTTTCTGCTTGGATACTGTTTGAAGGTAATGTTACAGTAGGGTTGAGTAATGCTGATGTACTGTGAAAACTCATAACAGTATGATTTCCTGAAAGTGTTCTCTCACCAGTTAGCTTTATTGATCATGCGAATTAATTAATAACTTAATACTTTCAAAAAATGATGACTGAAATCACACTTCCATAATGACAACTCCATGCCTGTACCTGGAAACAATCTGATATTAATCTGGTCTGTTCATAACTTTGTCACATTTTTGATGCCATTTTTGTCCCCACTAGAGCAGTTTATTTCCACCTCTGTCAGTTGACCCCTGTTTCAATTCATCTGCTGTTTAAAACCCTCATTGCTCCCATATCAACTCTAGACTTCACTGTTCAATATGTTCTTGGTTGGCCTCCCACATTCCAACTTCTGTAATCTTGAGGTTGTGCAAAATGCTGCTCATGGCTGAATTCCCAACATTTTCTCTTTAACCTTGCAGCCTGTTGTGCACTGCCCTATTTGACATGAAGTCAAGTAACATCTGAATCTTAATATTCTTATCCTTGGTTATATATCTGTCCATAGCCTCACTGTTCTCCACTTCTGAAATCTCTAGCCTCACGAACCTTAGAAATCTGGGTTCATCTAATTCTGGCATTTTGAGTATCTCCTATTTTAATTGCTTTATCATTGATTGCCAGGCTATAAGTGCTGGACTACTCCTTTTAAACCTTTCCATCTACCTGACACACTTCCTTGAAGAAACAATTCCAAAAACTTACCACTTTGACCAAGCATTTGGTCAATTGCCCTAACATTTTCTTTTTATCTGGATCTGTTCTATGTTGTGTTACAATGCTTCTATGCGATTTAGGACATATTTCATTACAATAAAGGTGCTATGGAAATATAATTTGAGTTTGCTGGCTACCTTGGCACCTGAGTCAGTACGGCCATTTTGCAGACTGCATTTTGACTGGAGTACCAAAAATGGAAGTATTACTTTGTCTTGCATATAAACTTGATAGTTGTGTACAGAATATCCTTCCTCACAAAACAGAATGATGCATTTGCGAGCGCAAACTGCCAACAGTCGTACTGCACAGTCCTGGCTTTAATCCTTTCCAACACATTTTTCTTGAGCTGAGAGAAGAAAGAATAGAAAGCTTGTTTGAACCTAGTTTGTGAAAAGCAGTAGTCTCTAAGCTGGTGGTAACAGTGTATTATTAGTAAAAGTAGAATGAATACATTGACCGTATTTAAGTGTTTCATGTGATATCCCAGCTTGGGTGGAGTTGGGTGGAGAACTTGTACTTACAGAGAAGCAGCAGATTGTGGTTAGTGAGGTTTTGATTCTTGCACTCTGCACATTGCTATATTTCAATGTGAAGTTGTGCCACTGTTTCTTTTAACTGTGCACCTCTTGGATTGTAACTTTATATTGACCCAAAATGTTCTAGAAGTGTAATAAGTTGAATAAAAAATGAATAGAACAAATTAAAGATGGGACTATTTGTCGAAATGCCACATTGGAGCTGTCTTTTAAGTGTTGTCAGGAGCTAAACACAGTAACTTGTAATTGATACTGTTACAACTCAACTAGATTCTAATTTGACTCAACTTAACTTATGGATAGCAACATAATTGTGTGTCATTTCAATTTGGAATCATTCTGAATTTTCACCAAAGTGACTTTAGTTATTGGATCATCAATTTAATTTTCAGCAACTTAATAACATAATATTTCTTTTTAGAGTCCATTTACTCATTTACACAGCAAAACATTATGGAAAAGAATAATGTCTGTTTCAACTAGTGAATGAAATCAAGGGCTGAGTGGAATGCAGAGCAAAGTATGATGATGATGAGTGAAGTTTGAGGTACTGAGGGATTCCAAATCAAGTAAGTCAGCAGGGATAGTGGTGTTTGATGTTTAGAGTTTGCAGGGCCAGATTTAGGTAGCGCAGTTTTGAATGAGGTCATGATTGCATCAGCTGGAAGCCATCTGGAAAAGAAGCAGTTGCACGTGTTAGGAATTTTTTTATCCAGCAAGTATTTTCAAAACTCACTCATTGGGCATGGGTGATGCTGGCCGGTCAGCAGATATTGCCCATTAGTATTTGCCCCTGAGAAAGGGATGGTGAGCTGTCACCTAGAACTACCATTTTGTGTATGTACATTCACAATGCCATTACGCAGGGAGTTCCAGGATTTTGATGCAGTGACGTTGAAATATTGGTGATATACTTTTGAGTCAGGGTGCTGAGTGGCTTGGAGGGGAACTTGGTGGTGATGCCATGTTTGTGTTGTCCTTGTCCTACTTGATGGTAGTGATCATGTCTTTGGAAGGTACTGTTTGAGGAGACTTGGTGAATTTCTACAAACCATCTTGTAGATAGTACACTTCTCCATTTGAGGGTGAGTGTGTGAATGTTTGTGACTGTTGTACCGGTCAAGGGGGATGCTTTGTCCTAGCTGGTGTCAAGCTTCTTGAATGTTGGAGCTGCGCACATGCAGGCAAATGGAGAGTGCACCATCACACTCCTGACTTGTCTTGAAGATGATGGACAGGCTTCCGGGAGTCAGGAGCTGAGTTAAAGGCAGGATTTCTTTCCGTTGACCTGAACTTGTAGCCACTGTATATGACTAGTCATGTTCATTTTCTGGTCAATGGTAATCTCCGTAATATTAATTATGGGGATTTGGTGACAGTTATGCCATTGAACATCAAGGGTTGATAGTTAGATTCTCCTTTGTTGGGGATAGTCATCTTCTGGCACTAGTGTGGTGTAAATGCATGGCCTCATTACGTGGCAGATTCAGTTAAGGTATTTGAGAGAATATCTGGAAATCGAAGGATCATGGGAGATAAGGCAAGAGTATGGCCCTGACTGAAATGGAGTATCAAAGCAGGCTTGATGGGCGAAATGGCCTCCTTGATTGTGAAATCATTAGAATAATTGAGACTGAAGTGATAAAGGCATGAATGATGATTCCAAAAGCAGATGGGCTGAAACCAGAATACAGATGATGTAACAAATGTGGAAATTAGCATCCTTTATAGTAGCAATAGTGTGTCAGAAGCACATTTTGAGGTCAAGGATGGTAATGTTCAAAAGTGTTTTGTTCAACCTGCAAAAATGTCTGTAGGAAGAGAATCCAAAAATTTGTAAATAGGTGGTGGAACTAAAAGTGATAGCTTAATGATGAGTAGATACTTGGTGAGATATCAAAATTATTAGGCTCATAATTTGTGAAACCACCATGAATTGTTGTTTTTCGAGAGTGAGAAGTTGGGTAAGAATATTATATCAGTCCACAGGTGTGTGTGTCATTGTGGCATCAGTCTGAAGTGAAATATATTTATTTGCAATTTGACTTCTGCTTCACATCTTCACCTCAGTGTGAAACTAAGCATTGAAACAAGCTAGAAGTGCACAATACTGATAACTTGAGATTTTTTTTCCCAAATGTCCTAATTTGGCACAATTTTGTTGCATTTCAGTAACACAAGTACCAATACAAGTAATTTATTTTTAAAATGAGGTTCTGTGTGCATAGTGTTATTTTTCACATCCTGCTGTAAGTTTCCTCTTGATGCAACAGGTGGATGCTGCCTGTACCTTTAATAAAGAGTCATGCTTATAGGTACAGAGCTTTCCTTCCGCCATTGGTAGTCCACAGCAAAGGTCTGATGATCTCATTACAGAGTCAGAACTTTGCAGCAAGAATAATGACAAGGCTACAATCCCTCACCTTTTTTTTAGATTTTATCGGACAGCAACTTCGGGCAATTGTTTTTATGAAATTAAGTTAAGCTCTGGTTGATATTAGTTTGATTGTATTGCCACCGAACCCAGCATTGAATATGTGGAATCTCTGAAGTTCTGGTATATGTCAAACAGATACTTATCAGCTCTTGGGTTTGTTCATTGAATGAATACTGAATATGCAGTGGTCTTAATTACTGTCAAACAAACTCTCTGACATTGGAGAGTAATGCTTATTATTTTGGAATTTTGTTATTTCAGCTTATGATTGTACATTTTTAGATGCTAAAACAAATTGCTTTTTACTCTTTCTTTGTCTGTATTATCTCTTTCTTAATCCCGTCTGTTCTTTCCTCTTTATTTTGCTTTTGGTACATGAATTGGCATTGAATGAAATATTTTGCCTGATGATTACTGGATCCAATGGTGCAAGATTCCAGTAAGGATTTTGCAAATTTAATTGTCTCAGGAGCTGTATGTATCCCATAAGGCCATAAGACATAGGAGTGGAAGTAAGGCCATTTGGCCCATCGAGTCCACTCCGCCATTCAATCATGGCTGATGCGCATTTCAGCTCCACTTGCCAGCACTCTCCCCGTAGCCCTTAATTCCTCTAGACAACAAGAACCTATCAATCTCGGCCTTGAAGACATTTCGCGTCCCGGCTTCCACTGCACTCCGTGGCAATGAATTCCACAGGCCCACCACTCTCTGGCTGAAGAAATGTTTCCGCATTTCCGTTCTGAAATGACCCCCTCTAATTCTAAGGCTGTGTCCACGGGTCCTAGTCTCCTCGCCTAACAGAAACAAATTTCTAGCATCCACCTTTTCAAAGCCATGTATTATTTTGTACGTCTCTATTAGATCTCCCCTTAATCTTCTTAACTCCAACGAATACAATCCCAGTATCCTCAGCCGTTCCTCATATGCTAGACCTGTCATTCCAGGGATCATCCGTGTGAATCTCCGCTGGACACGTTCCAGTGCCAGTATGTCCTTCCTGAGGTGTGGGGACCAAAACTGGACACAGTACTCCAAATGGGGCCTAACCAGAGCTTTATAAAGTCTTAGTAGTACATCTCTTCTTTTATATTCCAACCCTCTTGAGATAAGAGACAACATTGCATTCGCTTTCTTAATCACAGACTCAACCTGCATGTTTACCTTTAGAGAATCCTCGACTAGCACTTCCAGATCCCTTTGTGCTTTGGCTTTATTAATTTTCTCACCATTTAGAAAGTAGTCCATGCTTTTATTCTTTTTGCCAAAGTGCAAGACCTCGCACTTGCTCACGTTAAATTCCATCAGCCATTTCCTGGACCACTCTCCCAACCTGTCTAGATCCTTCTGTAGCCTCCCCACTTCCTCAGTACTACCTGCCTGTCCACCTACCTTCGTATCATCGGCAAACTTCGCTAGAATGCCCCCGGTTCCCTCATCCAAATCATTAATATATAATGCGAACAGCTGTGGCCCCAGCACCGAACCCTGCGGGACACCGCTCGTCACCGGCTGCCATTCTGAAAAAGAACGTTTTATCCCAACACTCTGCCTTCTGTTAGACAGCCAATCCTCAATCCATCCCAGCAGCTCACCTCGAACACCATGGGCCCTCACCTTGCTCAGCAGCCTCCCGTGTGGCACCTTATCAAAGGCCTTTTGAAAGTCCAGATAGACCACATCCACTGAAATTGATCTTTCATTAATGCAACCTGCAACCCATAGAAATACTGTAGGTAAATGTAATGTATTGTTTGCACTTTTCCTCTGTTGATTGGAAAATCTGGGCTAATATGGCTTTACTCTTTGGAAATCTAAGAAGGGTCTCGTGCAAACATGACTTGCCTTACAGACGTTGTAAGCACATTAAGACGAGTGTTGCGAGAGAAAGTGTGGGGACTAACTATGTTGTCCTACAGTGCACAATGTAAAGTAAAATGAAAGCTTGTGTCACTAATACCAGTCATCACCCTGCAAAAGCTGCTACGCTAGAACCCCCAGAAAATCCTGAATATTTGGACTTGTCTGACTGTCCAGGTTTTAGGATCTGACTGGTGGTTGACATTGAACAGAGCAACAAACTCCTCTTTACGTGAACGTCTACACAAAGCCTGTTGTTTGCAGGCAGTGCATTTTGAACACTACCTGTTTCGACTCAACCAAAATAGCTGACAGTTACTCTCTGCTTCCTTTCTTTAGAGTACTGACATGAGCAATCGCAGTCAACCTGCTGAGTTTACAGTGTAAACAAAGCTTGACAGTTAACTGATGGTCATCATTTAATTGGTGCATTCTTCACAGCCATGTCCCTACCAAAGTACACTTGCCAACCACGCTCTGCTTTTACAGTATAAATGTTATTTTCAAAAGAAATGAACATTTATACTAGATTAGCTTAGATTACTTAGTGTGGAAACAGGCCCTTCAGCCCAACAAGTCCACACTGACCCTCTGAAGAGCAACCCAGCCAGACCCATTCCCCTACATTTATCCCTTCACCTAACACTGCAGGCAATTTAGCATGGTCAATTCATCTAACCTGCACATATTTGGACTGTGGGAGGAAACCGAAACACCTGGAGGAAACTCGCAGACACTGGGAGAATGTCCAAACTCCACACAGACAGTTGCCTGAGGCGGGAATTGAACCCGGTCTCTGACTACACAAGTAGTGTGTGTTTGGCAAGTGGAGTGGCACTGTGGCTCAGTGGTTGGCATTGCTACCTCACAGTGCCAGGGACCTGGGTTCCATTCCAGCCTTGGTCGAGTGCCTAGAATTTGCACATTCTTCCCCATGGAGATTGTTCATTCTCTGCGTGGGTTTCCTCTGGGTGCTCTGGTTTCCTCCCACAATCCAGAGATGTGCAGGTTAGGTGAATTAGCCATGCTAAAATGCCCATAGTATTCAGGGATGTGCAGGTTCGATGTATTAGTTGGGGCAAATGTAGGGTAATGGGCTAGGGGAATGGGTCTGGGTGGGTTACTCTTCTTCGGAGGGTCAGTCTGGACCTGTCGGGCCAAGTAGCCTGTTTCCACACTGTGATTCTAAAAGAAATGCTCAAGTAAAGGGAAATGTCCTGATGAATGCAAGATTAAAGAGCTTCAACACAGTGGTTTTCAGCAATACTAAAATTCTGCATTACCAACTCCATTCCAAATATGTATTGGAAAGTGCTGAATTCAATGGGCATGAAGCATTTTCTATTTTCTCAGGTGCAGATGAATCAGTAACAGCCTGAATTTATACGCTGTTGCCTTGCTATTAGTATATTCGCATTTCGGTAACTAATCTCAACCAATCACAATTTCATAAATGAGAACAAAATCCTTTATAAAAATGTAACTTGACCACTGATATCAGAGTAGATCGTCCTGGAGACTTGAAGAGTTTGAAGTTGCAAGCCTGTTTTCCAAATTACCAAAGCAGATAAATGGCAGTGGTGAACTTTGAAAGCTGTAACAAATAAAAGAAGTCTCTGTGAGTAACTTAAAGGCAAGATATACAGCAAGAGGGTGTGAAAGGCATTGTAAGAAATTAGACACATACAGTACATTAACGTCCTATTTGTGTTTTTTAAAGTGTATCGCAGATTTTCCCATAATAATTAATATGTAAATTAGTTAGGTTCCCAGTCAGTCTCCCCAATCCCACACTGTTGCTCTCTTTGTTGCTCTCTCTGTCTCTACCTGCTCCTCTGCCCGTCACACATTCTGCTCCCACGGGCGTACTCCCTTTCTAGTTTCTCTCTCTGTCTCCGTCTGTCTGTCTGTCTCTGACCGTCTCTTTCTTTTTCTCTCTCTGCCCCCACTCCCCCTCACCCTCACCCCCCCCCTCCACCCCCTCAACCCCCCCCCCCCCCTCCACCCCCTCAACCCCCCCCCAACCAGCCCTTTCTTCCCAGTTTATGGTTTCCCCTGAACTGGATTAAAAATAAATTGGAGAGAATTAGCTCTTAATCAGCCCTTGATCCATTTCAACTGAACTCTCAGTTCTCTGCTGTGAAGTTAAAAACAAAATTCATGGGCTTGCACTGCCTGTCATAGAGATGTACAGCACAGCAACAGACCCTTTGGGCCAACTCCTCCATGCTGACCAGATATCTTAAATTAATCTAGTCCCATTTGCCAGCATATGACCCAGATTCCTCTAAACTTTTCCTATTCAAATACCCATTGAGATGCCTTTTAAATGCTGTAATTCTACCAGCCTCCACTTCCTCTAGCAGCTCCTTCCATACACGCACCACCCTCTGTGAAACATTTGCCCCGTAGGTCCCTTTTATATCTTTCCCCTCTAACACTAAACCTATGCTCTCTAGTTCTGGACTCCCCCAACCCAGGGAAAAGACCTTGTCTATTTCATAAACAACTTATTCTCTGAACACTCCAGGGGTTCTACCAAACATTTGTTCTTGGAATTGGTGTTTTTAGTTAATTAATCCAGAATAGCCTCATGATCTTTTTTAAAAAACCCTAAACTGCCTGAACCCACATGCGTGGGCCACTCTTTTTAAAATGATCTAAATTCCAAGTCCATTCAGGATGTCATAAACTTTAATCATATTGCTTCTCTCTCCTCCAAACTCCAATGAAAACCAGCCCAGTCTATCCAAACAATTCCCAAAAGACAACCTGTCATTTCAGCTATCAATGTACTAAATCCCCCCTGAATCATCTCTGATTTTACATGCTAACTTAAGGAAGAAAACTGCACACAGTATTTGAGATGTGAGATGACCAAAATTCCACACATTCCAGATGTTTATCATGAACAGCTGGAGCCCTAGAATTGATCCTTGCAGATTTACATGAGTGAACTTTGATTGTTCCAGAACTAGATTAGACCAATTACTTAATTAACTTAATCTTACCTGCTCTTCAGAAAGCTTGTCCTGCCTTGCCCAAACACTAGTAGAAAGTTAAAACAGTAAATTTAAGTTAAATGTTAATAGCAAGCAAACAACACTGGATAAAGTACATTAAATCTTGGGTTTTACCCCCTTGTTCCCCAGGTTTTCAGATTTGCACTCAGTTTCAAATGAACTCTTGCTCCCCACTGCTTTTTAACTAGTAAAATACTGATTGGATTCCCTTTCAGTTAATGCCATTCCATTCTTCTATTCTTTGACAATTGTATTTTCCTTTCACATCCCCTCTCAACTTACGTATTTTGTCTAGTTCTTGCTTCAATAATTCACATGACGTGCATCGTAATGCTGCTTTCATTTTTATACTGGTCAAGAGGCAAGTCAGTGCAAAATCTAATACTTCAACTGACAGCTTATAATGAAGAAAAACAATCCCAATGTCTGTTAATAAATAAGTGGATGCTGAGCCACAAAAGGAGGGGTAATGTCCGTAACAGTGAGGCATTTCAGATGAGAAAGCTCTGGAAAATGAAACAATAGCTGCCAATGATAGGTGAAAGAAAGGTGAATCAGAACAAGTGCTAGTTATTAAAATTCAATGTGGGCAGGCTGGTGGCTCAGTGGTTAGCATTGCTGCCTCACAGTGCCAGGGACCAGGGTTTGATTCCAGCTTTGGCTAACCTGCTGTGAGTTTGCATGTTCTCCCTGTGTCTGAGTAGGTTCCTCTGGATGCTCTGGTTTCCTCCAAAGATGTGCCGGTTAGGTGGATTGGCCATGCTTAATTACCCATAGTGTGCAGACAAGGAAGGTTAGCCATGGGAAATGCAGGGTTACAGGTATAGGGTATGGGGATGGGTCTGAGAGGTTGCTCTTTGGAGGGTCGGTATGGACTTGGGCCGAAAAGCCTGATTCGACATTGTAGGGATTCTATGATTCAAAACTTGATTGATAGTATAAATTATTTTCAGCCGTAAACTAAATTTCTTTCTAAAAACACTACTTTAAAGCAAAGTTAAAAATCTCACAACACCAACATCAGGTGGTTGTGTCAGAAAGAGCAGAGGTCTGTAAGCTAGTGCCTCCAAATAAACCTGTTGGACTAGAACCTGGTGTTGTGACATAACTTTATCCACCCCAGTCCAACACCAGCACCTCCATATCATGACTACTTGAAAGCGATATTTCAAGCAATTCTGTGGTTGCGAAGAGAGCTGAGGCTGCAGTGAATTGAATGGTTTAATCATGTGAGATAGGATAGACTTCATTGACCAGCTGGTCTTCCTGTTTCTTTATGTACAATTAGTACAGTAGAATACAACTGGGTTGCCTCGTTCAGAAAACACCTTTATACTAGGAGCAGACTCGAGGTACTGACAAAACTCAGCAGGCCTGGCAACTTGTGTAGAGAGAGAAATGGAGTGAACATTTCAGGTCCAGTGACCCTTTGTCCGAACACTGGGCTCGATGTTAACCCAGTTTCTGCCTCTATGGCTGCTGCCAGATATGTTGAGTTTCGTCAGTATTTTCTGTTTTTGTTTCAGATTTCGAGCGTCTTCAGTATTTTTAAATTTTATTATAGACGCCACGGTTTACTTGTACAACACTGAAATATTAATTGTGTAGAAGCTGTGTTGAGATGTACAGGTTAATCTGTTTCTACAATGTAGCTGATTATTTTGTTGCCAAGGTTTTTTTAATTAGTTGGGGGCAGGGGGGGGGGGGTGGCGGTGGTGGCATTGACATGGTCTCAATTGCTGTATAATAGTTTCCCTAGCGATTGTACCTGACTTGAAAATATTAGATTGTTGCCATCTTCATTGGCTAGCCAGAATATTCTAAGGTTGTCTCGACAGCAATATTGAGTATTCTCTATTTTTATACAACATAGCCAAGAGATTTCTGATATTACTTTAAAGCTCTTGTATCCCTCAATGATACTTCATTATAAAGTTCAGAGTTCTAAGGCTTTCTACTGAAATTGCATTTGTTGTGTGTTTAATGTTCGCAATTGTTTATCTTCCCATGATAAATGTTTCTGCCTGCTTATTTGGATGTATCAACATGCCTAGATTTATGAGACTAGGGTTTGTAATTTGAAATAAGTGAAAATCATAACACACAGCAAATGCTGTTTTGTTGAGTAATTTATGTTTTCCAATTTTGAACTTTGATGTAAATTGTTGTTTATGAGACAGAGGAGACTTTATTTAACCAGTATCTTGTTACAGGCAAAAAATATCCACAACTGCACTTTCAATTTTCTCCCTCATTATTCATCTTCATTATTTAGCGAAATTCCAGACATAGTGTGTGATATTATCATCGTAACTGTGCATTTTTATTTATGTTCAACTGTTGGAAGCAATGATAACATTGCAAATAAATGAAATAAGCAGCAAGTGTTGTGACCTGAGCAGCAAGGGAAAATGAAAAATGGTTACTGGTAATAAGTTTTTTGCTGCCTTTCCATCGACAAATAAAATTTATGAAAATACACATAGAAAGAAGATTCTTCAAAAGTTATTGGTGAGGTTATTATTGTTCTTAGTGCGTCTCCATTCTAATCCATATAATTTTTTTGTGTGAAATTATTTGTTTGATAGTTTGAGTTAATACGGAGTGTGTCTCCTTGTCTTGACTAATGATATTCCAAAACAATTTAGGAGCTTGAATCTTGAGCTGAAATGAGTGCTGTGTCCCACTCAGAGCAAGCACCAAAGACTGTCTTATTTACGATGAATAAATAAATGCTGGTTGCTGGTAAAGCAGAATTGCAATGGCCAGAGCAGCTTGAAAGTGGAATAGTGATTCACTCCCAGACACTGGGAGGAACCAGCAATCAAAAATATATTGTTGAGTGAATTCTGTTGTTAGGTGCTTTGTTCTTGGGCGATCTGTTTTTATACCTGTGTAATTTCATTGGTGTGTGTGTGTGTGTGTGAAGATGTTTTCTCATGTTCGTAAAATCTTAAATTTCAGCACTAAATGAAATATTAACACTGTCAGTTATCTACACTTGGTTAGAGACAAAAAAAACTGCAGATGCTGGAATCTGAAATACATAGGCAGGAGACTGGAAGAACACAGCAGGCCAGGCAGCATCAGGAGGTGGAGAAGTCGATGTTTTGTGCGTAAGCCTTTTTCAGGTGCTGAAGAAGGGTTAGACTGGAAACGTTGACGTCTCCACCTCCTGAGGCTGCCTGGCTTGCTGTGTTCTTCTAGTGTCATGTCTAGTTATCTCCACTTATAACATTTCCCAGAATTAACCTTTTAATGTTATTTTTTCCTCAGCAGTTATCTGTCTGATTGCTTTTGTTTAACATTTGCTTTGTGGTATGTTATTGAATTTGACAATGTTCTTTGAATCATAGAAACCCAACAGTGCAGGGGCAGGCCATTCAGCCCATCAAATCCGCATCGGCCCTCTGAAGCGCTTCTCACCCAGACCCTATTCCCCATTACCCTATCCATGCAACCCTGTATTTCCCATGGCTAAACCACCTAGTCTGCACACCCCTGCAAACTGTAGGCATTTTAGCACTGTCAATCTTTGCACGTCTTTGTACTGTGGGAGGAAACCCATGCAGATGCAGGGAGCATGTGCAAACTCCACCCAGACAGTCCGAGGCTGGAATCAAACCCGGGTCCCTAATGCTGTGAGGCAGCAGTTCTGTCCACTGAACCACCATGCTGCCCTTGTGTTAAGGTAGCAAAATGGCTAGTCCCTGTGACCAGTAAGAACAATAGATCATTAGATCTTACGGCCGCAATCCAATATTGCCATTGGTAGGAAACCTCTGAACTGGTGCTTGCTGGAAGTTTTTTTTCGATAACATCTGATGTCTGAACAGAAAGGATTTAGACCATAATAGTCAAGTCTGCTCCACAATTCAATCATGGCTGATGTTTCTCAACTTCATTTTCCTGCTGTCTATCTGAATCCTTGATCCTTTTACAATTCAAGAACTCCATCGACTGAATTTTTGTCCTCTCACTCACCTGTCTTATCCCATTGCATACTCTATTATGTCCTCTCCACAGTTTGCTCTTCTACCTTTTCTTGTTTCATCAGCAAATTTAGCAACTATACCTTTAGTTCCTTCAGCCAAGTCATTAATAAACATTGTAAATAGTGAAGATCTAGCCCTGATCCCACTTCAATAGTTATATCTTGCTAACTTTGTTGTGATAAGCTTTAGTCAGTATTTCTAGTATACCTTTTAAGAGGCATGCTTATGTTATTCTCACGAAATCATAACATGTACCTGAGGTTATAAATACTCCATCTTACCTTGGATCACTTGAAGCATGACATTTTACTGGAAGTACACTTTTTTTTAACCTAATGGCTTAAAGTTAACCCATATATTTATGTACATGAGCAATATAATCTTTATACATGATGGGTGTCAAAATGTGTTGGATTCCTTGATTCCATAATGTCCATGCCCAGTTTCTTATGTTATGGTGATAACATAAGCATTTCTACATTAAATAAATACTCTAACCAATCATTCAGTAGTACCTTTGTAAATCAACTGAGACAGAATATTGAGCCGATGCTTGAAAATAATCAAACCTGATCTTCTCCTCATCCAACATACACACATGCCTAACTCCAGCAGGATCATTGGACAATGACCAGGACTAGGAACCATGGAAATTTTACCCTCACTAATCAAAGGCAAATGAGATTAGAAAACTCTGTACAGGCCAGGTTTTCTGGGCTTGTGAATGCACAATACCTTAAATAGCTGAGGGCAGTAGACAACTTTTAATTTAAAAAAAAGTGCATTTTGTTTCAAAGAATAGAAATATACAAATAGAACAGGAGATGATCATTTGTTCATGTTTCTGTGGTAAGACCAAAATACGGAATGATGTGCGTGCTCAAAACAAACCCTTAAATGTGAGCTTAAAACCATGATTTTGCAACATTTGGTTTGCAGTGTTGTATGCCATCATGTTAGAATGAATTTTGAACAATCTGTTGAGGAAATTATTTGGAAACATGAGTAATTTCTAGCAGAAGCCTCCTGCATACTGTTCTGAATGACAACAGCCCTGTGTTAAATTAGGCGAGCATTGTCATTTCCAGCATATTATGATAATTACCCACTAATGTCCTGCGATGGATTTTTCAAGCTGCAACATGCCCAACACTCCAATTCACTATTGAAGAGTTGACTTACTAATTTTAATAAGATTCAAGTACTTTCTGTAGAATCACTTAAGAAACCATGGATTTTATATATTTGGCCCATTTTACCAATCAGTGTTTGGTACAGGGTCAGTGTTTCTGGGCAAGGAGAGACCTGTTATTTGAAACCTGTGTTTTTGTTTCATTTCAAAATTGAGTCTCCTTTTTAAGTGAAAATTAGTTACAAGTCACGGTTACTCCTAAATTTCCTTCAGTTGTCAGAAGGAATGCTCAGAAGGAAGTGCAGTTGTGTGAGGTAGATTCGTCACCTGTCTTTGCCTCCTGTTGCATTCTTTGAAGTAAACAATTTGCCTAGAGATCTGTGGTGTGCCTCATAATCTGCTATGGTTACTGTCATCTTTTACTATTCCTGCACAGACTTTAACAACGTGCAGAGTACTAATGAAGCAGGGAACTGTTCGCCATATGCAAATGAGGCACAGTTTCACCAAGGGGTGCCTGGTAGCAATCATTTCCTGCAGTAATTATAAATGTCCTTTACTGCTGTCCTTTTGATTATACCAAGCTTTGCATTGAAATGGAACCCACTGTTTAGCTCAGTGAAAGCAAAGTGTAGGTGCTTTTTAAACCTGAGGATTCTGCTTGAAAATGAGTGAAGTAATCTGCTCAACTTCCTGTTTGGCTTTTTGCAAATAAATCACAGATTTAAAAAAGAGGGTACTGTTTTTCCACAAGATTTGCTCAAAACCACCTTGCAGCAAAGACAAGATCAGCAAAGCAAAATCTACTAATATAATGTGTTTGTCAAACAAATGATGTTGGTGCTTGAATGGGGTAGGTTGATGTACAATGTTGATGTCACCAGGCTAGTAATCCAGAACCCTGGGTTACGTTACTAGGGAACGTGGGATCAATCTTGATGATATGTTTTATTGAGCTATGTCTCTTGATTAAACTTAAAATATAAGCCATAAGTATCAATTTAACCTGGCGCAATGTTTTGTAGAGGAATAAGTCAGTGCTATATTCTAGGCCTGGAGATTGAAAGGAGCAAAAATGGCTTTTAGTAGAGTGATATACTCTTGTCGGATGTGGGTGTTTAGGGAGAGTTTACGGGTTACTGAGGAATATATCAGTAAATGCCGTTGGTTCCGAATCCTATCATATTGAATGGATCGGTTGGAGAGACAGTTAGAGGCAATGAGGAATTTACAAGAGCAAGGGGATGTGATGGTTGGCAGTTATAGGAAGGTGGGAAAGTTGCAGATACAGTCACATGGGTTAACTCCAGGAAAGGTAAGAGAAGTAGGCAGTTCATGCAGGAGTCCTCTGTGGCTACCTCCCTTTCAAACCAATATGCTGTTTTGGAAAATGTAGGGGTGATGGATTCTCAGGGAAATGTAGCACGATCAGCCAAGTTTCTGGTATTGAGACTGGCTCTAATGCAATGAAGGATACGTGGGTTCCAAGAGATTGATTGTGCTGGGGGACTCTCTAGTCTAAGGTACAGGCAGACGTTTCTGTGGCTGGCAGTGGAAAATCAGAATGGTATGTTGCCTCCCTGGTGCCAGGATCAAGGATGTCTCCGAGAGGGTGCAGAATGTGCAGCAGGAGGTCAATGTACACATTGGAACCAACGACATAGGAAGGCAAAACGTTGAGATTCTGAAGAGAGAATGTAGAGAGTTAGGCAGGAATTTAAAAAGGAGGCCCTTGAGCGTAGTAATATCTGGATTACTCCCGGTGTTACAAGCTAGTGAGGGGAGGAATAGGAGAATAGAGCAGATGAATGCATGGCTGAGGAACTGGTGTATGGGATGGGAGAAGGATTCCCATTTTTGGATCATTGTAAGCTCTTTAGGGGTAGAAGTGATCTGGACAAGAAGGACGAATTGCGCATGAATTGGAAGGGGACTAATATACTGGCAAGGAGATTTGCAAGAGCTGCTCGAGAGGATTTAAACTATTAAGGTTGGGGGGAGTGGGAGACCCAGGGAGATAGTGAGGAAAGAGTTCAATCTGACACTGGTACAGTTGAGAACAGAAGCGAGTCAAACAATCAGGGCAGGCAGGGACAAAGCAGAGAACAAGGTAGGACTGATAAATTGAACTGCATTTATTTCAATGGAAGGGGCTGAACGGGGAAGGCAGGTGAACTCAGGGCATGGTTAGGAACATGGGACTGGGATGTCATAGCAATTACAGAAACCTGGCTCAGGGATGGACAGGACTGGCAGCTTAATGTTCCAGGATACAAATGCTACAGGAAGGATAGAAAGGAAGGCAAAACGGAGCGGTGGCGGTGGGGGGTGGGAGTGGCGGGGGGGGGGGGAGGCATTTTTGATAAGAGTAGCGTTACAGCTGTGCTGAGGGAGGATATTCCCGGAAATATATCCAGGGAAGTTATTTGTGTTGAACTGAGAAATAGGAAAGGGATGATCGCCTTATTTGGATTGTACAATAGACCCCCTAATAGTCAGGGAAATTGAGAAACAAATTTGTAAAGAGATCTCAGCTATCTGTAAGAATAATAGGGTGGTCATGGAAGGGGATTTTAATGTTCCAAGCATAGACTGGGACTGCCATAGTGTTAAGGGTTTAGATGGAGAGGAATTTGTTAAGAGTGTACAGGAAAATTTTCTGATTCAGTGTGTGGATGTATCTACTAGAGAAGATGCAAAACTTGACCTACTCTTGGGATGTAAGGCAGGGCAGGTGACTGAGGTGTCAGTGGTTGAGCGCTCTGGGGCCAGCAACAATAATTCTATTTGTTTTAAAATAGTGATGGAAGACGATAGACCAGATCTAAAAGTTGAAGCTCTAAATTGGAGAAAAGCCAATCTTGACGGTATTAGGCAAGAACTTTCAAAAGTTGATTGGGGGCACATGTTCAAAGGTAAAGAGAGCTGGGAAATGGGAAGACTTCAGAAATGAGATAACGAGAGTCCAGGGAAAGTATATTCCTGTTAGGGTGAAAGAAAAGGCTGGCAGGTATCGGGAATGCTGGATGACTAAAGAAATTGAGGCTTTGGTTAAGAGAGAGAAGAAAGCATATGTCTGCTATAGGCAGGATAGATTGAGTGAATCCTTAGAAGAGTAGAAGAGCAGTAGGAGTATACTTAAGAGGGAAATCAGGAGGGCAAAATGGGGACATGAGATAGCTTTGGCTAGATTTTAGAGTTGAGGAGAATCCAAAGAGTTTTTAAAAACACATTAAGGACAAAAGGCTAACTAGGGAGAGAATAGGGTCCCTCAAAGACCAGCAAGGCGGCCTTTGTGTGGAGATGGGGGAGATACTCGGCGAGTATTTTGCATCAGTATTTACTGTGGAAAAGTTCATGGAAGGTATAGAATGTAGGGAAATAGATGGTGACATCTTGAAAATTGTCCATATTACAGCGGAGGAAGTGCTGGATGTCTTGAAACACATAAAGATGGATAAATCCCCAGACCTGATCAGGTGTACCCTAGAACTCTGTGGGAAGCTAGGGAAGTGATTGCTGGGCCTCTTGTTGAGATATTTGTATCATCGATAGTCACAGGTGAGGTTGTCTAACGTGGTGCCTCTGTTTAAGAAAGGTGTTAAGGGCAAACCATGGAACTATATAGACCAGTGAGCTTGATGTCGGTGGTGGGCAAGTTGTTGGAGGGAATCCTGAGGGACAGGATGTACATGTATTTGGAAAAGCCAAGGACTGATTAGGGATAGTCAATATGGCTTTGTGCGTGGGAAATCCTGTCTTAGAAACTAGATTGAGTTCTTTTTGAAGAAGTAACAAAGAGGATTGATGAGGGTAGAGCAGTAGATGTGATCTATATAAACTTCATTGAGGTGTTCGACAAGGCTCCCCATGGGAGACTGATTAGCAAGGTTAGATATCATGGAATACAGGGAGAACTAGCCATTTGGATACAGAACTGGCTCAAAGGTAGAAAACAGAAGGTGGTGGTGAAGGGTTGTTTTTCAGACTGGAGGCCTGTGATCAGTGGAGTGCCACAAGGATCGGTGCTGAGTCCACTTCTTTTCATCATTTATATAAATGATTTGCATGTGAGCATAAGAGTAAGTTTGCAGATGACACCAAAATTGGGAGGTGTAGTTGACAGCGAAGATTACCTCCGATTACAACAGGATCTGGGCCAGATGGGCCAATGGGCTGAGACGTGGTAGATGGAGTTTAATTTAGATAAATGTGAGGTGCTGCATTTTGGGAAAGCAAATCTTAGCAGGACGTTTACACTTAATGGTAAGGTCCTAAGGAGTGTTGCTGAACAAAGGGACCTTAGACTGCAGGTTAATAGCTTCTTGAAAGTAGAGTTGCAGGTGGAGAGGATAGTTAAGAAGGCATTTGGTATGGTTTATTTTATTGGTAAGAGTATTGAGTACAGGAGTTGGGAGGTCATGTTGCGGCTGTAAGGATATTGGCCACTGTTGGAATATTGCGTGCAGTTCTGGTCTCCTTCCTATTGGAAGTATGTTGTGAAACTTGAAAGGGTTCAGAAAAGATTTACAAGGATATTGCCAGGATTGGAGGATTTGAGCTATAGGGAAAGGTTGAATAGGTTGGTGCTGTTTTCCCTGGAGCGTCGGAGGCTGAGGGGTGACCTTATAGAGGTTTATAAAATTTTGAGGGGAATGGATAGGATAAATGAAGACAGTCTTTTCCCTGGGATTAGAGAGTCCAGAACCCGAGGGCATTGGTTTGGGGTGAGAGGGGAAAGACATAAAAGAAACCTAAGGGGCAACTTTTTCCATGCAAAGGGTGGTATGTGTATGGCATCAGCTGTGAGAGGAAGTGTTCAATTGCACAATTTAAAAGGCATCTGGATGGGTATGTGAATTGGAAGGGTTTGGAGGGATATGGGCCGAGTGCTGGCAGGTGGGACCAGATTGGGTTGGGATATCTGGTTGGCATGGACGGGTTGGACCGAAGGGTTTGTTTCCATGCTGTACGTCTCTATGACTCTAAATCCCACAATGACAAACTCTAATCCTGTTAATTCATGGAGGAAATCTACTATCCTCATCTGTTTTGGTCTGTATGTGCGCCAGACACAAAACAATGCAGTTGAATTTTAACTGTATTTAGACCTAGCCAATGATGCCCACATTCCATTATGATTAATTAAAAAGACATCTCTAGTTTCTCCTCCTGTTTGCTTGTGTCACAGTTGGAACATGTCTGTTAATCAGATATACCGCAATCTGAATTGTTAAGATTGAAGTTGTAGTCTAGTACCTGAGGAATTCTGCACCTGCAAATGAGGTTAAAAATGGTCAAAAGGAGAAACTTAAGTGTCTGAATGTGTGCTTGTGTGAGAGCACAGTACAGTGACATGTTTTGAATAGGAATGAATTGGAGACTGTTGGCATTAATTTACTTAAACATAAAGGCCGAAGATCTGGCTGTATCCAAACACTGATGTGCTGTGGGCGGTGTCTATGTCGCATGCAAGCATTAATGTTGTCCCAGGCAACAAGTAATGTTTGTACTGCCTGCTAATTATCATGCCCTAGAGCATTCGTCCTTCCTGCATACTTTGGGAGCTAGAGTTGCATGTTTCTGATGCTCCTTAAATGATGAAGTATTTCACAACACAGAGATTGATGCAGAATGCACAGAGAGTAGCAAGGTACTTTGACATCCTTAATTCAAGTAAGAGGAGGGTGATCCTCTGCCTTCGCAGAGGATAGAAGCCCTCAATAAACTTTGCCTGAAGCGGGAAGAGGATTTTAAAGCCACAACCTTTGCTTCGAAGAAATGACTGCAATGCTGCGCACATTACAATAACCTTCTCAAAGTTGTCAAGGTAAGACTATTGCTCTCTCAGCTTCTCTTTACGTATCTGACACTCCTAGCTTCACCCCTCTCCATGTTTCTCTCTCCAGTCTCCCTTTGTGCACTGATAGTCACTGCACCTCACTCCCCACCCCTTCCTTTACTCTCAGGCTCAACACTATTGTAACTGTTGCTGCCCCACAGCTCACATGATACACCCAAGCTATTCTGTCATGACAAGAAAATTCTCTAACCATCTCCGAGGACTGTAGCTTTTGACTTTGTTTGATAGGGTAGAACACAGGATTGTGAACAGAAGGCTCGATTTATAGCTGTCTTGACTTGATGAATGGGAAATAAGATGAGGATGCATGTCTGATGAGCCTCTGATTCACTATCTCCTGTTTTATACTCTGTCAAAATTATATCTTTACCTGCTTCTTTCAGGTAATGATTACATTCAGTACCAAATGGCATGCTCCTGTTGGAAGAGGCTGAGGCTACCTACATGCTGTTTGTGTCGATCGTGACCGGCCAGGACTGACATGATTGTACTAACTATGTTGAAGCCTCAAGTGTACAAGAGTTAGGAAAGGCAGGCAGGCAGCCAGCAAGTGTTAGTTGGTAGCTTGCTCAGAGGCCACAGTTGCATACCTTCTCTGCTGCAGAGGATTCAGAAGGTTTTGGCTGTGAATAAGGGCGAATGGGCTTACACCAGGAAACATTGGATTCTCTGAACAGCCTGTCAACACACTTGTGCGTAAACCGGCTGTAAATTAAGTTGCAAAATGACCTAATCCCTTTAAATGGCTTTCTTGCCTGCTAAAATGTGTCGCACTAAGATAGACCAAAATGAGCAGAGGGTCCTGCAACAGGTTTCACATTCCAGTTTGAATAATGTATTCGTTATTTTGACTAGCTGTGGCATGAACACTGGAAAGCAGCAGATGCATTTAATCCAAGTTAGGGCTAGCATATCTTGGCTTGAAATAACACCCACACTTCCTGCACACTGCTGTACAACACAAGTGCATTTCTAGGGCTGTCGGATGAGTAAACTTGAAATAACTCATTTGTAATTCATGTAAAGAAATGTATTCTATAGCAAATATTTTATAGCTGAGCAATTCACCTAAATCTCAGCTGGTGAAAGAATTCATCAAGCTCTTCTAGCATTTACTGTTTTTATAAAATTGCCACACATTTGAAGAGAGTTTACTTCAAATTGAAAGATGCAATCAATGAAGAAATTTATTTCATGCAATATACGGTTTTTTGAGGTGAGTAGCAGACAGGATATGCTTCAGATAACTATCTTCACTTCCTGAGCAGGGAAGCTGCTGGTTACCTGTATGATAGTTGTGGAACCTAGTATTAGAAAGGATGTAGATGTAATGTCAGAACTTTTGAAAGCAGTGTACCTGTGGCATGAAGTAGGAAGGAGAACATGTACGTTAATTAAACCAAGCTTCACATTGCTTATGCAACCTACGTTTGTCAGCTACACTTGGATTGTTGCTGAATGTTTCATTGAGTGATCTCCTGATTCCAACCCTCGAACCTTGCCCCCTTCACATCCACCACATCCTGAATATTTGCTGAATATATTAAAGCTTGGTCCTGCAGAAATCTTTAGTTCCCAGGCCTGTGCTGGAGAATTGGCTTATGTCCCAGTTGACAAACCTCTGAGATTTACTGCATTCACATGACCTGATATCAGATAGGAGGACTGGTACATGCATCCTCCTAGAGTAAACAATGCTGTCCGTGCTGTCCAGTGGATGCACTCTTAAACTCCACGTATCTACAATTTAATCTAATGTGGTTGACATACATGTTGCTGTGTGGACTTTTGAAATATTACAAAATGAAAGGTAAAGTTGATTGGGGGCAGATGTTCGCAGGTAAAGGGGCGCTGGAAAATGGGAAGCCTTCAAAAATGAGAGAACGAGAGTCCAGAGACAGTGTATTCATTTTTGGGTGAAAGGAAAGTTGGTAGGTGTAGAGAATTCTGGATTACTAGCGAAATTGAGGTTTTGGTTTTTTAAAAAAAAGTAGGAAACATATGTCAGGTATAGACAGGAGAGATTGAATGACTCCTTTTAGAATATAAATGCAATTGGAGTATATTTAAGAGGGAAAAAGGAGGGCAAAAAGGCAACATGAGGTAGCTTTGACAAACAGAGTTAAGGAGAAGCCAAAGGGATTCTACAAATACATTAAGGACAAAAGGGTAACTAGGGAGAGAATATGGCCCCTCAAAGATCAGCAAGGCAGCCCATGTATGGAGCTGCAGGAGATGGGGAAACATTAAACGGATATTTTGCAAAAGGGTTTACGGTGGAGAAGGCATGGAAGATACAGAATGTAAGGAAATAGATGGTGACATCTTGAAAAATTTCCATATTACAATGGAGGTGGTGCTGGATGTTGTGAAATGCATCAAAGTGGATAAATCCCCCGGACTTGATTAGGTTTACCCGAGAACTGTGGGCAGCTAGTGAAGTGAGTGCTGGGCCCCTTGTGAGATATTTGTATAATTGATGGTCACGGATGAGATGCCGGAAAGCTGGAGGTTGGCTATCGTGGTGCTCCTATTTAAGGAAGGTTTTTTTAGATTAGATTAGATTACATTACAGTGTGGAAACAGGCTCTTCAGCCCAACAAGTCCACACTGACCCGCCGAAGCACAACCCACCCATACCCCGACATTTACCCCTTACCTAACACTACGGGCAATTTAGCATGGCCAATTCACCTGATCTGCACATCTTTGGACTGTGGGAGGAAACCGGAGCACCCAGAGGAAACCCACGCAGACACGGGGAGAATGTGCAAACTCCACACAGAGAGTCGCCTGAGGCGAGAATTGAACCCGGGTCTCTGGCGCTGTGAGGCAGCAGTGCTAACCACTGTGCCACCGTGCCGCCCTTACCGTGGTAAGGAAAAGCCAGGGAACTATAGACCAGTAAGCCTGACATTGGTGGTGGGTAAGTTGTTGGAGGATATCCTAAGGAACAGGATTTATGTGTATTTGGAAAGACAAGGACTGATCAGGGGTAGTCAGCATAATTTGTGCATGAGGAATCATGACTCACGAACTTAATTGCGTTTTTTGAAGAAGTAACAAAGAGGATTGAGGGCAGAGCAGGAGACGTGATTTATATGGACATTAGTAAGGCGTTCAACAAGGTTCCTCGTGGGAGACTGGTCAGTAAGGTTAGATCTCATGGAACACAGGAAGAATGAGCCATTTGGATACAGAACTGGCTCAAAGGTAGAAGACATAGGGTGGTGGTAGACGGTTGCTTTTCAGACTGGAGGCCTGTGGCCAGTGGAGTGCCACAAGGGTCGGTGCTGGATCTACTGCTTTTCGTCATTTACATAAATGATTTGGATGTGACCTTAGGGGATAATTAGCAAGTTTGCAGATGACACCAAAATTAATGGTGTAGTTGACAGCGAAGAGGTTACCTCAGTGTACAATGGCCCACCTGATCAAGATCCCAATGGGCTGAGGAGTGGCAGATGGAGTTTAATTTAGATAAATGTGAGGTGCTGCATTTTGGAAAAGCAAATCAGAGCAGGACTTATACATTTAATGATAGGGTTGTAGAGAGTGTTGTTGAACAAAGATCACTTTGAGTGCAGGTTCATCTTTCTTTGAAAGTGAAGTGGCAGATAGATAGGATAGTGAAGGTGGTGTTTGGTATGCTTTCCTTTATTGGTCAGAACATGAGTAGAGGAGTTGGGAGGTCATGTTGTAGCTGTATGCGACATTTGTTAGGCTACTGTTGGAATATTGCATGCAATTCTGGTCTCCTTCCTAGTGGAAGGATGTTGTGAAACTTGAAAGGGTTCAGACAAGATTTACAAGGATGTTGCCAGGCTTGGAGGATTTGAGCTATTGGGAGAGGTTGAGCAGGCTGGGGCTGTTTTCTCTGGAATGTTAGAGGCTGAGGGGTGACCTTATAGAGGTTTATAAAATCATGAGGGGCATGGATAGGATAAATAGACAAAGTCTCTACCCTGGGGTGGGAGAGTCCAGAACTAGAGGACTTAGGTTTAGGGTGAGAGGGGAAAGATATAAAAGGGACCCAAGAGGCACCTTTTTCATGCAGAGGGTGTTGCGTGTATGGAATGAACTGCAACACGAAGTGGTGGAGGCTGGTGCAATTACAACATTTAAAAGGCATCTGGAAGAGTATATGAATAGGAAGGGTTTGGAGGGACATTGGACCAGTGTTGGCAAATGAGACGCGATTAGGCTGGGATATCTGTTTGGACTGAAGGGTCTGTCTCTGCGCTGTACATCTCTGACTCTTTAAAAATAATCAAGGTAATCAGTTTTGACTTCTGCAAGAAAAGTGCTCAGAGCGCTTTAGTTGGTCTCCAGAACATAACTGAGAGATTGAACTCATTGTCAGTCTCCAGAAATTGATAGCTAGTATCTTAATTTTGTTCGAGGAGTCTCTGACACAACAGAAATTTTATCCTGTATCAATTTTTTGAGCTGATTTGAAACAGAGTATTCATTCATTGTTTGGATTTGGTTTGAATTTGTTTTGGTTCATTAAAATATGAAGTTTTAAAATTCGCCCAAGAGAGTTCCTTTAGAAGCTGCTGCTGATTAACATCATGGAGTTGCCTGTTTAATTTTGCCATTTTGATTAAACTTTTTCTAAAAAAAAACCTAATCTCAGAAGTCCAAGCAGATTTCCTGTTCGTCATTTCATACTTTTGGCATGTTTAGTTCTGCTTTTTTCTTCAACCAATGCAGGAAATACTGTCATTTCCCCAAACACTTGCAATAGCAGTATCTGCTATTTTGTGAGCACGTGATTTTACATAATATTGTTGATGTTAGAATATAGAACAATACAGCGTAGAACAGGCCCTTTGGCCCTCAATGTTGCGCCGACCTGTGAACTATTCTCAGCTCGTTCCCCCCTACACTATCCCATCATCATCCATGTGCTTATCCAAGGATTGTTTAAATCTCCCTAATGTGGCTGAGTTGACTACGTTGGCAGGTCGGGCTTTCCATGCCCTTACCACACTCTGTGTAAAGAACCTGTCTCTGACATCTGTCTTAAACCTATCACTCCTCAATTTGTAGTTATGTCCCCTCGTACAAGCAGACGTCATCATGCTAGGAAAAAGACTTTCACTGTCTTCCCTATCTAATCCTCTGATCATCTTGTATGTCTCTATCAAATCCCCTCTTAGCTGCCGCCTTTCCAATGAGAACAGCCTCAAGTCTCCCAGCCTTTCCTCATAAGACCTTCCCTCCAGACCAGGCAACATCCTGGTAAAACATCTCTGCACCTTTTCCAATGCTTCCACATCCTTTCTGAAATATGGCGATCAGAACTGTGTGCAATATTCCACAATGTAACTGCATCTAGTGTCTTTGCAGCGTGATATTGCGGCTCCGGAACTCAATCCCTCTATGAATGTCTTCTTGACAGCACTATCAATCTGGGTAGCAACTTTCAGGGATCTGTGTACATGGACTCCAAGATCCCTCTGCACATCCACACTGCCAAGAATCTTTCCATTGACCCAGTACTCTGCCTTCCTGTTATTCTTCCCAAAATGCATCACCTCACATTTGGCTGCATTAAACTCCATTTGCCATCTCTCAGCCCAATTCTGCAGTTTATTCAAATCCCCCCTTCACTGCAATGCATTCTGAGATCATGTGCACATAATGCACCTCTCTTTGTAAGTTTTATTTTAATTTTTTATTCACTCATGGGAGATGGATGTCACCGATTGGGCTAACATTTATTACCCTTCTTGAATTACACTCTAAGGTCATGGTGAAATGATTTAATGAACTTCTGTCGGTAGACCCACAATGCCATTAAGGGGTGAATTTTGAGAATTTGACCCAACACTGAAAATGGAAATATGTTTTCAAGTCAGGATGATGAGTGGATTGGATGACAACATTGAGGTGATGTTATTCCCAAGTAGCTGCTGGTCTAGTCCTTCGAGATGGAAATGGTTGTCGGTCCGGAAGATGCTATCTAAGGAACTTTAAGTTTCTATTGTATGTCTTGTAGATGGCAATTTTAATTCCATTTCACTTGTGAAGATGAGATGTATCAGGTCTAGGGCATGCTATAGTTATCCAATTTTGCATTTTTTTCCTCTATCAACATCACATGGTAATCCTAAACGAGAGTTGGTCAAATGCAGCACAATACTTCTTTGCGATGCTCTAATCAAAGGAGTATTCTTCTGAATAACTTTGAAATGTGACTATTTCTGAGTCTATTTTTTTAACCTTGAAGTAGCCAGCCTAATGTCTGTTAATAATAAATCTTGGGCTATATTCTCAACAGTTCTGAAGGAGGGTCATTGTACCCCGAAACATGAAATCTGCTTTCTCTTCACAAATGCTGCCAGACCAGCTGAACTTACCCAGCAATTTCTGTTTTTGTTTCTCAACAGTTTTTTTTGTGATCACTAGGATCATAAGAATTGGGAATATGCAAGTTTATTTTTCTCAATATCTTAGATTCAAATTAATGCCACTATCAAAGATAAGAGGACAGCTTCAAGCTAACTGTTCAAAGACAAGTGCGGTTTGATTTTGTCTCACTTTATCTCTGTTCATCCAGGTAGCCATTCTTCTTGTCAAAGCCTTAAGGATGAACTTTGAATGAACGACCCCATCAGTAGGAACTCCATTGCTAAGCTCCAAACTGGATGACATATTCTAATTATAAAACAATGGGATTGGGCTCCAGACCAATGATTAGATAAAAGTACAAAATTAGGACCAAAAAATGGTTTCCAACACACTATTTGGTTTCGATTATGGAATGCAAATTATCTAGGGAGGCACTGAATGTACATTTGTCACAAAGCATGCTGAAAATTGTAGCACTATTGTATAATCATTTCTGACATGACAACTGGAATTTTGTGAACAACTGTTCCGAATGATTGTAGTCAATGCTAATTGACAGACGAATGGTGTTGTATGATGTAGTTTGTATTTTTTTTCTAGTTGCGATACATAGGTCTGAGTTTTACCAAAAATCAGTCAGTGTTGGGGATATCATGGAGGGTTTCAGTCTGCGAACTTTAGCAAGTGACCTCATGCAATACTTCATTGCTCACCTTATTGTGTGTACACCACACCTCTGTTGCTGCACCTGTATGATCTTGTGCTTACCTATAGCAGAAGTACTTGCCTCTGCTAGAGGCTCCTGAGAGTTCAGGTGCCAGTGTCACATGTAAAGCGCTCAGCTGTGCACCAAGTTATATTGCATCATCAATAGCCCTTCACTTTTGGATGTAGGTTTGCTTGCTGAGCTGAAAGGTTCAATTCCAGACGTTTCGTTACCTTACTAGGTAACATCTTCAGTGGATCTCATGCAAAGCAATGCTGAAAATTCCTGCTTTCTATTTGTGTTTATATTTACATACAAATAGAAAGCAGGAATTTTCAGCGTTGCTTCGCATGAGGTCTACTGAAGATGTTACCTAGTAAGGTAACGAAACGTCTGGAAATGAACCTTTCAGCTCAGCGAGCAAATCTACATCCAAAGCCTCAACCTGAGCTACAAATCTTCTTAAAACTCACTAAGCCCTTCACTGTGTATGTTAGTTGGGAGGGGGGAAGAATGAACAAAGAACAGCCTGTAAGGATATTGGTGACACTTTGTCATGAATTTGTAAACTTATAGCTACTTTATATCATTACCTGTCTGATCAACTGCTGTTGTACCTGCAGCATCAAGATTGAACCTCTGGTGGCCACCTGTCCTTAGCCCCATAGCATGCTAGAACCCTGCCTGAGAGTGCTCCTCTTTCTCTAATGCCCAGCGTTACATAACATCTCATCATTGGTAGGGGCATCACTTGTTGGAAAGTCTTCAAACATTTAAAACTGTCACTGAACAATAAGTAAAGCAAAGAAAAAGTAAACCAAATAAAGTTGCTTTTGCTTCTAGGAACAAAAAGGGACTGCATTTCAGTAGCAACAAACTTCCAGTCACTATATGATGACTACTCCGATCTAATGGAAGCAGGTGTCAGTTAAGCCCTGTTGGTATGTTATGCCCAATGCTGCACTGTTCTGTCTGGATGATGGTGATGTTCTTCCTCCTCAATGTACTCCTCTTCCTTCTAAGAAGACTCCTGCTCTTCAGCATCCATCACATACCCTCTTTGCCTGCTTCACCTGTGCAATGCACAGCACAGCAAACAAGCATACTTTATCTGGATGGAACTGTAATGGCTCCCGGAATGATCCAACCATCGGAAACTCCTCTTCTGGAGGCCTATTGCCTGTGCCCTGATGGCTTTGGTGGAAGAAAGGGCTGCATTGTATCTACCCTCCCCTTCAAGAAGTTTCAAAATGGAGACATTGGCCATAGTTAAAGTGGGTAACCTTTGTCTTCCAATAGCCATCCTTGTGAGGTATCTGGCCCTCGAAACAAAGCAGAAACGCTAGAGTTCTTGAATGCGGGCAGCTTTCAGATTGTTTGCTGCAGGCTGATCTCATGGTTGCTGATGAGTTTTACATTGGAATGCAAGCCTTTTTTTGCCAGTGAAGTCAGCTGCATTATGATATGGCACTCCCCACAGTGTGTACAATCTGCAGTGCCCTTCACTTATGCGAAGCCAGCTATGTCAGCAAATCCTCCTGCCTGGGATGCAGCATCATGGAATCTCACTGCAAGGAAACATGAAGCAGTGTGATCTCTAGCAGCTGAAAACAAAAAAATGCTGGAGATCACAGCGGGTCAGACAGCATCCATCGAGAGAGAGAGAGAGCAAGCTAATGTTTTGAGTCTAGGTGACTCTTCATCAGAGCTGAGGGGAATTGGCAGCATTTATACAATGTGGTTGGGAGAAAGGATGTTGATACTCTAGCAAACTGCCTCCATAACAGTCTTGATATATTTGTGGGCAATTGAGAGCTCCTGGTGGAACCTTGGAAGCAACCTTGGTTTGCATTTGAAAAAAAAAGTTAGAACAGTTGCCACTGGACCACCAACTCCTTCAAGTTGCAAATCCATCAGTTACAGAGATTTGTGACTGTGTCCTGGGACATTGGCATTCTGCAGTGATGCTGTGAAATGGCATCAAGGACGATAGACTCTAGGCCTCCTGTAGCACCTACACATCATGAAGGGACCTTCAGCTGCAACATCTTTGTCCAGAAGCTGTTTGGCTGATGCAAGAAGTTGCTGCTGGTTCTGGACTTGCCGACACATTGGTTCCTCCATGGAACCATTGGTCATGATGAACCTGTGTGGGGAATGTCAGAAACAAACATGTTCTTGTTAATGTGAGCAGTTTGGCATACGACATTGTGGACCTTGATGTGTGCAGCACAAGCCATTTCAAATATAGTGGGAGATTATAATTGTGACAGGATAAATTAATTCACTTAATGATTCAAATCACCATTTGGAAATCCAGAATGCTGTGACTATAGTATCCTGCCATCTGCAGCTCCCTGTTTGACTATAATGCAAGCTAAAGGTAAAGACTACAAAAGACGCATTGCAGAATATTTAATTTACATTTATTGCTTTAAAAACCAAAGTAATTCATTTTCAAAAACAAACCAGAACAAATGCTTCTTTTATGCACACTGTCTGTAGTTTACCAAAAATGCAAAACCACCTTTGGACCGTTATAGTCAATAACCGTTATTTTCAGTTTGTCTGCGTAGGCTTAACCACAGAATATTCACTCTGTCTCCTTTACTTGTACACAGTACGTGATGTCCATTATGAGTGAATATCTGAGGGCAAATGCTATTTGCACCTGAATTTTTGACCAAATTTAAATCCTATTCAATTTACTAGCACAAGCAAACATTTCGTTCAATTAAATGCAATAATAGTAACTTTGTCTTTAGTCATGTTGAGTTTTGTATGCTACTTGTTTTTTGTTTTTGAAAGCATACTTGTCTTGGGGTGTATGTTTGAAGTAATGATTTTTCTGTATTTCTAGAAAAGAAGTTGTATTTTGTACTTGGCTATTGATGATATTAATGGCACTCGTGATCTCCTGTTCATTGCTGAAATTCTTTGTATCTTAATAAACATTACACAGAGGCCCTGTTTATTTCCTTTATTGGTCATCAAAAAAATTCCACAAGTTAAAGAAGAGCAGGAGAGTGTATTGTGCAACATTTATGCATCATGTGAGATGACAAATAAGTGACCTGACCATCTATTTCGTTGCTCTTTCTGGATCTTGCTGTGCTCGAATTGGTTACTGCATTTCCTACATTACGACAGAGACTATGCTTCATATGTTGCTCATCATTGTAAAACGTGTTATGACATCCGCTGTTGTGACAGACTACACTGCAAGTTGTTTTCTTGATTTTATTTCTGAATCTTCGTCACCTTTAATGAGGTTAATATTAACTATAAATTTTGATAGTAAACACCAGAAATTTTGTATCTTTCAAGGTTACTTGAGGCTCAGTGCAGTGGTTTTTAATTTGTCAGTACGTGAACTGGTTGAGCAGTTTGCTGGACAATAGGTGGCAGACTGGCATAGGAGTAGGGCATTCATATTTGTCGCTGAACATCTTTCCAACAATTATTAAATATACACTAATGTAACAAAGTGTTAGTATGTTTTAATCATTGCCACCTTTGATTTCTTCTTTTAATCCACATATCTGACAGACTAACAATTATTAGTACAGTAGTTAAAAGTGGTACATTATTTTGTGTAGAACTTGATTCTGTACTGAAAACATTTGTGTGCTACCTATTATGGTTGACAACATTTTCTGAATGAAGTGATGAGTATTGTGGTATATTTTGTTCAGAAAACAGAGATTAGAAAGTGGTTTGCAATGCTCTGGTTTTTGTTTAGAAAAGCATTTTTAAAATGTTGTTGGCAAGATGGTCACCTTTTCTGGAGATTTGAGTTTTTTTTGCTGCTAGTTCAAAGACAAGATATCCAATTGAGAATCTGTAACCTTTCAATATTAATCCTAAGACATAAAGATGGAAATGCAGAATTTCAACAATGTTTAGACAAGTACTGTACAGTCTAGATGTTTCATTAAGTTCTGTTTCATCATTGCTTGAGACAAAGAATTTAAGTTTTGTTCCAGGACTTGCTCATAGATTCATAGATTGTTTACAACACAGAGGATGTTATTTAATCCATCAGGTTTATCTATAATTTAGAGTTAGCTGGTCTTTCTCCCTGCCCATTTACCAGTTCCATTTTGAAGCTGCACTTGAACATGCCTCTGCTGTATCCTCAGGTGCTGCATTCCTGATACCAACAGGAATTTTTAAGAAGAAATATTTTCCTCCCGTTACCTTTGGGGATTTTGCCAATTACTTTAAGAGGGAGCCTTTGGTTTTTGGGCATTCTGCCAATAGGAGTAATTTTTCCCTATTAACTCTGTTTAGATATCCCATAATTTTGCAAATAAAGATTCTTGTTCAGGAGTTGCATATTATCAAAATAAGTGGGCATGATCTCTAAGTCTTCAAGTAGATTATTAAATTGCAGTTTTGTTACATTCATATGTAGAGAGGAAAAATATATGATCCATGACATCCTTCCTAAAGTGTATACTTGGAACTGAACACAGTACACAATTTGAGGTTCATTATGGTTGATCATAACTTTGTTTTTGTACTTGCTGCCTCTTTATATAGCTGGCATCACCTATGCCTTATGAATGGCTTTCATCACCCGCCCTGCCATCAGTAATATTATCCTGAAGCAATACACTGCCATTCATTCACTTTTGTTTTCTTCATAGTTGGTATCTTGGGATATTTTTTGAAACTGGTCTCTAATATAACCACAGCATTATACTCTCGCATAGCTACTTTTGACTAATTGACTGTGTACACACACACAGCCATTGTAAACTTGACTTAAACCCTAATTACGTTCCCTCTTATTCTGGACCCAACAAATATCTTAAGAATCCTTACTCTAATACCATCTGTGTCACCCAACTTTTTGTTCACGTTGTTTTTCCTTCTTGTTATCTTCAAGTTCACAACCCTAATCAAATTATTTTAAACCTTCCTCAATAGACAAAATAAACCAACTCAAAAAGGATATTTTCTCATCTCTGTTCAGGTACAAGCCTATAGAAAGCCCCGAGACTAGTTCTACTGTCCCAGGAATCTAAAGCCCGTCATCCTATCGATCCAGCTATGTATTTGTTCTGTCTAATCCTGATATTGCTATACTCACTGGTGCGTGACAATGGGAGTAACCATTACTGTCTCTCAGGTCCTGCTTGTACATTCCTTTCCTAGCTTCCTAAAATCTGCCTTCGGAACGTCATATCTCTTTCTGCCAGTCATTGGAACCATGGCAAATCACAGCTGCTGGTGGATCACTCTCTTTCCCCCTAAAATACTTGGTACCCAAACTATTGAATTCTCCACAGTACTGGTTTCCCAGTCTTCCTTCTGTGCAGATGTGCCATTGTGTAACTCATTTGATGATCTACCGCAATAATGAGAAAATGACGGATTGTCCAAATGCACACAATAAATCAAGGCTCCATTGTTTGTTCAAGCTAATGTTGAAGGTACAATGGTATGGTCAGAAAAGAAAGAGCTTTCCCTGTACTGCAAGCAAAATCACTAAGTAGGTTACCTGATTACTCATTTGCTGGTGCATGCAAAATACGTGTGATATTTGCCTGGACGTCAGCAATCACTGTATTTCAAAGAAACCATGCTTTTGATGGGATGAGTTAGCTCAGTTGGCTGGACAGGTGGTTTGTGATAGAGTGATGCCAACAGTGTGAGCTCCATTTCCATAATTGCTGAGGTCACCATGAAGGTGTTTCCTTCTCAACCTCCGCCTCTTGCCTGAGGTGTGGCAGCCCTCAGGTTAAACCACCACCAGTTGTTTCTGTCGAATGAAAGAGCAGCCATATGATTCACTGGGACTTTGGCAAATTTACCTTTGATTATATAAATGTAAGTGCTGCTATTCTTCTAATGCCATTGGTCTGTGTTAAACTTGTGGAATTTCATTTTATAAATTAATTTTGTACATTATACGTAATTTCATTAATTCTGCTGTGGCTCCTACATTTTGCAAAAATAACTCCACTGTTTAGGAAAGAAGGGAAAAAAAACACAGACCTGATGTTAGCCTGACATCAACAGATGAAATGCTAGAATCTATTATAGAGGATGTTATTACTAGATACTTTGAAAATAATTATTTGCTTGGACAGAATCCACATACATTTACGAAGTGGAAAACCTGAGAGGTTTTTTTGAGTGAGTTTCCAGTAAAGCTGATCAGGAGAAATCAATAGTTATGGTGTATTTGGATTTTCAGAAGAAATTTGATGGAAATCCACACAGGAGGTTAGTAAGCAGAGTCAAAGTGCATGGACTGAGGATTGGTTAATAAACATAAGGCAGAAAATAGGGGCAGCATGGTGGCTCAGTGGTTAGCCCTGCTGCCTCACAGCACCAGTGACCCAGGTTCAATTTCTGCCTTGGGTGACTGTGCAAACTCCATACAGACATTCTCCCTGTGTCTGCGTGGGTTTCCTCTGCGTGGTCCGGTTTCGTCCCACAATCCAAAGATGTGCAGGTCAGGTGAATTGGCCATGCTAAATTGACCATGGTGTTAGGTGCATTAGTCAAAGGGAAATGGGTCTGGGTCGGTTACTCTTCAGAGGGTCGGTGTTGGCTTGTTGGGTCGAATGGCCTGTTTCCACACTGTAGATAATCTAATCTAATCTAAAGATACACTAAATGAGCCATATGAACTTGCGAACAAAAAGTAGGATTAGGCCACTCAGCCCTTTGAGCCTCCTACTCCATGGCCACGACTCAATGTCTGAGCATCAATATGACCAGAGGGCAATTAAGGCTAATTCACATTGCTGTAGTACTGAAGTCACAAGTTGGCCAGTAAAGATGTCAGTTATCTTCTCTAAAGGTCATCAGTGAGCTGCGTATTTTTTTTCCCAATCTGTTGTTATGGTCATAACTAGACTCTTAACTCAAGATTTTTATTGAATTAGTAAGGGTGAAGTTATCCACTTTTGTTGGAGGAATGAAGATACAGAGTATATATTAAATGGTGTGCGATTGGTGTTGATGTCCAAAGGGACCGAGGTATTTTTTTGACACTGAAAGCTTATATACAAATGCAACAGCAGTGCTGGAGGCCAACAGTATTTCAGTTTCTATCATGAGAGGATTTGAATACAAGAGCAAGGAGTGTTTGCTTCAGTTGTATAGAGCACTGGTGAGATCATGGAAGGGTTATTATATATGGTTCTTGTCCCAATGTCTAAGCAAAGATATTCTTGCCACAGGGGGAGTTTCACCAGACTGATTTCTGGAATCGTGAGGCTGTCTTATGAGGAGCGACTGAGAAGCCTGAACTTGTATTCTCTGGTCTTTAGATGAACCTCAATGGAACCAATCTCGTGGAACCTTATAAAATTCTTAATGGGATAGTCACAGAAAATGTAAAAAAGCTATTGCATGTAGAACCAGAGTAACAAAGTTACAGATGGGTAAATATGATAGTAAAGAGACATTTGGTATGCTTGCATTTATTAGTCAGTGCACTGGGTATAAAAACATAAGTATGTTGTGTTCTGATTGGTCATTGCATTGAGTATAGGAGTTGTGAGGACATGTTGCAGCCATACAGGACATTGGTTAGGCTACTATTGGAATACTGCATGCAATTCTGGTCTCCCAGCTTTGAGAAAAATGTGTGAAACTTGAAAGGGTTCAGAAAAGATTTACAAGGATGTTGCCAGTGTTGGAGGGTTTGAGCTATGGCAAGAGGCTGAATAGACTGGGGTTATTTTCCCTGGAGTGTCCAAGGCTGAGGAGTCATTTTATAGAAGTCTATAAAATCATGAGGGCCATGGATAGGGTAAATAGACAAAGTCGTTTTCCTGGGGTGGGAGAGTCGAAGACTTAGAGGGCATAGGTTTAAGGTGAGGGGGAAAGTTTTAAAAGGGACCTCGGGAGCAACTTTTTCACACAGAGGGTGGTTCATGGAAGGAATGAACTCTAAGAGGAAGTCGTGGAGGCTGGTACAATAACAAAGGCATCTGGATGGGTATATGAATAGGAAGTGTTTAGAGGAATATGGGCTAAATGCTGGATAATGGGACTAAGATTTATTTAGGGTATCTGGTTGGCATGGACAAGTTGGAATAAAGGGTCGAAGAGTGTGGTACTGGAAAAGCACAGCAGATAAGGCAGCATCCGAGGAGCAGGAGAATCGACGTTTTGAGCAGAAGTTCTTCATCAGGAATGAGATTAATGAAGAGATTTTGCTCGAAATGTTGATTCTCCTGCTCCTCGGATGCTGCCTAATCTGCTGTGCTTTTCCAGCACCACACTCTTCAACTCTGATCTCCAGCATCTGCAGTCCTCACTTTTTCAGAGTTGGACCGAAGGGTCTGTTGCCATGATGTACAGCTCTATGACTCTTGGAAAAAGAAGGTATGCCATGTAGAATTGAGATGAGGAGGATCTTCTTCTCTCAGGGTAGAGGATCTTTGTAATTCTCAACTTGAAGACTGTGGAAGTTCAGTCATTAAATCAGCTCAGGACAGAGCTTGATATACTTCATGACCTGGAATGGCAGTACAGGTTTGAGTGGTTAGATAGTCTATTCCTCACTCCCCTGTATCCAACATTTTTAATGTTAGTAAATATACAACAGAATCTTATTAATGTTTCATCTTCAAAAAAAAGTTACCTTTCATATGCTTGCTTTCTTGCTAAAGTGCTGTCATAACACTCAGGTTTGTAAGGCACAAATTTCTTGGGATTTGATTTTTAAGCCATTTATTTCTGTGGCAAATACAGCAGAACAAAATCATTCTTGCACATTAGAGTTAAGACTATTTAGATAAAGTTACCCTTGGGTCTGTGGGAGTACTATCATAGAGATCTAGAGAATTGTTATGGTTTGTAAAGAATATGTTGCTTACTATGTATTATAACATTAGTTTCTCTATGAAAAGGCATTCTCAGCAGATTCCTTTCTTGAAAAAAAGTAAATATTTCTTGCACAAATGTTTTGAAAGGATCCCAGGAGGTAGATGTAATAATAAAACCCATTGGGTTGAAAGCAAAATAGTTAAAATCGCAACTGAAAGCTTGGTATTTTGGAAATTTAACAGGTTGAAAGGGTAGTTGGAAGTTTTATTAAGTGGACTGACTACAAGAAACAATCAGATTCTTCCTTTTGTTTCCAATATGAAGCCATTAAAATTGTTTGTAGTCGCAACATTTCTGGAACCCAGTTGTACTAATACACGGGATGGCAAAGGAAGACAACGTACAGAATTAAATTGCAGTACATTTTTAAAACCCCTTTCATGGGAATTTACATTATCCACATCATTTTTTGGGTTTAAACTACAAAAAGAGACGAGAATGAAAAATGAACTTTGATAAACAAAAAACAATTTCTCCTGAACCACTCCCACATCATACAAGGTTGATTTCTGTGCATTCTTTGATGTCTCTCCTTGTCTCCATTTCCTGTTGTTCAGAATTGCCGGGTAGGTGAACTTTCAAGCCAGTCATTTGGCAGAGCAGCACCCAAAGTGCGATTACAAAGGTGTTATCCAAAAATTACATGTGTAGGAATATCAGAGTTCTGGGAAATTTGTGGTTCATGCGTGTGAATCAGAGTTTAATGATGTCACGTGTCACATGTTACAGAGCCTGATTTGAAACATCTTGTTCCCTCCTGAGCTTCAACAACCAACGTACGCTAATGAGTGTGCAAACAATTCCCTTAACTCCAGACTAAATAGGAAGTTCCAACATTAGCTGTACTTTGTTTGTCTCTGGGGGACAAACAGAAAATAAGGGTCATGCGTTATGGGTCATAACAAATAATGTCTTTAAATGCTTTGAGGGAAATGATTTTTAAGATTTGCTCTTCATAAGAGGAATGGCTAATAGTGAGCCTTTTATGTAAACCAAGTGTTTGTCACGACCGATATCTCATAATTACATTTAGTTGGGAATTCCAGAATTTTGGACAATGAATTAACAGTGATTTATGTAAAAGTCATCATGCTGCCCTGACCTGGGAATCAATTTAAAATTTTATTTAAACAGAACAAATCATGCTAAAATCCTAGAAGGCTCAGAGAGATTTGAGAACTTGATTCTGATTTTGTATAGTTTCAACAAATTCCGAAAAGTGGGATATTTAATCAGAATAACATAGTGGTCTGTGTTCAATAGTGTTGTGTTTTCATGATGCTGGTTCAATGTGCTTACAAATAAAATTCAAATTCATTAAAAACAAGGCAACTTTTTTTGTTACTTCACTAACCTCATAATAAAACAGTAAAGAAAAAAATCAATGGCACGTTAGCAATATCTGCTTTGCAACACCCCTGTGTGACATAACATACCTCACAGAAACATTTGTGACATTCAGGGCACCACAATCTTTTTACATTAGATTCCATGCAGTGCGGAAACAGGCCATTCGGCCCAACAAGTCCACACCGACCCTCTGTAGAGTAATCCACCCAGACCCATTGCTTACATTTACTCCTGACTAATGCACCTAACATTATGGGCAATTTAGCATGGCCAATTCACCTGACCTGCGCATCTTTGGACTGTGGGAGGAACTGGAGCACCTGAAGGAAACCCACGCAGAGACTGGGAGAATGTGCAATCTCCACACAGTTGATAGAGGTTGTAATCGAACTCTGGTCCCTGGCACTGTGAGGCAGCAGTGGTAACCACTGAGCCACCGTGCTGCCCAAAATTATGAAATGAACCAGGGCGGCTTGGTGGCTCAGTGGTTAGCACAGCTGCCTCACAGCACTAGGGTCCCAGGTTTGATTCCAGCCTCGGGCGACTGTGTGTGCGTAGTTTGCACACTCTTCGGGTGCTCCGGTTTCCTCCCACAGTCTAAAAATGTGTAGGTCAGGTGAATTGACCATGCTAGATTGCCCATAGTGTTAGGTGCATTAATCATAGGGAAAATGGGTCTGGGTGGGTTATATTTTGGAGAGTCGGTGTGGACTGGTTGGGCCGAAGGGCCTGTTTCCACACTGTAGGGAATCTAATCATATCCAAAAATAATCACCAGAATGGAAATACTTAGATGCTCAGACTTTGTTCAAAAGGGATATTATCAGATATAGTCAGGAATTCAATTTCATAGAGTCAAAGAGTTCTATACCATGGAAACAGACAGTTTTGATTTAACTCGTCCATGCCAAACGGGTATCTTAAATTAATTTAGTCCTATTTGCCAGCATTTGGCCCATCTTCTTTGAAACCCTTCCATTCATGTACCCACCCAGATGCCTTTTAAATGCTTTAATTGTGCCAGCCTGCCCAACTTCATCTGGCAGCTTGTTCCCTACAAGCACCACCCTCTGCGTGAAAAAGTTGCCTCTTGGGTCCCTTTTAAATCTTTCCCCTCGCAACTTAAACCTATGTCATCTAGTTTTAGACACCCCTACTTTGGGGGGAAAAAGACTTGGTGAGTCACCCTATCCATGCTTGACATGATTTTATAAACTGTTATAAGGTCACCCCTCAGCCTCCAACAGTCCAGGGACAATAGCCTCAGCTTATTCAGCCTCTCTATAGCTCAAACAGTTCAACCCTGGCAATATTCTTGTAAATCTTTTCTGAATCATTTCAAACTTAACATTAATTCTGTAGTAGGGAGACCAAAATTGAATGCAGTGTTCTAAAAGTGGCCTAACCCAATGTCCTCTACCTGCTGTAACATGACATTGCAACTCCTATACACAATGCACTGACCTATAAGGGCAAGCGTACCAAATGCCATCTTCACTACTCTGTCTACCTGTGATTCCACTTTCAAAGAACTATGAACCTGTACGCAATATTGCTGTAGTGGTTGGAAATTGGCTAGATAGGTGGATCTCATAGAATGAGTTCCCTGATTAGGGCTGTCAACCAGGTCCAATCAGGGAATCTTGGCTGACAGACATAAATAGTGTCGAGGGTGTGGTGTTGGGAAAGCACAGCAGTTCAGACTGTATCCAAGGAGCAGGAAAATTGATGTTTTGGGCATAAGCCCTTCACCAGGAGTGAGGTGTGTGGGCCGGGGGGGATGAGAGATAAATGGGAGGGGGTGGAGCTGGGGGAAAACTAGCTGAGAATGGGATAGATAGATGAAGGTGGGGCAGAAAATGATGGGTAGGTGAGGAGGGTTGAGGAAGGGCGATGGATAGGTCAAGTGGCCGGTGCCAAGTTGGAAGGGTGGGACTGCAATAAGGTGGGTATAGGGGAATGAGGAATCCTAATTGATCCTGTGTGGTTGCAGGGTCCCAAGTGGAAGATGAGGCATTATTCCTCCTCTGGATGGTTAGGGTTTTGGTGATGGAGGAAGCCCAGGACCTGCATGCCCTTGGTGGGAGTGAGAGTGTTCAGCCACAGGGAGTTGGGGTTGGTTGGTGTGGGTGTCCCAGAGATGTTCTCTGAAATGATCTGCAAGTAGGCATCCTGTCTCCCCAGTGTAGAGGAGAGCACCATGTGCAACGGATAAAGTTGGTGACATTTGTGGAAGTAAATTTCTGCCAGATGTGGAAGATCCTTTGGGGACTTGGATGGAAGTGAGGGGCGAGGTGTGAGCACAGGGTTTGCACTTCTTGTGGTGGCAGGGGGGTGTGGGCTGGTAGAGGGTGTGGATCTGACAAGGGAGTTGCAGAGGGAATAGTCTCTCCGAAATGCTGATAGGGGTGAGGGAAGGATGTATAGCCCTGGTGGTGGGGTCTGTTTGTAGGTGACTGAAATGGTGGAGAATGATGCGATATATATAGAGATTGGTAGGGTGGAAGGTGACCAGGGGATTCTGTCCGTGTTGCATTGCGAGGGGTGAGGTTCAAAAGTGGAGGTACAGGAAATGGAGGAAATGCCCTGGAGGGCACCATCAACCAGGTGGGAAGGGTTGCAGTCTTAGAAGCAGGAAGCCATCTGGGATGTTCTATGGTGGAATTGGTCTTCCTGGAAACTTATGCAGTGGATGAATTGGGAATAAGGGTTGGTGTTTTTACAGGAGGCGGGTTGGGAGGAGTTGTACTCAAGGCAGCTGTGGGAGGTGGTGGGTTTGTAGTAGATGTGTGAGATTAGTCGGTTGCCGGAGATTGAGATGGAGAGGTCCAGAAAGGGGAGGGAGGTGTCTGAGATGGTCCAGGTGAACTTGAGGTCTGGGTGCAAGGTGTTCGTAAAGTTGATGAACTGTTCGATCTCCTCGTGGGCACAGCAAATCTTAAACACCCAATGCCTGGAGGAAGAACGCCTCATCTTCTACTTTGGGACACTGCAACCACACGGAATTTCGCCAGTTTCCCCCTTTCCCCTCCCCCCAACTTATTCCCAGACACAACCTTCCAACTCTGCATTGCCCTCTTCACCTGTCCATTGTCCTCCCTATCGATCCGCTTCACCCTCATCTCCTTTCTATCACTTTCTCACCATCTTCATCTACTCATCTTTTCAGCTACCTTCCCCCAGGCCCCTCACACTTATCTCTCAGCTCTCTTCCACCCTCTGGCACACAAGCCTCGTTTCTGATGAAGGACTTATGTCCGAAACGTTGATTCTCGTGCCCACAGATGCTGCCTGACCTGCTGTGCTTTTCCAGCACCGTACTCTTGACTCTGATCTCCAGCATCTGCATTCCCACTTTCTCCTGACAGATACAAACAGGAATGCCAAGAGTTCTGCTCACTCTAGGAGCTGGTTCTGTGCTATCTCCGTCAGTGTCATGTACTATATATATGTAAATAAAGGATGACTTGATGGGATACCAGCCTTCGTGGAGTTATTTCAGTCTCTTTGTTCAGCAACACTCCCAGGACCCTACCAGTAAGTGTATCACTTCTGATCAATCTTGATAATGGTTATTACATGCTAGAATGCCACTCATGATGGCCTTTGCCAAGCTTCTGCTACTCTTAGATTTTGTTTGTTCTTTGTAATACAGCTATATCTATAATTCTACTCAGCAGAAACTACTGTCATCCTGTACCCTACAAGCCAACATTCATTGGAATAATATCACCAATCCTCCGTTTTGCATAGAACAAAATGAGGACATACATTGATAAGACTGAACAATGAGTTGTTCCAAGGCAATATGGTAACTGAATGTTTTTACCTTCTGGTTAAAACAATGACTGCAGATGCTGGAAACCAGAGTTTAGGTTAGAGTGGTGCTGGAAAAGCATAGCAGTTCAAGCAGCATCCGAGGAGCAGTAAAATCCACGTTTTGGGCAAAAGCCCTTCATCAGGAATACAGACAGAGTGCCTGAAGGGTGGAAAGATAAATGAGAGGATGGTGGGGGTGGGGAGAAAGTAGCATAGAATACCTGGGAGTTGCAGTGGGAGAGGGACTCCCTGAGATTAACCAGAAACTCCCTGTTTTAACCAGAACACAATCATCCAATGCAAAGACTTTGATTCATTTGCCTTATATTTATTTGAACGCTGTAGGGATGAGCGTATGTTAATTTTATGCAATTTTATTTAATTTCACTCTGTTCAAAAGAATTTTCCAAAGTAAACCATCCTTTGTTTCTGGGCATTTTTTGGATTAACTGATATTAGCTGGCCTGTTTCTGGTTCTGTTTCCATTGCTGTGCTGTGCTATGCAAAATGTGCTAAAGTGCAGATGGGTACCGCAACAGTTTCCTCACCCAAACCCAAGTGCAAATTGTAAACCATGATAATGAAGTGAAAGGCGTTCTTTACTCAGCACGCTTAGCGTCAAACAGTTCTATGCCTTAAATCAATTGCTAGCACAGAATGAAGAGCATTTCTATCCGTGAGAGTTCATAGAGTTGCAGCACTTTAATGCATCTATGTTACAATATATTTTGCAATTCTGCAGAGACCCGATATGTTTACATTCTCTGTTCAAAAAGTACAAGGTGACACATTCATTTTCACAAGGAATGCTGTTTGATTAAGAAGTTAGGGAAGTTGTTTTGTGATTCAGGCCTCTCTTCCTGATGAAGGGCTTTTGTCCGAAACATTGATTTTCTTGCTCCACAGATGCTGCCTGACCTGCTGCGCTTGTCCAGCACCACACTAATCTAGACTCTGGTTTTAAGCATCTGCAGTCCTTGTTTTTACCAAGTTGTTCTGTGATGTGTACTCAGCGTAAGTTAATGGAGGATGCTTCAAAGAATTGAGAATAACCAACACTCTAGATTTCTGGATTGAACAGAGCATCTGATGTTTGAAGTTCTGCCAGTTTTAAATTAGTGGACTGACTTTAGCAGGGAGCATCATGTTTCCAAAGACTGGAAAATTCATATTTATTAAACCAAAACTTAACTTGCTTAAATATAAGATTTATTGCATCTGCTGTTGAGATTCCTTTATCTTTTCCAAGAAGCAAGGACAATATTCTTGGAAAACCTAAGAATGTTACTTGAAGTGCAACATTTGAGGTCCTTGGATTCATTAAGTGGAAGCACCAGACTGGTTTAAATGCAACATCCAAAACATTTATAAGTTCCTGGATAAAGTGCATGACACATACTGATCTTACATATCTAACAATAACTTACCAGCAAGAAGCACTATATATATATTTGTGTAAAAGAAAAAGCACAGGCCAAACTCTGAGAGATAAAAAGTTGTCTTGAAAATAAAGTTACTCGGCATCAAGAAGATTCTGAAAAAAAAAATTACCTGAAGGTTCGATGTGAAGGTCTGTGATCTCTATATGAAATAAATAAAAACGGGGTGGTACCTACCTTCTGAGCAAATAGTAATCTGCTGCCAACTAGTACCCATGAGATTCTCTCTCATTGGACAGTGGACTTCAACAATTCCTTCAATTAAAAATCCTCACTGTGTAATGATACTGCTGAGTTGCTTCCTTCTCTATCAAAGTCACAAAAGCCTTAAAACAGTTTTTGATGGGTGATGTGGGAGCTGATGACATCCCACCCAATGAGTTCAGCGATAGAGGGACTCTCATGGCCAGGCCACTCACAAGTCTTTTCTCCCTAATCTGGATTCTGAGCACAATGTATCAAGACTAAAATACCTCCGCAACTCCTCTCTCCAAATGGAAAGAGAGAGAGTACAATATGGAATGATACCTCTTTCAACTTCAGGAAAAATTCCAGCAAGCTTTTCCCTTACTTGGATTGTCACTCCTTGCATTGAATTTGTAGACCTGAATCTCTGGCTGGCTTGCAGGTGGGAAAACAGCAAATGTGAACTTATGCAGCATGTCACATTCAAGAAAGTCCCATGAAAAGAATAAGGACCTTAATTGGTGCACTTGATTTAACTAAAGCTTTTGGCACTAAACTGTAAAGGTCTTTCATATATAAGTATCGGTGTCTGGAAGGATGATGTGTCATTTGCTCATTTTGCAGTGGCATGATAGCCTTGCAGCAATATAGCCATGTTTTGTCTGGAACTCTTTCCCATCTTGTCACCAATGACATGCCAATATACAGTCAAAGATCTTGTTGGGCTGTACACATTCAATTCAAGATAGAGGGCAACTTCTTCAACAAACAAAGGCCCAGTGTTGGTACAAAGGTTAATCAAGAGCTACTGAGTCAATGAACTCATGTTTGCAGGCTACTACATTCTCATAGCACATACTCCAGTGAAAATTTTGTGTTTTTTTGTTGATTATTTCACCAGTCTGACAATATGTTTAAACACAGAGATCTTATATGAATCTTTTTCTGGCTATGTGCACAATGACCCAGAAGCTTTAAAACAGGGTAGCACGGTGGCTCAATGGTTAGCACTGCTGCCTCACAGCACCAGGGACACAGGTTCGATTCCAGCCTTGGGCAACTGTCTGTGTGGAGTATGCACATTCTCCCCGTGTCTGCGTGGGTTTCCTCCCACCGTTCAAAGATGTGCAGGTCAGGTGAGTTAGCCATGCTAAATTGCCTATAGTGTTAGGTGCATTAGTCAGAAGGAAGTGGGTCTAGTTGAGTTACTTCACTGTCTGAGATCTGCTTGCCCCATCAAATGTCAGGACAAATTCCCAAAATAGAGGTTCTTTGAACATGCGACATACTTGGATTGTATGTATAGTTGTCGGAACTCAGCTTTGCTGGGTTGGTCATATGGTTCACACAGAAGATTGTTAAATATTAAGCAATAGTGTACAGCCTGTGAATCTTGCGAATCTGCACCACGTGATGTCCCAAACTTGGATATAAAGATAACGGGAAAGCTGATTTACAAGTTGAATCTCAGGAACTGGTGGGGGAAGAAAGCAATCATAATGCCTTCCATTTTTTACAATACATTCAATTGGTGTGTTTTGTAACTATTTTATGTAGTTCTTTAATCCCACAATTAAACTGATGTTGTTTTCGCAGTATAAGGTGATATACATACAGTTTTACATAATGACTTGGTGTCTTTCCAAGTTCAAGTGCAGAGGGACAAAAGTTACAGCCACTTCCTGCAGTATGTAAGACATTGCTGGGTAAATAGTAAAACCAATTGATGAATTTGATGAATGGGCTGGCTTGATTTTAAGTGCAGGATGCTCAGAAAATAGGCAGGCTTTAATGTAGTCCAGGCATATGTACACTGCTTCACAATTACTGCCGAATAAGCCTCCAGTTTTTTTTCACCAGAATAAGCAGATGGGATGCAATTGGCTAGAATATCCATAAATTAAAATATTAAAATGGAATATTTTATTTCACTTTTTCTCATGATAATTGACAATAGCTACATAAAGTTTCTAATGTTATTCAGTGCAGGTAAAAAATAATGATGTCCAACATTGGAAATCTGAAATGCAAAAAAGAAAATGCTGGCTATACAAAGCTCAATCAAAATGAAGGGTCACTCATAAATATTAATATATTTTATATTTCTGAAGATGCTGACATGTAGATTTTTACACTTAATTTTTCACACTTTTCCCCATTTTTGGGAGGATGCACGTGCTTTCTTATTTATTCTCAAATTTTTCATAGTCTTTGTATCAGTAAGGACTCCTGCAATACTGCCCTCCATGAATCACCAGAATGTACCCAATGTAGACTTTCCCTCCAGTTTTTTGTTTATCATTGTGCTCTCTTTCACTCAGTACGACTAAACAGTGCCATACCTTAAATTGACTCACTGTTGTGGAAAAGGCACAAGACAATTCCACAGTATGAAGAGTCCTCTAGTACAGTTTGCCATTCCACAATAGTGTGCCTACGTTTCTTAAAACAAAAAAAAAGTTGAGTAGTTGCTTTTGAATATAGTTTGAGTTTTTATTGTTTTGTTTGGGGAGGAGATTCTCAATATAATGTATTTATTTTCACAATTCTGTATTGGTATTTGGTTCAAGCTGTTCAGTGTTAACTCATTCAGTCAGTTTAAAATAGCTAATAACACAACTTGCATTGAAGTGAGTGCACAATGAATTAGGGCAGACTTTTGAAAGCAAGTGCCAAATTGCTATCTCTGCCCATCTTGCATTACATTCCAAAATCAACTTATACCCCACATACAAAGGAATAGTAGTGATTATTAGTGCATTTACAAAGCAGTCATTCAAAGCATGCCAGCAGTAATCATGGTACAATCCAAACATTAGCAATCTTTATTTAGACTTAAAATTCTCTCTACCTGAATGTTACCAGGATCTATCTTCAGAGATAAGTCATCTTCATGCCAAACTTCCAAAACTTGATACAGCTGCCCATTTATTTCTCAGTTTTGTAACATCTCCGATTTCACAGACACACATTTTATTGTTGTGTAGTAGAGTTTGTGCTGAGATGCTGATATATGAGTATGGGCAGAAATTGTACTTGTTGAATGTGAATGCTGCTGTAAAAACACAATGGCTGTCTGAGGGGATGGAGTGTTTGGTGTGTGATTTCGCAATAAATGAAGAACATTTCCAATTTTTTCCCACTTAAATGTCAGATTTCCTGGCAGAATCCTTGCCCAAAATAATTCACCTTTAAAAGGTGATTCCATTTGTATCATGATGATAAATTTCTGATTTTTCCACCTGAGATGGCATGAGTACAGCATTTGGATTGGTGCTGGTGCAAAGCACAACCTCTCCATCCCTCTGTTCATAATGTGTACTGTGCACACTTATGATTGGATGAGACTTGGTACCAGAAGCTTCTGGTGAAAACAAATGGGATCTTCAATTTGTTTCATTTGCAGACAAATACTACCAAATTGCAAGTGGCAGGAGCTGTCAAGGTGACTTGGACACTCACTCTTATGTTTCAGACCTTTTTCAGCCCCTCAAAAATGACACGAGCAACATAATTCAATTTACAGGGCAAAGCTGTGTGAAGCAGGTGAATGATGCCTTGTTTACTAATGTAAGGAATTTGCTTTGCATTCCATGATAGCAGTGCAATTGTGTCAAGAGTAAGGAAAAAACCTAACCGGTGCAATGACTTTTTGTCCCTTGTAATTATTCCTGATAATCCTTCCTTTAGGACACCACCTCACAAACACTGGCTGTCGGTCATTGGGTCACATCTGCTACCCCTACCCTTATTCCCCACCCCCCATCCCTGCCCCCAGTTTCCATCAAGGCCAGGCAATTTTCTTTCTCATTCAAAGATCTAGAATTAATTTAGTTGGAAATGTTTTCTTTTCCAAAAATGCTTTCCACTTTGAGGAGATGTTGCAGGACTAGAAATCCTTATATGACCTATTAGCCCACTTTCAGAAAGCACCAAATTTCAGTCTTTGTTTCTGCCTGGAATCTACTGTTAAAATTGTAATCTGACTGCCCTAAAAGCTCCAACAAAGGCAGCATTTAACAGAGTTTCCAAAGTAAAATTTGCTGTGCACCCACCTACCCAGTCTACGTTTGAACTGGAAACCTCCAATTACAATGTTAAGTGTATCTTTTAAAATCTCTTTGTAGATCCTTCTTTTGTTCTTTGTTTGGGAGTGAAGTGAGTTTCTGAATGCACAACATTGTTATCACTGAGATTGGCTATTTCATCTCTGTGGAGAAAGTGAGGACTGCAGATGCTGGAGATCAGAGCTGAAAATGTGTTGCTGGAAAAGCTGAAGAAGGGCTGCTGCCCGAAACGTCGATTCTCCTGTTCCTTGAATGCTGCCTGACCTGCTGCGCTTTTCCAGCAGCACATTTTCAGCTATTTCATCTCTGTAACAGTGTTTGATTCCACCTCACCTCAACCTACTCAAAGCTGAATCGCTTGCTTCTGTTACTTTTGGATTTGACTGTTCCAATGGCCGGTCGCCCATGTTTTGTTCTTCATAAACTTAAACATTGTAAACTGCTGTCAGCATTTGCCCCTGCATGTCTTGACCTATCAAGACTCCAAGTAAACCGTGTTCTGTTTCAAAAATCAAATCCTTCTCAGAAGAACTCGGAGTAGGAATAGGCTATTCAGCTTCTTGAGCCTGCTCCACCCAATGACAGTGATCCTGGTTGACCTCATCTTGGCCTTACCTCTCTTTTTCTGCCTAATCCTCATAACATTTTAACTTGTTTCTCACAAAAAAATTTGAATACCTTCTATTTAAATTTATGTGGTGTCCCATCAATCACTGCATTCCGCACTATTGAATTCCATAGATTCACAACCCTTTGAAAGAAGCAGTTCCTCCTCATCTTAGTTTTAGATGTGCCAGCCTTCAGCCTAAAACTCTGTCCTCTTTTTCTAGATTGCCTCACAAGGGGACATATCTGCTCCATGATTACTTGGTTAATCCCCTTTAGCATCTTGTGTATCTTAATTAGCTTCCCTCTTATTCTGTTAAAATTTAACAAGCATAGGCCTAAATGGCTGTATAGTATCATAACTACCTATTTCTATAATCTCCTCGAAGCATACAACCTGACAATATTAGTACTCTTCAAACCTGGCCTTTTGAGAATCTCTCATTTTAATCACTTAGCAGCTGTGTGAAGGCCCGAAGGACTGGACTTGCCTTTCTGCCTTTCTTCCATCCTTTTTGACACTCTTTAAAACCTACAACTTTAGCCAAGCTTTTGGTCTTCGTATCTCTTCTGACCATCAAACTCGTTTGGTAATGTGCCAATGAAGTCCTTTGGGAAATTTAGTTATGTTGTACAGGCAGTCTCTGGATTGCAAATGGTTCCTTTTTGGAGACTATTTGCAAGTCTATTTGTACGTAAGTTGGAGCACATTGCGGGACAATATAAAGGAGCATTCGTAAGTAGAGGAAATATTATATGTCAGGTCTGTAAAATTACATCCCTTATGAGATTGTGTTCCTAAGTATATGTGTTTGAAAGTTGGATGTTCGTAAATCAAGGAGTGCCTGTAAATGTTACACACTGTTGTATGTGCGTAGAGAATTGCAGACTGTGTCCTTCCTTTTATTGGTATTTGTTTACGGTATATGCTATAATTTAATACCATCCTTGCACCCTAGATGTGGAATATGCAAGCTGCTTGGTTACATTGCTGTCAGTGTATGATTTTAAGTGATGCACTCATTTCGATGACAATCTTTCCAGGAAACATGCTGTCAGTCTGAAAAAGCCACTTAGAATTTCTAAAAGAAAAACAGGAAATTCTATGATTATATAGCAGTTGTAAAGAAAAATGGGTTGTTTTTAATTTATATGTATTTCATCAGAATTGATAAGGGAAATAAACAGTTCTTAGGTTTTTAATTGAAACAGTGTTGATGCTTTTATATGTTCATCTAACTGACAATGTTGAAATAATTAAAATTCAGAGGACCATTTTTAATTGTTTGGTATAATTTCGTACATATGAGCCGTGGCTTAGTTGTTTGCATTTTTGCCACTGACTCCTAAAGCCCCGGGTTCTGACCCTGCTTTCGGACTTGAACACAAAATCAAAGCTGACCTCTCCTGTGCAACTCTAAAGAATTACTGCAAACTCTGAGCCCCTTCTGTCTGTTCAGGTAGATTTAAATATATGCCATCTTTCTATTTTGAAGAGGGTTGTGGGAGTTATCCAATGTTATCCAATATTGTGTATTGTCCAATATTATCCCTCAATCAGGAGCATCAAAATGGATGATCTGGTCCTTTGCTCAGTGCTGTTAATGGGAGCTTGCAGAGCGCAGAATTCTGCCTTTCCTATATTACAGCATGGCTGCACTTAAAGGAAGTACTTCATTGGCAGTGAAACACTCAGTGGTTGTGCAAAGCACTGTTTAAACACCAGCCAACACAGGCAGTCGGTGGTTGAAAATTGAGTGACTGTGATCATCTCAGCTGATCCTTATGTGCAGCAAACTGGCCTGATGCAATTTTCAGGTGCGTTTTACAAATCAAATAACAATTCGTTCTGCTCAGTTATATTAGATGTAGATAGCCCAATTGGCTATTGATTCTGAGTGGGACAACTGCACAGAAACCTCTTCCATTAATAGAGTGCGACTGGCCTGTTCCCTGTGCTCAACACCTCTAAGGGTCTGCTGTCTCTTGTCATTGACAGGGATTGATTTTTCTACCTTCGCAGAATTACATGGCTCAGGTTTTTTGACATTTGACTCTGGCTCATACTATGACATTGCAGAGGAAGGCCATTTGGTCCTTTGTGTGTATGCCAGCTCTCTTAGCCTTATTACCTCACCTTTTCCCTACAAACATACAATTTTTCTTTTCAAATAATTATCTGATTAATTTTTGAAGGGCTTGTTTGAATCTACCTCCATGCTCTCAGGCAGGGAATTAACCATTTTCAGTGTAAAAATGGTTTTCTAATGCCACAATAAACTGAAACTAGTGTCTTTGGGTTTCTCCCTATCTCTTCTGTAAAGGCTCTTCGTTATTTTGAACATTTATATCAAATATTAGTGTTTGAGTTTCCTTCTCTAATGAGAATAGCCTCACATTTCCCAGTACAGATACATGTAACTGAAGCTCCTCTTCCCTGAAATTATTATCATGAATGTTTCTGTGCACTCTCATGGCTTCACATTTTCCTTAAAATGTGGTCTTTGAATTGTACATAACATTTCACTTGAGGCTGAACTAGAATTTTATAAAAGTTTGCCATAAACTCCTTGCTTGAGCAACTCATTGCTATTTATGAAGCCCAATACCCTGGTCTGTCTTATTAACCACCTAACTTGCCCTTTCACCTTCAACATTTCTGCCTCGGTTCATCTGTTACACCCTTTCAGAACTGAATTATTTTACTTCATATTGCTGCCTGTATTTTTCCAACCAAAGCAGATCATAGAATCCCTGCAGTGCAGAAAGAGGCCATTCGGCCCATTAAGCCATTAACTGCCCAGATCCTCCCCTTATCCTATCGTTTCACGCTTTTCTGTTTAATTTCATTTGCTGTGTGCCCAGCCATTCCATCAGCTCTCCTATGTCCTTTTGAAGTCCATCTCTATTTCTGAGTTTCATGTTATCTGAATTTTTAAAAACTTATGCCCTGCCTGCATGCTGAAATTGAGTTCATTCGTTTAGATCAAGTGAAGCAATGGTGTAAGTTTTGACTGCTGAGGAACACTTTTCTTCTTGCACCAATTTGAAAAACAATTGTTTCTTGTCACTTGCGCAATTTTACATCAATGCTTCCACTGCCCCTTTTTATTCCATGGCTTTGATTTTGCTGACAGGCCAATTATGTGGCACATGATTGTATGCTGTGTTGAAGTCTGTGGAGGAGCTCATGTGGTGTCCCTAACTTTGAACCAAGAGGCCCAGGTTCAAGTCCTACCTGGCTCAGAAGAGTGTTGTAACATGTCTGAACAAATTGCCCAGACAATATCTACACCATATAAATTTAAGGGGCTTTTGTGGTACAATGGTAGTATTCCGACCAGAAATTCCAGGTTCAAGTCCTACCTGCTCCAGGAGTCTGAATAGGTTGATTGGAAAACATCTAGACACGAGACTCTATCTCCATCTCTCTTTAGTGGGCTCTTGTGGTACAGTACCGATACTCCTACCTCAGGGTTACAAGACTCAGGTTCAAGTCCCACCTGTTTCAGAGGTATGTCATAATATGTCTGAACAGGTTGATTAAAATATCTAATATTATTTCTTGTTCCCTATTCTGTCAGTATTGTGTTTTCATCATCATTCAGCACTTTGCAAATGCACCAAAGTTCCTACAGGCATGATCACTTTATTAAAATAACTTTATTGTATTATAATATGCCAGTGAAAGAATTTAATTTTTAGAAAATATTTTATTAACCGAGCATTGCTTGCTGTTTGAGATTGTCTGAACTCTTTTAAATTGCAGCCTTTCAACTCAATCTGATGTAAGCTATTGTTCATTACTTAACTTGTGCCTTGTACGCTCAAAGTCAGAACATTTACAGAGTTGATTCAGCAGATAATTCTCTTGAAGCACAAGCTGAGTATTGCAGATAATGCAAGAAATCTGCAAAAATCAACATTGATAAGGGAAAAACTGCAAATATTCGAATGCTATCTAAGCAGAGCACTGAGGGCTAGCGTCAGGTATATATGGAGTTTTGATGAGAGATCAGTTGAATTTTCTTATTTTGTGCTCAGTTATCAAAAGTTTTCATTCTTTTATGACTTAGCAAAAATTATTTCGGGTTACATGACAATATGCTGAAATTCCTCTTGGAGAATAAAGGTTAGTTATTGAGTGGTAGGTGGAGAAAATAAAGCGTCGTGGTTTGATGTACTACAAAAAGAGTTGTCATACAATGGAATCAGCTGTTTTCCACCCTGTTCCATGAATCGATGGGCTGAAACTTGGCTTGAAGACACATTAAGATGAGGTACAATTTTCTAGAGCTGTAGAGAGCAATTGCAAAGTTTTCAATCCAAACTCTTACACTGGGGGATGAAACTATGCTTTTAGTGAAAATCAGAGTGTCTGTTTTCCCAGCCCCACAGGTACTGCATTAAAAGAAATTGCAAGAAACATGCAATGTGTAGAAGGGCAGATTGTGGTTTGAAAATTAGTTTGAAAACTGTGCTTGATTTACTTGGGCAGTGGATTGGATGTTTGATGTATAGCACTGGAGTTTTTGGAGGTGGAGACCTTGTTGAGACCATTGGAGCAGTCAAATTTCATGGAGATGTGTTAGAGTTAATCAAAATTGAGGGTGGGAGAGGTGTAGGTAGATTATGTTCCAGAGATGAAAATAATTTGGAATGAAGGAATGGGTGTGGTGTAGAAGGTTCAGTGTGAATCAAAGAGGGCAAGGACATTTAAACAAAGAACTATAAATGTTCATCGTTCTGCAGCTTAGAAAAACAACTTTATGTAGTGCCTTCTAATGCAACAAAATGTCCCAAGGCACAGTTTAGGAGCGTTATCGAAAAGCTTGATCAAAAAGGTAGATTTTGAGGGGGGAGTAAAGAAGAAACTGAAGTTGGGAGGCTGAGCTGTATTGTGTAGAGAAGGCCTAAACAATTAAGTGGAGCAAGTAAATTTGAGACATACAAGAGGCCAAGATTAATGGAGTAGAGATATCATGGAGGGATGTGGTACTAGAAGCAATCATGAAGATGAAGGAGGGAGCAAGACGGTGAGAGGTTTGAAGTCAAGTTGAAAGTTCTCAAAACCAGATGTTGTTTCACCATATTCCAAGTTAGATCAATAAGCACAGGGGTGACAGAAATTGCGCTTGCTGTGAATTAAGACATGGGTAGTGGAGTTTTGAATGATCTTGAGTTTATGGGGGAATGGGGAGATCAGTCAGGAGTGCATTAGTATCATCAAACTGAGAGGTAAGAAAGGCAGGTGACCTGAGATGGGTAAAGGTAGGTGGTATTGTACAGATGGAAATTGGGGTTCTTAGTGGGGGTGTGAATGTGGATTTGGAAGCTTATCTCGAATCTAGAGTCACAGAAATTTACAGAACAAGGTTTTAAATAATGTATGTTGGAGAAGTGAATTGCAGTTTTGGATGCAGTTTAAAATCAGCATTTGCTTACAAAGGGAAGGTAAAACAAAAAAAAAGGATTTCAAGCTATTTCCTTGCATTTCCATGAAATAAAATGTGTTTGCAGTCTCTGAATCATCGGACCCTGAGGAAGATAGGGTCTCCTGAAAGGATGTACTGGGATAGGCTAGAATTAGGAAAGAAAATTCATTCAAGACTTGAAAGATTTTCTTTCTCTGAGGGTTGTGTTTTGTGGAATTCTATTCCTCAGAGTAGTGAAAGCATGATTATCTAACATTTTTAAGGCTGAGTTAGATAAATTTTTGACTGACCTTAAGGAAGTATAAAGGTTAAGGTAAGACAAGAGAGGCTACAATCAAATCAGCCATGTCAAATCGAGTAGGCTTGAGAGGTCAAATGGCCTATTCATGCTCCAAATTCCTATGTCCGTATGTTAATAAAAGCACCCTCAAATATATCAGTTATATGCTGTTACTAGGACCTGCTGTAACTTGTGTTTGCACGTTGGTGTGTCTGTGTTATTTTGAAACGCGTCTTGAATTGTCTTTTTGCAAGTACGTGTATGAGCCTGGGAATGCCAAGCTCATTGAGTCATTTCTTAGTTAAACATACAGGAAGGTCGCCAGCTCAGCTGCATAAGGAGGGTGTGCCTTTCTCAAGAGTGCTGGCTGCAAATAAAGTTTGCTGCCTCCATATATAGCTATCTAACTGACAGTCAATTGGTGTTTTGATGTTGTTACGCAGTAGACTTAAAATACACGAAGTAATATAGATGTTCAGGATTGGCCCATGAAATGTAGGTACTGGTAAGCCCCACCTGCTATTAACTATTTGAGCTGTGCTAAGAATTTTTAGATCTCTTTTCACCAGCTTAGGTTTCAGCTTTGTCTCCTTCATTGAAATATTCCTCATTTACACATTATTCGGAGCCATAGATTCTGGAACGATGGTGCTGAATACTGAAAGTGGTGTTGGTAAGTTTAAATATATTCCAGGAAATCCTTTTCCTTTTTAGATAATCACATCGGTGACTATTAAGATGCCTGTTTAGTCTTCGTATTAGTACATACATTTGCTTATGTCTGTAATTTTGGTAACAATATAAAATACGTGAATAAAATTATGGATATATAAATGATCGTTTTAATTATTACCATAATTATAACTTTTGTAGGCTTACAAAATGAAAAATAATCTTTGTTTTAGGAGGGATGGGGGAGTTGTGGGAGAAGAGGTTAAATCTTGCACTAAATCAAGAGTTAACCTTACTTTTTCCAAGTTCTAAAATAAGTAAGGTCTGCAGATGCTGGAGATCAGAGTCAAAGAATATGGTGCTGGAAAAGCCCAGCTGGCCAGGCAGCATCTGAGGAGCAGGAGAATTGACTTGAATGAGCTGATTACTGATGAAGGCTTATGCTTGAAAACTTCATTCTCCTGCTCCTCAGATGCTGGTTAACTGGCTGTGCTTTTCCAGCACTACACTCTTTAACTTTATAACTTGCCAAGAATGGAGTTACACCTTACTTTAAATAATGAACATCATTGTTTTTGAACTAATTACTAGAACATTTAATGGGTGAAGCAAGCTTTTAGATCCAAGTTATCATCAGTAACAACTGAAGTTGCAGTTTCTCTTTGGTATAAGTCTTCCTTAATTTCTTAAAAAGAAAGTTAAATCATTGATTTGTGAGCATTACATTTGTGACGCATTAACGTTTTATCTGAGAGTTCTGTAAGAACCATATTGTGAAGGGCACAATAGAGGCTGTGTTTCAACTTGTTTGAGACAGACATCACAGTATGTCAGACTATTACATTTTACATCTGTTGTATATGGGATGTATTAATAACTTTAATTGGTATGAATAGTTGGCTGTACTGAAAAAAATTAGGATGCTTATAGAGAAATTATTTGTCAATGTTGAAATGGGTTACCTGGCCTTGATGGTAACTCTTTTAAGCATTTATGTTCAGAAAGCACAGAGCAATCAAGGGATTTTGTTTGGATGGCCAACATCATCAAGTTGAAAGGTTTAATTCTACTTTAGCATGTTGTTTTAAAAGCAAGTTTTGGAAGCTAAATAATCATTGGATGGCTTTAAAACATTTTTACTAGGTAATTTGTAACACAACATGCTCCTCTTTATAGTTTTATAACTAAGAATTGCATATCTCTTCATTCTGAGGATCCTTTGCTTTCATGTGGTGTGGTATGTGGGAATTTTAATGTGGTTTCTGCTTTCCTAGAATGGCATATTAGTTCATTAAGTGTGAACTCCACTAATTCTGCCTTTTTCATGGTTTTGGGCAAGTTTTAGTTTTTTTTCTGCTATTGCAGCTGATGTTCCATTGTGTCTGATGTATTGTATTGTATTGAGTTGATTTAATTTGGAAAGCACTGTCAAAAAGTCATCATAACCATGCCTTTGAGTTCCTTTCCTGACCTCTAGTACCTTACCACATTGTTATGTACCTTGAAAAGCCTCATCTATCACAACAGCTTAAGTCATTCATCCTATTTGCCTCTCAAACCTCTTCCCAACCTTTTGCCTCTACATTCCTAGTTTGTACGATATATTTGGATAATTTGGGTTTGTCAATTTTCATCTGTTTGCAGTCCCATGGAGTGCCTTGAATCATTTCACTACATTAAATACAATTCTTACGTGCAACTTAGTTTTCAGCCTAATAAATGCTATATTAATTACTTAATCATTGTTCCAGTGCAGTGACAGGGACAAAAAATTTGAACGTAGTATGTATATTTATTATAGAGTATACAGCACGGACACAGGCCATTCAGCCCAACCCATCCATGCTAACCAGGTTTCCTAAACTGAAGTTATTCCATTTGCCCACGTTTGGCCCAGATCCATCTAGACCTTTCCTATCCGTGTACCTGTTCGAATGTCTTTTAAATGTTGCAATTGTACTACATCCATTACTTCCTCTGGCAGCTCATTCCACACACGCACAACCTTCTGTGTGATAAGGTCGCCCCTCTGGTCCCTTTTAAATCTTTCCCCTCTCACCTTAAACCTATGCTTGCAAGTTTTAGATTCCCCTAACCTGGGGAAAGACTTGGCTTTTCACCTTATCTATGACCTTCGTGATTGTCTAAACCTCTATAAGGTTATCCCTCAGCCTCCTGCTCTGCAGGAAAAAAAAGTCCCAGCCTACCAGGCCTCTCCTTATAACTCATGCCTTCCAGTCTCTAACATCCTTGTAACTCTTTTTATTGTGCCCTTTCCACTTTAATAATATCCTCCCTATAGCAGGGTGACCAGAATTGAAATTGTGTGGTAATAAAACTCATCTATCCACACAATCAATGTCAAAATCTCTTCAAAATGTTGAGTGAATTTGAAAATGCTTCTAATGTAATCTGAGTTGACCTTTCATCAGCTTTGGAGAATGCAATTCATTATTGTGGAGATTGTGTGGTTAATAAGAGAACAAGGACCATTGGTTTAGTTTGTATATTTTGGTGTGAGCTGCTGTGAACTTTATGGATTCTTTAATGTTTTGATTAATTGTCCTTTATTTATGTTGCATACATTAAGTGGCACTGTGGAGCTGATGATCTTGCAGGTCTTTTAATTTATATTGCTCCAATGCTGAGAGGCATTAATTCATAACTGACAAGCCACAACTAGACTTGCATGCATTTCATTCAATAAATATTATATATATTTATCTATTTCTTTTAGTTCAAGTTATATAATGATATTCACTAAATATTTAATTAATTCCTAATCATTTTTGATCCAAGGTCATTTGAAATTATATTGTTTTAGTACTGTCTTAGAGGCTATATACTTGGTCTTTAAAATGTTGCAGGTGAAAGGCAGTGTGGTGGAAACCTTCAGATAGGAAATGGCTGAAATATTGGAAATTTACTAGTGATAATGCAATTGGTTTAGCCATTGCATTTAACATGTACCATTGACAACAAAATGGATTACCTTTGGGGATGTGGTCAGATGTGTACATCATTTGCAAATTTTACCCTCAGGACAGTATATCAGTGCATTAGGATGCAGCATTTCATTTTTTTTGCCCGAGAGATCTAGGGCCAGGAATTAGCTGCTGCTTTATTTCCTAATGATCCTTGACACTGCTGTTTCAGCTGTATCTTATGCTGACATTTCACTCTGGAGAACAGACTCTATGCTACAAGTGGGAATTCAGTGCCTTATAGTGTATCAGCTGCAGTGGTCTTACATTGGAAGTCTCTTTACTGGCAAGCTGCCTGGGGATACCCAGCAACTTACTGATATAGTATAAGTGAGGCCTGAGGACTAATATCAGGTGAGCCTTGGACTGCAGCAAATTTCTTTCTCACGGTTCCCTGCCTCCATGAGGAAAAACACATATCCGTGAATTAACAGCTGAGGCCAAGGGCTTTGAGGCAGTAAGAACTTTAGTATGCAATTTCCTCTTGGAATATTAGTCTGTTTCGTAGTTGGAGTGAATAAAATCAGAGCTTCTGTAGATGACTGTACAAATGCTTACTTAAACCGGAGGGAATGCTAAATGTCTGTTACTGTAAAGAAAATAATAAAATAAGTGATTACCCCTCAAAAATAGTCACTCTTTCCCTCTTATAAATTAAATTGTACACCATTTAACTGAAAATGAGGTGTAGGAAAATATGAAATGTATAGATATTAAAATTATCTTTATTGAGATTAAGGAACATGCAACTCTTTTTCTCCTTTTCATGTTTCAAAGCACTTGAAAAAAGCTTTTTCTTCCCAGCTCTAAAGCAGAGCAGCAATTCATTGTTAAACCAAATTCATGCCCTGATTAAAGGATTAAAGGATTGGACATTCTGGAGGCAGGAAGCGTGTTTCCGCTGATGGGTGAGTCCCAAACCAGAGGACACAGTTTAAAAAAAGGGGTGGGCCATTTCGAACAGAGGTGAGGAGAAACTTCTTCACCCAGAGAGTGGTGGATGTATGGAATGCTCTGCCCCACAAAGCAGTGGAGGCCAAGTCTCTGGATACTTTCAAGAAAGAGTTAGGTAGAGCTCTTAAGGGTAGTGGAATCAAGGGTTATGGGGATAAGGCAGGAACAGAATACTGATTGAGGATGATCAACCATGATCATAATGAATGATGGTGTTGGCTTGAAGGGCAGAATGGCCTGCTCCTGCACCTATTCTCTATTGTCTATTTTTGTTTTGCCAAAGATTACGATTAGAGTTAGTAATTGTGTGGTTACTTTTGCAGTGCTCTGTTACACAATGGTGACCAGTTGAGGATATAACTTGAGCATTCTTGTAAAGCATATTTTTTGGCGAAAGGTTTGCTGTATACTATTTTGCTGTCAGTTTTTCAAATTGAGGACTTAACTATGATTTGAAACCAATAACCCCTCACATAAGAACGTATTGTAAGTTTTATCAGAATCTGAATTTTAAATTGATTATTCATTCTTCAAAGGTTTAATTTTCTATTACTACTTGGCATACTACTTTACTACTACTTACTACTTTTCTACTATTATCTCTGTGCATATCTTTAATATGTACTCTCTGTTTTATACACTCCTATTCCAATCTATTGCTTTCTCTTTAATTCTTCTGTTGTTCAAATTGTTTGAAACTTAGCCAATGTATTTAATTTTCTCTTGTAAGTAGTGTCTATAAAAACATTGAGTTAGTAATGCAATAGCCAGTTCATGAATTACATTCTTTACATTACTTAATGGTTTATTTTCTTTTTACTGGAATATTTTAAATATGTGCATTATTGAATCCAATCACAATATTAGCTAACAAGAGTAAATATTATAGATCAAGTAAGGGCATCTTACTTCAAGTGCTGCGTCACTCTGTGAACCATGTTTCCATAACTTTTAAACACTACTTTGAGCAGAGTATATGCTAAACTTGAGCTTGAAAGATAACTGCAGATGGTTTTTGAGGGGCCTCCAGTATCTTTCCTACAAAGGGCAAGCCTTCGCTGTTAGCGTGATACTTTACTATATAAAACATGCAGAGGAGATTGGAACCAAGCGCGATTTACACATAAGCAAACACGATTGACACTTGCTAGATGTTTGCACGTAAGTAGGACCCCAATTTATGTTCAATCCGCACACCACTGTTTGTGGTGTCTTACCACTTCCTTGACTGAGATTAGCTATTCAGTATGGACCACTGATTAGAGGTCATTCCACAATGTCATATATTTTTCTAAGGTGTGAACAGGTTTCTCAATTTTTTTTAATTGAAAAAATGTGAAAGAAGTCTGCAAGTTACTCTGATTAACATGGAAGTATGTAGTGTCTTGCGGGGATGCTGATTAAAAACATATCCTGCCACCTACATCACTTTCCTATTTTTAGGTCCACACTCGAAATAATAGTCTTACAATTTGCAAAGTATACATTTTTTCTGATATGTTAGCCAAATATACTATCAGAAGCAACTTTTTGAAAATTACTTTTGCCCTTCTTTGGAAGCCTTTTCATAATAGTATTATCCATTATGTTTTATCAATTATGTTTGATAGCATTGCAAGTTCTAGAAAATAGGTAGTTGCTCATTACGGTGAGCTTCACTATATGTGCTCCAAACAACACTCAAATGTGCAAGACTGGTGTAAATGTTTGGAGAGTGAACATTTTGATTTTGAATTGGCAGCTTAGTTGCAGGAAAATTGTGGTACATTAATAGGAGTTTAGTTGGAGCAATTAAGTATGGGAGTGTGGTAGTACCTAAATGGTACATTAATCATACTGATCCCCTTGGAAAATGATACTTATTTTTAGAAATAAATTTAAATGGCATTCTTTTTATCAATGGCCGTCTTTATGCTCTCATCCTTCCATGGTTTTCCATGCACAAAATAGCATTGAGCCTAAACTTTGAATTCCATTGATCTTATATTGATTTTTTTGAAGATCTAAAAATGAATGAGTATATTTAATACTGTCTGTTGCCTAATAATAGGGGTCTGGAGGATGAGAGATAATCTACTGGGGTAAGATATAAACTTGTATTTGTATTGCTTAGTTTTCAAAGGCAGGACAAACACCTCTATGAGCTAATCCCTTAAAATATTAAAGTAGTTATTGATCCCATCAAAACAAAATCGACTAAGTTATTTGAGGACATAACTTGGAATATCTGGATGTATTGATAGATTTTTTTTAACACCTTGGATAGTTTACAGAAAAAATAATAATTACAGAAATTAATGATTAAAACCAAGATCCATCCTTGATTCAAAAGGAAAATGTTGGAAATGGTTATGCAACTTAGCAGGTTATGGCAGCACTTGTGAAAAGCTACTCTTTGTTCAGATATCTAATTTTGCTAATAACATGTTTTGTTCTCCTAGAAATATATAGACATCACAAAACTCAAACAGACCATTTGGCTCGATCAGTCTATGTCACGATTTACCCTCCATGTAACAAATAATAATCTGAATTACATTAGCTCATGTTATTATAGCAATTCAGCACCTTTTCCTTTATCAATTTTTCTAATATAATTTAGAATGCTGACAAAGATTTTTCCATTCTTGAGACCTGAAGACTTGTTTTTATTCAATTTTTAATCGTGTTTCCTATCTGTTAATTCCGTACCATTTAATATTCACCAGTTATTTTCTGATGTTGTACCTTCTCCAAGGTTTTCTTAAAACTCATGTACTTTGCATCCACTGCAGTTCTTCTTGCTACCATGTCTGTTACTTATTTACAAGGCCTGTTGAGCACAGTCATCCATTTAAAATCATTGGCTATTTCACTTTATCTGAATACATGGTAATTTCAGCCTGATCTAAATACTGTAAAATCATCAACACATTTCCATGCTATAAATCAAGATTACTAAAAAGCATTAAATTGGCTTTAAGGAGCCATGGGATGTCTTTAAGGCATGAATGGTTTATATTGTTGCCGGTTTTGCTTTGGTTTGCAATTACTTTGTCATTTTTAACATTGTGTATGACATTGGCCACTGTCCAGGAAAAATATTTTATTACTTTATCTCATTTGGAAATTACTTAAAAGGTAAAACTAATCATCATTTGGAGACTTATAGATTTGCAAATTAATTTTTGACAAGCAATAATTCTCTGTTTTAAAAATTGAAGCAGATTCTCGAATAATATGAGCAAGAAAAGAATCACAAAAGTAAATGAAATAAGTCCATGTCAAACTTGGTAACACAAAATTTTGGCCATTGAATGTTGCTTGAATTCCTTTGAAATTTTACGTTACCGCACTTATGTCAGTTGAGCAAGATCCAGTAAGGAGGGTCGGCATAAAAATTTTGCCATGTGGAGTGTGCTGACAGTGGGGGGGCCAGTGTACTGAGGGCTATTGATATTGTCCTCTGCAGTAAGGAACCTGAGTCTCAATGAAAAACTGAAAGAAAAGTCAAGATCTTTTCCCTGGGGTAGAGGAGTCCAAAACTAGAGGGCATAGGTTAAAGATGAGAGGGGAAAGATTTAAAAGGACACGGGGGCAACTTTTTTATGCAGAGGATGGTGCGTGTATGGAAGGTACTGCCAGAGGAAGTGGTGGAGGCTGGTACCGTGACAACATTTCAAAGGCAACTGGATGGGTATATGAATAGAAACGGTTTAGAAAAATGTGGGCCACGTGCTAGTAAATGGGACTAGACTAAGTTAGAATATCTGGCCGGCATGGACGAGTTGGACTAAAGAATCTGTTTCAGTGCTGTACATCTCTATGTACTTTCTTGTTAGACCATGTATAAAATGTTCCCAAGTCCTATGTTACTTAAGAAAAACCAGACTAGATGATTTCTTAACTCTACTTAAAATGAAATGTGTGAAAATATTCTGCTGTTGTAATCTGCAGATGAGCTAAATGCTGACAACCGTTTCTCTAAATATGAAATACTTAGCAAGAAATCATATGAGACTTCAGGAAGTGGTTTAGGTCCTGGCATGTTTTCACACTGAAACGAGTACATCATAACCTGTTGACGTGTACAGAGATTAGATTTATAACTTAGATACAACTTTTATTTTTTCAGCGGGTATTTTTAATTGCATTTTCTCAACAGACTATCACAATTATATTCGTGTTTGTTAAGTGGAGACCATTTTTCAGAACCCTTCTAAATTTGAAGTGGCATTAGAAACAATGTAATCTACTGTGATATATCTGCATTACATTCCTTTTTATGTTTTGAGAATGCAAGAACGTTTGTATGATCAAAACTCAGTTATTATCACATATGGCCTGGTTAAAGTTTAAGACATTTGGTAAATAGTTGAGAAAATTACAGTTTGATTGTGAAATGAATTGAAAATCACCAGCCGGCTACTAAATGTCTGTTAATTGTTAGTCACCAGACAAAATCATCATATCACCTAGATAATGTTGGTTGTCTCACATTTAGAGAGAAGTGACTTATAAGAAAAGTATTGCAGATTTTGAAGAACCCCACCTAGTTGCATCAGGAAACAAACTAGTCAATAAACAGTCCAGCATTTGCAGTTAACCTTATTTATGTCAAATATTGGTTATTATTTAGGTCAAATGTTATTTCTTGAGGCACAAAAATGGCTTTCATAATAGAAGTACTGGTATTGTGATCTTCTTTCTTTCTACTTCCTGACCTTGTATTTTGTATTCAAAAGCTAAGGCTCCAACACATACTTTTTAAGGTTCTGTTTAATCTATATATAATCCACAGTTAATCTCATAAGATTTGTCTTTTTATATTTTTGGTTGCTTTTATGACATTGTATTTAGCATTACATTTGGAATTGTTCTGAGCTTGAACTCAGCAGTATCATTGAGATGCTCATGTAATTGCTATGGAAGGATCCTATAAATACAAAGCTGTTCCAAAGCTTTATTTTTTTTTTCTGTACTCCAACTGCTGTAGCATCCATATATATTTGCTCTCACTATTCCAAAATTTGCATATGCATTTTGCGTATTAGATGTGCTGTGTTAACTGGGGCCAGGAAAGGGATAGATGTGTCTTCAAGGCAAAAGTTCTGATTTATTTAGCATCTTTAATATGAAAAAAAGTATAAATTTCTCAGAAACCTGAGAGCACCAGAATCTCCACTACCTGTGTACTTACATTATTAATGGATGAGAGAATATGTCAAAAGAATACTGGAATTAATTTGATCACTTGCTTACCCTTGTGAAGGAAAAAATTAGTCATTAAGGGACCTAATATTTCATCTAGAGCAAATAGTAGCTGAAAAATTACTTATAAGATGGATCTGTACATTTGAATATCATTTAATGTCTGGGCTCAAACTATAGCTACTGATGTGACAACCTCACTTTCACATCAGGCTGCTGTGCTGAGTAACCACCTTCAATTAGATTTCTGATCCAAGTCAGAGCCCTCCACTACCACCTGATGAAGGAGCATCGCTACGAAAGCTAGTATGCTTCCAGTTAAACCTGTTGGACTATAGCCTGGTGTTGTGTGATTTTTAACTTTGTACACCCCAGTCTGACACTGGCATCTCCAAATCATTATTAACTTCAATAATTTTGGGAAGACTATTAATCAGTTTTTAAGCTCCTGAAACCTCTGTGGAGATATGCTGTTATTACCTTGGTCACGTGAGTAACCATTCCAGTATTTGGGAATTGGGATGAAGTCTGCAGCTTTAAGAGAGTTAGGTTGGGATTTCTGAATGTTCCACTTTATTTACACCTACAGGGCAAGGCCTGGAGAATAAGATTTTACTTCCATTAGGTTGAAAGAATATAATGATCAATTTCTAGTTATGTATAGTCAGTTTCATGAGGCAACGATGTGGGTTTGAAAGATCTTAACCTGGAATGGCACAGGTTTTTATGAACATCAGAGTACTAGGAACATTCTGAAGCAGTAGCATAGAGATCAGAGCAGTTACTAGTGATCCAAAAAGTAATAATGCAGAGGACATGAGTGTGATTTTCACTAAGTCAGTTAGAGCGTTTGAATTCAGTTTCTTTCAAAAAGCTACTCTCAGTAAAATGTATCATTGTAACATCCCAAATTTGGGAAAGGGAAACTGCTTTCCGTGCCTGGTCTGTCGTACTCCAGACTCTAGTGTAACATTGATTTGCTTAAGTTTCCTCTGAAATTATCAAGCTATCCATTCAGCTGTGACAAATTGCAAAGCAGAAGGCCCATCACCACCACCTTGGGCAACTAGGGATATGCAATAAATATTGGCTATGCTGGTTATCCCAAGGTGGAACTTATAAAAAATCAAACAAAAGAAGAAAGATAAATGCTATATATCAACTTAGGTATAAACTTCTGTGGATCTGCATTTGAGCTAGCCTCTGGTGCATTTGTAATATTGGGCTACTGGGAAATTTAGCCCCTCCCTCTTGGATTCTCACTACTTCAACTGTTGATATAAGGAACACCTTAGAATATGTTACAGATGTAAACCCACAACCTACTGCTTTTATACTGCAGAAATGCTGTTTTCTATTTTATAAATTGCTGCATTCTATTCTGATCTTACATCATTGTTAAATCAAACTAACCAATTTATTTTGGTTAATCAAAAATGATGTTGGATTGTGCCAGAGTATATTTGTATTACAAAAGACCTTCGAAAAAGTACGTTAGGCACAATGATATCATTTGTGTTCTAAAAATTGAACTGTTGCCACTTTGTTGCTTCACTGATGGATGTAGTTGAGATTCTAACTCTGAAATGTAAAATAATCTATTTTAACCAAATCATTTTTGTAAATCTCAATTGTTTCTGGAGTCTACTGTATTTGCATTAATGTGTGAAAAGCACTGAAACTAGGTTGAAACAGAATTTTTACCAATTTTAATGGTGGTGGTGGTGGTATTACACTGTTAGGAATGGATGATTCTTTGTTGCTCAGTCAATAACATAGGTTTCCATGTGAGGTTTGATCTTTAGCCACAGCCATAGCTGATTTCATGTCTGCACTCAAACTAGGGAACACCTGGTGTTAGTTTGTTTTTTGCTACTCTCAAAGTAAGTTATTTTTGTGTACTTACTACAGATGATATAACATAGAAAGAGGTCATTTAGCCCACTTTGCCAACTCTTTGATAAAGCTAACAGTATATATTTTTAAATTGGGTGTTAGGCATACATAGCATCTTTCAGTGTTTAAATCTGATAGCTAATGATTTGAGAACCCATTCTAAATAATCGGACAAAAAAAGTGATTGAGCTTCTCTTGACTCTTTGTTAGCCAAGTCCCATTACTCCCACCACTGTCCAGTCTGTCTCTGCGAGGTACTTTTCCCACGTACTCTTAATTCTAAAGATCCCTGAACACCAAGTTGCATTTTGCTTTTTCTGAATAAAGGTTCTTGTATGTAACTTGTTGAAGGAACTCCTCTAGAAATGGAACCAGTAGACAGTAAAGGCAAGATCAGAATGCATGCCACTGTAGGAGAGGGGGTGGTCAAAAGTTTGAATTGAAGCATTGTGGGGTGTATAAGGGAAAAAGCTGAATGCGATGCTGTTTGGAGATAATAAAAGGAATTACCAGTATTTACTGAGGATAAAAGTTTCAGTATGAATTGTGAGTGTGGGCTGTTGGACACATCACATTAGTGGTGGGAGTGGTGTGTTGTCTTTCTCTTGTCCTGTTCCTTTACTGGTCACAAATAAATTTACTGTTTTACCCAGTTTCTGAAATGGTCAGATGTATGCTTTCACTATATTAGATTGAAAAGATACAAATATCAGATTTACTTAATCAGTTTTATAACTTCACTGACTAACATGCTAGTTTATACAATGAATATGCTTATGCCTCTCAATAACCATGCACATACACACCAGGTGAAGGGAAATGGATTTTTCTCTGTAGAGATTTGTATTGGGGGTACTTGAAGGAACCAAAAGGAATGATGTAAAATGTTCAAATGGCTATCAATCAGGTGTTCTGGGCAAATATAAACAGGTCACCAGGCATGGCAATTATCTCTGGGGAATTAGCAGGTGCAGCTTGCTTTGGAAAGACAATATTGAGGAGTCTATTATCAAGGAAGAAGTAGCAAGGTATCTAGATAGAAATTGTCCTGTTGGGCAGATGCAGCATGGGTTCATGAAGGGCAGGTCATGCTCAACTAATCTTTTGGAATTCTATGAAGACATTACGAACATGGTAGACAATGGGGACCCAGTAGATAATGTGTATCTAGATTTCCAAAAGGCATTCGACAAGGCGACACACAAAAGGTTGCTGCATAAGATAAAGATCCAAGGCTATATGGGCAATGTATTAGCATGGATAGAGGATTGGTTGACTAACAGGAAGCAAAGAATGGGGATAAATGAGTGCTATTCTGGCAATCAGTAACTAGTGATGTGCCTCAGAGATCAGTGTTGCGACATCAATTATACACAACATACAAAGGTGATTGGGAGTTGGGGAGCACATGGAGTGTGTCAACGTTTGTGAATGATACTAAGATGAGTGGTTGAGCAAAGTGTGCAGAGGACTGTGAAACTTTGCAAAAGGACATAGTTTAAGTGAGTTGGCAAAGGTCTGACAGATGGAGTACAACGTTAATAAATGTGAAGTCATCCATTTCGGTAGGAATAACAGTAAAAAAGACTATTACTAGAATGGTAAGAAATTATAACGCACTGCTGTGCAGAAGGACCTGGGTGTCCTTTTGCATGAATCACAGAGGATTGATTTGTAGGTGCAACAGGTAATTAAAAAGGTAAATGGCGTTTTGTCCTTCATTGCTAAAGAGATTGAGTTTAAAAGCAGAGAGATTATGTTGCAGCTGTATAGGGTGCTGGTCAGGCCACACCTGGAGTACTGTGTGCAGTTTTGATCTCCTTACTTGAGAAAGGATGTACTGGCACTGGAGGGGGTGCAGTGGAGGTTTGCTTGGTTGATTCCGGAGTTGGGGTTGGTTTATGAGGAGAAACTGCGTAGACTGGGATTATATTTATTAGAATTTAGAAGAATGAAGGGGGATCTTATAGAAACATGTAAAGTTATGAAGGGAATAGACAAGATAGAAGTAGGAGAGGATGGTTCCACTCGCAGGTGAAACTAGGACAAGAGGACATAAATTAGGGGGAGCAGATTAAGGACTGAATTGAAAAGGAACTTCTTCACGCAGAGGGTTGTGAATCTGTGGAATTCCCTGCCAAGTGAAGTGGTTGAGGCTTCCTCAGTAGATGTCTTTAAAGCGAAGATAGATAATTTTTTGGACTGTAAAGGAATTATGGGTTATGGTGAGAGGACGGGTAAGTGGAGCTGAGGTCACGAACAGATCAGCCATGATCTTACTGAATGGCAGAGCAGGCTCGAAGGGCCAGATGGCCTACTCCTGTCCTACTTCTTATGTTCTTCCCATTGCTCTTCAAGATAACAATCACATTTCACAGTGGATTCACCACACGTGTGCTTCAGAAGCAGGAGAGATGTGCTGAGCATTCTACTCTTCAGAAAGCTTACTCTAACTGAAAACCAAAGCCTCCAGCTGTCAGCAAAACATGATTCAAACAAAACAGCCATAAAACTGTCAGGTGAATGCCAGCAAACTTGTCCAGCAACTAGATGAAAGCAGGGGATTGTGAAGAAATGCCTTGTTATAAAGAATTGCCAGATGTTTTTTTTAAAAAATTGGTATTTTCACAGAATTTGAAATAAATAAATTTTTTCACAATCTTCAAATCTTCCTAACAGAGAAATGAATGAGTTTTGTTTGAATTCACTTCAATTGAATTGTACAGAAAAGAAACACCAAATCGAATGGGGAAAGAGACTGGTGCCAAATTGAATATAGGTGTGTAAAGGCCAAGTACCAGCTTGAACAGTTTGGGAAATTGCTTATCATATAAAAAGTCAGAACCCTCCATGTCCTTAGGGCCTTTCACCAGCAAAAAAAAAGGGACCTTACCAACTGTATGTTTGATGTTTGGATTTTCCCCTTTAGAATGAGATTTATGAATGTTTTTCAAGTGAAGCAATGTTAATTATGCATATCGTTTAAGTTACAAAGCTCATGTTTTTACTTGTTTCCACATGCTGTAGTTTCATAATTGGGCACGCTTGATTTTCAGCTGTTTGGACTTCTTTCTTGTTGAAGATTTGTTAGTTTTCAAAGGTAAAATATATGATCACAGCCTTGGGTCCCTGTGAGAAACTATTATTAATTTTTGTTTTGTTCCTGCTTTAATTTACACATCAGAAGACCAAAGTCCAAGTTAAATTGACTGAAAGGTCATTTATGGGCTGATACCAGTTAAAAGAGACTCACAAAATCTATGATATTGGCATTGGAGCTGAATAGATTCACTGATGACTGTTTCTGAAAGGGTAAAAACAATGACTGCAGATGCTGAAAACCAAATACTGGATTAGTGGTGCTGGAAGAGCACAGCAGTTCAGGCAGCATCCAACGTGCAGTGAAATCAACGTTTCGGGCAAAAGCCCTTCATCAGGAATAAAAGCTGAAGAGCTTCAGAGCAGAGGAAATGACCTGGGAGTTGCAGTGGGAGAGGGACTCCCGGAGATTCTTGCTGAGAGAGGAGGAAAACTTCTTCAAGGCAGGCATCCTTGCAAGAGGATTCGCAGTAGGGTTAAAATCAACAAGGTAAAAACAATGACTGCAGATGCTGAAAACCAAATACTGGATTAGTGGTGCTGGAAGAGCACAGCAGTTCAGGCAGCATCCAACGAGCAGCGAAATCAACGTTTCGGGCAAAAGCCCTTCATCAGGAATAAAAGGGACCTGAAAGGGACCTATCACCCATAACTTGCCCAATTAGCATTCTTGTTCATTTTAACTGATTGACTCTTAATGACCTTTAAAGTGAAGTAGTAACGCACTCTGGAGCAAACCATTTCACCAGGTTTGAGAATAGTTCTTATCAGCATATATTTTGCAACTGGAGTAAGTCATCAAATGTGGTTTTGCTAGCTTTGAGACCAATGTTTAAAAGATACTGAAACTGCTAAATACTACAGTGTTATGTTACGAAATGTTGCTCCCAAAAGGACATAAGATACCCATTTCCAAATTCTGGATGAAATAAGCACTTCTTTTCCATTGAGTTTAATGTAATGCCATTTTTGCTGGTTTACTACAATTACAAAAATGACCACTAGTTAACATGATGTTAACATACTTAGCAATTACTTTGTTTGTTTTGAGAACTGAATAGTTTACAGTAGTGCAAAGTGGATGTTCTTTGGAGATTGAGGGACATAAAAGGAGACTAGCTCTGCATCTGACCTGGAGGTACTGGAAAATGGCTGGGGAGTATTAGCTCTTGAATTATATTGGTTTTCTAGTGTGATTCAGGTGGGTAATGGTAGAAATTTGATTCAAGTCATGTGGAGTCAGAGGTTAGGTGGCAGACTGGATTGGAAGATTTATATGCTAGGACTCATTGGGGTAGTGTGGTGAAAATCAGATCCCACTGTTCCTGGAGTTTTCACAAAACTGAAATATTTTGAAAAGTACCCAGAATTCCCCGATTTAACTATTTGGCCCAGGTTGACAAAGCATAGACCAGGTTTCAGTACATAACAAAAATGGCTATTTATTCAAAATAAATAGATTCTAACTAAATGTTAACAGTTATGAACCATTGGAATATAACTCTACCAGTTAAAGTTCTCTTACCTTCCCTCCCTCTCCCCTTACTCCCCTTACATGTGCAAACTTACAGGAAATAAAGAGATCGATGTCATGAACAAACAGATGATTTAGAAAGCAGTTTTCTGAGCCCTGAAGAAAAGATTTGCTTTGATTCTCGTACTGATCAGAATGCTGCTTGTCAATTTTCCTTCTCCAGATGCTTTCATTTGTTTGTAAGAGGCACATTGTAACTAATTCACATTTACAAAGATGTCCGACTTATAACTTAAATGTTAAATTTACGGTAATGGCTGAAGGGAAAAGCTGTACTTTGTTTCTTCAGTCTTAAAGTATTTTTACTGTAAAGAACCGAGACAACTCTTGAGCCTGTGGAGATCTGATGGCATCTCACTATCTTGTTCATAACCCCAATCTGTTCAACTATCTGTGAACCAATAGTGGTTGGCAGGCAGAAGGCCTTTGCCATTGGTCTGTGGACTAGTGACCAGTTGTCCATCAGCTACTTACTGCCTCCTGGATCCCCATTTGTACACAGCTGTTAGCTCCAGTTCATTTGCAAAGCATCTTCTTCTGCTTATGGTTTAAATAGCTGTATAAACAGCATTTGTAATGAGAACCAGGTTACTTGCTTTCAGAAGTGCAGCAATCCCTCAATAATGTTTGATTTTTAAAACCATTGTTTTCTAATTTCAGCCCACAAACAAAACAAACGGCACAGTGGCTCAGTGGTTAGCACTGCTGCCTCACAGCGCCGGGGACCCGGGTTCGATTCCACCCTCGAGCGACTGTCTGTATGAAGTTTGCACATTTCTCCCCATGTCTGCTTGGGTTTCCTGAGTAATCCAGTTTCCTCCCACAATCCAAAAGATGTGTAAGTCAGGTGAATTGGCCATACTAAATTGCCCATAGTGTGAGGTGCATTTATCAGCATTAAATGTAGGGAAATGTGTCTGGGTGAATTACTCTTCAGAGGGTTGGTTGGAATTGTTGGGCCAAAGGTTTGTTTCCACACTGTAGGGAAGCTAATCAAAAAAGATACAGCCTATAAATATGTGTGTGTATGTAACAGAAAGAGTCAAAGTGTTAAGGGAAGAATTGCTTGGAAAGTGGTGTCCCACAGGTATGTGTGCTAGGAGAGTTTTGCTCACCAAATAAATGACTTGGCCTTAGAAATTGGTTAGGGGAGAAGAAGGGCTCCTAAAGAAGGGCTCATGCCCGAAACATCGATTCTCCTGCTCCTTGGATGCTGCCTGATCTGCTGCGCTTTTCCAGCAACACATTTTCAGCTTAGAAATTGGTTCCAAAATTTGCAGATATCGAATTAGAAGGACTTATGTAATTGAAGAACAGTGAGTTGGATTGTATCAGAAATCAGCTAAGTCTTAGTTTTGGCAAGTTTTGTTGAGTTTCTCTCAATGCTAGGGACTTTTTGCTCACTACTCTTTGACATCTCATTTCTTTACCTGTGCACATGCCACTGTGGTACCCTCAACTTGTCTGCCCTCTCACTAGAGGGGGAAATACTCAACACTGTTGTGGCATACAGGGATTCCTGGTGCCAGCACCTCTGTTAATAGCACTTGCTGCCTCACAGCGCTCGGGACCCAGATTCAATTCCAATCTCGGGTGACTGTCTGTGTGGAGTTTGCACGTTCTCCCCGTGTCTGTGTGGGTTTTCTCCGGGTGCTCCAGTTTCTTCCCGCAGTTCAAAGATATGCAGGCTAAGTGAATTGGCCATTCTAAATTGCCCATAGTGTTAGTTGCATTAGTCAGAGGGAAATGGGTTTGGGTGATTTACTCTTCGGTGTGGACTTGTTGGGCCGAAGGGCCTGTTTCCACATTGTCGGGAATCTAATCTAATCAATCTAATTATGGCCCTTGAATTGAAACAGGAACATTGAGAGTTCCCAAGGATTCAGGCATCATGACACAGACTTTCTAGATGTGGTACCAATGATTTCACATGACTTGTACATTGATGGTTTAGCATATCTTCCCGACAATAGTGCATGGAGGGACTCTGACAGAGGGGCCAGGGAAAAGCTCCATGTGGACCTTTGACACAGAGACCTTATTCCGATGAATGCTGCACATGCCATCTCACACAAGTACAGCACTTAAAATCTAATGCATGGTTTTTGATATCTAGTCCCTCCTCTCATGTTTCACATCAGTCTAGAAGGGTAGCATTGCATGTAAGATCATAGTTATTAGTGTTCAAGGTGAGAGGAAATCCGCTTCATCCCCTTGTGTAGCCACTTTTCAGTCACCCGTGATCACCTCTGCTGCACAGAGGTGACTGTCTTCAATCTTCACTGACATGGTCAAGATTGCTTGTGGTAGGCTTTGTATTCCATACAACTGGGACACTGCACACATTTCACAAATCCAAATGTATTTAACTTGTACTGTTTAAATGCCTGAAATAATTGCACCTTGCAGAGCCTCACACTGCTCACAAGGAGAGCCTGCAGTGCTGACATAAGAGAAAATTACTGCACCCGCTCTGGGTGTGGTCTCAGCCCTTTTCCAGTGTATTTATGACTCGCATGAGTAAAGAAGGCAATGCAGGGTGTACTTGACAAAGTGAGTCACAGGCTAAGCTATATAATGTAGTCATACTAATCATCATGCTGAACTTTCCATCCATTGAGGCCAGGAAGTGGAGTGTCAATGATCCCACCTACCCCCAAATAAATATATCCTCCAATGCACTATTGTCTCACCCCCCCCCCCCCCCACCCCACCTTGTGTCTTGAGTTTTCCCTTCCCTTTACAATTGTCCCATCTCCATCTCAGCATACTGCCTCCAATTCCCATAGCTGACATCCCTGACATGCATACCAAAGCAATGGCCCCCTCATAATCCACCTTGACTAATCCTGAAGGATGACTCCCTGCACAACCCAAGTGATTGTGTTCAAGTTTCCTAACTGATACTGGATTCTTCCCTTGACTTTCTATGCTGGGGGACTCCCTGGCCGAGGGGTTCTGTGCTGAGACTTTGAGTCATGGCCATTTGGTTGAAGGATGTAGCAGCCTATTTGTTGCATATACTGCTAACACAAGGTATGAGACTAATGTAGCAGGATGTCATAACAGCAACGAGCCCACCTCTTGGCTGATGACTGCTGACAAGCTGTGTGGCTTTATGACTGCACTATTTTGTAAGGCAAGACAGAAGTGCCATGAGCCTTTAAAGTCTGGCTGTGGGGGAAATGTGCAAAAAGGTAAGGTAAGACAGAGATACTATGAGCATCCAAGCAGGCACAAAGTGAATGAGTGCTAAGAGAACAAGCAGTGAACCCTGAGGTGCAGCCTAATCCCATCCATGTTTTCGGTGCCAATCCCTTCACACAGTCTTCTGGCTAGGGCATTTACATGCAAGATGGTGGTGCATTCCAAAGTGTAGCATTGAAATGCAGAACTGTATTGTAAATAGGTTCAGGATGTGCCATGATGGTGTGGTAAGGCTGGAATGTGCCTGATGCTAGACTCCATGAACAGGGATGGGGCGGAAACTTGCTGCCTACAGAAATGCCCTGGGTTCCTGGGCACTCCTGTCTGTGATGGAGGCCAGAGGGTCACTTGGACGAATTGGAATTGCCAGATGGTTAGGGAATCTGGCTTTTTTTCTTCAATTTTGAGAATCTGCCAATCACAGCCTACTTTTCCAACTGATTGTCTGCATTGTTCTGGGGCTGGGAGGTTACCACCTTACGTGACCTCAATTGATGCAAAGCATTTTACAATAAATAAAGTACATTTATTTGATGTGGATACTGTTATAAGGTAGGAAATTTCTTAACTTAAATGACCTAATATAATGTTGGGTGTGACTAATAGTTCAAAGGTGCCAGAATAAAGAATTCATGAACAGGCTTTAGGCATTAGCAAATCAATGAAATTCTATATGCTAATATTGGAGTTGGTTCCTCATTTATTCCTTGGAAGACAGGAGATTAAATAGGATAAAGGATCAAAACAGTTTGAGATCTATGGTACATAAATTGCCAGTGGTAGTAATGCAAATTGAAAAGGCCGTGGAGCCTGTAAACGATCTATAAGTGAATTGGTAAAAAAATACTGCCAGTCATTCCTACTGGAATAGAATGCAAAGCTAGGAGCTAATGTTAAATTAATGCAAAACCTTGGTTAGACTACTTATACTGTGTGTAGTTCCAGTCAGTTCAGTACAAAAAAAACACTGGAAAAGTGTTTAAAAACAACTTAAGAGTGTTACTAAAATTCAGAGCATGGAACTATCAATTAACATTCAGCATGCTTCAACTCATTTATAAAATGGGGAAGACTAAGAGGAGATTTAGATGACTTTGAAATGATGAAGGAAATTGATAAGAGTGGCGATGGAGAAACTGTTTCTCTTCAAGTGATTTCTAGATCACAGGGTCATATTTGAACTTTAACAGAGCAAATAGAAAATTTAAGATGAAGTTTCTTTATGCAGAGTGGTGAGAATATGGAGCTTACAATAAGACCATTGTGTGATTTGTTTGTGGTTAGGGCTTAAAATGACTGCTCTTATCTAAAAATCAAGTTGTGGAGATTTTGTGGACCTTTCAAGAGCTTATGCTCGAAATGTTGACTGTCGTGCTTCTCGGATGCTGTGTGACCGGCTGTGCTTTTCCAATACCACAATGTTTGACTCTGATCTCCAGCATCTGCAGTCCTCGCTTTCTCCTTTAACAATGGTAGTCCTCACCCCGTTTCCAATCGTCCAATTTCACTGATCGGGAAAGAGACTCAGGTGGGAACCAACTATGAGGCAAATAGTTGGCAAACTCAGATATTTTCTAATATGGTGAAGGCTTTGACAGATATTCAGGGCTTGATTTTATTTCGTCTCATTCTCAACATGCCTCCTGTCATTGGTGGGTACTGGGTTAATTGGCATGGAGGGTGTAAGGCAAAATAGTGACGGTTGGTTGGAATGAAGTAGCATGAGATGGCATGTTGGTTACTCAGCAGCCCCCATGTCACCTCTGACCCACCTTTGAGGGCAGGGGGCCTATCCACTCCACTTTCCTGATTCCAGTGCAAAAATCTGAGCCAAAGATTTTTATGCAGTAATTTGCTTCTTTACAATCATGAAGAAAAAAATGTTGCTGCTTGTTTTTTGTCAAAAAGTTCAACAACCTGAGAAGTAATACTTACATGAATTAACTTTGGTTGAAATTCAAATTGCAACTAAAATTTTCATCTAGATTTGTGAGTAATGGGGAGTGATACTGAAACTGCAAGTGTGAAAAGTACTGGACAAAATGATCTGCAGATAAAAACCTTGGGCAGATTAAGTAGTGCATGATTTATGGGAATTGTTGGAGTGCTTCATCATTTTTCAGGACTTGTTTTTTTTCAAAAAACTCTATGATTTTTCACAATTGTAGACTGTAATGTATCCAAAACAGGACTTTGTACTGCTTTTTCAATATTTAGGTGATAGATGGTTAATATCAGCAGACAGTTGCTGTGACTCTCTGCTTCAGAAAACCCATAGCACATTTTTTGAAATGGTTGTGTTGTCTCAGTACAAGTAGAACAGCACTCACCTCAGAAACAAAAGCAATCAAATTCTATTTGAAAACAAATTATTCCATGTATTCAGCAATTCCTATTCATTACCCATTGCACACTTGGTATTGAAATTACCTCACAAGCCACATTTTGAATAATATAAATCCATTTTTGTTTTCTGAACATGTGATATAAGGTAATGTTTCCAGTCACTCTACTAATAATTCAGGAGCATAAGTGGCTCTGAGGGCCAGAAAATTTGCTTCAGATTCAAGTAGCTGCATCCCAACAATTTTCCAGCAGACTATCTGAAGTGTTCTAGATGGGGTAGAACAATGGCTTCATTTAAACAACTTGGAAATGGATGCACTAAATGTGCCCCTCACCCGTATAGATTTTTAAGATCATGAAGCTGTTAAAAGTACCTAAGACATTTTGCCCTGATTCCTATTTCCCCTTCAACTGCTGTTAGAGCTGTCATCTGATATTTCTCACCTGTAAGTGAATGTGCAAGTTGTTCTGCTACAACGTGTTCTGTTAACTTGAATTCACTGTAACGCGAATGACGAATTGAGGACACTGTTTCTATATCAGACATTTAAAACGTGCGCTGGCTGTAACATGATTGCAGCGCCAACACTTTAAACGCTGTTTCTAAAGTGCGATTTTTCTATAATGCTGGGTTGCACAAGAAGCAACCACTGGGTTATAGAAGAACTGCCTATAATGTCATCTGTTCCTGTAAATGACTGAACTTTTGTCCGTAAATGAAGCACTGAAGCAAGGGAGCATGCGAATGCAGCTCTTTAAATAGAAATTTTCACATAAACCTAAAGGTTAACAATGCATCAAGGTGAAGTGTTCGGTGGAGATCAACAACTCAAATTAAGACTAATAATGTAAAATATGATGTCTTACTAATTTGTAAAATTGGCATATTGTTAGCTGTCTTGATTGGTATCCAACTTTGGATGTACTAGAAATTTTCTCTGGCTGAACTGGAAAACTGAAGCCAGTACTCATGGTTCCTGCTACAGACTCCATTCCCTTAATCACCAACTCCAGCCATTTCTTTGGCAATGGTCTGATGCTAAAATAATCTTCAGATAAGATTCCAACTACATATCTATACCATCACAAAGACAACCCATTCCCATTTCTCAAAATTCATTCATTCAGTCCCTGCCTCAGCTCATTGGTTGTGAATTTTTCATCCAGACCATTGGAATCTCCCAACTTGACTACTCCAAAGCACTTTCTACCCTCTGAGGCCATTCAAAACTGTGTTGACTCTGCCCTAATCTATGTCAGGTTCAGTTCATCTGTCATCTTGTGTTCACTGTGATTTTGAAGTTTGTAATCTGCCCCCTCAGTTTATATTCAACAAAACACTGACTTTCTAATTAGTCAAATTATGATCTCGAATCAATTTTTAAAAGTCTGCATATACTGTAGTGGGACCACACCACAACCAAATGTATCTGTTGCAGTTTCTGCAGTAAGCTGTGTTGTCTTGTTAAAGAGTGCAAATTGAACACAGAATAAGATGGCCTTGTTAAATTCTGTTTGACACAGCAGGTCAGGTGATACTGCACAGTGCTAGATACAACTTTGGACTATTGATCAGGAGACTGAAGTTACATTTTTAATTTCAGCTGACTCTTGGGTGTCCCCTAGAGTCTGAGTTGTCCTTTTTATTTGCACAGATACATAATATAGTGTAGTAGTTAAAAATCAAAGCAACTTGAAATTATTTTTTGTAGAAACTTTATTTTAGTACGATTTCTATATGATTAGAAATAATCCAACATTTTTCTAAGAAAGGAAGAAAATTGACTGGGTTTATTTATTTATATCTAAAGAATTAAAAAGTAATATTTTTTTCCTACAGTTACATGTACAAGGATCTATACATTATCAACTCCATAGATCAAAATATGCTTGTTACTTCTGATGCATGCAGAAACCTCTCACTATCTTTAAGTATCCAAGTCACAGAGCAATCTACCAGGGCACGGTTTCTGTTTATCAGAAAGTTAGTACAAATTAATCTCTTGCCCTCACCAACCAATGAAAAGCAGCACAACAAAAGAGGAAAGACAAAAACAGTTTAGATCATTGGGGCATTTGCTGCCTGAGCTCTTGTATAGCAGCTCTGCCAAGAGCACTTCACCTGAACCATCCCACGCTCTTAACAAACTCAATCATTTATATCATAATGCTTATTATCAACACCAGCTTGCATTGCTTCACTTTCACCAAGGTTAACTCCAAATATTGATGACAACACAAAATTCTGAACTCAAAATTACTCCATTTATTTTAAGATAGACCATGTGGTCAAACGATAAAGAAGCAGAAGTAGGCCATTTGACCAATCGAATCTACCCCATCATTCAGTGAGATCATGGCTAATATGATAAACTTCAACTCTACTTTCCTGTCTTATCCATATAATCCTTGATTCCCTTACCGATCGGAAACCTTTACATCTCAATTTTGAATATACTTGACACTGAGAGAGGAAATTCCTCCTCATCTCTGTCTTAAATGGGCAACTCCTTACTCATTGTGCCCTCTGGTCCTAAACTCTCTCTCAACAGGAAATACTCTCTAATCTGCCATGAAAACCTCCTAATAATCAAATATGTTTCAATACAGTTTTCTCTCATTCTTCGAAAGAATCTAATCTACTCAATGTCTCCTCATTAGAAACTCCCACCATACCCAGAATCAGCCTGGTGACCCTTCTCTGAACTGTCTCCAATTATAGTGTCTCTTTCCTTAGCTGTTCACAGTGTCCTAGGTGTTGCCTGACTTGTATAGTTTAAGCAAGAGGTCCCTATTTTTAAACTCCATTCCCTTTGAAGTAAACGCGAGCATTAGTACATTTGCTTTCCTGATTACCTGCTGAACTTGAATGCTGTTTTTTTGTGATTTATATATGACCACACCAGGTCCTGCTGTGCTGTAGCCTTCTGGAGTCTTTCTCCATTTAAACACTAGTCCACTGCTCTATTCTTCCTGCCAAAGTGCATAATCTTACTTTATCCTACATAACATTACAGCTGCCAAGTTTTTACCTATTCATTTAACATATCCATTTCCCCATCAAGACTCTTTGTGTCATCCTCAACATTTGCCTTCCCACTTTTTTTGTGTCATCCTCAAATTTGGAAAGGGTACATTGACTTTGGACATCCAAGTCATTAATATGTATTGTAAATAATTATAGCTCCAGCACTGATCCCTGTGGCAGTCCACTAATTATAGGTTGCCATCCTGAAAGCGGCTCCTTTATCCCTCCTCTGTATTTTCTACTCGTTAGCCAATCTACTATCCATGCTAATATACTAACCCCAGCACCGTGGAGATCCCATTAGTTAACATCACTGAAGACTTGCATTAAGTTGAATTCTTAATTAATGCCAACTTCCTGATGCATTTATCTAATTGTTTTCCTAGAGGGTTATCTCCCGTAGCTATGGGTTTGGAATGAATGATTACTTTGCCTCAATTGAGAAAACCTCAGATTGTGGTGCTGAGTGACTTTGAACAGCTTTGAGCACTGACGTCCGGACTGCAGCCTGGCTTTATCAGTTCAATTACAAGGGCACTAGTGGAGTAAATAGCTTAAGAGCAAACGTGCTGTTGCCCTGTAGATCATAGAGTTGATGCCATTCGAATGGAATACATCATTGCTTAAAGCGTGTATGAGAACAGAATGAAAAAGTGAGATGACCCTTCAGGTCATATGAACAGTGCATTTGAAATTCATGGAGTTAAAAGAGACTCCATCTTAACAGGCACCCCTGTTGTGTTCAGGGAGCTGATCACACACCAGTTTGGACAGGATAGTCTTCATACTCTGAAGGAAGTGCCAACATTATTCTATGCTCTAGCTCCTGTACGCATACACTGTCTCTAATTTTCTTCCTATAGCATACTTACGGCGGTGTGAACCACGTCCTTGAACAGTTATTGTCCATGTTGAATATCATGAATTATAAAATTTTGGCCCACCGATAGTGAGGGAAGAGCAATATAATTCCAACTCTGGATGATAGATGGCTGGGAGGAGTTCTTGCAAGCAGAGGAGTTTCCATTCATCTGCTACCCTTCATCTCCAAGATTGTAGGTTTACAAGGTGCTATTGAAGGAGCCTTGATAATTTGCTGTTGTGTTTTCCATAGATATAACACAGACTTATTGTCCTGTGTGGGAAACTGTCATCTGCCAATTGTCCCTGACTGGCATAGAGCTTTCAGCACAATATTTGAAAACCCAGTGCCTCCTTTGGACTCTTGCAGCCAGGTTTCCTTTTCCCTTATTGTCAGCAGTTGTCATGAACATCCTCTTTGATCAATACTGGTTACCCTTAAGTAATGTCTGTCAGTAATGCTGGATTTAAACCCTAGTACTAACCAATTGGCAGCATTAGTAACAGTGGGTGAATTTTTACTCATTATAATGAGGTATTCGCACAGATTTCATGCCTTTATACTGACTTGAACAAGGGTATGGAGTGTCTGCATGTTTTCAGGAAAAATCAGATGTATGGATTATCATGCCTAATTGACTCAGATGTAGCTATTCCACAAGGATATTTCATTTCTATGATAATATGCATTCACAAGGGAAGATCAGGGCTTGACCTTGCGTGTTATGTGCTACTAGAAATGGAATACAGCAATAATTCATTTGCTTGTGTCCTCTATTGATAGTTTTACCTGCTCTGATCAATTCTAACTGTGTTCATGCTGACATTAATGTAATCCTTGAAATCTTCCAGATGCCCAGATCACTAGAAGCAGTACTGTATTGTGAGCTGTGTGTTTATTGTGAAGACCCTGAGCAATTTTGAGCTCTGAGCATTTTCTTATTGTTCTCCCAATTTTATTGAGATCGTGAACTGCCAGGTGTATTTTCATATTTCTATTTGTGTAACTAAAGGACATGCATTGGAGTTTATTGTTGAGTCACAGTGGATTTTCTTGTTGCAAATGTTACCAATAAAATATATTATTATCTTTAAAATGCTTTTGTTTTGTTATGACTGACACTGACATCAAAAGGTAAACTGTACTGAAATAGACTCGGAAATTTCAGTGTGGAAGGGAGGCTATTTGGTCGCAGACACTTCTGGCCTTGCCAATGAGAGAATTTAATTAACATCAGCACAGATATATTCACTGCTTCAGCTTCAACTGCGCATTTTAATTTAGTTCCCTTGACCTGTCAGCATTGCTTTTTGCTCAAGCCAATTCTATCAGTAGTCTAATCAGTGCTCAACATTTAAATTATTCCAGTGAACCTCCTGTGGCACTGCTTGCTTGTGATGTTTAGCTGTTCATTTTAACCTGTTACTGTATGGCCATTCCTTTAAATAGATGCATCCAGGTAATTAAAGGGCACTTGTAAATAGTGAAGCCACAAACTCTTTTGGCTCCTCTGCAGATTTGTGTCTGTCCAGGTTATTGAAGTCAGGGGAGGACTGTGGAGGATTAGACATTAATTAAGCCAATTTGGAATTGCAAGAATAATCCTATCCATCTTGTTTGTGGAGACACCTCAACTTGTCCCGACATCGTACTGTGTTGATTGTCCAGAGATGCCATAGGATCCCCTTCTGAACGTTGTATCTGAACTGCTTCTCGTGGAGTCTTGACTGCCCATTTGAAGGTACCAATCAAAATGGCAATAGCAGAATATTAATGATGGAGTTCTGCACTAGTTGCGCACACTACACCCAATGAGTAAATCAAAGAACAGTACAGGACAGGAACAGGCCCTTTGGTCCACCATGTCTGTACTAACCATGGTGCCAATCTAACCTAATCCCAACTGTCTGCACATGGTCCATACCACATTATTCCCTGCCTGTTCATGTGTTTGTCTAAATGCTTTTTAAACATTGCTATGGTATCTGCTACTACCTTCCCTGGCAGTGTGTTCCAGGCACCTACAACCCTCTTTTTAAAAAAAAACTTACTTCACACAACTCCATTAAACTTTCCCCTCTCACTTTAAATCTCTGCCGACTAGTATGAACATTTCAAACCTGGGTAAAAGACTCTGACTATCTACCCTATCCATTACCTCTCATAACTTTATATCATTCTGTCAGCCTCAGATGCTCTAGTGAAAACAATCTAAGTTTATCCCATCTCTTCCTGTAAGATAATACACTCCAATCCAAGAAACATCCTGGTAAACCTCTTATGCACCTTCTCCAAAGACTCTACATCCTTCCTATACTGTGGTGATCAGAAGTACACACAATACTTCAAATGTGGCCTTACCAAAGTTGTATACAGCTGCAGCATGACTTGCCAACGTTTATACTCAGTTCCCCGACTGACGAAGGCAGGCATGCCATACACTTTCTTTACTGCTTTATCCACTTGTGGTGCCACTTTCCAAAACTTTGGATTTGGTCCCCGAGATCCCTCTGTGTATCTATATTCCTAAGGGTCCTGTCATTTGTTGTAATCTTTCCTCTTGCATTTGACCTCCAAAAATGCGTCACCTTATTACTTATCTGGATTAAACTCCATCTGCCATTTCTCTGGCCAATTTCCCAACTGATCTATATCCTGCTGTATCCTTTGACAAACCTCCTCAAGACCCACAACTCTCAACCCATTTTTGTGTCGTAATCAGACCAATTACGTTTTCATCCAAATCATTTTCATAAAATCAACAAACAACAGAGGTCCTAACACTGATCCTTGCAGAACACCACTTGTAATGGACCTTCAGTCAGAACAATATCTTTCCACAACTATGCTTCGTCTTCTTTGACCAAGCCAGTTTTGTATCCAGGTTATGAACTCACTGTGGACCGCATGTGACTTAATCTTCTGGACCAGCCTACCATGAGGCACCTTGTTTAATGCTTTTTTGAAGCCCATTGTAGACTGCATCCATTTCCTACCCTCCTCAATCATCATCATAATTTCCTCAAAATAATTCACTCAAATTTAAGATAAGACCTCCCCAGCCATGCTATCATTAATAAGTCTATTGTTTTCCAAATCAGAGTAAATCCTGTCCTTAAGAATCTTCTCTAGTAATTTCCCTGCCACTGATATAAGGATTATGAGCTTTAATGTCCTGGATTATTTCTGTTGTCCTTAAATTAAGGAACAATGTTGGCTATTCTCCAGTCTTCTGGGACCTCACCTAAAGAATATATAAAGTTCTTTGTCAAAGGCCCCAGCAATTTCCTCCCTTGGCTAGATCCCATCAAGTTCTGGGGACTTATCAACCTTAATGTTTCTCAAAACACCCGACACCACCCCTTTCTTAATACTGGCACATCCTTGAATGGACCTACCTATTTCCTAGCTATCCTCTGGGTCCTAATATAAGTATAAAATACCTTGGGTTTCTCCTTAATTCTACTCACCAAGGACATTTCATGGCCCCTTTCAGCCTTCACAATTCCTTGTTTAAATTCTTTCCTGCTTCATTTATATTCTTCATGGGTCTAATCTGATTTCAGTTTCCTAAACCTTTACATATGCTTCCTTTCCCTTTTTGACTAACCTTTCAATATCTCTTGTCACCAGAGTTCCTGATTCTTGCCATTCTTATAGGAACATGTTTGTCCTGAACTGTGATGAACTGGCCTTTAAACGAAACCATATGTTGGATATGGATTTACTGTCAAACAGCCACCCCCAACCTAGTTTCTCAAGTTCCTGCTGAATACTATTGTAATTAACTTCCTCATAATTTAGCATTTTCACCAGAGGACCAGTCTTTTCCTTACTGTAACTACCTTTAAACTTACAGAATTATGATCATTGTTCTCAAAATGCTCCCCCAATGGAACTTGATCACCTCACCAGGATCATATCCCAGTTCAAGGTCGAGCATGGTTCCTTCCCTATTTGGACTGTTTACATGTAGGAACAAATTGCTGCAGATGCTTGAATCTGAACTGAACATAACAAATGCTGGAGATCACAGCCAGTCTGACAGCACCTATGGACAGCGAGCAAGCTAACATTTCAAGTCTAACTGATTCTTCATCAGAGCTGGCGTGAAGTGTGGAGGGACAGCATTTGTGAAGTGTTGTAAATGCTGTCCCCTCCACACTTCACTTCAGCTCTGGTGAAGAGTTGGCTAGACTTGAAATGTTAGCTTGCTGTCTGTCCATGGATGCTGTCTGACTCTCTGTGATCTCCAGCATTTTGTTGTTTCCTGAAATGTGTACATATTGTTTCAAGAAGGCTTCCTGGATGCACCTAACACATTCTGTCCCATTGAAACCCCGTTAGTAAGGAAGCCCCAATCAATATTGAAGTTAAATTCACCCACTACAGTAACCCTGTGGTTTTTATATCTTTTCAGGATCTGATTACTTATCTGTTCCTCTGTCTCCCACTGACTATCGGGAGGCCTACACTATCACACCATCATACTGATTACACCTTACTTATTCCTGATTATTCTACTCATATGGCTTAGACAATAGACAATAGACAATAGATGCAGGAGTAGGCCATTCTGCCCTTCGAGTCTGCACCGCCATTCAATATGATCATGGCTGATCATTCCTAATCAGTATCCTGTTCCAGCCTTATCTCCATACCCCTTGACTCCACTATCTTTAAGAGCTCTATCCAATTCTTTCTTAAATGAATCCAGAGACTGGGCCTCCACTGCCCTCTGGGGCAGAGCATTCCACACAGCCACCGCTCTCTGGGTGAAGTAGTTTCTCCTCATCTCTGTCCTAAATGGTCTACCCCGTATTTTTAAGTTGTGTCCTCTGGTTCGGCACTCCCCCATCAACGGAAATATGTTCCCTCCTGCCAGAGTGGAGGAGCTGGAGGAGCATTCCAAGATGGCCTCATTTAATTCAGTTGTGACATCTTCTTAATCCGTAATGCGAGTCCCCCATCCCTTTTACATCCCTGTCTATCATGCCTGAAACATGTAAACCTTGGAATGCTGAGTTGCCCTTTTCCGAACACATTTGTGGTAATACCTACAGCATTGTAGTTCCACTTACTCATCCAGGCTCTAAGCTCCTCAGCCTCACTATACTCCTTGCATTAAAATAATTGCACTTCACAAGCATTAACCTGGTCCTGCCTGTTCTTCCTATTAGACTTACATGTATGGCTTTGCTTAAGGTGAGTCCAAGAGCACATTATCATACTCTGTCTCTCAAATAAATATCAGAAAGACACTGGCACTGGCTGAATCATAGTGATGGATGCTGGGAGGTTGTTCACAATGAGAATGCAACACTGAGAATTTCAAACAGGACTATAGTTAGTGACATGAAATCCCCCGAAAGAATTTCAACTCAAAAGTCTTGCTTTTGGGGCAAAGCTGGGGCCTTCAAATAAAAATGGGTTTTATGATATGAAGGATGCTAAAGACAATTATGACAAGGACTCAAATGAATTATTATTTTGTAAGTTGTATCCATATATCTCAGAGTCAGTACTGATCAGAAATGAAGCTAAGGAACTGGCTGAATGCTGCATCGTGGTGGAAGTGACTTGCACAATGACCTATGGGAGCATAATGCAATAGGTTCTGGTCCGAATGTACCTTGTGCAATATATTTCCTGGAGATGGCAATTTTTTAATCACAAAAAGTTTTAAACTTGCTATACATTCTTTGAAAAATAACAAATTACAACATAACTTGAGTTTATATATTATGGCAGTTGATTATTTTCCTCTTCAATCCTTAGTTCCAACAAAATAACGAGTCAGCATTTATGAAAAACTAATCGGTGGGCATCGATTTCATAGGACGCAGTATTGAACGGATTAGACACTACGGAGTTAACTGCATGTGCTATCAATGCGTTGCAATGCGTGGTCTGTAATGTGTCCTTGGAGAATCCGATCAGAGTTTGAGAGCTGGTTTTAAGCAGAGCTGTGTTTAGCATCGGCAAGGGTGGAGCCTAGTCTCATGCATCCAGCAGAGAAAGAGAACTCCGCACATTCACTAGTGTCACAGCTGCATCACTGGGGAAACACTGAGAGTGCGGTATCAGCACCTTTTGCAGCCTCCTGAACAGGGACTTAGCTGGAAAGCTTTGTATTCAGGTTACTGGCGCATCATTTCCATTTGATAATTCCGATTAAGGGTTTACTGACGGCATTTACTGGTCTTCACGGCACTGTCCAAGGATTTGCCTGTGGACCGAAGAAGAACAACACTAGGATTACAAAAGCAACTGTAATAGAGGTGAAGACGGTATTTGGCAGAATAACGTTTTGATGAAATGCCTTCCGTTCTGATTAGCACGTAGAGCAAGATATTCGTGATTATATTTTGATGAAAATTTATGTTAGTCTTGGGGATTTGTCTACTGTCTCAAAAATCCAATCGTTTGTAATGATGTTGCTGTGTACACTGAAGACTGTCAGCTAGTGGGTAGAAGTGCTGTCAGAGAGATCTGCAGAAATATAACCAGGTACAGTATTTATGTTGTATGAAATGTAAGCACCATTTCTAGATTTACAAAATCATTTATTTAGAATCTTTCCTTAATTTGAAAATACGCATTGATATTGGCATCCTGCATATTATTATTGTGATTTCAGTGCTGTACATGCTTTATATCAAGATTTATTGCATACATATTCAGCACTTATTGTCATTGTCATCAGATCCTTATTCAGTATTTCATTTGTAATGGCCTTGAGAAGAAATAACTCGAATGGAATTACATCAAAGATTATGATTGAGAACCTTTGAGCCATGTTACATTTCTGGTATCTGCAATTATTTATTACATTTGAGCATTTTTATTTGATTAGTGGATTGTATCCTTCCCTTTTGTTTTATATACTGTAGGTAGAGCAGTTCTATAGTGTCTGTCATTGTCATTCTGTCTGTATAGTATTTTGACTAAAATTGAAAATAATTCTTTTCAGCAAATGTTAGGTGATTTTGCATTTGCAGTATAGATTGAAATTTTGTTGTACTGTAGCGTGGGTTATTTAGGACATGAGGGCCAAAGAATTTCACCGCCTACTCTAACACCATGACTTTGATTCTTGGATAATAACCCAATTGTGTATTAACGGCATTCCATTCTTTCAGAAAATGTGCCCTACTGAAAAGCATAATGAAATCCCTCGTGTAATATATGCTGTTTCAGCATGTGTCTGTTGGGATCAAGCCATCTGCTTCTCAACAGTTGGCGACAGTGTTCAGTACCTTGGACCTATTAGACTCACCATATTACCAAGCAGGACAGTCCTTGGAACAGGATACATATAAAAGAGCCTCAGGCTACATTGAGAGAAATCCTCCATTTTCAACAGAGTTGGTGAAGTGTTAGAAATTTCAGGTCACGTACTGTAATATAGTACAAATCTCCAATTGGATTTGGTTTGATAGATGAATTTTAGCAGCAGTTATGTTTATTGATTAACCTACCAATTGCTTTCAAATGTATTTTAGCAAAAACAATACACTGGAGTGACTTGTAGAATTTTAATGTGTGATATTTATATAACTGTACTACAATTATTTTTATTTTTATAATGGCTTTGTAGTGCATTCAAAATAAATTATCTTTTCCTGGAAGTTGAACAGGCTCTATCTGAACAAAACCTTGTCATTCTTCTATTTTTCCTGTTCCTTCTTTTGGCAATTTGCTGTGTAATAATTTACTATTGTAGTAGTGGGAGAAAATAACATTTGCAGTAAATAAGAAGGCATTTATTTTAAATAGTGCTACATGTTGAATGTAAAATTATACTTGATTAACTTTGCATCCATTTCCAGCAGCTTAATTATCTGGGACTTTTCCAAAAAAATGTTTTGGTAAATTCCTTTCATTTTGCTTAAGGGTAGCAAATGTTCACATGATTAATCAGAATAAATGTAACATTGTGCAGTATTGGATTAAATGTCAACATGAAACAGAAAGAAAAAGAGCAGTGTAAGATGATAGTTCTGGTGTTGATTTTGATAGGAATGGAAAAATGTACTGATAAGATTAGGGATTTTTTTGTACCTATAAACCCAAAAGAAATGATTCTTGATTATATCAGCTTAAATCTGGTACTTTTTAAAATTCCTACAGAAAAAAAGTGCCAGACACATACTGTAGTTAACTACCCAGTTGACATTTGTACTGACTTGTTAGTAATAGTAAATCTGATATTAGCAGTGACCTGAATTAAGTAGCTAATTATTCACGGGTTGCTTTTTCAGAAGAGCCAAATATAGCAATTATGTGAATCTTAATTTAGAAAGCTAGTTTAAATTGGTGTTGAAAACAGCAAGGCCTTTCTCTGGAATTGCACTTCAGGCCCTAAAACATGAACATTTCTTTTGAGAATTTTATACAGAAGTGTTAAATTTGGTGCACAGGTCCAGATAAACTTCTCTTTCTGCTTGTATTGCAACAGACTGTTTATACAATATCCAAAGTCGTAGACAGGAAGTGTACAATAGATAAACATACTCTTGTCCCCAGTCTCATGTGAATATTAAAGAAGTTGACTGTTTAGATACTCAATTCACAATATAGAAGTTGTTGTTCTTACAATATGTTGGATGGAAATACTCATTCATTTCATCAGCTAGTTATGGCTCTGTCCTGACATGGTAGTGTTGAATCAATAGTTGTTTTTCTGCAGAATTTTGGAATTTAATTTGAGCCGAAAACAGCAATGATCCCATAGCTTTATTTAACTCTGTACTAAAGTTATTTGGGCCATGAGCTAGACCAACAAGATTGTAAAATGTCATTGAGGTGATTTATATTTAGATATTACCGAATTGGCATCTTAGTACCCTGTCGCAGCAACACAAAAAGCTAAAATCCATGTTTTATCCCATTCTTACATATAAGGAAGAGTTCAAATCATACTTCCAGCATTTTCTTCTATTTCAAATTTCTAGCACCAATAGTATTTTGCTTTTATATAAGTAGTAAGTTGCAGGGCTTGTGTTGACTTGCATAGTGTTGGTGATCAGCCTGATGTTATTGATAGGATTTGTCCTTAAAGCATTCTGCATCCATACATGTATTAACTTCCCAAGACATGCTATGTTGTTTATATCTTGTTTTATCTGTGTCTGGTTCTGCACAACATGAATTAGCAAAATGGTTAAGTGAACTGTTGGAACCAGTTTTAAGTCTGTTTTCTACTTACTGCGTGAAGGATTCTTTCACTTTAAACCACACAAGACCTGCATGTCAGTAACAGTTCTCTCAGCACTGGTAGCCCATTCAGCAATGTACACTCCAGGAAGTCATCCAAGTTTGCACTCGGTCTCTATATCATGCCAATTTAGATGTATCAGCAGTGTCTGAATCTGCTTTCATGGAGTTCATGAACTTAGCAACTCATGATATTGAGTTTACTTTCATCAAGACTGCATCCTACCCAAAATCAATATGTATTGCCATTATATCCTTGTCGCCCTAGATTACAGCAATATCTTCATTAGTTTCCATGACTTCAATGGAATAACAACCAACCTGCTCTCTGTTGCATACTTAACAGCACTATGGGTATTCCTCTAATACAGGAAAGCAGCAGTTCAAGAAGACAACTCACCACCACCTTTTCCAGGAGAGTTAGGGACAGACAATAAATGTTGAGCTTCGAGCAATATCCAAAATCCTTGGAATTAATTTTGAAAAATCTTACGATTCATAGATCATGTATTTAATATATGTGCAGCAGCTATATCTAAGAATTTTCTGAGATGCTTTATTTAGGCCTCATGATGTGATCAGATTCACTTTTGAAATGGAGCAGTCAACCCAGCTCCCTTCAATGTGCTAACTAAGAAGTCCATAAATGGATTCTGTATTACTGACCACCACAACCAGTGTTAAGCTACCAAAACCTATTGAAATTTTCTTGTGTTACAAGGTTAGCCTCATTGGCACCCTCATAAATAGGGCCTTGATCATTTACTTACCATGTGTGCTTGATGCTAAGATTGTGATTATCAAAATTATCCTGGAGACAACGATTAAACTAATAAAATCATTGTTTGCTTTATATTGTGCAAACTCATAAAGCAATCTAAGGCCACTACATGTGACCCAAAAAGTATCTCGTCTACCTTAGATTTCTTTGGAGGGGGAAGATGCCTCACAAATTTGAGCAACAGGTGAAACTAGCTGTCTTGTAGCTAACTTGCAGGATACATGTGTGGTATATTGTACTAAAAATATACTGTCATGCGAAAGTAACATTTTGCCAAACATGAATGTATAATATGGAATACAAGTTTCAGTGTAATGCCAGATTTATGCGTTCTACATCCCAACAACCGGTGGACTGTATTGACCAATATGTCTGTGGAGAATGACTGTACTCAATCAGGTCATGCCAGCAAAATTCAGAAAATGATGTCCAACATTAGATGTGATTCTATTATTGGGCAACATTTTTTATGTAACCTTGACTGCACTAAGGATTACCGCAGAAACCAATCTGGCATTATCAGTTTGGTCTTGCACATGCTAGAATCTGTAATTATTTCCATACAGGAAAGGGTTATCGAGCTAGCCAAGTGCTGCAGCAAAGCAGTGGCCTGTCCATTCAAATTTATCTTGTTTGTTTGAATTTACTCAGTTAGCAAAGGTAGCTGACAGTTCCGGCTATATCGACAAGCCAATCATAGTCCAACCAATCAGCACCATCTTCTTATGCTGTATGAATTGTTCCACATTTTCTGAAGTTGGTTTTCATGTGTTTCAATCCTGATTAGTGCAAGATGAAACTCTTTGATTTTGTTCCTTTTTAGCAGTGTTTAAGTTCTGTGTTATCAAATAATTGCTTGGTTTTATATACTCTAATTTCTCTTTGTAATAAATATGTACAGTTTCTGACAACAATGAGGGGTCTTTTTAAAGTGGATGCTGAACCTTGGCTAGTGGTAGCTCTTTGACTTATCTGTGTTGAAGCTAGTTGTGCAACATGTGACAGGACCTTTGATGTTTATTAATTTAATATGAAACATCGGTGCATTTTTACACTTGGATTTGCAGTGAACAATCATTTTAACTTAGAATGTTTGAGGTATGAGAGTCATAGAGTCATACAGAATGGACACAGACCCTTTGGTCCAACTAGTCCATGCCGACCATGTTCCCAAACTAAATTAGTCCCACCTGCCTGTATTTTGCCCATATCTCCCCAAACCTTTCTTATTCATGTACTTGTCCACATGTGTTTTAATATTTAACTAAACTTACATTCACCATTTCCTCTGTCAGATCATAACCCATACATGAAGGTCTCTGTGTAAAAAAGTTGCTCCTCATGTCCTTTTTAAAACATTCTCTTCTCACCTGAATAGTATATCCCCTAGTTTTGAACTTCCCCAAACTAAGGAAAAGACCCTTTCTGTTCACCTTATCTATGCCCATCATGATGTTATAAACCCGTAGAAGATCACCCCTCAACCTCCTGTACTCCAATGAAAAAAAGTCCAGCCTATCTTCATACTCCGAATTCTTCAGTCCCAGCAACATTCTGGTAAATTTTTTCTGAACTCTGTCCAACTTAATAATCTCCTTCCTATGAGGGGTGATCACAATAGCATACAATTCTCTAGAAGAGGCCTCATCAATGTGCTGTACAACCTCAATACGACGTTCCAATTCCTGTACTCAATGGTCTGAGCAATGAAGGCAGCCATGCTAAATGCCTTCTTAACCACCCTCTCTAATTGTAAAGGCAAGTTCAAAGAATTATGTACCACCAATGCTAGGTGTTTCTGATGTACAATGCTATCCAGGGCCCTGTTATTAATTGTATAAGTCCTGCCCTTGTTCGTTTAACCAAAATGCAATACTTTGCATTTATCCAAATTAAACTCCATCTGCCACTCTTTGGTCCATTGACCCAGTTGATCAAAATCTCTTTGTAACCTTGGATACCTTCTTCACTCTCTAATGTATCACCAATTTTGGTGTCATCTGCAAACTTACTAAGCATGTCTACTATATTCTCATCCAAATCATTTATATAAATGATGAACAAAAGTGGACCCAGAACCAATCCCTGTGGAACTCTGCTGGTCACATGGCTCCCATGCGAAAAACAACCCTTCACCACCACCTTCTGTTTCCTACCATAAAGCCAAATTTGTCTCCTTCAGAAGTTCCCAGGCTACTGCCAAGCTCTGCATTGTGTGCAAACCTAGTGATGTGTCCAGCCATTAGAATAGAGAACTACATCCTCTGTGAAATTCCACAGCTGAAGAAAGCTGCTTTTATTCAACAGAAGTGTACTGTTTGATCCATCCGGGGGAGGAGGCCAGTCAGTCATTATTTAGGAATTAATCTTTTCCCCCTCCATTTAACCCAAGATTTCTAAAGAATCCATTTTATACTGGTTTGAGCACTTCACTGTCAGCATTTTTTACATTTCATGTTGGAATGTAACTAACAGATCAATATTTGAAATGTTCCATACTGCTGTTTTGGATGTTAGTTACTGTAGTATCAATGAAATTTCTATCTAGCATCTATCTGTGTGGGTATTAAAATTTAAGTGTTATATAGTCATATCTTGTTTTATGATGGCACCGTGGAAGCAACTTGTGACAGTTGGCTACATTAAAGGTGCCATATAAATGCAAGTTCTGACTAACTTCAAGGTCATTTTTGCTTTCTGCTCTGTAGATCATGATTCTACTTGTGAGGCTATATGATGGTGGCATATTTATAATCCAGAACTTGTGACAGTTTCTTGAGCACAGTATATAAAACAACATGTTCCCACATTCTGGCACAGGCCCATACTTCTGTACAATATAGTTAAATTTTCAAACTCCAATGCTACTCTATGCAATAATTTTACTTATCATGCACAAATAGTTTTGAATTCCTCTCAGGCAATTGATATGCCGGTAACTGAGAAACGCTGATGGTATTCTTAGAAACTTAAATTAGTGCAGAGATATTGGTGTAGAACTATGTAATGGATATACTGTATTTTGAATGATGAACCTTAACTAAACCTGCTATGCTCAAAATGTGCATATATGACCACGACGGATAAGTCATCTGGGTATCATATTTCTGAGACTGAGCTATTAAAATAGGGTTCTAAAGGGCAGAATATTCTAGTCCAGAATGTGCACTGTCAAGCTCAAAATATATCTTCACATTCCACTGGCTCATAATCTGTGTCTCTAAATTTGAATTAATGGCTTGTCCAATTGAGAATTACAATTCTGGATGTGACAGAAAGAAGAGAATCTGTATTACGTCTGCCAGAATAGCTTAAAATAACTAATGTGTTTTAACTTGACTCGGTTAGTTGCACTGATTTCTGGATTGGAATATTGATGTTGGAATTCAATTTGTTTTCATAATCTAGGCTGATTGTTTTATGCACTGGTAAGGTTGTGTCTATTGTTGAGAATCCCTCACTTCAGGTAGAGATTAATTGAAGGTTCTGACTTCCTCCATTGCTCAAATAGACATTCATGGCAAATCATATTCTTTATGTCCCATCAGACATTTCTCCCTCAAACAAAAATCAGTGATTCGTCTTATTGCTGTTTATGGACTATTGCTCATGCAGAATAGCTTTTGCGTTAATCTGCATGACAAGTTAGTGCATTTAAAAGTAATTTCTTGTGCATAGTGTTTGAGATGTTTGAATTTGATAAGATGTTATGCAAGAACAACTTTAGCTGGTCTAGACCACAATTATACCCAATGTTGGATGCTATAATTTAGTAAGGCTATGAAATTTGTGGATTGTAAGCAGAATAACTAGCAAGACGTTGGGAATTAAAACATTTGGTTTTAATTAACCAAATATGCGAGGGGTCTTCTAGTCAGAATACAAAAGTTCAATGATCTGTTCGAAGTGTTCAAAATTATGACAGCTATTGATAAATTACTTATGGAAAAAAGAAGTAATTTGATGAACACCTAAAGAGGATCATGTGAATGGAGGGAGAAGTAAGGACTATTTTCACTCAGTGTTTTGCCATATGCAGAAAACATGGTGGCAATATAATTGACAATAGTTATTAACTAAATCCAGTCTTTGAGATGTTCTGCTGATTACACAAATGAGTAATGTGGTATATGAATTTCCATGCCAATGTGATATTGACGTATGTGTGTTGTATATCCTGAAGACTAGTAGACTGTGTCAAGCATGACTATTTACAGAAAACAAGGCACTGATTGTATTTATAAATCTATTTAAAGTAAAATACATTGTCCAATTTTAGATGCGATTCTATGAGCAACATTTACAATCTAATCCTTTATGTGTGAAGAATTAAACTGACAAAACATATGATGATCATTTTTTGGTTATTTCCTCAGAACAACACCTTGGTCAATCAGAGCCAACCTGCCTAGATTAAAATTTAAACGAAGCATGGCAGTTAATTGTCATTCATTAACAGACCCATTCTCTATGGTAACACTTCTACCAATCAGAGTCTCCTTGCCAACCAATCATCACTGTCTTTTCATCCTGTACAAATGTTGTTTTCCCTTTTATGTTGGTATTGATGTGAATTATGCTGATGAGTGCAAGATGAAAATCTTTAACTAAATGTTTTTTTTAGTCGTATTCAAGTATGCACTATCAAAGGTTTATAATGTGTTTTCCTCACTTTGATGTTAATTGCTTCTGTTGTATATGATATAATCACTGAAGCTAAAGATTAAAGATAAACTCATAATATTGCCAAGAAGTGGAGAAATTCATTATAAAAGAGCTTGAATGGAGTTGACTTATTGCTTTCTATTTGGTGAGTGGTCTAGTGGATCACCTGCATTGTACATGTAGTGTATATAAAGTTCAGTTTGGAAATACAATAATTTTATTACACATGCTGCCTTTCTTAAAGCTGTATTGAGAGTTCAAGATGAAAAATAAGACTTTTATTGAATGAAACAAATGCCACCATTTAGTTTTAATATGGTTTGCTATGTGACCTGATTGTTGACACATTGAAAAATCTTAGGAACAGTCCAGTGCAAAAATATCCCTAGAAATATGCTTAATTTTAGCCGCTGCCTCCTTTTGGCAAAGTATGTGTTCTTCTTCAGAAGTCTCTCAGAATTAAGCATGACTTGCTCCCATTCCAGTTTGATGTAGTCTGAGAGAGCATGTAAGTCCAATGTAGACTGTGCAACACATGGGGTAGTTGATGCTGAAGGGTTGGGTGGATGACTCATTTGGGGCTTTGTGCTGTCGCCCCAATCCTTTGACTTTGCTTCTGCCTGTTCCCCATGAAGTCAATGTCTTTAGTTCCTCCTGAGATAAACCTTTCTCCAATTTTTAGGCCACAAGTTGGGAACACCAAGAGGCAGCATGTACGTTTCGTCTCTTTAGGGATGCTTTGAGGAAATCCCTAAAGTATCTCAGTTGTTGTTCTGGGAGTCTCCTTCAGTGACTGCATTCCAGTCAGAGCAGTTGCTTCAGGAAGCTGGTGTGAGGCATATGAAGATTGCATGCACCACTTTGGATTGTGCAGTCCTAACACTTTATATGAAGTTTTTTTTTGTCTTGGGGCTGCGGACATTTTATAGGGTGTTTTTTTGATTTTGGGATCCATCGTTATAACCTCTGTAGAGAATGGCAACTTTAAAAAACAAAACTACTGGCTGAAAGAATGAAACAGCATGATTTCATATGAGCATGAGAGTTAAGAGCAAGGGTAGGCAATCTAGCTGCTCAAACCTATTCAGCCATTCAACAAGACCTTGGATGATCTCATCGCAACATCAACTCTACAATCCTACAATTGTCTGAGTTATTGCTGTCAATCTAGGGCAGCATAGTGCCTCAGTGGTGAGAACTGTTGTTTCACAGTTGTTTAATTGCACCCTCGGGTTACTGTCTGTGTGGCGTTGCATATTCCCCAATGTTTCTGGGTTTCCTCCCACAGTCCAAAGATATGCAAGTTAGGTGGATTGGACATGCTAAATTGCCCATAGTGTCCAGGTATGTTCAGGCTAGGTGGGTTAGCCATGGGTGATTCAGGGTTACAGGGATAGGGTAGGGCTGGGTCTGGGTGAGATGCTGTTCAGAGGGTCGGTCTGGATTAAATGGGCCTAATGGCCTGCTTCCACCATTGTAGGGCTTTTATGATTCTATGAATACTTCTTTAAGTATATTCAGTGACCCTCTCTCCAACGCTGCAAGAATTAAAAAAAAAGTTTTGTTAGCTGTGAAATACTTTGAACCTTCTAAGGATGTGAATGGTGATATATAAATCCCAGTTTTTTGTTACAGATCAGCATTCTCCTGAATGAAGCATTTTCTAGTGTAATAGAGATGCTTTCATTCACTGAATGACCTGCTGAAAGTGGGAGCAGACTACTTGGTAGTTCTCAACTTGCTGATGGAGAATGAATTTAGGTTGAGGTTGAGATATGTCCTCTTGGCATATATTTGAAAATGGACAGGAAGGCAGGCCATTGTAATGCTAGGGTGCAGCGATGAGAGCTGAGCTCGCAAATATTCTGCTGAGCTAAGTCTCTCCCCAACAGTGGGTTACTTTTCCAGAATTGAAAGGTCGATTCAGGTGTTTGTAGTCTCTCAGAACTCTCTGACATCACTAGGACTTGAGTGGCACAATGTGTAGTATTCCTACCTCTGAGCCAAGAGGCCACGTTCACGTCTCACCTTCTCCCGAGGTATGTGATAACATCTCTGAACAGGTTGACGAGATAATACTCAAAATAACTGAATAGGAAAGCATTTTTAGAATGTGGGGAGTAGGTAGATTGAGGAATCAACAGATTGAGTATCTCACCTAAGACTTCATTTAGAGCATCACCAACACTCGCTGATGGCATTAAAAGATCTAATTTCCCAAAATACTTTCCAAAAAGCTATCGGTAACCTTGCATTCATACAGAATTCCCTGAAACATTCATTGTGAATTTGACACAGATGTAAGAACTGTTTTCTTGCATTATATTTGAATGTTCTGTTGCATGAATGAAAAGCTTTGTGAAAGCTCAGGCAATGCAGGACTGGCCATTTATTTCTCTCGAAATGCCATTCGTTAGTTGCAATGGTCTTTCACCTGAATGAAAAAAATCCCTAGAATTTGCAGTCTCCAGTGAAATGTTCAATTTATTGTGAGCTGTTGAACTCTACATTATTATGATATTTGATATCTTGTACTCCACCACTGCCAGCCATTCCAATGATGTTGTCATATATTTTTATACGCTACCTGAAGCAGAAACTCCACAGAATCTTAAGTTTATATATTTTCATGTTAATTGACAAACCTTTTTCTGCCATTATTGATCTTAAATTAATAAATCAATAAGTCCAGGATACCGGACCATGTATTGTTCCTTGGTTCCTTCAAATCTAAGGTTGTCTAGTGTAGATTAAGATATCAGTGTTTCTGGTCTAACCAGGAGCGTCTTGTTGAGTAACAGTGCTGAGAGTATGCTACACCGACAGCAGCAGCTCAAGAAAGCAACTCACTATACCACCTTCTCAAGGACAATTAGAGTCAAAAACATGCTGGTCTAGCCAGTGATGCCCACATCCTTATCTCAACACTGCCATTATTTATAGGTTATATGACTATGACTGAAGTTACGTCAGAGACTGTTGGGAGCCCACTAACCCCAGATTTGTCTCCTTGAAAACTCCGTCTTTACTCGAATCAAGTCCTAATGATATCATCACAATGGGTGGTGCTTACTTCACTTAATCCAGTATTAACCTTTTCAGACCTATACACAGCATCATGTGTTTAGCATTTTGTTTATCAATGTTGCAATAATACAGCTTAAATTTTGCTGTATTATAATTTTTATACCCTGTTGCTTAATTTGTAGTGTTTGACAGGTGGTGCTATATGTGAAATAATATTTATACAGTGTCAAGTTGTATATTTACCTGAATTGAATTGAAGTCTTCATAACCTGCTTACTTGACAGTGGCTTAAGCATTTGAGTTGAGCATGTTATATATTAGGATAGAGTTCAGCACACATGAGCATGCATGCATTATCTAAATGAGAGGAAGTTTCTTCCTTTATTCCAAGGCATTTGCTTCAGGCGGTTTTTAATCATTAAAAATCAGTTTGGGCAGAGAGAAATGAAAGGCATGGAGCATACGATGGAGCTCTTGACTTGTTTAAACATAGGTCAGGTGACTTTGAAGGTCAGACAGCTGAGCGTCCGACCAACAATTGTGCTTACAGTCTTGATCTCGCTAGCTAACTGTGCTCATGTCTTTATTTACAGTGCCCGCAGACCTGACTCCAGAGGAGGAGATAGAGCTAGAAAGTATCCGCAAACGCAAGCAGGAGCTCCTGGCTGACATTCAGGTAAGCAGCTGGTTGTCTCAGATGGTAGGCAAACACACAAGATTTCAATGTTTGATTGCTGTTTTTACAGTTTTAGTTTTGTTACCAGTTACAAAACAGATGTGATTGATTTCTTGAAGACTTAGTATTTTTTTAAGCAACATATGTTTTACAGTCGTAGAACACATAAAAGTTTGAATTTTTTTTTCCCAAGTAAGTGGCTTTCCTGTGACTTGTACAAACCATTTTCTATTAATCATGTTTGAGGATTATATGCTTACGTGATTCTTGCTGGTTCAGCATGCATTCACATATATGTTTGACATAAAAATATTCCATTGTTAGGTTAGAAAACCAGTAAGTAACTGTATTTGAGTCACAGTGTCACAGCAATGCTCCATATGAAATAATTAGACTGTCCTGAAATTGGAAATTGTTATAAATAAAAAAAGTGGTTAACTGATAAGAAGCAACTGTGAATTTTAGTGGATAATTTGCAGAAAATGGAGGCATGACTTCATTTACTATGATAGGCCAAATCTTGTGAGAGGTGGTTATGGGTTATGGAGATAGTTTGAATCAAAGGCATTGAAATGTTTGATCAGCCATAATTGTAGTAAATGGCGGAGCAGTCTTGAAGGGATGAATTCCTGTTCCTTTTTTCCTCTTCACCATTGGATTGCGCTGCCCTCCTTTTCCACTTATCCTACCGAATGGTCCACAAAGGGCCATCAGGAAATATGGAGTAACCTGAGAATCTTGCAGCACAGCAGCTTTGGAGGCCAAGCTATGCCCCTTTTAATGGCAATTACTTCTATATTCTGGGGTTTAAAGGTCCCAAAAGCATTTTGAGAAGCTAGAGAGTGAAGATAATTGGTGAGGGCAGATAGGTCAGTAAGGAGTTAGATCGGGTGATAGCTAAGCAGGTTGGGCAGGGAATATCTCAAAGGAGGTGTCTAGTTTGGGTGAGGTTTGCAAGGGGTGCATCCTCAATTTTACAGTTATTTCAGAGATTGCTGCAGGTTGTAATCACCAGTCACCCTGCTGTAGGAAGGATGTTATTAAATTGGAAAGGTGCAGAAAAGATTTACAAGGATGTACTGGGACTGAAGGGAATTTGAGTTATAAGGAAATGCTGGATGGGCTGGGTCTTCTTTCACATTATTATAAGAGACTGAGGGATGACCTTATAGAGGTTTACAAAATCATGAGGGGCATAGATAGCAAAGGTCTTTTCCCTAGCAGGACATATTTTTAAGGTGAGAGGAGAAAGATTTGAAAGGGACCTGAGGGGCAATGTTTTCACAGAGAGGGTGCTTCGTATGTGGAATAAAATGCCAGAGCAAGTGGTACACTTATGACATTTAAAAGACATTTGGACAGATACATGAATAGGAAAGGCTTAGAGGGATCTGAGCCAAATTCAGGCAAATGGGACTAGTTCAGTTTGGGAAATTTGATTGATGTGGACGAGTTGGACAGAAAGGTCTATTTCCATGCTGTGTGACTGAGATTTTTTTCAGAGAAAATATTCTGACAAGTCTGTTGAAACCCTCCAAAGTCTCCAACTTGGAGTTAGTTTTTTTATAGGAAGGTTCCAGATACAGGGTAATGGCCTGATGGAAGTTCATATTTTCTGGAAATTCCCAAATAATTGGTTAATTGGGACCACTGAGAGGCAAGAGATCCAGCAGCACCACTGTCAGGATAATTAACTGCAACAGTTAACTTTCAATCAGAAGATCTGGGGCTCATGCTTTATAACTTTTCAGGTACCCCCTCTTCCCCACCCCTCATTTAAAGTATTTTAGTGGAACTTTTCCTGCATTTTTCAATTTCCAAACAGTGAACTAACTGTCATTATCTGTGTATTGCTACATTTTGTCTTCAATCATTTAGATTTTAAATAACATTTCTATTATCGTATTGTTATGAGTTATAGAGTCATAGAGATGTACAGAATGGAAACAGACCCTTCGGTCCAACCCATCCATGCCGACCAGATATCCCAACCCAATCTCACCTGCCAGCACCCGCCCCATATCCCTCCAAACCCTTCCTATTCATATACCCATCTAAATGCCTCTTAAATGTTGCAATTGGACCAGCCTCCTCCACTTCCTCTGGCAGCTCATTTCATACACGTACCACTCTCTGTGTGAAAAAGTTGCCCCTTAGGTCTCTTTTATATCTTTCCTCTCTCACTCTAAACCTATGCCCTCTAGTTCTGGACTCCCTGATCCCAGGGAAAAGACTTTGCCTATTTACCCTAACCATGCCCCTCATAATTTTGTAAACCTCTATAAGGTCACCCCTCAGCCTCCGACGCTCCAGGGAAAACAGCCCCAGCCTGTTCAGCCTCTCCCTATCGCTCAAATCCTCCAACCCTGGCAACATCCTTGTAAATCTTTTCTGAACCCTTCCAAGTTTCACAACATCTTTCCGATAGGAAGGAGACCAGAATTGCATGCAATATTCCAACAGTGGCCTAACCAATGTCCTGTACAGCTGTAACATGACCTCCTGACTCCTGTACTCAAGACTCTGACCAATAAATGAAATGAGTTATGAAAGATCTGGTGAAGTATTATGCAAAACAGACTGCGAATAATCAATCATAGTTTATCCCCTCAAGACACAACATTACTGTTACTTACTGGAGGTCTAATTGCTACCAACTCCATTTGTATTAAAGAGGTGTGGGTCTAAGACGCTGACTGCCCAATGCTCTGTTTTCAAGTGATTGATAGGAGTTTAATCCTCTGGTATGAGTGGGCAAGAAGCAAACACTTAAATCTAGCCAGAAGTGCAATGCCTTCCGTGTTACTAAGAGTGAAAATATGGCCTGCAGTTCCCACTTCTGAAACAAGGGTTAGGCGCTTTGGATAAAAAATAAGTATTTTTTCCAATAGTGGCCATAGACAACTGTACCCTGGAAAATCAATTTTACATACCAAAAGGGCTGCCTGTTAGGGTCCAAAAAATTATGGATTTGCACACTTTGTGGGGAGGAAGAGCAAAAGTATTTGTCCCAACTCCCATTTTTCAAAGAACATGATTCACCAATGCCACCAGTACTCAATTATTATTCCAATCCTTGATTGTTGTCATTGTCGGGCACCCTTGCCCCTCGATCCTCAGTCTGTTTGTACTTCATTCGGGGTCATGCTGCTCCTTCACTTAGTTGTAATACCAGCAATTGCCTGACCTTCAATTGCCCTTTGCTCTTGGACCTGTGTGCTTCAATGTACATGTGGTCAGCAATCCAATGTCAAAAGCAGCTGATACCTCGTGCTGCCTCCACAGCAATTGGATGCATTCGAATTTGTCCAGGGAACATGATGTTGTTTGGAATGTGCAAATTGTGACTTGATATGTGACCACTAAACCTACCTAGTAAGCAGAGAAGGAGTGTGCAGACCAGTATTTGGAAAATTGTCTAGTTTGTTTATTCTAATTGAATATTCAACTTACTTGCATCTGGAGAAAGTGCTAACTGTTTTATGAATATCTAGAAAAGGCATCTAGGCACCCACGCAAACAGAAGTACTAATTCTCTTAACTTCTAATGTTACCATCAAAATCAGGACTGCTGCCAACAGCAATCATCTTAAGTGAAGGAATCATTAGTTTGACTGCTTTAGATAATTTTTAATTACTTAACCAGTTCTACAAGGATGTAAAATATTAATGGTATATTGTGCATTGCTTAGTAAGGTTTGATTGTAACTTCTCCTTTCTAGAATGTGCTTGAAAATTCTGTTCAATAGATCCACACGTCTCCAATTCTATTCAACATTATATTTTACAAAAATAGTACAGGCAGATGTTAATCAAAAAAATATATTAAAAGCACATTTGTCTTTCCACAATTTCCATTTAATGTTCACTTTTTCTTTCTATATTTCAAGCCAGAGACTTTAAATCCTCTCCAGACAATTGAGCACCTAGTCTGGGCTGACATTTCAGTATCTTATTAAAAGATTGCTGCATTTTTGGAGGTGTCGCTTTCAAGTTAGAAGTTATGGATTTAAAAAATACTAGGCCACAACACAAAGAAGATAAGCAAGCTGTGCCAACATTTATTGCTCAATAATCATCCTTCAAACAGATTGCCTAGTTATTTAACTCATGGTTGTATGCAATTGGTTGAAATAATTTAACTACAAAAAATGCATATTAAAAGTCTATGAGTTGCCTTGGAATTTTTTAGGATTTTTGAAGATTACAAAAGGTGTATTTTTCTTCTTTTCTCTACAATGGGTGAGTGGGCATATTCGACGCATCAAGGGAAACCCTCTGAATTTTCTTCACTTTTAATGTTTAAAATAATGGAATTCTTCTAAGCTTGAGTGCTGTACAGCAAGATTGTAGCAGTTATTGTAATTATTTTGTCATTACAATTGCTTTTCTTTCCTTTTTGATTATAGGGTAATAATTTGCAGATCTGACTAGGATGGGTGTATTGTATGAAAAGCTGATACAACATGTAGTCTCCAATACTGCATTTTACAATAAATATGCACTCATGCTGTTTCTAATAGTGTAGATAGTTGAGCAAATTTATTCAGTTAAAATAAGCAGGGACTGCATTCTCATGTTGTACTTTTGCTCATGGTTTGAAGAATCAAGTTAAAATTAGGTTAGAGGATCATTAAACTTCTGCCTGAGGGATGTATGTATAGAAATATTATTCAGAGGCACTCATATTTTCCATAGGGAAATAAAATGGCCAACAGGAGCTGTAGCATATTCATATTCAATTTCTGATTTCATACCCAAAGGCAATCACATCTTAAATGACAATGTTTCTTTTATCTTGTTCTGTCTGTTGAATTATTATGTAATATAATCTAATTCACCTATTTCAATTGTTTTTCTTCAAATTGTAGAAGCCACAGATTATGTTTGTCTCTGTATACATGATAGCTAAGGTTGGTTATGTTGAATCAATATGACATATCTAGAAAATTAAAGCAGCAATTTAAAGTATTTCTTGTAAATGTAAGAAACTCTTTACTGTAGCATTTCCCTTTGAAATAATTTAAACAAAGAACCAAGATTACATTTTGAAGAGATGACATGCATTGGTTGACTCAGGTCATAGCTATACTATCAGAGCACCTAATGAAATAGTGCTCCGCCCAAACTAAGTACTTTTGAAAAGCTAATTACTGAAAGTCTATGAGAATCCATTCAATCGACAGCTTCTATCTTTCATGCCAAAGAATGACAAATTGGGAAATAGTGCATAAAGCAACATTAAACTGCCAGAATAAGTAACAGCACTATACTCTATTTAGCTTGACCAGTATTTGGTCAGTAATGCTTTCATGTTCACCTATGCCCTCATTCAATCTTAAATCTAAATGTTTTGAATTGAGCTGAAATTTATTTTCATGGGAAATCATTTTAATAGCCTCATATGAAACCTATAGTGAGTAATTTGAGATGACAAGTGTTTTATTATTTTTTAAAATTTTGTTTATTCTGATGGTGGAAAATAGTTAAGAAGCAGCTCTGACTTTTTCCACTCACACCCTTTTGTGGTAAAATTACCAACAGCAAATGCTGGGAAAGTAATCTCAAATTCAAGGTGCCTGCTATTAATATTAAACCCTCCCAGCAATTTGTGCTGTGAGGAAGATATGCTATGAGTTCAAGTTTGCCACCAATTAAACTGATTTATTCTATTTTGTTGTTTGCCTATGGAAAAAGTTCCATGTCACTGAAAGCCCATATCCTGAAATTGCTGTATTTATTGGATTAATATAACCACAGTTATTTTGGGCTGATAAATCATGTTGAAAGGACCTGTTAATGTAGAGTTTTGTTCTCAACATAGCAATGAACTTTGGAGGACCAGAAAGTAGACAATGGCACTGTGGATTCTCACTTCAACAGGTGATAAGTTGTTTCTTGAGGCTATTCAACTTGGAACACTTGTTTTTCCTTAGTTTTCCTTTCTGCCCCTTTTATTCTCCTCCCGCTCTTTTAGTCCACCACTTTGCTTTTGTATTTGACTCATTCCAATCACTCAGTCACACTCTCACGCACTAAGACACACGCACACTCAGATGCTTACGCACAGTCTATCCTTTGCTCACATACTCACTCCCTCCATTCCCTACACACTCTGTCTTCTACTCTTGCTCTCCCTGCCTTTCACAAACATCTTCGCTGTCTCTGCCTCCCTTTTCCATACACACATTCTCTCTGCTCCCTCACATTTTCTTGCTCTCTTTCTCTACTCCCATAAAACATTCTTCCTCGCGCGCTCTCTGTCTCTCACTCTCTCTCTCTGCCTCCATATATTAATTTTCTCTCTCAATCTCGTATGCATACTGGAACTCTTTTCCTCCCACACACTCACTCTCTGCCTTCCATAATGTCTCTTTCTGCCTCCCACATTCTCTCTCACACACAATCCCAAGACTTGGGAGGCCTACTCTGCTGGTTTGAGCATAGTGTGTTACAGGGATTGTCCTCTGTGAAGTTGTCTCATTTTCCCATTGCCTGTTTGTTGCCTCAGCCCCACTTGTTGATTCAACCCTAATTCCACTTGCTGCCTTGACCCCCAGTCCCACTAACCACTTTGCCCCAGCAAGCATTGTGCCTTTACAGCAACACAATCCATCCAACCCAGCAGCGTCTCTGTCCTCCCCAGTATCCAGGTTACTTTCACTTGGATAGCTTAGTGTGGGAATGTTAACATGGTTTGCCTTGCCTCCAGTCAGAGGCCACTTCTCTTCCATGTTTGTTGCTAATAAACTGTCCTTGAGATATCCTCCACATGGACTGACCTTTATTTGAAAACATGGCTTCTGGGCTAGGTAGGACATTTTGCCAGGCCGCCTTATAGCTGATGTTCCACCTGTTGGACAGCTATGGACAAAGAAATAAACTGCAGCACTTCCCCCACCCCAATACCAATATGAATGATCAGCCACTTCCTTTCACTCAACTCAAGAATGTTCATCCCTCTCCCTGGCTCTGAACAATTCTCACCTAGCCCCTTGCAATTCTCAAGCCATCACTCTCCCTTTCAAAGATACCAATCATAGAATCCTGACAGTGTGAGAAGAGTGAGAACAGTCTATGTTTGGTCCATCAAGTCCACAATGACCCTCTGAAGATCAATCCACCCAGACCCAACCCACCCTCCCTTCCCCATCACTATATCCTGCATTTCCCATGACTAATCCGTCTAGCCTTCACATCTCTGGACTCTATGGATAATTTAGCATGCCCAATACACCCAACCTGCACATCTTTGGACTGTAGTAGGAAACTGGAGCCCAGAGGAAGCCCACACAGACATAGAAGAATTTCAAAACTCCACACGGACAGTTGACCAAGAGTAGAATTGAACCTGGGTCCCAGGTGCTGTGAGGCAGCAGTGCTAACCACTGAGACACCATGCTGCCCCAATCCACCTTAGCAGTTTCTTGAAAATTCCTGGTTGGAAGGATTAGAGTAGATAAGGTCATTGTGGTCAGTGACAGTCCTAAGGCATTGGCACTGACCAAGAGGTTGAGGCAAATTTGATGTGAAAATTGAGGTTAAAAATTCCAGTTGGTGGTCTTGTAGACATTCCAGAAAGTGTTGGACAACTATTGACCTGATTGGCCTTACTCAATAAATTAAATCTATACAATTCTTTCTGTGTTATTGCTAAAACTCTAATTTCTACCCTGGGTAGAGACATATTGTACGATTGCTTCAAATAAAAAATGTTTAGCATGTATAAGTAGATACGAAAATTAAGACCATTTCTGTTATAGTTTGATGTTTGCATTTTACCAAGTACACTTCACTTCATTCTTTCTTTCCTTTGGTAGCTTCTCTGGTGCATTTCCATGTGTTTCTTTACATGGAATACTTGTTCCAGAACTTAATCAAATGCTCAAGTTATATTTAGTCCTTTAAACTGTGTCTTGTGTTTGTACATAGATTTGTAAAATGTACAATCAAGTTGTTGATATTTTGTAAAGCATTCCACCTCCAATGTATAGTGTACTTAGCATGGAATATAACATGGAAACATGAAAATCTCATTTTCTGGAATGTATGCAAAAGCTGTTATATCTTGGGTATCTCAGTATAGTCTTGATATAAACTAATTGAAAGTAACAGATTCCTCTTTCAGGAACCTATAATTGTAATTAGAATTATCTTCAAGGATACCATTCTCATAAGTTAGCGTCAATAAGTTGTTTAAATTGCAATATTATGAAATTAATTCGTGTTCCTTTACATCTGAGTGAACAGATCGCACATGAATGCAGTTTGCAGAATTGCAGTTCATGTTTAATTATTAGCAATATAATAGCAATGATGAAAAATGTCAACATGGTGGATTCTATGTTGTTAGTTCACAATGACCAGACCTATCAACTTCATCTGGTGCCTGCTAAAGCTATAATTTGAGCAAAAGCTGTGAGAATATTCTTTGTTGATTGTACTGTGTTGATCTTAGCATGTCATCTCCTTTTGTTCTCTTTGCATTCCCTAGTGTGGGAATCTTTAGAAACATTCCTTCAGTTCAATAAGCCATGATGTAACTATTTTTGTGAACAGGATAATTAGCTGGCAATGTTTTGTTACTTTTTTGTGAAATTATTAGGAATCAGTAGGCAACAAAATAATAACCATAAAAATATTCAACTAATGTATTGAATGTAGGAAAGCACAGTAAAACAGACAACAGGAATTTTTGGTCTGATCATCATGAATAATCTAGCCAGTTTTAAGATTTCATAGGGACCGGTACTAGTAAAGCATTGTATGACAGTTGATCAATGATCCACCCGAAATCCTGAGGGATTATTCACTGCTATCAATTATAAAATCTACTTTCATAAGAGCTTTGTTTTTGTTCTTTTGCTGATCTGGAATTAGAATCTAAATTTTCTTCTAAATGGTAGATACTTTTGGGATCTACTTTTCTGTATCAACTCTCAGGTGAAGTGAAAACAAAATATTTCTTCTGGGAAATTTTCAATTATCCAAAATTTTGGGTTTTATGTGACTATGTATTGATTGCCTGCAAATTGTTGGTATGAAGGTTTGCCCATTAGTACGTTATATTGTCCATTTTAAAGACATTGACAAATTTGTATACTAATACACTGAGCTTTAGCTTTTTGATCTTAATGAAAATTCTGTGTGCATTGTACTAAATTAGCAAAGGAAAATTCAATAAACCTTCGAATGCATCGGTTTTTAATTGGTTTAAGATCTTTCTAAACAGTGTATTCTATTAGCCAATCTCTAGAACCATCATTAATGAGTAACAATTAGTACAAATCTTGCTCAGTCCCATTTTTTGTTTGCTAACCATTAGGGAAGATTTCCTCTTTGCACCATGTTTGGTTAAAATCACAACCTCTTTATAAAGAATGAACTGACAACTTCTCTAAAACAAGGCACTGGAAATCTTCCCAACCATACAAGAATTTATCATGCATTATGAAGACTGTCACAGAAAATCAAATCAATTGACTATAATTCACGAATAAGAAATAGCATTTTAAATTCAGCATTAGCAATGGCACAGCTTAGTGAAGTTGGTCAGACAAATCATGACTTTTGAAGAAATCATTTTAAATTGAGCGTTTTTTTTATTCATTCATGAGATGTGGGTGACGCTGGCTCGGCCAGTAATTATTGTCCAGAGAACAGTTAAGACTGAACCCACAGTTTTGTAGGTCTGGTGTCACAGGTATATGAGGTCAAGTAAGGATGGCAGATTTCCTTCACTAAGGGACATTAGTGACAGTGGTTACATAGTTTTCCACTGGCTGTGTTTTAATTGAATTCAAATTTTACCATCAACCATGATGGGATTTGAACCCAAGTCCTCAGAACATTAACCTGCACATCTGAATTACTAGTACAGTGTCACTGTACCACTGCCTCCCCATTTGACCCATACCCATTTTTCAACAATTTAAACATTGAGTAGTACAGCACAGATGGGGCCATTAAATGTATCAGTCGAGTCCAGTTAGTCATTTTCACTCTTTCCCCATTTCAATATAACTTGATCTTCTTATTCACTTAAAAAAAATGCCATTGAATCTGATTTCACACAACCTGACACAGCATGTCAAATCAGATTGAACTAGTAGAAGATGGTAATCAGTCTTGTCGAGAAGACTATGCTGTGTATTCCCTTGCGTTGATCCAGCTACCCATCACTGCAGGTGAATTTCTTGTGGCTCAGTCCCTTTTTCAGAGTGACTCTCTTTCCTGAAGGATTGGACTGGGAATGGGAATGTTTTGATTAAGAGTCACTGGACTCAAAATGTTAACTCTGCTTTCCTCTCACAGAGCTTTGCCAGCAGTTTGTGTTTGTATATCAGACCTCTAGCATCCACAGTTCTTTGTTTTACTGTATGGGAATGTTCATTGTTAGAGCTTCTTCACCTTTGGGATAGGCAGTCGTTTTCTTTGCTGAAGCAAACATCTAATGGTTGTAATATTTTTGTTTTGTGCTTCAGAAGGTTGAAAAACATGATGGTGGAATTATGATGCTTTTTGGTTCGTATCACAGTTTTCCACGAGCCATACAGAACAGAAACAGACCCTTCGGTCCAACCTGTCCATACCGAATATAATCCCAAACTAAACTAGTCCCACGTCCTGCTCCTGGCCCATATCCTTCCAAACCTTTCCTATTCATGTACTTACCTAAATGTCTTTTAAATGTTGTAACTGTGCCCACATCCACCACTTCCTCAAGAAGTTCTTCGCACACGCGAACCACCCTCATGTCTTTTTAAATCTCTCTCCTCTCATTTGCAGCTTCTACCTCACTTTGTCATCAATTGGCAGCACATTTAACTCTTTCACATGTGTATGCATAGCTGCAGGGATTCACAGAGAAATCTCAATGTCAAATAATGGTTTACTCCTGTATTGGATGACCTAATTCCATTCTGACTAGTTGGCTTTGTCATGTCGTTGGCTTGCACAAATTCAGCTAATCTGGAGTTACCAGTCTGGAACTTCAATTTATCACAGACATCCTTCGAATGGAATTTCTATTCTGCCAATATTAATGACTTTGACATGACTGGAATTTTGGGTTATCCGATTTTGATTCATTATAATTTGGCTATTTTTCAATTTTAAAAAAGTGGCAATACATAATACTTCAATTGCAGCACCGAATAACTTAAGAATCTAACGACTGCCTATGAGGTTGCTGTATAGAATGTGGCAGATGGATCCTGTTGAGCCTTCTTACGATAAGCCAGCAATCAGGGCAATTAGAGCAGTCAAAATGACTGAAATCTTTGCCTCAGGCTGAACTCTGTGCAGTTTTTTTTAAACTAGTTTTGTAAAGCCTGAGGAAGGTGGAGACGAAGTATGGCAGTTTCTAGGGCAGAAAATTGAAGCAGACAAAATTGGGTCAAGAAAGGTTGTTGAGCAGAACCCAGAAAGAGCTTGCGCTATTTCCATCAGAGTAAAAAGCAATGCAGTTGAATGCTGATGAGAGCAGTGACTAAGTTAAATTATATGCTATTTTGTGGTGTGATGAGCCTTACATTGTAACACATTGGGGAAGGAATACAGTTTTGCTCAAATCTGTAAGATTTGTATTCCTGCTTACAGGTTGATTATTGTAGCAGGCGAAGTCGAGCAAAAGAGTGAGCAAAGCAAACCTTGTTGCATGTCTCTTTATGGTTGTTTAAAGTGGCCATTGTTTTTGCTGCCTTGTTGATGAATGTAATACAGTGCAGAAAGTTCATAACTGGGGAAATTATGGTAAATGTGGCAAGTGATTGTGTAGCAAATTTAAAAAATCAATTAAAAATACATGTACTAGTTGACAGCTGAAATAACAAACCCGTCAAGTTACACAACCAGTTTATTTTTAATATTTTATATCTCCTTTAAAGTTTGCATTTTAAAAATGGAATTTACTTTCTTTAGAAATATCAGAAAATTATAATATATGTATTACATATATGTAATGCTAATTGTATATGTGTATATATAACTGTATGCATATGTTTCCCAAGTGCTGACAGAGTGATAATGTTATTGGACTAGTAATCCAGAATCGCAAACTAATGTTCTAGGGACATGAGTTCAAATCCATCATGACAGTTGGTAAAAATTTAGAATTCAAAGCTAACCTAATGCTTATGAGTTTTTTTAAAAATTTAAATTGGAGGTAAAATGTGTCTTTGATAATGAAGAACCATTTAAATGGAAAGTCCAGAGCAAGGAAACCTCCAGGTATATATGAGGTTAGTATTGGCAATTCTAATCCCTCACTTCACTGCCAGGCTGTTTAGTGCTGGGCCTAGATGGGGAAATTGTTATTCAGCAGTACTGAAGGATACTTTGAGCTGTGCAAGTCTCCATGCTGGCTTGTTTAGCTTTCTCCTGAATCAGGTTCAAGTAAGTGCAAAGTAGCCCAGTCATTTATTTCAATTATCTCTGATCTGATGACCATGTTGTGGAAGTACACTTTGGATGTGATTGCTGCACTAGTTTAGCACTGGCCACCTCTTTACAATGTTGCCCTGCTTGGAGAAACTGGAGCAAGCTCTGGGAAATTGTCTCCTTTTTTGTTACTGAACTGTTAGGTTTGAGCTATCAGATGGGAAATGATTTGGGGAAGGTTATTGGCAGCTTCTGGGCTACAGTTTTATTTTTTTAAACTATCTTTATGTTTGTTTGTTCAAGATGCAATATGTATATATTTGCATTGACTTGCACCCTTGTTATTTTGTTAGTAGAATGAAGAAGTAGATTTGTGGAAGTTGATGCCATTGTTCAGAGCAGTTTGCTAAAGCTGGAATTCCTAGAAGTCCACAGATTTTGGAAAACTTTCCAATTACTTGTAGGCCACCAAATTTCTTCAAAGCTATTCCAGTTTTAAACAGGTATCATTTACATCAGCTAGCTCTGTTAGCATTGAGCAACCTTGGAACTTTCTGGCCTGTGTGTCAAGTATGGAACAGCAGCTGGTCCAAGAAGTATTACTTATGCTACTCCAATTCACGGAGTTCTGTTATAAATTTAAAACTTGCATTGATTAACTTGATAAATAATCATAGTGGTGTTACATGTAAACAATACAGTGAGTGCTAGATAAACTCTATCTTATCACTAATGGATAAAATTAGTTTTATAAAGTTTACCCTACTAAATTTCTGCATTAGAAATGTCATTTTCTCATGTGAATATTGAAGTCCCTATTTTTCAACTTCCTTAAATGTGTAGAAGAATATTAAAAAGTCAGTTTTATAATTCCGAAAGAATTAGCTGAGATCTGGGAAGTTAAACATACTGTCTGGTCTACTATTATCAGTTTTATTCAAATAGCCTTGAAGTATAGTAATTAAAAAACATATAAGCATTTTTGTGTTGAAAACTACAAGTTTGATGGCATTCAACTTTTCCAGCAAAAGCACAAAATTGTATTATTCATTCATGATCCCCTCTTTAATATGAATTCTAAAGAGCACCAAAGATCGTGCGGTGTAAAAGTACCATCTGTACCTCTGGACCAAAATCTCCAGGTTTAAGACCCACTTGATAACCATGAAAGATTCCTTCATAATGTGCCAGGCAGGTTGATAATCAGTCAGTAAATCCGTCTAGTCTATTTGATGACAGGCAGTAACAGTGGAAGAATTTCATTGTCAACTATACTGAAGACTCCAAGCGCAACCACTGCAGTACCTAGGTAAACATGACTATGGACTAACATGATGCAGTGGAAGTCTGTGGACGTCATGGTTAGGGTGTGGTACCTAATGAGAGAGAGAATGGTGTCAAAATGCTAATGGACTGCAATAGCTATGATGGAATTTGAATGGTATTTGCAAATATATGTCTTATTGCAATTTGCCTAGAGGCTTCAGTGCCATTCAGTTTCTACCCTTTATCAGAAAATAATGTGTTTGAAATGATACTATTCCATGTTTTAGCTACAGTGCATCACATGGTGTAATATACAGTGTTGCCATGGCAATGAAATTTTCTTGTGCAACTCGAAGCATAATAAATGAAATAAAATGGTGTGTGCTTTTAATTTAAAAGATATTTTCCCATAACAACTTAGATCTGAAGGTAAATATGCATTCAGTTGGAGCCCTGAGGAGTCCTATTACAATTCCATCAAATTAAGCAAAATGGTACACTTTTGCTAATACTATTTTTATCGAAAAATGCATTTGCTCAGTGAAATTGTAAAGTGGACATACTGTGTTGACACCAACCAATTGGAATTCTCTTGGAACATCCCCTCTGTTTTGAATTAACTGATTAAGACATTTTTTCATGTTACCAGAGTTGCATTTTAATAAGAACAAATGAGCATGGAAATCCAGTGATTAGCTTGTGGCTAAACACGGCATCTAGTATTGGAAATTGTGTTGAATGTGCAAGTAGGTTGTTTATTTCATTGGTTGTGGCATCTTTTGCATTATTGGGTACCAGTCTTGTCTTAGTGATGGCATTTGTGCCTCTGAGTTGGAAGGCCAAGTGATTGTACCACATTCTACATACCTGACCAATACGCCTCACAGGTACCTTTGGCAGGGGTTCACAAAGTGGTTGTGAAAATGCTGCTTTATTGTAATACTACACCATTGGAAGCCCAGTCTTTCAGATGAAATGATCACATCAATCCCTCAAATAAGTGTGAAAGATCCCATGCCATTATTCAAAGAAAAGACTTAAGTTTTACTAGTATGATAGCAGTTATTCCCTCTGCTCATGTCACTTAGGCATGCTGTCTGGTCATTAATTCATTGTAGTTTGAGAAACAAATTGGCTACTGTTATTCCCCTCCCTTCCCATGTTTTGAAAGTACACTACTACTTTGGTTGTAAAGTCATTTAGAAACCACTTAACTTCAGGAGTTCGAAGAAGCTTTTGAACCTTCACTCAGATACATAGAGTGTTATGCTTTGGGGCCAACCACTGACCTCAGAGAGAGGTGGACTTGCGGAGAAATTGGAGCAGCTTCCAGTTTGCATCTTGCAGAGTTTGAGAAAAGAATTTAAAATGTACCATCACAGGAAGCATGTAAGTTGTTTGGCAAATAACTGTTGTCAAGGATTGTGTGCGAAGTGTTGAAATTTAGAAAACATTTTCCAAAAATAAACCTTCAGTAGCTATCTTTTAATTGTAGGCAATAGCAGAATGGAAATAAATTACTGGTGACTCAATTATGTATTCTAATTCTAATTGGCAGGGCTTATTGGACCACAAAGGCTTAAATTAGTGCAGTAACTGGTAGTGAAAAGTAGTATTCAATTCAGTAATTAAATAATACATTAATTACTTAATTAGACAAAATAATGATGGGAGTGCAAGTGATGTGTTGTGATTACAGGCTGTGGGATTTATAGATATTGGTGTGATCCAGGACAAACATGTCTGTTGTCTGTGGCTTGAGGAACTTTGGCTCCATTCCATTGATCTGGAGGCTGAGCCACAGACACTGTGCCACATCAGGAAGGAGAGAGTCAGGTAGATACTTTGTTCCAAGAAAAAGAGAATTGGGTGGAATTTGTTGGAATCATACATAGCACAAAAAAAATGGTTGTTTTTGTTGGAGGTGAATCATCTGAGTGCAGGGGTTCCTCAAGTGGCTGTCTAGGCACAACCATCTTCTGCTTCAACAATGACCCACCTTCCATCATGGGGTCAGAAATGGGGATGTTCGCTGGTTTTTGCACAATGCTCAATACCACTTGTGACACCTCAGATATTGAAGCATTTCATGTATAAATGCAGCAAACACTGGAGAACATCCAGGCTTGGGCTGATATATGGTGAGGAACACTTATGCTATGTAAGCGTTTGGCAATGCCTGTCTTAAACAAGAAACAATCAAATCATCATCCCCTGACATTCAATGGCAATATAATCACCGAAAACCCTACTATCAACACCTTGAGAGGTTTCTATTGACCAGAAAGTGAACTGGGACTGTCAGATTAAACTGTATCTATAAGAGCACTTCAAAAGCTAGGAATGCTGTGGTATGTAATTTGCTTCTTACTATCCACACTCTTTCATGTCCAACGTCTAGAAGGCAAAGGTCAGGAGTTTGATGGAATATTTTCTGGTCCATTGCACCTCCAACAACACTCCAGAAGCTTGACATTATTCAGAGCAAAGCACCTTCATCATTCAATCTCTTTACCACCAACACATACTGGTAAGCAGATGCACCCCAATAACTTACCAAGGTTCCCATGTCACAAGCTTTCAAACTTGTGATCACTTCCACCTAGAAAGACAAGGACATTCGATGCGTGGAAATAAGTTCCCTTTTAAACCAGAAGCCATCTTGACTTGGACCTATATTGTTGCTCCATCGCTGTTGCTAGTACAAAATCCTGGACATCTCATGCTGAGAGGACTCTGGCTGTACCTACACCTAAGAATTCAGTTGTTTCGAGGGCAGCAAACCACATCCTTTGTCATGTAATTAGGGATGGATATCAAATGCTGGTCTAGCCAGTGAAGCCCACAACCCATAAACAAATTTTTAAAACTAAGAAAAGCACCATGTTGAAGTATCTGGAATGTGGTATGCAAAAACCATTCAAGCTGGGCGATTGCCAGCATTGGGTGCAGAATGCCACAACTTTGGAAGAGTGGGATATTTGAGAAGAGTCTGCAAAACAGACCACACTGAGTAAACAGGAAAGTCTTTGAAAAAGAAACTTGTACAAGAAGTGGACAACACCATAAAACCAGAAGAAAATAACAATTCTGAGCAAAGTAGAATAATTCTGAAAATGAGTGTGGAAGTATCAAATCTAACTGAACAGACATACGAGGGTGTTGAAACTGAAGAGAATGTTTCTCTGTTATTAGTCAAAGATCATATGACACTGGATTATGGTTCAACAAGTTTATTTGAAACTGGAAGCTATCACAGCTTCCATCAAACTCCTGATCTTTCCTCAGGCAGCTAGTGAGAAAGGATACATTGGACACAGAAGTTATAAGTAAAACTTATTGCTCCTCGGATGCTGCCAGAATTGCTGTGCTTTTCCAGCACCACTCTAATCTAGACTCTTATAAGTAAAAGATCAAAGCGTCATACAACTAATGCAAATGTATTGAACAAACTTAGATGCTATTTTAATTGGTTAGAATGGAGGTGCAGGTTTCGATTGATAAATGTGTAAATCCCAGAATTTCTTTCAAGGTAACTTCAGGAATAAAGGCGACACCTCAGGTCAGACAATGCATTTTAGGTATGAGGCCATGTTTCAAGTCTATTTGTATCCAACCTAGAGTCAGACTGGTTTTATTTCCAATGTAGGTATTTATTAAATGTCACATTAACTGACAGTCTACAGGATTGTGTGCTTTTTGAACAAAATAGAATGTATCTGCAAGTACAAATTCACCCTATAGATTTATATGTGTGTGTGTGAGGCAGCGTGTGTGTATGTGTGAGAGTGGGTAGATATGTGTGTGTGTGTGTGCTTGAGAGGGTGTGTGTGCAAGTGTGAGGGAGTATATGCCTGTGAAAGAGTGAGTGTGTTTATGAGGGAGGGTCAGTGTGTGTGTTTGTGACAGAGGGTGTGTGTATGTGTGTGTGTGTGTGTGTGTGTGTGTGTGTGTGTGTGTATAATGTGGTGGAATCAACTGTAGTGTGGCATGGACCCAAAATCCTGGTTGAGGCCGTCATCATGGGTACTGAATCTGGCTATCGGCCTCTATTTGGTAACTGTGTTGTTGCATGTCCCGAAGTCCACCTTGGAGAATGTTTAACCGAGGATCCGAGGCTGAATGTCCTTAACTGCACATACTCACACACATGCGCGCGCGCTCGCTCGCTCTCTCTCTCTCTCTCTCTCTCTCACTCACACACACACACACACACACACACACACACTCTGTCTCACTCCTTCACACATGCTCTCTCTCTCTCTCACACACATATGTGTACACACACATATAAATGTATGGGGTGAATTTGTAAATATAGATACATTCTATTTTGTTCAAAAAGCACACAATCCTGTAAGACTGTCAGTCAATGTGGCATTTTATAAATACCTACATTGGAAATGAAACCAATCTGACTCTAGGTTGCGATACAAACAGACTTGAAACATGGCCTCATACCTAAAATGCATTGTCTGACCTGAGGCGTCATCTTTATTCTGATAAAACCTGAAGTTACCTTGGGCAGTGACTTGAAAGAAGTTCTGGGATTTACATGTTAATCAATCGAAACCTGCACATCCGTTCTCACTGATTAAAGACTTAATAGCCATCAAGATTTATTCAATACATTTGCATTAGTTGTATGACCCTTTGATCTTTTATCTGCAAATTCTGTGTCTGATGTATTCTCTCTCACTAGTTGCCTGAGGAAGAAGCTGGGGCTGAAAGCTTGTGGTTTCAAATAAGCCTGGTGAATGATAACTCGGTGTCGTGTTATTTTTGACTTTGTCCATCCTTGTCCAACACTAACACCTCCTTACCTGTGTTATTAAGTCACCAAAAATGAAGAAAAAGGTTAAATTGAAACAATGTCAAACCACAGGGACCTGGAGTAACATTTTTGAAAGTGCAGTTAACTCTTGGCAAAACTCGGGTATAAAAAAAAATCACAATTTATTTTTAGCGTCAGAATCCAGGATGTTCTTTCTTAAGGAGGAATGCATGTTTAAAGCTGGATTTCATTGTGAATTCGATGAGATTATAGAAATATGCCAAGAAAGTGAATTTCAAATAAATTGTCAAGATTGTTTATAGCTTTGAGAGAATTGTCAGAGTACCGCATTGCCTCAGAAATCATGAAAAGCCAGTATGTTTGTACACACCCATGAAAATGTACTTCAGTGCCTGAGTGACTTTGTATTTTCATTTGTGTTTGTGTACATTTGTTTAAGTTTTGTATTTACAGTTCCAACAGAGTAGGAAGAACAGAGGCATAGACTATTTCCTAAATAGGGAAAGGTTGTGGAACTATGAAGCACAAAGGGACTGAGGAGCCTTAGTTTAAGATTAGATGAGGTTAGATTAAGGTTAGGATGCAGATTCAATGGATAATTAGGAAGGCAAATATGATGTTGGCATTCATTTTGAGGATTGGAACACAACAGCATACCACTGAGGCTGTGTAAGTGTCTGGTCAGAATCATTTAGAATATTGAGAGCAGTTTTGGGTCCTGTATCTAAGGAAGACATTGGATAGGATCCAGAGGAGGTTTACAGGAATGATCCTGGGAATGAATGATTTGTCATATGTGGAGCTGTTGAGGACTCTGGGCCTATATTTGGAGTTTTGAAGGATGAGGGAGGGATCTAATTGAAGCTGACAGAATACTGAGAAGCCTGAATAGGGTGGACATGGAGAAGAAAATTCCAGTAGTAGGAGAAACTGGAACCCTCAGGCACAGTCTCAAAGTGAATGAATGACCCTTTAGAACTGAGATGAGGAGGAATTCATTCAGTTAGAGAGTGGTGAACCTGTGGAACTCAGTGCTTGCAGAGGGCTCTGAAGGCAAAGTCTTTGAGTGTCTTTAAGATAGATATAGATATGTTTTTGATTGGTAAGGGGATCAAATGTTATGGGGAGAAGGCAGGAATATTGAGCTGAGAAGCATGTCAGCCATGATTGAATGGCAGATTAGACTCATTGCGCTAAATGGTCATATTCTGCTTCTCTACTTTATGATCTATAATATCTTGCAATTAACATTTAGATTACAAATTTAGATTTCTTACAGTGTGGAAACAGGTCCTTTGGCCCAACAAGTCCACACTGACCCTCTGAAGAGCAACCCACCCAGACCCATTCCCCTACACCTAACACTACGGGGCAATTTAGCATGGCCAATTCAACTAACCTGCACATCTTTGGACTGTGGGAGGAAACCGGAGCACCCGGAGGAAACCTACGCAGACACGGGGAGAATATGCAAACTCCACACAGACAGTTGCCCGAGCTGGGAATTGAACCTGGGTCCCTGGCGCTGTGAGGCAGCAGTGCTGACCACTGTTCCACCTTGCCGCCCCAATTAAATAAAATTAGAAGAGGCTAATTTAAAATACTGTCATTAAATGTCACTTTTCCAATTGCAACTAAGGTCAGACAAGAAATTGTTAGAGGAACTGAAAGTGCAAACCATGACAAATTCTGCAAAAGAGAAAAATACGTTCATCAATTTACACTTTTAATCAACAGTATGCAAACTCTGTGTGGCTTTCAACTACCACATTGACTAGACACAATATTGGATTGTACCCTGTTCAATTTTCCTTTCTGTTGAGGTCAGATGATAGGAAAATTGATGAGTATCTGACCTCCTTACACCAAGTTTTAGCTCAACTGAAGTTGAAAGTGACTTCTGTTGGTTGTGAAGTGCTTTACAACCCTACAATGTATGAAATGATCTTAGGTTTTACGCAGAATATTTTCTGGAATTCAATAACCCAGTAAATTCCCAAACAGTGCTGAAAAATGTGTTGCTGGAAAAGCACAGCAGGTCAGGCAGCATCCAAGGCTTATGCCCGAAACGTTGATTCTCCTGCTCCTTGGATGCTGCCTGACCTGCTGCGCTTTTCCAGCAACACATTTTTCAGCTCTGATCTCCAGCATCTGCAGTCCTCACTTTCTCCAAATTCCCAAACAGACCTTGCTTACCTTTTGATTCAGGATATACGTTATCCTGCCCAGTAAGATCATGGGATTCAAGCAGACAACTCTTGCTTTGTATTGTAATGTGTTGCCACATGATTTTCTAGTCCTTAGAAAGTGAATAGTCTCCTTCTGCTCCTACACCTTACGGTCTTATATTCAAGCCTGAGATGGACAGATTTTTAATCAGTTGAGGGTTATGGGGAAAAGGCAGAGAAGTAGACTTGAGAGTTTTCAGATTAGCAATGATATGATTGAATGGTGAGACGGACTGAATAGCTTACTCCTCCTCCTACATCTTGTGACCTTATCTTAATAGAAGTGTACTACTACTACTACTGTACATGTGAGGGATAACTGGATTACTTACCTTAGGATAAATACTCGCGGATGATTTTTATATGATGCCTTTTGTGTTACCAAATATTGGTCCAAAGCAAAAACTGGGTAATACATTGGATTATATTGAAATTTAAGTCATAAGTAGCAGCACTGAAATGATGTGATTAAACTCTTAAATATTGTTATAGCTTCTGTACAGTAGTCACTAGCTGTCACACATCCGGGAAGATTTGTTTGTAACCAAATTCTAAATGCATTTATGAATTTGATACAGATAACGAACAGAAAAAAATTTGCATCAGTTGCCATATTTTGTTTATGGAAGACTTAGAGTTTAATTTCATTTCATATGTTGTGATGATGTAACTCATTGATCTTTTTCAGAGGTTGAAAGATGAGATAGCAGAGGTTACGAATGAGATTGAAAACCTGGGTTCCACTGAAGAACGGTAAGGACTCATTTTTAGTTTTTTGTCTCATGAATATTACTCTCTGTGCAGTATGAAGGTACCATCTCCATGTAACATTGTTCACTAATGTATTGACTAGACTTGGGGACTAGGGATGGTGGTGTACTGGATTTGGTAGATACAGTTTACAACACCCAATTAGTTACATTTATAATTTCAGATGTAAGAATCATGTTCTTTCAATTTCTTTCGAACTATACCTACTACTCCCAAAACTTTGTGGAAAGTGTAGCATTGAAGAAGTTTACCCATATAAATGGGTTGCGTGTAAGCAATCGTTAGGGTCATGATGCTATAGTCACTATGGCATGGGCAAGTATCCTGCAATAAATACTGTATTTCTGATGTTAATTTCATATGTCTACCCAATTAAGTTATGACAGAATTATGGAACCAACTTTTAAAAAACAATTTGCTGACCTGTCCTGTTCTTCTGGTGTCTGGAAATTGCTGTTTGGCTGGAAATTGCTGTTTGGCTGCAGCCAATTGTCTATTCTAGACCAGTGAAAGTTACGGTGCTGAAGGTGACTTGAGTCTATTGGAAAGCACAGATAGAGATCCATAAGCTTTGGAGGAGCTTCTTTATTTTCACACATCGTGTTACACCATTCCAATGTGCGCAGCCTTCTCTGGTGCATGCGTAGCCAATTTACTTGCCCAAATAAATTTCTCAACTGATTTGTTTCTTCCTTGGTGCTACTGGCGTACATTTATGTGGATCCAGCTTGTCTCATTGGGCTCTTAGGAACATTTTCCAGGTAAGAGTGTTGTTTCAGGGTAGTTTCCAACTTAATATGGGAACATAGGAACTGGAATAGATTATTCATCCCCTGAAACTATTCAGTCATTCAGTGAGATTATGGCTGATCTGTGGCCTAACTCCGTATATCTGCCTTTGGCCTATACCCCTTAATATGTTTGCTGAACAAAGATTTATCTCTATCAGATTTAAAATTAACAATTAACCCTGCATCCACTGCTACTTGTGGTAGAGAGTTCCAAACATCTACCACTGTTGTGTAGAAATGCTTACGAACATCTCTCCTGACCCTAATATTTAGAATGTGCCCCCTAGTTTGAGAATCTCCAACTAGTAGAAATAGTTCATATTCATCTACCCTGCCTTTTCTTGTTAATGTCTTAAAGACTTCAATCTGATCACCTTTTGACTTTCTAAAATATAAAGAAAACAGGCGTAATTTGTACAGTTTTTCTTTATAACTTAATCCCTGAAGTCCCGGTATCATTCTTGTAAACTTATGCTATATCCCCTTCAAGGTCAATATATCCTTCCTAAGGTGTGGTGTTCAGACCTGCTCACAGTACTCAAAGTGGGGTCCAACCAGGATTTTGTATAACTGCAGCATAATGTCTGTGTCCCTATAATGTACTCCTCTAGATATGCCTTCCTGATTATTTTCTGTACAAGTCATTATAGTTTAATGATATATATATACCTGAACTCTGAGTTTCTTCAGACAACTATTGTAATTAACTTCATGTCATCAATAAATTACCCCAGTCTGTCCTTTCTCTGTCCAAAATGGATAACCTCACATTTGCTTACATTGAAATCCCGCTGCCACTGTTTTACCCATTCACGTAGTCTATTAATATCCTTTTGTAATTTCATCCTATAATCCTGCCCAACTTTGTGTCATCATCAAATTTGAGTATATGACGTTCTGTGCCATTATTCAAGTTGCTTATAAATAATGTGAATGATTGAGGCCCTATCACAGATTCATGAGGGACACACTAATAACATTCTGCTAATTTGAATATCTACCCATTATCCCTACTTTCTGTCACCTGCCACTTAACTAGTTTCCAATATCGAATCTTGTATGTTTAAAAGCTTCTGAAGCTTTGAATTCCTTTATAGTTTTATCTATCACTAGTTTTTCAAATGCCTCAGATCCTTCCCTCAGTAAATCATCATCTTACATGAAGCAAATGCATTCCAGTTTTTCTTAGTTCAAATAAAACCTTACTGGATCTGCTTCTAGCTGAATACAGCCAGTTCTTCATAGGACAGACCTAACTGAAAATTGCTACACTCCAGATGCATCATTTAACAATAAATGCACTGTTCAATGTCCATAATTTGCCTTCTGTCACTCTAGCTTCTACTGAAGGCTTTAAAAATGCTTGTCTATGAAATTGTTACCCTTGCAAAAATGCTGCTTTGACATCATTAGATTTATATTTCCATGAAAATGTTATTAAGAGTGCAAAGAAAATCTTCAATTTGTTTTTCCAGCTGTTGTGCAGGCTATTCACACATTGCGGTTACAGTTGTTTCTTATATCTTCAAGTTACAGGTCTGACCTTAGCTTTACATGAACCATTAGCAAGTAATTTTTCCAGATATATCCACCAGTGAGGCAATGCTAGTTGTCCTTTATCCGGTGTTTCTGTGTAGACACCAAACTATTTCCAACTATCAGGTTCTTTTCATTTTGCTTCCTTTACCAACTAGCTGTTGGTACCCACGGAGTTTCTCAATCAAAATGGCTTCTGCCTCTTGTGGTGCTGTTCACCTATTCAACAGTGCTCTGTCCCTATCTGGACTACCACTACTTGACCTGTCCCTCCTGCCACCAGACTTGCTTTCCAAAATTCTTGATCTAAGATCAGCATTAGGCTGTTGGCCTTAACACTACATTTCTTGGTTTTTCACATGTTCGCTTCCTTCCAATTATAAACCTAATATACTGCTCCTTCTTGTAAAATTTAGTTGATTTGTGCCAACATTTGGGTATTGATCTTTGAAATAAGTGGCTTAATCCTGATCTTTCCATCACTCAGTCCGCTCTGTTTACCCCATTATCTGTCATATTCTGAGATACTTAAAGGTTTGGCACATTTTTGTACAAAGTATATGGTGTATCTTCATTTTCCATTAATATATAATAAGTGCCAGTAAGTTGTTTGGAAAGTATTCAAACATTTTGGCAACTATGTTCCAAGATGATTGTTTGCCATTGGTGCCTGTAGCCTTTGTTGGACTCCTCCAATCTTTCCTCTCTTCCTTATTGAACGATGCCATATCACCAGGATTTTCTATTACTTCTGTTATCTTGTTCATGGTTACTTTCTCTGATAAGTGCCAATTAGATGTGTGGAATGTACTCTAATAGGTATCAGAACATTTTATCAATCACAGTGGATTTCTCCCTCAAATCCTACTATTAAAATGTATTTCTGCCACTGTGTGCATTGCTCCAATATTTAAATTCTTGTATGTAATTTTAAATTCCTCATTGGCAAATTATTTTCGATTGTCCACCAGGAACTTAGCCATTGCTCCCAATCCTATTTCAATCCATCTTTCTAATATCTTGTCCATAGTTACTTTCTTCAATATGTGCCATCAAGATATGTGGAATGTATTCTAACAATTTGGTCACTATGTTCCAAGACTATTATTTTGGCATCAGTGCCTATAACCTGTTCCAGACAGCTCCGATCTTTTTGCCCTTCCCTCTTGAAAGATGCCATGTTCCCGGATTAAAATGCTCCTCTGACAGTATGTTATGATTACTCAAAGCTTTCCTGATCTTTTCTGAAACATCTGTCTGAATAAATGTTTTTCTGCCTGCATTCATGGCATTTATATGTTCTGCAAAAATTGAATTAATTGTAGTCCCATCTAAAGTTGATGCAATGGGATAGAGGGTAATTTAGGCTTCCTGTCATAAACTAATTGATAGCGGTTGTGGTCCAATCTGCCCTAAAGCATATTTTTTCATATCTTGCCCTGTCCACATTAAAGCAGTTGCCAATTTGCAATTTGGTTGATCAACCAGAAGTTTTCAGAACATTTTATCAATCACAATGTGACTTTCCCTCAATTCGAATTATTAAAAGGAATTTCTGTCAATCTGTGCAGTACTCCAACAGAGAGAATATACTTCTAAGTTCTTCATTGACCAATTCTTCATGATTGTCCGTTAAGAACTTAATGTTCCCAACCCTATTCCTACCCGTCTTTCTATTGTCTAACTGTAGTTCCTTTTTTTTGTCTTAATTATAAAATACCACAGGGAGACTAAATCTAGTTGCAATGTACACAAAATGTAAAAGGCAAATGTGTTTTTCTTGATATTATAATCTCAAAGTCCATTGCTCAGCTTCAGTAAAATGTCTCACTGATGAAAGACTTAAACATTAGTTGTGATGCAATTCTTCTGTACATTTTGCAAATATTACAATTTTCATTAATACCCTCAATATTCCTACTATCCTAGCATACAATACCCCTGCATCCTTTAGTCAAATTTTGAATTTGTAACATGATGAATGTTTAAATTGTCAATGTAGCTTTGAAATAACCTGTTAATGTTCCTTTAAATTCTTATCCCAAAATATTATTAATGCATCCTCAGCATTGTGCTTAGAATTATGCATTTTGCTTTCATGAATGTTGGGTGTTGCTGATCAGGGTGAGCTGCATAAGCTGAGGCAATGTAAGGCCTTTTTTTAAATCCACTAGTTATTAGACGGGTGGTAATGGTAGTGGATTGACATGCTTCTCCTGTGTGATGTGAGAGATCAGGCAAAAATCCCTAACAAACAGGAAGTGAGTCGAGCTGCAGTTGGATTCACCGAGGAGCATACAGGAGCCAGAAAGGTTTACAGGAAGGATTTTTAGGGATGTGATTGCACCAAAGGTTTAGCCAGGTAGATGGGTGACCATCAGGATGGGTGACACAGTGGTTAGCACTACTGCCTCACAGCACCAGAGACCCGGATTCAATTCCCGGCTCAGGCGACTCTCTGTGTAGAGTTTGCACACTCTCCCCGTGACTACGTGGGTTTCCTCCGGGTGCTCCGGTTTCCTCCCACAATCCCAAAATGTGCAGGTTAGGTGGATTGGCCACGCTAAATTGCCCATAGTGTTAGGTGAAGGGGTAAATGTAGGGGAATGGGTCTGGGTGGGTTGCGCTTCAGCAGGTTGGTGTAGACTTGTTGGGCCGAAGGGCCTGTTTTGGGCCAATTAAATGGACTGCTTTGTTGCTTGGTTATTGTTGGAGTTACACTCCTAATCCGAGTGGAGAGTATTCCATCACGCGGTCATGACTGGTCAAGTTCAGTTTCTTGTCACTGGTAGTCCTCAGGATGTTGATCATAGGAGATTCAATAGTGATAGTGTCATTGAATATCAAAGGAAGAAGATTGGATTTTCTTATTGGAGATTGTCCTTGCTTGGCATGAATGTTACTTGCCACTCATCAATCTATGGTTGTCCACTGCTTTGATATCTGAGGAGTTACAAATTATGCTGAACATTGTGCAGTCATCAGCAAGTGCCCCCACATCTGACCTGATGGTGGAAGAAAAGTCATTGATGAAGAAACTAAGGTGATTGTGACAACTGGGACAACTTAGAGTGTTTCAGGCAACATTTCTGGGACACATGCACGAAACTACCCACCTCCCTGTGGCCAATGACTTCAACTCCTCCTCTAAGGCCATGCAAGCCCTTGGCCTCCTCCACTGCCAAATCCAAACCACCCGACAACTGGAGGAAAAATGCCTCATTTTCTGCCTCGGTAACCTACAACCGCACAGCATCAACATCGACTACACTAGTTTCCAAATTTCCTGTCCCCCACTCATCTCATTGTAGATCCAACCCTCCAATTTGGCATCGCCCTCTTGACCTATTCCTTCCCACCTATTCACTCCAACCTATCACAATTACCCACCACCTGCATCCACCTATCGTCTTCCCACTTAACCTCCTCTGAGCCCCACCCACAACCCCCTATTTATCTCTCAGCTCTCTACCCCCCAACATTCCTGATAAAGGGCTTATGCCCGAAACATCGATTCTCCTGCTCCTCGGATGCTGCCTACCCTGCTGTGCTTTTCAACTCTGACTATTCCAGCATCTGCAGACCTCACTTTCTCCTGGTACAGTACCCTAAGGTGCTGCGGCTCTTGTAGTGTAATGGTAGTGTCCCTGTAACTGAGCCAGGAGGACTCAGTTCAAGTCCCATCTGTTCCAGAGGTCTGTACTGACATCTTTGAGTAGGTTGGTTGGAAAATACCTACCTGAGCTACTCCAGCTATTAGTCCTGGGCATTAAGTGGTTAACCTCAAATGATCAAAAAAATTTTCCTTTGTGCTAGGTATGACTCCAACTATTAGAGAGATTTATGTGTAATTTTTATTGACTCTAGTTTTATTAGGGTTCCTTGATGTCACACTCTGGGAAATGCCTTAATGTCCAGAGCAGTCACTCTCACTTCACCTCTGGAGTTCACTTCCTTTGGCCATGTTGGACTGAAGCTGTAATGGATTCGCAGTTCGAGTGACCTTGACTGAGCACAAACTGAAAACTGTCAGTGGGAAGGTTGTCCCTTTACAAATGCTGCCTGGTAATGGAATTGACAACACCATCCATCAACTCTATGCTACTTTCTCCCCACCCCCACCCTGCTCTTGCTTTTCTCTCCACGCTTCAGGCTCACTGCCTTATTCCTGATGAAGGGCTTTTGCCCGAAACGTCGATTTCGCTGCTCGTTGGATGCTGCCTGAACTGCTGTGCTCTTCCAGCACCACTAATCCAGTATTTGGTTTTTAGCATCTGCAGTCATTGTTTTTACCAACTCCATCCATCACTTTACTGATGATTGAGAATAAACTGATGGGGAGGGAATTGGCCAGATTGGATTTGTCCTCTGTTTGGTGCACAGGCCTTATTTTAACACATTGTTGGGTAAAGGGCTGATTGTAGCTACTCTGAAACAAAAGTCTTCAATGTTATTGGTGGAATATTGTCAGGGCCCGTAGCTTGACATTATCCAGTACTTTCAGCCATTTCTTGATATCCAGTCAAATGAATTGAATTGGCTGAAGATTGACATCTGGTGGGGACCTTTAGGGGCTATCATTGCCTCCTACCAATGTGCCATGTGCTATAATCTGAAAGGGATACTTTGAAATGGCAAACAAGACAACCTTCCTCTCACTGTAACAGTTATAATTAGGCTTCATTTCTAATTTGTTTTCTGTGTTATTGTCTGACCTCTTCGTCAGTACTTTATGCTGTCAGTAGCTGATGTCAAGGCTGAAATATGCATTTAAAAACTGAAACAATTTCTCCTTGATATATATTTGGACAGAAAGAGATTCTGTGGCTGTAACCATATCCCATGCCCTATCTTTGTCCTGAGGCATGTACAAATAAGTCTAGGTTAGAGTCTTGCTGGAAAAGCACAGTAGTTCAGGCAGCATCCAAGGAGCAGTGAAATCGATGTTTCTGGCAAAAGCCCTTCATCAGGAATACAGGCAGAGAGCCTGAAGGGTGGAGAGATAAGTGAGAGGAGGGTGGGGGTGGGGAGAAAGTAGCATAGAGTACAATAGGTGTGTGGGGGAAGGGATGATGATGACAGGTCGGGGGGAAGGGTGGAGTGGATAGGTGGAAAAGAAGATAGGCAGGTAGGACAAGTCATGGGGACAGTGCTGAGCTGGAAGTTTGGAACTGGGGTGAGGTGGGGGAAGGGGAAATGAGGAAATTGCTGAAGTCCACATTGATGCCCTGGGGTTGAAGTGTTCCGAGACGGAAGGTGAGGCGTTCTTCCTCCAGGCGTCTGGTGGTGAGGGAGCGGTGGTGAAGGAGGCCCAGGACCTCCATGTCCTCAGCAGAGTGGGAGGGGGAGTTGAAATGTTGGGCACAGGGCGGTGTGGTTGATTGGTGCGGGTGTCCCGGAGATGTTCCCTAAAGCGCTGTGCTAGGAGGCGTCCAGTCTCCCCAATGTAGAGGAGACCGCATTGGGAGCAACTGATACAATAAATAATATTGGTGGATGTGCAAGTAAAACTTTGATGGATGTGGAAGACTCCTTTAGGGCCTTGGATGGAGGTGAGGGAAGAGGTGTGGGCACAGGTTTTGCAATTCCTGCGGTGGCAGGGGAAGATGCCAGGATGGGAGGGTGGGTTGTGGGGGGGTGTGGACCTGACCAGGTAGTCACGGAGGGAACAGTCTTTGTGGAAGGCGGAAAGGGGTGGGGAGGGAAATATATCCCTGGTGGTGGGGTCTTTTTGGAGGTGGCAAAAATGTCGGCGGATGATTTGGTTTATGCAAAGGTTGGTCGGGTGGAAGGTGAGCACCAGGGGCATTCTGTCCTTGTTACGGTTGGAGGTGTGGGATCTGAGGGTACAAATAAGTAGCAAGTACCAGCTTTATATACATTTTGTCGATTTACATCCTACTTTCACCAAAACATTGTGCTTGGTATCACCATGCAGTGTTAAATTTGTTACAAGTTATTATTCTGTATTTCTAAAAACTTGATCTTTAAATGAAAAGTTTTTGTTAAAAAGAAAGATCTTATTTCAATTCTATGACAACTTTCAATGTGTAATAGAGAACTATGTTACTGGGATTAGTCATTTTTTGAAATATATTTTAAAGCATGATATATCTCGTATATTTCCATTTGCTGTGTTTCCTAAGGTGACCTATGTACTGGGATCAATGTCTGAGTTGATATAACAGTTCCTTTGTTACATAGGAATAGTACAACTTCTGTTGTTACAAGATTAGCAACTTCAAAATTAGCATGTGGCTTTTTGGAATGTATTGATGAAAGCTTTCGCTGATTTGAATCTTCAAACAATCTGCTTTGACATTATTCGCAATCAAATTTTTATCAAGTTTTTTTAAGAGAGATCATGTGGTGAGTTCGTGTACTCATTAATGATTAGATTGCAGCTATATGTACAGCTTCCTATTTCCAACATATTTACAAACCTATTGTGGATTTTAGGAATTGGTTTTGATGGTTTAAGCTTCAGTGTATTGTAATTTTGTATTAATTGTTTAAAGATTGGAATTCAGAGACAGGTCAATATTGTGGCAATTCTATAACAAAAGCTTTCATAAGAGATTGCTCATCAAATGTAAGTATTTTTCTGTAGTATGATATGATTTCTACATAGAACATTGAACTAATGAAAAACTGTTTCAATTGCACTTAATTTTTTTTTAAATATGAAAAGCTTTTATCTGTAGTGAGAGGAATATAGCTTAGCCTAATGGGATATCAATCTTGGTGATAAATTTAATATTGTTTTATTCAAACTATCTCCAGTTACAGATATAAAATCTGGTTAACAATCTTATTACTAGGAATTTCATTGTGTTTGAATAAGGGTTGATCCAAGAATATGGAAAAAGTTGATAGCATTAAGCTAGACTTGTGCATTTGTAATAAATATGCTGTAAACAACATGTAATACCTTCAGCTTTAAAGTGCAACTTGAAAAATGACTGTTCCTTTAACTTAATTGGGAATAGATATCTACAACAATAGAAGTACTACTCAGCATTTACAGTCATATCTTATACTTATGTACTCTTTTCACTGTTGGCTGGCTTCTTGCAAACCCATGATTTCCATTGCTGCAACATTAGTAGCTGTAGTGTCATGTCTCATCTTAAGTATGTCAATATACCTTTGAGACATGCTAATGACCTCTTTACTGGATGAAGGCTTGTGACTTGAGTGTATAAAAATTTCATACCTTACTGCTTGCATACCTGAAACATGACAGTTTACTCTGTTATAATTTAATAGCTTAATATTAGCTCAGACACCTATGTGCCTGAGGAATGTAATGTTTGTATATAATAGTTAGTTGTAATAAATGTACCACAGTATCCACACCCAGTTTCTTATATGACAGAAGATAACATAAGTATTGCAACATCAGATGAAAAATACCCTGTTGGAGGCAAGCTCGAACCATCAGTGAACCCTCACAGACCTTCAGCTCTGAATACATTGCCCCAGTTATCCTATCTATTATCCTTTAAGACACACCTTATAACTCAACCCTTTGACCAAGGTTTTGGTCATCTGACCTATGTGAGTCAGAGTCAATTTTTTTTTGATAATGCTCCTATAAAATGTCTTGAAACATTTCATGTATGTTATAGATTTCTTATAGATGCATATTATTATTATTATTGTTCAATCTAATAAAATCTCGCAATGCATGTAAGAATCAAAATAGAAAACTATTGGAGAATAGTGTATCAATATATTTGTTTATGCAGCAGCAAAACAACACAACAGTGAGAAGATATATAGATGAAACCTATATATAGTAAAGGTAGTAGCTTTGTTAGAGAATGCCATCAATATGGAGGGAAGAATATTCATAGTTAAACCTGATTCTGTTCCAGCTTATTGTACACAAATTTGCACTACAAAGATACTGTATGATAAACAAAAAATAACTTACTGGAAAACTTCAGCAAGTCTAGCACCATCTGTGGGGAGAAAGCAGTATTAACATGCTGAGTCGAGTGACTTCATCAAAACAGACAATAAAGCTTCAGTTTCAGTACTTGCAACCCTTCAGTATGCATTATGAATATTCAGAAATATTTATTTAAAACACAAAATTGTCTTCATAAATGTCAACTCATTTGACAGTGATATTTTATTGGAATGACTACTTGCGTACTTTTAAAGAAATTTTCATATGTAAATAAAATTGTTTTAACCTGAATCATAGGGCTTCATTAATCATTTATTACCATGAGTACCTTGCATAATGTTCATCTGCACAACCTGGAAAGTCCCAGGTGGAATCCTAGCCTCTGCTGAGTGTGTTGATTGCAAAATTCCAAGGTGTGCTAGCATGGGATTGTTCTGTTTGTTACCTCTGAAATAAGACTGCCAGAATTTCTTCTTTGCATTTCTTAATCAGCAAAATGCAGCATCTGTCCATCCCAAAATGTGCTAAGATATCTCTGCTGCTCTAATTGTCGCCTCTTGTGAATCCCAATTTAGGTTTGGGTCCATTGTCACATGTACTCACATGAGTGCAGTGAAAAGTTTACAAAGTCACCACTTACAGCGCCATCTTAGGTCCAAAGGAATAAATTAGAAAAATTAAGAATTACAAAGTTCAGCTTTTTAGTCCTTTGCACCATCTGAGCATTTAGGCACAAAATCTTAGGAATACATTAGAAAACTAAATATAAAGTTAAGCATTTCAGTCCTTCAACCAGGCTGCACTAAACCTCTCCGCCAATCTGTGCCAAGCTCAATCTTCTACGCAAAAGATGCAGCCCCGTTCTGGGTACCGCGCTGAGCATCGAGTACTGCCGCAGCCGATTACCCATCAGTCCCCACTATGGACTCAATGCTTGATACATTCTTGACGGCAGCATCCAATATATTAAAAAAATTGAATTGTTACATGTTATTATTGTGCCTTCTGTTTCCTAGGCCTAATCTTTGATGATCCCTTTTTATACCTCTCTACCTCACTTTCCACTTTTAAGATACTCCTTCGACCAAGCTCTTGATTATTTAACGTAATGTCTCCTTATTTAGGTTGGTGTCATTATTTGTTCTGTAAAGTTCCTGCAAAGTGCCATGGGGTGCAACCTTGTATTAATGGTGCTATGTAAATATAAATTGTTGGATGATTATTATCATGGTGTGATAGGCGATCTTCGTGTAAACTGCTGCTCTAAATATTCCTTGTCTGAACATTGTTATTACGTTTGGACATGAGACATGAGCCTAGGAACCCTCCAACCACAAGGGATAAACTCAGATTTCTCCAGTTTCCTCATTTCCCCTCCCCCCACCATGTCTCATACCCAACCCTCGAACTCAGCATTACCTTCCTAACCTGCAATCTTCTTCCTGACCTCTCCATCCCCACCCTCACTCCGGCCTATCACCCTCACCTTAACCTCCTTCCACCTATCGCATTTCCAACGCCCTTCCCTCAAGTCCCTCCTCCCTCCTCTCTACCTTTTATCTTAGCCTGCTGGACACACTTTCCTCATTCTTGAAGAAGGGCTCATGCCCGAAACGTCGATTCTCCTGCTCCTTGGATGCTGCCTGACCTGCTGCGCTTTTCCAGCAACACGTTTTCAACTCTGATCTCCAGCATCTGCAGTTCTCACTTTCTCCATGAGACGTATAGATAGGTATATAGCTTAAGTTCTTAATAAACACATTAAAAAATATAAAAATATAAGTATTATCAGTGGGAGTTGGCTACTTGGCCCTAAGGCTGTGCCTTAACTAATCATCTCCCTTAATTCTACCCCACATTATCCACATGTCCGTTAATTCCCTATGTATTCAAGAATCTGTTGAACTCTGTGTGCACCAATGGAATTTGTGTCCTGTAGGTAGAAAACTTCAAAACTCATGCAACTTTTTGAGTGATGAAATTGATCCTAATCTTCCCAGCCAGTGGAAGAATCCAGCATCGATTCCATCAAATCATATAAAAATTTGATGTTTCAAATGAGATTATCTTTTATTTTTCTAAATTTATGGTAATATAATCTCAGTGCATCCAATCCACCACATGTGAAATTTCTGTCTTCCTAGGAAGAGTCTATAATGAATCTTTGTTGCTTCACTCCAAGGCTTCTTTTCTCCTGCTCTAAGTAAGAAACCATAGTTGTCCACAAAACTCCAGCTGTGGTCTCATTAAGGCCCCAGACAATTTTGTCAGAAGTTTGAGGTGGTGCAGCTCAAAATAAAAACATGTTGTTATTATTATATATGCATCCATTTGATCTAACACTGTGCAGTTGGCATTCATAAGAACAATTTTTTTTGACAATGTCACTTCCAATTACCATGTTATTTTTTATTTTCTAGAAAAAATATGCAACGGAATAAACAAGTGGCTATGGGCCGGAAAAAGTTCAACATGGACCCTAAAAAGGTGTGAAATCAATTTATTTTTATTGTTTCTGTTTTTTTGTGTTTGTTTCTCATTTCTGAACCTTTCCAGTTTTATCAAATATCTGTCGTACTTTAGCTGTGGTCACTTCACTACAACTATTAAGTGTAATAAGAGCAGGGGAGCAATCCAGTGCCCATTTGCCTTCTGATTTTACTGTCTTCTTTAGAATGTCACTTGGTCTCCTTTTAAGCACAAAGAATACGGAAGCACTCAATGAAACAATGCCATTCAGCCTGATCATTTTGTGTGTAATTTGTCCAGCCCTAAGTTAATCTTTTGAAGATGAGTAATAATGCAGCTTGAAAGAAGAGGTGCAGTCTTTAATTTTGCATGAAAATATTTGTTAACTTGTATCACAAAGCCAAATCTCAAAAACTTCTGAATTTTCCAATGATGTTTGAAGACTTGGGCTCCAGAACTTGTCACGCTTCTCCCAAAGCTGTTCCATTATACCTACAACACTGGCATTTACCTGACAATATGGAAAATTGCCCAGTAACACCCAGTACAGAAGAAGCAGGACAACGCCAACATGGCCAATTATCAATGCCATCAGTCTACTCTTGATCATCAGTAAACTGATAGAAGTCACTACCAACAGTGCTATCAAAGAAAACCCATTTGATTAGTAACAACATACTTGCTGACACCCAGTTTGGCTTCCAGAAGGGTCAGTCTGCTCCTGGCTTCATTACAACCTTGGTTCAAACATGGATATAAGAGCTGAATTCCAGAAGTGAAGTGAGTGTGACTGTGACTGCCCTTGACATCAGGGCCACGTTTAACCGATGTGGCATTGAAGAGTTCATGTGAAACTGATGTCAGTTGGAATCAGTGGGAAAACTATCCTCTGGTTGGAGTCATACCTGGCATATAGGAAGATGCTTATGGTTGTTGGAGGTCAATCATTTCAGCCACTGAAGAAGTTCCTTATGGAACAAACCTCGAATTGCTGGAAAAGCATAGTAGGAGCAAGAAAGTCGACATTTCGGGAATAAGCCCTTCATTAGGTCCAACTGCCTAGGTCCAACCATGTTCAACTGCTTTATCATTTAGTTTCCTCCCATCATAAGGTCAGAAGTGGGAATGTTTGCTGACAGTTGCACAATGTTCTGCACTATACTGAGCTACCACATTCAAGGAGCTTGACATCATCCAGGATAAAGCAACCTGCTTGATTAACATCACATCCACAAGCATTAGCCCCCTGCACCACCGGTGCTCAGTTGCAGCAGTATGTACCATCTACAATGGTCTCCTTCCTTTTGGAACGATGTTGTGAAACTTGAAGCGGTTCAGAAAAGATTTACAAGGATGTTGCCAGGGTTGGAGGATTTGAGCTATAAGGAGAGGCTGAACAGGCTGGGGCTGTTTTCCCTTGAGTGTTGGAGGCTGAGGGGTGACCTTATAGAGGTTTATAAAATCATGAAGGGCATGAATAGAATACGTAGACAAAGTCTCTTCCCTGGGGTGGGGGAGCCCAGAACTAGAGGGGAAAGATATAAAAGAGACCTAAAGAGCAACTTTTTCACACAGAGGGTGCTACGTTTATGGAATGAGCTGCCAGAGGAAGTGGTGGAGGCTGGTACAATTGCAACATTTAAAAGGCATGTGGATGGATATATGATTAGGAAGGGTTTGGTGGGATATGGGCCGGGTGCTGGCAGGTCAGACTAGAGTGGGTTGGGATATTTGGTCGGCATGGACGAGTTGTACATCTCTGTTACTCTATAAGATGCACTGCAAAACTTCAGCAAGCCTTCCAAACACTAGATGGACAAGAACACAGCCTCTGTTCCTGGCCAGGTGGAGAATATTAAAGTCACAATATCCAAAGTAACAGATTGTGTATGCCAGAGATTCTAATTTGAACTTGGAATCTTATTAACTTCTTAAGCTTTTTTTTAATAATAGTTGAAGTAGTGGAATAATGTAAAATAGAGACTCCAAAATCTATTGTTTTGAATTTATTAATTTGAAATACTTTTTTTTTGTTACAGGGTATTCAATTTCTAATTGAGAATGAACTTCTAAAGAACACCAGAGAAGATATTGCACAGTTCCTGTACAAAGGAGAGGGACTAAATAAGACAGCAATTGGGGATTACCTAGGAGAGAGGTAAATTCATTTCTAGTTTATTTTGGCTTAATCTTTGATTAAGTAAATTATTTGAACAGTTATTACTCCACAGAAAATAAATTTGGAGAGAAGAATATCACGAAAAATAGTACTAACTGGTGCTGTATTCTCTCATCATGCTTCATATAACATTTGAGCAGATAGCAGATTAAACCTAATAAGCCCAGAAAACTCTGACATAAAAAGCTCCAGATCCTCAGTCAAATCAATGATGTGGAACCCTGCCACTGTGAGGTAGCAGGAGGGGTATATTGTCGTCATAAAGTCCCTACAGTGTGGCAAGAAGCCATTCGGCTGATTGAGTTTGCACTGACCCTCCAAACAGCATCTCACCCAGACCCAGCCCCACATTATTCCCGTAGCCCAGTAATAACTATGGCTAATCCACATAGCCTGGACACTATGGGGCAATTTAGCATGGCCAGTCCACCTAAACTGCACACCTTTTGAATTGTGGGAGGAAACTGGAACACCCGACGGAAACCCACACAGACACGGGGTGAAATTGAACCCAGGTCCCTGGCGCTGAGACCATATCATTCAGTCTCTCAAGCCTGTTCAGGGTGATCAAGGTGGACGAGGAGTCTGTGTTTCTGAAACAGTGAGAGCGCGCGCAGGTACAGCAGATTTATAAAGACCAGGAGAGAGAGGAATTGGAGCTTCTTAAACATGAGATAGCAGGTCAACAGCTTCATAAAGAGAAAAGCGGACCTGTGTCTGGAAAAACGGAGCAGTGATGGCGGAAGAGAAAAATCGGTAGCAGAAAATCCTACAATTTGTTTCTTCCTGTGAGACCTGAAGTGCGACATTATAGGAGAGCAAGTAGGATGATAAGTAATTGTAATAGCAGGCCATTCACCTGCCCTACCAATAGGATCGCAAATGATTCAGTGTTCCTCACATTTTCTCCTGCCTGCCCTTTCCCCATAACTCTTGATTCTCCTACTGATCAAGAATCTATCTCCCTCAACCTTAAACATACCGAAGGACTCTGCCTGCACAGGTCTCTGTGGTAACAACTTTCTAGGACACTCAACCCTGTGTGAGAAGAAATTCCTCCTCCACCAGTAAATGAGCCTATGGTATTGGACGTGGTAGATTGGTATGGATAGGTATTTGGCTAATTCGCTGAAACAGCAAGTGGGCATAAGGGGTTCTTTTTCAGGTTAGTGAATCAATGTTGAGAATATACAATATATATAAATGAAGTGAATATTTTGTAGCTAAATTTGCATAAGATGCAAATAGATGGAGAGTCAAGCTGCATGGGGGCTGCAAAAAGTTTAGAAATGGGTATTATTGGTAGGTTAAATAAGTGGGTAAAAGGTTGGCAAATGGAGTATAATATGGGAAAATGTGAAGTTGATTTTGGAAAGGAGAACAAAAGAACAGTGTTACTGAAATGGAGAAAAGCTGCAACTCAAAGGGTATTGGAGGTATTTGTGAATGAAACACACAAACTAGCATGCAGGTGCGGCAGTTTAAGAAAATCATGAATAAAAATGGAGTGTTGCTTCTTATTTCAAGGGGCTTGGAATGCAAGGGTAGACGAGTCTTATTGTAACCATACAATGTGCTGTTGAAACTACATCTGGAGTACTCTGAGCAGTTTTGGGTCCCTTATTTAACGAAAGATATCATTTCATTGGAAGCAGTTCAGAGAAGGTTCACTAAAATGATCCCTTACATGAGGGTACTGTCTTATAAGCAAAGATTAACCAAGTTGGAACTCGACTCATTGGAAGTTAGAAGAAATGAGAAGTGATCTCATTGAAACGTAGGGTTTTTAAGGGGCCTTTTGAGAGTAAATGCTGAGATGTTTCTCCTCATTAGAGATTCTAAGACCAAAGGACATAGTATCAGAATAAAGGGATGCTAATTTAAGTAGGTTACCAGTGGGTATTTTTACTAAGTCTTTCAAATTTTTTAAATTATTTGTTATGATTTTTTTTGACCAGAGCCTCAATATCTTTATTCATCCACTGTTCCCTACTCTTACCAGCCTTACCCTTCACTCTGAGAGGAATGTAATGACTCTGAACTCTTGTTATCCCACTTGCCAGTTATCCCTTTACCTGCGAACGGACTATCTCAATCAACTTTTGAAAGTTCCTGTCTCATACTGTCAAAATTTGCCTTACTCCAATTAAGAAATTTAACTTTTATACAAGGCCTATCCTTTTTCATAACTATTTTAAAAGTGATTACTAGCTCCAAAGTGCTCCCCTTCAGTCACTTGCCCTGCCTTACTTCCCTAGAGTTGGTCAAGTTTTGCTCCTTCTCTTGTGGTTACACAGATATAGGCAAAGAAAATGTTCTCATACGTCCCCTGAGTTCATCTGCCTGACCTGTAAGACTCCTTGCATTGAAATAAATGCAGTTTAATTCTTCAGAGTTAACTCATCTCTGACTTGTCCTTTCCTATCTTTTCTAAGTAAGTTGCTCTCTTTAACTTCAGAGCAATTCTCATCTGTCTTGTTATGGATGTTTTTCCACAGGAACATAGGAGCTTGAAGGGTGTCCTTATAGAGGCTTATAAAATCATGAAGGACATAGATAAGGTGAATAGCAAAAGTCTTTTCCCGAGGGTGGAGGAGTTCAAAACCAGGGGGGCTATGTTTAAGTTGAGAGGAGAAAGATTTAGAAGGACCTGAGGAGCAACTTTGTCACAGGGTGTAGTTTGTATATGGACTGAACTGTCATCGGAATTGCTAGATGCAGGTACAGAAACAATAGTTGAAAAACATTTGAACAGTTACATGAATAGGAAGGGTTTAGAGGGATATGAGCCAAAGGTAGGCAAATGGGACTAGTTTAGTTTGGGAAAAATCGTTTAGCATGGACGAGTTGGACTAAAGGGTCTGTCTTCATGCTGTTTGACTCTAAGTCTCTATTGGAGCAGCAACCTGTTAGTTTATCCAACCATCTTCAAACTGAGCGGCTTGGAACTAACCATCTGCACAACCATCTGCTGATTCTGCATCTAATTTATTACGATAACTTTTATTTTTGCCTTCAAAAATTCCTCTTTTGGATTCTACCCCCATGTTTTACTGTTCTAGTCCAACTAGGGAAGGGGCTACACCTGATATTGTATTAGGGAATGAGTCAGGACAGGTGATCAAAGTTTCACTGGGTGAGCATTTTCAGAAGAATATTATAATGCCATATGTTTTAAGATGGTTATGAATAAGGATAAGACTATTCCACCAAGTGAAAGTGCTCAATTTAGGGAAAGCTAATTACAATAGTATTAGGTCGAAGTTGGAGAAATTAGATTAGGCAGAAATGGGATAAATTTGATTAGGCTTGGTTGTTCAAGGGTGAATCCACATCTGACCTGTGGGAGTCTTTCAAAGGCCAGTTGACCAGAGTTCAGGACCAATATGTTCCTGCGAGGGTGAAGGATAAGGATGACAGGATTTGCAAGTCCTGGATGAGAAGAGGGATTTGAAAGCTCAGTCAAAAAGAAAAAGGTGGTGCATATAATGTTTAGGAAACTGGAATGACAAGGTCCTTGAGGAATATAAAGGAACCAAAATAGAATGTAAACAAGAAATTAGGATGACTAAAAGGGGCCATGAAATGTCCTTGGCATGTAGCTTAAGAAGAATCCCTAGGTAGTTTATACATATATTAGAGCAAGAGGCTAGCTAGGGAAACAGTAGGCCCACTCCAGGACAAAGGAGGGAATTTATGCATGGGGCCAGAGAAAGTGGTTGAGGTCCTTAATAAATACGTTTGCGTCAGTATTCACCAAGGAGAAGAATATGGATGATGATAAGATTAGGGAGGGATCGTTGATATTTTGGAGCATGTTAATGTAAAGAGGAGTTGGTGTGGATTTTGGGCATTTAGAAAAAAAACATTAGATAGATAAATTCCGAGGTTCTGATGGGATCTATCCAAGGATACTGAGGGAGGCAAGGGAAGAGATTGCTCTGGCCTTGTCAGAGATCTTTGTATCATCTTTAGCCAAGGCGAGGTCCGAGAAGACTGGACAATAGTCAATATTGTTCCATTGTTTAAGAAAGGCAACAGGGATAATCCAGGAAATTAAAGGCTGGTGAGCCTTACACAGCTGGTAGGGAAATTATTGGAGAAGATCCTTAGTGTAAGGATTTTACTTGCATTTGGAAAAAAATGGCCTTATGAGGGATAGTCAACATAATTTTGTGCGGAGTGGATCTTGTCTCACAAAGTTGAGATTTTTAAGGAACTGATGAGAATGATTGATAAGGGTAGAGCAGTGGATGCAGTCTATGTGGGCTTTTGTAAATCATTTGACAAGGTCCTTCATGGTAGGTTGGTCGAGAAGATTAAATCACATGGGATCCATGGTGAGTTGGTAAGTTGGGTTCAATATTGGCTTGGTCGTAGAAGATAGAGGGTAGTTGTGGAAGGGTGTTTTTCTGACTGGAGATCTGTAACCAGTTATGTTCCACAAGGATCAGTGCTGGGACCTGTGTTGCTTGTCATGTAAATAATTTGGATGAAAATGTAGGCGATCTGATTTAGTAAGTTTTCAAACAACACGAAAGTTGGTAGAGTCATGGACAATGAGAAAGTATGTCAAAGGACAGGTCATTCAGGAAGCTGGGTGAAGGAATGGCATATCGAGTTTAATCCAGACAAGTGTGAGGTGATGCATTTTTGGTGATCACTTGCAAGAGGAAAGTATACAGTAAATGAGAGGAATCTTGGGGTGCATGTTCATAACTCCTGAAAAACAAGTGGATAAGGTGGTAAAGAATGCATATACAGCATGCTAGCCTTTATCAGTTGGGACATTGAGCATAAAAGTTGGCAAGACATGTTGCAGCTGTATTTAACTTTAGTAAGATCGTATTTAGAGTATTGTGTGCAGTTCTGGTTGTCACACTCTAGAAGGACTGTGGATGCTTTGGAGTGTGTTCAAAAGAGGTTTACCAAGATGTTGCCTGGATTGGAGTGTTTCCGCTATAAAGAAAGGTTGGATAAACTTGAATCATTTTTACTAAAGCTGAGGAGTGACCTGATAGAAGTATATAAAGTTTTGAGAAACATGGATAAGGTGGATGGTTGGAGTCTTTTTCCCAGGATGCAAAGATCAAATACTTGGGGGCATAGGCTTAAGGTGAGGGCAAGAAAGTTAAAAGGGGATGTGCAAGGCAGGATTTTTACACAGAGGGTGATAGATGCATGGAATGCAGAAAAGATAGCAACATGCAAAAGGCATATGGACATACATATGTACAGGCGAGGAATAGAGGACAATGTACTTTCACATAACAGCACAAACACTGAAAGCTTAATTTTAAGGGCTCTACTCACTTGAGAATAACGATAAGATACTGAACCAACACGTTGATAGTAGTTTGCCAGCTGTCATTACCCAGACTAAGAGCCTGTGATGGTCAGCTGGCGCGTCACCCTATTGCTCATTTGTAAGACATAGAATGGAATGTTATGAGGTATATAGGATCCCCAAATGAAATTGAGGTACAAATGGGTGAATCAAACATTGCATCTACTTATACCAATTTTTTAAATGCCCTAACTAGTGACCCTATCTAGAAAATAGCTGAGGATTTTATTTTGCTGTTTAGGAGGATCTGTGGTGCTTGCTACTCTATAGGAGATTCCCCTGGGATTGTTATTCTCTACCCAGGCTCCAACTATGATTGTAGCAACTGGCTGACCGTCGTCTCTCTCAAAAGCACAAGCTGCCCCATATGTCACCAGATGTTTCCAAATAAGATCTTAAGATGTTTGCTGCTTCACAATCATAAATGGACGATCAGTGGACCCATTTCATACCATGCTTTCTACCCTGGCTGTGATCCTTGAGTTAAAGTTGCACTAAGATTGTGACCTTGGTATAAAGGTTCCCAAGATTTGGCCAATTTAGCTGAAACCTATTTGAACTGAATTAGCTGATGCCTGTGGCTTGTAATAAAGCTGTAGTATTGACCAAATATTGAAATGTGGATCTTTAGAAATTGGTATTGTATTCTACATTGAAGATCATAATAGAAAATATCTGGTGAATATACATAATTGTAATCTAATCAAAGTGGCTTCTTAAAAAGAAAAGGTTACCTCAGAGCTGCGACCCTTTTCTTAATGACTGAGAATTTGCAAAGCTTGGGGAAAAGGGAATGAAGTTAATTGAATAACTCTTTCAATGAGCCAGCTCAGTGTTTTGGACCAGATGGTGTTCATAGTGCAATATTATTCTAAGTGACTGATTGATTATGAAACAAATATAATAAATGCCAAGTCTCTTTTCTCACAAAATGTTGCATTCTGTCCTCATGCAGGGATGAATTTAACATCAGGGTTCTTCATGCATTTGTGGAGCTTCATGAATTCACAGACTTAAATCTGGTGCAGGCATTGCGGTAAGAATGATTACTGATGACTCAATGCAGAGAAATAGATGTTGTTTTCTTAGTGGCCAAGCATAGAAGTAGCCTTCTTGTCTTGACTCCACACGAGTATGTTAGAATTCAATTTTCAGGAGCACACAAAGTGGATGAGTGGGATATGACCAGATTTGCAGAATGGTGTCACATTAGTTTTAGTCTTGCAACTATCTTTCAATCTTATTCATTATAAAATATTATCCTTCTGGATTTTATTTGGACATAAAATGCACTTATAGTTTATACTATGGAAAATAAATACAATTTGAATTAAATAAATACTTCTTTCAAACTCATAAAATCTTCTATTTCCCTTTTCTTTAGAATATGTAGTTCAAATTCTTTATCTGTGTGCCAAACATTTCTAGATGCTTCATTAATTAAGACAGTACACCAACCATTGTAGAGTAAATCAGAGATATTAATACAGTGCTGTTTCAGTTGATATAATATGTTAAGTTTGTGGATTTAGGAGATTATGCTACCTTTGGTTTATGGTAAAGAACATTGCCTGGGATTTGACCTTCTGATTGCTATCCAGCAATGCTTGTTTGAAACACATTTGTGAAGCATTTCATATGACTTCATTTACAGTGCACTCTCTGCCTGAAAGAATAAGAAACTGAAATACCAATGTATGGACTACTATTAGAGAAAGATAACTGAGCAAGTTGCCAGAGGGTCATTGGCAATTCTGGCACTGGATTATGTCCAGGAGTCAAGAGTGGAGTGTAAAGAGTTAGAGAAAGTTGTTGGAGTGGGTATTTTTAAAACATAACTGGTCAAGTGCTCATTTTAATTCAACAAATATATATAATAAAATTGTTAGAATAATATGTATTCATAGAATATACTTGATAAATACCATTGAACCAATGAGCTCCACATGAGTTAAATGTACAGAATTATTTATTGTTTGAAAATAGTTGAATGTTTAGGTATCCACTATCTTGAGATGACACTACATATTCATAAATGCATAAATTTTCAAGGCTTCAATTAAGGGGGAATGCCACTTAGGTTTTAGCTGAGAAATTATTTTAAGCAGAGGGTTGTGAATTCTGCCCCATCAAGGGAAGTGGACTCTCAGACATTGAGTATGTTTAAGGTAGAGATCAATGATTTCTGATTACCAGTAGCATGCAGAACTATGGGGATGGGGTGAGTAAAAGCCATTGGTGTTCAATCAGCAATGGGTCTGTTGAATATTAGGGCAGACTTGATGGGCTGATTGGCAACTCTTATTCCTATGTTTCTAATATTTTTCATGGATGTAAATTTGAAGGATTGATGAATGAAGTATTCATGTTGAATATTTGTTATGGATGTGAGTTTCAAGGATTGATAGCGAGTTAATGAAAAGATATTGGATCGATTTGTTAACATTTCTTGTTAATCAGATGTCTAATAATAATTGTTTATTCATTGGAGATGCCAGCCTGAGCCTGTGACTGTGAGGTTGCAGTATCTATTTTGGTTATTGCTGGAGTAATTGGTGACCATCCTGTTGAAGGTTGGTCACCCATGTGTTCTGGGTACAGTGCGGTGCCTTGTTATTCACGTATGAAAAGCCCCTTAAAGAGCTTGTCAGTTGTTCCCTGAATGACTGCATCTGCAAAACTTCCTAATGACAACTGGATATGTTCAGTGACATCTGTTTTTATGCACCAGAATATCAGACCGGTAGCCATTTGACCATCTCAAACTTTATCCCTTTTGCTTTCAAGAGCTATATACTTCTTGGCCAAAAATGTTTCAATGACTGATGTGTATGTATTTATGTCTATTATTTAGATAGGTTAACAGTTATGTTTTCACCATACAAACTGTATTTATTAACTAATTCTGTATCTTTGTTAATTAAGTTTTGTTTTATTTTTATAATTTTATGTTTATTAATGAAGCCTTTTTAATGGTTTTTTATTCAAAGTTGGGGAAGCTTATGATTAGCTGCTTTTAGCTACAGGTTAAAACAAATTAATTAATGTTGTGACCTATGGAGAAATGGGAGTAGAGAAAGATGTTTTTTTTTCCTCCCATCTTAGTCATGCTTTTTTTTGTACTCTAAAATATCAAGTACACTGTTCATAAAGAAATGTTGGTGTTAATGCAGGGACTTTTCTGTCTAAAATTAGAAAGCATGCATTCAGGCAGATGTGATGATTTTCAACTGCATCACATGATGACAATATAAATTAAAATTTAGAAGCTGCGTATGACAATTCAATTAAAATTACTTTCCTTTAAACATATAAAAATCTTAGGCAGTTCTTGTGGAGCTTCCGGTTACCTGGAGAGGCGCAGAAAATTGACCGGATGATGGAAGCTTTCGCACAGCGATACTGTCAGTGCAATCCTGGAGTCTTTCAGTCTACTGGTATGTTTGATAACATCTGTGTATTACTGCCAATTAGTTCAGTAATAATTTGTAATTTATTTATAATATTAATTTGAAAAAAAAGCCAGAATTTATCTTTTCCATTGGAACACTAGATTGAATGCTGTAAAATGTCTTAGTGTATAGAGGTCCTAACTTGAGCTGTATATGTTTGAGATTATAATGGAAGGACGGATGGACAGTTTCCATAAGGCAATGCCTGCTTTGTAGGCAAGTCCTTTTTGGCTTCATTTTATTTTTTTTCTCTTTGACCAAATTGTAAATTTGAGCAATTATTATGCATTGAGATCACGAAGTACAATATTAGCAGATATTTCCATTTTTACTATTTCTATAAGGAAGTGGGTCTGAAGGAGTTAATGTTCATGCTACATTGGCTTCATCCATAACAGACAGTCTCTGGGTGGAGACAAGGACTTCCTCTCTAGCTTTCAGAGGGACAGATGTACTAAATGCTGAAATGTGTTGAAACATGAAATAACAGATACATTGATATTGTAAACTAAAATTACATCAGTGCACAAATTTGCAGTAAGCTTATGTTTTCGGGGAGATTAAATTATACTCTGTTAATAATGTTTTTTTTCCTGACAACCCCTTCTGGTACTTGTGATATTTGTCAACACCAAGCGGTACTGGAGTGCTATAAATAGTACTCATTAACTCATGCTTGTTCCCTAAATGTTTTAACCCTTTGTACTGTTCCAAATTGAAGTGCAGTTTTCTTTTGCAGATACGTGCTATGTGTTATCTTTTGCTATTATTATGTTGAATACCAGTCTACACAATCCAAATGTTAAGGATAAACCTAGTGTGGAGAGATTCATTCTAATGAATAGAGGAATAAACGACGGCGGTGACTTACCTGAAGAACTCCTAAGAGTTAGTATTGCAATTGATTACTAATTTTGTATATAGAGGTGGGTGATGGGGGTCGATGGGTGTGTGCGGATGTGGTGGTGAAACATTGTATAAAAATATGTATTTTTAAAGGTGAAGTTAGCAACTTGCATGGTTTCATTGGTATACCGTGCAGATCCTTACACTTTTGGCCGGTTCAGAAAAACCTAGCTGAAGTAGTGAAGAAAACAATGCGACTATGATGAGAAAAAAGTTATTGGATCAACTAAAACTTACAGAAACAAATCAGGAACAGCCAATTTTGTATAAAAATATTTCACTTATACTTAAGTGGTTGTCCATATATGTTGTATACTTTTCCACATTTCGTCCTCATTCTTTTCATTTCAATTATGTTGTTTTAACAAATTATACCCTTAGGGTTTAAAAATCCTTAATTGACCTGTTGTTATTGCCTGTTCATATCATTCATTCTTGAGATTAAGGACAGTTTTTTTAATTTTCTGCCATTGAAACTGCTTTTTTTTTCAAAATTAGTTTTCAAATCAGTGATGTGTCAGTGGGTTAAGAAGACAGACCTGTAACCAGGCCTGACCTTCATGGAAAAAAGATGTCCAAGTGTGCAAGTCCTCATCATTAACAAGTACTTTTGTAGGAAACTGTTTCAACCTGGACAAGTACATTCACTTAAGAGTAGCTGGAGATTTAGATATTTACAATGGTGCTCATAAATGTTTGTTAACAAACCTTAACCCTGCTAGTTAGTAATGCATCTGACTCGTTTTGCTATTTTATTAACAGAATCTGTATGAAAGTATTAAGAATGAACCCTTCAAAATTCCAGAAGATGATGGCAATGATTTGACTCATACATTTTTCAACCCGGATCGAGAGGGCTGGCTCCTCAAATTAGGTGAGTCACTTATTCTGGTTTCAGGAGAGCAACTTTCTCATTGACATCATAATTTCATTCCCATAAATCTGTCGTGTTGTGTGGTGTGAAAATATGTTGGTATACTTTACGAAATTAGCTTGCAGAAATTTACAATGACTGGCAACGAAGAGAATACTTTAGCATTAGAACAGCAATGTATTAAAATCATATAAAATCCCTACAATGCAGAAAGAGAACATTTGGTCCTTTGAGTTTCCACTGACCCTCTGAAGACCATCCAACTCAGACACAGCCTGCATACCCTATCCCAATAACCCTACATTTACCATGGATAATTCACCTAGCTTATACATCCCTAGATACAGGGCAATTCAGCATGGCCAATCCACCTAGACGGCACATTCTTGGACGGTGGGAGGAAACCAGAGCACCCATTGGAAATCCATGCAGACATAGGAAGAACATGCAAACTGCACACAGACAGTCACCTGAGGCTAGAATTGAGCCTGGGTCCCTGGGCCACCGTAACGTACGAACTATTGGAAACTTGGGCTGAATGTTTTATATAGATACAGTAATGCTTTGGTTAATAATGCATTATACAGATAATACAAATATTAAATTAAAAATAAATGAAGGAAACTTAATTCACAGTATTTTTAATTGTCGAAGAAGTATTAAATAATTTGTCAATTACTGCTCAGTTGGTTCTTTGAGTCAGAAGATTGAAGGATTAATTTCCACTCTAGAGGCAAATTTTGGCTGATGTTCAATGCAGCACTGACAGAGCCCTACATTATTAGATGTATCAACTTTTTCATTCAACATTAAACCAAGACCTTGTTTGCTGTCTCAAATGAACATAAAAGATTTCAAGGAACTATTCAATGAAGAGCAATGGAATTGTCCTGTGTTCTGACCAGCATTTAAATCCCCACAAATTTAAGCAATAAACAGACCATATAGTAATTCTCGAATTTCTTGCTAAGCACAAATTGGCTGTCACGTTTTCTCCATTATAACAGTGAATACACTTAAAATATCTGAGTAGTTACTTGACTGTAAATTGCTTGGGGATGGCTAGAGGCTGGCAAGATGCTGTATGAATGCAACTCTTTTTGTTTCTTCAATATATGAAGAAATAGTGTACCAGAGAAAGCTTAAAAGATGTTTTATGCATACTCTAGACTAACCGTTCAATTATGAAATGCCCCAATGAAGTCAACCAGTACTGCATTTCTCATGCTTTTCCAAAAGACTGGACAAGCCTTTAATTTTGCTTATTTAATAAATGGATGGATCCATTATGGAGCTTTGTGAATAGGTTCTAAATAGAACAAAATAAAGTCTATAATTACTAAATTCTAAATTGCATAGAATAATGTAAAAGAGATAAAAACCAAAATGTCTGTATAAAACTAATATTACAAGAGTAAGTAATAGTATCGCAAGATATTGCATATATTGGAATTTACTCAGATCTAAAATTAAAAGCTAATCTATCATTTTTATCTATTCAGTTTCAACAGGTTAGGCATCAAGTATATTTTCAATGTCTGTTCTGAAGAAACAAAACTTTTGCCTGTTGGTGAAATTAAATTGTTAATTAAGTTTAAATGAATTACTCTTTATTTCAAAAGCTGAGTATTTAAATATATTTCACCGTAGAAAGTGGTAATATTCTGCCATTCACCTGTGAGTTTTGCATCTGAACCAAACTGATAGAATGAAAACCTTTTTCTTGCTGGCTTAAAACAAATTTGAGTAAAATTAGTACATATCTAAATAGATTGGATCTACAATATTAAACCTAGTGATTTTAACATAATTCGCAATTATATCTTGAGAACCAATAAAAGGTGTGAGGTGCAGAAAAGTCCATTATGATATAGTTTGAAGTATCCAACTGACATTGAGAAAGAATAGAGGGAGCTTTCTGCTATATCAAATAGCTCCCTCTATTTCACCTTAATCTGACCTAGGAATGCTTTACGTTGGCACTAGCTTACAAGAGAGGAAAATATATTCAATGTTTCACAATGGCAGCCTTCACGAAATGGCAAACAAATGTTTTCCTCACTTAGAAATAATTGCGTGTTTAACCTTAGAATAACTCATATTGTGTGTATATTAATGCTAAAATTTCAGTGATGTAAATATTTAATGTTCTTTCTCTACTGAGTAATTTGCCTTTACTTAAATGTGCTGTTGATGGTGGATAAAAAATGTCAATATAAACCTCAAAGATTTTTGCAGCTTCTAAAACCTGAAGTTGTTTTTATGTCACATCAAGTCTGAAACTATGCATAACTAAGATGAATATTGGGTGTGTGTTCTATGGACAGTTGGATTGAAGATTGCATAACTTGCACAAACTTGAAGCATAACATGAACACTTGGTCAAGGAACAGTAATTGCTATTGAGAAAAACATTTAATTATTGAATTTATAACTGAGGGTCATATGAAAATATGATTTAGGAACAGAGTAGGCCAATCTTCTCCTTGAACCTGCTCTGCCTTTCAATAAGATCATGGCTGAATTGATTGCTCCACATTACCTGCCCCTGATAACATCCACCACTTTCCCCCCCGCATCAAAACTCTATCTACCTCTGCTTTAGGAACATTCAAAGACTCAGCTTTCACCACCTTTTAAGGAGTAGATTTCCAAACACACTCAACTACCTTTGAGAAAAGATTTCTCCTTAGCTCTATTACAAAGATGACACCACATTTTGAAACAGCAACCCTAGTGCTAGGTTCTACAAGAGAAAATATCCTTTCCACATTCAACCTGTTAAGATCCCTCAGGATTTTATATGCTCTAATCAAGTCAGTAATAAACTTTCGTGATGAAGTTACCAATTGTACCAATTAGATGTATTATTTCGCATAACTGCTGGAAATACCAGTAACAGGTTGATTTATTGTGGTATTTGGGATTAGTCACTCATAGAATGTTTACAAGGTATCACAAGTTTATTGATGTTTTCTTATGATGTGACATCAGAAGGCATAACTTAGTTGTCCGTGACTGAGGGAAGAGTGAAGATTTTTGTGCTGATAATCCGAAAAGCTGAATGGGTTACAATATCAGCCCAGCATTAATAATATCAGCAATTACAATACATGCAATAAAGTGTTTTTTTCATTTTGATTATTACATACATTTCAGTAATTTTGCTTTGCCTCCTCATGTTTAAATTTGTTTATTTTCTTTAACCCTTTGAGCGATCCAGTCTGGCATCTTTGCACACTCATCTGGCAAGGAAATTTTTATTAGATAAAACAGACAATTTGAAAGATGCAAAATGCCTCAGAATACAGTTGTGACTCCTTAATCTGACAACATGTAGTCTCTAGGTGACTACATTTGAGATTTTTTCATAAATAACTTAATTTCACAGAAAAGATGGTAGAAATAAAGTTTATCTGGTTTTCTTTTGTTACTGCAGCTGCTTTACCATACTGTAGAGCTAAAGTCTCAAAAAAGAAATTCAAAAATGAACAATCTGTTGGCAACACATTGAGTTCTTTAAGTATATCTGCTGATGTCACAGCTTTAGGCCCCATATCAATGCAAAGATTTTACCTATTTGAACTGAGTTTGTCTTTGACAGTGAATATGTTTATTTATAAACTGATATGCCATTCCTTTTCGATACAAGAAGCAATAATGGCCATCAGAAGTCCTGTAATGATCAGTGGCCAATGTCATTGACGGGTTAATCAGAATAGGTTTGTGTGACTGTTTGTAATAAACTTTATGAAAGCACATTAAATTACAACCAAAAATAATGTACAGCACACTGATGAAGATAAGTTCCAGTACTTGTTTTACAAGAAGAAACATTCTGAACTGTGAAGCACCCAAGACATGATACTCTTGAACTTGCCAGAACTAGGGAGACAATCTGTTATTTTTTATCAGGGTGATGTTTTGAGCATTTATAAGGCCACTTTAAATGAATTGTGTAATATTCAACTGGTTTCATACATGTGAAATTTAATTTTTATTTTCACATGTGAAATAGCAAAGTTGTCAATAATCCAGAGTTAAAGAAAAGGTAAATGATGTTCATAATGAACTAGGTCTAGATTTTGTGGTGATAATGGTGATAACCTGTCAGTGTTCACCGTCATCACTCCTTTAAAACTGTTAGTAACATTTACAGTCCACACATGCACAGTTAAATACTAATGTCCAGAAACTGCTATCTGTAATTCTGTGCTTCTCCAAGTGATGTACTGTTGAGCTTCTCCAGACTATAATCAATTACAAACAATTGAACTGGCAAGAACATCTTATTTTACACTCTTAGTCTCTCTTAAAGAAAAGTCTTGAAAAGGCTTCAGTTTGTTAAATGAACTGCAACATGACTTTTTAATCATATGTTGAGTGTAGAATTAGTGATAAATAGCCTCACAGCCCTGAAAAAGTAATCTCATGTTTATTGAATGTCAACTTTTTCCTTATGATAGTAAATTCCATAGGTTTTTAGATATTTTAAAGATTATCTATGGTTTCTTATCTTTCGCCTTAATCCTGTGTGTATATCCCAGTCAATTATTTTGCCATCTACAAAATCTAAAAATTAAAATGAGGGCTTTAATTGTATACTCTTCCTGATTGCCTGTCTGTGTGAATACTTCACTGTGATTTGCTGTTTACCTTGATGCTTGATGACATCATCATTGCTGGATGCAACGAGATCCACTTGACTTGGCAACAGAAACAAATTGACGTTGGAAACATATCACTAACTGTGAGCAGATTTTGAAGTCAGTAATGTCTGCTGTTGCTTCACTGCTGACCCCAAAATCCAGCCCATTGAAAAGGTAAGATACAACTTTAGAGTGTTTAGTAGGAGTTTTGCCAGTAAAAACCCAGTATGGAGAAAAAGGAGACAGTTTCTCATGCTTATATTTCAAAGCAACGTCAGTTTATCAAGTCACTTCTGCAATTCTAGTACTCAAAGGGTTAATTTCTGAAATTAATTTTGTTTTCTTTTTAATTTCTTCCACCCCCCCCGTTTGGTTGTTACATGACTGGCTGTCTTTCCTTATACACACAGGAGGTATGTACCATACTGACATGTAGCTAATTGTGCCCAGGGTGCTGCTGGTCTTTGTCTTACAGCTGGTGGTAGAGGTGTGCTGCTTTCATTAGCGGGTGTTCTTTAGCTATATGCTACATGTGAGCTTACAGTAGCAGTACAGTGGATTACTCTTAAATACATAAATAATTATACATTTCAATAAAGATGTCCTTATGTTAATTGTTTAATGTTGAATCTCAAAAATGATCTGTGCTGTATATTTGCTTTTTATTTTAATTAGTTATAATTAACCTGTTGAAATGTAAATACATCATCTATCCCACTTTCAGCAGTGGATCAAACAGAATTTTACACTAAATGAAAGATGTAACAAGCAACATAGTTAAATATTCACACAGATATTGTGTATTTAAGTGTTTCCACTGTACTGCAGTGTTGCTTTATCTGGTGATCAATCTGTGGCCTTTGTTTGACAAAGGCAGTTGCTTTTGCACTGCCGTACTGATTCTTTATCCTAATTGTTCTTCAGATTCAAAGAATTGTTTCGTAAGTGGGAATATTCAGTACCTTTTATGGTGAAGATTAATAAGACATTTTACAAGTATGATAAACTGAATGGTTGATTCTTAAAATTAAGCAGTGTTTGGCACAGTAATATAAATCAGATTTTATGTATTCATGTCTAAAAGAATGAGATATATTACATAGACTTTAAGTTGGGTTCCCATTTATTTCCAGCAAGGCAAGGATTTTACTTGACAGAATTATTTCTTCCACAGGCTTTTAATTTGTGATCACTAGTTACTGTGTGATTTGAAATATTTTTCAAAATCCAGATCTAGTTGTCAGAGCTCCAACTGTTTTATGTCTTAATTGTTAATCGTTATCTCTTACTTTTAATTGTTTAATTAATTTAGGAAGTTACCATTAACATATCTGAGTCCTTTTTTTGTCAGTGGGTTAATATTCTGGGAATCTAGACTTATCACCCTGTGGGACAGCATCATCACAAGAGTTGAGGAGGGTTTAATGGGAAGATTCAGTATGGGTATTAGCAATGAATGCAACCTCGACAACATTACCCAAGTGCTAAGAACATGACAAAATTGAGAAGGAAATGTGCAGATAACTCAAGGCAAATTGCATTGCTCATTCATACACCCAGCAGTGACATTATGGGCTGAATTCCCACTTCACAATTCTATGAGTAGTGCAATATAGTTAAATTGTACTAAACATGTATGGAATGAGCTGCCAGATGAAGTGGTGGAGGCTGGTACAATTGCAGCATTTAAAAGGCATCTGGATGGATGTATGAATGGGAAGGGCCAGGTGCTGGCAGATGGGACTAGATTGTGTTGGGTTATCTGGGCAGCATGGATGAGTTGGACCAAAAGGTCTGTTTCCATGCTGTACATCTGTATGGCTCTATGTCTCTAAAATGTAAAAAGATCAATATCAGATTAATCTGATTTTTGAAAAAGGTATAATTTTGAACATCCTCGCTCAGCAAAATGATAAAGAATGCATTTCAAGATCTTGCATATCTTTATTCTTTTAGTATGTTTTTTCCTCCCAAAACTGATGGTTCATAAATGTATCTGTTAGATAATTGCATACACATTTTAGCAAAGCAAAATACACACACACTCTGGAGCCATGGTTAGTTGTCCTTCAGCTTAATTATAATTTCAGCTTCCACTAATTAAAAAATACAAAATTCACTTAATTGGTAGTCTTTCCTTCCTTTTGATTTGGTCTTCATTATTTTCAAAGATAAAAAAATATGAATTGGTTTAATCAAAATACTCTTGTTGCTTTCAATAAAATATATTCAAATTAGAATTTTCCTTTGAATTAGTTTGCAATAGAAGTTGAACGTATTGTTTAGTTACAAAAGGTGTGGTTGAACTGATTATTTTTCAAATAAAGAACTTAATATGTCATAAATTTGATAATGTTCCTTACGATTATAAACGTGCAATATTTTACTTTAAATTAGCATGTAAATTCAGTTGACATCATAAGTCATCATTTTTGTCAATCAAATTATAAGCCATTCATTCACAGTTAAATTTGAAATAGTTTTTTCTACCTTCTCAGAAAAATAATTTCACAGTTTGAGGTCCCTTACACCACATACATATCTCAGCCCTAAGGCATGGTTAAGTGAAATGTTATTGAATAGATGACCAGTGGATCAAAACTTCTTTGGGATTTTTCACTTTATCCTCAACCCTTGGAATGTTTGCCGCCTTGTCTTTTGGGAGCCTCCAAAGCTTTGTTAGAAACTAGAAACCCATCTTGTGAAGATTTCATGTCGAATTTTCAAAACCAGCTTCTAGTCAGAAACAGAGTATGAAGAGTATTCTGTCAGTTTTCAAGATAAGATCTACATTTACAAATACCTTCATGACTAAGTGTAAAGATTCCATATTCTCTGTTTTGTAAAATAGTTGAATTTTCCCCATTGTGGTTCAAGACTTCAGCCAACAACTCTGTTTTTACTATAGTTAATGGATCACATTAATTTGGTGTAAAATATTTGAGTTTTCTTTTACATTTAGCTCTGATTTATAAAGGTAGAGTTAAGCTAGACATAAATGCTTCAGGACAGAGAACAAAATATCATTTTTTAATTTATTCTGTGTTTTCATGATCTGCAAAGTATGCATTATTCGTAACTCCTCTAAAGGAAATTATTTATTTAACTTAACTCCAATTTTAAAACTTTCCTCATTGGCATGAGATATTGGGCTACACACTGGGCTACATTAACAAAGGAATGGGAAACCATAGGTTACCCTCTTTATTAAAATATATCACATCCCTCAAAAAAAACTGAACACTTTGTATATGAAAGCACAACCATAGTAAAAGGTTAAGTCACCATAGTCCTACTGGACCATACAGAGACTGGTGGTGAATTAACCTGAGGGTCACCATGCCTCGGGTGAGGTTGAGAAGGTGCAACTTTCACTGTAGTCTCAGTCAGTGTGAGAATTGAACCCATGTTGTTGGGATCACGCTGTATCGCAAGCTAGCTAGCCAGCCAGCCAACTGAGCTAACTGATCCCTGAGAAACCATACTATTGCTTGAAGCATTACAAAATTTAATAATATGAGCAAGACAAGAATTGTGATGTTAAGAAACAGTGCACACCTATTTTGTCAGAGACATTTTTCAGTTCTGTCTTTACATTACAGTGTAGGATAAATTATTCTCAGGTCCTTTACTAATAATTTAAAGATGATGAGAATAGCTTTAGGTTTTCTCACTTTTCCCTCTCTCATTTCCACCAATTATTCTGTATAGATGGTTCAGTTGCAACTGAAAATTCCTTTCTTAAAAATCAGAATAAATCCACTTTGCACCATTTTGTACACAGTGCATTTCTGTGCTAATGTGAGTTCGGCTCTATATCGCATATTTTTCTGTTTACTTTGAAAGAATAGCATACATTGTTTTTAAACTTGCCTGTAGATATAACAGAATAACATGTTTTGACATTGTGTTGCTGAACTTGGGAAATATGAAAGAAAAGTTCTTCATTTTTTTTATAAGAAAAGGAGACCAAGTCCATTATTCTTAAAATTCCAATTTTACATAGTAGGGAAAGAAAATATGGAAGGTCTTCCCAAAAATGCTTTTGGCCACAGTAGGAAATTCTGATTCTTCTGGAATTTGCTAATTTCTTATCCCTAATGCCCAAATGATAGTCCAGCCTTTTTGTGGAAAATGAACAAAAGTTTAGGTTGCTGCACTTCATCTGTGTTATTTGGCTGATTTTCTAGATGGGCACTTGGTGTTGTACAAATATAAAACTTATATGCTTTAAATTAGGGAGGTATTTTTTGAATAATTCCAAGCAGCAAGCTCTGATGACTGAAAAGCTTTACTTGCTTTTATATTAAAGAATAGATAATACTCTTTTTATAGAACTGCACAAGTGTAGTTCTGTTGTGGGTCTGACTGATAGTTTGACACTTAATTTCTCTCAATTATTTGAAGAAACAATTTGTTCCATTCAAAACATTATAAAGCTCATGCAAACCCATGACCCAGTAATGTTATTGTAATGCAGTTTTGATTTTGATCTAGTTCTTGATATAATGTATTTAGTTTTATAATTTCCCTGAATTCAAATAACAAGATGTTCGAATAAATAACTTGATTTTTTAAAAATAACAACTACCATAAATCATTTAAATTTGTTCCATGGAAATTTCATTTGATCTTACTTCTTTTAGACTGGCACATGAAACAATGTGAATAGAATTGAAGACTGCATATTGTGTCATACTGTAATGTGCAAGAAATTCATTTATTTTAGGATAAAATTGATCCAGATATTCTTAGTTGTATGATTTGCAGGAAATTAGCTAGAAGAATCTCAATACCCATTTGAGACAAGTTTATTTGGATCACAGAGTCATAGAGATGTCCAGCATGGAAACAGACCCTTTGATCCAACATGTCCATGCCGACCAGATATTCTACCTAATCTAGTCCCATTTTCCAGCACTTAGCCCATATCCCTCTAAACCCTTCCTATTCATATACCCATCCAGATGCCTTTTCAATGTTGTAATTTTATCAGCCTCCACCATTTCCTTTGGCAGATCATTCCATACACACACCACCCTCATGATCAAATCAAGATGACAAATCTCTACAATTTCAGTAGATATTTTGACTTTATTTTTTAAAATTACTGTGTTTCAGTATACCTATATTTATTTCATACTTTTCCTAACAAGCTTTCCATGCCATCCTGCTCCAGTTGGATTACTGCAGTGGATTTCCTTATTTTTTTCACACCATATATTCAACTCAGAACTCAGCTCAGAGCTAATGAAATAAATTGTTGCTAATGAGCCATTATTGATCCCCATGAAGCCTTGGACATGTAAGCATGAGTTTGGGAAATAAAGTTAAAAATCTCACAGCACCAAGTTATAGTCCAATAAGTTTAATTGGAAACGTTCAGAGTGCTGTTCCTTCATCAGGTGGTTGTACAACTTCCTCCCTAATTTTAGTTTCATTTGTGTCTTTTTTTTAATAAGGTCAAACATTATTGTATAATAACTATTCCTTCATCATGATATTAAATGTATAGAAAACATGCAAGTGATGAGAGTGACAAGGAGTGCAAGCTGTAATACATTTATTTTCTAGCTTGTTTGGTCCAAAACAACCTTTCAACTAATTTACTTTATGTGCAATGCAAGATATTAAACAGACAGTACAGATGTACCTCTCTCAACATTTAAAAGGGGATCTAATTTTGACATATACTGCCTTTAACATTTTTCATTAACCATACTTGTTTCCTTTATTTCAGTTAAAGGAGTTCATATTTCCATGTTTTGTCTTTTCTTTGTGTGGATTAAATTTGTCTTTTTTCTAGCAGCAGTTTTATCAATGAACCTTTGACATTTAATATGATCCTGTGCATGACATGTATTGTCAACTATAGATACAAATCATGCTACCTCTTTCTGGGCTATTCATCTCCAAACATTGCCTTATTTTGTGTCATATTCTCAGTTTCAGATTTTCCACAATATTCACCACAATTTCATAAGCTAATAATGAACTTAATTTTTTTAGTCCAAGCAAAGTTCATGTATCCTTTTGAATCAGCAATATTGTCACAAGTGCATGCAGAACTTTGGGAACTGCCAAATTCACTAAACAGTGTAGCAATCAAGAGGCCAAGCTGTGACTCTAGCTTCATGACAAGTTGTGAACTTTTTGAGTTTTCTCTTTTTTTCCTTTCTGCCAAATGCTATATCTGTCAAATATAGGTGGAAGAGTGAAAACGTGGAAACGACGTTGGTTTATTCTAACTGACAACTGCTTGTACTACTTTGAATACACGACGGTGAGTTAGGGGAATTTCTAATTTTCATAACTGTGCTTACCTTCTTACTTGAATTGTGCACCATTTTTAAAAGAGAGGATTGTACAATGAAATTTCTATTTTTCTGTTCATCTGGTTATGTAGCTATGCATACATTAGCTATTGAAGAGAATCCTGTGGTGAAGGTTCAAATCTTTTGTACAACCCAAAGCTAACTGAAGGTGATTGCTATTAAATTTAGGCATTTTTCTTTTAGTTTCTGCCTTGGCAGACTGAAGGAGTGGACATTTACTCAATGGGAAAGCCAGTATCAGCCATGTCCCTAGGACAGGAATTAGTTGGGATTGTAGGGTGGTTCTAATAGAAGTCACTAACTGCAGGTCAGGATTCACTTGGGGCAAGGATTGGCAACCAAAGGTCAGGCATCAGGGGAACTGATTTGGCAGTTGGTAATGCAGCAATCTCATGCTCATGGAAGAAGACATCGGTCCCTGGGATTGGGTGGAATTCCATTCACTGGACTGAAAATACCCATTTGTTGTCCCAAATTTGCTTATCTACTCCAGCAGTGAGCCTTAATTTATCTTGATGCATTTGTACACCTCATCAAATGTCAGATACTTACTTTTGTGTTTGACCAAGAACCTCAAGCTGGAAGTTACACGATGCTGCTGATAGTTTGAAATTTGGGGCTAAATTTGATGCTTCGGAATTGAATTTTGGAAATAAATTTATGAAATTTTTATATTGTTGTCAGCAGCTACTACACTTGAGGTATGGTTGGAACTCTGTTGAGAAAATGTTGAAAGACTTTAGTATATTGCTGTGATGGAGTTTTTCTGTAAGAGTGGATCTTGTTCTTTTATTAATGCAGGCTATTTTACCTGATAATTTATTGAAAACCTAGACAGATTTCTCAAGATCATAATTTAGTGGTAAATTATGGATGAATATAAATTAATTAGCTAACTTATTATATGAAAATACAAAACTTCTTTTTACTACCTTCTATGCACATCTCCCTGCACCGATACTTCTTCCATCTTAATAGGTTGGTTAGAGACCTTGAGGTCATGTCAGACAGATGAACACAATAGATGCCAGCAATGACTTTCCCCATAATTTATCTTGAGGTGTTAAAAGACAATTTAAATTTTGACCATTATTATATTTTCAAACGTAAAAAGTAATGCATGTTATTTGTCTTTAAAGTAATTGCATTAAAATGTAAATTATACATTTATTAGTTTTGATTTAATATTATTCTTATTTGTCAAAATTATTTCACAGGACAAAGAACCCAGGGGCATTATTCCACTTGAAAACCTCAGCATCCGAGAAGTAGATGACTCCAAAAAGCCAGTGAGTTAATCAGAAATTTTAACATTCTAAACATTGCTTTATTATCCCAAATTTATTTTTTTGTATATTAACAGTCAAATTCCTACATTGAATTAATTACTCCAGCAATTTTCTCTGAGGTTTCAATATTCCATAGAAGAGAATCTGTCTAATGTTAAATGGTCTGAAATGTAAGTGAAATGTGGCTAATACTGTCATAAAACTAATATCCTTCCTTCAATAAAAGTGAAGGAACTAGAACCTGGAGCTGAAATTTCCCATTCATGAACAACATGGACAATGCTTGTGAGCGATGAGAGGCCTATTTGCAAGCTTTTCCATCTTATTAGTACCTAATCTCTCTCCATTTATATGCAGTTTTCTATTCTCCCATGCGCTGGAAAGAAACTAGACGACAAAATATCTGACATGAAAGTTAGAGCAGATAGCTTGCTGCTCCAGTTCTCTGCTTGCTCCATCTAGGACAATAGATTGCAACATCCCTAGATACACACATAGGCGGCAACCATCCGCAACTCAATCTACAGAAGTTGACATGACACAGTCATGGCACATTTCTGACTCACTTCATAGAGTTCTCTACTTCAGTATGGCACTACAACATGTAATGCCACCCTTCATTGTAATCCTGTTGCCAGACCACTGCACTGATCTCATGGATTGGGTCGTGATGCATTAAGGGCCCCTGCTTGCTCTCTTAGCACTTACTTTACACCTATTTGGATGCTCACAGAATCTCTTCCAGGCCATGTCTTTTTGTGCTTTCCTGCTTCATTCAGAACGTACCGGCTCTTTCCTGCTTCATTCAGAACATACACTTCTGGCTTGTCTTTCTTGCCTTTTAGCACAGACGCAAATCCAGGCAGATTGTCATAGTTGTCAGCAGTTATCAATCAAAGGTGTGCACATGTTGGGTGTACAGTACTGTGCGACATCAGTGTCATACCTATACCATGTGCTTTGCAGCATGCACATATGTGGCGAACACACTTGCTTCAGCAAAATTGCCATGTCCAACAGTAAAGTCTTTAGTCTTCAGTAAAGTCAAATGGGACTGTCAGCAATTAGGGATCACATCATGGTCAGTGAACAGCAGCATTTGATCTCAGTCCATGGGCTTGAAACAGTAATTTCATTAGATGGCGTAGTCAGGGTATCAGATTTCATATCACTATATCATGCAGTAGCCATGAGTCAGTTTAATCTTAAAAGGGCAACTCAGCATATAAGGGAGGGAGATGCAGGGGTGATGTGGGAATGACTGATTGACAATCACAGGCACCTTGGCTTTGGCAGGGGCACAGTCCGGCACATTGCATGATAAGGCTAAGCAGTAGAGATGGGGCTAAGGGTAACATTGCAAGATGAAGATGTATATGAATGAGTTAGGTGAGAATCAGTGGAAGGTTAGTACTAATCAAGTTGACTGGGAGTGCAAGGAAGAATGGAACATTGAGGTTTGGGGTTGGGGGAAAGAGACCTTGTGTATCAGGCTGAGTCTGGGACTCACTCTGCCAAATGCAAACACTTTGACTTTCATTCTTATCCAAATCATAAATACGCTACAATGGCAATGGAAGATGGCTGCTTCGACACATGGAATGAGTGGCATTTCATTTTCTCTTGAGCATGTGCGTTCTACTTGTGAGCAAAATTATGTTTTTTAAGGGACAGCTATGTTACTTAGGTACTTGATATATAGTTGCAGTCCAGCTGTAAGGAATACAAATCCTGGTTCATAACACTACATGCTTCACCAACAGAAAAGGGTTCCATTCCATCAATATACAAGTCAGCTGTGATCAACAATACCGCATCTTGAAAGTTTGCACCACTTATCCTGGTGACGTGAAGTGTATATCCTTGAGAATGCTCATGTTCTTATTTTACTTGAAGGACTGGATGCATTACATGAATAGTTACGGGAAGACAACGTTTATAATCATGGCTGATAGCTCCATTATGCAACCCCCTGACTGAGGCAATGTTAAAATATAGCCTATTCTTTGATCAGGGCTTTCATGAAGCAAACGAAAAGCCACCTGAAGATGATGGTTTTGTATGTGGATCAGTCTGGGGTCCTTACAGTGCACTGCAGACAGAATGTGTGATGTAATGTTTGTATTTTGTGATCTATATGACTGGAGCAGGCAAAGGGGGGATCTGCAGGTAACTGAAGAGCTGACAGAGTAACAGCAGTCTTCAGAGAAGGATGAGGATATTGACCGGGGGAACATCATTGTCAGCCTACAGTATCAGGTGCAACAAGATAGACAGGACTTAATGACACCCAATTCAAATAGATATGATCTGTCTGCAATTGACTGTAAATTTGTTGCTGCTCAGAAGGAACATAGTCTTTGTCTGTTCCCAGAAGCAACTGATTTTTTTTTAAACAAAAACAGAAATTGCTGGAGAAACTCAGCAGGTCTTATTTATTTGATTTATTCATGATCATGTGTATTTTGTTACAATGGAAAATGTTGTATAGTTCACAACTTCTGGCATCATCTTAAGACACAGAAACTAAACCAAAACATACAATATAAAAGCAGAAAAATGAAGAATTAAAGAAAAAGAGTTCAGCATCTGTGGAGAAAAAGCAGAGCTAATAATTCAAATCCAATGCCCCTTCTTCAAAGTTCAATTCTTTATATTTACATTTCTTTTGCAATTGTTCAATAAAAGTTAATATTATCAATTTGAAAGCTTACCAGCATGAGATGCTCCCACACTGAACTGTGAGAAGATGTGAGGTTACATTGCCTGTTAAATAAAGAGTGGCATTCCATTATCATGAGTTCTAAGATGGTATGGTGCTAAGGATGGGTGGCCTGTGCAGATTGATTGTCATTGTGACTGTAGTTACAAAATTCAATCAGATACGTGATGAAGTAAAGTAGCAATAAATTTGTGAATTCTATTTACAATGAAGTGCAAATACCTGTGTCAACTATGTGTCCTCAAAATCTTCCCACTTCCACTACGTGCACCGTGAAAGGCAGCACCTGGCTCACAGTACTTGACCAGTTGCTTGGCCAAACTTTAAATTTGACATTGGCACCTGAAATCCGGGGAGATTCTGGCAGTGGTGTTTACTTTTGCCAATGGCGGAGCACACTGCAATATAAGCGAGGATCCAGAGGCAAGATGCACATAATGTGGTGAGCAGCAGAAAATTGCTTGGAACTCATTAGTGCTCATGGAGATAAACCCACCACAAAACTACCCAAACATTGCCAATCAGTTGGTTTTTGATAAAATTCAGCTGATAGAAACTGCAGTGATTTTTTGAGATGCCTCCTTTGAAATTGATAAGTCACAATTTTTCACAAATGGCTTGGCTCTATTGAAATCTCAATTAAATTGCAGAATTTCATCCTCTGTGATTTTTATCACTGGTTAGTTTGTTGATTGTTGCCCTTGTAATGACCTGATAATGACCATATAATCCATCTATGTGATATTGATTAAGCAACAAATATTAGCCAGGATCTATTAATGATTAGATATTAATAGGGCTCATCTTCAAAATGGTACTGTGAAATCTATTCTGTCCAGCTGAGAGGCAGATAGGGTCTCATTTTAAACTGTGATTCAAAAACCACTTCCAATCATACATTACTCCCTCAGTAAAGCTGTATCAGTGTTGATTTTCAAGCTTGACACCTGAAATGGGACTTGAACTGAGGACCTTGTGACTCAGAGAGGAGAGTACTATGAACTAAGATGCAGCTAATATGTTGAAGTCACTGATATTGAATTGAATTGAGTTGGATTGAATTAATTGTCACGTGTACCGAGGTACAGTGAAAAGCTTTGTCTTGCGAGCAGTGCAGGCAGATCACATAGTTAAGTAGCATAGATAGTAAATAATAGGTAAACAGCGGCAAAATCAAAAACACAGATACAGCCGAATGTTAAGTGTTTGTGAGTCCATTCAGTATTCTAACAACAGTAAGGTAGAAGTTGTTACGAAACTGGCTGGTGCGTGTCCAAGCTTCTGTACCTTCGGCCCGATGGTAGAGGTTGTAGAAACACGATGCCAGGGTGGGATGGATCTTTGAGAATGCTGGTGGCCTTTTCTTGACAGCAGGCTTGGTAGATGGATTCTGTAGATGGGAGGTTGGCCTTTGTGATTGTCCAGGCCAAATTCACCGCTCTCTGTAACTATCTCCAATTTTGAATAGTCCAGTTGCCATACTAGGTATTGATACATCCAGACAGAATGCTGTCGATGGCACACCTATAAAAGTTGGCAAGAATATTCACCGTCGTGCCAAATTTCCTCACCTGCCTGAGGAAGAAGAGACATTGTTGGGCCTTTGTAACCAGTGCATCCATATGAAGAGTCCAAGAAAGCTTGTTGTGAATGACCACTCCCAGGAGCTTGACACTCTCTCCACTCGTTCCACCTATGTGCTGTTGATGTGTAGGGGGGTGGGGGGGGGGGGGAGCAGGAGTAACATCCTGCTGAAAGACGATCATGAGTTCCTTGGTTTTGCTGGCAGTGAGAGCTAGGTTATTCTCAGTGCACCATTTTTCCAGGTCTTCCACCTCCTGTCTGTATGTAGTCTGTTTCATCACCATCTGAGATTCGACCGACTATGCTGGTGTCATCAGCAAACTTGTAAATGGCTAGTCTGGTACTTAGCGGCGCAGTCATGGCTACACAGTGAATACAATAGGAGGCTACGTACGCACCCCTGGAGGGGTCCAGTGTTGAGTGTTAGTGAAGATGAAATATTGTCCCCAATCTTCACTGCTTGTGGCCTGTGTGTCAGGAAACTGAGGATCCAGTTGCAGACAGTGTGGCTTAGTCCAAGATCTGTAAGTTTACTAATCAGTCTCAAGGGGATAATAGTGTTGAAGGCTGACTGTCATCAATGAGTAGGATTCTTATATAGCTGTTCTTGGTGTCAAGATGTTCCAGAGAGGAGTGAAGGGCAAGTGATGTGGCATCTGACGTGGATCTGTTGGTCTGATAGGCAAATTGGGTCAAAAGTAGTGGGGATGCTGGAGTTGACTAATACTATGACCAGCCTTTCAAAGCACTTCATGACCACCGAAGTTAGGGTCACTGGGCGGTAGTCATTGAGACATATTGCATGAGCCTTCTTAGGCACAGGGATGATCTTGGTCCTCTTGAAAAAGGCAGGGACAGCGGCTACTGCAAGGAGAATGTCCGAGAAGACCTCTGCCAGTTGATCTGCACATGCTCTGAGTGCACAGCCTGGTACTTTGCCTGATCCCATCGCTTTCCTTGGATTCACACGAAGGAAAACTGATCTGACCTCTGATGCAGTGACTGTTGGGATAGGTTCGTGTCGGAATAAGTGTTACTTCTCCACTGAAATTCTGCTCAAAACCAGTGTAGAACATGTTGAGACCATCTGAGAGGGATATGTTATCGTCTGCTATCTTGCAGTATCTCTTTTTAGAATCTGTGATGTCAGTCAGTTATGTGTTGTAAAGCTGCTCAGTACAGAGACTTGGGAGGAAAACAATGAACAGTGACATCTAAGTTAATTTTATATCCATATTGAGAGATCTGGAGTCAGCTAGCATGTGATTCAGAATAATGCCAACACCATGTCAGCTAAGGCAGACACTGGGCTTAATCCTTCTCTGTGTCTCTGAGAGTTATGGCAATGGCAAATCCATTACTGGTAGAGCTGTTAGGAAAATGGTTCAGGATGAAGCATCAGCAGATAATAAACCAAAGGCCCTGCATTCAGAAATAGAAATTAATTGAAGAATGCTCAATAAAAGAATAAAGCAATTGTAAATTCAAAATCAAAATCTGAGACAAAAAACAAGAAAATAGTGTAAAAGCATGACAGACCATTCAGAATCTGGGGTCAGAACAGTACACAAGCCTCATCCTGATGATTATAGGTTGCTTGATGATAGTTGCTTCAAACAATTCAAAGCCTTGTTCAGTAAGTTGGAAGGTAGAGATACTTTTTAAATGGTATAAAAATATGATCTTACATGAGTAGATTTGTTATTTCCAAATTTCTTTAGTTGTGACTTATCATTTTTTTTCATATTTTTCAGAATTGTTTTGAGCTCTATATTCCAGATAACAAAGACCAATTTATCAAGGCGTGCAAGACTGAGGCAGATGGACGAGTGGTAGAAGGAAGTCATACAGTTTATAGGATATCTGCACCAACCCCAGAGGAAAAAGATGAATGGATAAAGTGCATCAAGTGAGCAAATATTTAAATACATCATTCTAATAAGAGAAACTAACAATGACTTGAGATTTTTTACACTCTGGTGCACATGTTAGGAGTGAGCCCAAACTATTCTGGCAACCTGCCTAGTGGTGGTTTGACAGTCAGTGGGCCTTTCAGCTAATTGAGACTTCAGTTGACTTGAGCTTCCATTTGGGGATGATGTCCTATCTCCTATAGTTGCTGGCCAGTCAAATAGTTGGAGGTTGTTTGATGCTGCTGGAATCACTGGCCACAGTTAGGACAGCGTTCAGTCATCACTAACATCCAGCACTGGAACCAGATACTGAGGTAAGTGGGAGAATGAAATGGGGGCTGTCACTTTGGGCAGGCTGGCAGGCACTGGCACGGGGAAGGGGCCATTATGGTTGAGAAAGTGAAAAGCAGGGATAGAAGGGCCTTGGATGAGAGGATTATTGATGTGTTCAAGGGGCCCGTAAAGGCTGTCCCGCTTCACATCTGATGTCAGTTTCTTCACTGTGAAAAACATTGCAGTGGGGCTAGAAAGAGGCTTTTAATAGGTCACTATTTGGACACTTAAGGGCTCAATTAGTCCACAAGTGCTTTAGATCACTTGTGGACTAATTAAGTACTTAAGGCATGATGACTAACACTATGTTCTTCCTGCATTTCACCCTGCCCTAGGAAGCATAAATTTCAACTTAATGTTATTTGTACTTATGATTCATTCATGGAATCTGTGCATTGCTCGCTAAACCAAGTTTTATTGCCCTAGAGGTGGCAGTGAACTGCTTTCTTCAACCATTGCAGTCCTTGGGGTGTAGGGCTTTCAGGAATTAAGTTTCAGAATGTTGACTCAGTATCAGTGAAGGAACAACATGTGATTCGGTTCCAAGTCAGGATGATTTGTCACTTGGAAGGGAACTTTCAGATAGTGATGGGGTCCTGTACCTGCTATCCTTGTACTTCTAAGTGGTACGGTTGCAGCTTTGGAAAGTACTGTTTAAAAAAAAACAGGATGAGCTACTGCAGTGCATCTTATGGATAGTGCACACTGCTGCTACTGTGTCTTAGCTGGGAGGCAATGAAAGTTAATATTGGTGGATGTGAAGCTAATCAGGTTTGTTGCTTTGCACTGGATGGTGTTAAGCTTTTTGAGTGAGGTCAGAGCTGCACACATCCAGGCAAAAAGGGAGTCTTCCATCATACTCCTGACTTGTTTCTTGAAGATGTGGACAGGCATTGAGGAAACAGCAGGTGAGTCACACATTGGAGAATTCCTAGTCTCTCTCTGATTCTTGTAGCTGATGTATTTATATGGCTGATCAATTTCAATCTCTAGCCAATGGTCACCCCAGAACATTGACAGTGGAGTATTCATTGGTGGTAATGCTGTTGAATGTCAAAAATTGATGGTTTGATTCTCTTTTGATGAAGATGCTTTTTGCCTGGTACCTGTGTGGCATGAATGTTACTTGCCACTCATAAGTTTAAGCCTGGACCTTGTCCAGTTTTAGCTTGAATGTTGTCCAGGTATTGTTTCATATGGACTGCATTACTATCTGAGGGTTGCCGGTGCTGAACAATCAGTCATCGGCAAACATCTCCACTTCTGGACTCAAGATTGTGGGAAAGTCTTTGAATCTGCTGAAGACCATTATGATAAGGAAACTAGGATTTGAGGATCTCCTGCATTGATGTGTGTGGCTGAGATGATTGACATGGAAAACCATGTTACAAGTCACATAACACCAGGTTATAGTCCAATAGATTTATTTGGTAGTACTAGCTTTCAGAGCGCTGCTACCTGATGAAGGATTTTTAAGTTTGTCCTGTTGCTTGGTAATCCATTAGCAAGGCTGGATTTGTTTTTATTCATTCACGGAATGGGGGCACTGCTCTCTAGGCTAGCATTTATTACCCATTCCTAATTGCCCAGAGGGCATTTAAGAGTCAACCACATTGCTGTGGGTCTGGAATCACATGTCATCCAGACCAGATAAGTATGGAGGTTTCCTTCCCTAAATGACATTAGTCAACCAGATGGTTTCTTTCCAACAGTTGACAATGTTTCATGGTCATTATCAGACTCTTAATTCCAGGTTTTTTCTGAATTTAAATTCTACCATTTGCCATGGCAGAATTTGAACCTGGGTCCCCAGAACATTATCTTCAGTACTGCGAATTCACTCTTGGTGATTAACTGTGAAGTCCCCCACCCAGAGTACATGCTGTGCCCTCAGCACCCAGAGTGCATCTTCAAGTTTGTGTTCAACAGGGCAGAGTACTAAGTTATGAACTCAGGAAGAATGGGTAAATGAGAATCAGTAGGAGGTTTCCTTGCCCATGTTTGGTCTGATACTATGAGGCTTTGTAGGATCTAGAGTCAATGTTGAAGACTCCAGTGGCAAATATCCAATCTCTATACCACTGTGCCTTCACTTCTGGCGGGTCTGTCCTTTCAATGGGGCAAGACAAATTCAGGGATAGTGGTGGTAGTGTCTAGGACATTGTCTTTAATGTATGATTATGGGAGTATGACTGTCTGGCTGTTGCTTAGCTAGTCCATGGAACAGCTGTCTTAATTTTGACACATGCCTCCAAATGTAGGACTTTGCAGGTTGACAAGATTTTGTTTGTCATTATTGCTTCTATTGCCTAGGTCAATGATAGATATTCTGTCTGATTTCATTCTTTTCATTGGTCTTTGCTAAGTAGTATGACATAACTGAGCAGTTTGCTAGTGTATTTCAGAGAGTAATTAAGAGTCAGTCACATTGCTGTGAATCTGGAGTCACATATATAAGCCAGATCAGGTAAGGATCGCATTTTCATGGCAATCAGCAGTGGTAATTTGGTTCACTTTTATTTCCATATTTGACAGAATTCAAATTTCACCATCTCCATTGTGGATTTTGAATTTATGCCTCCAGAACATTAAACAGGGCTTATGTATTAATAGTTGAGTGATAACATGATTATACCACTGCATTTTACAAATGCATGTGCTTACTTGAAACACATGTAATTAGCTTTTGCAATAGTTTGGGGGTTTTTTTGTCGCCTTTTCACCAAAGTTACAGTAACCAGGCAGAAATTTCCTTTTGTGAACTTGTACTGTTATCACATTTCTCTTTTGAATATAGGGCCACTAAGATCAGCGTTCTTCAATAGCCTTGTTCAGCAAGTCCCATTCCTCATTTTGCCCCACACTGTCCTGTTATTCTGTTATTCACTTATTCAAGTGGATAATTGCACTGTCCAATGTATTGTGTTAAAGGGCAGTAATGAAGTGATGACTATTTAAACTAATAATGAAGTCATGAAGTCATATGAATAATTTGATGAAGTCTTAGCTGAGAAAAGGGAAGGAAGCCTCCTGATAATTATCACATTACTCCCTAACTCCCAACTTGTTAGTTAAATCAGCACTCCTCCATGTTGAAAACCATTTGGCTGAAGCCCACTTGATTGGTACTACATCCACAAAGCATACCCTTATCACTGACACTCAGAAGCAGCAGTGTGTACCAACTACAAATGCATTGCATTAAAAATTACTGTAGTTCCTTAAAGAGCACCTTCCAAACCCTTGACCACTGCCATATAGAAGGACAAAGCCACCACAATACATAGAAATATCAACATTTGCAAGTTGCCTTCCAAGTCACTCCTCATCTTGGAAATGTATCACAGTTCTTTTAGTGTTGCTGGGTCAAACTCCTTGAACTTCCTCCCAAACAGCATTGGATGTACCAACATCAAATTTGCAGCCATTCACCACTACTTTCTTTAGGGTAATCAGAAATGGCCAATAAATGCTAGCCCAACAAGTGAAACCCACATCCCATGAATGAATAAGAAAAAAGGGTTCAATGTAATGAGGTTTCTTGTTTTGATTATTTAATATTCTGTCTCATGTTTTGTTTCTTATAGGGCTGCAATCAGCAGAGACCCTTTTTATGAAATGTTGGCAGCAAGAAAGAAGAAAGTTTCCTCAACTAAGAAGCATTAAAATGACAGCATTACAGCTTGAATCAAATATCTAACATTGGCCATATGACCTAAGGAGGTCTGTTTCCAAGTGTCAGTAATAACCACAGTGCATTCTGGGGCTGACTACGTGCTTGTGCTGGAGAGAAGTTGATGCAAGTTAGAAGGCTCTTAATGAGCTTATGCTACTTCCTCCTCAACAAATGAGGAGATAGTTTTTACTCAGCAACCTCTCAATATTTCCCTCTACACAGCTGGTCTGTGAGTGTAGGGCTCCTACTTTACCTCCTCAAAGCTTTATAATTGTGATCAAGAATCTCTTGATTTAACATTTTTCTGTTGCAAGGGGCCTATGATTCTATCAGCTTTATACAAAAGACTGTCATCTCTGAAGATTCGTGTCAGCTGTTGTGAAATAAGTATAAAGCCATGAAAAATGGCCTTGTCAAAGTTGGTAAGGCCAGAGTTTTAGTGCTAATGGACAGCTCGATTGGAATTAGGTACTATGACTAAGGTTGTTGATGAGTTGGGATAGAGAGAGTCCATTCAGTGGAGTTTAATGGAGAGAGATGTGTGGTGTCAAGAGAATTGGAAAATGAGAACACCTGGAAAGAAGGCAGCCACATTACTACTGAGCATATTGTGCAAAACGAACTGTTTGTCCATCAGATGATACATTTTGACTTAATTTTTTTAACTGAGGCTATTTGTTTGTAGATGTTTCACTTTTCCATATTGTTTTCTATTTTTCAATGCACTGGTAGATAAATACAGAAAAAATGAGATGACTAAGCAGTATTAGTCTATTTATCAGAGCTGTATATACTTAATGTATAGATTTCTTTTTGGATTATTTTGTATTTGTTCAGTTCATTTTAAGTTGTGTGATAAATTGGTGTCAGTAATTTTTTCATCATTTACCACTCATACTTGTAATCTAGCACTGACAAACCAGGTCAAATAAATCCAATTCTGTGTAACCAACTTGGAGATGTGTTTTACTGTCCTCTATTACATTTCTTTATAATTTCCCAGGACATGGCCGTCACTGATTGGGTCAGTGTTCGTTGTCCATCTGTAGTTACACTCCAGAAGATGTATCTTCTTCAAATTATGTAATCCATACTCTTAGAATGGGGGTTCTAGGATATAGACCCAGTGGCAATAAAGGAACAGTGATTTATTACACAGTCAGGATGACGGAATTGCAGATGGATGAATATTTTCACGCAACTATGTGATAGATGTCACAGGTTGAAAATTACTGTCAAAGGAGACTTGAAGTGCACCTTGTATACAATGTACAATGTAAACACAGCATCTTTTTATTCTACTTTAGTTTCTATTATGGACTGAAGTAGGAAAAGGACTGTTTTACAACAAAGGAATGGAAGGAATTGCTGTATTTTTAAGAAGCAAATTACTGAAAATCATTGTTAGTTGTATTTATAATATTGTTTTGAAAGCAACGGGGAATGAATAAAAAGATGTTACTGCACCAGGGCCTGTACACAAAGTGAGATTAAGTTAGCAAAAGATAGCTGATTTATTTGTAGAATTGTGACCAGTTGTGGATGCCAAAGGTCATTGTTCTCATCTCTGGAGTGAGAGGTGGTGTCTTTGTATTTCTCAAGTGAAAATACCTATAACTAAAAAAAAGCCAATTGTTTGTTCCTACCAATTGCTGTAAACTTGCTTTTAACCAATAATTCAGAGATTTTATAATTTGTGAACCAGTCATTTTGTAATTTCTGTGAAGAAATTAAAGAACCTGAATGAAAAGCTTGGTGAACCAAAGGACTTGGGAAACAAAAGGAATCTCTCCATCGAATCTTGAGAACTGGTACCGTTTAGATTAGATTAGATTACTTAGATTAGATTAGATTAGATTACTTACAGTGTGGAAACAGGCCCTTCGGCCCAACAAGTCCACACCGCCCAGCCGAAGCGCAATCCACCCATACCCCTACATCTACCCCTTACCTAACACTACGGGCAATTTAGCATGGCCAATTCACCTGACCTGCACATCTTTGGACTGTGGGAGGAAACCGGAGCACCCGGAGGAAACCCACGCAGACACGGGGAGAACGTGCAAACTCCACACAGTCAGTCGCCTGAGGCGGGAAAATGTCACTCCACTATCTTTCACTCCCATCCATAACACCATTTTTTAAAATTAGGCAAAGAATGGCTGGAGATCTGAAACAAAAAGAAAGAAAAATTGCTATAGAAACTGTCATGATCTGGCAGTATCTGTGGAGAGAAAACCGAAAACACTCTCTTATTGTCTGCCTAGGGCAGCCTACATTTTTTTAGATATACAAAAACTACAGGTGCTGGAATCCAAAGTAGACAAGCAGGAGGCTGGAATAAAACAGCAAACCAGGCAGCATGAGAAGCTGGAAAAATCAATGTTTCGGATGTAAGCTTCCATCAGAATTGGGGGTGGATGTAAGGGGAATTGCAGATAAAGGTGGGGGGTTGCGGGAGGTGGTGAGTTAGGGATTGGTAAACACAGGTAGAGGGTATCACTGGTTGGTTGATGGGAGGAATTAATCCAGTTGGTAGCTGGAAGGAAGGGTTGATCAGAGAAATGGAAGGGAGAGGGAGGGGCTGGAAAGGGAGTCAGGGGATGGGAAGGGAGGTTATTTGAAATTGGAGAACTAATGTTGAATCCTCTGGACTTTTGGCTGCCCAGGCGGAAGATGAGGCATTCTTCCAATTTGCGGTCTGATTCACTGTGGCAATGGAGGAGGCTAAGGATGGTCATGCCAGAAAGGAACTGGGATGAGGAATTAAAATGGATGGTAACTGGGAGGGCAGGTCAGCCCTGCGGGCCTAGCTGAGTTACTCAGCAAAACGTGCCCTTTACGTTTGGTCTCCCCGAAGTAGAGAAGACCACATCGGGAGCACGAGACACAGTAAACTAGGTTGGAGGAGATGCAGATGAACCTCTGTCTCACCTAGAAGGACTGTTTGAGACCCTGAATGGAGGTGACATGGGTGGTGTGCCGGCAGGTTTTGCATCTTTTACGGTTGCGGGGAAGGTACCCGGGGGTTTGGGGACGTTGGTGGGGAGAATTGGAGAAGATAATGGTCCTTGTGAAAGGCAGATTGGGGTGGGGGAAGGGGAGATGTTCTTGGTGGGGTCTATAATTGGAGTTGGCGGAAGGGTTTAAGGATAATATGTTGGATGTGGAGACTGGCGGGGTGTTAGGTAAGGACAAGCGGAACCCTGTCTTCACTGCATTTAGAGGGGGGTTTAGAGCAGTGTAATGGAATGGAGGAGGTGCAGAGGAGGGCTGTCTGGATATCAGAGGGGGAAAAGCACGTTGTTCAGAATAGGTGGACATCTGGGATGCTTGGCAGTGGAATGTCTCCTCGTCCAAGCAAATGCAGTGGAGGCACAGGAATTGGGAGAGTGAAATGGAGTTCTTGCAGGATATTGGGTGGGAGGAGTGTAGTTCAGGTAGTTATAGGAGACTGTGGGTTTATAGAAAACATTTAAATGAAATGGAGTGGTCAAGAAAGGGGAGGGAGGTGTCTGAGATGGACCAGGTGAATTTGAGGACACGGTGGAAGTTGTATTCACCCATCCCTACCTCACCACCCTACATCCCCTCTGTTCTTTTATCTGCAACTCCCCTTACACCCATCCCCAGGCCTGAAGAAGGGTTACATCTGAAGTGTTGACTCCTCTACGTTTTGATGCTGCCTGGTTTGCTGTGTTCTCCCAGCCTCCTGCTTGTCTACCCTGTCTGTATGTGTGTCAAGGGGGGTCTTACAGAAGGCAGTTAGAGTTTTAACCAGTAGAATTTTATTGGTTAATGTTTCATAGTTGTTTAACTGCAATTAAAATCTTTGTTTATAATAAATAGAAGCTCTTGTTAGGTATAGAAATCTAGTATATGCTTTCTGTTACCCTGAGCCACTGACATTGGGGATTTTGCATTTTTTGCTAAAATTTTTAACTTTTCTGCCAAGTCCAGGAATAGTGGGACTTGATTTACAGTGCCCAATCCTAATGAAGTGTAGCAATGCTGCTGCCTCTGTTTCGGTAGTGGAAGGAGTAAATATTTCAGTTGAACAGTTAATTTCTGAGTATTGATGTTAACATTACTATATTGCTTACAATATGAAATTGTTTGTTCAGTTCTGTTTAAATATTAGAAAGTTGTAATGTTACCAAATTTATGCAGCTGCCTTCCTAGCATCAGTAATTACATGATTATAGACTGCAGCAACTGAAGAAAATTGATCCCAATTCTCAAGGCCAATAGGCATGGCTAATAAATGCTCGCCTAGGCAGGAGACACACATTCTATGAAAGAATTAACAAACAATCCACAATGATTTGTGAAAGTATGGAGATGTTGATGCTCATTACAGATTTTATTGTTCACATTCAGTATAAAATAATAAATTAATAATATGATTTAAACGAATGTAAAAGCATTTTATAATTTTGTTTTTTTTAAAGAACATCTGTCAGATTTGTTTTCTAAAGAAATTAAAAATTTTGATGTACTGCAAAAATTGACGGAATTTTTTAAAATGTTAATTCATTTAGATAATAATACGCTTCTTGACAGAACCGATGCAAATTATGCTTGCCCTTTACATAAAAGTTGTGTGAAAAGGATCTTGGAGTTACAGTTTATAATTCTTTAAAGATTCAAGACTCGTGGGAGAAAGTGCAGCCAAGTAAATAAGATATTAAATTTCATTATAAAGAATACTTAGCACAAAGTATAGAAGAAATTTATCTTTATGTAAAACCTTGGGTTAGTCTGCATTTTAAATACTGCATTAAATTGAAAGAAAAAAAAACAATATAGCAAAGATTCGTGATAAGAGGGCGATTGGGAAAGTTTTAAAAAAAAGATGACCAAAGTAACGAGGGGGAAATACATTTTGAGTGTAAACTTGCAAATAATATCAAGGCAAGGCTTCTATAAAAATATAAAAAGGACCACAGAGGTTGAAGTTAAATTAGGCTCCTTGCAAAATGAGGCTGAGGAAATCCCTGAACTGGGACCAACTGGAAACAGCTCAAACAGAAACACATAAATTCAAAGCAGAACACTACAGTAGGGTACAAAAGGGTATAGAAAGGGTACGAAACGTATGCCAGCTTGGCGAATAGACCAACAACAAATCCAAGCTAGTGATATATTCATCTACGTTTAGTCAAAGCAATTTTGAGTCATAAAGTTCTATAGTTAAAACGTAAAAACATCATTATAAAGTTAATTTTACTACAAAGACAACATTTATGAATTAAAACAAAGCCAGTATAGAACACAGCTTTTTTTTCCCTACAGTAGCTCCCTCTTAGTCTTCCTCTGTTCCCTGATAAGAATTTAATGAGCTGATAGGATGTAAACTTTGCCTTTTTCAACATTGAATGTTGCACATTCTCACAATTCTGGCTGTGTGTAATAGAATGAACCAAACAGGCATTTTTTCAAAATTGCATGGTGCATTTCTTTGTCAAATGAGATTAAGCAGAGTTACATGATATTAAATTATTAAAATCTGCATTGGTTACAGTTAATCAAAATCATTTTGATAAATCAATGAATATACTTTGTGATTACAACTGAACTAAATTAATCATGAAATGTCAAATTTCTACATCATATAGTGGGTGTTATAAGAGACTTTGGAAAAGTTTCAGAGGAGCAATCCAAGAAAGATTCTGGCTTAGCAAACCTGAGTGCAACAGATTCAAAATGTTTGATCTATTAAAGACACATAGATTTGAAGTAAGTTGTTAAATATGTATGTGTCAGTGAAAAGATAAAGTTAATTATTGTTGTTTCATTGATTGGAGAAGACATGTTTAGTTTACACATTAGATACTACTTCTGTTCCCAGTGAATGATACAAGTTGTTCATTTGTAGGCTGGGTCCTAACTCTGCGTGCTGTAGTGCAGTGAAATATCAAGTAATTTAAGCATGGTGGAAGTGATATCCGACAATAATTTTAGTCATCTGAAGAAATCAAAATAAATGTTAGCCTTCAATTTTTTTTCCTGTTATTCCATAACCTTCTCCCATGACATTAAATGGCTGTTGAACAGTATGTCTGGATACAATCATAGAATCACGGAATTATTACAGCACAGAAAGAAGCTACTCATCCAATCATATCTGTACTGGGTCTCCAAATGAAAGCATATGACCTAGTGCCATTCTCCCGACGTATGCACTTAACATTGCACAATATTTCTTTTCAAAGAACTATCTAATTGCTTTTAGTGTGTCTTGACTGTATCTGCCACCACCCTTCTTTAGATGTATTCTAGACCCTAAACCACTCACTGTATGAGAAAATGTTTCCTCCTGTCTCTACTTTTCATTGATTAAATCTCTTACTCTCAATCTTTACAAAAGTAGGTATTTTTCTCCCTCTTTACTTTGATCATACCTCTTGTGCTTTAAATACGTAAATTAGATTTCCTCTCAACTTTCTCTTTTCCAAGGAAAATTATCCCAGTTTCTCCAACTTATTTACATAAATGGAAACTTGCCTCACCTCTTGGTCCATTCTCTGTTTGGAGTCAAACCTGGCACACCAGAAGATGGTTATGGTTGGTGGCTGTCAACTCTGGGACATCTCTGCAGGAATAGTGCCCCAGGCCCAACCATCTTCAACTGCTTCATCAAGGATCTTCCCTCCATGTTCCCTCCACAATGTTCATTGTGCAATTAACAATATTCAGGGTTATTCACAACTCCTCAGATGCTGACACAGTCCATGTTCAAATCCAACAAGGCTTGGACAGTATCCAGGCTTGGACTGACAAATGGTAAGTAACAATTACACCATACAAATGCCAGACAATGACCATCTTCAACAAGAGACAATCTAACCACCGCCATTTCACAATCAGTAGTGTTACCATCAATGAATTCTCCACTGTCAACATCCTGGCATTACTTTGAGCAGCTACTCAACTGAACCCATAGTCACTGTAATTATATTGTGAGTTCTTTAGCAGATCAGACGCTAAGAATACTGCATAACTAACTCACCTAATGATTCCCCAAAGCCTGTCCACCATCTACAAGGCATAAGACAGGAGTGTGATGAACAAATCCCGACTTGCCTGGATGGGTGCAGCTGCAATAACATCCAAGACATTTGCTGCTATCCAGTACAAAGTAACCTGTTTGATTGGCATCACATCCAAAAGCTTCCACTCCCTTAGTCACCAATGCTGAGTAGCAACAAGATACACTATAGAAATTCACCAAAGATCCTTATACAGCACTTTCCAAACCCATAACCACTTCCATCTAGAAGGATAAGGACAGCAGATTCATGAGAACACCACCACCTGCAAATTCTCTCCAAACCAGTAGGCATCCTGACTTGGAATGGTATCACTGTTCCTTCACTGTCCCTAGGTTAAAATCCTGTATCTCCCTCCCAAATGACATTGTTTGAATACCCACAGCAGATGGACAGAAGCGATTCAAGAATGCAGCTTACTGCCACTTCCTCACAATGACTAGGGATGGACAATAAATGCTGGCCAGCCAGCAATGCCAAAAGATTTTTTTTAAAAACCTGTTCTGCATTTTAGCTAGTACCTTCACATTGTGATAGAGTCATAGAGATGTACAGCATAGAAACAGAACCTTCGATCGAACCTGTCCATGCCGACCAGATATCCCAACCCAATCTAGTCCCACCTGCCAGCACCCAGCCCATATCCCTCCAAACCCTTCCTATTCATGTACCCATCCAAATGTGTTTTAAATGTTGCAATTGTGCTAGCCTCCACCACTTCCTCTGGCAGCATATTCCATACACGTACCACCCTCTACATGAAAAGGTTGCCCCTTAGGTCTTTTTTATATTTTTCCCCTCTCACCCTAAACCTATGCCCTGTATTTCTGGACTCCAACCCTCCAACACCCCCCCTCCCCCACTGGGAAAAGACTATGCCTATTTCTCCTTTCCATGTCCCTCATGATTTTATAAACCTCTATAAGGTGACCCCTCAGCCTCCAACACTCCAGGGAAAACAGCCCCAATTTGTTCTGCCTCTCCCTATAACTCAAATCCTCCAGCCCTGGCAACATCCTTGTTAATCTTTTTATTAGATTAGATTACTTACAGTGTGGAAACAGGCCCTTCGGCCCAACAAGTCCACACCGCCCCGCCGAAGCGTAACCCACCCATACCCCTACATTTACATTTACCCCTTACCTAACACTATGGGCAATTTAGCATGGCCAATTCACCTGGCCTGCACATCTTTGGACTGTGGGAGGAAACCGGAGCACCCGGAGGAAACCCACGCAGACACGGGGAGAACGTGCAAACTCCACACAGTCAGTCGCCTGAGGCAGGAATTGAACCCGGGTCTCAGGCGCTGTGAGGCAGCAGTGCTAACCACTGTGCCACCGTGCCGCCCACTATATAACCCTTTCAAGTTTCACAACATCTTTCTGATAGGAAGGAGACTAAAGTGCAGTGCTTAAAACTGAATGCAGTACTCCTGTTGAGATTAAATCAGTATTTTATATATGTTCAATGTAACTACTTGATTTTCTATTTCATGCCCCTATTAATAAAGCATGTATGCTTTATACGCTCTACAGTGTAAGTGTTATTAATCACTTTCTCACCTGTCCAATGATAATTTATGCACATGTATATCCAGGTCCCACTCTTTCTGCATCCCTTTGAGAATTGTGCCTTTTATTCCATATTGTGTCTCCCTGTTAATCTTAGCAAAATGTATCATCTCTTACTTTTCCACATTGATCCTCATCTGCCACCTGTCTGCCCACTTCAACAACTTGTTTCTGATCTTTTGAAGTTCTACATTGTCTTCCTCACAACATACAATTTTCCAAATTTTGTATCAACAATAAGTTTTAGTTGTGCCTTACACACCAAGGTTGAGGTCAATAATATTGTTAAGAAAAGCAAGGTCCAGGCACAAACCCTTGAAAGATTCCAGTGCAAATCTTGCCACCAGCTAAAAGAATATGCTTTAGCCATTTATTCTGTTTCCTATCACTCTTCCAATTTTATTTCTATGTTGTTACTGAACTCTCTTACTCCATGACCTTGAATAGCTCATAAGTTAAAAAAAATCCATTCTGAAAGTTCATATACTCAACATCAATAGTATTTCCCTAATCAATATAGGCCCTTCAGCCCTTGATGTTGTGCCAACTTTTTATCCTACTCTAAGATCAAGCTAACCTACATACCCTTCATTTTACTATCATCCATGTGTCTATCCAAGAGTCCGTAATGTATCTGACTCTTACCATCGCTGGTAGTGCATTCCGTGCACCCACCACTCACTGTGTAAAGAACCAACCTCTGACACCTCCCCTAAACATTCCTCCAATCACCTCAAAATTATGCACCTTGTGATAGGCATTTCTGGCTGGGAAGAAGTCTCTGACTATTCACTTTATCTATGCCTCTCATAATCATGTACACTGCTGTCAGGTCGCCTCTAACCATTCTTCACTCCAATGAGAAAAGCCTTAGTTCCCTCAACCTTTCTTCATAAGACATGCATTCCAGTCCAGGCAGCATCCTGGGAAATCTCTCTAAAGCTTCCGCAATCTTCCTATAATGAGGCGGCCAGAATTGAACACTTTTACCTCCGATAAACTTCCAGTATGTTAGATGAACATGCTGGCTATCCTTAATTACATTTGTTGAAGCAACTCCAACTCTGAATTATTGTTTTCACAAGTTTCTCAATACTGAAGTTAAATTGATCTGTAGTTGCTTAGCTAATCCTAACACCATTTTTTGAACAAGGATATAACATTTGCAATTCTATAATCTTATTTCACCACCCAAGTCTAACAAAAATAAAAAAATTATTGAGAGTGTCTCAGCAATTTCCGTTCTCAATCTTCCCTCAGTATGCATCTTGGCTGATCCTGGTTCCTTTTTCACTTTAGACAACCTATTCAATATTTCATCAATTTAAGCCCTCCAGCAACTGAATTTCCTCTTTCACTTTCCTTTTTAAAGACAGATGCAAAGTATTAATTTAATACATCAGGCATGCCCACTGTTTGCATGCATATGTCCCCTATTTGGTCCCAACTCAGCCCTTCATCACACCTTTACTAAATTTTTGCTTAAAGAAACATTTGAGATTTTGTTTTTTGTTAGCTGAAATTCTTTTTGGTAGTCACCTCTTTGCTCTTACATGACTCTGAAACTATTAAATTCAGCCTGATTATCAATTATGTTTTATATCTTAGTTTAAATCATAATTTTTATTTCTTTTGTTATCCAAGGAACTCAGGATTTGTTTGCCCTGCCTTCCAAGGGAATATTAATTAACTGTGCACAAACCATCTCTGAAGGTGCCCCATTGCCCAGGAATCCATTATTGAGACAAACATTAGGATTTGTTACATCGCGGCTAATTTTTTAAATCACCTGTTGTCTTGCTCTTCTAACTTCTTCAGCTGTGCACAGAAGATTTATAGATGGAACTATTTTTGTCTTTGATTTTTCTAGTATTTCCTTCAGAGTCAGGAAGTATTGCAGCATTTCATTTTTTAATTGAACGGAACAACAGGCTAAATTTCAATCTGAATGCTTTCACAGCTCTGATCATAGTGCAAAGTCTCTGTCCTTTCCATGCAGATCACAGTTCAGCTCTTTCAATTTTGACATTATGAATGTAAGGAACCTGAAGTTGAGCAACTTTGACTGGAAGCTTACTGCATACTTAATACCTTGATTTAAGAAAAGTGACAAATTCAGACATTCAATCTAAAATATTTTTCAGACCTTTCCTTGACTTAACCATCTCACATCAGCATGGAGAATTAGTTCGCTGTAGACAGCATTGTGTTGAGTAAGGATTTAAATCAATGGTACTGAAGGGGGCTTGCTCGAATCAAGTTTACAATCTCAACACCAACTTTCATTCCATGAGAAAAATCCATAGCCTTATTTGCTAATGCTTGCTCGTGGGTTATACATTGGTAACTGACAAAAGAGGGGAAATCAGGATAATTTCAGCAAAATGCAACAAAGCCTGCATTTGTGTTAAGCATGGTTAGTGCACCATCATTTGTGATAGAAACCAATGCCCCTGGTGCCCACCTTCCACCCTACCAACCTTCGCATAAACCAAATCATCCGCCACCTCCAAACAGACCCCACCACCAGGGATATATTTCCCTCCCCACCCCTTTCCGCCTTCCGCAAAGACCGTTCCCTCCGTGACTACCTGGTCAGGTCTACGACCCCCTACAACCCACCCTCCCATCCTGGTGCCTTCCCCTGCCACTGCAGGAATTGCAAAACCTGCACCCATACCTCCTCCCTCACCTCCATCCAAGGCCCTAAAGGAGCCTTCCACATCCATCAAAGTTTTACCTGCACATCCACCAATATTATTTATTGTATCCATTGCTCCCGATGCGGTCACCTCTACATTGGGGAGACTGGACACCTCCTAGCAGAGCGCTTTAGGGAACATCTCCGGGACACCCACACCAATCAACCCCACTGCCCTGTGTCCCAACATTTCAACTCCCCCTCCCACTCTGCCGAGGGCATGGAAGTCCTGGGCCTCCTTCACCGCCGCTCCCTCACCACCAGATGCCTGGAGGAAGAACGCCTCATCTTCTGCCTTGGAACACTTCAACCCCAGGGCATCAATGTGGACTTCAGCAGTTTCCTCATTTCCCCTTCCCCCACCTCACCCCAGTTCCAAACTTCCAGCTCAGCACTGTCCCCATGACTTGTCCTACTTGCCTATCTTCTTTTCCACCTATCCACTCCACCCTTCCCCCCGACCTATCACCTTCATCCCTTCCCCCACTCACATACTGTACTCTATGCTACTTTCTCCCCACCCCTACCCTCCTCTCACTTATCTCTCTACCCTTCAGGCCCTCTGCCTGTATTCCTGATGAAGAGCTTTTGCCCGAAACGTCGATTTTACTGTTCCTCAGATGCTGCCTGAACTGATGTGCTATTCCAGCACCACTAATCCAGACTCTGGTTTCCAGCATCGGCAGTCATTGTTTTTACCTAGTTGACTTTAACCCTACTGCGAATCCTCTTGCTGTGATAGAAACCAGTTACATGCATGGAATGTTTTTTCTCAGCCATGTACCTTTTGAATTTGTTGTAGATATCTTCAATTCTTGGTCTCTTTTTAAAGGGAAAAAGGGTGATAACATGCCCTTTAGTTGTTATGTCCCTAAAAACCATGTATACAAAAACAATTGTTGTGTCAGTAATGTTGATGGATTCATCAAACTGCAGTGAGAAGCATTTACAGTCCTTTAGATCCTGCTGTAATTGCTGCAAGATATCTTCCAACAAAGACTCCACTCATCTTGCTACTGTGCAGCATCAAATGATATTCTTTAGATTTCCATTGTTGTTTCTTTTTTCCCCTTAAAGTCTTTGAATGTAAAGTCAACAGTTACAGTCATCGCTTGTTTAATTACTTGGTAATCTGTGAATGATTCTTTGTGCTTTGCTAGAAGATGACAAATGCAAAATAAATCTTCAGTGCAGGCCTTGCCTTTGTGCTGCTGACTTAGAAAAGAAAATGCCTTTTGAGATTTCACAACTGCCATTAGTTCATCCACTGTCTTTATCTAAAGCATGCAGTTCAAAGGAAAATCTCCTTGAATTTACTGAGCATTGTTGTGTGGCATTGTTCCATATTCCTCTTTTTAATTGTTGACGCACTTTGGTGTAACATATAAGACAAATACTATTTTCTTCCACAGTTGTGAACAGATGTTTATTTCCCATTCTGTGTGGAAGTTGTATATTTTTGGTTTCTTTTTAAATAGTCCAGGTTCATTACTCATCATTATTGCTTCACTTTGTAGTTCGTGACATCACTATGCAGCTTGTCATTGTTGTAGGTAGGCCTCTGGATCATCCAGAATGTCACTGGCTGCTTTCAAGTGAGGAGGCACTGGAGGTCATTCCTGTAGGCATGCGTGAAGAAGGAATATGGGCAGAAAGCGAGATGAACTGCCAGAAATACACATAGGGAATGTGGGCAGGTGGTGAAACCGATTGTCAGAGGCTTCTGCAATGTATATGCTGGAGACCACAGTTGTAGACAATTGTGGTCCCTGTACTGATCCATGTAGCATTTGACTAGTTACAACATACCACTCTGAAAATTGCTCTTTAACTCAATTCCTGGTCTTCTTTAGTAAGCCAATTCTCTATCCAACCTAATATACTATAGCAACTGCTTTTAAAATGCATCCCATCATGTTGAGGAGACTTATCAGACTTCAGCCCCTTTAATTTCCCTAGGATATTTTCTCTGGTGAGACATCCTATGCTTATTTACTCTCTCCCACCCACTTTAGGCCATTTAATTATTTACTAGTTTTGAAATGCTAGCAATGTCTTCCAGTTTGAAGACTGATGCACAGGACTTATTCAATTCCTCTGACATTTCCTGATTCCCCATTATTATTTCTCAGCCTTGTTCTTTAAGATATGTCTTCCTATTTTGGCTTCTCTTTTTCTTTCTTAAGGACTGCAAGGTGGCTCAATGGCTAGCATTGCTGCCCCACAGTGCAAGGGACCCAGATTTGATTCCACCCTTGGGCAACTGTTTGTGTGGAGTTTGCACATTCTCCCCATGACTGCATGGATTTTCTCTGGGTGACCTGGTTTCGTCCCTCAGTCCAAAGATGTACAGGTTATGTGGATTGGCCATGCTAAATTGTCCACAGTATCCAGGGATATGCAGGTTAGGTAAATTAGCCATGGTAAATGCAGAGTTACAGAGCTGGGGTGAGTCTGGAAGGGATGCTTTTTGGAGGGTTGGTATGGACTCGACGGGCTGAATGCCCTGCTTCCACATGTAGTGATTCTATGATTCTATATTTAAAGAAGCTCTTACTGTCTTCTTTTATGTTACTCACTAGTTTGCCCTCATCATTTATTTTCTTCCTGTATTATCTTTTTGGTCATCTTTTGTAGGCTTTCAAAAGTTTCTTTCCTCTTGTTTACCACTAATCTTTGCCACATTGTATGTTTTTCTTTCAAATTTACACTTAACTCAATTTCCTTGTTTAACCATGGTTGATTTATCCCCTTCCTAAAGTCTTACTCAGATATTTTCTGAAGCATGCCTTATTGCACCTCATCAGATCCAAAATAGTTTACTTCCTATTTTGATCCATGACATACTGTTCCAGGAAACTGCTCCAAATACAATCTATGAATTTGTCCTCCTGGCTGTGTTTTCCCATTTGACTTTCCCAATGTATGTGAAGATTATAGTCACCCATAATTTATGTACTGCCTTTTTTACATGCCATTGTTATGTTGTGATTTATTCTCTGTCCTACAAAACAGCAACTGTGTCAGGGAGACTGTAGACTACTCCCACCAACTCCTCTTGTTATTTGTTCCCTATGCCCATAAGGATTCCATATCATCCGACATAATTTCTTGCAATTGTACTTAGGGACATACGAACATAGGAGCACGCTATTCAGCCCTTCAAACCACCATTTAATAAAGTCACGCCTTATTACATATGGATCTTTGGCCCATATTCCTTAATATCTTTGCTTAACATAAATTTATCTGAGACTTAAAATGAACAACTAATTCTGCATCCACTGCCATTTGTGGAAGAGAGTTCCAGATATCTATTACCCTTTGTGTGTAGAAACGCTTCCTAACGTATCTTATGAATGCCCTGGCCCTAATTTTTAGACTATGTCCCTAGTTCTATTTATTCAATTTCATACTAATAAAGCTACTCCACTACATTTTCCTTCCCGTTTGCCTTTTAGAAAAGTAATAGTCATAGATCCCTGAATATTTAATTCCCAACTTTGCATTTGTATGGAAGATAATGAAATTTGTAAGGAGCATCCTACTATGCTACGGCATTTTGAGTTCAAGAAAGAAATGGTGTTGGGTTTCTTGAAGAGGTGGATAAATCCCCAGGGACCTGATGGCATCTGAACCAGGTTCATGAGACAGGCAAGAAAGGAGATTGCTGGGGCCTTGACCAAGATCTTTGTATTATCCTTGCTAGCCACTGGAGAGGTCCCAGAGACTGGTAAGTAGCTAATGTTGGAGTCGAAAAGTGTAGCACTGCAAAAGCACAGCCACTCAGGCAGCATCCGAGGAGCAGGAGAGTCTATGTTTTGAGCTTAAGCTCTTCTTCATTCCTGATGAAGAGCTAATGCTCAAAACATTGACTGTTTTGCTCTTTGGATACTGCCTGACCAGCTGTGCTTTTCCCAGCTCTGATCTCTGATCTCCATTATCTGCAGTCCTCACTTTCTCCAAGTTGCTAATGTTGTTTCTCTGTTCAAAAAGGGAAATAGGGATAATCCAAGAAACTATAGATCAGTGGGTCTCACATCAGCTATTCGAGAGAATTTTTAGGTATAAGATTTAAGCATATTTGGAAAAGCATGACCCAATTAGGTACAGTCAGAATGGCTTTGTGCAGGGCAGGTCATACCTTAATAACTTGATTTAATTTTTTGAGGAGGTGGCAAAAGTGATTGATGAGATTAGAGCAGTGGATATTGTCTACATGGATTTTGGTAAGGCCTTTGACAAGATCCCTCATGATAGGCTCATCCAGAACATTACCCATAGAAGGTGGTGATGGCAGGGTGCTTTTCTAAATGGAGGTCTGTGACTAGTGGTGTTCTGCAGGGATCCATAATGGGAGCGATTCTCTTTGTGATATATATAAATGACTTGGATGAAAATGTCGCTGGTGGGTTAGTAAGTTTGCAAATAATACAAAGGTCAATGACCTTGTGGATAGTGTAGAAAGTTGTCAAAGGATACAGTGGAATATGGGTCAGCTGTAAATATGAGCAGAAAAATGGCAGATGGAGTTTAATCTGGATAGGTGTGAGGTGCTGCACTTTGGGAGAACAAATGTTCAGGAAAAGTATAGTTAGTGGCAGGACCCTGAACAGCATTGATGTACATAGGGATCATGGGTTTCAAGTCCATAGCTCCAAAAACGTGGCCACGAAAGTAGACAGGGTGGTAAATAAGGTGTATGATATGCTTGCCTTTATTGGTTGGGGAACTGAGTGCGAGTCATGATGGTCTAACGTTTAAGATGAGAGGGGAAAAATTTAAAAGGGACCTAATGGGCAACGTTTTCATGCAGAGGGTGGTGCGTATATGGAATGAGCTCCCAGTGGAAATGGTGGAGGCTGGTACAATTACAACATTTAAAGTGCATCTGGATGGATATATGAATAGGAAGGGTTTATAGGAAATGTTGGCAAATGCAACAATTTGGTTGGGGTAGATGAGTTGGACCAAAGGGTCTGTTTTTGTGCTGTACAGTCTATTAATCTATGTCATGTTGCTTCTTTGTAAGCCTTTGGTTAACCACAGTTATAGTATTGTGTTCGATTCTGATTGCCACATTACAGGAATGATATGGAGGCTTTGGAGAGGGTGCTGAAGAGGTTTGCCAGAATGCTGAATTGAATTGAATTGAATTGAATTTGTTGTCACGTGTACCTAGGCACAGTGAAAAACTTTGTCTTACGAGCAATACAGGCAGATCACAGAGTTAAGTAGCATGGATAAGTAAATAATAGGTAAATAGAGGCAAAAACAAAAACACAGGTACAGGCAAATGTTAAGAATTTGTGAGTTCTATTCTAATAACAGTATTCTAACAACAGTAGGGTAGAAACTGTTATGAAACTGGCTGGTGTGTGTGTTCAGGCCTCTGTACCTTCTCCCCAATGGTCGAGGTTGTAGAAAAGCATTGCCAGGATAGGATGGATCTTTGAGAATGCTGGTGGCCTTTTCTTGACAACGGGCCTGGTAGATAGATTCTATAGATGGGAGGTTGGCCTTTGTGATTGTCGGGGCTGAGTTCACTGCTCTCTGTAACTGTCTCCGACCTTGAATGGTACACTCGCCATACCAGATCCTTGATGGTGCACCTATAAACATTGGCAAGGGTGTTCACTGTTATGCCAAATTTCCTCAGCTGTCTGATGAAGAAGAGACGTTGTTAGGCCTTTGTAAACAGTGCATCCACATGAAGAGTCCAAGAAAGCTTGTTGTGGATGACCACTTCCAGGAGCTTGACACTCCCCATTCGTTCCATCTCTGTGCTGTTAATGTGTAGGGGGGCATGAATAACATCCTGTTGAAAGTCAATAATGAGTTCCTTGGTTTTGCCAGCATTGAGAGCTAGGTTATTCTCAGTGCACTATTTTTCCAGGTGGGTAAAAATAATGACTGCAGATGCTGAAAACCAAATACTGGATTAGTAGTGCTGGAAGAGCACAGCAGTTCAGGCAGCATCCAACGAGCTGCTCGTTGGATGCTGTCTGAACTGCTGTGCTCTTCCAGCACGACTAATCCAGTATTTTTCCAGGTGTTCCACCTCCCGTCTATAGTCTGTTTTGTCGCCATCTGAGATTCGACCGACTATGGCGGTGTCATCAGCGAACTTGTAAATGGCATTAATCTGGTATTTGGCAACGCAGTCATGGGTATACAGTGAGTACAGTAGGGGGCTGGATACGCCCCCCCCCCGGTGGGCTCAAGTGTTGAATGTTAGTGAGGATGAAATATTGTCCCCAATTTTCTCTGATTGTGGCCAGGAAACTGAGGATCCAGTCATAGAGAGTGGGGCTTAGTCCGAGATCACTCAGTTTAGTAATCAGTCTCGAGGGGATAATAGTGTTGAAGGCTGAACTGTAGTCAATGAGTAGGATCTGAATGGAGGTTTGCTCGCTGCGCTAGAAGGTTCTTTCCAGAAGTTTTGTCACCTACTAGGTAACATCTTTAGCGGGCCTCTGGGTGAAGCACTGTTGATAATTCCTCCTTTCAATTTATATGTTTGGGTTTCTTTGGGTTGGTGATGTCATTTCCTGTGGTGATGTCATTTCCGGGTCTTTTTCTCAGGGGGTGATAGATGGACTCTAACTCGATGTGTTTGTTGATAGAGTTCCGGTTGGAATGCCATGCTTCTAGGAATTCTCGTGGGTGTCCCTGTCTGGCTTGTCCTAGGTTGGAGGTGTTGTCCCAGTTGAAGTGGTGTCCTTCCTCATCTGTATGTAAGGATACTTGTGAGAGTGGGTCATGTCGTTTTGTAGATAGTTGATGTCCATGTATCCTGGTGGCTAGTTTTCTGCCTACTTGTCAAATGTGGTGTTTGTTACAATCCTTACACAGTATTTTGTAAATAACATTAGTTTTGCTTGTTGTCTGTATAGGGTCTTTCAAGTTCATTAGCTGCTGTTTTAGTGTGTTGGTGGGTTTGTGGGCTACCATGATGCCAAGGGGTCCGATTAGTCTGGCAGTCATTTCTGAGATGTCTTTGATGTAGGGGAGAGTGGTTAGGGTTTCTGGACGCATTTTGTCTGTTTTGGTTTGTTGCTGAGAAATCTGTTGATTGAGTTCATTGGGTACCCATTCTTTCTAATATACTATATAGGTGATTTTTGTCTGCTCTGCGTAGTTCCTCTGTGCTGCAGTGTGTTGTGGCTCATTAGAATAATGTTCTGATGCAACTTTGTTTGTGGATGTTGGGGTGATTGCTTCTGTCGTTCAATATTTGGTCCGTATGTGTTGTTTTCCTGTAGATGCTGGTTTGAAGTTCCCCATTGGCTGTTCGCTCTACTGTGACATCCAGGAATGGTAGTTTGTTGTTGTTTTCCTCCTCTTTAGTGAATTTTATGCCAGCATGGGTATTATTGATGGTCTTGAAGGTTTCCTCTAATTTGTTTCATTTAGTGATGAGAAAGGTGTCGTCCACTTAGTGGACCCAAAATTTGGGTTGAATGGTCGGCAGACCTGTTTGTTTAAGTCTCTGAATTACTGCCTCTACTAAGAACCCTGATATCAGAGATCCCACGGGTGTTCCGTTGGCTTGTGTGTAAGTTTTGTTGTTCAAGGTGAAGTGTGTAGTGAGGCATAGGTCTAGCTTGACGATACTGTCCTTGCTGATGAAGTTAGTGGTGTTTGGTGTATGTGTCTTTGGGTTCTAATAGTGTAGTCAGTGTTTCCTTGGACAGGTTAGTGCTGATTGATGTAAACATGGCTGTTACATCAAAGGAGACCATTGTTTCATCCTCTTCTATCTTAGCGTCTTTGATGGACTTCAGGAATTCTTGGATGGAGTGGAGGGAGTGTCATGAATCTTCTACTAAGTGTTTTAGTCTTTGGTGTAGCTCCTTAGCCAATCTGTAAGTTGGTGTTCCAGGTAGCAAGACTATGGGTCTGAAGGGGGCTTCTGGTTTGTGATTTTTGTGTAATCCATAGAAGCATGGTGTGTTGGATCCGTCTTGTGTCATTTTTTGGAAGTCAGTCGTATTTATTTCTCCAGATTTCTGAAGTTTTTTGAGTAGGGCTGTGATTCGGTTCTCTAGTTGTGGGGTCGGGTCTATTGCCATTTGTTGGTTTCTGAAAGTCGTGTATTCGCTTTTTCAATGTCGTCTCTTCGATTGAGAATGACTGTCAAGTGTCCTTTGTCTGCAGGTAGGATAACAATATTTTTATCTTTTTTTAGTCTTTCCAGTGCTTTCCTTTCTTGTGTATGGAGTGTGTTTCCTTCTTTTTTATGCTACAACGTAGCCACAAAATAACATGACCTCTCTCATTAGTATCCTTACATACAGATGAGGAAGGACACTACTTCGACTGGGACAACACATTCATGCTAGGACAAGCTAGACAGACGAGAGTTCATAGAAGCATGGCATTCCAACCAGAACAAAATCAACAAACACATAGAGTTAGACCCTATCTACCACCCCCTGAGAAAAAGACATGGAAATAACATCACCACAGGAAATGATGTCACCACGAGAAATGACATCACCAACCCAAAGAAACCCAAACATATAAATAGAAAGGAGGAATTATCAACAGTCATTCGCCTGGAGGCCTGCTGAAGATGTTACCTAGTAGGGTGATGAAATGTTCAGAAATGAACCTTCCAGCTCAGCAAGCAAACCTATATCAACCTGAGCTACAAATCGTCTCAAAACTCAATGAGTAGGATTCTTGTATAGCTGTTCTTGGTGTCAAGATATTCCAGGGTGGAGTGAAGGGTAAGTGATATGGCATCTGATGGGGATCTGTTGGTCCGATAGGCAAATTGGAGTTGGTCAAGACTAGTGGGGAGACTGGAGTTGATTAATGCCATGACCAGCCTTTCAAAGCATTTCATGACCACTGAAGTTAGGGCCACTGGGTAGTAGTCATTGAGTGCATGAGCCTTCTTAGGCACAGGGATGATGTTAGCCGTCTTGAAACAGGAAGGGACAGTGGCTTGCTGCAGGGAGAGGTTGAAGATGTCTGAGAAGACCTCTGCCAGTTGACCTGCGCATGCTCTGAGTGCACGGCTTGGTACTCCATCTGGTCCCATAACTTTTCTTGCATTCACATGAAAGAAAACTGATCTGAACTCTGATGCAGTGACTGTTGGGATAGGTTCGTCAGGACTTGTTGGAATAGGTGTTACCTCTCCACCAAAATTCTGCTCAAAGCAAGCATAGAAGGCTTTGAGACAATCTGGGAGGGATAGGTCTCTTTTTAGAATCTATGATGTCATTCAGTCCTTACTATAGTCGCCGGATGTCTGTCTGGGTCTTTAATTTGGATCGGTATTGGTCCTTGGCTGTCTTATTGGCTCTGCGAAGGTCATACTTGGATTCCTTATATTTGAGTGGGTCTCTTGATATGACGGCCTCACGCTTGGTTATTAGCTGTGACTGTCAGTAGCTGTGATTTCATTCTAAAATAAACTCATCAACAATCAACCACAGTTCCACTTCTTACACCTTGGGCTCTCAAGACAATTCTAGCCTTGTGCTGTGATTTTATTGAAACTGTTTGGAAGGTGGCAAACCCCATTCAGTGCTTGATAACAGAGGGTACCAGGCTAAAATAGCCAGGAGGCACATTAGTATAGATTGTTGTGTATACTACGAGAAAGTGAGGACTGCAGATGCTGGAGATCAGAGTTGAAAAGTGTGGCACTAGAAAAGCACACTTGAGGGGAGATTTGATAGAAATCTATAAATTATAAGATGCATAGATAGTATTGACAATCAGAATCTTTTTCCCAGAATTGAAATGTCAAATACCATGGGGCATGCATTTAAGGTGAGAGTGGGAAAGTTCAAAGGAGGTGTGAGGAGCAAGTTTTTTTTACAGAGTGGTTGGAGTCTGTAACATACTGCCAGGGGTGGTGATGGAGGCAGATTCGATAGAAGTGTTTAAGGGACATTTACTTAAGCACATGAATATGAAAAGAATGAAGGGATATGGGCCAACTGCAAGCAGAAGGGATTAGTTTAATTTGGCATCACGATTGGCACAACATTGTGGGCCAAAGGGCCTGTCCCTGTGCTGTTCCATTCTATGTTCTACATTCAATGTTCTAAATCTGATCTCCTTCTTCACTGTGTTTCTATAATAGCTATAAAATTGTATTTATTTGCCCCTCACTCTCTTTCATGACATTTTCTAATGGCCACTATTAGAGATATACACAACAATCTATACTAATGTGCCTCCTGGCTATTTTAGCCTGGTATCCTCTGTTATCAAGCACTGAATGGGGTTTGCCACCTTCCAAACAGTTTCAATAAAATCACAGCACAAGGATAGAATTGTCTTGAGAGCCCAAGGTGTAAGAAGTGGAGCTGTGGTTGACTGTTGATGAGTTTATTTTAGAAAGAAATCACAACTACTGACAGTCACAGGAATGTTCAAAGTTATGAAAGTTGCTACAAGAACCTGAAAGAAACTAAAAATAAACAAATAAACATGTCACAGCTGAAATATTGGGTAAGACACAATTGCTCGAACTTTTCCTCTCCCAGTTTTGATTGAAATTAAAGGTGATACAAAGCAGAATTCATCAATGTTCCACACATGATGACAAAATTGTGAAGGATCTGTTAACAAGCCACATTCTTATTACTGTTAGGAAGCAAGTGTATTCCAAAAACATGAAGACAAACTTTGAACCTATGTTAATACAATTTTTGTTGACATATGTTCACTAGATGATAAAATCCCCACAGTGTAGAAGGAGGCCATTCAGCCCATCAAGTCCATCCTACCCTACCCTAAACCCCATAACTTCACATTTACCATGGCTAACCCTGCATATTTCCTGGATACTATGGACAATTTAGCATGGCCAATCCTCCTAACCTGCACATCTTTATACTGTGGGATGAAACGAGAGCAACTGGAGGAAACCTGTATGGAGACAGGAAGAATATGCAATTGTCCCACAGTCATCTGAAGCTGGAATTAAATCCAGTTCCCTGGCACTGTGAGGCAGCAATACTAGCCACTGTGCCACCGTGCCACTTCATGACTTAAGTTGAAAAATAGGCCAATAATCAATATATGACTTCCTTAACTCAGTTCACAGAATTCTGCGAATTGCATAACTGAAAGCTAATCTAAGTATGAATTGAAAAGACAACAGATACTATTAAGTAGAAGAGATCCCACAGTTAGAGCACATCTGCTGAAAGAGGAGAAAACTACTCTTGGGATACCAATTGACGTGGAGAAGCACTGAGGTTTTAATTTAGCAGCTTGAGCATATTCAAGCAGAATGGGCCAAGCCTTTCATTATGTTAACAGCGAGTCCAGACTGAAAGAACAGAACAAGCATTGACCAAGAACATAGACTATGGAGGGCAACATGCAAAGGAGAAAGAGGCATGAACACTGGGTTGGGGGAGGGGTATGAAAGCAAAATTCTCTCTGCAAGATATTAAGTAATGTTGCATACAAGTGTACAGCCACAAGAAAACACAATGAGCAGATAAAGAGGTATCCACCAAAGTTTCTGAGTACAACACAAAACAAGTTGGTTGAGTCAGGTTAATAGGTGATAGTTAATGACTTTTGGTATGAGGACAACAGAAGGACGATGTCAGTTTCACATAAGGTTTCAGATTAACACTGGTGCACCATGCAACATCAGAACCTTCACAGACCTATGTGAAGAAGCTCAATATGGCATTCCAAACATTAAGCCCTGAAGTAAGGTTGAGGCCATATGAAGGCACATACTGAAGTAAGGTATAGATAGAGAAATGAATAGCCAGCTAGAGATAGTGGTGACACATGGCTATAGGCATCAAAAGTGGTTGGTAATTACTTAATTCAAAAGCGAAACCTGATTAAAATTATGAGAGAAGATGGAACCATTATAATTTGTGGACAGTAGGGAGTTGTTTAACTCTGTAGAGAGATAATGACAGTAAACATGCAGAGTTGAAATCTGTTTAAAACCCAGAGAGGTGACAACCTTTCTAATGCATGTATCACAGAGGCTGGCATATGTTGTGTTACAACATGAAGATGTACAGTTAATGGTCGTGCCCTAGGGAGTGTTGCTGAACAAAGAGACCTATGGGTCAGGTGCGCAAAAGTGGAGTCACTAGTAACCAGAATGGTGGAAAAGGCATTTGGCATGCTTACTTTCAATGGTCAGTGTATTGAGCATAGGAGTTGGGACATCATGTTTTAGCTGTACAGGACTTTGGTGAGACCACTTTAAGAACACTGCATACAATTCTGGTCACTCTGCTTTAGAAAGGATAGTGGTAAACTTGTAAGGGTGCAGAAAAGATTTATAAGAATGTTGCTACATTTGAGCTAGAGGGAGAGGTTGAATAGGGGCTTTTTCTCTGGAATGTTGGAGGCTGAGGGGGCACATTATAGTAGTATATAAAATAATGAGGGGTGGGTGAATAGCCAAATTCTTTTTCCCAGTGTGGGGGAGTCCAAAACTAGAAGGTATAGATTTAACATGAGAGAGAAAAGATTTAACCGTGACCTGAGGGGCAGTTCTTTCATGCACAGGGTGGTGCGTTTTTGGAATAAGCTGCCAGGAGAAGTGGTGGAGGTGGAGACAATTACATCATTTAAAAGGTGTATAGATGGGTACATGAATAGGAAGGGTTTAGAGGGATTATAAGCCAAATGAAGGCAAATGGGAATAGATCAGATTTTTGGTCGGTGTGGGACCAACGGTTCTGTTTCCATGCTATATGACTCAAGTCAGCCTCCCTGTGTATGGATTTGCAACACAGTAAAATGAAACATTCATGGATCCACAAAATTGCTGGTTCTTTGCAGTCATTATGACAGTCCATTGAAGAAATAAATTTATATGTTGCAATCTTCCTAATGATTCACTACTCTCTTTGTCCTAAATTTGCAAATCAGGGACAGATAGCTTAAGATGTTACTATATTCGAAATTACTCCTCAGTTCTTCTTCAAACATGCTACTTCACCATTTGGAACATTTTCATTGTCAGATCTTCTCTTCTCTAGACGTTATCATGAAAGAAATATAATTACGATGTCCAATCAGGCAGAAGTGGTACTCTCTTGATGAGCACCCACCTGTCTTCGTTCTGCTATAGTAATCCATTGACAGCCAATTCTGTAAGCTTTGGGATGCAGTAACTAATTCTGCTCCTTTCCTTTTAACTACCAAGAAATGATTCAGTCTAGCTTTCATGTCATCATCCACGCTGACTGGCTCAGGGACAACATCTTCACAGTGCTTGAGTTTGTGGAATACCTAACTTAAGTGAGGTGGTGGGGTTGGAACTGTTCAGTCTTATGAAAAAAAAACTTGAAATACTTTTACGCAAATATTCTAGTCAAAAACGTTTATTGAGTTCTTTTAGTTGGAAACTTGATGTCTAGAATAAACCTCTGAATTCAGCTCTGATGTCAGTGAAACTTAAGTGATAATTGTTAGTGGTATGCCATGAATTTAAATTTGTACAGCATGAAGCATGCTGCTCTGCAATCTTACCATCATGTATTGTATTAATAAACACTATTTATCAATAACAAAGAAGTTTGATCATAAACCTTAGTTAGACCACACTTGGAATATTGTGTTCAGTTCTGGTCACCTCATTATTAGAAGGATGTAGATGCTTTAGAGAGAGTGCAGAGGAGATTTAACAGGACACTGCCTGGATTGGAGGGCTTGTCTTGTAAAGAGAGATTGAGTGAACTTGGGCTTTTCACACTGGAGAAAAGAAGGTAGAAAGGTGACTTGATTGAGGTGTACAAGGTAATGAGAGGCAAAGATAGAGTAGATAGCCAGAAACTCATAGCTCCTTGAAAGTGGAATCGCAGGTGGATAGGATAGTGAAGAAGGCGTTTGGTATGCTTTCCTTTATTGGTCAGAGTATTGAGTACAGGAGTTGGGAGGTCATGTTGCAGCTATACAGGACATTGGTTAGGCCACTGTTGGAATATTGAGTTCAGTTCTGGTCTCCTTCCTATCGGAAAGATGTTGTAGAATTTGAAAGGGTTCAGAAAAGACTTACAAGGATGTTGCCAGGGTTGGAGGATCTGAACTACAGGGAGAGGCTGAACAGGCTGGGGCTGTTTTCCCTGGAGCGTCGGAGGCTGAGTGGTGACCTTAACGAGGTTTACAAAATTATGAGGGGCATGGATAGGATAAATAGACAAAGTCTTTTCCCTGGGGTTAGGGAGTCCAGAACTAGAGGGCATAGGTTTAGGGTGAAAGGGGAAAGATATAAAAGAGACCTAAGGGGCAACTTTTTCACGCAGAGGGTGGTACATGTATGGAATGAGCTGCCAGAGGATGTGGTGGAGGCTGGTACAATTGCAACATTTAAGAGGCATTTGGATGGGTATATGAATAGGAAGGGTTTGGAGGGATATGGGCCGGGTGCTGGCAGGTGGGACTAGATTGGGTTGGGATGTCTGGTTGGCGTGGACGGGTTGGACCGAAAGGTCTGTTTCCATGCTGTATATCTCTATGACTCTAGGTCAGAAATGGCTGTCATGAGGGATCATAATTTTAAGGCGATTGGAGGAAGGTATCAAGGAGATGTTAGAAGTAGGTTATTTTTATGCAGAGAGTGGGGGGTGCGTGGAATGCACTGCGAGCAGTGGTAGTAGAGTCAGAGACGTTAGGGACATTTAAATGATTGCTGGACAAGGTCAGAGAGCAGGAAATTGAGGGGTGTGTAGGTTAGGTTGATCTTAGATGTGGTCTCCTCTACATTGGGGAGACTGGGCGCCTCCTAGCAGAGTGCTTTAGGGAACATCTCCGAGACACCCGCACCAATCAACCAAACCGCCCCGTGGCCCAACATTTCAACTCCCCCTCCCACTCTGCCGAGGACATGGAGGTCCTGGGCCTCCTTCACTACCGCTCCCTCACCACTAGACGCCTGGTGGAAGAACGCCTCATCTTCCGCCTCGGAACACTTCAACCCCAGGGCATCAATGTGGACTTCAACAGCTTCCTCATTTCCCCTTCTCCCACCTCATCCTAGTTTCAAACTTCCAGGTCAGCACTGTCTCCTTGACTTGTCCAACCTGCCTATCTTTTTTTCCACCTATCCACTCCACCCTCTCCTCCTTGACCTATCACCTTCATCTCCTCCCCCACTCACCCATTGTACTCTATGCTACTCTCTCCCCACCCCCACCCTCCTCTAGCTTATCTCTCCACGCTTCAGCCTCACTGCCTTTATTCCTGATGAAGGGCTTTTGCCCGAAACGTCGATTTCGCTGCTCGTTGGATGCTGCCTGAACTGCTGTGCTCTTCCAGCACCACTAATCCAGTATTTGGTTTTCAGCATCTGCAGTCATTGTTTTTACCTTGATCTTAGATTAAGACAAATGATCGGCACAACATCGTGGGTTGAGTGGCCTGTAACTGTTCTATCTTCTATGAACTTGTATGAAGACATGAAGAACCCACATTAGAAAGTGATCCAAATAAACAATCTGCACTCTGGTGATTTAAACTGATGTTCAGTAGTTGTTGCTACTCAGGAGGAAAGGTAGCAACACTTGACAAGTTACAAGAGGCAAAGATTTGAGTGTGTCCAAATTCAACACAAGTAAAAACTCCATGCTGGAACGAGATGGCAAAAAATGCAAGTCCCAGCCCAACTGACATATAGCAGGTAGAGGACACAGGTCACAACTGACCTGGAAGATTCAACTCTCTTCCTTCTCCTTTCTCGTGAACTATTTGGTTTGCTAAGAGTTCTTCTAAAATGTTTTGCTTTGGTTTCTTTATTTTCTTCAAATTTTAGATTTCTAGCATTCAAAAAAATCCAGCATTTGAAGTAGAAATGTAAATGCTAGTAATTGTTTTCTTTCTCAATTTTTTTTCTCTCCAAGCCGACAAAAAAAATGTGCATTCGTGCTTTAACAATAAAAAGGATCGGGTTGGTATGATCAGCTCACATTGTTATCACATTTATTTGCAGTACTATCTTCTCATTGCCTTGCACGGTGCTTGCCGAGTTACCATTTTTTTTTACTAACAGGAGTCAGGTAAAGGCACGATTATCAGTCTTACCAAGCCATAGGTCGACTCTTTCATTGGAGAGGGAAGGCGGTTTAACTAAAACTTCGGTCTGGGGAGATGTTGAGAATCCTTCGTGGTAATCTCACCTCGAACCAGAGCTGGATTTGAACCCACATTGTTGGCATCACTTGGCATCGTATTGCAAACCAGGTGTTAAAACCATGATCCTCCTCATCGAGCAAAGCTCACACCAGTGATTTTTCTTCCTTGTAAAAATTAAATGATAAATACATTCCAGAATGCTGTTGCACGTCCGTGAAATGAAGACTTCCAAACTCACTCCTCGTTCGCTGGCGCGCGCTGAAGTGAAGTGACGGTTGGAAGTCGGTTAGTTTGAAAAGGTCGGTAACGAATACGCGTTAAACTGAAGTTAGAGGCTGATCTTGTGAAGGTTGCACGGTCTCTAAGGTAATAATATGATTACCATGTTTTCAATATAATTTCTATGTTTAGACAACTGTGAAATCGTTTCGTTCTCCTGAACATTTGTATTCGAAGCTGTTATGCTGAAGCGGTCTCGCTTGCTGCACACAGAAATATGTTAAACGATTTCCAGTGCTTGAATACATTTGGCAGCATTTGGCTCATTTCACTCTAAACCCTTCCTATTCACACACCCATTAAGACTGCCTTTTAAATGATGTAATTTTGCCAACCTCGACCACTTCCTCTGGGCTTTTGCCCAAAAGGAGGATTTTCCTGCTCCTGGGATGCTGCCTGACCTGCTGTGCTTTTCCAGCACCACTCTAATCTAGACTCTGACTTCCAGCATCTGCAGTCCTCACTTTTGCCCACTTCCTCTGGCAGTTTATTTCATACACTCGCCACCCTCTGCTTGAAAAAGTTGTCCCTTAAGTCTCTTTTATATCTTTCCCCTCTCACCTTAAACCTGTGCCATCTAATTTTGGACTCCTCTACCCGAGGAAAAAGATCTAGCTATTCACCCTATTCATGCCCCTCATAATTTTATAAACCTCGAAAAGGTCACCTCCTCAGCCTTGTGACACTCCAGGGAAAATTGCCCCAGCCTTTTTAGTCTCTCCTTATAGCTCAAACCCTCCAACCCCAGCAACATCATTTTTTTACACCCTTTCAAATTTAACAGCATCTTTCTTACAGCAGGGTGACTAGAATTGTATGTAGTATTCTAAAAGTGGCCTCACTAATATCTTGTACAGCTAAAACTTGACATCTCAAGCCCTATACTCAATGCACTGACCAGTAAAGGCAAGTGTACCAAACATCATCTTTGCTATCAGTAGCTCCACCTTCAAGGAACTATGAACCTGCACCCCAAGGTCTCTTTGTTCAACAATACTCCTCCAGGACCCTACCATTAAGTATATAAGTCCTAATCCGTCTACTCCATATCCTTAGACTGTGATCCCTGTTTCTGGGCTCAAACGTTCATTAGAAACATCCTTCCAGCACTACCCTGTATGGTCCTGTTTATATGTCAGTGAGATTCCCTCTCAATTGTTCTGAATTCTGATCCAGTCTCTCTTTATACATGAGTCCTGCCATCCTAGGAATTAGTCTTACAATGCTTTGTTGAGCTCGCTTCACAGCCAGAACATCCTTCTGCAGATCAGGAGACCAAAACTGCACGCAATACTCCAGCTGTGGCCTCTTCAAGGCCCTGTACAATTGCAGCAAGACATCCCTGCTCTTGTGCTCCAATTCTTTCCCTAAGAACACCAACAGACCATTTGACTTTTTCACCACCAATTGCAACTGCATGCTTCATTTTGGTGACTGGGTACAAGGACATCCAAGTTTTGTTATACCTCCCCTTTCCCAATTTATTTCCATTCAGATAATAAACCACTTTCATGTTTTTGCTAAGAAAGTAGATAACCTCATATTTGGCCACATTGTACTTCACCTGCCATATATTGCTCACTCACGTAAAAGGTCTGAATCACACATCTCTGCATCCTCCTCAGTTCACCCTTCCACCCAGCTGGGTGTGGGTTTGCAAATTTGAAGATATTACACCCTCTGATAAAACCTTCTAGGCATATCCTTGATAATTCTAGTAGATTTTTCAAACAAGATTTTCCTTTCTTAAATCCATGCTGACTTGTCTGAAACTGTTTCAGTTTTCCAAGTGTTCTGCTATTAACACGATTATAATGGACTGTAGCATTTTCCGTACTACCGATGTCAATCTAATTTGTCTATAATTTCCTGTTTCCTCTCTACCTCTTTCTTTTTAAAGCATGTTATTTTAGCTGCCCTCCAATTCTATAGAATCTTGAAAGATGATCAACAACGCATCCACTATTTATAGGGTTGCTTCCTTAAGATTAGATTAGATTTCTTACAGTGTGGAAACAGGCCCTTCGGCCCAACAAGTCCACACTGACCCGCCGAAGCGCAACCCACCCATACCCCTACATTTACCCCTTACCTAACAACACTACGGGCAATTTAGCATGGCCAATTCACCTGACCTGCACATCTTTGGACTGTGGGAGGAAACCGGAGCACCCGGAGGAAACCCACGCAGACACAGGGAGAATGTGCAAACTCCACACAGTCAGTCGCCTGAGGCGGGAATTGAACCTGGGTCTCTGGCGCTGTGAGGCAGCAGTGCTAACCACTGTGCCACCGTGCTGCCCACAAAGTACGAGGGCCCTGGAGATTTATCAGTCTTTAATTCTTTCAACTTCGTCAAGGTCATTTCTGTTCTAATACTAATTTTCTTCAGTTACTCCCTCTTATTAGACTTTGCATTCCCCAACATTTTTGGGATGTTGTTTGTGTCCTCCTTTGTGAAAGAGAATCGAACGATATGTAGTTAATTGCTCTGCCATCTCTCTGTTCCCGATTACAATATCCGTTGTTTCTGACACTGTCATTGCATATGTTTTCTCTTCACATACCAATACCAACAGGCGAAGGTTTTGAACAGGTGAAACCTAAAGCGCAGTAAAGATTACTGGAATGATTCACACTCAATTTCTTGGCAGTTATTAAAATCTAAACAAATTTAGCTCTGTATAGGAGTTCATGAATTAACTTCTGGTGACCGCATTAACTGAAAGGGATTGGATGATTTGCAGCTGTAAGCAGAACCCCCAAGCAGATACAGCATGGTGACGTGGTACGTTTACATGACAGCCATGCAGATGTTTTGTGCTCTCAGTGGACACAAATGTCTCCATTCATGAACATCAGTATGGGCATCCATTGGGCTGCGAGTTGCAGAGTCAAATTAAAGTTGAATCAAGATTTGAGAGAAACTATAAAACAATGAACCAGCCCAACTCCACTCACCCAGTTGATCACTTTATTAAAAGGATCTATTAGCAACGTTTGCATGATGGCTAGTTTACGATGCAGGTTAATGCCAACCGTTAATTCAATTCCTGTTCTGGATGAGGTCACCGGGAGGGCCATGCATTTTCAACTTCATCCCTCATCAGAGGCTGGTGACCCTGAGGTTAAACTCACCACCACTTGTTTTTCTCTAATGACAAAGCTTTGACAAAGCGTCAGTTAGACTCGAAATGTCAGCTCTTTTCTCTCCTTACAAATGCTGCCAGACCTGCTGAGATTTTCCAGCATTTTCTTTTTTGGTTTCAGATTCCAGCATTCACAGTAATTTGCTTTTATACTGGACTGTAGTGACTTTCATTTCACTATTAAAGGAATGAGCAATTGAGCCAATTCAAGCTCCTTGAACTTGCTTACTGCCTGGGAAAATCTTACTTGCCAAGCCAGCACCTAGAACATTAGTAGCAAATCATAAAGGAGTCGGGACGTCATGTTGAGGTTGTACAAACCGTTACCCTGAGAGTATGAGAGAGCTCTGCTTTGAGCTTTTCTCATCTGGGCTAGAATAATTGTGTTTAAACGATCTAAAAGATAAATCTACAAAGCTTTCTGTGAGTGTGCTGATCCAGTAAGATATTGTACAGCTCATAAAAGGACTGTATCCCATTAGCAGCAAATCCAACCTGGACAGAATCTGTACAAAATTCATAAGTGAGGCATCGGTTATTGAAATGCTACACCCAAATTTAGTAGGAGCCACATTACTTTGGCAGGGATTTCAATGGTTATAGAGTCATAGAGTCATACAGCATGGAAAGAGACCTTTTGGTCCAACTCGTCCATGCTGACCAAGTTTTCCAAACTAAGCTAGTCCTACTTGCCTGCATTTGGCCCGTATCCTTCTAAACCTTTCCTATTCATTTGCCAATGTAAATTTTGTTTTTACATTTTGTGACTGTACCTGCATCAATCACTTCTTCTGTAAGTTCATTCCACATTCAAACCACCTTCTGAGTGGAAAAGATTGTCCTTCAGGTCCCTTTAATAACTTTTTCCTCTCACCTTAAAAATGTGTCCCCTCGTTTTGAATTCCCCCCACCATGGGGAAACGACCTTTGCTATTCACCTTATTTATGTTGTTATGATTTTACAATCCTTTATGAGGTCACTCTTCAACTTCCTTTGCTGCAGTACAAAACTTCCCAGCCCATCCAGCCTCTCCTTATAAGTCAAACTCTCCAGTTCCAGTAACACCCTTGTAAATCTTTTCTGAACCCTCTCAATTTAATATCCTTTCTATAGCAGGGTGACCAGAACAGTACACAGGACTTCAACTGTGGCCTCACCAATGTTCTGTACAACTTCAACATGACTTCCCAACTCCTATACTCATTGGTCTGAGCAATGTAGGCAAGTGTACTAAACACCTTCTTAACCATGCTGTATAACTATAATGCAACTTTCAAACATGCTGAACCTCTAGGTTTCTCTGTTCTACAACACTACCCAAGGAGAAAGTGAGGCTCATGCCCAAAACATCAATTCTCCTGCTCCTTGGATGCTGCCTGACCTGCTGCGCTTTTCCAGCAACACATTTTCAACACTACCCAAGGCCCTACCTTTAACTAAGTTCTATCTATGTTTGTATTACCAAAATGCAAATCATTTGATCAAGATCCCTTTGTAATCATAGATGACCTTTTTCAATTTTGACTATACCACCAACTTTGGTAAAATCCACCAACTTACTAACATAGCCTTCTAAATTCTCATCCAAATCATTTGTAAATGACAAACACAAGTGGACCCAGCACTGTTCCCTTGTTGTAAGCTGGAGTAAAAAAGACCAGTTTTCAATTTTTCTAAGGATGTCATTGAAGTTTTTGTTAGCAATCAGTGTTAAAAGCACTGGAAAAGCTGAGCCGAAGTCAGATCTTTTGAATAGGTGACACCTTCATAACCTGAAAGATTCCCTTCCAGTATCTGAATGTACTAATGTCCTTTCAAGATTGCTAAAGGTGCAGAGATACATTAATTTATCTAATATTGAAGCTGTACTTATTAATGAGATTAAGGCATCTTGTTCCTTGCCCCTGTAATCTGACAAACACTTTTATGATTTATCTCCCATTATGCGCTCTATGTCAGAAAATTAAAATCTTAAATCTTGGGTTTTTGTTCTAGCCACAATGACTACAGTATTTTTGATTTTATTGTACTGGTCTGATTTTGATTATTGATCTGGGGATTGTTTCAGTCAATTAATATAATACAATCCTCTTTCAGGAGAAGACAGATTGTAGGAACACGGTGGAAAGACCAGAATATTGGAAGAGAAATGGAACGCTATATTAGTACTTGCTTTTGTACTGACTATTATTGAAACTGATTCTAACTTGCGTTTTGGGGAATAGAAATGTGGTTCTTGAGCATAAATATCTTTCCATGGCAAGACAATATTTAAAATAGGATAGAATAAACCTGAGGGTGTATGTATAAAAGTCTTTGAAAATGACAGCACTGTGCTTTAAGAATGACAACAAAGTCTTGTAGTGGATTCATGGGAAATTTATAAGAACTCCACCAGAGATAAAAGACATCAGTTACATGGAGAAGTTAGAGAACCTAGGGTTCTTCCTGGAGAAAATAAAATGTGGAAATTTGATAATGTTCAAGTTCATGAAAGGTTTTGATAGATAAATGAGAATTCTTCCAGTGTCAGAAAAGTTAGCAGCTGGAAGACCGAGATTGAAGATAATTTGCAAAAAGAATGATAGGTGATGTGAGGAAAATAAATCACAAGTTATGATCTGAAATTTGGGAATAACTTTCAAAAGAGAATTAAATATTCAGTTGAAGTGGTGAAATAACCAGGGAAATAACTAGAGTATTGGAAATAAATTGAATACACCGTAGCAAACATGGAGGTGAGTCAAACAGTAACAACTGTACCAATCAGCTGTATTGAAAATGGATAGGACAGCAGAATGGACAAGTAAAGATAGAAATTAATACATAGAAATGTGAGGTTATTTGACAGGAGTGAAAGGAAGTGACAATATAAACTTAATGACATGGTTCCAAAGAGTGTTCAGGGATACACAGATCTGAGAGTTCATGAGCATAGCTCTTTGAAAGTACCAGGGTATAATGTGGTAGTCATCAGCAGAACATATAGGATGTTGAGTTTCATTAGGAGAGTTGCTGGCGTGGTGTTAATCACGGTGGAATAATATTCAAAGGCCTAGGCTAAAGTTTTGGGGACACATTCAAATCCTCCCACTTGCTGAGATGTTGTCAAGAATTCAGCAGTTTATCTAAAACTTAAGGTTGTAGAAGTAGGTTGAGGAGAGATTTTATTAGAGACTAATAGCAAATTTTAACATGTTACACAAAAAAATGTCCCAACTTGAAGATGGTAGAAAGACTAAGGGACAGAGATTTGAGCAAGTGATGCAGGGGGATGTTAGGTTGAGGGGAGATTTTAATAGAGGTGTGCAGGCTAATGACAAGTTTAAATAAGATACACAAAAATAGTTGTCCCCACTGGCTGATGGTAGAAAGACTACAGGACAGAGATTTGAGCACGAGATGCAGGGGGACATTAGAAAATGACCTAGAACTTGCTTTCTATGAGGATGGCAAAAGCAGAGGGTAATCAGTATTTTAAATGAAATTAGATGGGTACACGTAGGAACTAATATTGCTGCAAAATGAAGCAAATGAGGAATTGGACTAACCAGATTGCTAGCTTTCTGGAAAGCGAAACCCCTATGAATCTTAAACTGTATGACTCATGGACTTGATGGGACACATGCCCTCCTGTGTATTGACTCTAATGGGTGAATGGTCTCCTACTGTGGTATACTGTTCAATAAGAAACTAACGGATGTAGCAGTGATCCTGGTGAAAGTACTATGTACATTAGATTGATTGATAATAGTTTTATCTATAAATATGTAAGGAGAATCTTTTAGTAAGACAAGCATGAACATAGCACTGCGACAAAAATGTAAGCATCAAGTAAGGTGTGGAAGACAACATAGCGTTGGATGATGTGGAGTCTGTGTGGGTGGAATTGAGGAACCACAAAGGCAAAAAAACTATAGTGGGAGTTATGTACAGACCTCCTAACAGTGGTCAGGACCAGGGGCGCAACTTGTACCGGGAAATAGAGAAGGCATGTCAGAAAGGCAAGGTCACAGTGATCCTGGGAGACTTCAATATGCAGGTGGACTGGGTAAATAATGTTGCCAGTGGATCCAAAGAAAGGGAATTCATGGAATGCTTACAGGATGGCTTTTTGGAACAGCTTGTCATGGAGCCCACAAGGGAGCAGGCTATTCTGGACCTAGTGCTATGAACCAGACTTTATAAAAAAATCTTAAAGTAAGGGAACACTTAGGAAGCAGCGATCATTATGTGGTAGAGTTCAGTCTGCAGTTTGAAAGAGAGAAGGCAAAATCGGATGTAATGGTGTTACAGTTAAATAAAGGTAATTATGAGGGCATGAGAGAGGAACTGACAAAAATAGACTGGAAGCAGAGCCTAGCGGGGAAGACAATAGAGCAAAAATGGCAGGAGTTTGTGGATATAATTGAGGACACTGTACAGAGGTTCATCCCCAAGAAAAGAAAGATTATCCGGGGAGGGATTAGACAGCCATGGCTGACAAAAGAAGTCAGGAACTGAAAATGTGTTGCTGGAAAAGCGCAGCAGGTCAGGCAGCATCCAAGGAACAGGAGAATCGACATTTCGGGCATAAGCCCTTCTTCAGGAAATCTATCAAAGAAAAAGAGAGATCCTATAAAGTGGCCAAGAGCACTGGGAAATCAGAAGATTGGAAAGGCTACAAAAACAAACAGAGGTTAACAAAGAGAGAAATAAGGAAGGAGAGGATCAAATATGAAGGTAGGCTAGCCAGTAATATTAGAATTGATAGTAAAAGTTTCTTTCAATACATAAGAAACAAATGACAGGCAAAAGTAGACATTGGGCCACTTCAAACTGATGCTGGAAGCCTAGTGATGGGAGATAAGGAAATAGCAGGAGAACATAATAAGTACTTTGTATCAGACTTCACAGTGGAAGACATGAGTAATATCCCAACAATTAAATGGAGTCAGGGGGCTGAGTTGAGTATGGTTGCCATTACAAAAGAGAAAGTGCTAGAAAAGCTAAAAGGTCTTAAAATAGATAAATCTCCTGGCCCCGATGGGCTACATCCTAGAGTTCTGAGGGAGGTGGCTGAGGAAATAGCGGAGGCGTTGGTTGAGATCTTTCAAAAGTCACTGGAGTCAGGGAAAGTCCCGGATGATTGGAAGATCGCTGTTGTAACCCCCTTGTTCAAGAAAGGATCAAGACAAAAGATGGAAAATTATAGGCCAATTAGCCTAACCTTGGTTGTTGGTAAAATTCTAGAATCCATCATTAAGGATGAGGTTTCTAAATTCTTGGAAGAGCGGGGTCAGATTAGAACAAGTCAACATGGATTTAGTAAGGGGAGGTCGTGCCTGACAAACCTGTTGGAATTCTTTGAAGAGGTGACAAGTAGGTTAGACCAGGGAAACCCAGTGGATGTGGTCTACCCAGACTTCTAAAAGGCCTTTGATAAGGTGCCACACGGGAGGCTGCTGAGCAAGGTGAGGGCCCATGGTGTTCGAGGTGAGCTACTGGTATGGATTGAGGATTGGCTGTCTGACAGAATGCAGAGAGTTGGGATAAAAGGTTCTTTTTTGAAACGGCAGCTGGTGACCAGCGGTGTCCCACAGGGTTCAGTGTTGGGGCCGCAGCTGTTCACATTCTATATTAATGATCTGGATGAAGGGGCTGGGGGCATTCTAGCGAAGTTTGCCAATGATACAAAGTTAGCTGGATAGGCAGGTAGTACTGAGGAAGTAGGGAGGCTGCAGAAGGATCTAGACAGTTTGGAAGAGTGGTCCAGGAAATGGCTGATGGAATTCAATGTGAGCAAATGCGAGGTCTTGCACTTTGGAAAAAAGAATAAAAGCACAGACTACTTTCTAAATGGTGAGAAAATTCGTAAAGCCAAAGTACAAAGGGATTTGGGAGTGCTAGTTGATGATTCTCTAAAGGTAAACATGCAGGTTGAGTCCGTGATTAAGAAAGCGAATGCAATGTTGTCACTTATCTCAAGAGGGTTGGAATATAAAAGCACCGTTGTGCTACTGAGACTTTATAAAGCTCTGGTTAGGCCCCATTTGGAGTACTGTGTCCAGTTTTGGTCCCCACACCTCAGGAAGGACATACTGGCACTGGAGTGTGTCCAGCGGAGATTCACACAGATGATCCCTGGAATGGTAGGTCTAACATATGAGGAACGGCTGAGATTCCTGGGATTGTATTCATTGGAGTTTAGAAGATTAAGGGGAGATCTAATAGAAACTTACAAGATAATACATGGCTTGGAGAGGGTGGATGCTAGGAAATTGTTTCCGTTAGGTGAGGAGACTAGGACCCATGGACACAGCCTTAGAATTAGAGGGGGTAAATTCAGAACAGAAATGCAGAGACATTTCTTCAGCCAGAGAGTGGTGGGCCTGTGGAATTCATTGCTGCAGAGTGCAGTGGAGGCTGGGACGCTAAATGTCTTCAAGGCAGAGATTGATAAATTTTCGATGTCACAAGGAATTAAGGGCTACGGGGAGAATGCGGTAAATGGAGTTGAAATGCCCATCAGCCATGATTGAATGGCGGAGTGGACTTGATGGGCCGAATGGGCTTACTTCCGCTCCTATGTCTTATGGTCTTATGGTCTTATAGACCTAATGTGGATGTAGCATTCTTATAACCTTTTACTCTAACATTTTTTGTAGAAAAGTGCGAAATACCCTTGACTTTTGTTTTGGGAAAACTAATTTTAAGTAGACCATGGAACAAGATGAGGAAACACATGAACAAGAGGCTGATCCACGAATGGCTTTTTTACAGAGCTTAAGTCTGATGTTTTTCAGTATGAAACCAGATAAATGGACAAAATTTTCTGGGACGGAAGAAAACAAAAATCTGCTGATGGACTTCTTCAATACAGAAGACGTAATGATTCTGGTACTTTATATCAATAGTGTTGGACAATTAACTGCAAGTTTGGGATTTCCTGCCTCAATTAAAACTAAGGGAATTTATTTTGTGAAAAAGAAAATGGTGCGTATCACCCCTGAAAACATTAGAGATTCGCTATCAGTTGGTGATATTAGCAATTCGCCAGTTGAGCAGTTATTAACTGTGCTTGAAGAGGTGAGTGACAGAAAATTGTCCTACTTCATTAAGAGAGTTTCAGTATAGTTAAAGAATATTTTGATAATTGAAGAAAAAATACAAAATGCTGGAATTACTCAGTTGGCCTAACAGTATCATTGGAGAGAGAAACAGAGTTAGTGTTTTGAGTCAATAACCCTTCAGAATTAACTTTTTCTCTCCACAGATACTGCCAGACCCATTGAACATTCCCAGAATTTTCTGGTTTTGTTTTAGATTTCTAATATCGACAGTATTCTGTTTTTCTTTCAGCTTTACTCTGTATTTATGCACAAAAATGTTCTGTTAAGGTTCAACCTTGAAATGCTGCAATGTTTTTGGCTGTATTATACTGTCTAACATTTTCTTGGTATATTTGTTAGACTTTGAGTAATACTTTAAATTTACCTTCCACTAATTTTCAGTCCTGTCTGCCTCATTTTCTAGGGTATAATGATTGCAAATTTACCATATTATTTTGTACATCTGGCTAGACATTTCGAATGTGGAAAAGATTAAACTACAATTGGCAATCCTATTGACAACCAAGTCAGCATCAGAAAGAAAATGATTTATGAAGAAGTAGGAGGGATATGTGAGAAGAAAAGCATTGCATTCATGGACAGCTTCAATTACCCAAATATAATTTTGGAAAACCTAAATGGTTTAGAAACAGAGTTGGGAATTGAAATATATGACTACTTTGTGACCGAAAGTATCAAAGATAACACGAAGCAATCTAATCTCAATTTTGTATCAAAAGAGACCCAGAAAATGCACAGAAAAATGTAACTTGTGACATGTTTGGACACAGTAACCAGTTAATTCATCACCATATTGTTAGGTAAAAGAATAATCTCAGAACTATAGGAAACAATGTGAGCAACTTAATTCGTACAATGTTGTTCAGACATAACAGTGGGCAAATAGAACATTTGTAAAGGAGGAGGTGGTGAAATAGTGGTAATAATACCATAAGACATTTGAACAGAACTATGCTATCCAGCCTGTCATATCTGCTCCAGTATTTGATGAGATCACGGCTGATCTCAACTCTATTTTCATCTGTTTTCCAGCATTTTCCCCATAACCCTTGATTCCATTACAGATTAAAGAACTGTCTATCTCAGCCTTGAATATGTTTTAATGGATCAGCCTCAACAACTCTCTGTGGTAAAGAATTCCACTGATTGACTACTCTCTGAGACTACTCTCCTAATCTCTGCCTTAAGTGAGTGACCCTTTGCTCTGAGATTATGCCCTTTGGTCTTAGATTCTCCCAGAAGGGAAAAAAGTGTCTTCGCATCCACCCTGTCAAGTCTTCTTAGAGTCTCTTGTCTTTCAACAAGGACTCTTTTAATTCCTTTAAATCCTAAGGAATGCAAGCCCAACCTACTCAATCTCTTGTCATGAAAAAAATCTGTGCATAATTGGAATCAACACAACAAACCTTCTCTAAATTGCCTCCAAAGCCAGTATATTTTTCCTCAGGTAAATGGGATTAAATCAGTTCACTGTAGATGTGGCCTGATTCTTGCCTTGCATAGCCTTTCCCATTTTATGTTTCTTTCCTTTTGAAAGGCCCAATGTATTTGCCTTCCTTATTACTGACTGAACTTTGATGATAGCTATTTGTAATTTGTGCATGAGAATGCCCGAATCCCTGCCTGTGGCAGTTTTCTGCACTTTTGCTCCATTGAAATAATATTATATACTTCTTTCAAAAAGTGCATAACTTCATACTAAAATGAAACAAAGAACTGTGGGTACTGGAGATCTGAAACAAAAACAGAAATTGATGGAGAAACTCACAACGTCTGGCAGTACCCATGGGAAGAAAGCAGTTAGTGTTTTGTGTCCAGTAACCCTTCTACAGAACAGTTAGCTTAATGTTTGTCATTGGGAAAATGTTAGAGTCTATTATAAATTATCTAACAGCAGATCATTTAGAAATGCATAATATGATCAAGCAATGTCAGCATGGTTTTTTGAATGGGAAATCATGCCTGACAAATTAACTAGAATTCTTTGAGGAGGTACCAAGAACATGAGAAGAAGCAGATAGATAAACGGGAAGCAGCAGATGTAATATTTGGATTTTTGGAAGGCATTTGATAAGGTACCAAACATTAGGCTGCTTAATAAGGTAGAGTATTGGGGTAGTATATTAGCATGGATAGCAGAATAGCTAACTAATAGGAGACAGAGTTAGGATAAGGAGGGCAGTTTCAGGATGACAACATGCAAACTAGTGGAAGTGCAACAGGGATCAGTGCTGGGACCACAACTATTTACAATATAATTTGTTAAAAGAGGAAAGTGAATGGACAACAGGTAAGTTTGCAAATGACACAAAAATTGGTGGAAAGGCAAGTGAGAATGACACACAGAATCTGCAGAACATTATAGACAGGTTAAACAAGTGGGCAAAACTTGTCAGATGGAAAATAACATGGGATAATGTGAGGTGATGCAGTTTGGCAGGAAGAATGGAGAAACTGCATATTATTTAAATGCGGAAAGACTGCAGAAAACTACAGAATAGAGGGATTTAGGATTCCTTTTCCACGAAGCTTAAAAAGCTAGTATCCAAGTTCAGCAGGTAATAGTTAAAGGGAATGGAATTTTGGCCTTTTCCTTCAAATGAAATGGAATATAAAAGTAGGGAGATTTTGCAAAAACTATAAAAGACACTAATCAAACCATAGCTGGAACACTGTGGACAGTATTGGGTCCCTTATCCAAGGAAAGGCAGTCCAGAGAAGGTTAACTTAGTTTGATACCAGGCATGGAAAGACTGCCTTATAAGAGAGATTGAGTAGATTGCCTGTAGTCATTGGAATATAGAAGATTAAGAGGTGATGTTATTGAAATGTACAAGATTTTTAGAGCATTTGAAAGGGCAGATGCAGAAAGGTTGTTTTCTCTTGTGGGAGAGTCTAGGACCAGAGGGCATCATCTCAGAATAAAGGGTCATACATTTAAGACAAAAAATGAGAGAAAGTTCTTCTCTCAGACATTGTGAATCTATAGAATTATTTACCACAGTGAGTTGCAGAAGCTGTGTCATTAAGTTTATTCAAGGCTGAAATAAATAGATTTTAATTAGTAAGGAAATCAAGGGTTTTGGGAAAAAGGAAGGAAAGTGAAGTTGAGGATTATTAGATAAACCATGAGCTCATGGAATGGATGAGCAGACTCAACAGATAGATTCAATGGCCTAATTCAGCCAAATATCTGAGGTCTTTGCTGCTATCTAACAACTGCAATGGAGCACTCTGAATCATGACATTCCAGGCATAATTACTTGTTTCTTCAGCCATGTCACATTCATGCAATAGCATTTCATTTAGACAAACAAGGCTCAGATGCCATTTGTACATTTAAGTTGTTGATTTTTTTTGTGTCATGTGGTATACTTTGATCTCTACATTTGCTACAGATTGTTTATATTGGCACTTATGCTTGCACTGTGGCCAAATGAATATTGTGACATTTGATAACACAGGGAAAGTAAGGTTTGTGACAAAAATGAAATATTGAGATGGCAACCCAGCCAGTGGAGGCATTGTTTCATTGCTTGCTATATCATTCTTCCGTATGGAGCATGGCTCTCATTTTATGTATGCTGCATAGTTGGAATACAGAGTCTTAATGACCTTGAATATGCAAAGTTGGACAACAAACTAGGAGATATTGAAACATCACCTGCTCTAGCCTGAAAACTGACTGATACATGATGCTTATGAGCAAATACTGGAAATGTTGCAGTCACTCTGTTGTAGGAGATGTTGCTATAGAAATGACATCTATTATTAAGGACAGCCTTATTTGCATGCTAGTCTGACACATTGTTTCTTTCTCAGATTCTGGTAGGACAATTATTCCCTGAACACATTGTGTGGATAACGCCTCCTGGTGAAAATACTTCTCTCCCTTCTCTTCCCTCCTCTGAGAGCTTGTCCTTCTTTCCTTTTCCTCTGTTTTTACTCCCAGTCATGCTGAAGTCCAAAGAAATGCATTTCTAATGAAGGGCTCATGCCAGAAAGGTTGACTTTCCCACTCCTCGGATGCCTGACCGCATGTGCTTTTCCAGTACCACAATTTTCGACTCTGACTTTCCAGCTTCTGTAGTCCTCACTTTCTCCAAAGAAATGGTCATAGTGTTATGGACTAGCCAGATTACTCAAGATGTTCTTAAGCAGACAGCCCAGACCAAAACTTTGCAATTTGTTTCAACAAGAGTACAGTGAAAATTACCTGGAGTAAGTTATCTAGGTTGAGTACCAGGTTTTAAAACAGATGAAAAATGTATTCACAAAATTACACAATGATACACAAAGAACAGAGTAAAGAACCCCTAAAGAACTCAGTCCAAACTAAACTTAATATACACAACAGTCTCAATAAGCAACTCCCCTTAGAAAACAGTAAAAATGGAACAAATGCTTATGGATTGAAGTGAGAAGGGCAGAAGGAGAGAGTTTAGCAACCCGTTTCCACACAACTCACTGTTGAACTCCTAACTAGTTCTGGACTGAACTACTCAAGCAGAGAGCTGACTACTCCCCTTTCATTATACAGATCACTTCTAAAACATGATCATTTTGGCCTGAAGTCTCTTCTGTTTACATATAAGCAAAAAGGCCTCTCAGTACTCTTTAATCTCTGTACCAAACCAGTCTAATCAGAACCGGGAGCTGTTTATGACCCCTCTGTTAAAAAACTAAGGATAAAGTATCCTTGAGAAAAGGAACAGCTTTTAGAAAAAATAGACCAGCTTTGTGACAATTGTCCAACAAGTTATTTGAAATTACAAGCATTCAGAGCATAGCCCCTTCACCTGATGAATTCAGGAGATAGTGCTTCATCACCTGCCATATCATTCCATTTCTATTTTAACAACTTTAAATTACTTTCAAAAGCAGCAAACACAAATATATTAGTAGCAACAGCCAGTAGTAATTAATTAATAATGAAACTTGTCAATGATTTCTCTTTGAATAGCATTGTTCAGGACTTCTTCCTCTTGCTGAATACGTGTGTAATTTAGCTGTGGGGCACTGTGCTCCAAAATAACAGTCAAAATATAATCTCAGCATTATATACTGTTTCTTGAGTCATAGAGTCAGAGAGACGTACAGCATGGAAACAGCCCCTTCAGTCCAACTCATCCATGCCAACCAGATATCTCAACCCAATCTAGTCCCATCTGCCAGCACCTGACCCATATCCCTCCAAACCCTTCCCATTCATATAGCCATCCAGATGCCTTTTAAAGTTTGCAATTGTATTAGCCTCCACCACTTCCATGTTATAATCTGCTCTTTCTGCACATGTCTAACAGATTCTAACTGTGTGTGTGTCTGGTAAGATTGCACTAGGAGTGTTTCTTCGCACTGCATACAACATTTTGAACATCTGTAGGTACTTGTGCCCATTTAAATTGGATGGTACAGACCTAAATTTTGAATTCATTGGGTTTAAAGACCAAGAAGGAATGTTGAACTTAGGTAAAACAAGTTCATATCCAATGGAGCATTGTGTCTTGATCTCGGCACTATTTTGGAATGACAGAGTTCATATTTGCTGGAATATTTGTTCATGTCAGGAATGAGGATTTCAGTTAAGCTCTTTGCTGGCCTTGTTCTCCTTCAAGCACAGAATGCCATTACTTTGTCTCTACTTCCTGGACACATATCAAGGTTCTTCTCACCCTCCACATCTTTTTGTCTATGAATCTGAAAACCTTGATACAAATTCTCTTGGGTACTTAGTCATTTTTCACAGGACAGATTGATTATATACCATAATCCTGTTACATGTTTGTTGGCTCTATCTGACTGAAACTTTATAATCTTCTTGAGCTATAAATGAGATTGTTCATGTTGGGCAGGTAAATCTGGAATAAAACATCTGAATTTACTTGTAAGAATTGGACTAGAATCCAATGATAAACGTTTTTGGCTGATTTCAGGGAATTTTGTCACACAATTCCTGATGAAGGGCTTATGCCCAAAAAGTCGATTCTCTTGCTCCTCGGATGCTGCTTGACCTGCTGTACTTTTCCAGCACCACACTCTCGACTCCGCAATTAGTGATTAGACTACTTTTACGTCTGCGAAGATTAGTGGAAACCAAAATCCTTGTGTTGTAGTGGAATAGCCAAATGATTCACTCAATACCCAGGAGTTCACTTCCAGCATCAAAGAGTTTATTGAAATTACTCTGGTGGGAAGAAACCCTCTGAAAATCCAAAGATTCTTCACTAAGCAAAGGAAAACATATATTTTTATACAATTGCTTCATCCTGCCTTTAACATTTACAAATGAATAATATTATTAATTTATTACATACATTTCCAATTAATGTAATTATATAACTGCATGGCTAGAGATGGACAGACTTGTGGTCAACCCCTGATCCTCCATGGTCTCATGATGTTTCCCAGACTTGCTTATCTTCCTTCTTGGGGCTTTTCACAATGGACACTATACTCAAGTACATTCCTTCCCAAGCATTTGCCAGCTGCACCACGTTAACTGTCAATTAATTGGATACTTGTCTATCATTTAAGAATCTTTTAAATTCCATATTAACCTCATTACAGGAAATACAAAAGAATACCGACTTTTACTAATTGTTATAATGTCAGTTCGAACAAAGTTATATGGTTACACCTAATGTTAAAATTCTTTAGCTAACAAGTTGTGCACAGTTTCTTTCTTACCATGTTTACTAGACACCCCTATATTTAGCCTTGGATGTCTTATACTCTGTTCATTCAAACCACATTCTAATGTCTGCTAGTTTCTGTACTTTTGATTCATTCCTCCCTGTTATAAATGGGGGCTGCTTTTACTGTCTGAGACTGGTTTGGTTTCATACTTTTATTTGAAGTCTTTCCTCTTATGCTTTTTGTGATTTTTTTTTGTAAATAGGTGAATCTATGACTACTTCATAATCTTAACTAAAATCTACCACAGATATTGTAAAATCTACCACAGATATTGTAAAAAGATTCACTAATTAAATGTAGTTTGAAATGTTCTTGTCTATGTCTTATGAACAACTGCAGCTGCATAATCTATCTTGGTTCTGCCACCTTGGGTCTATAGAGCTATTATTGTTCTACTTGTGAAGACTGTGTTATGGACCAGGCCCCACCCATCAAAATATTTTTGAGCAGGTAGCCTAGACCGTAACATTGCTATTTGTTTTAGGTAAGTATATAGTGGATATTCCCGTAGTGAATTAGCTGATGTGACTGCCAAGTTTTAAACAAACAGAATTTATTTACAAACTTACGGAATGAAACACAAAGAACAGAAAATAGAATACCTGATAACTTATCCTATCCAAAAACCCAACAGTCTATCCCAACTTGATGACGCTGTTCCAAAAATACTTGCAACAATCCCCATAAATAGACCTCTTAGCACAAAGAATAAAAATGACACAAAAAGCTTACAGATTATGATGTCAGAAGGGCAGGAGGACTGCGAGAGCTTCCAGTTTCAACTGTGACTCTGACTCAAGTAACCTTCGAACTGAACTGACCTGCACAGCGAGAGAGCTGGCCACATCCCCTTGATTATACCAGTTTTGTTTTAAAAAAAGACTTGAAAACTTTCTTCTTGAAGCATTATCTGTTAGGCATAAACAAAAATGGCACCAATAAATCTTTCAATCCCAACCTAGTTGGAGCCTGACCAATTATCCCCTCTTTGGAAAAAAAACTTAAGGGCATTTTATCCTTGTAAAAAGACCAACATTGTGACAACTGCTTTAGCAAATATTTTCTCAAGCTTTCTCACTACTGTTAGCCAATTTGTTCTGCTCAGTCATGGCCAACCCTAGCACTAAAAATATTTCAACACCAATTAGATGCCAGGTTTGATTTGATATTATTTGGTATTGCTAAATATATTGAAATACAGTGAAAGTTTTGTTTTGTGTGCTATTCTGGCACACATAAGTACATCAGGGTGATACAACAGAAAACAGAATACCGTGTTACAGCTGGAGAACAAGTGCAGAGAGAGATCAACTTTAGTATTTGAGCGATCCATTCAAAAATCTTACAATCATGGGGTGCACCTCAGATCTGCACTTCAGTAGAGAGTGGATCTCCCAGTTCATCCATAATTTCCAGTTGGGGAACATTCAGATTAATTTCTTTGGCATGCAGTCCTCTAACCACTTCCTGATGAAGTCTGTGATGGTCATCGCACACCCAATTATATTGGCCGCAGTGTTCTTGAATATGGACCAGTCTCACTGACTGGTAAGAGAGAATTAGAATCTTTTTGGTTAGGTGAACTAAATATGGGCAAATGTCTTTATTCTTTTGTAAATAATTAATGATTTTATAACATACTTTGAGGTGAAGCTCAAATATGTAATAGTAAATAAGTAATGGTCAAATTGTAGCACTGTCATATCTGAATAGAGATTTTCATAAACAAGTGTCATAAATGCATGTTTGATACTCTATTGATTTAAGTTACAAAATGAATTTGTAAAATCCACATTATTAGTACAATTTTATTCTCACAGTTACAAAGAGTAAGCATTTAAAACAATCCATTATACTTACCTTAATTAGGAAAATCTATCAATATTTTGTTCAATGATAGCTTTCATATTTTGTGTTAATTGTTTTTCAAAACTCATGATGGTTCTTGTCTTCTAGGTAGTATGTACGCTTTTCACAAACACTGACAATATGACTACCTGGCCTCAGGTGGTATCAGAAGATGTAGTGAAACATGCCCAGCAACTTAAAAATGATGTATTTGTATTTGGTGGACAACTAAAAGGTAAAGCACTTCTTGCTCTTCCAAAAAGTGCTGATGATCTGGAAGATTCAGATGAGGAGTCAGACAGGTATGATGCCACAAACGCTTACTAATATTAGCACTTCATATTTTCTCAAATATATTTCTTACATTCTCTGTTCTCGCTGAATTATTCCCTCTTAGAAGCACAGGCATAAGATAAACTCTGAACTCTTCTGATATGATTCTAAAAGGCATCTGATAACTTGCTTTGGTCAATGCTTGGCTCTCAGCTGCCTGTAATCTATAAAAATAATTTGATGTGAGATTCAAATGTATAAACAAGAGTACCAAGTGAAAGGCATCCAAGTTTACTGACGATGCAATTATATGAGAGAGAATGTTGAGGTGGAGTGAAAGAGTCCTTGCCTCTGGTTCAAGTCCCTTCCTGTCATAGAGGAATGTCATAAGATGTCTGACAGATATTTTTACACAACTTTTCAGAGAAAGTAAGCTGTAAAGATATTAAAGAGCTGTGAAGGGCTAGGTAGCTAAAGTAAACCTTGATTGAGTTTTTTTGAAGTAGTAACAAAGAAGATTGATGAGGGCAGAGCAGTAGAGGTGATCTATATGGACTTCAGTAAAATGTTTGACAAGGTTCCCCATGGGAGACTGGGTGAGTAAAGTTAGATCTCAGGAATACAGGGAGAACTCGCCATTTTGATACAGAACTGGCTCAAAGGTAGAAGACAGAGGGTGATTGTGGTGCAGGGTTGTTTTTCAGACTGGAGACCTATGACCAGTGGAGTGCCACAAAGATCGGTGCTGGGTCCACTGTTTTCCATCATTTATATAAATTATTTGGATGTGAGCATAAGTGGTATAGATAGTAAGTTTGCTGATGACATCAAAATTGGAGGTATAGTGGACAGCGAAGGTTAGCTTAGATTACAACGGGATCTTGATCGGATGGGCCAATGGGCTGAAAAGTAGCAGACAGAGTTTAACTTAGATAAATGTGAGGTGCTGAATTTTGGGAAAACAAATCTTAGCAGGACTTATACACTTAATGGCAAGATCCGAGGGAGTGTTGCTGAGTAAGGGGACTTGGAGTGCAGGTTCATAGCTCCTTGAAAGTAGAATCGCAGGTAGATAGAACAGTGAAGAAGGCGTTTGGTATGCTTTCTTTTATTGGTCAGAGCATTGAGTACAGGAGTTGAGAGGTCATGTTGTGGCTGTACAGGACATCGGTTAGGCCACTTCTGGAATATTGTGTGCAATTCTGGTTTCCTTCCTATCGGAAAGATGTTGTGAAACTTGAAAGGGTTGAGAAAAGATTTACAAGGATGTTGTCAGGGTTGGAGCTATAGGGAGAGGTTGAATAGGCTGGGGCTGTTTTGCCTGTAGTGTCGGAGGCTGAGGGGTGACCTTGTAGAGGTTTATAAAATCATGAATAGGATAAATAGACAAGGTCTCTTCCTTAGGGTCGGAGAACTAGAGGGCATAGGTTTAGGATGAGAGGGGAAAGATATAAAAGAGCCCTTCAGGGCAATTTTTTCACTCAGATTGTGGTACGTGTATGGAATGAGCTACCAGAGGACGTGGTGGAGGCTGGTACAATTGCAACATTTAAAAGGCATCTGGATGGGTATATGAATAGGATGGTTTTGGAGGGATATGGGCCAGGTGCTGGCAAGTGGGACTAGATTGGGTTGGGATATCTGTTTGGCATGGACGAGTTGGACCGAAGGTTCTGTTTCCGTGCTGTACATCTCTATGACTTTATGACTCTAAGTGGAAAAAGACAAGGCAGGTTTCTGGGCTGAGGGGATTGTCTTGTCAGAAAATGTCGAATAAAATCTGTTCTAATCCCAAGAATTTTGATGAATGAGTAATGTAATTGTTGTAATAGATAAAATGTTTCAGAGATTTGACTTTTTAAAATGGTTAAGAGTCAGGACTCAGGTTTATAGTTCTGGTGTAACATCTTGGCAATTTAGGATTGAGGTAAGAAATTTCAAAGGATTGTGAATCTTTTGAATTTTGTAGTTCTGAGGATTCTCTGCTCTGGGTCTGGTGTTAAAACTGCAGCTATGATGATATAAGGTAAAATCGCCATAATCCCAGAGGACCACAGGTTGCCCTCTCATTAGAGAGAGAAAGAGACAACTAGTGATGGGGTTAACCTGCGGATCACCAGGCCTCGGTAGAGGGATGAGGTCGAGAAGGTGGGACCTTCATGGTAACAGCATGATGTACAGCACGGAAACAGACCCTTCGGTCCAACTCGTCCATGCCAAACAGATATCCCAACCCAATCTAGTTCCACCTGCCAGCACCTGGCCCATATCCCTCCAAAACCATCCTATTCATATACCCATCCAGATGCCTTTTAAATGTTGCAATTGTACCAGCCTCCACCACGTCCTCTGGTAGCTCATTCCATACACGTACCACAATCTGAGTGAAAAAATTGCCCTGAAGGGCTCTTTTATATCTTTCCCCTCTCATCCTAAACCTATGCCCTCTAGTTCTCCGACCCTAAGGAAGAGACCTTGTCTATTTATCCTATTCATGATTTTATAAACCTCTACAAGGTCACCCCTCAGCCTCCGACACTACAGGCAAAACAGCCCCAGCCTATTCAACCTCTCCCTATAGCTCCAACCCTGGCAACATCCTTGTAAATCTTTTCTCAACCCTTTCAACGCTTGTGGAAATTGAACCACAAAGCCACTCACAGTTGCAAAGTTCAACGCTCCTCCAGTCACAGAATGATGCTGTCTTACTTTTGCTGCTGATAAGCTCAATAGTGATCCTTTCAGCAGCAAAAAAACAGTGGATGCTGGAAATTTGAAACACAGAGTGCTAGAGAAACTCAAGCAGATTTTGCGGCATCTGTTGTGTGAGAGACAGTTATCTTTTCAAGTCCTGTATGACTCTTCTTCAGAACTGAAACATCTTGGAAAATGTTTCTGATTTGACAGAGGTGGTGGTGGGGTGAAATAAATACATGATTTCGAGGCTCAGTACAAAAAGACAGAAGGAATGTTAGTAGTGGTGAATGGGAGAAAAAAAATGTGTGATAGGGGAAGAATAGGCCCTCTATACTTAGTAAAGTAAATATGACACAAAAAAGACAAAGGTAGGGGATGTGGGTGGTGGGGCAAAGTGGTGGGGTGGCTACGTGGAAATTAAGGTGATTGTCCTTGAGCTTGTGTTATGCTTCATTGGAACATTGCAGCAGGGCCAGGACAGAAATGTTGCTATGCGAACAAAGTTGTTTGTAGAACAATCTGCTACCTGACATTCTGTGTTTGTTTCAAATATCTGTAGTTAATATTTTATTTGAGTGCTAAATTCATTGCCACTTCTTTTCCAGGTTTATCCATCTTGAAGTAGTTCTGTTGTTCTGTCTTACTAAAGTTCTGTTTTTAATCTTATGGCTTGTTCACCTTTATTGCCTTCTATATTACTCCTAGTGTTGAATAAAGTGTTTGCTGACTGGCCTGTTCCTGCTCCAGTTTCTTTTAATACTGGTCTTCAGGTATATTTTCCTAAAGACACCTAAAACAGACTGAAAGCTAAATTCCTTATGACTTTAACTTCAGAGCAAACATGAGTTCTCTAAACACAGTATGCAACAGTTTTTCTTAGATTTTTCATTTGAGGTTAACAATGCAGCCTCCACTCTTTAGCACATGCACAAACGGACTGACTGACTGCCTTTTGATTATTCCTTCTGTGTGTACAAGCCTGGATCTTGTCACTAGGCAACAGCACAGTTTTGTTCTGCCATTTTTTTAAAGCGCCAAACTGTTAACCCCTTTGTGGTAAAATATTTTTAAAAACATTAAAATGCATATAAACAAAGTAGATTCTATACTCTTTACTACCAAGCCCATAAATCCCTACTAAAAATCATGTCTTCCCTAATCCTCAACATACAATATAAAAATATAGAACAAACTCAATTCTACATTATTCATTGCATCTCCCTGCAAGAAAATATGGAAAAGTATCACGACGAGGCATGTTGGTTTTCTATTACAATCTCTTCATTATTATTTCTCTTTTACACATACTGATTTTATTTTTGAAGTAATATTATATTTACATCAAATATACACTGACTTGCCATGAAAATCATATTCCACATTAGTTTATTTGTGTTCCTCCATATTAGCTGTTGATTAAGTATCTGTTATAATATTGTTTCTTCTTGTTAAATGAATGATTTTCAAATTGTATGGTTGTAGAATGAGTCTAATGAAAAGGTCTTAGAGTTTTGGGATGAAATTTTGGTAACAAGTTTAGAGGATTTTGGTCCATATAGATGATATCTCAAAAGAGTTACTGGATATGTAGACCTCAAAATGTTGTAAAGCCAATACCAAATTTAAAGTGTCTTTTTCCATAATTGAGAATTTGTGCTGGCAAAAATCCAATTTTTGAGAAAAGTGACTGACTGGCGCTCTATCCCTATCTCCTCCTCTAGTACTAACACTGCACAATCAAGCAGATTGCAGGCACCAATAGCTGAACATAATTTGATGCTGCTAAAACAATAGCTAGTACAGCATCCAAGTTATCGAAGATACTCTGTAACTTCTCTATTCATTCAAATTTTGTGTCTTTATTTGAGTAGCCGCTACTAATACTGAAATTTGGAACAGGCTTCTGATAGAATCCACCAATGCATATATACCACAAAATTTCTTGTTTTGTCTTAGGTACAGGAAAATCCAAGGTAGCCATGATTTTTACTTCATTAGAGGCTACTTGGTTTTGAAAAATGCCCAGAGCTTATAACTAAATTTCCTTTTATAACTGATTAAACAATTTGTTCAAGTGTTGTAAACATTATTGTTAGGTTTGGCTGAACATAATCAGATCATCAACTTGTACAACATAGTTACATACTCCTTCAATTACCTTGTTGATTAATGATGGAAAAGTAGCTGGTGTACTTTTCATTCTGAATGGCATGATTTTACATTGATAAAGTCAATTTAGAATTCTGACAGTTGATATTTGTTTGGCTGCATTGCTCAATGAAATTAGCCAATATCTCTTTCATAAATCAATTTTTGCAAAAACGCTTGCTTGTTCATTCTTTCAATATAATTATCCAATTAAGGAATTAGCTATGAACCCACATTTGTTACCATGTTGATTTTTGCAAAAACCTATATATAATCACCAGTTTCAGCTTTATTTTCCTTCATGTACTTGAGGTAACTTTTCTTGATTGTGTCTACAAGAATGTTGCTTTATGGGTGATGCTTCTTGTACATTAAAATAATGTATGACCAAATATGATTTTCCTGGCCTGTTTACGTTTGTCAAAATATGGGTCTGTAATAGCTTCCGTAAGTCACTTTAAAGTTTTCTGAGACTAAACTTTTAAGCATCCCTATATTATCTGATGAGTACTGTAATGATGTTAGAATTTCCAATCTAATTATTTTTAAATCATTTTGATATTTTTATTCAATTTCCTACTTTTTCATCACTAAAAACACAGTTCTTTTTGACTATCTTCCCTGTCATAGTATTGCTTTAATATATTAATATGACACACTTGCTGATTTTACTTTCCAGCTGGAGCACATAATTTACATAATTGAGTTTCTTTTAAATTTTAAAAAATCCAGTAATCATTTTTAACAGGTCACCAGAAATAGGGAGCAATATTAAAATCTTGTCTTCCATGGTCTTGCCCACTTACGGCAGCTTCTTTGAGGGTTCCTCACTACTTGCTCTCTCACCTCAGTTTAGAAAATGAGAAAAGATGGGGGCGGCACGGTGGCTCAGTGATTAGCACTGCTGCCTCACAGCGCCAGGGACCTGGGTTCAATTCCAGCCTTGGGCAACTGTCTGTGTGGAGTTTGCATGTTATCCCCATGTCTGCGTGGGTTTCCTCCGGGTGCTCCAGTTTCCTCCCACATTCCAAAAGATAGATGTGCAGGTCAGGTGAATTGGCTGTGCTAAACTGCCCATAGTGTTAGGTGACTTTGTTGCTGGAAAAGCACAGCAGGTCAGGCAGCATTAATGTTCGGGCATTAGCCCTCCATCAGGAGTGATCCTTGTGGGTTGGGTCTGAGCGATAAATGGGAGTGGGGGAAGGTAGCTGAGAAAGTGATAGATAGATGAAGGTGATAAGTCAGAGGGGGGAGTGATGGACATGTCGGTAGGGCAGTGCCAAGTTGGAGGTTTGGGTCTGGGATAATGTAGGGGGAGGGGAAATGAGGAAGCTGTTGAAATCCACATTCATCCCGGGTGGTTGCAAGGTCCCAAGACAGAATATGAGGCATTCTTACTCCAGGTGTCGGTTGTTAACGGTTTGGCAGTGGAGGAGGCCCAGGACCTGCATGTCCTTGATGGAGTGGGAGGGCGAGTTGAAGTTTTCAGCCATGATGTGGTGGGGTTGGTGGGTGCGGGTGTCCCAGAGATGTTCTCTGAAACGATCCACAAGAAGTCCTCCTGTCACCCCAATATAATGGAGACCACACCGGTGCAACAGATGCAGTAGTTGACATTGGCAGAGGTACAAGTAATTTCTGGCGGATGTGGAAGGATCCCTTGGGGCCTTGGATGGAGGTGAGAGAAGTGGTGTGGGTGCAGGTTTTGCACTTCCTGTCGTGGCAGGGAAAGGTGCCAGGAGTTGGTCGTGTGCTGGTGGGGGTTGTGCACCTGATGAGGGAGTTGCAGAGGAAATGGTCTTTTTGGAACACCAATAGGGGTGGGGAGGGAAATATATCTTTGGTGGTGGGGTCCGTTTGGAGGTGGTGAAAGTGGTGGAGGATGATGCGATGTATGTGGAGGTTGGTGGGGTGAAAGGTGAGGTCCGGGGCTTCTGTCCTTGTTGCATTGGGAAGGGTTGGGTTTGAATGGTGCATGAGGTGGAGGAGATGCACTGGAGGGCATCGTCAACCACGTGAGAAGGGAAGTTGCGATCGTGGAAGAATGAGGTCGTTTGGAACTTTCTGAGGTGGAATTGGTCATCCTGGGAACAGATGTGGTGGAGGCAGAGAAATTGGGAATAAGGGATGGCGTTTTTACAGGAGGTACGGTGGGAGGAGGTGTAGTCTAGGTAGCTGTGGGAGTGACTGGGCTTCAAGTAGATGTCTGAGGTTAGTTGGTCACCAGAGATGGTGATGGAGAGGTCCAGGAAGGGGAGGGAGGTGTCTGAGATGGTCCAGGTGAATTTGAGATTGGGGTGGAAGGTATTGGTAAAGTTGATGAACTGTTCAACCTCCTCGTGGGAACATGAGGCGGCACCAGTACAGCCATCAATGTAACAGAGAAACAGGTTGGGGGTGTAACTGAAGAAGATGGACTGTTCCGCATATCCAACAAACAGGCAGACATAACTGGATCCCATGTGGGTGTCCATGGTTACCCCTTTGGTTTGGAGAAAGTGGGGAGATTGGAAGGAGAAGTTGTTAAGGATGAGGACCAGTTCAGCCAGGTGGATGAAGGTGTTCGTTGGGATTGGGACGGCGTGAGAGGAAGAAATGGAGGGCTTGGAGATCTTCATTGTGGCAGATTGATGTGTAGAGGGACTGGATGTCCATGGTGAAGATAAGGCATTGGGGGCCAGGGAAACAAAAATCTTGGAGGAGGTGGTGTCATGAATGTAGGTGGGGAGTTCCTGGATGAACAGGGACAGGACGGTGTTGAGGTAGGAAGAGATGAGTTCGGTGGGACAGGCGCAGGCTGAGACAATGAGTTGACTGGGGCAGTCAGGTTTGTGAAACTTAGGAAGGATATAGAATCGGGCAGTGTGGGGTTCATGGACAATGAGGTTGGAGGCTGTGGATAGGAGATCTCCAGAGATGTTGAAGTTGTGGATAGTCTGGGAGATGATGGTTTGGTGATGGGAGGTGAGGTCGTGATCAAGGGGGCAGGAGGAGGAAGTGTCTGCAAGTTGGAACCTGGCTTCAGCAGTGTAGAGATCGGTGCGCCACACTACGACTGCACCCACATTGCCTGTGAGATTGGGATTGGAGCAGAGGGAGTGGAGGGCTGCGCGTTATGAGGGCAGGAGGTTGGAGTGGGTGAGGTGGGTGGACAGGTTGAGGCAGTCGATGTCATGGTGGTAATTTGAAATTAAGAAGTCATGGGTGGGTAACAGGCTGGCACGGGGTGTCCAGGTGGATGGCATGTGTTGGAGGTGGGAGAAGGGGTCCTCAGTGGGTGGGTGGGTGTCTTGGTTGAAAATGTGGGCGGAGGCGGCGGAAGAAACACTCAAGGTCGCAGTGTGTGTCAAAATCATTAATCTGGTAATGTAAAGGGATAAAGGTGAGGCCTTTACTGAGGATAAACATTCGTCCTCAGTGTAGGGGGAGGTCTGGGGGAATGGTGAAGAAATGGCAAGGATGCGAGCTAGGACCTGGAGTGGGGCTGGAGCTAGAGGTGGGGGTGGAGATAACTGCTTGAGTGGGCCTAGTTATAGGGTAAGTAGTGATGTCCCCAACTGAAGTAATGCTCACAAAGGGGCTTATAACTATGTTAACAGGGGCGGAAGCGATGTCATGAGTGCTGGGGCCAATGTTTCAGTTTGGTTGGCAGAAGTGATGTCGCGAACAACGAGGCCAACATTTCTGATTGGTTGGCGGAAGTGACGTCTCGAACGATGAGTCCGACACTTCGGTTTGGTTGGCTGAAGTGTTAGGTGCATTAGTCGGGGTAAATGTAGGGAAATGACTCTGGGTCGGTTACTCTTCCGAGGGTCAGTGTGGACTTGTTGGGCCAGAGGGCCTGTTTCCACACTGTAGGGCATCTAATTTAATCTAAAACTTGGATGAAATAAAAGTAGTCCTCTGATCTAACTCTTTTTAATATTGATTGTATTTGGCTAGCCTTAATTACTGATTCTTGCAGTAAAATCAGCCAAAAGAAATGACTGATTTCTGTTTATTAATCATTTCTCAATCTATAATAATATACCTCCAATCTCTGATTCTTAATTTCAAGTAATGATCTCTTGCATGGCACCTTATAAAATGCATTTTCAAAAGCTAACTCCACTAGTTTTACCTTATTGTCTTATTCATTCTATTTTACCATTGCACGATTTGCTATGTGTCTTTTAAAACATGCCTGAAGAAGAATAATTTTGCCTGCAACTGACATTAGGTAAATTGGCCTATAGTTTCTTGATTTCTTTGTTCCCCTTTCTTTAAAAGCAACGTGTTTTTTACTATCATCCAATTCTTGGGAATTATTTCTGTATCTAAGTATTCTGGAGGACTACTATTCCTGTAGCTTGAGGCAGAATGATGCTGCTATTTTTAGATGGAATAGATGTTCATTTCTGCAAAAGTGATTAATGCAGTAGTGGAATTATTATCAATCTCCATGGATAAAATGTTATGAATGCAACAGGGCCTTGTCTGCCTGCTAGAATGCTTAAGAGCTACAAACCAATCAGGTTGTAGTGAGCCTCCCGTCAGAACCAGGATCTGCTCGTCAGAGGTTAGCAGCTGTTTTTCTCTGCAGCATGCACAAGTTGCAAGATCTGTTCCAGGAAAGGCCTACCAGATGTCTAGGTTCACAGACATAGACCAGAGATAAATTGTGACAGGGAGATTTGCAGGAATGGGAGTTGACGTGTAAGGGATGTAGGTAGAGCAAGGGCAGGGACTGGCCCTTATTGGCCGAATCTCTTGTCCCTTTCTGATCTTGGAGTTCTCGATAAGGCATGCAGAAGGGCCACCCTAGTCCCCAGAAGATGACAGATATCCCTCAAAGGTTTACTTGTCAAGCACAAGCAGCAGCCGATTGAGATTGTTGAACGGTCATTAATTCTAACCTTCCTATCTACTGTAATCCATATAGCCACTTCAGGAAATTAGTCACTTTAGCTTTATGAAGAATGCTGATATTGGTGATGTCCCTACTTCTGAGCCAGAAGGTCTTTGATCAAATTCACCTGCTGTAGACCAGGGTTGGTTAGAATATACATAATATAACCATGGATGACTCTAGTTTTGCAAAATCCCATGTGGTCCAGAGGTTTGTCATAACTTGTCTGAGCAGGTTGATTCAAAGTTTGATTCAGGGAGACTATGGCCCAGTGGTATTACTGCCACTGCAGATAGCGGCATTTGAATTCAATAAAAAATATCTGAAACTTAGAATCTACTGATGACTGTAAAACTGTTGTCAATTGTTGAAAAACCCAACTGGTACCCTAATGTCCTTCAGGAAAGGAAATCTGAAATCCTCACCTAGTCTGGTTTACATATGACTCCAGATCCAAGCAATGTGGTTGATTCTTAATTGCCTTCTGAAGTGGCCTGGTAGCCACTCATTTGTATCAATTACTACAAAGTGTTAATAATAAAATGAAAGCAGATGGACCACCTCATCGACCTAGGCACCGGAAAAGATGAATGCTGAAAAATGGGATTAGAATAGTTTAGATTGTTGTTGTTGACTGTCACCAACATGATGGGCTGAACAGCCTTTTCCTGTGCTGTAGATCTCTATCACTTTATTCCCCCACCCACTCATTTGACAGTTGCTTGGCTGTGGAAATTTGACAGAAAGCTTTACCAGTGTAGTCCCTTGTAATTTTCCAGTACCCAACTTCCAAGTTTGACATCACAGGCTTGTAAAATAAACACTTTAAAGTTACAGGAATTACGGTTATCTATTAATAATTATGGCATGCAGTATATTGAAATTATCTAGCAACAACACTAAAGAATCTGCATTCTATTTAATCTTGTTCTTTAAATTCCAGCTCAACTATTCAAGTTGATGGTGCCACTTTACATGCTATTGAATCTGTAGTCATTGATTGGACACATCAAGTCAAAGACGTATTAAACAAAGATTCAGCACAAGCTTTGCTTGATGGCTTAAACCCTCTGCCGAGAGAAGAGATTGATTTCTGGGATTTAAGACTGAAGGATTTAAAGTGCCTTCATGAACAGGTAGCATTAAAGGATTTTGCTTATAAGATGTTGAGGACTATAAGATAGTAGATTGATTATTTTTCAAAATATAAATTTAATAGCGTTTTGAAATACTTATAACCTTGGTTACTTTATAACACTGAACATGAACACATTGTCAGATGAAACGTTAATTGGATCAAATCTGCTCAATTCGATGCAGAACTTCAATGGCCTGACCAAGAACTAATTTATCATGATTAAAGTTGATATTTATAGTTGTGTAAGAGATGATAAATTGACCACTTCAGCTCTGTAACTGCAGTCACGCATTATAGGAGTATGTATCACTTACCAAGTATCACGAGGAAGTAGGAATGAATAAAAAATTGGACTTAACTTCTTGGCTTTTTAATCGCAAGACAGCATGATGAGCTTATACTGGATTAGTGGTGCTAGAAGAGCACAGCAGTTCAGGCAGCATCCACCAGCATGATGAGCTTGCTTGTTTGGCTATTAATCAACAGCTCACCTAATTCAGAGCTTGAACATTTGGTGTTCCTGACAACTTAAATACAGGAAAACAAAATCATCAAATTAGTTGATGACAGTGATGAAAGTCATGACCAAGTAAGGAGGTTGATATTGTTATGTACTGAGGTTGAATTTCATTTTCATTTGTATAATGAAAACTGTGGAGTGTAAGGGTGGAAAGCATTCAGAAGATGCATGAAAGGATGGAGTCACTGGGAAGAGAATTCGCTTCAGAGGTTCTTTTCTCGATAATTTGTTACCTTTGTGCCTGACTTGGACTTTCCTCATAGCCCTTTTGTTCATCTTTCTCTGGTACATCTTACTTTTATGGCAGCAACGTTTGGCTCCTCTGAATCACAGAATGACTATGCATTACAGCAAGGCAAAAGTGAGGACTGCAGATGCTGGAAATCAGAGTCTGGATTAGAGTGGTGCTGGAAAAGCACAGCAGGTCAGGCAGCATCAGAGGAGTAGGAAAATCAACGTTTCGGGCAAAAGCCCTTCATTGGGACTGAAGGCAGGGAGCCTCCAGGGTGGAGAGATAAATGGGAGGGGCTTTTTTATTTGACTACATTGATGCCCTGGGGTTGAAGTGTTCCGAGGTGAAAGATGAGGCATTCTTCCTCCAGGCATCGGGTGGTGAGGGAGTGGCGGTGGCGGAGGCCCAGGACCTGCGTGTCCTTTGTAGACTGGGATGGGAAGTTGAAATGTTGGGCCATGGGGCAGTGGGGTTGATTGGTATGGTCACTCAACGTATTACAGCACATAATCGTGTAGCACACTGCTGTTATGACTAGACCTGGGCAAGGCTCCTCCAATTATCACTGTTCTCAACCTTCTAGGTGAAGATGAACTGGCTCCCCTTTCTTACTCCGGTGATCAAAACAAAGTTAGTTGATAAAGGATCTCTCCTGTGTGGATACCTTTCCTGAGATCAGATGACCGTATGTTTTAAAAGGAGCCAATTTAACTAGGCTTTCTTGAGTTAACAAAAGAGAGAATTTTCTAGATACTAAACACAAGAAATAATAATGCAACACATATATGCACAGATTTGAAATGAGAAGTGAGTCTAAATAAAAGAAAAAACTTGAAAGATTTAGGATTTAGTCTCTGGATTATTTGTGAAGGGTAGGTAGTGGTTCATTAATAGTTTTTATCTAGTTCATCAATAGTTGAATAGTTGATTATGGAACTTTTGGTTTTGTCAGTTTGTTGAAATCCTTGTGTCCCATCTCCTTTTGTCAGGCTTTCTGGCTTCTAGCTGTCAAAGTGAGCAAGACCTTTGTCTACAATGCAGGGGTAACTTAGTTGGTGGTTCTTTGCTTGTGAATTTCACAGCATATTAGTACCCAAACTCAGACTAGTGTACTTGAGTACCTCAGCCCACTGGCACATGTGCACACTTCACATTTTACGAACCTATCTTCTTCTACTCACACAGGCACAGACTGTGGTGGACTTGGATTTTAATCATCATGCTTGTGTATTCTTGAAAAGGGAACACACAAAACATCTTTCAGCCTGACTGCTGCTTTTTCTCACAATATGTTGGCAGTCTGAGATAACTTACTGGAAATTATAGTTTAATTTATAATGCATTTCTCCCCTTTTCGACTTAATTGACACTTTGTCAGGTAACACATTCCTATTTCTAGACTTTTGTTGGATTTACATCCAAAATCATTTTGTCTTTATCAGTCCTTTTGTTTAAAAAATATCAGAATTAATATATAAGAGATATTCAGAAGTAACCCAGAATTATGATCCATGGTCATGATAGAGCAAGCAACCACAAACCTGGAGATTCATTTGGCCAAATTACAACCTGCACTGGACTTTACTATCAGGTACCTGGGTACCTGGTTCCCTTCTGTCCATTCTGATTGAAACTTCATCCAAAAACTTTAATAAATTCATCAGACATGATTTCTGTTCACAAAGCCATGCTGACTTTACTGGAATCACTTTTGATGTTTCACATGTTCTCCCATAACTTTCTTAATAATCGATGCCAATACTTTTCCAGCAATAGACTAATCAGTCTATAGTTTCTCATTATAATTCCAACTGTTTAATTATGTTATGTAAATCACTCATTGACATTCTTCCTTCTCTGTTAGTGTCCCCAAATATCTTTATATGGATCTCAATTTTAAAGTATATTTGTAAATAACATAATTGAATGAATAGTGGGCTATCTATCCAATTTCTGGATTAGTGGTGCTGGAAGAGCACAGCAGTTCAGGCAGCAGCTATCTATCCAAGTTAAGGTGAGTGAAACAGTTAAAGGGTAGTGTAGATGAAAGCAGAAAGTTGTTAAATTGGACAGTTTTAGACTAACTAAATGAGGAAAACTTTGCCAGATAAACCTCCACATTGGAAAGTATAGGGTTGTTCCATTTGGACCCAAGAAGTATGTTTTTGTATGTAGATTTAGAGAAGCTATTTCTATGTGTCAGTATGAAATTGGGTGGGTCGAAAATTGGAGGAAATGAGATAATATGAGATAGAATCATACAGCATAGGAATAGATTCTTCAGTCCAACCAGTCCATGCTGACCATAATCTTAAATTAAAGTAGTCCCACTTGTCTGCACTTGGCCCATATTCCTCCAAACAATTTTTATTCATGTACTTATCTCAATGCCTTTTAACCATTGTAACTGTACCCACATTCACCAATTGCTCTGGAGGTTCATTCCATACATGGACCATTCTCTATGTAAAAAGATTGCCCCAAATATCTTTTCTAAATCATTCTCTTCTCACCTTTAAAAATATGCCCCCTTGTCTTGAAATTCCTCGCCCTAGGAAAAAGATACCTGCCATTCACTGTATCTGTACCCTTAACGATTATATAAACTGCTACACTCCAATAGAAAAAGTCCCAGCCTGTCCAGCCTCTCCTTAAACCTCAAACCATCCATTCCTGGCAGCATCCTAGTAAATCTCCTCTGAAACCTCACCAGCATCAGAACTGAACACAGTACTCCAGAAGAGGCCTCACAAACATGTTGTACAACTTCAACTTAATGTCCCAACTCCTATTCTCAAAGATCTGAGCAATGAAGGCAGGTGTGTTAAATGCCTTCTTAACCATCATATCTACATGTGATACAAATGTTAAAGAATTATGTATCTCAACCCATAGGTCTCTCTGTTCTCCAACACTATCCAAGCACCTACTTTTAATTGTATGAGTCCTGCCCTTGTTTGTTTTATCAAATGCAAGATCTCATATTTATTCAAATTAAACTTGATCTGCTGGTCCTCAGCCCATTAATCATTAGATTCTTAAGATATCCAGGATCATATCTTTCCCGAAAGAGTGGGAAGAATGTGGATTTCTTTGCTACATAGAGTAACAAGAAGCAAAGAGAATTGCCAAACAGAATTTTTATTTTTTTCCTCATTCATTAGATATTACTAGTTATTCATTAGAAGATTAGTAATAGGGAAGGCAAATTGAATATAGTCTTTATTTCAAAGGGGATGTTTTGCTGAAATTATATATGGCAGCATTCAGATTACAGTTGAAATTTGGTGAACAGTTCTGTGCCTCCTATCTAAGGAAAGGTATACTGGCATTGGAGGCTGTCCAGAGAAGGTTCACTCGGCTGATACTATATGCGGGAAAAGGTTGAATAGGTTCGGTCTGTACTCATTGGAATTTTCATGAATGAGAGGAAATCTTATAGGAGCATCTCATAGGACTTGATAGGGTGGAGATGGAAAGGTTGCTTCCCCTTGTGGAAGAGATCATAATCTCATAATGTCATCCACATAAAACAGAAATGAGGAATTTCTTCTCTCAGAGGAGAATGAATCTGTGGAATTCTTTACTGAAGAAGACTTTCAAGGCTGGATCATTAAGTATATTCAAGACTTTAAAAAGCAGATTTTTCATCAGTCAGGGAATCAAGGGTTATAGGGAAAAAGCAGGAAAGTGGAGTTGATTGTTATCAGATTAGTCATGATCTCATTGAATGTTGGAGCAGATTCGATGGGTTGAATAGTCTATTCTGCTCTTATGTCTTATTGTCTTACTTTGAGTTCTAGACTCCTCAATTAGGGAAGCGTTCTCCCTGCTTCTAGACTATCCAGCCCTGTTTGAATTTTATATGTTTTAATCATATCCTGTCTCTTTCTTTGAACTCTGGTGAATATAAGCCCAGTTGAATTAAAACAGAGTGCTGGAGAAACACAGCATCAATGTTTCAAGTCCTGCAACTCTTGATCAAAACATTGTCAGCTTTTTAAAAATTCACTCGTGGGATGTAGGCAGGCCCAGGGTTTATTACCTATCCCTAATTATCCAGAGGACAGTCAAGAGTCAACCACATTGCTGTGGGTGTGGAGTCCCATGTTGGCTAAACCTGGTAAGAATGATAGATTTCCTTTCCTAAAGGGTATTAGTGAACAACATGGGATTTTCCTCACAAATAACAATGGCTTTGTGCTCATCATTAGACCCTTAATTCCAGATTCTTTATTGAATTCAAATTTGCCAACTGCCATGGTAGGATTTGAACATAGGTCTATAGAATATTAGTTGAGTTTCTGAATGAATAGTAAAGCAACAATGCCAATAGGCCATTGCCTCCCCTAATATGAATGACTTCGCCTGTCTTCTCCAAAACATCTTGTTTGTTGTCCAAAGAATCTTTTACTTAGTATTAAACAGAATTAATACAGTGTGCGCCTTTATTAGCATTTAAACTTTTTTCTGTATTTCAGTTATGGATGCCAAAAGCACGCAAAATTTCTGAAGTTCTAGAAAAATCCAAGAGCAGTTATTGGCCAGCTCTGAAAAGCTTGTATGATGACATCAGAGCAGGTACTAATGACATAATAAGATTTTGTTTCTGTAAGTATGTGTTGAAAGATAAGTATGTGCAAATACTTTTGTATTGTTAAATTCAGATGGGACTTAATAGTGAACTTTAAATTTACTTTCTGTTACCTGGTATCCGTATTAAATATAGGTCTAGAAGAGGCAAGTGATATTGTTTTGCACTTGATACCACTGAAGTCATTAATAGAGGATTTAGAGCAAACAGAATATTCAGAGGTAAGCAGAATCGTCATGCGGTAGATGCGAAGATGTGGGAATAACTAGGAACTATCAATTATCTCTTATAGAGTCATAAAGTCATAGAGATGTACAGCACGGAAACAGACCCTTTGGTCCAACCCATCCATGCCGACCAGATATCCCAACGCAATGTAGTCCCACCTGCCAGCACCCAGTCCATATCCCTCCAAACCCTTCCTATTCACCTCTTCAGGAATGTCTTCCTCGTTTGTGGAGGCAATTGGCTCTCTTGAAAATAAAGCTTCACTTAAATATGGCTTATCAAAAATCATTGCGTTCTTTATCATTTAACATTGCTTATTCGTCAACATTGCTTTCTTGTGTATCATTATTTCTTAGAACTGCCATACATTTTTGACCCCTGTATAGTGGGAGAGAGTTAGTGGAGCCAGTACATACGCAGATTTCTGAAACCAAAAATGTTAGGGCAATAATATTTGGGTTTTCAACTGTCTAAATATCAACTGGTCCTTTCAACAGAACATTCTTAGCCAGAACACAACATGCCTAACGATAGAGCCCCAAATCCTGGACTTAATCCTCAGAAATGAAGTTGGTCAGGTGAACGAATAGCAGTGAGTGAGTGATCGTAGTTCGTTTTGGTATAGCAACATTAAGGAAAGAGACAAAGGTAAAACAAGAGTGGAAGTTCTAAATGGGCAAAGGAAAATTTTAGATGGCTTAGTGATGTTCTGGAAAAATGGTTAAATGAATATAGTTGCTTGAAGGAAAGTAAATTGCAAATGAGTTTTCAAAAATGAGGGTCAGACTCAGTGTAATCATGTGGATGCAAATGAGGTAGACAAGGTTCTTCATCAGTACTTTCTCTGCCTTTACAAAAGGAGGTACAATGTCGACATTCTGTTTAAAGATGTGTGGGGGCAGGTGGGGTGTGAAATATTAGATAAAATAAGAGTAATGAAAAGGGAAGTATTGGAGGGAGAGACTTCTTGAATGTGGATAAATCATTAAGGCCAAATGAGTTGTACACTTTACTATTAAATGAAGCCAGGGAATAAAAATGGATGCTATAAGGATACTTTTCCAAACGTCCCAAATTTCAGGCAGTGCACCATAGACTGGATACCTTTGATCTTCGTACCGATTTTCAAAATGTGCAAGATATATACCAAATATTTATCTGCATTTTTGTCTGATCTCAGTGATAGACAAGTTATGAGAAGCAACACTAAAATACAGCATTAACTGTTACTTAGAGAGGCATGGATTTCTTAGGGATAGTTAGCATGGTTTGGCTAAGGAAAGATCATTCTTACAAATTCACTTGCATTTTTTAAGGTGGTAACAAGGAGGATTATTCAGATTAGTCCAGTAGGTGTTGTCTAAATGGAGCTTAGTAAGGCAAGGTACTACATGGCACACCGGTCAGAAAATTAAAGCTCATGAGATACAAGAGAATGTGATGATTTGGGTTGTAAATTGACTCAGTGACTGGAAACAAAGGGTATTGGTGTCAAATGTTTGGAAAGTGGTTTCCAGTGGTATTTCTCAGGCCTCAGTGTTCAGTCTCTTACTATTTGTGCTATTATACCTTTTGTCCTGAGCTTGGTTGGCATTGGTGGTGGTAAGAGCCCAGCACAGATTTCAAGTACACATACTGCACACCTCGAACAAACCCAGCGTGGGGACCTTAAGTGAGCCTGGTGAGCACTGCAAGCAGGCCCAGTGAGCAGACCTCGAACAAATCCATCATAGACCTCAACTGGACCCAATGCGTGGACCTTGAGGAGGCCCACAACATGGTCCTTGAGGAGGCCCAGCTTATGGACCTGAAGCAAGCCCAATGTACAAATCTCGAGCGAGCCCAGTGCACGGACCTCATGTGCCATCAGCATGGAGGAGAGCAAGCCCACCGTGGACCTCGAGTGGACCTTTACTTACTTTTCTGGGGCGAGCACAGGTCCTGGCATCAGAATTGGTGGCTGTTACATTGGAGGCGACATTGGTGAGGTAGGTCCAGTGGTGAAAGATGGCACTTGAGGACCAGCGACTTCATCATTGGTTGAGTCCAGCACTGGCAGTGTCAAAGCAGTGGCAGAAGGTCATCACAATGACATTGACTGATTGTTTTTTGCAGACAAATTTAAGTATGCTGTTACCTCTTGTTTCCCCTACCACCTCCCATCATTGACAAAGTCTAGGAGCTTTGTCATTCAGGGTACGACCAGTGTCGTCACCAGTGGTGCTATACCCAACCTCTCTTAGTGATGGACATTGAAGCCTTCCACTCAGAGTACATTGTTTGTCTTTGTCACTTTCAGTACAACCTGCAAGTGGTGCTCAACATGGAGAACAGATTCACACGCTGGGGATAGATGATAATCAGCAGGAGATTTCCTTGGCTATGTTTGACCTAATTTCATAAGACTTCATGCATTCTTGAGTCAATGTTGAGGATTTCCTGGGAAATTCCCTCCCAACTGTACATCGCTGTGATACCACCTCTGATGGGTCTGTCCTTCAGTTAGGTTGGAACAGGGCCAGGAATGGTGATGGTCCCTTTTAGGGCAGCACAGTGACTCTGTGGTTAGCACTGCTGCCTCATAGTGCCAGGGACCTGGGTTTGATTTCAGCCTCGGGTGAATATCTGTGTGGAATTTGCACATTCTCCCTGTGTCTGCATGGGTTTCCTCCCACAGCCCACAGATGCGCAAGTTAGGTGAATTGGCCATGCTAAATTGCCCATAGTGTTCAGGGACATGTAAGCTAGGTGCATTAGTCAGGGGAAATGTCGAATAACAAGGTTGGGAATGGGTCTGGGTGGGATACTGTTCAGAAGGTCAGTGTAGACTTGTTGGGTCAAATGGCCTGTTTCCACACCGTAGGGATTCTATGATTCTAAATCTTTCTCCTCTTACCTTAAACCTATGGCCTCTATTCTGGATTAGTGGTGCTGGAAGAGCACAGCAGTTCAGGCAGCATCCAAGGAGCAGCAAAATCGACGTTTCGAGCAAAAGCCCTTAGTCTCAGACTCCCCTTCTCTGGGGAAAAGACCTTGGCTATTCATCTTATCTATGCCTATCATGATTTTATAAACCTTCTAAAGCCTCAGCCTCTAATGTTCCAAGGAAAATAGTGCCAGTCTATCCAGCCTCTCTTGATAACTCACATCCTCCAGTCTCAGTAACATTCTTGGAAATCTTTTTCATACCCTTTCTAGTTTAATAACATCCTTAATAAAGCAGGACAACTAGAATTGAATGTAAGACTTCAAATCTGGCCTTGCCAATATCTTGTACAGCTGTAACATGATGTCCAAACTCCTGCACTTCATGTTCTAACTGATGAAGGCAATCTTGCCAAAGGCCTTCTTCATCACCCAATTACCTGTGATACTGCTTTCAAGGAACTATGTACCTAAACCCCTAGGTCTCTCTGTTGGACAACACCTTCCAGGGTTCGACCATTAAGTGTGTAAATCCAGCCCTCGTTTGTCTTCCTAAAGTACAACACCTCGCATTCATTTGCTTTACATGACATCTGCTATTCCTCTGCCCACTAGCCCAGTTGACCAAGATCCTGTTGTACTCTTAGACAACCTGCTTCACTATTCACTACACCACCACACCACCAATTTTGCTGTCATTTGCAGACTTACTAACCATGTCTCTTATATTCTCAGCCAAATCATTTATGATTAGATTAGATTACTTACAATGTGGAAACAGGCCCTTCGGCCCAACAAGTCCACACCGAAGTGGGTTGCCGAAGTGCAACCCACCCATAACCCTACATTTACCCCTTACCTAACACTACGGGCAATTTAGCATGGCCAATTCACCTGACCTGCACATTTTTGGACTGTGGGAGGAAACCGGAGCACCCGGAGGAAACCCACGCAGACACAGGGAGAACGTGTAAACTCCACATAATCGCCTGAGGCGGGAATTGAACCCGGGTCTCTGGTGCTGTGAGGCAGCAGTGCTAACCACTGTGCCACCGTGCCGCCCATTTATGTAACTGATGAACTGCAGTGAACCCAGCACAAAGCCTTGTGACACATCACTGGTCAAGGCCTCATCCGAAACACTATCACCACCCTGTGTCTCCTATCATCAAGCCAACTTTGTGTTCAAATTGGCTAGCTCTTCCTGGATCCCATGTGGTCTAACCTTACTACCTATTCGACCACTTGTCAAAGGCCTTGCTAAAGTCCACATAGATAATGTTTACTACACTGCCCTCACCTGGCTTCTTAGTCACCTCTTCAAAAGAAAAACTCAATCAAATTTGTGAGACAGGATTTTACATGCATAAAGCCAGACTGACTATTCCTAACCAGTCCTTGCCTTTTCAAATGCATGTAGACCTATCTCTCAGAATCCCCTCCAACAACTTACCCAACACTGACATTAGGCTCACTAGTCTGTAGTTTGCTGGCTTTTACTTACAGTCTTTCTTAACTAATGGCAGAACATTAGCCACCCTCTCGTCTTCTGGTGTCTCACCCATGGCTGTTGATGATATAAGTATCTGAACAAAGGCCCCCACAATCTCCTCTCCAACTTTTCACAATGTCCTGTGGAAAGTTTGATGTATTTATCTACCTTTATGCACATTAAGACCTCTAGGACCTACTCTTCTGTAGACTCTTCAAGTCATGACTATTTATTTCCTTGAGTTCCCGAGCGTCCATGCCTTTAGATTAGATTACTTACCGCGTGGAAACAGGCCCTTCGGCCCAACAAGTCCACACCGACCCCCCGAAGCGCACCCACCCACACCCATACCCACATTTACCCTGCACCTAACACTATGGGCAATTTAGCATGGCCAATTCACCTAACCTGCACATTTTTGGACTGTGGGAGGAAACCAGAGCACCCGGAGGAAACCCACGCAGACACGGGGAGAATGTGCAAACTCCACACAGTCAGTCGTCTGAGGCGGGAAATGAACCCGGGTCTCTGGAGCTGTGAGGCAGCAGTGCTAACCACTCTGCCACCGTGCCGCCCTTTCTTCACAGTAAATGCTGATGAAGAATATTCATTAGGATCTCAGCCATCTCCTGTGGCTCCACGGATGGATGACTTTGTAGATCTTTAAGGGGCCCTGTTCTCTCTGTAATTAGTTTTTATAATATACTTGTAGAATCTCTTTGGATTCTCCTTTGCCTTATCTGCCAAAGTATTCTCATACCCTGTTTCTCCCCTTCTAATTTCCCTCCTATGCTCCCTATACTCCTCGAGAGATTCACTATATCCCATCTGCCTAATCCTGATATATATGCATGCTTCCTTTGCTTAACCAGAACCTCAATATCTTTATTCATCTAGTTTTCCCTACACCTGCCTGCCTTGCCCTTAACACAAACAGGAACATGCTGGCCTTGACCTCTTACTATCTTGCTTTCGAAAGCCTCCCACTTGTCAGGTGTTCCTTAAAGTGTGACAGCCTCTCCCAATCAACGTTCGAAAGTTCCTGTATAACACCATCAAAATTGCTCTTTCCTCAATTTAGATCTTGTGAAGCAGACCTATCTTTTTCCATAACTGTTTTAAAACTAATAGTAATATGGTCACTGGTCCCAAACTGGTCGTCCACCAACACCTCAGTCACTAGCCCTGCCTTAATTCCTAAGAAAAGGTTGAGTTTTATCCCTTCTCTAGGAAGGCCATCTACATGTTGATTGAGAAACATTTTCTCAATCACACACTTCCTCTCCCACCCTATTCAAACCTTAATACTATGGCTCCCAGTCTATGCTTGGAAAGTTAAAACCACTTACTTTTTTATATTCATTCACGGAATGAGGGCATCGTTTACTAGGCAGCACTTATTGCCCATCCCTAATTGCCCATAGTCAACCATATTGCTGTTAATTTGGAAGTATATGTGAACTAGATGGGTAATGAAATCAGTTTCCTTCCCTAAAGGACATTAGTGAACCAGATAGGCTTTTCCAACACTGAAAACAACAAATGCTAGAGACCATAGTGAGTCAGGCAGCATCCCTGGACCATGACCCCACATCCAAACATCAAGCCATTGTTGCCAGGACTGTCACTGACCTCATTACCTCTGGAGATCTTTTCCCCCACTTCTCCAACCTTGTAGTCTCCCAATCCCAGACAGCTTGCTTCTATTTCCTTCTCAAAACCAACAAACCAGACTGTCCTAGTAGGCCCATCGTATCAGCCCACCTGCCCCATGGGGCTCATTTCCTCCAACAGAGAATCAACGTTTCAGGCAAGAGCCTTCATCAGGAATGAGGCTTGTGAGCCGATGGAGTGGAAAGATAAATGGGATCCCTTCTCACCTCAGTCCAAAACCCCAAAGGAGCCTTCCATTAGAGTTTTACCTGCACTGGTCATTTACTGTATCTCTTGCTCCTGATGTAGTCTCCTCTACACTGGGGAGACAGGACTCCTACTCGCTTCAGAGAACATTTCCGGGACACCTGCACCAACCAAACCCACCACCCCGTGGCCAAACACTTCAACTGCTCTTCCCACTCTGCCAAGGACATGCAAGTCCTGGGCCTCCTCCAATCCCATACCCTAACCACTTGACACCTGAAGGAAGAACGCCTCATCTTCTGCCTTGGGACCCTCCAGTCACATGGCATCAATGTGGACTTGACCAATTTCCTCATTTCCCCTCCCCCTACCTTCTCCTAGTTTGAACCTTCCAACTTACCACTGCCCTCATGACATATTCTACCTGTCCATCTTCCTTCCCACCTATCCGCTCCACCCTCCTCTCCGACTTATCACCATTATCCCCATCTCCAACTATCTATCGCACTCTCAGCTACCTTCCCCCAGCTCCAACACCCTCCCATTTATCTCTCCACCCCCTTGGTTCACAAGCCTCATTCCTAATGAAGAGCTCCTCATCGAAACATCGATTCTCTTGCTCCTCGGATGCTGCCTAACCTGCTGTGCTTTTCCAGCACCACACTCTCGACTCTGATCTCCAGCAACTGCAGTCCTCACTTTCTCCTCATTTTCTTCTCCCTTGACTCCATTCTCTCTCACCTGTCCAGACCCTTCCCACCTACATCCTTGCTTCCTCTGAGGCCCTCCAGTATATTAACAATTTCCAGTTCCCTGGCTCTAACTGCCTCATGTTTACCATGGATGTCCAAAACTTCTTTTCCTTCATTCCCCACCAGGTTGTTCTATGAACTCTTGGCTTATTCCTCAAGCAGAGGCCTGAGCATTCCCCATCCATCACCCCTCTCATCCACGTGGCTGAACCTTTTCTTTCACTGAACAATTTCTCTTTTAATTTATCTTACATCTGTCAAGTTAAAGGTGTGGCTATGGGTACCCACTCTGTCCTAGTTATGTGTGCCTCTTTATGGGATATTTGGAACAATTCTTGTTCCAGTCCTACACTAGTCTCCTCCCACAACTTTTCGTGGTACAGGTAGTTCTCCTATAATGCCTTGGTTGCGTTCCATAAAAACCTCACTTAATAGAAAATCACTTAATAGAAATAATGGGACTGATGGGAAAAGTGGGGTCAGGGGCAGATCAGCAAAAAATATCACTCATGATCGCTCGAAAACTAAAGTCTAACGCAAGGTATAGCACAGCCTGAATGAATCATACTTATTAACCAAACAAAAGTAAATTTAGCACCATACATTTAAAAAAATGTAAGAAAGCTGCTGACTGTACAGTGCCTTTCACAGAACGCTACTCTGTTGGCAGCTGACACCGGCGCATCCGCAGAATGGCACAAAGACTGGCACTGACATCATGCATGTGCAGGACAGCATGAAGAGTGGCATTGACATTGCACATGGGCAGAATGGCATGAAGACTGGCACTATCTCGCATGTGCAGCGTGGCACAAAGACCAGCACTGACATCATGCGCGTGCAGGATAGCATAAAGACTGGCACTGACAACTCATATGTGCAGGATGGCACAAAGACGAGCACTGACATCATGCATGCGCAGGATGGCACAAAGACCGACATTGACATCATGTGTGTGCAGGATGGTATAAAGATCAGCACTGATATCATGTGTGTGCAGGATGGCACAAAGACTGGCACTGACATCATGTGTGTGCAGGATGGCATAAAGACCAGCACTGACATCATGCGTGTGCAGGATGGCACAAAGACCGGCATTGACATCATGTGTGTGCAGGATGGCACAAAGGGGATGGCACGGTGGCTCAGTGGGTAGGACTGCTGCCTTACAGCACCAGGGTCCCAGGTTCGATTCCAGCCTCGGGGGAGTGTCTATGTGGAGTTTGCACGTTCTCCCCGTGTCTGTGTGGATTTCCTCCGAGTGCTCTGGCTTCCTTCAACAGTCGAAAGATGTGCAGGTCAAGTGAATTGGCTATACTAAATTGCCCATAGTGTTAAATGCATTAGTTCAGAGGGAAATGGGTCTGAGTGAGTTACTCTCCTGAGAGTCAGTATGGACTTGTTGGGCCGAAGGGCATGTTTCCACACTCTAGGGAATCTTGTTGTACTGCCCCTTTACCTAACTTGACTCCATTTAGGTAGTAATCTGCCTTCCTGTTCTTGCCACCAAAGTGGATAACCACACATTTATCCACATTAAACTGCATCTGCCATGCATCTGTCCACTCACCTAGCCTGTCCAGGTCACCCTGTATTCTCCTAACATCTCCCTCACATTTCACCCTGCCACCCAGCTTTGTATCATCAGCAAATTTGCTAATATTACTTTTAATACCATCATCTATATCATTAATGTATATTGTAAAAAGCTGCAGTCCCAGCACTGATCCCTGCGATACCCCACTGGCCACCGCCTGCCATTCCGAAAGGGAGCCGTTTATCTCTATTCTTTGTTTCCTGTCAGCCAACCAATTTTCAATCCAAGTCAGTATTTTGCCCCCAATACCATGCGCCCTAATTTTGCTCACTAACCTCTTATGTGGGACTTTATCAAAGGCTTTCTGAAAGTCTAGGTACACCACATCCACTGGATCTCACTTGTCCATCTTCAGAATTACATCCTCAAAAAATTCCAGAAGATTAGTCAAGCATGATTTCACCTTCATAAATCCATGCTGACTCTGACCTATCCTGTTACTACTATCCAGATGTGTCGTAATTTCATCCTTTAAAATTGACTCCAGCATCTTTCCCACCACTGAGGTCAGACTAACTGAAATATAATTCCCTGCTTTCTCTCTCCCTCCTTTCTTAAAAAGTGGTACAACATTAGCCACCCTCCAATCCGCAGGAACTGATCCTGAATCTATAGAACATTGGAAAATGATCACCAATGCATCCACGATTTCTAGAGCCACCTCCTTCAGTACCCTGGGATGTAGACCATCAGGTCCCGGGGACTTATCAGCCTTCAGACCTAATAGTCTCTCCAACACCATTTCTTGGCAAATATAAATACCCTTCAGTTCAGGAACTTCAGCCACTATTACCTCTGGGAGATTGCTTGTGTCTTCCCCAGTGAAGACAGATCTGAAGTACCAATTCAACTCTTCTGCCATTTCTTTGTTCCCCGTAATATATTCATCCGTTTCTGTCTTCAAGGGCCCAATTTTAGTCTTCACCATTTTTTTTCCTTTCACATACCTAAAAAAGCTTTTACTATCCTCCTTTATATTTTTGGCCAGTTTACCTTCGTACCCCATTTTTTTCTCTGCGTATTTCCTTCTTAGTTATCCTGTGTTGTTCTTTAAAATCTTCCCAGTCCTCCGTTTTCCCACTCATCTTTGTTATGTTATACTTTTTTTCTTTTGACTTTATATGTTTCTTAACTTCCCTCGTCAGCCCAGCCTCCTCTTAGGATCTTTCTTTTTTCTTTTCTTCCTTTTTGGGATGAACTGATCCTGCATCTTCTGCATTATACCCAAAAATGTGATCTGGTCCCCGTTGTCCTTATGTTTCATACCATCAACCTCCATAAAGGATCATCCTCCACCATTTCAGCCAACTCTAGTAGAGCACCACCACCAAACACATTTTCCACTCCCCCTGTCAGTATTTCTCAGGGGTAGTTCTTTTCGGGACATGCTAGTTCTATTCATTGACCACTAATACCATTGTTGTGGTTGTGTTCGCCGAGCTGGGAGTTTGTGTTGCAGACGTTTCGTCCACTGTCTAGTTGACATCCTCAGTGCTTGGGAGCCTCCTGTGAAGCGCTTCTGTGATCTTTCCTCTGGCATTTGTAGTGGTTTGAATCTGCCGCTTCCGGTTGTCAGTTCCAGCTGTCCTCTGCAGTGGTCGGTATATTTGGTCCAGGTCGATGTGCTTATTGATTGAATCTGTGGATGAGTGCCATGAGAGGCATGGCACTCATCCACAGATTCAATCAATAAGCACATCGACCTGGACCCAATATACCAACCATTGCAGCGGACAGCTGGAACTGACAACCGGAAGATTCAAACCACTACAAATGCCAGAGGAAAGATTCACAGGAGGCTCCCAAGCACTGAGGATGTCACCTAGACAGGGGACGAAACGTCTGCAACACAAACTCCCAGCTCGGCGAACACAAACACAGCAACGAGCACCTGAGCTACAAATCTTCTCACAAACTTTGAACACTAATACCATTGTCCCCTTTCCACAGCAACTTCACATGTAACGGCAGAAGGTACACCTTCATCTCCTCTCTGCTCACCTGTCCAAGGGCTTAAACAATCTTTACAGGTGAAGAGGCATTTCCCCTGTACCTCCTCCAATCTTGTGTATTGTATTTGCTGTACCCAATGTGGTCTACTGTACATTGGAGAAACCAAATGCAGACTGGGTGACCAACTTGTGGAACACCTCTAGTTTGTGCGCAAGCATGACCCTTTTCTTTAGCTTTGCTTGTTGCATTCACCCATTTTTTTCTCTCTTTCTTTTATGTTTACTTGTTACATTCACTGTCACCGTGTCCTCTTTCCCCTCTTCCATTCCAGTGGGATTGTCTTTCATGGTCTTGCTACAAGCAGGCATAGACTTTAAATATTTTAAGTATATGACAACATTTACAAGTCATGGACCTGAAGCATTAAACCTGTTTTTCTCTCTAGAATTGCTGCCACACCTGCAAAATGTATCTTATTTTTCTGTTTTTATTTGTTCATATTAGATTTAATTGTGAATAGGGTAATAGAAACATTTATCTTTATTAATATTAGATTCATTTGGTTTCAGGTGTCTCCCTACGTTGATATTATACTGCATACTGTTTGTTTAGTGTGGGCCAATTCTCGATATTACAATACTCCTGCCAGAATCATTGTTATCTTACAAGAGATTTTCAATCTCTTCATTCACATGGTATGGTATATATTTTAGATCATCCAATACTTTTCAACTTGCATGTTAGAAAATTTTATAACATGGTATAATCTCAAAATTGACTCATACCCAGTTAAGAAACATTTGCATACATGTTTTCATTTGCATAATTATTTTTTACCATACTTCATTGCTCCATTTGCAATTGGCCATTAAAATACAGTTGTTTCCCTAATTTATCTTATTGGTCCTTTTCAGCTTGCTGTTTGAAAGGAATATTGAACTGACCCGTTTACCAGCATCTTGAGGCAATCCTTCATCTGGGCACACTTGTCAAGTTAACTAGTAAATGTAAACGTTGAAATGTCTTACTTATAGGAGCTGCATACGAACCCTTCAACTTGTTCTCCAACTTCTCATTGAGCCACGACCCCATCCCTAAGTATCAGGTCATTGCTTCCAGAACAGTCACTGATCTCATCTCCTCCAATGACTTCCTCTCCATGACTTCCCACCAGATAGTTTTCTAATTCTGTATTGCTCAGTCTGCCTCCTTCTCAAGATCCATAAACAGTACTGCCCTGATTGACCAATTGTTTAAGCCAGATACTACCTCATCAAACTCCTCAGTTGAGGATTTCTCTGACCTGGCTGGCCAAAGCCAGTGTACTGTGGGGAAAAGTTCTCTCAATTGGAGACATTGGCTTCCTTTCTTGTTTTTGTTCTGTTTAAAAAAAACCCAGGAGATTAGAATCTCCTCAGTTGAGGACTGACTCCGAGCTGGCTGACTCCGAGCCAGTGTACTGTGCAGTAGTCAATAAAGGGTGGCTTGGTGATAGGACACAGTCTCTGTGCAGTTATTTCATTCATAATACGTTGTTCACTTCATCTGCCAATTCCTTAATATCTACTATTAACTCACTATTCTCACTCTTTGAAAACTAATACTCATTTTACTTATTCTCTTCCTTAAAAAAATGTAACCAGGAGATTAGAATCTCCTCAGTTGAGTGCAAGCTGACTGGAACACAGACAGTGTAATGTGCACTCTTGTCAATAAAGGATCTGGCTTCTGTGCAGTTATTAAAAAAAAAGTATAGCTAGGAGATTAGAATTTTGTCAGTTCAGGCAACTGACTCTGAACTGGCTGGCTACAGTGATCTTGGAGTTGGTGTAAGCATTTTTGACATTATGCCTTTATTTGGGAAGCTTGACTCATTTGATCCTGCTATTGAAGACTGGGCCCAGTATGTGGAAGGAATGTGGTATTTTTTCTGGGCAAATAATATTGGGGCAGATGAAAAGAAATGAGTAACCTTTCTGACTGCCTGCGGACTTGTAGCATTCTCAGTTATAAGGGGCTTAACTTTCCCAAAGGTACCAGACACTAAAACCTTCCAAGAGTTGGTGGAGTTGGTGAAGGAATATTATGACCCCAAACCTCCTCTAATTCTGAGACACTATTGGTTTTACTTAACTATTAGAAAACCTGGGAAATCCATATCGGGATGTTTGACGAGGTTAAGATGTCTGGCAGAGGCTTGTGATTTTGGGTTAACCCTGAATGAGATGCTGGGAGACTGTTTGTTTGGTATGTGGGATTAATGATGGAACCATGCAGAAATGTGTCCTAGCTAAAGCCCAACTGGACTTCAAACAGACACTACAACTGGCATTGTCATTAGAAAATGTGGCAAGTAGAGCATGGGAGCTATAAGGCTTTCCAATGGAACTGGATTGCTTCACCTCTCTGATTGAGCTTGGGAAACACCACTTGAGTGTAGGCATTGCAGACCCTCATGCAGGGCATATTCTGAGCAGAGGTTCCTTAGGCCAATCCACAGCTGAGCTTTGGCCAAATGGCTAAAATGTCCTTCAAGATCTGGGGCAGCAAGCTATTGCAGTTGCTGCCAGTATGCAGACCCGAGATAGTAAAAGGGTCCTACAGGCCTCACTTGAGTAAGAAAACTCATCTGGTATCTGGGAGAGTACACATCCTGGAAAGTTCCCCTACATGTGGGTTGGAACAATTAAATTGCTCAGTGACATCCAAATCAGAACCAAATAAAATTAATATTTGGTTAAATGGTCATCTAGTTCCCATGGAGTTCAATACCAGCGCAACTCTATCTGTGGTTGCAGAATCTGTCTTTAGCAAGATTCGTTCATGACTCCAACACTTATATTTGCTCAAGGCCTCAGCCAGACTGGGGGGAACTGTTGAAGATTAAGGGTATGACTTTGGTTCCGGTGTCCCTTGAGAAGCAGTTGGTGCAGTTACAACTGGTGGTAATAAAAGGCTGGGCCCTAAGCCTATTGGGGCAGAATTGGTTGAGAAAGATTCACGTGGATTCGCTCAATATTTTTTGATTGGAAAATGGCTGCTTTAGTGAAGTCCTAGCAAAATATCCAGGAGTATTTCAGGAAGGGCTTGAGACTACCAAAGGGGCCAAAGCTACTTTACATGTGACCAGGAAGCAATTATGCAATTATGCAAGGCCCACGGGTGCCAGTTGCCTTATGGGCAAAGGTAGAGATGAAAATCAGATCAAAGGAATCATCAAACCAGTGCAATTTGCCGAATGGACAGCTTCAGCCATACTGATTGTGAAACCTGATGGCTCAGTTCATCCTTGTGATTTTAAGCAAACGGTGAACTGATTCTTGCAGCTGGAGAAATGCCCAATCCCTCACATCGAGGACTTGTACACAAAGCTTGCAGGGAGTTGCTATCCTTTACAATGCTGGACATGAGCCACACCTCCCAGACATACACTACAATTAATACCTGTAAGAATTTATATCAATATATAAGGCTGCCATCTGAGGTGTCATCAGCCTGTGTCCTCTTCCAGAGGACCACAGAGAAGATTTTTCAAGAGCTACCCAGGTTGCTATTTGTCTGAATAATGTGCTAATAATTGGGAAGACCAATAAAGAGCACTTTTAAAACTTGAACATAGTGCTTAAACATTTCTACCAGGTGGGTGTGTGCCTCAGAAGAGAAAAGTTGTATGTTCCAGGCACCCCAAGTGACCTACTTGAGTTACAGAGCTGACAAAACTGGGTTACATCTGTTGGAATAGAAAGTGAAAGTGATCAAAGGAGTTCCAGATCCCATGTTTGTATTGGAGCATAGATCATTCCATGGGTTAATGAATCATTACAGAAAATTCCAACATAACCTGGCCTCCATCTTGGCACCCTTAAATCTGTTATTGAAAAAGGGTCAGCCTTGGAAATGGTTGCATAGCCAAGAAGTAGCGTTTAGGAAAGCGAAAAAGCAGCTATGTCATCTAAGAAGTGGGGCCACTATAATCTGAAGCGAGAGATAGTGCTGACGTGAGATGCCTCCCCGTATGGTATCAGGGTGGTGTTGGATCATGGGTGGCCCAATGGAGAAAAATGCGTGATAGTGTACACTTCCCGGACTGTGGCTGATGCCAAATGCAAATATACCCAGACAGAGAAGGAAGGTTTGGTGGTCATCTTTGGTGTGAGGAAGTTCCACCAGTCCCTTTATGGATGGGAATTTGTTACAGTAACAGATCATAAACCCCGATGAGGGCTACTGAAGGAGGACGCTGCCCATAGCTTCCAATAGACTTCAGCTGTGAGTCATTATTCTCAGTGCATCCAAGTTAAAAACACCATCCAGGAAACTAAGTGGTTAATATGGGTGCCTTGAGTCATCTCTCATTGGCAGATACTCTACCGGTGTAGAGCCTGCTCTGATTTTAAACTTTGTGATACTCTCCCAGTCAGCACTGACAATATACGACTGTGGACACAAAGATCCTGTCTCCTAGCAAAACAAAAACAGCTCGTGATAATGGAGGAAACAGAAGGGCCATCTCAAATAGGACTGAAACCTTTCTGGACCCGGCGAGACCAGATCACCATAGAGGTCAGCATTACTATGGGGAGTAAGGGTGATTGTCCTGAGTGAAGGCCTCTTACTAGCTGAACTTCAGCAGTATTATCCACGAGTTTTGAAGATGAAGATGCTATCAAAAAGCTATGTCTGGTGATCAGTGTTGGATGCTGAAATAGCTGCATTGGTGTGGCAGTGCTCAGAGTGCCAACAAAGGCAAACATTGCCACCAGCAGCACCCCCATATTCGTAGGAATGGCCAGAAAAACTCTGGACTCTGGTCCTTTCATGGGCTTAATGGTCCTTGGCATTGTGGACGATCCTTCAAACTGGTAAAATTTGTTTGGCAAACTCGGGGATGACGATTGAAAAACTGTGAACATTGCTCATTATATATGGGCTCCTAGACGTATTGGTCACGGACAATAGGATGTCACTTACCAGCCAGAAATTTGCATATTTCCTAAAATCAAACAGCATTCAGCACGGGCAGCTCCATACCATTCATTGTCCAATGGTCTCACAGAAAGAGCAGGCCAAATGTTGAAGTCAGGCTTAAATAAACAGTCTACAGCGTCAATTGATACCAAACCATCCAGGTTCCTGTCTGATTATTGGGCCACAACAGATTTGGTAATGGGGAGAAGACTCCCCATTTTAAACCTGATTCTCAGACTATTTGAGAGTTTTCCACTTCATCATTGAATGAAGTTTGTGACATAGTAGTAATGTCATTAGAATAGTAAGGGGAACGTGAAATAGTAGGAGGAACGCCAATACCAGCCTCTAAGTGAGAAAGACAATTTGATCCGGGCATGAAATTTTGTGCTGAGCCATGGAAATGGCCCTGTATGGATACGAGGCGAGGTTGACATGAGGTTAGCTCCTGTCACTTACCAAGTTCATGTCGGTGATACAGATCTGAGCAAACATGTGGATCACCTGAAAGCTGTTATCTCTCAAACAGGGCAGGTTCAAAGTGTACCTGCACCCCTCAGAAGAGCTTGAAGATCTGTCGGAGACCATAGTTTCTCCCCCTCTGTGTAGTGTCGAGCAAATCTCAGAGTCCAAGATGGATGCAATCTCGATACCATTACCTCTGGAAGAAGAGGAGGAAACTCTCCTGAGATGCTCCAAACATGGGCTACCGTTTGCTACATGCCGCCCATGTCAGAGAAACTGGACTTGCGGTGAAAACGTTACAGGAAAAGCTACAAGTCAAAAGACCAGGCCGACATCTCCAGACTTGGTGGGGAGAGATGTAGTGATTGGAACCAGGTTGACCTTGTTGACTACGTGATCATTAGTCCAGGTTAACTACCCCAATCAGGAAAGCCTGCTGACCAATATAACCAAGAATTGGAACCACAGATTGCTGTGGTTCACAGACTCCCAGCCCACCTGCTTATTCTGTTGTGCTGTGTAGTCTATGACCATGTGTCCATAGAGTGTGGATGTTTGCACTCCTTCTTCTCTGCTTTTGGCTGCACTTAATCCCATGCTCCTGATCTTTGGGCACCTGGTGCAGAGAGGAGAGGGTAAGTCAGAGAACCTCATCGTGGCTCTTGCTACTGGGCCTGGCCAAACTGGCCATAACAAGTCCAGCCAGCTGGATGCTGTTGTTATGGCCGATTGCTTGCCCCACTTCCTTGGCTATGTTCAAGCCCGAGGGTCTCTGGAGAAGGAGGATGCAGTGTCTACCAACTCCCTCGAGCTGTTCAGGAGAAGTGGGCACTGCAGGGAGTGGAGTGTTTTATTTGCTCTTCAATTCTATTTTGATTTAATCCCTCCCCTTCACTTTTTTGATCACGTAGCATTGCCCTTTGATGAGAAGGGCATTGCTTGTCACTAGCTACTTGGGCGTTTCCTTTCTTCCTGATGGTGGAATATAAATAACAATTTACACATCTGTTATTCTTCACTGTTTTCTACATGTACACACATATGACATGGGTGCTGGGGAAAAATAAATACTACTGCAGCTAGGTGCTAGTGCGGGGGTAGAAAAAAAACCCAGGAAGTTGACATTGGTTCCTTGGCCACATGGGTTTTTTTTTCCCATTGATGAAAATGTTGAATAATATTATTTTGCACATGGTGTTTTTACTAACTCCTGCACTTGCACATAGACTACACAGGTGCCATGGTTAAAAATAAGCACTATAGCTGTATAGTGCTATATTCTAATCTCTTGGTTATATATTTTTTCAATCCCCAGAACTGAGGAAATTCTAATCTCTCGGTTATATTTGTTTCCCTACACTACTGCTGGCTACAGTTAGTGAACTGTGCACAAGTAAATAAAGGGTGACTTAGTGACGGGATACTGGGATCTGTGCAGTTATTTTAGTTTCCTCTTCTCCAGTATTTCCTCATCGACGTCTGTCATAATCCTTGTGCCTTCAGTCATTTTCAAAGCTTTGAATCTTCTGATTAACCATTTTCTCTTTACTATAGACATCCAATCTCTCTGCAGCTGCATCTTACAGCAGCACTATTTGGGAGTTTTCCACTTCATCCTTGAATGAAGTTTGTGACATAGTAGTAATGTCATTAGAATAGTAATCCAGAACGCCAGGCTAATTTTAAGTGGTCATGGGACTGACTCTCTCCATGCAGATTGTGAAATTTTGGATTCTTTAAAATCCAGAAATGAAAACTGGCCTAGTGGTGACCTTGTAGCCCCTAATGCCATAAAAACACGTTTGGTTCATTAACGTATATCTGCCCTCCTTGCCTGGTTTGGCTACATGTGATTTCAGATGCACAGCATATATGGTAGTCTCTTAAGGTCCTCTGAAATAGCTTAGCATACCACTCATTTGTATCAAACTCCTATCAAGTTGAAACAAAGAAAGAAAATCAGTCATACAGTTGGCATCAACCTTGGCACCAGAAATGACAACCACAGTTTTGTTGATTTGGTCAAGCTGTGTGTGGGCAAATGCATGGCAGATGCAGGATAGTCTTGAAACTGAGGTTATCCACTTTGGGAGCAAAAAGAGGAAGGTGGATTATTAGATGAATGGCTATAAATTGAGAGAGGGAATGTGTAATAAGACCTGGGTATCCTTGTACACCAGCCACTGAAGGTAAACAAGCAGGTGCAGCAGGCAGTCAAGAAGGCAAATGGTATGTTGGCCTTCACGGTGAGAAGTTTTGAGTACAGGAGCAGGGATATCTTGCTGCAATCGTAAAGCAGCTTTGTGAATAGCACACTTAATTCAGGTATATCTTTTGTTTCTTTTCATGCTGCATCACATTGTCTTTGGCCATGAGATATTTCCGTCATTTTGTCTTTCCTCTCTTTTGCCCTAACGAAGACCTTTTCACTTGGTTTTTATCCACCCACTCCTTGCTCAAAGCTTATTGCATTCTGACTTTTCCCAGTTCTGATGAAGTGAAAATAACCATTGACACCATCAGCTCCCTCCCACACCACCTAATCCAGTGTTACTAACTTTAACTTGGAGGCCGTGATCACAGGCAGTGACATTTTTACCACCCATTTTATGCCAGAACCTACTGACACATCCACAAACATATTTAAATCTGTTTTCTTCTCTCCAAAAATGTTCTCCAATCTGTTGTGTATTTACAGCATTTCATGTTTGTGTTTTGGATTTCCAGCATCTACACTTTTCTGTTATTTTCAAATGGGCATTATGATTTTGTTGCAAACTTATAGTTATAATTTAGAGTACTGTGCAAATACATTTACAATCTCTGTGGATGCTGACTATTTATTGTATATGTTAGAGTAATTAACAGAATGAAAATCTTTTGTTTTCTGTAGACCTGTAACTTTCTAAATCCAGAAGAGTTAATGAAAGGATTACAGGGAGAAATAGAAGAAGTGCTGGAAACAATACACATGACTATATCTGTCTTAAAGAAGCTTTATCAGGTTTATGATCATAAAAGGTCTGAAATGCACACATTCTTTAAGGTACTGTACATTCATATTGTAAGTATTTTCCATTTATTAGTTTGAACAATTAATTGAATACATTTATTGAAGTAGTATAATTGATTTACCTCTTTTTATCTTATAAAGTTTAAAGTCTGTTCACCTGTGTTCCAGTTAGAAAATGATACTGGAACTAATAATACAATTACATAATAGTTGTGAGGCATGTTGTAAAATGTTTTTCTGATAACTGTTATTAAAATACATTTCCTTCTGTTTTAGGACAGAGAACCAAAATACTGGGAGTTCCCTTCACATCTTGCATTTGCAAGATTAGACCGATTTATGCATCGATTACAGACTATTGAGGTACTTATAATTTACATATTTTTCTTTTTACTTCTATCAGTGACACTTGTATTATATCTCATTGTGAGTGGCAAGGCATTTTGACCATAATTCATCATTAATATTCCAACCTACACCAGGTGAAAGTCTCTGATTGTTCACGATTCGGGATGGAAGACTGCAAAATGGTTGTAAATCCAGGTGAGGAGGGATGAACTGCCTCCTCTTAGCTTAACTCCACTCTCAGTTGGTCATAGAAATATTAATTTTCAAAAGGTTACCTTCCCTCATGGATATCTTTTTCCAAGCCTATTGCATTTGTATGTTAAGAGGAGTCGAATTAACCGGGCTTTCCTGAGTTCAAGAATGGATGTCATAGAGTCATAGAGATGTACAGCATGGAAACAGACCCTTCGGTCCAACCCGTCCATGCCGACCAGATATCCCAACCCAATCTAGTCCCACCTGCCAGCACCCAGCCCATATCCCTCCAAACCCTTCCTATTCATATACCAAGCCAAATGCCTCTTAAATGTTGCAATTGTACCAGCCTCCACCACATCCTCTGGCAGCTCATTCCATACATGTACCACCCTCTGAGTGAAAAAGTTGCCCCTTAGGTCCCTTTTATATCTTTCCCCTCTCACCCTAAACCTATGCCCTCTAATACTGGACTCCCCGACCCCAGGGAAAAGACTTTGCCTATTTATCCTATCCATGCCCCTCATAATTTTGTAAACCTCTATAAGGTCACCCCTCAGCCTCCGCGCTCCAGGGAAAACAGCCCCAGCCTGTTCAGCCTCTCCCTGTAGCTCAGGTCCTCCAACCCTGGCAACATCCTTGTAAATCTTTTTTCAACCCTTTCAAGTTTCACAACATCTTTCCGATAAGAAGGAGACCAGAATTGCACACAATATTCCAACAGTGGCCTAACCAATGTCCTGTACAGCCGCAACATGACCTCCCGACTCCTGTACTTAATACTCTGACCAATAAAGGAAAGCATACCAAATGCCTTCTTCACTATCCTATCTACCTGTGACTCCACTTTCAAGGAGCTATGAACCTGCACTCCAAGGTCTCTTTGTTCAGCAACACTCCCTAGGACCTTACCATTAAGTGGATAAGTCCTGCTAAGATTTGCTTTCCCAAAATGCAGCACCCCGCATTTATCTGAATTAAACTCCATCTGCCACTTCTCAGCCCATTGGCCCATCTGATCAAGATCCTGTTGTAATCTGACAGAACCCTCTTTGCTGTCCACTACAACTCCAATTTTGGTGTCATCTGCAAACTTACTAACTGTACCTCTTATGCTCGCATCCAAATCATTTATGTAAATGACAAAAAGTAGAGGGCCTAGCACCGATCCTTGTGGCACTCCACTGGTCTCCAGTCTGAAAAACAACCCTCCACCACCACCCTCTGTCTTCTACCTTTGAGCCAGTTCTGTATCCAAATGGCTAGTTCTCCCTGTATTCCATGAGATCTAACCTTGCTAATCAGTCTCCCATAGGGAACCTTGTCGAACGCCTTACTGAAGTCCATATAGGTCACAACTACTGCTCTGCCTTCATCAATCTTCTTTGTTGCTTCATCAAAAAACTCAATCAAGTTTGTGAGACATGATTTCCCATGCACAAAGCCATATTGACTATCCCGAATCAGTCCTTGCCTTTCCAAATACATGTACCTCCTGTCCCTCAGGATTCCCTCCAAATGCTAGAAAAGATAATAAAGTGCAACACATACATACCGCTTAGAAGTGTGAATTAATTGAAAGGATAATAGTTGAAGAGATATAATTGAATCCATTTGGGTTTCATGAAGAGTAGATGATGGAATAGGGCTTTCGCCATCAGTGGTGAAGTGTGGGAGGTAGCTTCTGACTACCCATGTCATCATTACTACACCTAATGCTGCTTTGATTATTACTCCTGAGACTTGAGTGAATGCATTTGTGATTTGTCTTCTACTTTTAGCACAGTGTGGGTGAGTTTGAATATGCGTTATTTAACTATAATCATATAACATTTACTTTCTTCATCTACAATCTGTTCTATGTCAGGAAAAAATCTGATTCTCTTATGTTCCTTTTGGACTGTATCTTAAAATCTGATGATCATCATTCTGAACTTTATTTTTCTTTTAAAGCATGCCTTGGCCTCTGTTAATTTTAATTTGTAGAGTCATAGAGATGTACAGCATGGAAATAGACCCTTCGGTCCAAATTGTCGATGATGACTAGATATCCCAACCCAATTTAGTCCCACCTACCAGCACCTGGCCCATATCTCTCCAAATCCTTCCAATTCATACACACACCCAGATGCCTTTTAAATGTTGCAATCGTACTAGCCTCCACCACTTCCTCTGGCAGCTCATTCCATACACATACCACCCTCTGCGTGAAAAGATTACACCTCAGGTCTCTTTTATATCTTTCCCTCTCACTTTATACCTATGCCCTCTAGTTCTAGACTCCCCCCACCCCAGGGAAGAGACTTTGTCTATTTATCCTATCCATGCCCTTCATGATTTTATAAACCTCTATAAAGTCACCCCTCAGCCTCCGACACTCCAGGGAAAACAGCCCCAGCCTATTCAACCTCTCTCTATAGCTCAAATCCTCCAACCCTGGCAACATCCTTGTAAATGTTTTCTGAACCCTTTCAAGTTTCACAACACCCTTCTGATAGAAAGGCGACCAGATTTGCATGCAATATTCCAAAAGTGGCCTAAAAAATGTCTCGTACAGCTGCAATATGGCCTCTCAACTCCTGTACTCAATACTCTGACCAATAAAGGAAAGTATACCAAACGCCTTCTTCGCTATCCTATCTACCTGCGACTCCACTTTCAAGGAGCTACGAACCTGCACTCCAAAGTCTCTTTGTTCAACAACACTCCTCAGGACCTTACCAATAAGCATACAAGTCCTGTTAAGATTTCCTTTCCCAAAGTGCAACACCTCACATTTATCTAATTTAAACTCCATTTGCCACTTCTCAGCCCATTGGCCCATCTGATTTGCTCATAATCAAGTATTAACATTAAGCGTTCCAAACAAGATTCATATTGGTCTTGACAGATTAACTCTGGTTCGCTTTCCATAATTGTGAACAGACCTGCTGGGTTTCTCCAGCACTCTGTTTTACCTCAGATCTCCAGTATTCTCCCTTTACTTTTAATATTAAAGATACCTATCAAGCATAGAGGAAAAGGCGTTGGGCATGCATTTCATGTGGGGGCAGGAATTCATGTATGTTTTTTTTAGGGGATGAGGGATATATGGCTACCAAGTGTGACATTGCATCTCATGGCTACTGAGTGGTGAAGGGAGAAGAGCCTTGGAGAGACCGCACCTGGAGTATTGTGTGTGTGGTTTTGGTCTCCTTATCTGACAAAAGGTGACCTGGCTGTGGATGGAGTGCAGCAAATGTTTAACAGACTGATCCCTGGGTTGGCTAAACTGACTGGATTGATTAGGATTATTATCACAGCAGTTTAGAAGAGTGAATGGGGATCTCAGAGAAACATGTAAAACTCAAACAGGATTACATAGAGTAAATGCAGGAAGGATGTTCATGATAACCATGGAGTCAAGGTTGTTGACAGTGAAGTACTGTCTGGATGACTTTTAAATATGGCATGTGGGAATTCAAGCCTAGAAGGTCCTGACAAACTTGAGAACTTCCTGCCCATAAAATCTGGTGTTTCATCCAAATATGCATTGTAATAAACTGGGAGCTACTAAAACATGTAGGAAAATCTGACCTGTCCCCAAGCAGAAGCTCTTAGACATGATTCCACACTTAAAAACAAAGGCTACATCTAAACAGCACTGAAGATTAAAGATGAATTAACTTCTTCTGGATGTTTACACCAATAATGCAACAGGGCTATATGAGAAAGGGAGAGATGTCAGGGTTTCAACAATTAAGTTGCACTGTGTTTTCTACCACTCTCTGCTAACTGGAACTTGCCAATGGTTGAGATCAAAATTCAAGAAGGGGTAACAGTGACCCATTTGAAATGTTGTCAGCAACATATGTAAGGTATTGGTGGTGGTTGTTGTATGAGATAGTACAGCAAAAGGTGACTGAGCATCATAAGATAAGTTCTGCCCATCAGGGTATAAGGACTGATCATGGGTGGAGCAGATCAGTTTGTGTGTATGTCCAATGTGTTCTAGCCATTTGTTGTTTAAAGTTGCAAGACCAGTTCTAATGTTAAGTCCATATAGTTAATATTTAATCTTTAGTTGAGCCAATAGTCTCAATAAACTGTCATGAATTTCAGATGTGATCATATTATTCTCTTTATCAAGACTAGGACTATCTTTTGCTGAAGGCTAAAAGATGGGTATCCTTCTCCATTTCTTATCAGTAACTTAGACTACTACCAATAAGAAGGTTTGATGGAAGGGAATTTATCCAAGAACACAAACAGACAATACACCATGTTGAAAGAGGGGTAGCTTTTACAACATGGAACAGTGTTAGGGGTTGCATTGGTGTTGGAATTGTTCATCTTGGGGACAGTTGGTTGTCTGAGCAAAGATACGGGACACCAGTATGCATGAGTGACACTACAGTCATGAATGTGAAGATATGCAGTTTATGGATTCCTGTGTCATATAATTTTGCTACAAGTACATGGCATACATAGGAAATATAATAGTTATAAATAGTTCCAACAGGAAACAGCTACTATGCAATTTAACAATCATCATGTGACCTGTAAAGTTATTATTTCATAATCTGATATCAAGTTTGATTTCTACAGGAGATATTTTCCACTACTGTTGAATTCCTGAAGCTGGAAAAAATTGAAGTAGGTGGCGTTAGAGGAAATCTCCTCGGCCAGATGGTGCAGCAGATCTATCTGGAATTTTTAGAAGACATTAAAATCTTTGCTGACTGCACATACAACGCTTTGGACATAGCAGAACATGTAAGGAAAATTATCTGTGAGCAATGTAAGACTATCATGATAGCATTTAATTTTGTTATTCAAAATAATATATGCAAAAATGATTATTGTAACTAAAGTATTTCGGAATTGTCAGAATTGATAGGATTATTGAAAGGCTGATTGAAATGTTAACATTATTAATTTTGATAATTTCATGCAAAGAGTTCATGGTTACATTGAATTTGCAGTGAGACATAATTTGATAGGCGTTCTAAAATATTTTCAAACTTTGAACTTGTTACTACATGAAGGTATTATCAAAATTATAATTCAGAAAATAATCTTTATACTTGGGGATATTTTTCACCAAATAAAGCCAAGACATTGACTCAAGCGTACTTGGCACAATTCCATAAGAAAACTCAGCCACAGATTCACAAATTAAAAGTTGATCTTTTGATTGCTACAGGCTCAGTAAATAGCTTGTTTTTGTTAATTCAGGATTTACATATTTTTATAAGTAGTTCAAACAGGTATGCCACATCGACCACTCTATTACACATGCATTGTGGAAGCACACTTCCAAACAATAATTTGCAGCACCCTAAAAATGAAACCTTAAAGAATCCTATTTCATGTTTCAAAGTTACTTAATAGAAATAACATTAGCGTGTTTTACATCTACCATGAACATTAAATCATTTACCCTTGAAGCTCTTGAAGTTCGCAAATTCTATCCTCAACACCTAGGTAAATGTTTAAAGAAGTTTCTTCACTGTGATAAAATTAGCATTGATTTAAGCATTAAAGTCAACTGGGATGTTGATGTTGTCATGCTTGCATGATATATGGATTAGTCCTGGATGGGCTGATATATATTGACTAAGAAAAAATGTGTCACTTTTAATTTGTTCTTGGGCTACGCAAAATGGTCATATTTATTGTCCTCTGTATTATCCTGAAGTTGCAATGGTAAGCTGCTTTCTTGAATACTGTAGCCTTTATAACAGTCATTAGATATAGAGTTACTGACTTTTTTTATTTGGTAAGAAAGCACTGTGTATTGGTGGTGTGAGTGGATATTGAATTCAGTGGCAAGATATTGATTGCACAGATCGGTTTGAACAGAATTAATTTGTAATTTTTGAATACTCTTTGGACTGCATGCATTCAGCCAAATTTTCTACCATTCCCTTGATTTGTCCATTGTGGTGATGTTTTGTGAGGTTGAGAGATGGGTTGTTGTATAGTTTCTTTCCTATTCTTTTTGTCAGAGTGTTGTCGGTGCTTTTGGCACTGGTGACCTCCAGGATGCTGCTAATAGGAGATGTAGTAATTATGATACCATTCAGGTAAGATATTGAAGCTTGATTAGATTCTCTACAGTGTGGAAACAGACCATTTGGTCCAACAAGTGCACACCAACCCTCTGAAGAGTAACCCATCCAATCCCATTTCCCTCTGACTAATGCACCTAATGCTATGGGCAACTTAGCATGGCCAAACCACCTGATCTGCACATCTTTGGATTGTGGGAAGCACTTCTGGCATTGTGTCACTATTTGGGAAGCTTGACTTGTTTGATCCTGTTGACGAAGACTGGGCCCAGTATGTGAAAAGAAGGTGTTACTTTTTCTGGGCAAATGGCATTGTGCCAGATGAAAAGCCATGAGTAATTCTCCTGATGGCATGTGGACCTGCAGCTTTTTCAATTATTAGAAGTCTAACTTTACCTGAGGCATCAGATACTGAAACCTTTCAAGCATTTACAGATTTAGTGAAGGGATATTATGACCCCATGCCTTCTCTATTTCTGTGATGATATTGGTTTTACTTGGCAGTTTGAGAACCAGGGGAATCCATATAAAGATTTTTGACAAAGGCCTGTGATTTAGGTTTAACCGTAAGTGAGATGCTGAGAGACTGCTTGGTGTGGGAATAATGATGTGATCATGCAAAAGTATTCACTCGCTGAATCCCAACTGGACTTCAAATAGGCATTAAAACTGGCTTTGTCATTAGAAAATGTGGCAAGTGGAGCATATGAGTTACAGCTATGCTGATGGAAGTGGAAACCCTCAGTAGGCCACCTGAGTTTGGTGGACACCCAGTCTCATTCAGGACATATCTTTAACAGAAGAACTCTAGGTCAGCCCACAGCAAACCCCAAAGCAAAGCCAAGCCTCGGCCAAACCATTAACATTTTCTTGAGTCAGCATACTGGCAGCAACTACAATGGCCAGCTAGCCCAGATCCTCAAGATAGCAAAAAAACTCCCACTAGATCAGAATTGAGTAAGATAACTCATAGGCTGGCATCCAAGAGATTACACACTTACAGCTGGTTTGGACAGTTAAATTGCTACATCCAAATCAAATCCAGTCAAAGCGAACATCTAGTTAAATGGTCACCCAGTTCTAATGAAGGTCAATACCATTATGGCTATATCAATAATTGCAAAACCAGTCTTTACCAAAATTCGCTCGTGGCTTCAACCCTTAAGTTTGTGCGAGGCATCTGCCATGCTGACAACCTAAACTGGGGAACCCTGACAGCTTCAGGGTACAGCTTCCATTCTGGTCTCTTATGAGAAGCAGCTCGTTCAGTTTCTGATTGGCTGTCTGATGAAATCCTAATTAAATACCTGAATGTTTTTCAGGAAGGTCTAGGAACTATCAAAGGGTCCAAGGTCACCTTACATGCTGACCAAGAAGCAGTTCCATAATTCTGCAAGGCCTGCCCAATGCCATTTGCCTCACAAGCAAAAATATAGGCAGAAATGAGGAGGCTAGAAAGCAAAGGTATCATCAAACCATTACAGTTTGCAGAATGTGCAGCACCAGTCATATTGTTTTTCAAGGTCGGTTTACTTCTGTGGGAATTTCAGACAAAAGATAAACTGCTTTTTGCAGCTGGATAAATACTCCATCCCTTGCATAGACAGCTTATATGCAAAACTGGTGGGGAGCCTTGACTTGAGCCATGCCTACATGCAATTGTGATTAGATCATGATTCCCAGAAAAATCCTACAATTAATGCTCATAAGTATTTGAACTAATATACAAAGCTTTCCAGCAGGCAGTGCAAAACATTTTACAGGGTTTATTGCAGTTCACCATTTATCGGGATGAATTGCTAAAAACTGGGAAGACCAGTAAAGAGCATTTAGAGAACTTGGACATGGTGTTTCAAAGTTTCTCCAAGGGGGATATACACCTTAGGAGGGAAAAATGTGTGTTACAGATGCCCTAAGTGACTTACAAGACTGTATTACTACCAGTTGGACGATGAAGTGAGGTTGATCAAAAATGCCCCAGCTCCCACATCTGTGTTGGATTAGATTAGTGAATTATGACAGAAAATTCACACGTTAACTGGTCTCCATCCTGACACCCTTTATATCTGCTATTGAAAAAGGGTCAGTTTTGGAAATATTCTTGTAGCCAAGTTGAGGCCTTTAGGGAAGTGAAGAAACAGCAGTTGTCATCTACAGTGTTGACATACTATGATCGCCAACCGACATATGGTGCTGACATACAATGCCTCTCCATATGGTATCAGGTTAGTGTTGGCTCACTGGTGGCCCAATGGAGAGGAACACCTGATACCATATGCTTCCCAGACATTGGCTGATGCCAAATGACGATACACCAGATAGAGAAGGAAGGTTTACTGGCCAATTTTGGTGTGAGAAATATCCACCAATACCTCAACGGATGTAAATTTGTAATAGTAATGAACCACAAACCCTGCTATGGCCACTTAAAGAAGACAAGGCCATGTTGTCCATAACGTCAGGCCAAACTCAGCAGTGGGCTCTTATTCTGAATGCGTACAATTACAAGTTGGAATACTGCCAGTGGGAGACCCAGTGACAAATGTGGATGCATTGAGCTGCCTTCCCTGGTGGATACACCACCAGTGCAGCCACTAGTTGAACCTGTTCTGGTTTTACACTTTCTGGACACCCTTCCAGTCCCTGCTGACAATATCAGATTGTGGACACAAAACGATCCTGTCCTAACAAAACTAAAATAGCTGGTGGTGATGGGAGAAGCAGAAGGGCCATCACAACCAGAATTTAAACCTTTCTAGACCCGGCAAGACCAAATCATCATAGAGGATGGCATATTATTATGGGGAGCAAGAGTGATTGTCCTGAGCAAACATCACCACCAGATACTGGCTGAATTCCTTCAAGGTCATGCAGGGCTTTCCAAAATGAAGGTGTTGATGAGAAGTATGTCTGATGGCCAGGACTGGATGCCGACATAGCCACGTTGGTGGGGTAGCCCCTAGAGTACCAAAACAGATCCAAGTTTTATTGCCAGCAGCTCCCCAGATTCATGGAAATGCCAGGTAAGCCCTGGACTCCATTATGGGTTTACCATGTCAGTTGTTTCATGGCTCTTTGTTTTTAGTCATTGTGAACTCCTATTCAAAGTGGTTGGGTGTGCATAGAGTTAATTCATTAAAAATGTGGCGATAATTAAAAAGTTACGACAATCCTTTAAAATACACAGATTTACAGAATGATAGAATCCCTACAGACCCTTAAGATCACACTAACCCTTTGAATAGTGCAGAGGAGGTTCACCAGGTTGATTTCAGAGTTGAGGGGATTGGCGTATGAGGAGAGACTGAGTAGATTGGGATTATATTCACTGTAATTTAGAAGAATGAAGGGGGATGTTGCAGAAACATAAAGTTATGAAGAGAATAGATAAGATAGAAGTAGAAGTAGACTGAATTGAGAAGGAACTTCTTCACCCACAGTGTTGTGAATTTGTGGAACTCCATGCACAGTGAAGTAATTAAAGCTTCCTTACTGAATGTTTTTCAAGCTAAAATAATTTTTTGAACAATAAAGGGATTAAAGGTGATGGTGAGAAGGCAGGTAAGCAGAGATGAGGCCATGAAAAGATCAGCTGTGATCTTTTTGAATGGTAGAGTGGACTGGAAGGGCCAGATGATCTATTCTTATTTCTTAAGAACAGCACCCCACCTACAGCCAGCTCTCTATTCTATCCTCATAACCCATATTTCACATGGCCAATCCACCTCCTCAACATATCTTTCGACTGTGGGAGGAAACCTGAGCACACAAAGGAAACCCACACAGACATAAGGGAGAATGTGTACACTCCACACACAGTCACCCAAGAGTGGGAATAAATCCAGGTCCCTGGTGCTGTTGGTAGCAGTGCTAACCACTTATCCACTGTGCCACCTTATTTCTTGCTATTTTTCTCTCATTCTCCAATTTCCTCTTTAGTTTGGTTATCTTTTACTAGATTTTAAAACTTCCCCAATCTTCTGGCCTACACTGATCTTTGCATCATTGTATGTCTTTTATTTTGATACCACCCGTAATGACTTCAGTCATTTCAATGATACTGCGAGTTTTGTCAGTCTTTCTTCCTCTGTGAAATATATCTTTGTTATCTCTATGAAATATCTCTTCAAATGTCTACCACTACTTTTCTATCATCTTTTAACCTGTTTCCCAGTCCACTTTACCAACTCTAACTTTACAACTTTGCAATTGCCTTTAGGTTTAAGACACTGGGCATGGACCCAAATTTATTGTCTTTAAATTAATGTGAAATTCTAGCATGTTACAATTACTCTTGCTTTGAGATCATCTTACTATGAGTACTTCTGCAATGCTGCCGCATTACATATAACCATATTCAAAATGGGCATGTTCCTGGTAGGTTCCATAATATATTGTTCTAATAAACTGTTTAGAAAACACTATTTAAACTCATCCTCTTGTGTCCTTTGCTGATTTGACGTGTCCGATGAATGTAAAGATCAAAGTGACCCATACTCATTGCAGTAACTCTCTTGCAAAACCACACTTTTTTTTTGATTAACACTTTGACCTTCTGTGTTTCTACTGTTGGGTGGCTTGTCAACATCTTTCTCTAGTGAATTATTTCCTTTGGTATTTGTTATCATTTTGATCCCTGTTAATGCAATACTGAGTAAGCTAGATCTTTATTATGATCTTTTAGAGAATACAATGCATTCAGGATTTAAAGTTATGGAAATAAGTTGCATGATTTCAGAACTGAGTTGTATTACAAAAAAAATGCCTTTATTGAATGGAGCAAAGATAAGCAATAATGACTAAGTAGGTACACTGAAAAGTAGGTACAATGATCTTAAACCACATTATTTCTTCCCTTTTGTCCTTGAACTGATTTCATAGAGCATTTAGCAGTCAAGGATGTTTCTGTGCATTTAGAGTTGGATGTAGGCCAGACAAAAAAATGATGGCAGATTTTCTTCCTTTCAAGGACATTAGTGATCCGTGATAATCATTGATAGTTGTCATGACCATCGTTACTGAAAATAACTTTATATTTTAGGTCTTACAAATTAGATTACTTACAGTGTGGAAACAGGCCCTTCGGCCCAACAAGTCCACACCGCCCCGCCGAAGCGCAACCCACCCATACCCCTACATTTACCCCTTACCTAACACTACGGGCAATTTAGCATGGCCAATTCACCTGACCTGCATATCTTTGGACTGTGGGAGGAAACCAAAGCACCCGGAGGAAACCCACGCAGACACGGGGAGAACGTGCAAACTCCACACAGTTAGTCGCCTGAGGCGGGAATTGAACCCGGGTCTCTGGCGCTGTGAGGCAGCAGTGCTAACCACTGTGCCACCGTGCCGCCCACTTTTATTCCACTAGCTGCCATGGTGTAAGTTGGTTCTGTATCCCCAATGAATTGCCCAGGCCTTTTAATTTCTAGCCTAGTGACATTACTACTAAGAATCTCTAAGCACCAATCTTTCTTAGCTGCATCAGGTATATACTGCTTGAGAGCTTCTTTCACCCTGCTCTCAGCTAAACTGAACTCTCAGTGACTCCTAGGGACTTCTTTTTATTCCTAAACTTTTGTTATGACAGGAGCCACCATTTCCTTCTGAGCCTTACTGCCTGGACTTTGCTAATAGCTGCACTTTTGCTGGTTGGATCCACTTAGTTAATTACACAACACCAGGTTATAGTCCAACAGGTTTAATTGGAAGCACACTAACTTTCGAAGCGCCACTCCTTCATCAGGTACCACAACCACCTGATGAAGGACCAGCGCTCTGAAAGCTAGTGCGCTTCCAATTAAACCTGTTGAACTATAACCTGGTGTTGTGTGATTTTTAATTTTGTACACCCCAGTCCAACACCGGCATTTCCAGATCATGGATCCACTTAGTTCAGCACTATCTCTGCTTCAAGCTGCAACTAGCTCCTTTGCATACAATCACATAGCTTCTGAAGACCCACCTATCTCCATGATAATGTAGTTTGCTCTGAATTGTCCTTTGTACAGACTTCATGTTGTGTTCTTGATTTGCAAGTTCTTCTCTGACCTGATGAATGGGATTTTTAACCTTAAACAGTTTACTGAATGTCTTAATGTAATTGAGTTTTAATTCCAAAAGAGGCAACCTCTCGAGACTGTCAGTGTGGCACAAAGTATAGACAACAAATCTCCAGATCTGCAATTTCAGCTGCTGTTTCTGGTCCTATTATTTTAGTTGTTGACCTTTGGCTTCAAGCAACATGAAACCAGGCTTTCAAGTGTAATGGACGTGCTTGTACTTCATTTGAGTTCATATCATTTTCTACACTGAGCTCTTATTAATTATAAATTAAATATAAAAACACATGAATCATAAATGAAATATTCACAACATAATCTCAACCCAAACTAAATCTGCATCTTGATATTCTGTTATGAAGACCCTTTATATTTAATATTATATGTGAGAATTTTAAGTTTTGAAGCATCGTGGAGAACACATTTGTTTCAAGTTCATTCTGGACATTGGAGTCATTTTTAACAAGGCTTCCTGTAAATCATCTGACTTTTACTTTTTTATGTTCTGATGACCTCCTGCTTGTACTGTTTGAACAGTATTTGGGTTAGAGATGAGGTTGTCATCAGTTGGGGAAGAGTCCTATGAAGAAGGCACTGTCAGCTGATCTCTTGAGATCAGACTGAAATCTATTTGTTCTTCTGAAACATTGATTGAAAGAATTTCTGAATATTGTTTTAAAAGAGCAAGCTGTCTCTGCTAAGATTCCATAGTCAACTATAAGTATCAAATAGCATGATTATACATGAATTTTCCACACCTGATCTTTTTTCTTCTTCAAAGACTAAACCCATTGGCCAAATTGTTTTACAGAAAACCACCTCATGCAGAGAAATATGTTTTTGATCTATTACCTAGCATACAAACATATGTGTGCTTTCGGCTATTTATATGGATAAACATTAAATAGTACTTCTCGTTATTTACTGTATGTTTTAGCTAATGTTTTACCTTCATTGGAGAAATTTTATTTCAGATTAAACCAATATTTTTGCATTTATCAAAGAAACCTCATTAGTATTTCTCTTCTTTAAAAAAATCTGATCAAGATAAGGTTTTTAATTGGCTGCCTTGGGACCTGGGAATTTCTGCAGAGGTAATTGTAAAAACACATAATTTGAAATTAGAAGACAACAAAGCAAAACCAGGCAGTGATTGCATTGAGTATTTGAAACAAATCAGTTGCAGATGAAGTGATTTGAAGTGCAACAAAAATGAATTGATACTGAGAGTTATAGGGAATGCTTGTTGAAAAGAAAAGTAATTCTTTAGTTCCAAATGAACTACATAAACCTATAATTATACTTAAAGATACAAGAGTCACCCAAACATGCTGAGGAAATGCAGGATATTTCCTCTGGAGAGTGAATGCTAAAATTTGAATAAACTTAATTACTGGGGAATGTATAACCCACACCTTTGTACCAAGTCCATCTGGAGTGTGATCTGATGTCTGCAACAGTACCTGTAAGGTTTGACTATAGTTGATCAGTGGATAGAGTTAACTTAGTCTGAGTGAATAATTTTACAAGAAGTAATAGCTTCTCTAGTATAAGCAGTTCAAAAAGGTGATAATCAATGAATGCTGATCCAATCAGTGATGCCAACATCTCATAAGTGAATTAGAAGTAGGCAAAAAGTCAATTAAATATCGATATTAAGAAGGAGGAGGTGTTGCATGTCTTGAAAAACAGTAAATCCCCAGCACCCGATTTGCTCTATCCCAGGATACTGAAGGATATAGGGGAGGAGATTGCTGAGGTCTTGACAGAGATTCTTTATGTCCTCTTTAGCCACAGATGAAATCCCAGAAGACTTGGTGCCCATCTTGGGAAAAGAAACAACTGTGATAATCCAGGAAATTATGGGCTGCTGTGCCTTACATCAATGGTAGTGCAATTACTGGAGAAGATTTTTAGGGACAGGATTGACTTGTAGTTGGAGATGAATGGACCTCCAGGCTGAAAAACATCCTTCTACCACTACCCTCTGCCTTCTATGGGCAAGCCAATTCTGAATCCAAGGGGCCAAGTCACTGTGGATCCTATACATCTTAATCTTCTTGATGAGCCTACCATGAGGGATCTTGTCAAAAGCCTTGCTAAAATCCATGTAGATGACATCCACTGTTCTACCCTCATCGACCACCTTCATCACCTGCTTGGAAAATTCAAGTATGTTAGTAAGACATGACCTGCCCTGCGCGAAGCCATGCTGACTGTCCCTAATTAGGCCAAATGTGTGTAAATTCTATCCCTAAGAGTTCTCTCCAATAACTTTCCAACCACTGATGTGAGACTTACCAGTCTATAGTTTCCTGAATTATTCGGAATGACGTTAGCTACTTGCCAGTCCTCTGGGACCTCTCCAGTGCCTAGCGAGGGTACAAAGATCTTGGTCAAGGCCCCAGCAATCACCTCTCTTGCCTCTCTCAACAACCTAGGGTAGATACAATTGGGCCCAAAGGATCTATCCATCTTAATGCTCTTCAAGAGACCCAAGACTAGTTCTTGCTTGATCTCAAGATGCCCTAGCATATTAGCATGCTCCACACTAATCCCACAATCCTCCATATTCTTCAATGCATACTATTCTTTTAGGGTCTCACTCACATCCCCTACCTCCAAGCACAAGTTCCTTCCTTTATCCTTGAGTGGCCCTATCTTCTCCCTAGTTTTCTTCTTGATTTAAAAAAAACTATATATAATGCCTTTGGATACTCTTTAATCCCACTTGCCAAGGACCTTTATCATCCATCCTTGCTCTCCTGATTGCCCAACTGAGTTCTTTCCTGCTTTCTTTACATCTAGCACCACTAATCCAGAATCTGGTTTCCAGCATCTGCAGTCATTGTTTTTACCTTATTCCTCATGCCCTGTCCAATTTTAACTTCCTGATTAGCCAAGGATTCATTAACTTGCCATTCTTGTCCTTCCTCCTTACTGGAACATGCTGGTCCTGAACTCTGATCAGTAGGTCTTTAAACAACTCACATGTCAAATGTCTACTTGTCTAATAACAGCAACTCCCAATTAACAATCCCTAGCTCCTGCCCAATACTGACATAATTTCCCTCACCCAATTTAGTACCTTCCTACAAGGTCCTGACTTATCTTTATTCATAACAACTTAAAACTTAAGGAGTTGTGATCATTGTTTACAAAATACTCTCCCACTGAAAGGTCAGTCACCTGGCCAGGCTCATTAGCCAATACAAAGTCCAGTATGACCTCTCCTTATTTGGACTATCCAAGTACTATTTCAAGCAACCCTCTTTGGGCAGAATTTGTTAAGTGCATCCATCTAAGCTTCTTGCTCTAAGGGAGTCCCGGTCAATACTGGGGAAATTAATCACCCACTATGGCAACCCTGTTGTTATTGCATCTTTCCATCATCTGCCTACATATTTATTCCTCAATGTCTCAGTGGCAATGCTACCAGAATGATTGCATTCATCTTAGTTTTGAGCTCTCCCCATATTGTCTCAGTGGATGAGCTCTCCAGTATGTCCTCTCTGAGTGCAGCTGTGACATTCTTTTTAATTAGTAATGCAACTCCTCCACCTCTTTTACCTTCCTCTTTATCTCATTCAGAACAACAAAATCCTGGAAAGTTGAGCAGTCAGTTCTGTTCCTCCCTCAATCAAGTTATTGTGATTGCTACTACAACATAGTCCCATGCACTGATCCAGACTTTAAGCTCATCTGCCTTACCTATAATATTCATTGCATTGAAATAAACATACTTCAGCCCTCAAGTACCATTGTGTTCATTTACCTGTCACTGCCTGCCTTTCTTTTATGACTTACTGGCCTAACATCTACCTTCCCATCAATCCCTCCACTTGCTGACTAGCTGCTCTGATTCCCAGCCCCCTGCTGCTGTAGTTTAAATCATCATGAGTAGCACTAGCAAACTTCCCTGTAAGGATATCATTCCCCTCCAGTTTAGGTGCATATTGCCTAGAGTTTAAGTAGTAGAAATTGGCCATTTTGCCCTCTAAGCATGCTCTGTTATTCAACAAAATTAAGACTGATCTGTTTATACTGCGATTTCCACTTCACAATTACCCCAATACCTCTGATTCCTTGCCTAACAAGAATATATTAACTTGCTTCTTAAAAAAAATTCCAAAATCACGCAACTCTCCAAGAGAAAAAGGTTCCCCTCATCTCTGTCTGAAAAGATTTACTCTTTGTTTTAAAACAATGTCCCCTCTTTCTAGACTCATGAACAGAAGTAGCATTTTTTCCATTTCCAAAATGTCAAGACCATTCAAGATATTATTTGTCAATCAAATCCTCTGTTTTTTTGTTAAAATCCTAATGAAAACAAGCCCAGCCTATCAATCTTTCCTCATATGACAACCCATCCATTCCAGGTATGAATCTAGTAAACCACTTCCACACTGCCTCCAACTCAGTTACATCCTTCCTTAGATAATCCAACCAAAGTTGCACATTTTGTCTGAGATGTGACCTTACCAGTGCTCTGTATAACTGAAGTTAACATCCTTATTTTTATGGTAAAAACAATGACTGCAGATGCTGAAAACCAAATACTGGATTAGTGGTGCTGGAAGAGCACAGCAGTTCAGGCAGCATCCAACGAGCAGCGAAATCGACGTTTCGGGCAAAAGCCCTTCATCAGGAAGGGCTTTTGCCCGAAACGTCGATTTCGCTGCTCGTTGGATGCTGCCTGAACTGCTGTGCTCTTCCAGCACCACTAATCCAGTATCCTTATTTTTATGTTAAATTCCTTTTGCAAAACTGGATTGCTTTCCATTAGCCTTTTTCACCACTTGCTGTACCTGCATGCTACGTTTTAGTGATTTATATAATATCTGGATCACTCTTCAGAACTTTGTTCTCATTCTCTTTTTAATAACCCTCTGCTATTTTTCAATTTCACATTTTACTCACATTATATTCCATTTCCTGTAATTTTGCTTCCTCGTGGCTAAGGAATACACCAATACATTTAATACCTTAGCCATCTCTTTTAAGACCATAGAATACAATCCATCAAGTCTTGAAAACTTATCAATTCACAGGTCCATCAGTTTGCTCAGTACCTTTCCCAGAGTGATTATAATTTTCCCAAGTTTCTCTGTTGCTTCAACATTCCCATTTATAGCTATCATTGCAATGTTTACTTGTGTTGTGTATTGTGGTGACAGGTGTAAAACATCTATTCATTATCTACTATCAACTCTCATTCTCACCCTGTAAACGACTAACACTTGCTTTATTTACTCTTTTCATTTCTAGGTGCCTATAGAAACTTATTGCTTTATATGTCTAACTAGTTTATTCTGATGTTCTAATTTATTTCTTATGATTAACCTTTAATTATTCTTTACTGTTCTTTATGTTTCTGACCAATCATCTTTCTTGCTTTGATGAGGTCATGAAACATTGTATGACACTATGCTTAGGCAAGGGTCCACACTTCTGCTGTTTATCGTCTTTTAAAATTTCCTCAGGGATTGTGTGCATTACTTGCAAAGCCAATACTGTACTATTTTTCCCATCCCTACATTTCCTTGAGACAATGATGGTAAGCTGTCTTCTTGTATCACTGCATTGCATTTATACTCACAGGATTATTGGGAATAGAATTCACAATTCTGTGTGAGTGGCAGTGGAAAGAATTATGCCTGCTATCCTTGTGCTTCTAGGTGGTTGGGGTCCCAGTTTGAAAGATGCCCTCAAAGAAGCATTTAAAAAATTGCTGTGTTGCAATGGTGTTTCAGTAGGACTATATGTTTAAGGTGGCAGTTGGGTTCCCAGTCAAGTGAATTTTGTTCGAGCTTATTGAGTGCTGGTGGAGCAGTACTCATCGATTCACAGAGTCATAGAGCTGTACCATGGAAATAGACCCTTTGGTCCAATTCATCCATGTTGACCACATATCCTAAATTAATCTAGTCCAATTTGCCAGAATTTGGCCCATATCCCTCTGAATACTTCCTATTCATATACCCATCGAGATGGCTTTAAAATGTTGTAATTGTACCAGCTTCCACCATTTCCTCTGGTAGCTCATTCCCTACACACACCACCCACTGCATGAAAAGATTGTCCCTTAGGTCTCTTTTAAATCTTTCTCCTCTCACCTTAAACCTATGCCCTCTAGTTTTGGACTCCACTACCCAGAGGAAAAGACCTTTTCTATTCACCCTATTGATGTCCCTTATGATTTTATAAACTACTATAAGGTCAGCCGTCAACCTCATTTGCTACCAGGAAAATATCCCCAGCTTATTCAGCCTCTCTGTATTCTCAAATCGTCCAACCCTGGCAATATCCTTGTGTATTTTTTCTGAGCCCTTTCAAGCTTCGCAACATCCTTCCTATAGTAGGGAGACAAAATTGAACACAGTATTCCAAAAGTGGCCCAACCAATGTTTTGTACAGCTGCAACATGACCTCCCAACTCCTATACTCAATGCACTGACCAATAAAGGCAAGCATACCAAATCTTGTATGATACCTGTGACTCTACTTTCAAGGAACTATGAACCTGCATTCTAAGGTCTCTTTATTCGGCAACATTCCCCAGGATCTTCCCATTAAGTGTATAAGTCTAGTCCTGATTTGCCTTTCAAAAATGCAGCATCTCATATTTATCTAAATTAAACTCTATCTTCCACTCCTCGGCTCACCGGCCTATCTGATTGAGGTCCCTTTTTACCAAGATAACCTACTTGGCTGTCCACTAAGCCACCAATTTGGTGTCATCTGCAAATTTACGAACTGTTCCTCCTGTGTCCACATTCAAATCATTTATATAAATGACAAAAACCAGTGGAACCAGCTCCGATCATTGTGGTGCACCACTAGTCACAGGCTTCCAGTCTGAAAAGCAACCCTCCACCACCATCCTTTGTTCTACCTTTCAGCCAGTTCTGTAGCCCAATGGCCAGTTCTCCCTGTATTCCATGTGATCTAACCTTGATAACCAGTCTACCATGCGGAACCTGTTGAATGCCATATAGATCATGTAACCACTCCATCTTCATAAATCAAATAGGGTTAGGATAGAATAAGGAAGATCTAGTGGAGGTAACTTTAGTTAGGCTACATTTAGAATATTATGTGTATTCATTGTGTATTGTGTGGTCACCACGCTACCAGAAGGATGTGAAGGCTTTGGAGTGGGTATGGAAACAGTTTACCAAGAAGTTGCCTGGTTTGGAGGGCATTATCAATGAGGAGAGATTGGACAAACCCGGTTTGCTGTAACTTGATTGTTGAAGGACGACCTGTTGGAAGTTACAAAATTATGAGAGGCATGAATAGAATGGATAGTAAGAGGTTTTTTTTAACCCAGGGCAGAAATGTAAATTAATAGGGACATAGGTTTATGATAAAAAGCTACTTTTAAAGGAGATGTCAGGCAGATATTTTTATACAGAGGATGGTAAGTGCTGGAATATGCTGCTAGAGGAAATGATGGAGACAGATATAATAGCAATAGTTTAGAGGCATCTTGGCAGAAATATGGATACGCAGGGAATAGAGAGATATAGACCATGTTGAGGTAAAAACTGTTTTTAGGTTAGAAAGCTGTTATATGTCAGCACAGTTTTGGTAAGCTGTAGGGCTTGGTCATGTGCTGTACTGTTGTTTGTTCTTTGTGATAGGGGTTTTGGCAGCTGGCTGGAGAACTGTGAGAACCCGATTTCTCTCTTTCCAGGAAGGCCAGTTTTATCCTCTGCTAATTAGACACTAACCAGGCGTAGATTATTAAGTGATAAACAATGTTGACATCACAAAATTGACAGCTAATTATCTAGCAATCTGCTTTAAAATTCAATGATCTTGCTATTGCTGAATTACCAACCACCAACATGCTGAGAGTTACCATTCACTAGAAACTGAGCTGGATCAGCCATATAAATACTACAGCAACAAGAGCAGGGCAGAGCCTGGAAATTCTGCAATAAGTAAGTCCACTCTTGAGTCCTTGAAACGTGTCTACCAAGGCACAAATAATAAGTGTGATGAAATGTCTTTTTCTCCAGATAAGTGCAGTGCTAACAAAACTTAAGAATCTCAACACTGTCCAAGATAAAGCAACTTCTTGATCAGTAGCCTACCTAAAATTTCTTCCTTCACCATTGACATAGAAGGATGTGTAATTGACAAGATGCAGCAGTTTGACAAGTATCCTTTGGAAGCACTATCCTATTGTTACGACACAGATATAAACCTATCTGTTAGTTAAACCAAACACCCAGAAAAGCTTACCTCACCTTGTAATCTGTTAAGATATGAGCGATTGGGATCTCCCAAATTCCATTACTTAAAGAAAATAATATCAACTTATTTTTTAACTGTAGAAGTAAAAATCAAACAACAACTATTCACAACTCTAAGCCCATCTTTCTCTTACTTGCTTACTATCTGCCTCTAATTCATAACAATATGTTGTTCCAATAAGACACTTTGAAATTACATCAACTTAATTTCAAAACCATACAATTGGTGTCTCCTTCAGTGTCTTCACTCTTCTAGCTACTGATTTTCCCTGGGTCATCTTCTTTCTTTTTACTGCGAATGTGTCAGACATATAAAGGTACCTTTGATAGAGAATGTTTCCTAATTTCTTGGAGAGCAAGATGTTAGGTGGGGAACTAGCTCTCTTTCTCTCTCTATGGCAGTTGCCCTCTAACGAATTATCAAAATGTCTGCATTTTTATACCCCCCAACATCAGATCATCTCATTGGTTTGATGTTGGCAATACAATGAATTCAAACTCAATTGGGCTTGAGTATTCTGGGCATAGTTAAACTTGTTAAATTTTAATTGTTGTCAAAACAGCAACCAAAACTCAGGTATCATCTCACAATCAAATGTTACTTATTTTCAATTTTCCAGTACACTCTGCGACTGCCATCTAGTCATATACACAAGTGCTTGTAAGCTCTCAGTTCAGAGCAGCATTCTCACTCTCTTAAAGGTATAATACATGCCTTCAACTTCATAACACAAGTTCTTGACCCATAACATCTAGAAGAATAAAATCAGCAGAAGCAATGGGAGCAGTAGTATTTTCAAGCTCCCTTTCAGGTCACACAATATCCTGACTTGGATCTGTATCACCATTCCTTCAATGTTTGGTCAAAATCTTTGAACATTTTTCCTGAAGTTTAATGTGGCTGTACTAATACCAGATAAATTGTAAGGTATTAAAAAAAAGGAACAGTACTATCTTCTCAAAACAGCTGTGGTTGTGCATAAAATGTTGGTATTGCCAGTGACACTACCAACAATTAAAACCAAAATGTAAGTTGTAATTGCTCATGCTAGCATTATGAAATGAACTATTAGGAAAATCACATGCGAACTCTTTAGCTAGAAAGGGTTTGATTTCCTGATGGTCTTTTGAGTTATATTCTCTGTGTGGGGGGAATGTTTGGTTACAGAATAGCCTTTGGTGTTAATTCATGTTTATTCGATTTTATTAGAGCATATTTATAAAACCTAATTGCTTATTATTCTGTATGGATGTATTTTTATACAGAAATTTGAAGAAGACCATGCAGTATTTCAGAGGAAAATTGATGATTTTGATCGCAGATTGGCAATGATCATTTGTCAAGGATTTAGTGACTGTGCAAGCATTTTACCTGCTGTGAAGGTAAATCTAGATTATGATTTTTTTTATACTGCTCATAAACTGTAGGGTTCTTTTTGCAAATAATTTTGTTTTTCATTTCACAATGTGCATTGGCCAATGAGGAATCAGTGAAATCATGAGATGAACACCATCAGAAATACCTAATAATGAGGTGTCAACAAGATGAAGATACAACACAGGACTATTTGTATGCCAAACAGCAGAAGCAGCACATAGTTGATAGAGCTAAGCAACTGCACAGCTAACTGATTCAATTTAAAAACTGCAGCTCCACAACTCTGCTGCATCCAGTTGTGATTGGTAGTGGGCAATTAAACAGCTGAGAAGGATCTACAAATATAACTGTCCTTAATGATGGTGGAGCACATCACTGAAAAAGCCAAATGTTTTGAAGGTGTTTCAAATTTTGCAAATAGGTTTTGAAGTATTTTGAGAAAATTAATCTATTTCAGGTTTTTTGGATAAATGGACAAGTGTTGAGAGTTTATTTGAAAGAGGTAATTTGAAAGGTCACGATAGACATTGTAGTCTATCATGCTAAAAAAACATGCAATGTGGCAAAATTATTGATGAGTCAGACAACTGGGACAAGTGAAAAATAAAAGAGGGTAAACTTATGAGTAATATCAAAACAAATCTAAAAACTTTAATTGAATATATAAGAAGGAAGAGAGGCCACATTAAACGTCAGTCTCTTAAAGAACATATTTTGCATCAGTCACCACAGTACAGAACACTAATCATGGTCCAAAATTATTGAATGATCAAAGGGCAAAAGGATTGGAATTAAATACAATAACTGTACAGAGAAAAAACTGCTTGGGTAAATAATGGGGCTAAAGACTAATAGGTCCGTTGGACCTGACGTGATGCACCTAAGATATTATAAGAAGTAGGTGTAGAGATAATGTATGTATTGGTAGTAGTCTTCGAAGTATCCTTAGATCTTGGAAAAATTACAGAGGATTGGAAAACTACAAAGGTAATACCTTTATCTTGAAAAGAAAATAGATATTTAGCTTAGTATCTGTTATTGGGAAAATGTTAGAATCCGTTATGCAGGGTTTTATAACAGAGCATTTAGAAATATATGATGTGGTCAAGCAGAATTGGCATGGTTCCGTGAAGGAACAATCATGCCTGACAAAGCTATTAGAATTCTTTGAGGATGTAACATATAGGATAGATAAAGGAGAAACAGTGGATTTAAATAATTGGATTCTCAGAAAGCATTTGATAAGGTACCACACATTACGCTATGTAATATTAGGGGTATTTTCAGGGTGCAACCTGTGACACTAGTGGGCACAAAGATCTCAGTTAGTTACAGCAGATACTAATGATTTGAATGAGGAGAGTGAATGTCAACACGTTTGCAGATAACACAATAATAGGTGGGAAGACAAGTGTTGAGGGTGACACAAAGAGTCTGCAGAAGGATATAAACAGGCTAAGCAAACAGGTGAAAATTTGGCAGATGGAATATAATGTGTTCTGCAGTTCTGACAGGAAAAGTAGAGGAGCTGAATATTATTTAAGTGAAGACTGTGGAAAGCTATGGCACAGAGGGATTTGAGGACCCTCGTGTAGGAATTACAACACATTTGCATTCAAGTGCAGTGGATTATACAAATAGCAAATGGAAACTTGGCCTTTATTTCAAAAAGAATTTAATATAAAAAGAGGGAAGTTCTGCTAAAACTATATAGGTAAAGTTGTCATGGTCCCAGAGGACTGTGCTCTCATTAGAGATGCCTTGTTGTCGTTTAATCTAAGGATCTCTATACCTCAGTGTAAAAGTGTACTGTACCTTTAAGAAAGTTAAAAGCAAGCAGAGCTACCTGACAACATCAAGTGTTCTGAACAAAATACCGTCTAACTGTTTGGTTCAGCAGTTGGTGTAGCTGGTTGTCTGGAGACAAAAACAAATTTGAATTAGGCCAATCAGTTTAAATTATACCCTAAAAGATACCCAACTCCAATCAAGTTTGAATTTAGTATAATGGCAATATTAAAAACCAATGACACAATCCGATACTTTGGGGTATAAGACTGGGAAAACGTAAATAATTGAGGGAGAACTGCCAAAAGACCAACAGATGTAGGCTGCTAGTGAGAGCACTCTAAGAGGTACCTGTCTAGAGAAGGAGGTTGCACAGAGAAAAACATCCACGTCAACCTGGAGAGCAAATCTACAGAGTAAGATACAAATGGAAGATTAGACAGCTGCCTGGTTTTGAAATTTGAATTTTTAGTAAATTTTAATTGGGGGTTTTATCAGACTAGTATTATAGAAGGGAAAAGTAAAAGATAGATTGGAGGTAGGAGTTGTAAATAGTTGTTAGTTAAATTATTCTCTGTTATACTTTAAGAAATTAAGTTATTAATTTTTACTTTAAATAGCTCTTGGCTTCTCAAATTTTCACAGATTACCACATGGGATAAATTTTCTGTGTTGCCGGTTTAAAATTTACAGAGGGAGTTTACCCTGTGTCATAATAAGTGACAGAAATGGGATGTAAGCAGATGTTTGGTTGAGGTAAACTTTTAAAAGTTTGAGAATAGGAAATAGGCTAAAAGGCTTCAGAATGGTTGTGGCTGCAGGTGAATAAGATGAATGGTTGATTACAATAACAAATGGATGCAAGTAGAGGTTCTGGTGGATATTGTTATGGAAAAAGGGACTTGTTAATAGGTTGAGTTTTTATAGTTATTGACCTTCAATTACATGTGTAGTTTAATGAATAATTATTATATATATTATTATGCTTCTCTTGTTTCAGATGTTGAATATGTTTGCGTTTTTCATTAAGCGGCCATTGATAAAAGAAGAAGTATCTCAAAAATATCCAATCTTGGTTGACATGATTAACAATGATTTAGATAACATCAAGTCAATATTTGATGCACACTTAACTGCAATGGCAGAGAAGAATGTTCCTACCATCAACAGAAATATGCCATATGTGGCTGGTGAACTGAAGTGGGCACAGGAAGTTAATGAAAGAATGGAAGTATCAATGAAGTGTTTCAATTCCATTGATTATTCGTAAGTGTTTACAATGCTGTGGTAGATTTTATATGTTTTTACATAGAAGCAAAAGTTTGACTTTGACTGTAAGTGAAGAGTCAAGATTAACTCAAGCTTCTACTTTGGAAGAAATCATAGGAAAAGGTTTCCTAGCAAAAATATTTGAGGTTGAATTAACTTTGCATTAATTCAAAAACAGCATGTACTAATATAATGTTCTTGATTGCAATGAGCATCACAGGAGGATTATAAAGCAAAGTTTGGCATGAACCACTAGAGGACAAAATTTTGGTCAAACAGGTACATTTTGAGGAGTGTCTTAAAGGAAGAAATGCAGCTCATTCTGCTATAACATGTATTTTGTCAGTGCAAATTGACTAAAATGCAATTGACGAATTGTGGCAATTGTTTGCATATCTAAACTTTCTAAGAATGGGTATAGCAGTTTTTGATTAGTGATCTTCTACAGCGTGATTTTCTAAACTGCAAGGTCACAGAAGAACACAACTGTCGCGTTATAGCAGAATGAGCTGTAGAGATAGAGAGGCAGTGAGGAAATTCCAAGAAATTGGACTATGCAGTTGTAGACAGAACCACCAAATGTATTTCAATTGAAATTCTGGATGGTCAACAGGCCAGAACTAGGTGTACCCAGGTACCTTAGAGATCTGTGGGACTGGAACAGATTGCAGAGCTGAGGAGGATCAAAGTATTGAAGTGTTTAGAGAATAAATGGAAGACATTTAAAATTCATATGTTGCTTGACATAGAGCAGCATGTGGGAGGCACGGTGGCACAGTGGTTAGCACTGCTGTCTCACAGCGCCAGATACCTGGGTTCAATTCCCGCCTCAGGGTAAAAACAATGACTGCAGATGCTGAAAACCAAATACTGGATTAGTGGTGCTGGAAGAGCACAGCAGTTATTCCTGATGAAGGGCTTTTGCCCGAAACGTCGATTTCGCTGCTTGTTGGATGCTGCCTGAACTGCTGTGCTCTTCCAGCACCACTAATCCAGTATTCAATTCCCGCCTCAGGCAATTGTCTGTGTGGAGTTTGCACATTCTCCCCGTGTCTGCGTGGGTTTCCTCCTGGTGCTCTGGTTTCCTCCCACTGTCCCAAAATGTGCAGTTTAGGTGAATTGGCCATGCTAAATTGCCCGTAATGTTAGGTGAAGGGATAAATGTGGGGAATGGATCCGGGTGGATGGCTCTTCAGAGGATCGGTGTGGAAATGTTGGGCCGAAGGGCATGGTTCCACACTGTAAGTAATCTAAAAAGCTAACATAAGTCAGTGACACAGTGAATGGGGCAGTGAGCTTTTGGATACAAAGAGCGTAAGGTACAGGAGAAGAATTATGTAATTTAATCATGGCTGATATATTTCTCCAGTTATCTTTGGTCTATTATCAAGGAAGAAATAGCAGGGCATCTCGAAGGAAATTGTCCCATTGTACAGATGCAGAATGGGTTCAAGAAGGGCAGGTCATGCTTCACAAATGTTTTGGAATTCTATGAAGACATTTCAAGCAAGGCCACTTGATGCGTTGTACCTAGATTTCCAAAAGGCCTTTGACAAGGTGCCACACATGTATCCGCTGATAAGATAAGGATGCATGGAGTTAGGGGTATAGATTTAGCGTAAATAGAGAATTAATTGACTGACAGGAAGCAAAGAGTGGGGATAAATGAGTGTTATTCTGTCTGGCGATCTGCGACTAGTGGTGTGCTTCAAGGATCGGTGTTGGGACCACAATTATTTACAATTTATATAGATGATTTGGAGTTGGGAACCATGTGTAAAGTGTTAAAATTTGCCAGTAAAATAGGTAGCAGAGCAAAGCGTGCAGAGTGTGAAACTTTGCAGGGGACTTTAAGTGAGTGGGCAAAGGTCTGGCAGATGGAATACAATGTTATTCCAATATACAATATGTAAAGTTATACATTTTGATAGGAGTAACAGCAAAATAGAATATTACTTGAATAGTATAAAGTTGCAGCATGCTGATTTGCAGAGGGACCTGGGTGTTCTTGTGCATGAATCGCAGAAGATTGATCTGTAGGTACAGCAAGTGATTATGAAGGCAAATGGAATTTTGTCCTCCATTGCTAAACGGGTTGAGTTTAAAAGCAGAGAGGAGATGTTACAGCTGTACAAGGTGCTGGTGAGGCCACACCTGGAGTATTGTGTGCAGATTTGGTCTCCTTACTTGAAAAAGGATGTACTGGCACTGGAGGGAGTGCAGAGGAGGTTCACTAGGTTGATTCCGGAGTTGAGGGGGGTGGCTTATGAGGAGAGGCTGATGAGATTGGGATTATATATGTTGGAATTCAGAAGCATGATGGGGGTCTTATAGAAACATATAAAATTATGAAGGGAATCGATAAAATAGAAATAGATAGGATGTTTCCACTGGTAGGTGAAACTAGGACAAGGGGGCATGGCATCAAGATTAGAGGAAGCAGGTTTAGAACTGAACTGAGAAGCAACTTCTTCATCCAGAGGGTTGTTAATCTATGGAATTTCTTGCCCAGGGAAGTAGTTGATGCAACTTCAGTAATTGCTTTTAAAGCTTAGGTAGATACTTGTTTGAAAAATAAAGAAATTAAGGGATATGATGAAAATGCGGGTAAGTGGAGTTGAGTCCACGAAAAAATTAGCCATGATCTTATTGAGTTGCAGAGCAGGCTTGAAGGGCTGGACGGCCTACTCCTGCTCCTAGTTCTTATGTTCTTAAATCAAGAACCTATCTATCTCTGTCTTAAGTGCACTCAATGACTTGGCTTCCACAGCCTTCTGCCACAATGGGTTTCACAGACATATTACTTTCTGGCTCAAGTAATTTCTCCTCATCTCAGTTCTAAAAGATCATCCCTTCACCTTGAGGCTGTGCCCTCAGGTCCTAGTCTCTCCTACAAGTGGAAATGTCTGTCTGAACTTGCCACCTGGGACAGTCCGGGATCCACAGTCTGATGGACAGCCATCACTGTCTCAAGAAGGTCAATGATCTTCTCCACCCTGCCAGGGTAAGTGTTACCTTGCACACTCTATCTCTGTACTTCCCACCAAAGTTCTTGCTGTGTTGCTCTCACTGTTGTACTGCAACATCTTCCCTCACTCAGTCTCATTCCTCCCACCCTCCTCTAGCTTATCTCTCCATGCTTCAGGCTCACTGCCTTTATTCCTGATGAAGGGCTTTTGCCCGAAACGTCGATTTAGCTGCTCGTTGGATGCTGCCTGAACTGCTGTGCTCTTCCAGCACCACTAATCCAGTATTTGGTTTTCAGCATCTGCAGTCATTGTTTTTACCTCATTCCTCCCTAGCCTCCCACACCACTAACTGTGAATGACCTCCAACATTAGTGTCCTCACAGCCTATGAGATGACTGGAACCTCTCCTTCAGAGATACTGAAACATCCGTGTCCAACTAACAGAGAAAGTACCACTCTTCCTTCTACTGCACCTCACATTAACCCCACCCTTGTATCATTCATTGCCTGTGATGCCTTTTCTCCCTTGTGTCTTACAGGTACTAACAGTATGTCCACACTTCAGCAGAGAAATGAGTCACTCTGTGAGGAGGCACCTCTTCAACTTCTGAGATAAGAAGTGCAGAGACCTCAGAGGAAGCCTACCTCCTTTACCCCCACCAGCTCAGACTGACACCTTATTGGGAATATCAGTTTTAGAAATTTTGGAAGCACATGCTGGTAAGCACCTCGCTGCACCAGCTCCACACTTGATTGAAGTAGAAATGCCCCAGGCCACTGATATTTCAGACTGCCAGGAAACAGGCAACTGTTCAGCCATAGACAGGAGAGGACCCTGTGATGTTGAAAATCAGCAATTTGATCTAAATGCATGCAGGAAAAAGTAGGAGTAGACAGATGAGATATAACTCTCATATCCCAGAGGCTATATCAGTGCTGTGGGACCTAGTGCCTCAAGCATGCAATCAACTGACTGCCTCCATAGATGGTTGGCTGATGCAATGAGGAGCCGGTTACAACACCCTTGGGGTTCACTGGATATGTGTACATGCTTACACCCCATCATCCCAGTCATTGGTCTTCCTCATCAGAGGCATGACAACAGAGAAATGGGGATATCACTTTAGGTGCCCTTTCTTTACAAGTGAGGTGGTGTCAGGAGGTAGACAGCTGGAGGAGCAACCACAAAAATGCTCGTCAGAAGTATTCTGTCACAACACTGCAAAGGTGGCAGGCCCTCTGTCTCCAACCTGCTTGTCCCTCTCTGACACTTCAAAATTCAAACAGCAGATTGTCAGTTGCGTCTGGCAAGGATACCCTCAGAATATCTGGCCATTCAGACACAAACATCCCCAGGACCAATGCTCCAAAGACAGTTGGCTTCACTGTCAAATAGTCTTCCTTCACCCCAGCTGTGGAACTTGGGGCAATACTGAGAGGCATTGCATATTTTCAATTTCCAAATTAATGGAAATGATGGAAAGTAACTGTCAATATTCCTGCCTCTGTGGTTTCATGCCTCTGTCTCTTGTCAGCAAGGCCCTGAAAATCCTGATTCCCTTCCTGACAGCCCTTCCCTTGAATGTAATAGGCTCTGCACCTCTTCAGGTCTCATCCAACCGATTCATCCAAGTCTGCACTTGCCCACTTGCTCTCGAGCCTGTCATATGAAGTAACCATATCAGGTCTGGTCATATACTGTCCCACCCTGAATTCGGGTGCTCCTGACCATGGACGCATCCCCTGCATTAACCTGTCGTTATTTTCTTGAGATTTCACTATTCCACCCCCCCGCCACCCCTCCCACATCCACTACCACCCCACCCACCATTCTTCTAAATTTCTAGTGCATATATTCCAGTCTCTTCCCCATCTCAGTCCTGACATCCAAGGAAAGAGTCTAGTAAACCTTCTCTGCACCCAATAACCTCAATAACTATAACATCCTTCTTCGGAAAAGGAGATCAAAACTTCACACAATGGTCCAGATGTGATTTTTACAATGCCTTGTAAAGTTGCAGCATGAAATCCCAGATGTTGAGCTCAAATCTTCTAGGTATGAAGACCAAAATTCCATTTGTCTTCTTTGTCATGTGCTACACCTGCATGCTTACTTTCAGCAACTGGTGTACAAGGGCACCCAGACCTTATTGTATCTCCCCTTCCCCCAGTTTATTACCATTCAAGTAATATTCTGTCTACCTATTTGCCCATTATTGATGCTAGCTTTGCCAATATTACCCATATCCCTTAAAGGAATAAAACAGAAGTACATAGTGAACTGGGAACTTACTTTTGTTCCTAATTTTTATTTTTGAATATGAACTGAAATGGAACAGCAGGGTCTGACAAGCAAATATGATCGTCTCAGCTAACACTATGGACAGCTAACACTATAAACTGCTTTCACAGTCTTTCCCTCTGCCCATTTTTTTTGTGTTTGTCTGTATATGTATGTTAAAGTGGAATTAGATGTTAACCGTTCATAAATGCTTATCTATTTATTTATCTATTTAGAAGCAAATTACTGCAGATTCTGAAATCTATACTGAGACAAACAAATGCTGGAGTTCACAGAGTCAGACAGCATCCATGGAAAGAGAGCAAGCTAACGTTTCAAGTCTAGATGACTCTTAATCAGAGCTATGATCTCCAACATTTGTTGTTTATATTATGTTTTTATTTGTAACAAATAGTAATTCTCGTTAAATACAGAAACATGGTCTGTGCTTTCTCTCAACCTTGGTATAAATATACAGATAAATGATGAAATTTTGCGTACTTTTATAAAGTTTTAACTTGAGTGATGACTTGGAAATAGCAGAGCTTGATATCCAGCACACTAGCCCAGTAATGCTTAACACCATGGTCATCTTTGTGTTCACTGGCAATATTGTCTTTGCCCTCTCTTGAGTCGAGAGTTGTGCAAACTACAACTCTCAGTCAGGATGTTATTATGAAAGCATTTCTTTGCTAAGGTTCAGCTCGAATAATTTATTTCAAGTGTCACCCTTGAGACATAACATCCTGCTGAAATCCCTCAACTCTTTTCTCTATCTTTCAGCGGCTTGGCTTGCTCTATTTCTCCTTTGCTTATTTTCTCTTTTATACTGTTATTCAGGGGAAATGTAAACATTTTGTCAATTACTGGGACCAGTTAACTAAATTCAATCTTCTTAAAATTATGATAACTTCTTTCAGCATATGTTACATCATTCTTTATAAGCTTAATAAACTTTAACAAATTCCAACAATTCCAAATATATTGCAATCTCAAGAAGATTCAATGAAAAACAATCAACTTGTAATTCATTGTTGGTTTCTTTAAATATCACATTTTGAGTGTCCTTCTTGCTGCTGAATGCATATTTGCTGTGGAATGTTACAAGATGGTGTCAGATGAACATTTGTTCTCCGAAATGGCAGTATTGTCTTCAAATAAGCATTTCATGCTGACATACATCACACTCTGCATATCTCTGACAGATGTGACTAATGTACTTACTAAAATTCTGTTCCTAGGTGACATGACTAAAAGTATTCCACATGTATTGGGTGCCTTTTTGGAGACAATATGGCACTTGCAATAGTGATATTGGTAATGGTGTTGCCAAGCCCGTTTAGGGGTGCTATGACGTTAAAACTTAAGGTGATGTATGTCCACAAATTCATGAAGGTAACTTGAGTAGTGTCTTAGAAAGGAAACATATAGAACCTTGGCTTTATTAATAGAAGTATATATTGCAAAAACAAGGAAGCCACATTAAACTTATATGTGTAAGTCTCATCTATACATTATGTTAAATTCTTGGCCACCTTACTTTTGAAATAATGTCATAGTCTTAGAGAAGGTGCAAAGGAAATAAAATGTAAGTGTAACATGGAAGAGAGAACTCAATTAGGTGAACAGATTGCAGAAGTTGGGGATAGTTCTCCTTTTTCTGAGTACAGAAAATTAGGCAATGTTCAAAAGTGTAAAGGGTTTTGATGGTATAAATCAGAAGAAATGTTTTCTGGTGGCAGAAGCATCAAAGCAGAGGGCAAGGTTTAAGATGATTGGCGAAAGAATTTGTGATGAAATGAAATAAGCTTTTTTACATGATGAGTTGTTGTGATCTGAAATGCACTACCAGACATTCGGATGGAAGAAGATTTGATAACGATATATTTTTGTCACTTTTACATGGCATATGAGTGTTGCTGGCAAGACCAGCATTTAGCACCCTCCCTGTTGTTTGAACTGAATAGTTTGCCAGGCTATTTCACAGATCATTTGAGAATCATATGTAGGCCAGTCCATCATTGCGGGTTCCCTAAAACATATTTATGAACTTGTGGGCTTTTATGACACCATTACATTCCAGATCTATTAATTGAAATTAATTTTTCAGCTGCTGTTGTAGGATTTGAATTATTTCTTCAGACCTCTGGATTACTATTCCAATGACATTACCACTTTGTCACTACCTCCTATATTTTCAGCAGGGACTTTAATAAATCTTTCAAAGAAAAATGAAATGGTACTCTGAAGAAATATATAGAAGTGGATGTCTTTACCTGCCATATGCAACTTTGACCAAATAACCCTTCTATGTGTTGTGTACTTTTATAGTATGTATTTCTTTAAAACATTCATTTATCTCCACTGGGTGTTACTGCTTGATTTTTTTGTGGGAGACATTTTAGGCTTTGCTTTAGATTTTACCGAAATGTAAATACTTCTTCATGCATTCACAATCAGATGATAATTTCTAAGATCATCTTTAGTGTTCCTGAATTCACATTTTACATTAATTTTATTTTTTGAACAGTTATACATCAAATGATGAGGCAAAACACATTTTAAATAAACACACAGAGATGAAATCACTACTTGAGAAGTTCTCAGAGCAAGTGTACACAGATTGGATTATGAAAGTAGATGAAGACTGCCAATTCAACTTAAAACAACCACTTATAACTCGTAATCCAACCACAAACCTCATTAGTGTCAGCTTCAGTAAAAAGGTTAGAATATTTTTATCAATCATTTTTAATAAACATAAAATCTGTAAAATGTGTTAAAATGTCATAATGCAAATAATTTGAAAATGGTATTTTTGTCTGTCATGAAATCTACCTTATACTATCAATATTTGCTATTGTAAAATTTTAAGGTTACTTCAAATGGCTACAATAAAAAGTATGAACTATTTTATGATTATATTCTATAATTAATTTAAGTATGAATCATGAAAAATCAGTTGGATGCTCTTAAGAAGTTTTCAATGACCCAAATCTTCCAGCCTCCAGATTATTGGTGATTATGCATGTATTGGAGATGTGTATGGAGAACCCACACAAGTTCTGATGCACACATATTCTGAGAAATCACGCAGAAAATCTAAATGTCCGATAGAGTGCTTCAATTCCAGCTGACTGGGTTGCTGGACAATTCAAATCCAAACGGAACTTATCTTGACAGCAAGTCTGTTTAATTTCTGTATTTGGTTAATGTGGTGATTAGTTGTTGAAATATATTCATACAGGCTGAAGATGTTCTTTCACATTAGAGCATAAGTTGATTACTCAACAGAAAAGAAAAGCTATATTATATATATATAAAATTGAAAGATCTTAACACAAATAGTAAAACAGTTTAATTTGAGGAATAGATCAATTTGAAGTAAATACTGGCTCTTGTTTATATCTTCACCAACTAGCTTTCAGGAATGTAATATGCATTCCTTTCTGTGGTGGAAATTAGGCATTTTAGTGTAGTAGAAATTAGGAATGACCTCCTCCAAGGCTGTAGTTGCGAGGACAATTGGGCTTTCAATCCATGGCACTGATAGCGTAACAGGAGATGAAACAAATGCAAGAGAAGAGAATTGAAATGCTAGCTCAAACATTGTCTAATGGTGGAGTGGATCCATGGAACTAAATGACCTATTCCTCATTTAATGTTCTATGTTTTAATCTGCTGTAATTTTTAGGAAATAAATCTACTTGGATTTAAGTTGCTTATGAGTTTCAGGCAAGAAACTGTTTTAAATATATTACTTCCTAACTGCCTATGGTAGATCCTAATAAGCAAGTTTGATTTAAATCCTGATTGGGTGGGAAATTGATAATGAAGCAGATGACCATCATTTCTATATATTCCGTGCTTCATTTTATCTTCCATATCTTTTATTGTCAAGTGAGCACTTGATTTGTTTGCACTACTTTTCCTCCAGTAGAAATGTGACTAACTGAACTATCCCTCTGTTGTTCTGTTACAGTTTTGCCTATTGTACTTTGATTCCACTTTATCTGGGCCAGATCTGTTTCCACCCCAAGGAAGTTGGGCCTCTCCCGGTTACTTATTACTCATATAAATAAGAACAATTTCTATTGATGATGGAGACCTGAAATTGAAACAGAAAGTGCTGGAAATAAAAATAGCAAGTATGCAGTAAGTGTGGAGAGAGAAACAAAGCTAATATTTTGAGCCTGACATGGTTCTTCTTTGGAACCTGAAGATTTCTGAACAAGAGTCATATCAGACTCAAAATGTTAATAATGTTTCTTTCTTTACAAATGCTGATGACCACATGAGTTTTTCTAGACTTTCTGTCACTATTTTGTTTACCTTGGATTTCTCCATACCCTTTCCTGTAGCTGACCTAATCTTATGGTACAATTATTATTGTCCTTTAAGTGCTCCTTACTTGCAATTGTTTCACTTGACCCACACAATTCTTCTGAAACAGATCCAGCAGTATCTCCCTTCTTTTTGGATCATACTGATGGAGGACATTCTCCTGAATACACTCTACAAAGTCTTGTCCTCTCTGCCCTTTACACTATCCTGGTATAAATTAGAATAGTTAAAATCTCCCATTATAGTTACTGTAAACTTTGCACCTTTCAGGAATTTCCTCGTATATTTGTTCCCCTGCTGATCCCCACCATATGCAAATTGCATTGCCATGATCTTGCCCTAGCTAATACAGTTGCTGACCAGCTTCACATTGTTCCATTGGTGCGACCAAATATAAACTTCAGGCACGTTTCGCCGAACATCTCAGCTGGGCCCACAGAGGCCAACCTGACCTCTCAGTCAGCACACTTTCTAATCCCCTTACCACTCATTTTCAGACATGACCATTCTTGGCCTCCACCATTTTCACAGTGAATCAGACTGCAAATTAGAGGAACAACACCTCAACTTCCACCTGGGCAGCTATAGCACAGAGGACCTAACATTGAGTTCTCCAATTTCAAATAACCTCCCTTCCCATCCTTCGACTCCCTTTATAGCTTTTCTCCCTCCCTTCCATTCCTCTGGTCGACCCTTCCTTCCATCTACCAACTGGATTCATTCCTCCCATCGACTAACCAGGTGGAACCCTCTACCTGTGTTCACCTATCCCTAGGTCACTACCCTGCCCCTCTCCCCACCCAAAATTCTCCCTAACCCCGACCCCATTCCCTCCTTTATGTGCAGCTCCCCTTACATCCAACCCCCCCGCCTCAGTCCTGAAGAAGCGTTACACCCAAAATGTTGACTTCTCCACGTCCTGATGTCACCTGTTTGCTGTGTCCTTTCAGCTTCCTGCTTGTCTGCGTTGGATTCCAGCATTTTTAAAAATATCTCTTACGTTGCTCCAACCTGTTGCATATGTTTCTGACTCACAGTATGTCTGATCTGCTTCATATTGTCACAATCCTAATCTATGTCATACTCTTCCTGACCTGCTTCATACACACTTCACACTGCTCCCAAAAGGATCTACAGTTACCTTAATCTGCTTCCCACTGTTCTGAGTCTGATTCCCGGAGAACCTGACCTGGTTCAAATTTCTTCTAACACATTTCTGGTTACTTTGGATCTGGACTGCTTCTCAGTAATTCCAATCAACTTCAATATCTTGCCCAATTTCATTGTGATCCTGACATGCGTCACAGTGTAACTGATGTGCTTCACTCTAGGCTATACACTGCTGTGGTCTGCCTTGCATCACTATGACCCCAATCACACACTTCACACTACTTCGACATGTTTGAAATTCTAAGTTGGTTTGCACTTCTGGTATTTTTCTGACTTCTTTGACTTTTGATGATTCCAATGATCAGCAGCAGATTTTAGTGATACTTCTCAAGTGGTAACACATCATTGGATAATTGTGAATACCCTGTTTTAGATGATAGGAGAGTACATAGAATCCTGAATGGATAACGCAACATAGGCTCAGAATGGAGTTGGATTTGCCTCTATTGCAGGTTTAATTCAGATATTCGGGGATTGTTGATTGTATGCATGTAATTATCAAGGCACTGAGTGAGTAGCCAGGGAAATTTATCAATTGGGAGGACCTCCATTCCCTTATACTTTCCTCTAGTCTGAATAACACTTTAGCACAATATGCAAGAGTGTGCGTGCTCTCCTGGCAATTGTCATGATGCCACTATCCTCAATCACAGATGTAATATTTATTCATAGTAGCATTGAACATCTGTGGACGTCTGTTATGAGTTATGATATACTATGACTGGACATCCAATAACAAATGATTCTTGACATCTTTGCATCATCCTAGAACAGGCAGAGAGATATTACAACCGATGTCATTTGGTTTCTAAGTTTGCCATTGAGCAGACTATTGCTGTTTTAAAGAAGCGGTTCTAATATCTTGACCATTTGGTTGGCACCCCAAAGTAACCCCTGTCAAGGGTCTTGCACATTATGGTGGTCTGCTACAATCTTTGTGACATGGCCTTTTTGACAGTTGTGAATTTTGAAAAGGGAGAAGTCCTGGAATGCAGAGTCCCGAGAAGATGGGTAGGAAGGTGAAAAATAGAAGGAAGAAGATTTAGTGAAGAACTCTATCATGTTTTGCAGGGAGTATGCAATGGTATCTTATGAGTCAAAATAGTCTTCTGAATTGTAGGGACATGATGGTCACTGGTCCAGACAGATTTCTAATGAGAAATACTTACAATGTAAGCAAGTTGGCTCTGTAAGACACCCTCCAATAAGCAAAAGGACATATTCATAATCTGTACAACTCAGAATACTTCAATTTTTTACCAATATTAGTTGAAACACATGTTTCTACCAGCTGCATTGTCCACAAACTTAGATATTAACATCACACACAAAACATGTACATCGAGCATATCAGTGCACTGTTTCTGCACCACTCAAACTAAAATAAGGTTAATTGGTTATCATCTTATACCTATTAAAGGCAATCAAAGCTGAGAACTACATATTGATGGGCTATTTGCATTTTTTGAAAGGGGAAGGAAAGGATATTGGGGTAGCTTTGATGTTACAATAAAGAATAAGAATAATAGTAAGAAATGGTCTAGGATTGGATGATATAAAATCTATATAGATTATAAGTAAGACATAACAAGGGAGGAGCATATTGGTGGTAGTAGTATATAAGCCCATTAATTATAATTGTTTTGTAGGTAGAGAATAAGTCATGAAAAAGTGAGGGCATAGAGAAAAGACATTGCATTAATCATGGAGAATTTAATGTTCATGTAAATTGGATCAGTCAAATTAACAGAGGTGACTACAAGACAGAATTCGTAGTGTTTGCGATACTTTCCCAGAACAATATATCATGGATCAAACTAGGAAGCAGGCAATTTTGGAGATAGTGATATATAGTGATCTGGTTTAATAAATGATCTCTGAGGAACTGTGAGTATAATATGGTAAAATTTAGAATTCAGAGTGAGAAATGTGGGTCCTTAACAAATGCTTTTCAGGAACAGGCACTAAAGGGGACAATATGCAGGCCACTGGACTGCTCACTCACATGATTTATTACCAGAATGACTACTAACATTGACAGAAATATGAGAGCAGTTTCAGTGCTTGCCCTTTCAGAATATATTGCTTAGCATAGGAAGACCTTGAGAATACTAATGAATTGCAACACTATGACTGAGGATCTGTCTTTGCTAACTAAAACTGGATTATAATTTATTTGTGTCTTTGTAGCAAGATATAGTTATACAAAAAATGTGGCAAAGTTACCTGTCATATTTATATTTGTATTTGCTATTTTTTAATGTGGTGATAAACTGTAGCTTTCCATTGTTAAATGGATTATGGGTGTACATATATAATTTGTCGTATGCAGTATTGGTGGATTTTGTGACACCTCACCAGGTCTACTTGGATGTGAATCGTGAATAATCTGATTAGAAAAGAAAACACAAGTAGTGGTGGATTCTGAAGCAAAAAGTAAATAGCTCTTATTGATTATTTGGTGGCCTTCCAGATTTTCCCCAATACCTTTCTGTTTCCATACACTGTCGGGATTTTATGATAATTCAAAATGTAATGGCGATGTCTTTTAAATGTTTTTTATGATGATTACATATATTTTAACTAGTTGGTTGCAGTTCTTCGCGAAGTTCATTATTTGAACATTCAGGAAAGGACGGATATCCCACAGAGTGGACTTGATGTCTTTGCAATGATGAAAACTTTCAGAAATTTTGTTGACAATTTAGATCTCATTGTTGGATGGTATAACAAGGCAAGTTTCACACTATCATTTTTCTGTTATATTTCTGCAAAGTTTGTTCAGCAAGTTCAAAAATGAAGGGTTGATTTTTGCTCCCAAAGCAGTTAACTCTAGAAAATTTTCCATTCTGCTACACCAGTCATGAGAAAAGGTGTCCTGCCAGACAAGATATTTTTTCTCCAGGGTTGGGGAAGCGTGGGTTGTTGGGCATGCCATTCCTAAACATAGATGAATGGTATTCACTGAAATCAGCTGCACAGTGGCTCAGTGGTTAGCACTGCTGCCTCACAGCACTGGGTCCCAGGTTCGATTCTAGCCTCGGGCAACTGTCTGTGTGGCGTTTGCACATTCTCCCCGTGTCTGCGTGGGTTTCCTTAGGGTGCTCTGGTTTCCTTTCACAGTCCAAAGATGCGCAGATTAGGTCAATTGACCATGCTAAATTGCCCATAGTGTTAGATACATTAGGCAGAGGGAAATAGGTCTAGTTGGGTAACTCTTCAGAGGGTTGGTGTGAACATGGTGGGCCGAAGGGCCTGTTTCCACACTGTAGGGAATCTATCCAATCTTAAAAAGCTTTGCCTTGAATCTCTGCGACTTTAGTCCAGTTAAAAATGTAACCAGCATATTTACAAAACATGATGATCTAGCAGTAAGTTCCCACAAATGCAGAGAATCACTGTACATTGAGTACTAAGTAAGATCTTGTGATGTGTCATGTCTGCCAGCTGCCATGGAATAAGGAGATACATTCAATATATATGGTGTCCTCTCAGTGCAAGTGAAAAACCTCAAGATTGCAGACTCTGAAGTCCCAGATTGAAGCTCCTGCCAGACAAGCAGAAGGAGAAGTGAAGATAAAGTGAGGGGAAGCGAGTAGCTGTACCATGCCAGATTAGAATGCATGGGACCCTTCCTGATGGGAAATTGATTACGTGGAAGGCACACTGATATGCTTTAAGCACTCCATTCAATGCACACTACTACGCACCTGCAAGTTTGGTTACAAGGATGAAGATATGTCAGATGGAGTTTTCCATTGAATGCATGCTGGCTGAGGATGTGGCTAGATGGGAGCATAGCAGGTGAAAGATAACCTTGTAGGCCAACCAGATCCCTCAAATTATATGTAGTCCTGCCTGCTCCTAAGCCACTTTCAGTAAGTGATCAGCAAGCATACTGGCCAGGAGTTGTCTTCTGGCTCAGAGGCAGGGACACATCGCTGCATCACAAGAGCCCATCACCAAATACTTTTTGCTATTTTAATCAATCTGATTCAGGTATCCTGTGATACACCTCCAGAGCAGAGTGGTACTTGAACCAGACCTTCTGGCTGAGAGGTAAGCACCACAAGATTCTTCCCAAATACTCCTACAATTTGCAATAATAGCTGGTAGATATAGAGACATTTAATGAACCCTTTAAATAGTGCTAAGAGGGTGTCCTTCCTGATGCTGAATATATATAAGTCATTGGACCATAGAAAAGATATAGCACAGAAATAGGTTATTCAGCCCTTTCATGTCTGTGATGGCCTAAACTAAAGAACTAGATGACCATTTGAATTTCATCTTCCAAACCTACTCTATAATCTTTCAAGTTACAGCGCTTCTTGTGCAGATACAGTTATCTTTCAAATGAGTTGAGGGTATTTACCTCCACTATCAAACAGGGGAATGAATTCCAGGCACTCACCCTGCTCTAGCTGATTAGGGTTTTCCTTATATTTTTGAAGCCTTAAATCACCTTAAATCAGGACCATCTTGAAATAAGTCTTTTTAAAGCAACTTTTAACTTTATCCACCCCAGTCCAACACTGGCATCTCCACACCTTAGTGAAGATCCTTCAACTGGTTGGTTGGAGAAACTTGTTTTCCCTCCTTAAACATGCCAAAGACACCACGAAGAAAGCACCCCACTGAATCAGATGACAGGAGCTGACCACTCAAAAGTTCTGAAAAGATAAGTGGACAGTTGTAAGTGCACAACTCCATGTGATGATAAATCCAGGAATTTGTTATTTTAATTTTTAACTTGCTAATCATTTGTATTATATTTTTAAATATGATTTTAGGTTCTGAGAAGAAAGTAATTTTTGTCTTTTTACTCCTTGAATATGATTAACAATCACTTTGGGGAGCTACTAAGCAATTTGTTTTTCAAAGCCAGTCATATGTGATAAGACTATATGCTGTCTATGTGCTTTGTTATCCATTTTGTACTTAATGTAATTTATTACACAAATGAAAGTATTTACATTTGCAGTATTTAATAATGCCTCCACCTATTTTACTATTCTTACTATTTTACAACTCATACAGATAAGACTTACAGTTCTTGATGTTGAATATCCTCTGATAAGCAGTGAATTGGCTGAGATAGATTTTAAATTGGTTAAAGCTGAACAAAATTTGCACTGGAACAGTGAAGGTAAGTATGCTATTGCTGTAAAATCTGTAATTAATATGTTTATATTACAATATTTTTGCAGTCAGAAGCAACATTACGCAATATTGTAAACCTTTTGTTAAGTATTTTTCTGAATTATTTTAGTAGAGTACTGTAAGGAATGAAATTTGATTTATCAGCAGTGTTAATGATCTGTTCAATCTTGCAATGCTTGTGTTTTCAATTTCACTTGACTTTGTTGGAATTTAGATATTTTAGCTGTTTAAAATGTATCATTGGCATAAAAGCAATTTGCAGTTGGAGAGAACCTCAATAAAGAGGAATGCTATACCAATATGATGTTGGTTACAAATGTAATAAAGGTTAGAAAATTCTCCTGCAAGACCAATGAATTGTTACAAAGTTCCAACTTTCTGCTGGAGACTTCCATTTCCCCGGCCCCCAATGCCTCAGCTTCACCATGGATATCCAATCCCTCTACACCTCCATCCGCCATGACCAGGGCCTCCAAGCCCTCCATTTTTTCCTCTCCAGACATCCCCAACAGTACCCTTCCACTGACACTCTCATTCGTTTGACCAAACTGGTCCCTTAACAATTTCTCCTTCGAATCCTCCCGCTTCCTCCAGACCAAAGGGTTAGCCATGGGCACACGTATGGGCCCCAGCTATGCCTGTCTCTATGTTGGCTACGTAGAACAGTTGATCTTCCGTAATTACACTGGCACCACTCCCCACCTCTTCCTCCACTACATTGATGACTGCATTGGCGCCACCTCGTGCTCCCGCGAGAAGGTTGAGCAATTCATCAACTTCACCAACACATTCCACCCTGACCTTAAATTTACCTGGACCATCTCTGACACCTCCCTCCCCTTCCTGGACCTCTCCACCTCCATTAATGACGACCGACTTGATACTGACATTTTTTACAAACCCACCGACTCCCACAGCTACCTGGATTACACCTCTTCCCACCCTACCTCTTGCAAAAATGTCATCCCGTATTCCCAATACCTCCACCTCCGCCGTTTCTGTTCCCAGGAGGACCGGTCCCACCACAGAACACACCAGATGGCCTCCTTCTTTAGAGACTGCAATTTCCCTTCCCACGTGGATAAAGATGCCCTCCAACGCATCTCGTCTACATCCCACACCTCCGCCCTCAGACCCCACCCCTTCCAACCGTAACAAGGACAGAATGCCCCTGGTGCTCACCTTCCACCCTACCAACCTTTGCATAAACCAAATCATCTGCCGACATTTCCGCCACCTCAAAAAAGACCCCACCACCAGGGATATATTTCCCTCCCCACCCCTTTCCGCCTTCCGCAAAGACCGTTCCCTCCATGACTACCTAGTCAGGTCCAAGCCCCCCTACATCCACCCTCACATCCTGGCACCTTCCCCTGCCACCGCAGGAACTGTAAAACCTGCGCCCACACCTCCTCCCTCACCTCTATCCAAGGCCCTAAAGGAGCCTTCCACATCCATCAAAGTTTTACCTGCACATCTACTAATATCATTTATTGTATCCGTTGCTCCCGATGCGGTCTCCTCTACATTGGGGAGACTGGGCGCCTCCTAGCAGAGCGCTTTAGGGAACATCTCTGAGACACCCGCACCAATCAACCACACCGCCCCGTGGCCCAACATTTCGACTCCCCCTCCCACTCTGCCGAGAACATAGAGGTCCTGGGCCTCCTTTACCACCACTCCCTCACCACCAGACGCCTGGAGGACCTATCCACTCCACCCTCTCCTCCCTGACCTATCATCTTCATCCCCTCCCCCACTCACCTATTGTACTCTACGCTACTTTCTCCCCACCCCCACCGTCTTCTAGCTTATCTCTCCACGCTTCAGGCTCTCTGCCTTTATTCCTGATGAAGGGCTTTTGCCCGAAACGTCGATTTCGCTGCTCCTTGGATGCTGCCTGAACTGCTGTGCTCTTCCAGCACCACTAATCCAGAATCTGGTTTCCAGCATCTGCTGTCATTGTTTTTACCTTTTTACAAAGTTCCAACTGTCTGGTGTGATTTCTCGGAACACTCGGCAACAAATGTTATTTATTTTGCAATTGAAGTGAAGTTTTGCTTATTGTAGCACTTTTGTGTTGCATTGGTATAAATATAAAACTGACTATTTGTCTTTCTGCCTCTAGTGTTGTAATAATAAAATTATATAAAGTAGCAGTGGAAACTCTATCCATGGGTATACTACCTCATCAAAGTTCTTTGCTTTAAAAATGAGAGATGAGGTGTTCATCCATAGCAATTCTATAATCTTTGAGTTGAGGTTAATTAAACAATAGAGGTGAAAATGTATGATTCTATTTTGTTCATGAACTTGTCAGTGTATCAAGGGTCAGTTTGGAATTTTGGTTGGGGAAGGGGATAGGGTGTGGGGCGTATATAGGTTGCACAAAGGATCAGGCAGGAGAATCCAGGTGGAAGAAAGCACCAACTCAGCCGGTCCATTTTGGTTGTCCCACAAAAGTGTACAGAGCCCTTAGCACAAAGATACAAGCAAACGAGCACTGTTAATGGAGTAAGTGCTCTGGCACATTCAGGCTGTGGAGAGGGTTGTTATTTTCCAGGAATCATGGGGCTATAGCGGGAGAACTGCAATCATTGTGGTTGAAGCTGACCATAAGCAAGGTGTCCACTATACAACCATAATAGCATACATTTGTCAAAAAAAGCTATTGTAGTGTTTGGAACCATGTGGATCATGTTGACTATGAGATCCTTGATTGGGGTTGTTAACCTGGGCCAATCAGGAAGTCCTAGCTGACCAATATAAATAATGGATCTCTTATAAAAATAAAATAAAAATAAGCACTACAGCAGTTAGGCGGTAGTGTGGGGGGGTTAATTAAAAAAAAAGAAAAGAAAAAAAAGAAGATAAATCTCCTGGGCCTGACCAAACTGGCCATATACAGGTCCAGGCAGTGGGCTGTGGAGGGGGTTGTTAGGGCTGACTGCCTGCCCCTCTTCCACGGTTTCGTGAGAGCCCGGGTATTCTTGGAGAAGGAGCACGCGGTGTCCACCAACACCCTGGAGTTGTTCAGGGAGAGGGGGGCGCTGCAGGGAATGGAGTGCATTATTTCCCCCTCTAACTCTATTTTGATTTAATCCCTGCCCTCCCCTTTACTGTTTGATCACACAGCATTGCCCTCTGATGTGAAGGGCACTTCTTGTCACTGGCCACTCGGGTGTTTTCCTATCTTCCTGGTGGTGGAAATTGAATAAAGATTCGTGCACCTTGTGTCTCTCATTGTGTCTCACCTGCACACACACACCATGGGTGCTGGGGAAAAATAAGCACTACCGCAGTTAGGTGGTAGTGTGGGGGTTAAAAAGAAAAAAAGAATATAAATAGGGGATCTCTTATAAAAATAAAATAAAAATAAGCACTACAGCAGTTAGGCGATAGTGTGGGGGGTTAATAAAAAAAAGAAAAGAAAAAAGAAGATAAATCTCCTGGGCCTGACCAAACTGGCCATATACAAGTCCAGGCAGTGGTCTGTGGAGGGGGTTGTTAGGGCTGACTGCCTGCCCCTCTTCTGCAGATATGTTAGAGCCCGGGTGTCTCTGGAGAAGGAGCACACGATGTCCACTAACACCTTTGAGCTGTTCAGGGAGAGGTGGGTGCCGCAGGGAGTGGAGTGTATTATTTCCCCCTCCAACTCTATTTTGATTTAATCCCTGCCCTCCCCTTCACTGTTTGATCACGCAGCACTGCCCTTTGATGAGAAGGGTATTGCTTGTCACTGGCCACTCGGGTGTTTCCTTTTTTCCTGTTAGTGGAAAATGAATAAAGATTTATAGACCTGTTGTCTTCCACTGTATCTCACACTTGCATGCGCACAACATGGGTGCCGGGGAAAATATAAGCACTACTGCAGTTAGGCGATAGTGTGAGGGTAAAATAAAAAAAAAACAAGAGATATTGAACTAAAAAAATAGAAATAGTAATCTTAGGATTCTCTTCACTCTCAGGACTTGCTTTGTGCTGGCCATGCCATAGTCATTGTGTTCCTGCTGCTGCTGCAAAAAGAAAATTATAAACAGGGTATCTCCTGGGCCTGGCCAAACTGGCCATAAACATGTACAGGCAGCGAGCTAAAGAGGGGGTCGTTATGGCTGATTGCCTGCCCCTCTTCCATGGCTACGTCCATGCCTGGGTGTCCCTGGAGAAGGAGCGCACGGTGTCTACTAACACCCTCGAGGTTTTCAGGGAGATGTGGGCACTGCAGGGAGTGGAATGTTTAATTTCCCTCTCCAACTCTATTTTAATTTAATTCCTGCCCTCCCCTTCACTTTTTTGATCACAGTGGTTAGCACTGCTGCCTCACAGCGCCAGAGACCCGGGTTCAATTCCCGCCTCAAGTGACTGACTGTGTGGAGTTTGCACATTCTTCCCATGTCTGCATGGGTTTCCTCCGGGTACTCCGGTTTCCTCCCACAGTCCAAAAATGTGCAGGTTAGGTGGATTGGCCGTGCTAAATTGCCCTTAGTATTAGGTGAAGGGCTAAATGTAGGGGAATGGGTCTGGGTGGGTTGCGCTTCGGCAGGTCAGTGTGGACTTGTTGGGCCGAAGGGCCTGTTTCCACACTGTTAGTAATCTAATCTAATCTAATCTAAAACGAAATATTGCCCTTTGAAGAGAATGGCGCTGCTTGTCACTGACCACTCGGGTGTTTCCTTTCTACCTAGTGGTGGAAAATGAATAAAGATGTATACACCTGTTATCTTTCACTGTGTATCACACCCACACACACACACACAACATAAAAAGAACTAGGAGATATAAATATATATAAACAGGCGATTTAGAATTTCCTCAGTTCCGGGAACTGACTCTGAGTTGGCTGGTCACAGCCAATATACATCGAACATAGAACATAGAAGAATACAGCGCAGTACAGGCCCTTTGGCCCTTGATGTTGCGCCAATCCAAGCCCACCTAACCTACACTAGCACACTATCCTCCATATGCCTATCCAATGCCCGTTTAAATGCCCATAAAGAGGGAGAGTCCACCACTGCTACTGGCAGGGCATTCCATGAACTCACGACTCGCTGAGTAAAGAATCTACCCCTAACATCTGTCCTATACCTACCACCCCTTAATTTAAAGCTATGCCCCCTCGTAATAGCTGACTCCATACATGGAAAAAGGTTCTCATGGTCAACCCTATCTAAGCCCCTAATCATCTTGTACACCTCTATTAAGTCACCCCTAAACCTTCTTTTCTCCAATGAAAACAGCCCCAAGTGCCTCAGCCTTTCCTCATACGATCTTCCTACCATACCAGGCAACATCCTGGTAAACGTCCTCTGCACCCGTTCCAGTGCCTCCACATCCTTCCTATAGTATGGCAACCAAAACTGCGCACAGTACTCCAGATGCGGCCGCACCAGAGTCTTATACAACTGTAACACAACCCCAGGGCTCCAGAACTCAGTTCCTCTACCAATAAAAGCCAGTACGCCATATGCCTTCTTCACCGCACTATTTATCTGAGTGGCAACTTTCAAAGATCTGTGTACATGGACACCAAGATCCCTCTGCTCATCCACACTACCAAGTATCCGACCATTAGCCCAGTACCCCATCTTTTTGTTACTCTTACCAAAGTGAATCACCTCACACTTAGCTACATTGAACTCCATTTGCCACCTTTCTGCCCAGCTCTGCAGCTTATCTATATCCCGCTATAACCTGACACATCCTTCCTCACTGTCAACAACTCCACTGACTTTCGTATCATCCGCAAACTTGCTCACCCAACCTTCTAGCCCCTCCTCCAGGTCATTTATAAAAATGACAAACAGCAATGGTCCCAAAACAGATCCTTGCAGAACACCGCTCATAACTGCACTCCAAGATGAACCTTTACCATCAACTACTACCCTCTGTCTTCTTCCAGCCAGCCAATTCCTAATCCAAACCTCCAACTCACCCTCAATGCCATACCTCCGTATTTTTTGCAGTAGCCTACCATGGGGAACCTTATCAAATGCCTTACTAAAATCCATATACACCACATCTACTGCTTTCCCCTCATCCACCTCCTTAGTCACCTTCTCGAAGAATTCAATAAGGTTTGTGAGGCACAACCTGCCCTTCACAAAATCATGCTGACTATCCCTGATCACATTATTCCTATCCAGATGTTCATAAATCCTATCCCTTACTATCTCTAAGACTTTGCCAACAGCAGAAGTGAGACTCACCGGCCTATGGTTACTTGGGTTATCCCTACAATATATTGTTCACAAGTAAATAAAGGGTGATTTGGTGACAGGTTATTGGCATCTGTGCAGTTATTTCAACTATTCTGCCTTTAAATGGACAAAGTCAGAAGTCCTACCAGGTTATAATCACAAGCTTTCAAAACGCTGTTCACTCATCAGATGAGGTGGACACAATAAACCTAAAAAGATGGCTCCCAGAACTCTCATGATTGTCCACTTTTGATCTGCTTCAGCCAGAACTGCTAACGGGCTTATGTATTATCTCTTTACCAACCACAATGGAAGGCAGAGGAATTAATTTAATCCTAGCACAATACAACAAAGGTGTGAGAATTCAAAGCTTCTCAAATAAAACCAGGAGACTGAAAGAAAATTCTTGCATAGTTGATTGCTTTGCTGAGTAATGGCTCTTCAAAAATGTAAACAGAAATCTAAGAAGAGCTCTGAGGTACAGCGTTAGTAAGTCTCAACTAGGAGAGGGGGAAAAAAAAGAAAGAACAGCTAAAGACTACTATCCCATGGTACAAATGACCATGACCTGCATAACCAAATAAGGAAGCCTTTACTCCCTCCTAAAATCTGTTCTACTTCGTCTACCCTTGAGAAAACCCCAACTATCCATTTGCGGAAACCATTATAGCCATTGAATTCAGAATTCAATTTTGCTATCCCATTCAGTTAGGTAAAAAAAAAGATATTCAAGCAATTAACAGGCCTGCTATGATAATGGACTAATCTTATTTTCAACAAAAGTAGGAAGTGCTAGAGAAACTCAGGAGGGGTGAAAACATCGGTGGAGAGAAAAACAAAGTTAACTTTTCAAGTTGCGTGACCTTTCATTAGAAGTGAATGCAACTGGGAAATGGTGGTATTTAGCTGATGATTGGGGTGGGGTTCAGGGTGTGTAAAAAGTTGAGATGAATGGATAACTATGTTGCTGAAAGAGAGGGAGATAAAAAGGGGAAGCAGACAAAAACATTGCTGATAGGGGCACCTGGGTGCCCAGATCTGGGTATGTAGAGTTGAACATAGAAGGTGGTGTTCATGGTCTAACATTGTAAAATTCAATTTTAAGTCCTGAGGGCTGTAAGGTACCTACTAGATGGAAGATAAGGTGTTGTTGTTCCCTCTGTTATGTAACTTTCTGCAGTCTTCTTCCATTTATATAATTATATAATATGTAGCTCTGTTATTCTTCCTGCTAAAGTGCGTAACCCCTCATAGCCCACATTATATTCCATCAAGGAAGTTTTTGCCCACTTGCTTAGCTTATCTGTATCCTTCTGTATATTCCTGTATCATCCTCATCACTTGATTTCATACTTATTTTTGTATCATCTGCAAACTTGCCGATAGTACATTCATTTTCCTCATGTAATTCATTAATATATGTTATAAGTAATTGTGGCCCAAGTACTGGTCCCTGTGGAACTCCATTAGTTACAGGTTACTATTCTGAAAATGACCTCCATATTCCAACTCTCTGTCTTAAATTAGTTAGCCAATATGCTATTAACGCTAATACACAATCTTCAACACAACGGGCTCTTATCTTATTAAGTAACCTAAGATGTTGTGCCTTCTTAAAAGCCTTGTGGGAATAAAATATATCACATCCACTGTTTCCTCTTCATTTTCATAGAGTCATACAGCACAGGGACAGACTCTTCAGTCAAACCAGTCCATGCCAAACATAATCCCAAACTAAACTAGTCCCACCTGCCTGCTCCTCGCCCGTATCCCTCCAAATCTTTCCTATACATCTATTCAAATGTTTTTAAACTGTGTAATTATACCTAGTCCACCACTTTCTCAGCAAGTTCATTCCATACACAAACCACCCTCTGTGTAAAAAAAACATGCCTGTTTATCTCCTTCCTCTCACCTTAAAAATATGCCCTCTAACCTAGAAATTCCCCAATTTTAAGGAAAAGACAACTACCATTAACTCTATTGATACCTCTCATTATTTTATAAACTTCTATCAGATCACCTGTCAACCACCAATGCTACAGTGAAAAAGTCCCAGCGTTTCTGGCCTTTCTTTATAACTCAAACCTTCTGTGCTCGGCAACAACCTGGTAAATCTCTTCTGAACCCTCTCTAGCTTGATAATATCCTTCCTATAACTGGACAACCAGAACTGGACAAAGCATTCCAGAAGAGGCCTCACCAATACACTGTTAATGGAAATATGTTTATCCCATTGTGTTTACAACAGCTGGAGAAAACATGTAAATTTATTTTTGGTTCAGAAAAATCTAGAATGAGCAAATTGCTTTGTAATTCAATTCAGAAAATATCTGTGTTGTGAATAAAAACAAGTTTAATTTCTCTCCTAGAAGAAAGATTCAAGGCAGTTCAGGGAACAAGTCAACTCAGCAAAATGGGCTGGTTCGTGAAATGTCCAAGCTCAACATGACTTCCCAACTCCTACACTCAAATCAATCCTCTTCACAGAATTGTAGTTAATTTTTTAAGCTTCGATCTCCTTGTAACTATGTCTCTGTAATAACTATAAGATCATACCCATTTGCCTATGCTTGAGTTGCCAATGCATTTTTTTTCCAAATACTCTATGCATTCATACAAAGAGCCAATAATTTTGCCTTTTTATTACTTTTTCTCCCTTTGATCCTTTTACTGCTGTTTTTCCATATTTGCCCAATCTATCCCTTCCTGAACTTGACTGGGACTCTGATTGGTAGAGGCTTTGTCATACAGAATGCACCAATTAATGATGATTGACAGCAAACTACCAGGCTTCATTTGAATCATTCAGCACTCTGCACTCTCCCTTCATGCAGTATAAATGTTAGTTTTCATTTTGTGAATTGTCTTGATGAATGCAAGATGAAAAGCTTTGACAAAATATTTTTGCAAAGCAAAAGTCTTGTGAGGGCAAGAACCTCTTTTTATTGAGGCTCTGGTACTTGTTCCTTTGTCACTAAATAAAATAGGTCTTTTCATCCAGACAAGAAGAGAAAAATGGCACAGCATCCTAATTCCCACAAATACCCTACCTTGTTCATGTTCTTCTGGGACATACAAAATGAACCACTCTGGGATTTGCTACTAATACAAAACAGGCAAAGCCTGTACTCTACAAAACACCAGTTTGCATCAGGAGGAAAAAAATAGGAGGAATATATGAGAACCATTTGTGGTAGTGCTAGGGTTTAGGAGACCCAAGACCATAAAAATATGAATAAATATAAGTACTCTAAGTTCATACAAAGGACAGGAGAAATTCCCTGCACAAAGCAGTGAGACTGTGGAATTCATTTGCTGATTTAATAGTTGAGGCAGTAATTAAAGCAAACATCAAAAATACTGGAGAAACTCAGCAGGTCTTGCAGCATCTGTGGAGAGAGAAATGGGTTATGTCTTGGCTCCTGTAAAATTGTTCTTCTCTTCTCCACTTTGATTCTCAGTAACAATGGACTGGAGTTCCTGTTAGGGGTGTAATAAACATAAAATGCAACGACTGTTTACTGAAATGACCCGTTTACTTCTAGTTCCAAGCATTATTATCAATTGTAATTGACCACAGACTGGAACATTGCCTGAATTCGTAATGCAGGTTATTCTGTTATAATGCACCTTTCATCAATGTGAATTTGCTATAATGTGATTGACGAATTGGGGACACTATTTCTACAGCGCAAACTTTTAAAATGTGTGTTGGCTGTAATGCAACTACAGCAACTACGCTTTAAGCACTGCTTCTAAAGCACAATTTTTCTATGACGTGTAGTTGCACAAGAACGAAACTATCACGTTGTGGAAGAACTGACAGTAATACGAACTAAAGTTCAATTAATATTGACAAATGAACTTAACAAGTCAATGAGCAGCTTCAACTGACAGATGTCATAAATGTTAGGCATAATTTTCAATTGACAGAAAATCAATTGACAAATTAATATGAACTGCATTTTAAAAATACTTTAAAGAAATTACAGCATTGGAGTGACAAATGTCCAAATCAGGTTTTAATTCATTGCTGGTCTTGCAGCTGCAAGTCATTAATATGACTAAACATGACTGTGCTCATAGTGACTCTGGATGTAATGTGATGAATACTCCCAAGGGTAAAAAAATTGGAAGAATCTCATGTTGGTGTGTAGCAGTTTTGTGGGCAGATTTGCAGTAAATGAACATTTTTATTAGAACAGGCAACTCCAATGTAATGTGTTTATAAAACGTACATTTAAACTAAATTAATTTTAGCATTTCATTGAATTCTGTTCAGGTTCCAATGATATCTGAGCAGAAATCATATGGAAATCGTAGAGTTCCAGTTATCATAATCAGCCAAAATTAAATATATTACAAACTGTCTTGGTATCTTATATAGAGTTAATTTATTTAACACAATTATCTTTTGTTAGGAGTTTGGGAATATATTCAAGAGATGAGAGGCATATTGTATGATCTTGAGAGTAGGATTCAGAAAGCTAAAAATAATGTAGAAACAATGCATCTCATGATGGTGGTGAGTATGATCTGAAAACAATGTTACATTTTTAAGAATAACTACAAGGCTGGCACACTACTTTGCTAAGACATGTAATGATCAGAAAGCAAGCTTAAGTGCTATTTTGAATGGTTGTGCCAAATATTACATCTGTCAATATTCATGTGCTAAAAGAGAAAATGAATTTGCTGCTAGTCTACCCACTTTACTGGATAGTGTCATGACTTCAGAATGAAATCTAGCTTGCTAGATTTTTTTCTTTTTGTTTAGTTAACGTGGCCACTGAAACATATTCATACTAGGTTTCAGATTTACTTTAGCAACAGATATTTACTACTTGAAAGAAGAAATAAAATAAAACAAGGTATCTAATATGTAATTCAATGTTTTTTATTTCAAAACTATACTTTATTCATAAAATATTTTGATGATCTGTACAATTGGTCATGCGATACATACGTAAACGTTCCAGTTCTTTTGCATACAGAGACAGAGTAATCATTCATATATACAGGTCTGTACGATTAAGACAAATAGAATGATTTCAAAACACGCAGTATGAAATCAACTTTCATTAAAGAATCTCAAGTCCAGAGAAAGCACCCTCTTATTTCTTCTCTTCAGGTTCAAAGTGACTGACTTCTGACAATTTCCTTGATGTGGACTATGAAGAAAATTTAATGAGTCCTTACCAAATCTTCTAGAGAAAACTTTTTTCAAATTGGAAAGCTTTAGCTTTCTCAGGTCTGATAACCTGCAGGTTTATAATTAAGCCCTCCTGGATAAATTACATGTTTTTTCCAACTGTTGTAAACACAATGGGATAAGCATATTTTATTCATAGTGCAGGGGACAGTAATCACCTGTTGGCTCACAAACTGTTGAATTTAAACAATGTTCTGGAAGGACTCTTTGAATTTTTCTTTTTAAAAGAAACCCTCTGCCGACCTAACCACTTATATTCGAAAATGTAAATTCCAGAAGTATTGATATTTGTATATTATAAAACTTTCATCATGCCTTCCACTAAAGTTGAGTGAAAATATATCCTTTAGAGACATCTTCGTTTCCTCTCAAAACATTATTTTAACATTGTTTTTATGTGATACTAACCATAATAATATATTTATACTAAACAACAAAGTTTGTAACAAAAATATTTTACATGTATCAATTTTAATCATAGCATTCAGTTTCCTTCATTCGTTTGATAGTGTCCAACTGTAATATTTTAAACAACTGTAACAGGCACTAAGTTCTTGTACAACGTTCTCCTGCAGAATTCTAGGATTGTAACCAATATAAAAAGCAGATTCATCAGAATTATTAGATGTGCAAATTTAAAACTGATGTCAGGCCAACATAAGACTCATAATGAAATTATCCCAATCTTTAAGCAGTGTAGATAGTTGTGAAAAATTTGGGATGACAGTATTTTTTGGTGTTGGGAAATAAGTCCAATTTTCCCCTTAAAGTTTAATGGCAAGCTAAGAATCTCTATAGCAAATGGCAAGTACCTTATTCCATGCAGGTTACACCCACGCCCTCCACCTCCTCCAAGACTTCCGTTTCCCCGGCCCCCAATGCCTCATCTTCACCGTGGATATCCAATCCCTCTACACCTCCATCCGCCATGACCAGGGCCTCCAAGCCCTCCATTTTATCCTCTCCAGACGTCCCCAACATTACCCTTCCACTGACACTCTCATTCGTTTGGCTGAACTGGTCCTCACCCTTAACAATTTCACCTTTGAATCCTCCCACTTCCTCCAGACCAAAGGCGTAGCCATGGGCACACGTATGGGCCCCAGCTATGCCTGTCTCTTTGTTGGCTATGTAGAACAGTTGATCTTCCATAATTACACCGGCACCACTCCCCACCTCTTCCTTCGCTACATTGATGACTGCATTGGCGCCACCTCGTGCTCCCGCGAGAAGGTTGAGCAATTCATCAACTTCACCAACACATTCCACCCTGACCTTAAATTTACCTGGACCATCTCTGACACCTCCCTCCCCTTCCTAGACCTCTCCATCTCCGTTAGTGACGACCGACTTGATACTGACATTTTTTACAAACCCACCGACTCCCACAGCTACCTGGATTACACCTCTTCCCACCCTATCTCTTGCAAAAATGCCATCCCATATTCCCAATTTCTCCACCTCCGCCGTATCTGCTCCCAGGAGGACCAGTTCCACCATAGAACACACCAGATTGCCTCCTTCTTTAGAGACTGCAATTTCCCTTCCCACGTGGTTAAAGATGCCCTCCAACGCATCTCGTCCACATCCCGCACCTCTGCCCTCAAACCCCACCCCTCCAACCGTAACAAGGACAGAATGCCCCTGGTGCTCACCTTCCACCCTACAAACCTTCGCATAAACCAAATCATCCGCCGACATTACCGCCACCTCTAAAAAGACCCCACCACCAGGGATATATTTCCCTCCCCACCCCTTTCCGCCTTCCGCAAAGACCGTTCCCTCCGCGACTACCTAGTCAGGTCCACACCCCCCTACGACCCACCCTCCCATTCTGGCACTTTCCCCTGCCACCGCAGGAACTGTAAAACCTGTGCCCACACCTCCTCCCTCACCTCTATCCAAGGCCCTAAAGGAGCCTTCCACATCCATCAAAGTTTTACCTGCACATCCACTAATATCATTTATTGTATCCGTTGCTCCCGATGTGGTCTCCTCTACATTGGGGAGACTGGGCACCTCCTAGCAGAGTGCTTTAGGGAACATCTCCGAGACACCCACACCAATCAACCACACCACCCCGTGGCCCAACATTTCAATTCCCCCTCCCACTCTGCCGAGGACATGGAGGTCCTGGGCCTCCTTCACAGCCGCTCCCTCATCACCAGACGCCTGGAGGAAGAACGCCTCATCTTCCGTCTCGGAACACTTCAACCCCAGGGCATCAATGTGGACTTCAACAGCTTCCTCATTTCCCCTTCCCCCACCTCATCCTAGTTTCAAACTTCCAGCTCAGCACTGTCTCCTTGACTTGTCCGGACTTGTCCGACCTGCCTATCTCCTTTTCCCCCTATCCACTCCACCCTCTCCTCCTTGACCTATCACCTTCATCTCCTCCCCCACTCACCCATTGTACTCTATGCTACTCTCTCCCCACCCCCACCCTCCTCTAGCATATCTCTCCATGCTTCAGGCTCACTGCCTTTATTCCTGATGAAGGGCTTTTGCCCGAAACGTCGATTTCGCTGCTCGTTGGATGCTGCCTGAACTGCTGTACTCTTCCAGCACCAATAATCCAGTAATCCCTTATTCCATGCAGTTGCACCTCAATATTAAGTAATATTAATTTATTTTCATGGACTTTGCAATTCTCTCACTCTTGGGTGAGAAACTAAAAGGTGTCAATTTGCTCCTGTCATGCCTTCCTGCACTCTCCATTGATCCAGGGTTGATCTCCTGGCTTGATCATAATGATTGAGTGAGGGTAATGCTGGGCCACGAGGTTTTAGATTATGCTGGACCACATGGTTGCTGCTGTTGATGGCCCACAGAACCTCATGGATGCCCAGTCTTGTGTTGCTAGATCGAAGTTTGCCCCATTTAGCATGGTGATAGTGCCACACAACAGGAAGAAGGCTATTCTCAATGTGAAGGTGGGACTTTGTCTCAACAAGTACCGATATTTTCAAAAACAGATATGTCTGCACTGGCAGATTAGTAAAGATGAGGTCAAGTAATTATTTTCCCTCTTGTTGGTTCCCTCACCACCTGACACAGACCCCGTTTAACAGCTATGTCCTTTAGGATTGGATTAGCTCAATCAATAGTGCTGCTGCTGAGTCACTCTTGATTTGGAAATTAAAATTCCCCATCCATTTTGTGCTCTTGCCACACTCAGTGCTTCCTTCAAGTGTGGTTCAACTTAGAGGAATGCTGATTCTTCAGCCAAGGGTATGAGGTAACCAGTAGGTTTCCTTCCCCATGTTTTACCGAAGCCATGAGTCTTCATGGGGTCTGGAGTTAATGTTAAGGACTCACAGTGCAACTCCCTCACAACCGTGTACTACTGTACTGGTCTGTTCACCAGTGGGTCAGAACATAGCCAGGGATGGTGATGGTGGTGTCTGGAACGTGGTTTTTAAGGTCTGATTCTGTGAGTATGACAAAGTCAGACTATTTCTTGACCAGTTTGTAAGACAGTTCTCCAAATTTCTACTCTTCAAATTCTCATTCACTGACTTCTGACAATTTCCTTTCTGTGGACCATGAAGAAAATTCAATAAGTCCTTTCCAAATGTTTTAATGAACTGGTCAGGCAGCATCCAAGGAGCAGGAGGGTCGATGTTTCAGGCATAAGCCCTTCATCAGGTTTGTGAGTGCTTATGCCTGAAACATCGATTCTTCTGCTCCTTGGATGCTGCCTGATCTGCTGTGCTTTCCCAGTCCCACACTTTTCGACCCCGATGCGCCAGCATCTGCAGACCTCACTTTCTCTTTGTCTTTTACAATGCCTAGTTTGATACCAGGTGATCTGTTCAGTTTAATTTATTTTTGAACACTTTGCAGTGATTGATACAACTGAATGGCAAGCTAGGCTATTTCAGAGGTGAAATTGAGGACTGCAGATGCTGGAGATTAGAGGCAATAGTGTGGTGCTGGAAAAGCACAGCAGGTCAGGCATCATCCAAGGACCAGGAGAATTGCTGTTTCGGGCAAAAGCCCTTCATCAGGTCTGTGAGTGTTTATGCCCGAAAGGCTTATGCCCGAAATTTCGACTTTCCTACTCCTCGAATGCTGCCTAACCTGTTCATTAGACGATTTGGAAAGGACTTCTTGAATATTCTTCCTGATGAAGGGCTTTTGCCCAAAACATTGATTCTCCTGATCCTCGGATGCTACCTGACCTGTTGTGCTTTTCTAGCACCACCTATTGAGGCTATTTCAGAGGGCAGTTGAGAGCCAACCACATCTGAAAATCTGGATTCACATGTAGGCCAGACCAGTTGAGTATGGCAGGTCCCTGAAGGATATCATTAAACCAGATGGTTTTCAACAATGGTTTCATCATCAGTAGATTCTTAATTTAATTGAATTCAAATTCTTAGGACTGTCAAATCGGGGAAAGCGGCTTTACATGTTGACCAGGAAGCAATTCCACGATTTTGCAATGCCCACCCTGCGCCATTTGCCTTGTCGGCAAAAGTAGAGGCAGAAATAGGGAGGCTGGAGAATGAAGGAATCATAGTTTGAGGAATAGGCAGCACCAGTTGTGTCAACTGTAAAGCCCAATAACTCAGTTCACCTTTGTGGGGATTTTAAGCAAACAGTAAACTTCTTGCAGCTGAATAAATACAAGAGGACATGTATGCAAAGTTCGTGGCGGGGAGGCCATCCTTTATGAAGCTGGACATGAGCCAGGCCTCTCCTAATGGTATCAGGGTAGCATTGGCTCACCAATGGCCCAATGGAGCTGAATGCTCTGTAGCGTATGCTACCCGGACTTTGGCTGATGCTGAACGCAACTATGCCCAGAGCAATAAGGAAGATTTAGCAATCATCTTTATGGATGGGAATTTGTTCTAGTAACAGATCAGAAACCCCTGCTAGGACTACTGAAGGAAGATAAGATGGTGCCACCCATAGCTTCCAGTAGAATTCAGTTGTGGACCCTTATTCTCATAGTGTACAAATACAAGTTAGAACACTGTCCAGGAAGCCAAGTGGCTCATGCAGATGCCTTGAACCATCTCCCACACCGGTGGTGCCTCCCCTAGAAGAGTCTATTCTGACAACATTCAACTGTGGACACAAAAAGATTCTATCCTAACAAAACTAAAACAGTTAGTGGTAATGGAGAAGACAGAAGGGCCATTGCAACCAGGATTGAAACCCTTCTGGATCCAGCAAGACCAGATCACCTTAAAGGATGGTGTATTACTTTGGGAAGCAAGAGTAATTGTCCTGAGAAAAGGTCACCACCAGATACTGGCCAAACACCACCAAGGTCATCCAGGAGTTTCCAAAATGAAGATACTACCAAGAAGCTTTGGTGGCCAGGGTTGAATGTCGATGTAACTGCATTGGTGGGGCAGTGCCAAGAGTGCCAACAAGGATAAAAGTTGCCACCAGCAGCACCACCATATTCGTGGGAATGGCTGGGCAAACACTGAACCCAGTTACATGTCGACTGTGCATGGGCTTAATGTTCCTGGTTATTGTGGATGCCCATTCAGACTGGTTGGAAGTGCATAAGGTCCATTCGGCACACTCATGGATGACAATTGAGAATCGCTCATGATACAAGGATTCCAAAAATATATATGGACAATGGAACGGCACTTACCACCAGGGAGTTCTGAGTATTTCCTGAAGTCAAATGGCATCCGGCACATAAGGACCGCTCTATACCATCCATCATCAAGTGGTCTACTAGAAAGAGCAGTCGAAATGTTGAAGGCAGGCTTGAAGAAACAGCCTAAAGCATCATTTGATACCAAATTTTCCCAGTTCCTGTTTGATTATAGGATCACCCTGCACACATCAGAGTTGCTGATGGGGAGAAGACTCCACATCAGGTTAAACCAGATATTTCCAAACGTGAGGGGCAGGGGTGAAATGGCAGCAGGAATGCCAATGCCAGCCACATGCCTCCTCTAAGTGCGAGAGGCAATTTAATTCAGAGGATGAATTTTGGTGCCGAAACCATTGCAATGGCGTAGTATGGATACAAGGCGAGGTTAGCATGAGGACAGGTCCAATAACTTCTAAAGTTTGGTTAGGTTAGACTGGAAAAAAGATGTGGATCATCTGAAAGTTGTTACCTTGCAAATGGGGCAGGAGCAAAACAAAACTGGCCTTTCAGAACTGCCAGAGATCCTGTCAGAAACCAGAAGTTTTCCCCTTTTTGTGTTGAGGAAACCTCAGAGTCCAAGATGGACGCAGCCTCGATACCATTGGCACCTGAAGAAGAGGAGGAAACTCTTCCAAGATGTTCCAGATGCAAGAAACAGACTATGATGAGGAACATGCTGCCCCATGTCATGTCTGAATCAGAGGAACTAGACCTGGGGTGAAAACATCGCAGGAAAGGTTACAAGAGAACCACAAAACCTACATCCCCAAACTTGGGGGAGAGGGATAAAGCAATTGGAAGCAAGTGGACCTAATTAAATATGAGGTTCTTGATTGGGGTTGTTAAACTGGGTCAACTAAAACATGCTGGCTGACCAATATCAAAAGGGGATTTACAATCTCCTCAGTTCAGGGGACTGACTATGAGCTGGCTGGCCACAGCCAGTATCCTGTGCACAAATAAATAAAGAGTGACTTGGTAATGGGATACAGGCCTCTGCGTAGTTATTTAAGTTTATTTATATGATACTAGCAAATCTAGTAGCCTTAAATAATGTGTAAAAATCCACAGGCCTAGATAAAATATACCCATTAGGAAAGGCAAAACATGAGTTATCATGGTCATGGCAGGAATTTACAAAGCTTCTTTGACTATAGGTGAAATACCAGAGCCTGGAAGACTGCTGATGTTGTCCATTATTGAAGAAGTGATGACAGATATACCAGGAAATTACAAGTCTAACCTTGGTGGTATATAAGTTATTCGGAAGAATCCTGAGGAATAGAGTCTTTTTGCACTTTGAGAGTCGGAGATTAATCAGGTATTATCAGCATGGATTTGTTAAGGGTACGTTGTGTCTGAGAAATTTCATTTAATGTTTTTGAGGAGGTCACGAGGAATGTTGATGAGGTAGTGTGTTTCATGTAGTCTGCATGGACTTTATCAAGGCTTTTGATAAGGTCCCTCATGGTAGAATTAACATAATATTAGAGAAAGGATGTGCTTGTGCAATAGAGGAAGCAGAGGAGACTTACCAGAATGTAACCTGCGCTAAATAGTTTAAGTGATGTGGAAAAATTGGATAAGCTGGTGTATTTTTCATTGGATCTGAAAAGGATGAGAAAGGATGAGTGGTGTGTAAAATTATGGCATGTATTAATAGGATAGATAGGAAGGCACATTTTACAATAGTACAGAGATCAATAACTAGGGGGCACAGATATAAGACAAGAGGAGAGTTAAGAAATACTTTCATGCAGAGGATGGTGGGATTCTGGACCTCACAATCTGAAAGGATAGTTGAGCCAGCAACATTTCAGCAGTATTTAGATAATCGCCAGGGCAATCATCCAAGAACTGGTAAATGAGATTGATGTAGTCAGATTTTTCTCAACAACACAGACACAACGGACTGAATGGCCTCTTTCTGTGTTGAAATGCCTATGAATCTACCAAATGCCTTTTATCTTTCAATTCAATTTAATTCAATTCAACACAGGAACAGATATACTTTATGCCAATCCTTGCCTCATATCCATCAGCTTTTCCTTTATATCCTCTATGCCAGCTCACCCAGTATCCACCATGGGCAGACCGCAGATCCCATACTGAGATGAAATGAAGTTCGAAAGTTTCGATTTATGAATTTGCTTTTTTCTAAAAGAAATAAGAATCTAGATTTTAAAAAATAATGAAATAACTAGATTTAATTTTTTCTATTACTTAGTCCCTTACAAAACCATACATTGGTATCCATAACCCCACTGCAAAGACTTAAAGGCACTTGAAGCTTTCAATTAAACTCTAAATTAATAGACACCGCATTGTAAATTATGGTAAGTTATGAACACAGTCATTTGGCATAAATCCTGTGACAGCTTCAGACTCATCAAGAGATAGTGAAACAGAAAACACTGAATATTTTTTACACTGCAGACAGATTTTCTTTTCAAATAATTTAAAGGCCAAAAGATTTTAATGCCTGACAATTTGACAGTTGATTGAGAAATGAAAGAATATATGCTATTTTGTTCCTATTTGCTTGACTTGTTTTTGAAAATACAATGATTGTGAGGGGTCAACCTTCAATTTGGAATACAAAATCTTTGAACTTTTGCGACTGCACTGGAATACTTCTGATTCCATAAAACAATTCTTGCTCTATTGTATTAGAGTACATTCTAATTATACATTGAGTAACATAATTAGATGTTCTTTTAATGCTACTGATGTTTCTAGACATTCTTTGTTATGTAATTGGAAACTGTATTGATGTCCTGGATACCCTCTTCCCTGGCAGATCTCAGTGGTTTTATAACAGTTGACCCAAAGGTAAGTTATTTGTAAAATAGACCAGATTGCCACAGTTCATGATTTACATTTTTTCCAAGGTAGACCTCCTTAACATCTATTTGCCTTCTGGTTGACAGATTATTAGTCAAAGACACATGGTAATTGTTAAAACTTATAAGACACTAAATAGGTATCAACCAGCCCATCTAGCCAAGGTAACATTTTTAAAATCGCTTGACAGATGTAGCATGGAAGTAACATAATTGGTTATTCATCAATCCATCTGAATTGACTGACAGCTATTGACATTTTTAAATTGTTAGTGGCATGCCCGTCCACACTATTGAAAACTGGTCCCAACCACTGCTGTAGTTTCAGCATCCTGAGTTTGGTTAATCTATCACAGTCTTCTGATGGAGAATGGTTCAAGATATTTGATCAATTTAATTAGTTGCCTATTTACATGTTTCCAACTGTATTGTTAATTGGATACTTATATTTTCTGCATTGGTTCAAGTTGGAACTTATTTTGTTGATTTTTCTGGTAGGAATGGTCAACAAGCCCCTTGTTTGAAAGAGGTGGCAATAAGAAAGATTCATTTTTGGACCTTGATGGGCGACAGAATATGTTAAACAAAAGATATGCAGCTGTTACTGAAGATGGTGTCAAGCTTCATGCACTATTGGAGGTAAAAAAATGAAGTGTATAATATTTATTCCATCATGTCTTTTTAAAATAAATACTGACCTATCCCCTGTAAGATTGAACATAATGGGAAGGATCATTTGTGTGGGGAATTAACTTGCTGAAGAATGACAGAAGAATCCCATGATATTCCTGCTTACTTCCAGATTCAATTTTGTGGGCTTAAATTCAAGCAGAGAACCTGCATGAAACTCTTGGGCAAATACATGTTGCCCAAAACTAAGTAGTTAACTGATGTTTTAATCATTCTTGCTTTAACAGCCAGTGTACCTATTTTCAACTTAAACCAGACAGCTGCATAACTGTGTGTACTTCAGAAAAAATAAGTCTGGAAAGTCTTTGTACAATGAAACTAAAGTGTTTTAGTCATGCACAAGTGGTTTCTCTTCTTTACGTGCCAATCAGAGGGAATGAAGAGACGCAGCTTCAATGAGAACCCGCCATCCTAGTGTCAAGGTGGTTAGGTGGCTCTCTTGTATTAGCATTAGTGCTCAATGGAGTGGTATAATATTACTTTGAGCATTCAATGCATTGTTATTTTCAATGAAAATAGCAGTTGGTGAGGAATAAAATCACCTGCTTATTATGTATAATGAATATTGAAGATGACAACACTTTCACAAATTTGTATGTTTCTTTGGGCATCTATGCTGTTTCCATGGACAAGTAAAAGTACACTGACACATTTACATTACCTTTTTAACCACATTTAAATAATGCTTTAAAAAAATCATGAGAGACAAATTTGAGCCTGGACACTTAATAATCTATTAATTTGACACCTTGAGAAAGCCTTCCTTGAATCATATGGAGGAGTACCTGAAAGCAGTGTGATCTTGACTTTGAGTCAGATTCAAAGGTGTTGTATATTTGGAATTGCTGCCTTTGGGGAGCCTTTTCCAGGCTTTCCCTGAGGAGTGTATTTTTTTTTAAAATCAGCTTGTTCAGAGATATATTTGCACACCTTTAGAGTAGGTGGGGACTTGAACTAAGGCCCCTTTGTCCAGGGGTAGGGACATTACAAGTGTGCCAAAAGAGTGCTCCTTTTTGCAATAGTAGCAGAATTCAAACTTGCATTATCTTATAACATACACCTTATTCATCAGGCTATGCAACTACCAGTTTAAATGTAGTGTGCAGAATAGAGCAACATTCTCAGGCATGGCATGACACATGCCTGCATTGCGGCAGTAATGTGAGTATGCAAATAGCAAGATCATATGCTGAATTGTCGACAGCAGGTTAATGAAATGGAATGTGATAAAGACAGCATTAAGGCTCCCACTTAGATCTTAATGAAAGGAAGATCTAAATCAAAAGATTGAGTTGTGGGGCAGCTGTTACTGCCTTAACTTAGTACATGGCCTTCTCGGAGTATTGTGCTAGTGTATGACTGATTCATGTCATTTCAGGTCAGTATGCCTAGGTATTCCAAGACTAAAGACAGGACAAAAGCAAAAACAGTTATACTGTTTGTTTAGTACCCTGAGATTAGCACTCTAGAAATTATAATTGCTAATATTTAATAAACTATTTTATATTTTGTATTATTTGTCTTGTTGCAGGAAAACAGAATATTATTTCATGCTGATGTAAAAGATCCCAGCTGGGAGAAATATGTGAATTATATAGATGAGATGGTTGTGGAAGGCTTTCATGCTGTAGTTCAGAAGTCTCTCCAATTTCTTCTCAGCAATATGGAAAGTCAGGTTTGTAATACTGAGCATAACCCAATTAAGATACAATGAAAACCTTGGTCCAGATTTTACTGACCCCTGAAAGGCAGACTGGTAGATAGATGGACTCAGAAACTCCATCAAGTCAGTTCTATGACACTGTGCTATGACACTGCTGGGGAAGTTTCCTTATCACAAGTTGTGCCAGAATTGCTATCTGCTGAATGGAGATGGCATCCAATTTGAATAATTAAGTAAGTATCTAATAAAAACCATTTTTATGAAAAATGGCAAGTTGCTAGCTGTAGGTAGGCCTCTGTCACTTTGTAAAGTCAACAACTACATGTATATAGTCTCCCATCCATTGGGAAAGACCAGTCAAAATAAAAAGTAATACTTGGAAAGTAACATATTGGTTGTAATGCAGCTCCATTTTGAAGTCTGCAAGATGAGGTGGAGCAGTATGTCTCATGTCAGTTTTACTGTTTTTCCTTCTGGGCAGCAGCTTTCCAAAGAACCAGATTTTATGGAACAAAGGGTGATTTCACCCTGATTTCTCTGGAAAAAATTGCCATTTAACATTGGGTTCTATGAACTTTTAAAATATGAATCATAGAATCACTACATTGCGTGACTTCTGACTTTGATAGAATCCCGACTGTGGAAGCAGGTAATTTGGTCATTGAGTCCACACCGATCCTCCAAAGAGCATTCCACCCAGACCTACCCCATAGAATTATCTGAGCAAGGATGGAAGGAGCTTTGAATGGACCATAAACACTGACTTGGACTAGTTAAACCAAATGGCCTCCTTCTAGGCCTGTATTCTGTAATCTTATTTTATTTTGAACAGGAATTGGATAAAGCCTTTACTGAATTGCAGGCTTATGAAAAAGAGTACGGTGTAATTAGTTATCTCTTTAAAAGAGCCAACACATGGATGTTGGGCTGAGTGGTCACTTTTCTGCTAACATTCTATGATTTTAAACACAAATTGTTAAAAGTAACAATTCAGTTTGAATATTTTCAAAGATATTATATATGGAAAGATCTCACTGGATTTTTAGGTGTTTGCTACAAAAATACATTCTAAGACCAATTTTACAATTTTCATCATTTTCTACCAATCAGTTAATTTTGTTTCTGACTAAATTATTTTCTTTTGATATTTGGGACATCTAGGCTCATGCTTCACCACTGTTTGAAGTACGTCTTGAACTCACTGAATCTGACACTGAATTTCGACCAACTATTGGAATAGGCAGTGAATTCTATAATCTCATAGAGACTTTGATGAATGATGTATATAAATTTGTTGGCCTTGTTCCACGTCTAGCAAAGCATGTTACTCGAAAGAAGTATCAGGTGAGACCAAAAACATGGAGTAATCTCTTACAATTTGTCATATAATTTACCTTAGATTACCAAATGATTAAGGGAGAGTACTTCATTTCTGACAGCCCTCTTCTAGCTATACAGATTACATTGCTACACTAACAAAGATTGTCCTGTAGTTTTCAATCTGCACAGTCTGCATCTAGTGTTCTTCAATGATAAATGTAGAGACCTTTAATGCTGGTAACGGTCTACAGTACTGACTGCACCTGGGTAATCAAGGTAAGTCTGAAATGGGACACAACCAACTTACTCCTCTTTCATATTCTATTCATTATAGTTATTGTGATGTGAAAAGTTGCACTTGCACAAATTATTTTCAAAATATACACTTCCAACACAGCTGACAGTGTATAGTAGGCTTTTTTGTTTTAAAGCCTCAGTAAGCAAGCTATTTAAGAACAACAAAAATACAGGAACCATTTACAATGTACTGAATACTGCTAGGTCTACATAGACTTCTTGGTCTACATAGAACTTAATAAAAGCTATTATGAAATCTGCTATGTGTGATATTTGATAAAAGCTGTAGTTAGTTAATTATTGTTCTTCTTGAACCACCAATGCAAATATAGCCTTCCACCATTCCTAGTTCAATTATATTTTATCGAGGACCTGCCTGAAAAAAATGTTTCTACATGAAATAAAGCAGATTGTTTACTTGCTTCTTTCTTGGACAGCCTGTACCAGAACCATTTGCCTGGAACATTGCCAATCCTTAGGCCCAATTTCTGTCTGATCTGAGACTCAATCAAGACAATGAGAATGACTGTCTGACTGGCCCAGGCTCCAGTGTTCCCCGATGTGGCCAAGACTGTCCTGGCCCATAAAACTTGCCACTCTCCTCACACAGAATTTGAATGCAAATGGAAATGAGCTGAAATGTAAATGATCGTATGAAGAAAACTTGTCCCAGACACTCATGAAAATGATGATCTCTAACATAAAGTTCAAAATGGAAATTTCCATCCAAGGTTTCTTTTGAGAGCTGATTCTTCCACTTCGTCCCACAAAATAGAGCTGAGAGTATATTGCTCTCTGATTTATTGAAATAAATAATAACGTAAGAATCTCACAGACCAGTAATCTCCTCATCTGTTTTTGGTGAGGACAGTGGTATCATGTCAACAAAATTAGGACAATGAGAGATCATCTAGGCTAAGATGATAGAGTCCGTTTGTGTGAACGTGAATAAAACAACAAGGTGTTACAACACTGGATAAACCCTCCTGCTTAATTTAAACCAGCAACACAATCTGATGTTCTTCGGCCCATTTCATCTCTGCACTAACCTGCCATAGTCTCCATTCCTACCTTAAGATTTCATCTTTCAGATAATGAGCCTCTAGAATATTCTGCCTCCTTTTCAGAGTAGACATCCACATATATATCTTTTATCATCTTGTCTTGCTTTTGCAAGTCTCTTAGCCTTTCAGGACAAAACACTTTTGTCTGACCCCCTGACTGTTAAGGTTTTTTTTCCCTGTACCATTACTTCATAAAGGATATCTGCTGATTGAACCTCAACTCCTTCATCTTTTTATTTTTCGCTTTGTACATTGATTTGTGATATAGAAATCTGGTTACCATAGTCTGGGAAAATATCAGGATATTTGTTTTAACTCCTCAGTTTCTTGGTCTTCCTTGGGCTTCTCCACATCAAGGGGTGTTACTCTCACCTTGGATCCTGCCAAATCATTCCCAAGAACAAACTGAATTCCTCAAACTGACACTGTCAATCATTGTTACTAAAACTTTCCCAGCCTTGAGTTGGCACTCCAACCTGATCTTGCATCGGGGAATGCTAAATTTCTGTCCATCTATCCCACAAATTACCACTCTCTCAGGTAACAGGTCAGAAAGAGTGCATAACCGCGCATCCCTTACTATCAGCGACTGGTTAGATATTGTACCTCTCAAAATTAACTTCTTGTCCTTCTCCCCTGTTCTTTGAGTAAACTTTACCCACAGAGGCGAATTCTTTGTCAAGATCATGTACTAACTCCATATCCAGCCCCAGCCTAGGCTGTGCACTCTCCTGCTGCTCTTTGACTTTTCTTGAGGTCTCCTTTACTACCTTCACTAATGCCACCGGCTTAGTTTCTTTTACCATAACTTTTCCCACAGTGTCTTTCTTTAACAACCAGTACTGTGACTTTACATGTCACATTTTACAGTGGAAACACCTGAGGCCTTTCACTTCCTTTCCACCCTCTTGGGCTTCTTTTTAATCCTGCAGTAAATTCTTATCCGGTGCTCTCTACTCTTGTTTGTGTAATGTAAGATCTCCCCTTCTCCCAACTTCTATCCCTCAAAGGATGAAATTCTGGCAAAAAGCTTGTTTTATGCACCAACATGTATTCATCTGCTAGTTCTGCTGCCCTTCTCACTTCATGAAATTTCTGTTCATCCACGTGAATTCTTACCATCTCTGGAAGTGAGTTTTTAAACTTATCCAGCAGAATAATCTCTAAGACCCTCATAGGTCCTGTCTATTTTCAAAGCAGGCACCCATCTATTAAAATGACTCTGTTTAATTCTTTCAAACCCAACATAAGTTTGACCTGGTTCCTCCTTTCGTTTTTCTGAACCGCTGTCGATAGGCTCCTGGTACCAATTCATAAGCACTTAAAGTAGCCTGTTTTAACCTCTTAATTCCTTGACCCCTCACCTGACAGCGCAGCAAGTACCTCAATAGCTCTGCCTACCAGTTTAGTCTGAGCTAGCATTATCTATAAATCCTCAGACCACTCCATCTGCCTGGCCAATGTTTCAAATGAAACAAGGAAGGTTTCAACATCTTTCTCAATGTGGCAGAGTTTTGACATATTTGTATATAACACTACCATCTTTTTTAATCTCCATTCTGTTAATTTGACTTTGCTGAGAAAGTCACAACTTCTCAAATTCAAATTCTCTTTTTGTCGTGTCTGTGTGTATCTCCCTTACAGTTTCAGCTTTACTGTTGTCTTTGGTTTAACTCAAATCTAACTTATTTGCTAATTCTAAAAGTATGGCATTTTCCTTTCCTTCTAACATTTCTTGATAAATTTGGGAATCATCATCAAATCTCAGAACCTCTTTAGCAATTTTAAGAGTCCCTTATCTCACTTTTTAATTTAATCAACCACAAGTCACTGAGATTAAACAAATTGTCTCAGCTACATTTTATTTAAAGATCTAGGACATTAACCTACAAATGTTTAAATCTGCTGGGATTTGTCATGCTTTCAAATCTGTCTAAACCAATTCAAATCCTGATGACGAGCCCCCAACCTGTTACGACACAGCATTAATCCTGCTGTTTAATTTAAACGCAACACAAAAGATTTATCCCATTCAGTAATCTGAAAATTTGAGGCCAAGAATTAGTTAAAGTAAAAGTTAAACTTTATTTCTTAAAGTATAGAAAAAACTAACAACTATTTACAATTCCTTCCTCTAACCTATCTTTTGCCTTCCCCTTCTACAATACTAGTTCAATAAAATCCCCGATTACGATTTACTGAAAAATTCAAGTTTCAAAACCAGCCAGTTGTTGAATCTTCTCTTTGCAGATTTACTCTCCAGGTTGGTGTTGATGTCTTTCTCTGTGCAAACTCCTTCTCTAGATATGTACCTCTCGAACAGTTCTGACGAGCAGTCGACATCTCTTCGTCTTCTGGTGGTTCTCTTTCAACTATTCAATTTTCCCTGGTCTTATACCCCAAAGCATTGGATTATTCCATTGATTTTTAATATTGTCAATATATTACATTTATACTCAATTGGAGACTAGTATTTTGGGGTATAACTTTAAACCGATTGACCAAAATAAAATTTGTTTTTGTGTCCAAGCAACCAGCTATGCTAACTGCTGGACCACATGCTACATAGTATCTTGTTGGTAGCACTTGTGAGTCAGGTAGTTCTGCAAGTTTTAACTTTCTTAAATACATTACACCAACATCTTCATAACAAAGGGAAAGAAGACGTTGATAGGAATAGTGTATAGACCACCAAACATTAACCTTTCCCACAGAGTGGCTGTAAACCAACAAATAATAGGAACATGTGAAAAGAATAGAGCAACTATTTTGGTGAATGTGATCATCTTATTGATTGTGTTAATCAAATTGGAAAGGGTAGCTAAGAGAACAAATTTATAGAGTGCATTATGAATAGTTCCATGAGCAATATGTCATGGAGCAAATCAGGGTGCAGACTATCTTGAATCTCATAATGGATAATGAGGCAGGTTTAATAGATGACAGCTGAATAAAAGATCCTCTAGGAAGTAGTGAACATAACATGATAGAATTTTACGTTCATTCAAGAGTGAGAAACTTGGGTGTCTCACTGAGTCATAGAGTTCTACAGCATGGAAACGGACGCTTTAGTCCAACTTGTTCATGCTGAACAGATATCCCAAATTAATCTAGTCCTATTGCCAGCAATTGGCTCATATTCCTCCAAACCCTTTAAATGCTGTAATTGTACCAGCTTCCACTACTTCCTCTGGCAGCTCATTCCATACACCACCACCGTCTGTGTGAAAAAGTTGCCCCTTAGGTCCCTTTTAAATCTTTTCCCTCTCACCCTAAACCTAAGCCCTCTAGTTCTGGTCTCCTCAACCCCAGGGAAAAGACCTTTTCTATTTACCCTATCCATTCCCCTTATGATTTTATACACCTCTATAATTTAGAAGAATGGTGGTTTCATTTGAATATATAGAATTCTTAAGTGGCTTGACACAGTAAATGCTGAGAGTATGTTTCCCTCACGGGAGAGTCTAGGACCAGAGGGAATAATCTCAGTATAAAGGGGGTGTCAATTTAAGGCTGAATTGAGGAGGAATTTCTTCTGATGGTTGAGTCCTTGGAACTCCTTGCGACAGAGAGTTGTGGGGGAAAACTCCATGTATATTTAAGACTGCAATGTTATCCTTTTTAACTATATTTTGTTTCCGGCTTGTACTATAAATCACTGCAAGGTAATGCAACTTCTTTCCTTTATTCCTCTTTTCGTATGTAAGATTTGTACCTAGGTACTTTGTACGTAAAATGGCACCATAAGAGGTGACATCGTAAACCTTCCATTGATTTATGTACTTGAGTACATGTGACAATAAAATCTTTTTCTAAGGCTGTGAAAGATAGATTCTTTCAGTAGAGGAATCACTGATTACGGGAAAAGGGCAGGAAAGTGGATAAGAGGAATAATGGATCGGTCCCGACTCTATTGTTTGGCAGGGTTGGCTTGAAGAGCCGAATGGCCTACTCTTCTTTGTATTTCTTACGGTCTTATGTTATATTGAACTTGCTTGGTCTGGCTTCTTGCTGATATTCTGCTCTGCTTTGTTCTTCAGAAAAAGGAAGAGTTAACTAATGACTTTTGAAATGGAAAGTGGATGCGTAGGGTTCATTTAGATTGTGTTATTGAGGAGAATTGGATTGGGGAATGAATGGTGTGTGGAATGTAAAATGAGGAAGATATAGAAAGCATAACTTGTCCTTTTAAGTGTGAAAATATGAAAGTATGCTGTTCATGACTGACGTAAGGAATATAGACTGCAGTGGGTATGTGCGAACATGTGTGTGAAATGTCAGCAGGTGCATCATTTGTTGAAGAGTGTAAATGAGGGGAATTTTGAGGATTGTGCAAATGAAAGGAATGCTTCAGGCATTGCTGGAAGAAATGGACCTTTTGCTCTTGTGATGACATTTGGTTTCATTTTCTACATTGACCCAGCACCTAGAAATGATGTCAGCCCTGATCCTCTCAGCTTTCCTTCTCCAGGTTTTCTGGACATGCATCTTAATCTCCTGCTCTGCTGACAGTAGCATTTCATCCCTGCTTTGGCCTCCTGCCACTTCAGCCTCTTTACATTGCTCCATTTAAAATTTAGGAAAGTTGATTACGTCCTTGCTTTAACATACACGTTCCTGTTCCCAAAATGTCCTCAGATAGACCACTGGAAATTATGGTGCCCAATGAGCAATGAGGTTAAAATGAGGTCAAATCTATTAAAATTGCCTGAACTTTATGCTAAGGTTTTCAGAGGACAATAGACAATAGACAATAGGTGCAGGAGTAGGCCATTCTACCCTTCGAGCCTGCGCCACCATTCATTATGATCATGGCTGATCATCCTCAATCAGTATCCTGTTCCTGCCTTATCTCCATAACCCTCGATTCCACTATCCTTGAGAGCTCTATCCAACTCTTTCTTAAACGAAACCAGAAATTGGGCCTCCACTGCCTTCTGGGGCAGAGCATTCCACACACCCACCACTCTCTGGATGAAGAAGTTTCTCCTCATCTCTATCCTAAATGGTCTACCCCATATTTTTAAGCTGTGTCCTCTGGTTCGGCACTCACCCATCAGCGGAAACATGTTTCCTGCCTCCAGAGTGTCCAATCCTTTAATAATCTTATACGTCTCAATCAGATCCCCTCTCAGCCTTCTAAACTCAAGGGTATACAAGCCCAAATGCTCCAATCTTTCAACATAAGATATTCCCGCCATTCCAGGAATTGACTTCGTGAATCTACGCTGCACTCCCTTAATAGCTAGAATGTCTTTCCTCAAATCTGGAGACCAAAACTGCACACAATATTCCAGGTACGGTCTCACCAGGCCCCTGTACAGCTGCAGAAGAACCTCTTTGCTTCTATACTCAATTCCTCTTGTTATGAAGGCCAGCATGCTATTAGCTTTCTTCACTACCTGCTGTACCTGCATGCTTGCCTTCATTGACTAGTGTACAAGAACACCCAGATCTCTTTGTACTGCCCCTTATCCTAACTTGACCCCATTTAGGTAGTAATCTGCCTTCCTGCTCTTGCCACCAAAGTGCATAACCATACATTTATCCACATTAAACTGCATCTGCCATGCATATGTCCACTCACCTAACCTGTCCAGTTCACCCTGTAATCTCCTAACATCCTCCTCACATTTCACCCTGCCACCCAACTTTGTATCATCAGCAAATTTGCTAATGTTACTATTAATACCATCTTCTATATCATTAATATATATTGTAAAAAGCTGTGGTCCCAGCACTGATCCCTGTGGTACCCCACTGGTCACTGCCTGCCATTCCGAAAGGGAGCCGTTTATCACTACTCTTTGTTTCCTGTCAGCCAATTTTCAATCCAAGTCAGTACTTTGCCCCCAATACCATGCACCCTAATTTTGCTCACTAACCTCCTATGTGGGACTTTATCAAAGGCTTTCAGAAAGTCCAGGTACACTATATCCACTGGATCTCCCTTGTCCATCTTCAGAGTTACATCCTCAAAAAATTCCACAGATTAGTCAAGCATGATTTCCCCTTCATAAATCCATGCTGACTCTGACCTATCCTGTTACTGTTATCCAGATGTGTTGTAATTTCATCCTTTAAAATTGACTCCAGCATCTTTCCCACCACTGAAGTCAGACTAACTGGTCTATAATTTCCTGCTTTCTCTCTCGCTCCTTTCTTAAAAAGTGGGACAACATTAGCCACCCTCAAATCCGCAGGAACTGATCCTGAATCTATAGAATATTGGAAAATGATCACCAATGCATCCATGATTTCTAGAGCCACCTCCTTCAGTACTCTGGGATGTAGACCATCAGGTCCCGGGGACTTATCAGCCTACAGCCCTAACCGTCTCCCCAACACCATTTCCTGGCAAACATAAATTCCCTTCAGTTCATGTCCTTCAGCCACTGTTACCTCTGGGAGATTGCTTGTGTCTTCCCCAGTGAAGACAGATATGAAGTACCAATTCAACTCTTCTGCCATTTCTTTGTTCCCCATAATATATTCCCCTGTTTCTGTCTTCAAGGGCCCAATTTTAGTCTTAACCATTTTTTTCCCTTTCACATACCTAAAAAAGCTTTTACTATCTCCTTTATATTTTTGGCCAGTTTACCTTCGTACCTCATTTTTATTCTGCGTATTTACTTCTTAGTAACCCTCTGTTGTTCTTTAAAATCTTCCCAGTCCTCCATTTTCCCACTCATCTTTGCTATGTTATACTTTTTCTCTTTTGACTTTATATGTTTCTTAACTTCCCTCGTCAGCCACGGCCATCCCTGCCTCCTCATAGGATCTTTCTTCCTTTTTGGAATGAACTGATCCTGCATCTTCTGCATTATACCCAGAAATATCTGCCATTGTTCCTCCACTGTCATCCCTGCTAAGGTATTGCACCATTGAATTTTGGCCAGCTCCTCCCTCCTAGCTCTATAGTTCCCTTTATTCAACTGAAATATTGTCACTACCGATGGTACCGTCTACCTTTCAAATTGCAGATTGCAGCTTATTGTATTATGGTCACAACCTCCTAATGGCTCCTTCACTTTGAGGTCCCTGATCAATTCTGGTTTGTTGCACAATAACAGATCCAGAATTGCTTTCTCCCTGTTTTTTTGATACTCATTTTCTTTCATCTTTCACATTAAAAATCGACCTCTTGCTTCATCTGTTTTTGGGAAAACAGCATTAATGCAAGTGAGTTTACTTTGCTCAGTTTCCTCTTAAAACTAATGAATTGTTCTTAAATGAAGTGACATGCATAATTTTAATTCAAATTTATTTTGTATGGTATAAAGGCTATTAAACCATCTATGAAAACAAAATATATCTAATTTATAATCACCTTTCTTTGACTGCAGATAGATCTTGAAGAAATGACAGATTTGACTGAGATGCGAGAAGAAATAATGACTCTGGTGATAACCACTATGAGACAAGCAGAGAAGTATGAAGAATCGTTTGATAGTTATTCTTATTTGTGGGTGGATGATCGCAATGAATTTCTGGAAGAATTTCTAATATATGGGCGTGTGCTCACCCAGGAAGAAATAGAATCTTATGGTGAAGGAGGTGTCCCTCCAACTCCACCCACTCTTGAACAGTTTAAAAATCAGGTAATTAATGTTCTCTGATATACCATCTTTAAAATTAAACTTAGAAAAGCCTGAAAATGACTGAGTTGTACCAACATGTGAATTTTAAAGTTCCATCTATTATACTCACTTTAAACTTTAAGTGTGTTACTATGGTTTTATACAGCAGAAACACGCATAACATGTTACATGCTTGTATAATGAGGCTTTAATTACTTGCTATAGAGAATACTCAGTCTGGGGGTATGCTGCAACATTTTCAGTAAGTCATTGCTTAAAACACATTGAATATATTTTCTCTAACTTGGAATTCAAAGAATTTTAGACAATTGAGACATCTCAAAACAGGTGATACTAGGATGAGAACTTCAGTTAAAAGATGTTGAGAAAATTGAATTCTTAATCAACACAAGATCAAAGTATTCAAAATTGAAGTTCTGAGAAAGTAAATTGAGAAATTTCCAATACTTCATAACTTGGTGATTAGTAAACCTAAAGAGTTCTTTTCTGACTATGAGGTTGTTGTCTCATTTAGAGAGAGATAACCAGCAGTAGTTTAACCAGAGAGTCAGCGTGCCTCTGATGAGGTGAGAGTTCGTGGTGACTCCAACTAGTGTTGATTGAACTCATGTAGTTGGCATCATTCCGTGTTGTAAACCAATCATCTAGCCAACTGAGCTGAACCAACCTTAACCACCACACCTCATCCCACTAGATTGATTAGTTTGGTGGCTGGTTTGTGATTCCTTCAATAGTACCACTGAAAAAAGCACCCAGATTGCTGAGAAATTAAATGTGATTAGACAGAGACTTGACCTGAATCTGAAGAGACCCAGCTAGGAATGAAGGGATATAATTAACCAGGGCTAGATGAATGTATGTGTTTTAATGTTTTTTTTCTGTACACCCTTCTGCAACAAAATGAATGAATTTCATTTCATTTGTTGTATTGGATAAGTATTGTGACCATGGATCATAACTCTAGATCACCTATATGCATATTGAACTTGAATTATAACATGTACATTTTTAAAAAAAGGGCATATAGCCTTAATTCAGTGGTTTCAAACAGAAAGTCACCCTGCAATGCCACATCTGACAAGCCTTTTCACCCAATTTGCCTAAGCTGCCCAGTTTTCAATTAAAGTAGTCTCATTTGCCATATCCCTCTATACCTATCCCATCAACATATCTGTCTAAATGCTTATTAAATGACAATTGTTCTCATATCCACCACTACCTCTGGCAGGTTGTTCAGACACTCAACATACTGAAAGAATTGCCTTTCTGGACTCTTGTATTTTTCCCCTCTCCCCTTAAACCTGTGCTGTCTAGTTCTAGACTCCCCTGCCATGGGGAAAAGCGGTTGGCTATCTAACTTATCCATGCCTTTCATGATTTTATAGACTTATAAAGATCACTCCTCAGTCTCCTCTGCTTCAGAGAATAAGTCCCTACCTATCCAACCTCTCCTTGTAATTCAAACTTTCCAGTCCAGGTAACATCCTGGTAAATATTTTCTGTACTCTTTCCAGTTTAATAATATCCTTTCCATAGTGGGGTATCCAGAACTGCACACAGTACTAAGTGTGGCCTCACCAAATCTTGTACAGCTGTAACAAGACGTCCCACCTCCTATACTCAATGCTCTGACTAATGAAAGCAAGAATGCTGAGAGCCTTCTGAACCATCCTACCTACTTGTGACTCCACTTCAAAGTGCTATGAACCCCTAGATCTGTTTGTTCTATAACACTGCCAGGGCCCTACCATTGACAATGTTAAGTTCTGCCCTGGATTGACCCACCAAAATGCAACACTTTGCAATTATTTATATACAACTCCATCTGCCATTCCTTAGCCCACTGAAACAGTTGATCAAGATCTTACTGTGTTCCCAGATAACCTTCTTCCCTGTCCATTAAACCACCAGTCTTGGTGTAACCATATTTCCTAAGTTCTCATCCAAATCATTTATATAAATGGTGAATAACAGTGAACCCAGCACTAGTCCCTGTGGCATACTGCTGGTCACAGGCCTCCAGTCTGGGGTGAAAGAACCGTCTACTATCACCCTGTATCTTCTACCATCAAGCCAATATTGTCTCCAGTTGGCTGGCTGTCCCTGGATCCCATGAGATTTAACATAACTCAACAACCTACTATGCATACTTGTGAAAGGCATTGCTAAAGTCCATGTGGACAATGTCGACCCAACTGTCTTCATCTACTTTTTTGGTCACTCCTTCAGAAGACTCAATCAAATTCATGAAACATAATTTCCCATGCACAAAACCATGCCAACTATCCTGAATGAGTCCTTGCCTCTCCATATGCCTGCAAATCCTGTCTCTCAGAATCCCCTCTAGCAACTTATCTATTCCATACATTAAGATCACTGCTCTGTAGTTCCCAAACATTTGTGTAGCCCTTCTGAAATAGTGATACCATATTAACCACCTCCAATCTTCGGGAACTTCACCCTTGGCTGTCAATGATTCAAATGTCTTCAGTAGGAGCCCTGCAATTTCCTTTCTGGGATACACTTCACTAAGTCTCAGGGATTTATCTACCTTAACGCATTAAGATTTCCAGCACCACCTGTTCTGTAATGTGAACTCCCTTCAAGAAAATGCTATTTCAATATAGATTTATGGTCTCCTCTCTGTCCCCAGCATGAGGAAAGCACTCCTGTGTGATGTTTCTGATCTCCCACTACTTGGTCCTTAGCTTTCTTGCTTCTTAAATGGCAAGTGGCCTCTCACTGTTAAATGCATTTTATGAAACAAGCATTTTTACCCCCATTTTCCCACTTGTTTGTTTTACTCATATGTTGCTACCCTAGAGGCACTCTGACACCTTCCCTCTGCTGTAAGGCCACTTTATCTCCTTTCCCCATATTTCTGGCTTGATTTGCTGCTGTTTGCATTCCTTCTTCTTCCCTTGCATCACACCCTATGTGCTTGATAGCCACTGGAGAGATTCAGCACGGAACTCATGCTTACTTGTCACCTTGACTTACAGGTCAAGTGTATGAGATGTCATGGTTCCAGTGTACTATGAGTAATTTTCAAAACTCTCCATAAATTACGATCAATTTGTTAATGAATTGCTTTGACTATCTTGCTGTTGCACTCATGTGAAGTTCTCTCTTTAGGTTTGTTGCCATCAGGTAATTACAGAAAAAGATAGAAAATGGCTTGATACACTCTTTATCCATTTTTGAGCCAGTTCTCCTGCTATACCTACCAACTGCATACAGTGTCTATGACCAATCACACAGACCCAAACAATTCCTGTGACATACTATTGGCTGAATCTTACATTTCCTTTGGCTAAGTATGAGTTGTGACTGGTTGTTTTGGAGGGTTTCACGCTGCTGGCCTAGTGAGGTTTTTTTTTCACTGTATCCTAGGAAACTCACTCCATTAACAACCTTCTCCTGCCGCTATAACATTCCTCTCATCAAGTTCTAGTCCGATTTTACCACGTGCCATTCTCAGAACAGCTCACCACCAAGCAGATATCTGCCAAAAGACCAGATTGTGGTACATATAAAAGGCTGCTGGCATTCTGAAGCTTAGTAACAGGTACACTGAAAAGATATCCAAGAAGGTGAAAATGACACCATGATTCTCTGAAGTTTTCGTGATTCTGGTGGACAGAATGGTGCAAATGCAAGGCATTGTTTTCATGGAAGACTGACAGAAGAGACCATGTTACTAGACCCTGGTCTAAGGTTGACACCTGTGTCAGTGCAGTCTCAGTCATGTGCAGGAACAGGCAACAGTGCTAAGGAAGGTCAATAACTTTCTCCACTCTTCTCTCTGCTATCTTATACTCTATCCACCTCCAATAAGGCTCATGATCTGCCACTCTTTGTTTGCAGCATCCTCCCACACTTACCGTCAGTCCACCCAAATCTGCCCAAACTTCTCCTCACGACATCTGAAGCCTTTTCCCTATGTACATTAGCACTAACAACTGTGCTGTCTACTTTCAGCACACACAATCCTTCCCATTCTCATAAAAGGATCTGGGCATGTGAAGGGGTACTGACATTAAACTCCTCAACCACAGTGAGGAGAGAATCCTGGCCCTCGAAAGAAGGATTGTACCACACCATTGGATATGCTTCGACATCTATATTCCACCAACTGTGTGACTAGCACTCCTCATTCCACTACAATTCTCCAGTAACCACCTTGAACCACTGGTCACAACATTTTCCTTACCTTTTGACTTGTAGGTACTAGTGAAATGGCCAAGAGCTCAGAAGAAATGGCTGCAGTGCCTGATGCCACCTTGATGTCTGAGATTGAGAGTACCAAGGCCTTGTAATAAACAGCAACAGGTTTGCCTCCTGCACACTCCTATCAACTCAGATACTGACACCTCAGTCAGGAATTTAGGCTTAGGGAATTTGGAGAACTTGTCAGTGAACATCTCACTGCAACATCTGTGCACTTGAAGGGCTTTTGCCCGAAACGTCGATTTCGCTGCTCATTGGATGCTGCCTGAACTGCTGTGCTCTTCCAGCACCACTAATCCAGTATTTGGTTTCCAGCATCTGCAGTCATTGTTTTACCTCGAGCAAGAAATGTGTCAAGCTGTTGGGACAAAGGAGTGTCAGACCCTAGGTACCTGCTCAGCTCGAGGCAGGAGATAATCTAGTGGTTTAAAACAAAATCAAAAACATATACAGTGAGGAACAGAAGTGGCAGGCAGATATGTGGAAGCATACACACAGCAGCACTCTTATCACCTCAGCCACCGATGGCATGAAAATAAGGGAGCAGGGAACCTCATGCACACTCCAGGTGCTACTTCCTTCCACAAAAACAGGCAATCAGCAGAAGGAAGAAGCACTTGCAGAACCCTCAGATGTTTTCTGTTAGGACACGCCAGGTTAATGACTCTCCACTTTTACTTTGTTGGCTCTGACTTAATCCTTCATCTCCATCAAGGAGTCTCCATTTACCTCTGGCAAGAAAACCATCAGCCTGTCTGGCCCAGCCATACACAAACATAGCTAGGTTGTCTGACCAAATCTTTAGGTTCAACAGGCTTTACTGCTGAGCAGGCTTACCCAAGCTTAAATGAACTAAGACAAAATGGAAGGGAATGAAAGATTAAAACATATGGAAGGCACCTTTGGTGGCACAGGTGACATTGTTCTGAATATCACATCTCACATTGGTGTGAAATTGATTGTGTTTGCACTGTATCTGTTTGAGTCTCAATTCAGCCCTCAATGTAACTGCCAGCATGATGCCTAACTTTGTGTCCACATAGACAGACAGGCTCTGTCTGTGATGAGAGCTTGCTTTCTCCAGTGGGTGTCAGAATAACAAGGGTTTATAGGGCCATGGCTTCTACTGACATTATTGCTCCTTATGGTAAAACATGCCTGTTCTTTTTATCCAAATGTGCTGATGAGAATGCGTAGTCAGCAATGGTTGTTGTTGATCAGTCTATCTGGAAGCACATCCCAAACACCCTCAGATACCTCTGTGGACTTTGAGACATGGCTGCTTGCATGCTGCACAAGTAGTGTATTTCTGTTAGCTGCTGGTTCATGTTACTGGTGTAAGATTGATTTGGCACCCTGCTGTACAGCAAGATGTATATCTCTTGAATAAGGTCTGCTAGTTGTGTGACTGCAGTATGTGGAATGGCAAGGCAAAACCACAATGCTGTAAGCATTCAAGTGGTTGCTAGATGAGAAAGCATTAGGAAAGCAAAGAAGTAGACCTGAGATGCATTTTTGTTCAGTCATAAGCTGGGTTTCATGCCCTGCATGCAAAGTTTCCCTATAGTATCCTACCGATGCTAGTTGCTGATTCGCATTGCAATGCAAGCCTGTGTTTCTGAAGAAACTTTCAAAGTGTATGGCACAGGTACCATAATGGTTGCGAGGAGTTGGCCATTGTCCATGGATGAAAGATGCATGTGGCTGTGGATGTGGATGAAAGATGCATAATTATCATGAATTATGCATTGGAACTCAGTTTGCAACTGTGCACTATGGAGGCTGGTCACAGCCAGCAACCAGTTGCTCACCACATTACCTGCTCTGACTTCCATATTGAGAATTCTTGACACTTATCTTGTTCAGCATATTTGGCAAGATAGGGAGCTGAATATTAACAAGACAAGTTGTGATTTTAATAAAGCATTCAAAAATCAATAATCCCCACTTAATTGTTAATCTGCCACTGCCTAGAGAAAACCCGCATTGAGAATGAGTCCTACGAGAGATATCTCTCAATTCTACAACATGCCTCACAATAGCCATTTTGTTCAGACCACTATAAGATGCCACCCAATATGTACTCAAAATATCAAAATTCTAATTAACAATTATCTGTGATAAATGTACCAAAATGCATCTTTAAAATTAAGAATTATTTACCTGAAGGAAGTTTTCTGGGATATAATAATGTCATATGTAAGCCTAGGCCCATAACTGTGTGGACTGAACCATTAATTGTAGATTGTACCAGTAACTGCCCTCCAGTACAGACCTTGCCAAACCTTATTAAGACTTTGAGAATATTAAGTTCTGATCTCCATTTAGTGAAGGAATAAAATAAATCGAGTCATGACTTGGAGTTCATTTACAGAACAAAACAATAGAAATATATAATTATGACTCCATTCATCTTGTCAGTAAGTGTCTCTTGACTCCGTTTTACAAATAAAACAACTTAAGCCAATAATATATCAAATCATTATCACAGAAGATAGGCAGTAAAGCAATCCCTTTCATAGCATACAACATGGATTTGTCAATGATGTCTCTTTACATGTGCTCAAGTGAGAATCCAATCAAGCCCTCCATTTGTACATAGTTCAATTGTTAATTATCAGGGGTTCCATTTGTTTGGCCTGCTAGACATCTGTAGGACTCCAAGCTTATCTTGGGCAACTCAGTCTCATAATCTGAAGGCTCTGGGTTCAGTATTCAGTGAAGAAATGTTGGCATAATGTGGCTTTAGGGGTCTTGTACTGTCTCCACGTCTGGGTTAGGAGACTTGAGTTCATGTCCCACCTGCTCCAGATGCGTGTCATAACATGTCCGAATAGTTCCTTTAGAAATATCTATCTTGGGCAACTGCCTGTCTTGTGCTATGTTAAGCGCATCCATCATCATTCCTGGTGACATGTACTTGATGGTCAATGATTCATCCCTATTTGCCTCCACCTGTAATTAGGCTCACATACATCAAGGAAGGAATTCCAAGATTCTGACCCAGCAACAATGAAGAAACAGGGATACTTTTCCATGTCAGGATGCTGAATGGCTTGGAGGAGAACTTGCAGGTGGTGGTATCTCTTACCCTTGTCCTCGATGGTTGTGGATTTGGAAACTGTTGTTTAAGGATCTTTAGTGAATTTTGGCAGTACATTTTTTTGAGATGGTACACACTGTTGCTACTGAGCAGCTGTAGTAAACCGAGTGGATATTTCTGGATGTAGTGTCAAGCAGGGAGGGAGTCTGCTTATTCCTGGATGGTGTCAAGTTTCTTGAGTGTTGTTGAAGTTGAACTTATCCAGGCAAGTGGGCAGCATTTCATTAACTCCTAAGTTGTGCCTTGTTGATTTGGATTGTCTTTAGGGAGTCAGGAGGTTACTTACTTGCTGCAGGATTCCCAGCCTCTGACCTCTTGTAGCCACTGCATGTATCTGGCTAGTCCAATTCAGTTTCTTGTCAATAGTAACTCACAATATGTTGATCATGAAGGATTCAGTGATGGTAATACCCACTAAATGTCAGGGAAAGACAGTTAACTTCTCCTTGATGTTTATTGCCTGGCATTTGCATGGAGTGAATGTAACATGCCACTTTTCAGCCTAAACTCGATATTGTGCTGGGCTTGCTGCATTTGAGCATGGACTCATGAATGTATAATTTTACACATTACTTGGATTTGGAGAAAAATATCAAAAGTGAATTAACAAAGTGTACTACTCAATTCCATTGTTCTAAAGGTTGGGAAACTCCAAACTGCCCCTCCTCTGCTGTTGTTAAACTGCTATATTTCTGACAGAAATCACAAGTGTAGAAGAATATCCACTCTACTTCCTTCTATTTCTACCTCTGCTCTACTTCTACTTCCACTTTCTACTCAAAACTGGATCAGGAACAGTTGTACTTTCCTGGCATCAGTTTTTAATCCAAAGTTATAGTAGAGAAATCTGTTTGCACAGCACCACTTCTAGTGATTTACCTAATTAAGGAATCTATAGTCTACGTGGGTAGCTAGTTTTGTGTAGCCAATTGCTGACAAATTGATAATGTCAGCATAGAACTGTCAGATACAGTATTACACAAATTTCTCTTTGTTATACTTTTAAATGTATCATTTTCTGTTAATTAATGGACTTGTAACTTTTTAGCATGTGTGTTTGATGAAAAGTGTTTGTGTAGACGTATTCACTATGTTTTCTTTAGATTGACAGCTACGAACAATTATATGAAGAGGTATTAAAATTTGAGACCGTAAAGATACTAGATTCTTGGTTTAAAATTGATTGCAGACCTTTCAGGCAGGCACTTCTGAACCTGATCAAACGCTGGAGCCTTTTGTTCAAGCAATACCTTATTAACCATGTAACTGACAGGTAATACCAAATACCATAGATGTAATATAATAGGGTGTAATCTGAGAAATGTATAATTTTTGTGGCACATTCACTAGTGACTGTTTCATTTCTATGCTTCGTGTAGAATGCCTCCATTTAAAGAAGAAATGTGGATTTTGAATTTATCATGACTCTGTAAAAGGAAGAAGATGTTGTAACACTGATTTAGTAACTTTTGACCTGTCTTATCACAATAATACTGATTGATTACAACATGAATTCCACTGACTTAGGCTGACTTTATGTCTCAGGCCATCTCAGTTTCATGTTTGGGGAAAAAAATCTGAAAATCTCAATGTTTCCATATAAATTGTGTGGAGGATATTCTCTTACTCTTCAATTCTGTACAACTGATCATTACAATTTTGTAAAACCAATGGAAAAAGAAAAGTACATTTTGATTATGTAATCACATCTCAAATTAAATTTGCGTGATGAATAGTTATCTCTTACTACATACAGCAAAATTTCTAATTTTTCTATAGGTATCTTTTTTTTGTTATACCTTTAGAAAACATCAGCATATATACTACCCTTTTCCAGCTACTTTCAGTTTGAACAAAAGGTCTGGACTCAAAACATTAACTCTGTTTCTCTTGCTGCAGATGCTGCCAGACTTGCTGAGTTTCTCCAGCACTTTCTGTTTTTGTTTCAGATTTCCAGCATCTGCAGTTCATTGTTTTTAATTTAATTACCCTTCCAATATTAAGTTCTCAAATTTGTCATTTGCAATAAAATACTAACAACAGATTGCATTGATAACCATGATACCTAATTGCTTAAAGACTGCAGTCACACTAATAATTCCAAAAATGTTTGTATTTGATTGTGCAGTTTATATTCATAACCCAGGCATGTTTCTTAATTTTTTTTACTAAACGTTGTTTTTACGTCACATTCCTTGGTAGCCTCATCAAACGAGGTGCATGACATTTGATGCAATGATATGGTTGCGCAGATCAGGGCCAAGCTCATTAGATTAGAAAAGATGCTAATTGGCTTTGACAGTAAATGTTGAAGGTTTTCCCCTTTTATGGAGGATATCTAGAACTCTAAGACATAGTTTCAAAATAAGGAACATCAATTTTGGATAGAAGAGGAATTTCTTATGGAAACTTTGAAATTATTTAACCAACAGAGTTGTGGAGGCTGGTCATTTAACTATATTCAAGGTTGAGATAGGTAGATTCTTGAACAATAGTAGCATCAAGGTGAATACAGAACTCTCAATGGAACTGAAGCCAAGATTTGATCAGCCATAATCTTGTCTTTAATGGCAGAGTCATATTATGGGTCAGTATGGACTACATTTCTTGGGTTTTTAAAAGTTTTTTTGTCAGTCTTCTTTCTATTCCTCTGGTGCAGCCTAGGCATTGATTTTTCTTAACTCTGCCCTTTCATTAGAAATACTCCTGTTAGCAGGTTCAGTATGTCATTTCCATGCACACTGTGATGTGAGATGTTAATACCCATGGTCAGTTAAAGAACCACTTTATAGCTTATTAAAACTTTCAGCAAGTTCCAAGTTCACTCATGGTTGAAAGCTCCAGCCATTAACTTCAAAACATAACAATGTCCTTTTGTTTTCATACTTTCCTATTGTCAGTGAAGCAGAAAGCTTTGCAATAATTTCTCCTGTAAACTAACTTCTGTTAATTTTTTTATTCATGTATGGGATGAGGGAATCACAAATTAATTTTGCTAGATCAGCATTTATTGCCAGAGGACAATTAAGAGTTAACTACACTGCTGTGCATCTGGAATCACATGTAGGTCAGACCAGGTGACAAACGATTGCCTTCCCAGTTTCCTTCTCCCAAGTCCCACCGCTATCCTCCTATTTATCTCTCAGCCCCCATCTCGCCCAATAAACTCTTCATCAGGATTGTATGCCTGAAATGTCAATTCTTCTGCTCCTTGTATGCTGCCCAACCTGCTGTGCTTTTCAACTGTTAAGTTTGATAAATCCTATTTTGTTTATTGGCTTTGGCGAGGTGGTCTCTCACCAAAACATAAGCACATAATATTGCAGATTTGTTTTAAGCAATAAAACAAGTTTATTGTGCAGAATATCTGAACATAAAATAGATAAATCCAAACTATTTACATGTAAAACATGCTTAAAGATTTCAAATACAAGGTAAAATTATAATCCTATTAAACACAAAAGCATCCAATTATAGTACTCAAAACACCAGAGACAATGTTGTTCTCTATCCCACATAGGGTTTGACTTAGCTGTGACTTCAACTCCTCCTGCTTGTGGGAATCTGGTGTTGTCTTCCTTAATTTATCATATAACTGAGCTTAAAGTTTCTTAGCTTCAAATCACCTGTCCAGGGATTTAAACAAACTCTTTGCACTGAAGTAGCACATTTTTAACAATTTTAAGCTATCTCCTTCCATTCTCAGGAGCAACTTCATCCAACTGCCTAATGTATTACACTTCACTCGGTTTGTTCATTAACTCTCACAATTACCTCTTCATATTGTATTTTAATGAAGATCACCATGTCCATATAACTAGTGACAAGTTAATTGCTAAAACACTTCTGACACCCAAAACCCATATGCCACAAGTACAAAGTTTCAAACTTTAAAATAAATGATAGCAGCTTCATAACACTATTTATTTTTTTTTTAGTCTGAGTACTTTAGAGGCTTTCATAAAGGAGACAAATGCTGAATTATCTAAAACAGTGAAAGAAGGGGATTTGAAAGCCCTTATACAAGTAATGGGATATCTGAAAAAAGTAAAAGAACGACAAGTGACCACAGACAATATGTTTGAACCTTTGAAGCAAACCATTGAACTACTCAAGACCTATGATGTAGAGATGCCAGAAGAAGTTCACACACAATTACATGTAAGAAATAACCTTTTCTTAATTCTATCAATATATCTGTAGACTTTTGGTCATTGCTTCAAACATGAATTCCATGCTATGTATGGCAGTTTAATTATCCACTTATGTTAAATAAAAATTAGGGCAGCACGGTGGCTCTGTGGTTAGTACTTCTACCTCACAGCATAATGAATCCAGGTTCAATTCCCACCTCAGGAAACTGTCTATGTGGAGTTTGCATGTTCTCCCCATATCTGCATGGGTTTCCTCTGGGTATTCTGGTTTCCTCCCACAATCCAAAGATGTGCAGGTCAGGTGAATTGGTCATGCTAAATTGTGAGTTCGGTGCATTAGTCAGGGGTAAATATAGAGTAGGGGAATGGCTTGGGTGGGTTACTCTTCGGAAGGTCGGTGTGGACTTGTTGGGCCAAATGGCCTGTTTCTGTAGTGTAGGTAATCTAATAATTTGTGATAGTCTTTGATAGTTTCAACTTGAAGAACCTATTCCTTTTTTACTGTGGTCTTGTTTGAGTCTACAAATCATTTCTCTTATCCCTTTTTGTTTTTTGTTCTTTATACTTGATTCCCCTTCCTCTGACTCCTCCTCTAAAAGGTCCTATCACCCTACCAATTTAGTTGAAACCCTCCCTAACCATTCCAGCAAATACTACCCCAAGGCATCTATCCTAATCCTGCACAGCTGTAACTCATTCAGTTTGTACTGGTCCCACTTCTCCTAGAACTGGTCTCAGTACCCCAGGAATCTAAAACCCTCCCCCTCACACCATTTCTTTTGCCACATGTTCATCTGGTCTACCTGCCATTTCAAGTCTGTCTAGCACTGGTGGTAATCCTGAGATGTTGTTATACAATCTTTTGATGTTGTACTTTCCAGCTTGCTTTCTAACTCCCTAAATTCTGGTTGTGGGATCCTATCCCTTTTAACCTTTGTCAATGGTACCACTGTGCACCACAATCACTGGCTGCACACCTTCCTTCTCCAGGACATCCTGTAGCAACACTAAACATCCTTTACCCTAGCACAGGGAGACAATGCAACAAGCTGGAGTCTGGTTTGCAGCTACAGAAATGCCTATGCAGTCCCCTGATAACTGAATCCCTATGACTACTGCATTTCTACAATTTTGTTCTTCCCTCGTACAGCAGAGCAAAGTATAGTGCCACAAATTTGGCTGTTGTGAGAGGCCATTCCCCTCAATAGTATCCAAAGTAATATTTGTTTTTCAGGGGAATGGCCACAAGTGTTTCCTTAATTGCCTGCCTAGTCCTCTTACTCTACTTTGTATTTGTCCATTCCCTTTCTGCCTATGAAGTCTTAGCCTACAATGTGACCACCTTGCTATATGGGCTATGAACGATTTTCTCAGCTTTGCAGATACTCCACAGTGACCCCAGCTGCCGCCCAGCTCTGAAATGTTGGCTTCTAGGAACTGGAGAGACTTCCTGCACAGGTGTTCCTGGGGACTGGAAATGTGCCTGGCTTCCCACATAGTATGCTCCTCCTGCTCTATCACTTTGAGCTCTCCTGCCATGACTTACCTTTTCAAAATCAATCTTTTGCCAGATGCTTAATATCAAATAGTATCAATTTCTCTAGCACCCTTCTTTCCTATACCTTTATATACTACAGAATACAGATCTTAGAAACAATAAACCACAAAGACCTCACAAACTATAAACTAGTCAATTTTAATTGACCTTATTATTAAATAGTCAGATCTCTCCCTTGGAGTTTCTACTGGTGCAGTAGGGTAAGACCATTCCATTTCCTGCTATGTCATTCTTTGTTTCTCCCCAACAAGCAGGAAACCCTTCCAAGACTGATTCACGATCATACCGACTGCAAGGAAACCTTTCCCAAATTACTTCACTGTGATTCTGACTGCAAAAACACTCTTCCTAGAGTACCTCACCATGACATCAACTGCAAGGACATTCTTTCCAGACTTCTTCACCAGGACGCCGATTGTGATGACACCCTTCCCAGACTGCTTCATGTTGATGTTGACTGCGAAAACATATTTCCCAGACTCTGTTTTTCAGTGACATCAACTGTGAAGACATGCTTCCCAGGCATCTTTCCCTGACATTGACTGCAAGGACATAATTTCCAGACTGCTGCTTCATGATGTTGATTGTGAGGACACCCTTTCTAGACTGCTTCACCATGATACCGACTGCAAGGAGACTGTTCCCAGACTGGTTCACCATGACATTGACAGTGAAGGTACTCTTCCCAGACTGTGTTTCACTGTGATGTGGACTGCTTGGACACCCTTTCCAGATTGCTTCATCTTGACGCTGACTCTGAGGACACTCTTCACAGACTGCTTCACCGTGTCATAGAGTCATAGAGATGTACAGCATGGAAACAGAGCCTTCGATCCAACTCATCCATGCTGACCAGATATCCCAACCCAATCTAGTCCCACTTGCCAGCACTCAGCCCATATCCCTCCAAGCTCTTCCTATTCATATAACCATCCAGATGCCTTTTAAATGTTATAATTGTACCAGCCTCCACCACTTTCTCTGGCACTCCATTCCACACATGCACCACCCTCTGCGTGAAAATGTTGCTCCTTGTCCCCTTTATATCTTTCCCCTCTCACCCTAAACCTATGCCCTCTAGTTCTGGACTCCTCCACCCTAGGGAAAAGACTGTCTATTTCACTATCCATGTCCCTCATGATTTTATAAACCTCTAAAAGGTCAGTCCCTCAGCCTCCAACACTCTACGGAAAACAGCCCCAGCCTGTTCAGCCTCTCCCTATAGCTCAAATCCTCCAACCCTGGCAACACCCATCCTTGTGAATCTTTTCTGAACCCTTTCAAGTTTCACAACATCCTTCCTATCGGAAGGAGATCAGAATTGCACGCAATATTCCAAAATAGGCCTAACAAATGTTCTGTACAGCCGCTGTACTCCTGTACTCAATTCTTTGACCAATAAAAGAAAGCACATCAAATGCCTTCTTCGGTATCCTATCTGTGACACTTTCAAGGAGCTATGGACCTCAACTCCAAAGTCTCTTTGTTCAGCAACACTCCCAAACACCTTTACCATTAAGTGAATAAGTCCTGCTAAGATTTGCTTTCCGAAAATGCATCACCTCACATTTATCTAAATTAAACTCCTTCTACCATGTCAAACTGTGAGGATGTCCTTTCCACATTGCTTCACCATAAGGCTGACTGCAAGGACACTCTTCCCAGACATTTTTGGTTGCAGGTCATCTTCAACTCATGCACACTGCCCTGACCAGACAGTGGTGTTACTGGCCTAGGATACTGCTGATATTGATTACTATAAAGCCATAATATTATGGGATGAATGGCCTACATCTTCTCATTTTGAGTCTGCTTCATCATTCATTATGATCATGCCTGATCTGATCATCCTAAAAACTCCAGTTTCCTGCTGTTTCCCTATAATCTGATTCCCTTATTGAATAAAAATGTCTTTCTCAATATTTAATATACTTAATGAATCCATCTCAACAGACCATTATGATACAGAATTCCACAAATTCACTACACTGTGAGAAAGAACTTCCTCCTCATCTGCCTTAAAATGTGTGACCCCTTATTCTGAGATTTGCCTCTGATCCTTGACTCTCCTACAAGGTGAAACAACCTTTTCCCCCTCTATCCTGTCAAACCTGTGAAGAAGGTTATCTATTTCAATAAGGTCAGCTCTCTTTTTTCCATCTTCGAATTAAGCATCAATCTTTCTAACTTCACCTACAAGATAGTCCCTCCATCCCTAGGGTATCAACCTAATGGACCTTCCCTAGACTACTTAAAATGCCAAGGGATCTTTTCTTAGATAGGCATTCAAAACGGGTCACAGTATGCCAGTTGTAGTCTAACTAGGACCTTGTATAATTTTAGCAAAATCTCCCTATTTTATGTTAATTTCCTTTAAAATAAAAGCCAACGTTCCTTTTGTTGTTCTTAATAAATACTGAACTTTAGTGCTAGTTTAGTAATTCATGGGTGATGACACCCAAGACTCTGTTCCAAAGCATTCTGTGGTCTTTCTCTAATTAATATTTAGCTCCTTCCTGTCGAAGTGCATAACTTCACATTTCCTCTGCCAAGATTTTGCCCACTCACTTAGCTTGCCTATATCCCTCTAAAACTGTCATCCTCATCACTTTCCTCTATTTGTGTCACCTGCAAACATGGCTAGAATATGTTTACTCATAGTCATCAATACAGGGCATTCAGTTATTAATTTAGATTGTAAATAATTTAGGCGAGGTACACCAATAGCTGCAGGTCACTCTTCTGAGAATGTCCCCTGTATCTCTATTAGTCAGCTAATCCACTATCCATGTGATTAAAGTCCCTTCAGCACCATGGACTCAGATCTTATTCAGCAACCTAATGTGTGATCTTATCAAACTCCTTCAGAAAATACGAATATATTACATCCACTTACATGCCTTTAACTCTTCTGCTTGCTACCTCCTCAAAGAATTCTAGTAAACTTATCAGGCATAATTTTCCCTTCATGAAGCCATTCTAACTGATTGATACTATCCTGTGTTTCTAATTGCATCCTTTACAATGGACACTAACACTTTCTCAGTAACAGATGCAAGGCCTATAATTACCTGTTTACTGGACAGTGCCAGACCATATTCATAAGAATGATAACAAAAAAATGTACAACTGTCAGAAAACTATATTCTAGCGCTTGTCTTTATAGAAAAAAAGTGAAAGTTGGCATGATAAGAGCCTTTAAAACTTTGATAATTTTGACAGGGTGAACATAGAATGCTTTTCCACTTGTGGGAATTCATTAACCAAGACCAATTAGATATCCAAAGATGCATTCAATAATGAATTTAGGATAAACATCTTTACTGGAAGGGTTAATGTGGAAACATGCTATATACACGTGATGACATGTCATTTAGCCCAGCTGAATTTTCAGAAAACAATTATAATCAAAAGACTAATTGGGATATTGGGTTGCCAGATGAAACTGAGCCCAAATAGGATGAATCTGAGGAGTAGTGGAGTGGAGAATAGTTTTATTCATAATTAAAAGTTCAAGATTGCATGGAAAACAACATTGTTATTTTGCTATTCATGACGACAGAAGCAATAGGAGAACGAAATGGAAAGTCTCTAGTTCCCAGCAACTAGAGAAAGATGGAGAAAAAGGAGTTGGTTTTGAGGTTGTAAATGTGGAACTGAAAATTTAAATAAGGGCATATAATTAATGATATAATGTGACGAGAATAATATAAATGAGAGTTTGTTTGAAGTGTTGAGATGCCTTGGGACAATGCCCTTGGTTTAGTCCAAATTTCACACATTTGTATGGATCAATAAACAACTACTTGATTTATGTTACATTGACTTGTCTTGAGTGTCTTCAGATACTCCATACATTTATCTAGAATGTGATTAGAATGTAAACGTCGCAACCAGACGATATGTTGAGTGATACATAGATACAATATCGAAATAATCTTCCAAATCTGGTCTCCAATGATTCTACCATTGACATTATATTTTAGCTGCCTAAGCAGCTTGCATTTATCTTAAAGGATTGAAACATTGCAATAAACGGGAATGTTATGAAACAACATATGACATCAACCTACAAAAGATTTATTAGGATATATGATAATGTGGGGGTGCCTGTGTTGGACTAGGGTGGTAAAAACTGGCTCCTAGTCAAATAATGTTTCAATTTTAAATTTTAATCTTTTCTTTCAAATCCTCTTGTGCTGTCTCCTTCCTCATCTTTCCTTCCTGTCCTTCCTCTAGCCATACAATTGTCTAAGCTGCTTGCAGTCTCTCCACCCTTCAGGCACTCTGCCTGTATTCCTGATGAAGCGCTTTTGCCCAAAACGTTGATTTTACTGCTCCTCGGATGCTGCCTGAACTACTATGCTTTTCCAGCACCACTCTAATCTAGACCCTTGAACTAGGGTGGACAAACTTAGAAGTCACACAACATCAGGTTATAGTCCAACAGGCTTAGTAGAAATCACAAGCTTTTGGAACACTGTTACTTTAGCAGGTGAAGTCACCTTCACTTCAGTCTCCTTCATTTGATGAAGGAACAGCACTCCAAGCTTGATTTAAAATAAATCTGTTAGACTATAACCTGGTGTTGTGTGATGTTTGATATATCAATGTTAATTTTGATCAAAAATGTAGGTTTGAAGGAGCCTGTCATAGGAAGAGGTAGAAGTTGAGAGAAGTGAGGCTTAGGAAGGAATTTCAGAGGACACATCTATCAGCATACAGCTAATAACATGGATGAAATAACTCCACAGAAGCCAGTATCCTGCCACTAAGTCACCCTTCATTTATACATGCATAGCACTTGTCACTGCTTCAGCTTCCTCAGAGCTACCTCTGAGTGGACAGAACCTCTGATACTCCTGTTTATATATTTTTTAATTTTATTAAACAGTACAGTTGACAGCCAATTAACAAGGGAGAGGAGTGGCAAAGCCAGATCCCAAACCCCACTGTTCACCAGTTTTCAGGGATATGAGGACAAGCCTCAAATCCTGACACTTGTTTAAAACCTGAATTCAAATTCTACCATCTGCCACAGCAGGCTTATGAACACAGGCCTCCAGGATATTTGATTAACTGTCCAGCAACAATACCACTCGGCCATCACTTCCCCAATACTCCTGTTTATATCCACATTAACAGCCTTAATCAGGAACTCACATTCTATGCAGTCCACCTGGCTGACCCCATTATACAATTACTCCATTGAACAGTAATTATAGGGGATGTATAAGAGTGCAGATTTACAGGACTGCAAGCATCTTAGAGAATTGTATGGCTAGAGGAAGGACAGGAAGGAAAGATGAGGAACGGGACAGCACGAGAGGATTTGAAGGAAAAGATTAAAATTTAAAATTGAAACATTATTTGACTAGGAGCCAGTGTAAGCCAGCAAATACTAGGTAAAAAGTAAGTGGAACTCTGTTAGTTAGTATACAGACAGAGTTTTGGATAAATTTAAGTTCACGGAGGTGGGGTAGGAGAGCAGCCACAAAAACTCTAGTACAGAGACATGGATGAAAGTTGCAGCAGTAGATAAGCTGAGGCATTGTCTGAGAGCAATGTTAAAAATCTCACAACACCAGGTTCTCGTCCAACAGATTTATTTGGAAGCACTAGCTTTTGGAGCACTGCTCCTTCATCAAGCGGTTGTGGAGTATAAGATCATAAAACAATTTATAGCAAAAGTTTACAGTATAATGTAACTGAAATTATATTTTGAAAAAGACCTGGATTGTTTGTGACCCCACTGCAATACACAGACACACTGACAGACAGACAGACATTCTCATACACACTCCTACAGATCCATATACTCTCTCAGACTCTCTCTCATATACAAGCTCTCTCTCATATGCTGGCACATTCCCACACTCACACGCACCCTCTTAGACATTTACCCCTTTACACTCACACACACTCTCTCACAGTCATAACTGCACCTCCCCCGCTCCCCACCCAACACACACACACCCACCCACATGCACACACAAGTTTGTGGGGTGATTTTGTACTTGCAGAATTATTTTTACTTTGCTTAAAAACTGCATGAATCCATGTAAGATTCTATAAATCCATTTTTTAAGATTAGAATCAGTTTGAACATTGTGATACAGACAGCCTCATAGGGCACCTCAAACCTTCAATGCATTATCTGGGCCAACATGACACCTGTTATTAAAGTTCACTTGAGAATGTAACTTCTACAAAAGTTCTGCGATTTACATATCAAAGAACTGAAACCAACATGTTAATTCTAAAAGATGAGAGACTTAACAAAATCCAGGACTTTTTCAACAGAATTTCAGTTACATCACACTGTAAACTTTTATGATAAAATGTGTCTTATGATCTTATACTCCACAACCACCTGATGAAGGAGCAGCACTCTGAAAGCTAGTGCTTCCAAATAAACCTGTTGGACTAAAACCTGGTGTTGTGTGATTTTTAACTTCGAATATTCCAGTCCAACACTGGCATCTCCAAATCTGAGAGCAATGTTATAGCAGAGGTGGATGTAGGTCACCACAATGATATATGATTTGAAGCTATCTTGCAATCAAATGCAGCACTGATGATGCACCCTATTTGATACAATTTCAGTCAATTTCCAGGGTGAGGAATATAACTGGTCACTGTAGAGCATACTTTATGGTCTTGAATTAAAGGAACATTTTCAGTATTATCTATTTATTCAGAGGAAATTTCTGCTCATCCAAAATTTAATATCGGAAAAATAGTGTGAGGGTTTAGAGAGAGTGGAGCAGACAATAGTTGAGTGGAACTTTGTGTCTTGAGAATAAGTGTGAAAGTGTGTGGTAGATTAAATAAATAGCTTGGGAGTTGGTTCACATGCAGCACAAATACTGGTACCCTATTAGTGGCTGGTCTAACCTAGTTAATCATTAATTTAAAATGAGTAAACCTGTTGGGTTGTATACTCCTAAGTCAGTTTCAAAGAAAAATATGAAACAATTATGCTATTTTATTTAATATCATATATTTAGGATCTTCCAGAACAATGGAACAACACAAAGAAAATTTCTGTTATTTGCAAGCATGCTGTGGCACCTTTACAAGCCAATGAAGTCAATGTCATTCGAAGAAAGTGTCTACGATTTGAGGTAAGCCTTTCCTAGAAAATTCCTAACTAATGGTTATTGATATTAAAATGACAATCCTTTTATTTTAAACTAACAGTTTACCCAATTAATTTAAATGTGTTAGGTCTGGTAAAATGGTAGTGACATGAATATTTTAAAATACTATGCTTATATTTACTGATGCTGGACCAGCAATTTTAATGGAGTTATGGCAAAAAAGTGAGGTTTATCCTTTCTGGTTTGCCTTGATGCCAGATCATTTGAGGTCTGTGATCTTAAGGGGCTTGATCACAAAGCATACTAGCAGTTTGTCTGAAACTCAAATTTAGGCAGTCTATCAACTGAAGTATTCTACTTCAGAAAGTCAGTTGGTGAAGGGTAGAGCCAAAGCCATTCTTTGAACATTTTTGTAAGCACTTACTTACAGAATAAATCTTGGAACTCAACAAATACAGTTGTAGTCTGGGACCAACTATATTTCTATTAAAGTTTGAGATTTTCATTTATGACAAACTGACTGTTCCATTTGAAAGAACCATCACTAATCCAAATTAACAATACAAATATCCAAAATTTTCAGGAAAACTGAACAGATCAAATTAAAATGATGTTTCTGAGTGATAATGCATTTCAGTTCTCTTAGTGCCCATAGGTTGTGGAAGTGCTGAAGTATAATGGTGGACATCAAATGCTTCCTCTTTTGAGACATCACAGAATGGCTGTAGCTACAGAGGGGAGGCAAGCAGGCAGGCAGTTATGCATAATTCAAAAACTGAATGTTTAATTAATGCCCAACAATTACCTATAATTGACCATGCTTAATATACAAGTAACAGATTTCCTTCTGTAAGTCAAAGACGTTGTGAACTAATTGACCTTTGCCACCCTCAACCAATTGCTTTTTGCCTGCTTTTGCATTCTTGTCGGGCCCTAAAGGACATGGCTAATAGACTGTGTCAGTGGCAAGTGGTGAGTGAGCTAACAAGGGAAAAACATACTTTATTTTATCCAAATCAGTGTGCTGGCTGCAGGTGTATCTATCCATGAAAGTTTTGTATTAATGACCACTGCACAGTCCTTGTGGAGGTGAAGTCCCACCTTCATGGGAGCGGCATGGTGGCAACATGGTTACCACTGATGCCTCAGTGCCAGGGAACCAGGGTTCGATTCCAACCTTGGTTGACTGTCTGTGTGAAGTTTTCACATTCTTCTTGCATCTATGTGGGTTTCATCCAACAGTCTGAAAATATTCAGGCTAGGAGAATTAGTCTTGCTCAATTGCCCTGTAGTGTCCAGGACTTTGCAGGCTAGGTTAATTAGTCATGATAAAGCAGGGTTAAGGGATAGGGTGGGCAAGTAGAGGGGTCAGGAGGTTCTGAGTGGGAAGGTCTTCAGAAGGTCAGTGTAAAATCAATGGACCAATTGGCCTCTATACATGGAGAGTATTCTCAATGTTGTGTTGCACTATCATTATGCTAAATGGGACAGACTTCAAACAGATCTGGGCAACCATGAGGCGCTAGGGGCCATGAACAGCAACATAATTTTACTTCAATACAATCTGTAGTCTCATGGCCCAGCGTAACCCCCAGTCATCCATTACCATCAAGCTAGGGGATCAACCCTGGATCAATGAAGAGTGCAGAACAATATGCCAGGAGCAGCACCAGGTAGACCTAAAAATGAGGTGTCAACTTGGTGAAGCTACCAAAGAGGACTATTTGCATGGCAAACAGCACAAGCAAAAAGTTATGCTGAGAGCTAAGTGGTCTGACAACCAATGGATCAGATCAAAGCAATTCTGTCATCTCTAATTGTGAATGGTGGTCGACAATTATACAATTCGCCAGAAGTGGATGAGGCCCCACAAATATGCCCATCCTCAATGATAGAAGAGTTCAACACATGCATGCAAAAGATAAGGCTGAAGCATCCACAGCAACCTTCAGCTGTAAGTGTCAAGTAGGTGATTTATATCAACCTCCTTCAGTGGTCTCCAGCATTACAAATGCCAGTCTTTGGCAATTTGATTCACTCTACATGATATCAAGAAATGGTTAGAGGTACTGGATAGTGCAAAGGCTATGGGGCCTGATGACATTTTGGCAATAGTGCTGATGACTTGTGCCAAGAACTTGCTGCTCCCCTAGAGAAACTTTTCCAGTATAGTTACAGCACTGGCATCTACTAGACAAAGTAGAAATTTGCATAGGTATGTCCTGTACACAAAAAGCAGAATAAATTCAACCTGGTCAATTCCCACCCCATCATTTTACTCTTGATCATGTGTAAAATGACAGAAGGTGTCATCAACAGTGCTATCAAGCAACACCTGTGCAGTGATATCCAATTTGTATTCCACTAGGGGCACTCAGCTCTTGATCTCATTAAAGCCTTGATTCAAATATGGACAAAAGAGCTGAATTCCAGAGGTGAGATGAGGTGAGAGAGATAGATTTGACATCATTCAACTGTGTGTGGCATCAAGGTACCCTAGCAAAATTGGCATCAATATGAGTATCAAGGACAACTTCTCTGCTGGTTGGAGTCAAACCTGGCACATTGGGAAACAGTTGTAATTGTGTGGTTCTGTTCGCCGAGCTGGGAATTTGTCTTGCAAACGTTTTGTCCCCTGTCTAGGTGACATCCTCAGTGCTTGGGAGCCTCCTGTGAAGCGCTTCTGTGCTGTTTCCTCCGGCATTTATAGTGGCCTGTCTCTGCCGCTTCCGGTTGTCAGTTCGAGCTGTCCGCTGTAGTGGCCAGTATATTGGGTCCAGGTCGATGTGTTTGTTGATAGAGTCTGTGGATGAGTGCCATGCCTCTAGGAATTCCCTGGCTGTTCTCTGTTTGGCTTGCCCTATAATGGTAGTGTTGTCCCAGTCGAATTCATGTTGCTTTTCGTCTGTGTGTGTGGCTACTAAGGATAACTGGTCGTGTCGTTTCGTGGCTAGTTGGTGTTCGTGTATATGGATCGTTAACTGTCTTCCTGTTTGTCCGATGTAGTATTTTGTGCAGTCCTTGCATGGGATTTTGTACACTACATTAGTTTTGCTCATGTTGGGTATCAGGTCCTTCGCTCTGGTGAGTTGTTGTCTGAGCGTGGCTGTTGGTTTGTGTGCTGTTATGAGTCCTAGTGGTCATAGAACATAGAACATAGAACATAGAACAATGCAGCACAGAACAGGCCCTTCGGCCCACGATGTTGTGCCGAACTTCTAACCTAGATTAAGCACCCATCCATGTACCTATCCAAATGCCGCTTAAAGGTCGCCAATGATTCTGACTCTACCACTCCCACGGGCAGCGCATTCCATGCCCCCACCACTCTCTGGGTAAAGAACCCACCCCTGACATCTCCCCTATACCTTCCACCCTTCACCTTAAATTTATGTCCCCTTGTAACACTCTGTTGTACCCGGGGAAAAAGTTTCTGACTGTCTACTCTTTCTATTCCTCTGATCATCTTATAAACCTCTATCAAGTCACCCCTCATCCTTCGCCGTTCCAACGAGAAAAGGCCGAGAACTCTCAACCTATCCTCGTACGACCTACTCTCCATTCCAGGCAACATCCTGGTAAATCTTCTCTGCACCCTCTCCAAAGCTTCCACACCTTTCCTAAAGTGAGGCGACCAGAACTGCACACAGTACTCCAACTGTGGCCTAACCAAAGTCCTGTACAGCTGCAACATCACTTCACGACTCTTGAATTCAATCCCTCTGCTAATGAACGATAATACTCCATAGGCCTTCTTACAAACTCTATCCACCTGAGTGGCAACCTTCAAAGATCTATGTACATAGACCCCAAGATCCCTCTGTTCCACCACCTGACTAAGAACCCTACCATTAACCCTGTATTCCGCATTCTTATTTGTTCTTCCAAAATGGACAACCTCACACTTGGCAGGGTTGAACTCCATCTGCCACTCCTCAGCCCAGCTCTGCATCATATCTAAGTCCCTCTGCAGCCGACAACAGCCCTCCTCACTGTCCACAACTCCACCTATCTTCGTATCATCTGCAAATTTACTGACCCACCCTTCGACTCCCTCATCTAAGTCATTAATAAAAATTACAAACAGCAGAGGACCCAGAACTGAACCCTGCGGAACTCCACTTGTAACTGGGCTCCAGGCTGAATATTTACCATCTACCACCACTCTCTGCCTTCGACCGGTTAGCCAGTTTTCTATCCAATTGGCCAAATTTCCCTCTATCCCATGCCTCTTGACTTTCCGCATAAGCCTACCATGGAGAACCTTATCAAATGCCTTACTAAAATCCATGTACACTACATCCACTGCTCTACCCTCATCCACATGCTTGGTCACCTCCTCGAAGAATTCAATAAGACTTGTAAGGCAAGACCTACCCTTCACAAATCCGTGCTGGCTGTCCCTAATCAAGCAGTGTCTTTCCAGATACTCGTAAATCCTATCCCTCAGTACCCTTTCCATTACTTTGCCTATCACAGAAGTAAGACTAACTGGCCTGTAATTCCCAGGGTTATCCCTATTCCCTTTTTTGAACAGGGGCACAACATTCGCTACTCTCCAGTCCCCTGGTACCACCCCCGTTGCCAGTGAAGACGAGAAGATCATTGCCAACGGTACTGCAATTTCCTCTCTTGCTTCCCACATAATCTTAGGATATATCCCGTCAGGCCTGGGGGACTTGTCTATCCTCAAGTTGTTCAAAATGTCCAACACATCTTCCTTCCTAACAGGTATCTCTTCTAACTTATCAGTCCGTTTCACACTCTCCTCTTCAACAATACGGTCCCTCTCGTTCGTAAATACTGAAGAGAAGTACTTGTTCAAGACCTCTCCTATCTCTTCCGACTCAATACACAGTCTCCCACTACTGTCCTTGATCGGACCTACCCTCGTTCTCGTCATTCTCAGGTTTCTCACATACGCATAGAATGCCTTGGGGTTATCCTTGATCCTATCCGCCAAGGATTTTTCATGCCCTCTCTTAGCTCTCCTAATCCCTTTCTTCAGGTCCCTTCTGGCTATCCTGTATCCCTCCACTGCTCTGTCTGAACCCTGTTTCCTCAACCTTATGTAAGCATCCTTCTTCCTCTTTACTAGACATTCAACCTCCCTCGTCAACCAAGGCTCCCTCACACGACCATTTCTTTCCTGCCTGATAGGTACATACATATCAAGGACACGTCGTATCTGCTCCTTGAAAAAGTTCCACATTTCCACCACATCCTTCCCTGACAGCCTATGCTCCCAACGTATGCTCCTCAAATCCTGTCTTACAGCATCGTAATTTCCCTTCCCCCAATTATAAAATCTTCCTTGTTGTGCGCACCTATCTCTCTCCATAACCAAGGTGAAAGTCACAGAATTGTGGTCACCATCACCAAAATGTTCACCCACTAACAAGCCCACCACTTGTCCCGGTTCATTACCGAGTACCAAATCCAATATGGCCTCCCCTCTGGTTGGACACTCTACATACTGCGTTAGAAAAGCTTCCTGGACACACTGCACAAACACCGCCCCATCCAATCTACTTGATCTAAAGAGCTTCCAATCGATATTTGGGAAGTTGAAGTCGCCCATGACTACGACCCTGTGGCTTCTGCACCTTTCCAAAATCTGTTTCCCAATCTGTTTCTCCACATCTCTGCTGCTATTGGGGGGCCTATAATAAACACCCAACAAGGTGACTGCACCTTTCCTATTTCTGACTTCAGCCCATACTACCTCCAGAGGCAGATCCCCCTCAAACTTCCTTTCTGCAGCCGTTATACCATTTCTAATTAGCAATGCCACCCCCCCTTCTTTTTTACCACCCTCCCTAATCTTACTGAAACATCTGTAACCAGGAACCTCCAACAGCCATTCCTGTCCCTCATCTATCCATGTTTCCGTGATGGCCACAACATCGTAGTCCCACGTACCGATCCACGCCTTAAGTTCACCCACCTTATTTCTGATACTCCTTGCATTGAAGTATACGCACTTGAGCCCATCTCTGTGTCCGCAAGTAGTCCCTGTCAGTGCTACCTTCTCCACAGCCTCCCTACAGTCTTAGGCATCCTGACACACAGCTAGCTTACTTGCTGGACTACAAGTCCGGATCCCATCCCCCTGCCAAATTAGTTTAAACCCCCCCGAAGAGTGCGAGCAAACCTACCCCCCAGGATATTGGTGCCCTTCTGGTTCAGGTGCAACCCGTCCTGTTTATACAGGTCCCACCTTCCCCAGAATGCAGTCCAATTGTCCAAATATCTGAAGCCCTCCCTCCTACACCATCCTTGCAGCCACATGTTCAACTGCACTCTCTCCCTATTCTTTGCCTCACTGTCAAGTGGCACCGGCAACAACCCAGAGATGACGACTCTGTCTGTCCTAGCTTTTAGCTTCCAGCCTAACTCCTTGAGCTCTTGAATGACCTCCCCACCCCTCTTCCTACCTATGTCGTTGGTGCCAATGTGTACCACGACCTCTGGCTGCACACCCTCCCCCTTAAGGATTCTGAAGACACGGTCCGAGACGTCTCGGACCCTAGCACCCGGGAGGCAACAAACCATCCGAGAGTCTCGCCCATGTCCACAGAACCGCCTGTCCATCCCTCTAACTAGAGAGTCCCCTATAACTAGCGCTCTCCTCCTCTCCCCCTTTCCCTTCTGAGTCTCAGAGCCACAGACCCCTTCACTGCAGCTTACACCTGCAAGGCTGTCCCCCCCAACAGTTTCCAAAGCTGGATACTTATTTTTTAGGGGAACGACCACAGGGGAACCCTGCACTGCCTGCTTCTTCCCCTTCCCACCTCTAACTGTTACCCAGCTACCTCTGTTCTCCGGCGTAACTATGTCCCTGTAGCTTCTATCGATCACCCTCTCAGCCTCTCGAATAATCCTCAGCTCATCCAGCTCCAGTTCCAGTTCCCTAACTCGTTCGGTGAGGATCAGGATCTGACTGCATTTCCTGCAGACGAAGTCGGCAGGAGTATCGGTGGTCACCCCTACCTCAAACATCCTGCAGGAGGAACATTCCACCGCCTGCGCTGCCATGACTGTACACTTTGTCTCCAAAAACAAGAACACTGAGTCAATAACCTGTGGACTTTAAAGTTAGGTTAGAGGAGGAGGGTGGGAGGGAGGCCCTACGAAAGTAGGACCTGGGGTCTAGAACACACCCACTCAAATACTAATCACTTACCTTCCCGCCCAGCTATGCGCTCCAACCTCACTTCCGCTGCCCGCTACAGGTAAGTAATTTTGAAACAAACTGTCTTACCTTAGCTGTAGTCTCCCGGGTTCGCTTTTCCTCGGCCGCTGCTCCCACTCAAATGACCGTTGGTGATTAAAGGGTGAGTATTTATACTCACAGTTCTCCTTCCCGGCTGCCCCTCTGTTTGCCGTCACTTCCTCTGCTGCTCCCGCTCCTTCTGTGAAGAGAGAGAAAGTAGTCTGGCTGTCAGTTGTAATTGTTGGAGGTCAGTCATCTCAGCTCTAGGACACCTCTGCAAGAGTTCCTCAGGAATGTCCTTGCCTCATCCATCTTCAGCTGCTTCATCAATGACCTGCCCTCCGATCATAAGATCGGAAATGGGGATGTTTGCCAATGATTGTTCAATGTTCAAAACCATTCATGACTTCTCACATACTGAAGTAGTCAGTATTTAAAGACAACAATGTCTAGAGGCTATCCAGGCTTTGCTGACAAGTGGCAAGTAACATTCCAGGCAATGACCATCACCAATAAGAAACAATCTAATTACCACCCCTTGATCTTCATTGATTTTACCATTACTGAATTTCCCCACTATCAACATCCTTGTAGTTAGTATTGACTACAAACTCAGCTTGACTTGCCATAGAAACACAGTGTTTATAAGAGTCGGTTAGAGGCTTAGAATACTGTGGTGACTAACTCACCTGTTGATTTCCAAAACCTGTCCACCTTCCAAACATTAGATGACAGGAGTGTGATGGAATACTTGCTTGGATGGGTGCAGCTCCAACACGACTAAAGAAGCTGGATATCATCCATGACAAAGTAGTCTGTTTGATTGACAGTACATCCACAAGCATCTACTCTTTCCACTCCCAAAGATTTGTAGCAGCAGTGTGTATTAGCTACAAGATACACTGCAAAAATTCACCAAGGATCCTGTAGTAATTGGAATCAGGTGGATCTCCTTGACTAAGAGGTCCTTGATTGATCTAGGTTAACAATCCCAATCAGGAGGCACTCGCTGACCAATATTAACTGGGGATTTAGAATCTTCCCAGTTCAAGGGACTGACTCTGGTCTGGCTGTACACAGCTAGCGTACATTGCGTAAGTAAATTAAAAGGTGACTTGGTGATGGGATATTGGCCTCTCTGCAGTTATCTCAGTGGTGCAGGGAGGGACAATAATTAAAGAGTCTACTAGCTAAAGCCCAATTGGACTTAAAACAGGTACCTCAACTGGCTTTGTTACTAGGAAATCAACAAGTGTAGCCTGGGAACTACAGAACATCCCAATGGTAGTGGAGACTCTCACCTATCTGATTAAACATGGGGAAAACCAGTTGTGTGTAGGCAATCACAAAGCCTTACATGGGGCATATCCTGATAAGAGAGGCCCTAGGCCAGCCCACAGCAAAACACCAGAATAAAGGCGAACCTTGACCAAGTGGCTAAAAGGTTCTTCAGAATCTGAGCTGGCAAGCCATTGTAGTTGCTGCAGGTATGTGGACTTGAGACAGCAAAGGAGTTCCACAAAACATGACTTGAGTAAGAAAGTTTGTATGCTGGTACACAGGAGAGTGCACTCTCTGGAAAGACCCCTTCATGTGGGTTGGAACAGCAACTTCCAAATCAGAACTGATTGAAATTAATATCATGAAATATTAATTAGTCACCCACTTCCCACTGAGTTCAATACCAGTGCAGCTGGATCTGTAGTTGCAGAACCTGTTTAACAAGATTCACTTGGGTCTCCAACCCTTAAATTTGCACAAGACACCAGCCTGAGTGAGAACATACACTAGGGAACTGTTGCAAATTAAGGGTACGACTTCAGTTCTGGTCTCCTACAAGAAGCAGTTAGTGCAGTTACCACTGATGGTAGTAAGAGCAGTCTAAGCCTATGGGGGCAGAATTAATTGAGAAAGATTCACCTAGATTGGCTCAACATTTTTCAATTGGAAAATGGCTGCCTCAGTGACATCCTAGTGAAATATCCAGAAGTTTTTGGAAGAAGGACTTGGGACTATCACAGGGTCCAAACTCACTTTACATGTTGACCAAGAAGCAATTCTGTGGGCAAAAGTAGAGGCTGAGATTAGCAGGCTGGAGAGCAAAGGAATCATCGAAGTAGTTTAATTTGAGGAATGGGCAGCACTGGTCATACTGATTGTGAAGCCTGACTATTCAGTTCACCTTTGATGGGATTTTAAGCAAATGGAAAACTGCTTCTTGTAGCTGGATAAATCCCCAGTCCCTCACATAGAGTCCTTGTCTGCAAAGTTGGTGGGGGGGGGGGGCTATGCTTTGTGAAGCTGGACATGAGCCATGCCTCCCTACATTTGTGACTGGATGAGGAATCCCAGATGTATACCATAATTAACACCACAAGGGTTTACACCGATATAAAGACTGCTATTTGGGTATCAACAGCCTTGTGTCCTTTTCCAGTGGACCATGGAGATCATTTTACAAGGGCTACCTGGGTGTTTTCCTATCTTCCTGGTGGTGGAAATTGAATAAAGATTCGTGCACCTTGTGTCTCTCATTGTGTCTCACACTTGCACACACACACCATGGGTGCTGTGGAAAAAATAAGCACTACTGCGGTTAGGCGGAGTAAAAAAAGAATTAGTGTGGAGAAAAAAATTAACAGGGGAAAAGGGCACTGCTTGTCACTGGCCACTTGGGTGTTTCTTTTCTTCCTGGTGGTGGAAATTGAATAAAGTTTCGTGCACCTTGTGTCTCTCACTGTGTCTCACACCTGCACACACACAACATGGGTGCTGGGGAAAAAATAAGCACTACCACAGTTAGGTGGTAGTGTGAGGTGAAAAAAAACCGGAGAGTCAGAGGTTCAGAAAAAAAACAGGAGGGTCAAAAGTTCTGTTCACTCTGAGTAAAAGAGAAAAGAAAAAAAAAAAAATAAATAGGAGTATCCCCCATTCAAGAAAAAAAAATTAGTGTGGAGAAAACAATTAACAGGGGAAAAGGGCATTGCTTGTCACTGGCCACTTGGGTGTTTCTCTTCTTCCTGGTGGTGGAAACCTGAATAAAGATTTGTACACCTTGTGTCTTTCACTATGTCTCACACCTGCACACACACAACATGGGTGCTGGGGGAAAAAATAAGCACTACCGCAGTTAGGCAGTAGTGTGGGGGCAATAAAAAAAGAAAAAATAACTAAATAAACAGGAGTGTCAGGGGTGCTGTTTTCACTCTGAGAGCTGGCTCTGAGGAAGCCAGACCAGTGTTACAGACTCTCCAAATAAAAAATTAACAGGGGAAAAGAGCACTGCTTGTCACTGGCCACTCGGGTGTTTCCTTTCTTCCTGGTGGTAAAATATCAATAAAGATTTATATATCTGTTCTTCTCCACTGTGTCCTGCACCTGGACACACACGACCTGGGAGGTGGTTTTGGAGAAGCCTGATGAAGGCTTCCAAATAAACCTTTTAGACTATAACATGGTATTGTGTGATTTTTAACTTTTGATACCCAATCCAACACCGGCATCTCCAAATCATGACGAGCATCGTGTTAATGGTACTAAACTAGTAATCCAAAGGCCGAAACTATGCTCTGGTGACAAATATTCAAAACACACCATGACAATTGAATTTAATAAATAAAATCTGGAACCGAAAGCTAGTCTCAGAAATGGCAGTCCTACAAAGTTGTTGGGGAAGGAAATCTGTTGTCTTTTTCTAGACTAACCTTCAAGTGACTCTGACCCACAGTAATATGATTGGTTCTTAACTCCTCCTTCCAATCATTTCAAGGATGCAGGCAGATGTGACTAGTTTAATTTAGGAACATGGTCAGCATAAGCTGGTTGGACCAAAGGGTGTCTTTCCATGTTGTATGATTCTATGGGGATGAGCAACAAATGCCGAACTCACCAGTGATACCACAATTAAGGAATAAAAGTAAAGGAATGCTCTTGACTAATACATCTACTCATTGGTATTTATTTTTCATCTTATCTCTAAAGTAAGACTTTATAGTAGAAACTCCTTTGTATATTGATACTTTTTATTTAATCTTTTCTACAGATTAATCAACATGGCTTTAGACAAAAATTTAAAGTGAAGGCTCCTTTTAAGTTTGACAATCCAAATCCATATAAGGCTTTAGATAAGGTAATTATGAATTTGTATTTTAATCAATTGGCACCAAAACATGTCCATTCAATAACTAACTGCATGCATCAAGAAAGCATAGTAGATATCGTCATAACTAAGTAATACTGGAAGAAAAATAAGATCTGCATCTCACTATCAGTACCTTCTTTTTGTTAACTAAAATGAATCCTTAATTTAATTCCTATTAATTATCTCATTGTCATTTCATGGATAAGAATTAAGATTTTACAAGTTAGAATCTTGGGAACTGGACTGGCTCGATAGGTAGCACACTCGCCTCTGAGCTGGAAAACCTTGGGTTCCAGTTTCATTCCAGGACTTGATGGCTACAAAAGAATCTAGCTATTGATACAAGTCTGTGTGTATTTCTGCTGATCACCAGACTTGGTAAATAGGTGAGCTATTAGAAGGAAAAGCATCCATTTGTAAATCCATTGGTTAAATAAAATAATGATGGGTGAAGTGATCAACTAACCTTGTGCCAACTCCATGTAACACCAGGAACTCCTGAAACTGGAAAGAAAAATACAATGAACAGCTAAAAATAGCTAAAAGTAGTCAATGTCCTTCAGTCTTTAACTTTAATCAGAATTCAGTCTTTCATCAGAATTTATCCCTTGGAGTTGTTTACTTCCTAGCTGGAGCTTTTTTTTTAAAGTGAGGAATGAGGTAGTCTGTGCCTAAAATGTGCCTAAAATCTTTCCATTTTATGAAACCTGTTTAATGCCTTACATGGAGTAACTGTGTAAGACTCCAATCATGAAAGTAGTTCGATTAAAGTTCTTGTGACACAGTGGTAAATCCCTACCTCTGAGCTAGGAGATAGGGGTTCAAGTTCCACCTGTGCCAAAGATGTGTAGTAGATCTCTGAGACAATTGTCTAGAAAATATCTAAAATTAGTCTCAAGGAACATTCTAACAAAAAGGGTATAAGGTTTCTGGATTAAGATTAAACTATTAAAATATTGTATGTCAGCTCTGTCAACATATTATGAATGTTAGTTTCTGACAGAACCATCTCGAATATCTTGAATAGATTGGTCTCTACATTTTAAGGTTACTCATAACTTTCCTTTCATGTTGATGGGGCTCTGTCTGAACTGTACAGTTCACTATCAGAAGGTTATAGTTTCATTTTCCTCAATCAAAGGACTTTCTTTGCTAACGCCACAACACTCATCTCTGTGTCAAGTTTCAAATTTGTTGGATGGCTGCTAACCTGTGAGTTCTATGTCATATCTGATATAGATGAGACATCTACTGTTATTGTTGTGGGAAAACTCACTAGCCTTGGAATCAGAGTCGGGGTTCAACGACAGAGTTTATTGTGCAAGGAAATACCGGAGCTCCGGGAAGAGAAAGATACCAACAGCACAGTGGTCAGCTGCGATTCTTCTCTCAACATGGAGCACATGTCAAGATACTTTTATACATTTTGTGATATAATAGGTCAGGGATGTTTCTGTAGCATAGTTTGTTTATTGTAAACATTGCAGAACCGTTGATAGTTTCGATATAGTCATTGTCGGCTCCAGCGCAGCCTTTGTTAATTTCAGCGCAGTTTGTTGTTAGTTTCAGCACAGACATTGTCTGTTTCAATGTCTGCGCAGATGTTCATTGCTGTAGTAATGGGTGCTAATCACTCTTCCTGCGAAGGATGATTACTGGCTATGAGCACTTTGTATTGAATCTGTATCAAAGAGTTAGCATTTCTATTAAAGGTGTTGGCTGGACCCAGACACTTTGGTGTGCAGTATACGCTACATGTATGTATTCTCTCTCCCACTCACCTTAAACTAATCAACTAGGTTGTGAGTGCATCATGCTGGCATTCTCGTAGCCCCAGGCAGTATCTATGTTTGCTCTGGTGTCTCACACCATATTGTGGTCTGGTGACCATCTTGTGTGTCAAGTGGCCAACATGTGGCTCAGTGGCCATCATGTGTGTCTGTGTGCCTAGTGTTACCCTGACCCGTGGTATCTCCCACTTCACTACCCCCTTTGTAGTCAAGGGGGCAACTTTGGAGATCTCCCATAGGTTACCCAATTTACATGTAGACGTAGATCCTCTCTAGGAGCTCCTCCTCCTGAGAGATATCATGGAGTGCTAATGTCGTTGGGGGCTCTTCCATGGCGACACTCACTGCTGGTACAGTTCTCATCAGTAGCGCCTTACAACAGAGCTTTTAACACCTGAGGCCCACACAGAATACCAGCATGAGTGCAATGAGGAGAACTATTCCATATGCCAAATAGTGCCCCCAAGATTTACCTAAGAACCAGTTTAGCTAGCTGTCTGTGATTGTGGCTCCCTGTCCAAAATTATCTCGCTGGTCTCGCTTGATGGCTTCTGTAATGTTATCAGAGGCATCAATAACATGGGTGATACAATTGTCACCAATGATTTTACAAACTCCACCTTGCTTTGCTAATTAATAATCCACTGCGTAATGTGTCTACTGTGTGTAGAGTCTGAGTTCAGCCAGCTCTGTATTAATTGCTTCCAGCGCTTTTGAGGTATTATTGCCTAAGATAGCCAGGCCATATACAAGGTAATTTCGGTTTTAGTGATGATGATCCCTGCTGTGCCCCCCCAACCCAAAGATAGAGATCTTAAGAATTCATATCCCAATGATGACCCCAAAGTGGTGGGCACCTTCCAGTCAGCACAGAGCTCCTGGCTGATGGAGTGGGTCACTATCCTTTTCCGAACATGTCCCCCGCCGGGGCATGGTACAGGAAGGGGTGCAAATGTCCCCACTGTAAATAGGTTTGGGAGGTGTGGGGTGTCTGTTGCATAAGTTCCCTTAAATAGAAAAACAAACCCCTTCGCCGCTCGGTAACGTACATTGTCCTGTCCTTCCATCTGTCTGTCCACCCATGTTGCCCTTGATTCCCTGGGTGCCTCCCCAGCTCCTAAGTGTTGAATGGGTATGTCCGTGTGGCAGAGCTGACATGGGTGCCATTTCACTGACCACATATGAATTGTCTGTCTGTGGTCACATTCAAGCACACTTGCTCCCTGCAGGTGCAGGTAAACTGTCCCGTGGTGACTGTACAGTGCTGATAAGTGCACTGTATCTGGACGCATGAGTCATTTTTGGGAACCAGGGCATAAAAGCAAACCCATCCCTCTCCTGTGAAACAGAATGTGTAATTACTGGGTATTAAATGGGTCTTCCTTTCCCTTGGCTGGGGGAACCCAGTTCCCTGTGTTTTGCACCTGTACTAGGGTGTGTTTAGTGTGGAGAATGACATTCCCTGTCATTACTATGGGCTCTCTATCCCTAATAGTCCTCTGGCCCAAGCAGCACAGTTTGAGGCTGCTATGCATCTGGGCAACCTGGTGACTACTGGCTCTTCTGTAGTTGAGTCGTACCCTACGGGCCTTCTCCTGCTACCGTGGTCTTGGGTGACCACTGTGGAGTAAATTCCTCCCACATTATTACAGTGGATGTGAAAATCCTCGCTGGGATCCGGCAGCCCTCGCCCGGGGGCTGATACGAGTCGGGTTTTAAGTCCTACTGTTCTGGCCCCCAGGTTATAGGTTCCAAGGCGGGCTTGCTTCCTTTAATTAATCTCTGGATTGGTTAGCCAATTTTGCGAACTCGGGTATAAAGGTCCGATTGTAGTTGAATAGCCCCAAGACCTTTCTGACTTCCGTGACAGTGGCAGGTCGTGGCATCTGTTGGATTGCCTTCTTCCTGTCGTTAGGCAGTTCTTTGAGTCCCTGGGATCTAAGGTGCCCCAGGTCTAAGACTTGTGTTTCGCCAATTTGCACCTTCATGCAGCTAACTTTTAACCCTATGTTTGCCAATTAATACTAGACATAAAGCTTCCTGGTGTCCTGATTCGGACTCTGAGACACTTAGGATATCATTTACATATTGGAGGGCAGTGCTACCCTCTGGTAAATCTATTTTCTTCAGAATGTCGCTCATCACCCTGTGAAAAATAATGGAGCTGTTGTGAAACCCTTGTGGCAGGCAAGTCCACGCATACTGCGCATACTTACTGTAAAAGTGAATTTATTCTGGGACTCAGGGTGTAACGGGATAGAACAGAATTCATTGGCTATGTATAAAACAGTAAAAATCCTGTGTTCAGGGGCCATGCCGTTTAAAATGGTGGAGAGGTCTGCTACAATGGGATGCAATTTTGGGGGTGACCTTATTTAACCCTGTATAATCAATGGTGAGCCTATAACTCCCATTAGGCATTATTACTGGCCACATTGGGGAATTAATTGTACTTGTGGTGGCTTTCAGGATTCCCTGTTTCACTAATCCTTTCACTATCTCCACAACTGCTTTTCCTGCTTCAGGTTTTGTTGGGTATTGCTGGTGGGGTTTATGCTCCGAACCGGGAACCCTTACCCAATGTTAACTAGACCTGTGTTTTAGATTAGATTAGATTAAATTACTTTACAGTGTGGAAACAGGCCCTTCAGCCCAACAAGTCCACACCGACCCGCCGAAGCTCAACCCACCCATACCCCTACATTTACCCCTCACCTAACACTACGGACAATTTAGCATTGCCAATTCACCTGACCTGCACATCTTTGGACTGTGGGAGGAAACCGGAGCACCTGGAGGAAACCCATGCAGACACAGGGAGAATGTGCAAACTCCACACAGTCAGTCGCCTGAGGCGGGAATTGAACCCAGGTCTCTGGCGCTGTGAGATTTCTGCTCATGCTCAGGTGCAGATGGCTCCAAATCCCCCTTTTCGAGGTTCCAGTCCCTACTGGTGGCTGTAGCCACTTTATAGTTTCAAGGTGACTTGTAAGTTTCCCAATCTCAGTCTTTCAACCGTCTTGTCTGGACCAAATCAACTTCCCTTTTGCACAATCGTTTAGAACATTGTATTCTCTCATGAGATCATTGCCCATTATGGTGCCCTTGTTATCTTGGCATACATAGAATTTCATGGGGTTATATACATTGTTTACTTCTATGAGGGTAGTTTTGCTTAGGTAAGCTGGTGTTTTATCCCCTTCTACCCCAGTTAAGTGAATCATTTTATTTGTGTGGGGTAAAGATAAATTTGGATACAGCCGCTTCTGTGTCTACCAGCATTTCACATTTCCTCCCTCCTATTACTGCGGGTACGTAAATGCTCCCCTTTCCCTTACCCTCATGAATGGGGGCAGCTGGTTGTCTGCTCTGCTGACCTCAGGATTCCTGTGGTTGAGCGGTGTTCCAGGTAGTGTTTGGGGGTGCCCCATGCTTTTCCCAGTGCACTGCTTTTATGTGTCCTATTCTGTTGCAATGACTGCTGTATTTTGCATTGTTTCCTGCTCTATTCCTTGCTTGTGGGCTGCTACATTCTCTAGCAAAGTGTCCTTGTCTGTCACGGTTGTGGAAGGATAATTTTATTCTGCTCTCGCTTCCATTCCGGGAGGCTGCTTTGTCAGGTCTTGCCTTTATCTCAGGAGCTTCTGCCTCCTGCATCCTGCTAGCCCACTCAACTAGATCATCATAATCCTGGGACATTATTACTCCCATTTTCAGGATGGCTTGGTGGGCGCTAGAGAGCCCATCTCTAAAAGCTTGGATGAATGCCCAGTTTCCCCAATCTGGGTTTGCTTGCCCTGACCATTCCTGATAGACCCTAAATAATTGTTCCCCATATTCAGAGGCTCCTTCCCCTTTAAACTGCTTCATGGTTATGATCTTGCTTCAGTTCATGGGAGCATTTCCTAGCAGCCTCTGGATTTCTTCTTTAAAATCAACGAAGGGGTCTGCTGGGCTTCTATCTCAGCTGTAAGGGCAACAGCATGTGTCCACAGATCTCCCCCAAACTCTCGGGCTGCTGTGGCATCGGATCCGCCAGCTACCTGTCTCCACTTGTCCGCTGGGCAAGCTGCCAGGGCCAGCTTGTGTATGTCTCTCAGGTGTAATTGGTGCCTGACCCATACATTATCCAGCTCTTCCCAGAACTTGGTGTTTGTGCTCCGGGGCTGTAATTTGCCCAGGGAGGTGATAATTTGCTGCCTCTCCCCTGTGGTGAAGGGTTTATAATTTGTTTTGTGCTGTGAGTCTGTTCCTCCTCTGGTAATGGACACTAAGTTTTCCTTGCACGGTTTGTCCAATAGAGGGAGCAGTTGGTCCCTGCTGGAGAGAGTCAATCTCCCTTTCCTCCTGTACTTTTTCTCATCTTTGTTCTAGCTCCATTATCCTATCCTCCAGCTCCTCAATTCGTTCTTGCCTTTTCTTCACCTGCCAGTTGTTCAATTAGGTCTGCTAATTGGTACACGAACATTACCCGTATCTTTTTAGTTTAATTTGTTTTTGTTTATTTATCCACACTCTCTGTTGTGCTAATGTCTGGGATGGATCCCAACTACTTTTCTTCATTTGCTCTGTCAACCCTAGTCTGTCTGCTTTGGATTTCTCAGTAAGGGAGCCTGCAGTGTCGCCCTTAAAACTTCAATCTGCCATTTAGGAGATTGTGTACCCCCGGATACCACCAACAATAAAGTATTCCTAAGCAGTGGGGACTTCTCTACCCCCTGGCCAATAATACTGTCCCAGTACTGTTCGTATGGCTTTAGCAGCTCCTAGCAAGGTGTGCTCTCTACCAGTGGGACTCCTCTACCCTCCTGGCCACCACTACTAGTTGATACCTACTGGTCGGCTGAGAATGCTGGCCCAATAGGGTGTGCTCTCTACCGGGAGTCCTCTTCCCTCCCAGTTACCTCTACTGACCCAACACCTCCCGATAGGCCCAGAAACCTACATCTAGCCTGGTGTGCCCTCTACCAGTTGGACTCTTTATCCTCCCGATCACCGCCACTATTCAAGCTCTGTCGTTCTTCTATGGTCTGACAGGGTATCACACTTACTCACGATGTCCATGCTCCCCACTTTGGTAACATGCGTTCCACTGAGGTTTGGCCCTTGTTCAGAGTGATTAGCTCCTTTTCCACACCATATTGAGAATTACCAATACAAACAGTACCCAACTTTTAACTTTAACTGGATTCTGCATCCCTCCAGACCTCCCCCTCTCTGAGGATGAAAGATTAGTCCTCAGCAGAGGCCTCACCTTCATCCCCCTACACTCCCAGATTAACGAATTCAACACGCGGCGAGACATCAAGCATTTCTTCCGCCACCTTCGCCTCCGTGCCTACTTCTTCAACCAGGATTCCCGCCCACCCTCTGACGACCCCTTCTCCTGCCTCCAACACACCCCATCCACCTGAACACCCCGTGCTGGCCTCTTACCCGCCCTCGATCTCTTCATAGGCAACTGCCGCCGCGACATTGACCGTCTCAACCTGTCCACCCCTCTCACCCACTCTAACCTCTCACCCTTGCAACGTGCAGCCCTCCACTCGCTCCGCTCCAACCCCAACCTCACCGTCAAACTGGCAGACAAGGGAGGCGCGGTGGTAGTTTGGCGCACCGATCTTTATATTGCTGAGGCTAAACGCCAGCTCGCGGACACCTCCTCCTACTGCCCTCTTGACCATGACCCCACCTCCCACCACCAAACCATCATCTCCCAGACCATCCATAACCTTATCACCTCAGGGGATCTCCCATCCACCTCCTCCAACCTCATAGTCCCACAACCCCGCACTGCCCATTTTTACCGCCTGCCCAAAATTCACAAACCTGACTGCCCCGGCCGACCCATTGTTTCAGCTTGCTCCTGCCCCACCGAACTCATTTCTGCATACCTTGACACAGTCCTGTCCCCCTTAGTCCAAGAATTCCCAACATACGTTCAGGACACCACCCACGCCCTCCACCTCCTCCATGATTTTCGCTTCCCTGGCCCCCAACGCCTTATCTTCACCATGGACACCCAGTCCCTATACACCTCCATCCCCCATCACGAAGGCCTCAAAGCCCTCCGCTTCTTCCTTTCCCACCGAACCAACCAGTACCCTTCCACTGACACTCTCCTTCGACTGACTGAACTGGTCCTCACTCTGAACAACTTCTTTTTCCAATCCTCCCACTTCCTCCAAACCAAAGGAGTAGCTATGGGCACCTGCATGGGCCCCAGTTATGCCTGTTTCTTCGTTGGATATGTGGAACAGTCCATCTTCCGCAGTTACACTGGCACCACCCCCCACTTTTTCCTCCGCTACATTGATGACTGAATCGGTGCTATCTCGTGCTCCCACAAGGAGGTTGAACAGTTTACTAACTTTACTAACACCCTCCACCCCGACCTCAAATTTACCTGGACCATCTCAGACTCCTCCCTCCCCTTCCTAGACCTCTTCATTTCTATCTCGGGCGATCGACTCAACACGGACGTTTACTATAAACCGACTGACTCCCACAGCTACCTAGATTACACCTCCTCCCACCCTGCCCCCTGTAAAAACGCCTTCCCATATTCCCAATTCCTTCGCCTTTGCCGCATCTGCTCCCAGGAGGACCAATTCCAATACCGAACAACCCAGATGGCCTCCTTCTTCAAAGACCACAATTTCCCCTCAGAGATGGTTGATGATGCTCTCCACCGCATCTCCTCCACTTCCCGCTTCTCTGCCCTTGAACCCTGCCCCTCCCACTGGTCCTCACCTACCACCCCACCAACCTCCAGATACATCGTATCATCCTTCGTCATTTCCGCCACCTCCAAACAGACCCCACCACCAAGGATATATTACCCTCCCCACCCCTATCAGCGTTCCGGAAAGACCACTCCCTCCGCGACTCCCTCATCAGATCCACGCCCCCCACCAACCCAACCTCCTCTCCCAGACCTTCCCCTGCAACCGCAAGAAATGCAAAACTTGCGCCCACACCTCCCCCCTCACTTCTCTCCAAGGCCCCAAGGGATCCTTCCATATCCATAAGAAATTCACCTGCACCTCCACACACATCATTTACTGCATCCGCTGCACACGATGTGGCCTTCTATACATTGGGGAGACAGGCCGCCTACTTGCGGAACGTTTCAGAGAACACATCTGGGACACCCGCACCAGCCAACCCACCTGCCCCGTGGCTGAACACTTTTAACTCCCCCTCCCACTCCGCCAAGGACATGCAGGTCCTTGGCCTCCTCCATCGCCAGACCCTGGCCACACGACACCTGGAGCAAGAGCGCCTCATCTTCTGCCTAGGAACCCTCCAACCACAAGGGATGAATGCAGATTTCTCCAGCTTTCTCATTTCCCCTCCCCCCACCTTTTCTCAGTCCCAACCCTCAGACCTAGCACCGCCTTCTTCACCTGCAATCTTCTTCCCGACCTCTCCGCCCCCACCCCGTCCCCGGCCTATCCCCCTCACCTTAACCTCCTTCCACCTATCATATTCCCAGTGCCCCTCCCCCAAGTCCCTCCTCCCAACCTTTTACCTTAGCCTGCTTGGCACACCCTCCTCATTCCTGAAGAAGGGCTTATGCCTGAAATGTCGATTCTCCTGTTCCTTTGATGCTGCCTGACCTGCTGTGCTTTTCCAGCAACACATTTTTAAGCTCTGATCTCCAGCATCTGCAGTCCTCACTTCCTCCTTATAACAGTTAATACAGTTAACACTTATTCTTCACAAGGTAAAAACAATAACTGCAGATGCTGGAAAGCAAATACTGGATTAGTGGTGCTGGAAGAGCACAGCAGTTCAGGCAGCATCCAACGAGCAGCGAAATCGACGTTTCTGGCAAAAGCCTGATGAAGGGCTTTTGCCCGAAACATCGATTTTGCTGCTCGTTGGATGCTGCCTGAACTGCTGTGCTCTTCCAGCACTACTAGTCCAGTACTTATTCTCCACAGACAAGCACTTAAAATGTTTTTTTTTAACTCAGTACTGTAGAAAGTTAGACATTACAATCACTATATCTTTCAAACTGTGTCTTTAGCCCAGTCTGACTCTTCCCGTTTGCAGGTACAAATTGGTTCTTACCCTAGCTCTGGCTTCCTGATCGTGGCCTTTGACTAGGACACCAAAAATCCTGCTCTCAGTGCCAGTTGTTGTGGGGAAAATCACCAGCCTCAGAGTCAGAGTCGGTGTTCAATGACAGAGTTTATTGTACAAAGAAATACCGGTGCTCTGGGGAGAGAAAGACACCAATAGCCCAGTGGTCAGCAGCGATTCTTCTCTCAACCTGGAGCACATGTCAAGATACCTTTATAATTAATAGGTCAGTGATGAGGTTATTGTTTCTGTAACATAATTTGTTTGTTGTCAACATTGCAGAATCGTTTCAATGCAGTCATTGTCAGCTCCAGCGCAACTTTTGTTGATTTCAGCGCGGTTGTTGTAGGTTTCAGTGCAGACATTGTCAATTTCAATGTCTACGTGAATGTCCATTGCTGTAGTAATGGGTGCTAATCCCTCTTCCTGAGAAGGACCATTACTGCAGCCCTGGCTATTAGCACTTTGTGTTGAGTCCATATCAGATAGCATTTCTATCAAAGGTGTTGGCTGGACCCAGACACTTCGGCAGGCAGTATATGCTACTCATATGTATTCTCTCCCGCACCCACCTTAAACTAATCAACTAGGTTGTGAGTGCATTGTGCTGGCATTCTGGTGGCCCCATGCAGTATCTATGTTTGCTTTGCTGTCTCTCTTCATATTGTGGTCCAGTAGCCATGTATGCCAAATATCCAATTTATGGCACAGTGGCCATCTTGTGTGCCTAGTGTCACACTGCCCTGTGCCATCTCCCACTTCATTATAATCAGTTCCTGGATGAGGTTTCCCAATTGATTATGGTTCTAGATGGGGTGCTCCAAGTTGTCAAACTCCAAGGTGAGGAGGGTTGAATTGGCTTCCCTTCATTGTTCACTTGCACTTGGTTAACTGCAATAAATGAGAGTCCAAAAATGGTTTAAAAAGCCATAATGATCAGTCTAGAGTTCTGTGAAAAGTCGATTATGAGACTTTGTGGCTGTTCTGTTGAGTAGCATGATCAGTGTCAGCAAGCAGTTGATTCTGTGATGTTTGGCCTTGCAGGTCAGCTGAAGGACCTTTATCCTATTTCCTTCAGTGGTTTCACTTGCCTTCTGGCTTCCAGCAAAGAGAAATAAATTTACTCTCTTTGTACCTGCAGTGCAGGGATGATTAGAGATTTTTTTTAACTGTGACCCTCACAGCACACATCTTCAAACATTGGCATTCACAGACCAAGGAGAAAGTGAGGATTGCAGATGCTGGAGAGTCGAAGTTAAACAGTGAGGCACTGGAAAAGCACAGCAGGTCAGGTAGCATCTGAGGAGCAGGAGAGTATGTTTTGTGCATAAACACTCACAGACAAAGGTTGAAACTGGCTTTTAACCCATGTTCTTGAGTATTCTTGAAAGGAAAACCCATGAGCAGGTCCTTCAAGACATGCTCACTATGTAGAATACAAACTGAAGAAGATGTTTTCTTGCTGAGAGGAGGTAATTACATTTTTTTTGCAGTTCTGTTCTTTGAAGTCTCACTCTTTGAAGTTGCTTGGCACCCTACTAAGTGCCATATTACAAGGGTTCACACCAAATCTTTTGATAGTCAGTGCATTCTATGCTTAGAAGTTATATTTGATTTGGGTAAATGTAAGATATTGAATTTTGGTAAAACAACTAAAGGCAAGACTGTATACATTTAAAAGTATGGCCTTAGAAAGTGTTGCAGAATGGAGAGACCTTGTAGTTCAGGGGCATATTTCTTGCATCACATATAGACAGGTTGGTTAAGAAGGTTCTTTAGTATGCTTGCTTACATTGCTCAGACCTTTGAGTAAAGGAGTTCGGATGACATGTTGAAGCCTTAGGGGACATTAGTGAGGTCTCTTCTGGAGTACTGTGTCTAGTTCTGGTTGCTCTGTTATAGGAAGGATATTATTAAGCTGGAGAGGGTTCAGAAAAGATTTGCCAGGATGTTGCTGGCAATGGAAAGTTTGAGTTTAGAGGCTGGATAGCCTTTTTTCACTGGAGCATAGGAAGTTTAGGAGGTGACCTTCTCAAGGTTTATAAAATCATGAGGGATTTAGATAAGTTGAAAGACAGGTGTCTTTTCCCTGGTGTGGAGGGAGGGGGAAGGGGTGGTGGGATTTCAGTAAGAGGAGGCATATTATTAACGTGGTGGAGGAAGACATGAGGGGCAATTCTTTTTACACAGAGAGTGTTACATGTGTGGAATAAACTTCCAGAGGAAGTGATGGATGTGTGTACAGTTACAAAGTTTAAAAGACATTTAGATAAGTATGTGAATTAGAAAAGTTTGGAGAGATTTTGTCAATGATGATGAGCATTTCGCCAAGCTCATCCTGATGCCTCCACTTCTCGCCTTCAAACAATCGCGAAACCTTAAACAGACCATCGTTCACAGCAGACTACCCAGAACTTCAGGACAACAGTGACTGCAATACCACAGAGCCCCGGCCATGGCAACCATGTCAGATCATCAAGAAGCATACTAAAATCGCACGTGGGAACACCACCCACCATGTACATGGCAGACTTGGTCAATGTTGTTGATCTCATATGCTGCAGGCAAGGATGCTCCGAGGCATATTGGTGAGACCATGCAGACACTATGACAATGGACATCATACAACAATTGCCAGACAGGTATGTTCCCTCTAAGTTGGGGAACACTTCAGCGGTCAAGGATATTCAGTCTCCGATCTTAGGGTAAGTGTCCTCCAAGGCAGTCTTTGAGATATGCAACAGTGCAGAACTGCCAAGCAGAAACTGATAGCTAAGTTCCATATCCATGAAGACAATCTGAATTGTGATCTTGGGTTCATATCATGTGATATATGACTCCAACACACTGTTCTGTATCCATTACATTTTCCTTACTGTCTTGTTTTGACACCATCACCTTGATAAATTGATATAATCTCTCACCTTAATTACTTTGTATAGTTTTGGATTACTTGTTACTTTGGTTAGATCCTTGACAGCTACTTTTATACAATCATATTATTCCAGTCATTTGGTTTCTCTCCAGCACCACCTTCCTTTTTTTAAATTATCTTTCTGCCTCATTTAATTGGATTATAGGTCGTCCCTTCACTTGTTATTCAGCTACTGACACTTTACTCACACAATCTGACACTTCTGATCACCTGCAGAGACTTATTATTCGACACTCCACTCACATCATTTGTCTGATCTTTTGATGTCTCTACCATTGACTTGCCTGCCTATAAATTTTGTATCTGTGTGCATCTCTCTCACTTCACCTGACAAAGGGGCTATGCTCAGAAAGTTGTGATTTCAAATAAACCTGCTGCGCTATAACCATGTGTCATGGTGATATGGGCCAAGCGTAGGGAGGTGGGACTAGTTTAATTTGGGATTATGGTCGGCATTGATTGCTTGGATTGTAGGGACTATTCCTGTATGGTAGGTCTCTATGACTTATGACTCAATTATCAGCTAGGGTACCTTGCATGCCTTGTTTAAAAAGCCATATCTAGTTCAAAAGTTCAGTATGTTAATAAGTATTTTGGGGTGCTGCTCTGCTCCCATGACATTAGAATCCCTAGGAAAGATTAATTCAAACATTCCAAAGGTCTGGCATATCCTTATATAATGGTATTCATTCTAATGGAAGTCAATCTTTTGTTATATGTTTGCTTCCACAGATGCCTTCCGTAAGATGTTAACCTGTATGTGTATGTTAGCAATTCCGTGGTTCAGTAGTTATTTTTGACTTTTGTACATTCTGTGGAAAAGTCCCATTTTCTTACAAAAGTTGCATTGGTTTGATAAAGCTGGACATTGTGACTGTTAATATAGTTTTTAAAAACCAAACCCGAGCCATCAGCATATTTTAGTGGAGCGAGAAATTTTAGTCTGTGCATTTTTTTGCCACTGGAGGTGTTTCAATCCCATTTTTGCAAAAACTGAGTTACAGGCCAGCTTAACCTGAGTATCATGGAATGTTGTTTTGAGAGTGTGCAAAACTGCTCATGAACAGGATGAGAAAGAATGAGATTCTTATCTTCCAATCCGTGGAATATGAATTTCTTTCAGCAACAGCTCTGAGTTCTGGAAATGAGGAAGTTGGAACTAAGTGCCATTTACATCCCGTGATATCCCAAACTGACATTTTAACATGTGCGCCTAGGTGTATGTGCATACTACTCTCCCTCACCTCCAGGAGGTTTTTGAGATCTGTATCAGAAAGGTTTTAGACTTCCTTTCATTTTTCAGTGTGCCATATTCTTTTGGTTTGGTTACTTTGAGTGGTTACTTCACTTCTTTTGGTCAGAATTCTTCAAAATTTTATGTGGAGAAATAATAGAAAGCAGTCTGAGCTCAAATGGGTGATCCAAGTACTGTTAATCTTTTCATCCTTTTGTTATGTAATCAGCTATTGATCTGTGTGGACTGAACTGACTTTTTAAAGGTTAACTCTCATTTATATCTACTCTAATTAATTAAACTAATGTACCACAAGATATGCATGAATATTTATGCCAATGTATATACCACATAGCTGACTAAGCAAATTGACTCAAAATCATTATCCATACTTTCAAATTCCTCCACAATCTTCCCTCAGTTCTTTCAACCATATATCCCTGCTCATATAGTATACTTCTATTTCTAAGCACCTGATCGTCTCTTTAGGTAGATTACTTCTGTGATTTAGCATCTGTACTATTATTCATTCTCTTATGAATCTACTGTTTGTTCATTATTAAGTACATAGAGATTGTATTTAAAACAGAAATAGAAATTGTTGTGGAATTTCCAAATATTTAAATGTCTTTCCTAATTCCTCTACAGGCTCAAAAGAAAATTGTTGCCATGGAAGTTGAATTGCAAGCACTAGCACAGTCAGCTGCTCTATTTGAAGTTTCTGTTCCTGATTGCAAACAGTTAAAAGCCTGCCGCAAAGAAATAGTATTATTGAAAGATCTGTGGGACATGGTTATCCTTGTAAGTTTTGATAATTATTCAATTTCAGATTTACAATTTTAATCATGATATAATTGGACAGACTGATCATTAGTAAGCGCAATTTCTTCATGACGAGGTAGAGGTAGATGAATATTTTCAATGTAGATGCTCTGTCAAAGAATTTAACTGAGTGGCTTTTGGAGTAGAACATCAATCATATGCACAAAGCTGGTGCCTTGTGCTGGGACTTACTAAGATGAGGACAAGAGATATACTATCACTTGGGCCCATGTTTTCATCAGCACTTCATTCTTTGGCTGCCCAGTTTTCTATTAACGTAAGAGTGAAGAAACAGATAATATAGTGTGCAAAATAAATAAGTGGCTATTAATGGCAGTTACTCTTTGTTGAATGTAATGTTTGAGGATAAGATTTCGTTGATAAAGGACACAAAATAGCAAATAACACTGCAGAAATTGTCCAATACCTTGCCCATTTAAACAACCAATATCCAAGATGGATGGAAGCTAAGTATGAATTCGCCCCCAAAAGTAGCCAAATTATCAAAGAATATTCAATTGCAGGGGTAACCTATTAGAGAAGTCACCCTCATAATTGGATCAGTAAGAATCCATGAGGAGCTACCTCTCTAATCAGAGATAGGTTCGCTCTTATGCTTGCTCATAATGTACCTATCAGAAACAAACAAATGAGGGAAGCCTATGATTGGAAGAGCAGTCAGAAGCTGAGTGATGGAAGTGAACAAATCAAGAAGGACTACAGTAATTCAGGCTACAGTAATAGAGACCTATAGCACAGAAAAAGGCCTTTAGCCCATTGAGTTTCTGCCAATCAAAGTCAAGCACATAAACTATTCTAATGTATTTTCCAGCATTTGGTTCATTGACTTGTATAAATTGGCATGGCAAAAATACATCTAAATAGTTCTTAAATACTTCTTATGGGGGTTTGTGCCTCTACCACACTTATAGCCAGTAAGTTCCAGATTCCCACCACCCTCTCGGTGAAAAGAAAATTCTCACATTCTCTCTAAATTTCCTGTCCCTTACCTTAAATCACTGACCACAGTCATTGATCCTTCCACCAAGGGGAGAGGTTTCTTCTCATCTGATTGTCTATGACACACATTATTTTGTACATCTCAGTCATGTCCCCCCCCTCCCCCACTCAGTTTCATCTGCATCAATGAAAACAGCCCCAATCTATCCAATCTCTCTTTACAACTAAAACTCGTCCTTCCAGGTGGTTCCTTGTTCTTCCAGGTGGTAAATGGTTTGGGATTGGAAGATGTTTTAAGAGTAGTCATGAAGAATTATTGCACTCTATGTTATAAGTGATGCCACTGATGACAAGGGCAGCAGATGTATATGAACACCAGTATCTGCAAGTTCCACTCCAGTACGCTGGTTTTCCTCAGATATATATTCCTATTCCTTCACTGTCAATCAGTTAAGATCCTGGAGCTCCTTTCCTAACAGCAATGTGGGTATACCCATATCACATAGACTGCAACAATTCAAGAAAGCACCATATCATCACCTTCTCAAGGTTATTTAGGGATAGGCAGTAAACGCTGGCCTAGATAGCAATGGGCACAGCTTGTTTTTGAATATAAAAGCAAAAATCAGTGCCTAGGACTCTGATGACTGGTCAGCACGCACAGTATGACAGAGGCATACTGGTAATGTCATAGGTGGACTGCCAAGGATGTTCCAGTCTCAGATCATTTACATGGCTTGGGTATAAAAATGGTACAGGCTGAAATCCTGCTAGGGACCTGCAAAACATTTGGCATGCAATGTGGAAATTTTAGGTCAAGAGCTTGGGAACTGTGGAGGAGGGATGTGTTTGGATTTGTGAGCTTTTTGCCTCAGATTCTCCATGAGATCCACTGTGCCTCGGTGATAGTGGGAGTCAATGTATAAGGTATGGAACAAAGTGCCAATTAAGCAGCTGTTTTATTTGAGGTAATATCAAGGTTTTTTTGAGTGATGTTAAAATTGAAGCAATTTAGGCAAATGAAAAGTATCTGATCTACAAGACTTGTGCCTTGTAGATGGTGGACAGGTAATGCCACAGAATCCCAAATCTTTGACCATTTCATATAGATACAGTATTTATATGGCTGGTACAGTCAAGTTTCAGATCAATGGCAACCCCAGGACATTGATAGTGGGGATTCAATGATGGTAATACCATTGAATGTCAAGGGGGCTGGTGAAATTCTCTCATTGGAGATGGTGACTACCTTGGAGCTGGTTGTTACACATGTTATTTGTCATTTATTTGCTCAAAACTGAATATTGCCCAGTCCTGCTGCACATGGGCACAGACTGCTTCATATCTGAGAAATGATGGTGCAAGTGGACCTGGCTAAGGTAGCCATCAACTAGTCCAGGCAGTGGGCTGTGGAGTGGGTCATAGTTCCCAACTGCCTTCCTCGTTTTTGAGATTAATCCACAATCAGATGTCTTTGAAGGGGGAGCATACATTGTCCACCAGTATTAAAATAACTCCACAGAGGTCAGTATCCCATCACCAAGTCACCCTTTATTTACATGTGGAGAGTCCTTGATGCTGATTCAGCTTCCTCAGAGCCAGTTCTCAGATAGAACAAAACCTCTGACACTCCTGTTTATCTTTTTCTTTTCAAGCCTGACATATTCAGTACTAGAATCATTGAATATATATTTTTAATTTAGAACTATAACATTCTTATCAATTAATACTGCTACACTCTTTGCTTTATCCTTCTCTGTCATTCCTGAACAACACTCCTGCTTGTCTGTCAGCCAGGGCTCCTTGAATGGACCAGATTAACAGTCTAATTCGGGGAACTCATATTCAATGAGATCTACCTGGTTGACCTCATTACAATCACAAGTATCTTCAAAGCTTTGAAGGAGAGCTGGGTATCATGGGGGCTGGAGTGCATTATTTCCTCATAACATTATTTTGATTTAGTTCCTTTCCTTGGTTCCTTTTGATCTTTTGTTATTATCTCATTGCTGCTGGACAGTGTTTGTAATTTGTTAATTGGCAAATTCCGTAATTTGGTGATGGATTTATTTATCTTTATAAATAAAGAAACATTAGTCTTATTAGGGCTTTTGTGGTGCAATGGTAGTGTCCATACCTCTGGGCTAGTAAGTTCAAGCTTGCATCTCATTTCCCTGGAGGTGCAAATTAACATGTTCAAAATGGTGGATAAAGATAATTAAACAAAATCTCATGAGAACTCTTATGTTGCAGTGAAAATGTGATTTATCTGCACATTATCAATAGTTCAGCAGTTTCAGAGATCCAGAGTTAACAGTTCGAATGTATGACTCTCACAAAGGTCAACTGTCTGTTTTTTTGGCCAAACCTTCTCAAAACCTAACTTTAACTTTTTACTAAGTTTATTTAGTACAGCTATTTTTCTCTCTGAAAAATGTAACAAATACATTCCTATTTTCACAAATTATCTCCATTATACAGGTTAGCCTAACCATTGAAGATTGGAAGACCACCAAATGGAAAAACATTAGTGTGGAGAACATGGATGCAGATTGTAAGAAGTTTGTGAAAGACTTGAGAAGTATGGATAAAGAGATAAGGGCATGGGATGTTTATTCTGGTTTAGACAACTTAATAAAGAACACAATGACTTCATTGAAAGCTGTAAGTGAATTGCAGAACCCAGCTATAAGGGAACGTCACTGGCAACAACTCATGCAGGCAACAAAGGTACCAAACATTGGGGCATATTTTGTTTATTTAAATATAAATGCAGAAAGTGTGGCCTACAATTTCCAGTCACACATTGCTCACTTGAGTCATTTAGAGCACTGGATATCCTGGGATGCAATCTGACAGTTTTGTGCACTCCTGTCTTATTTTTCTTCTCTTTAGCTTTGGTGATTTGAAAACAGAATCAAGCTGAATACTATTACAAAATTTAATAATTCTTATTTGGCATTAATAACCTTATTTTAGGAAGTGGATGAGGCCTTTAGAGTACTTTCAATTCATTCCAAATATTAACTGAGGCTTTTCAATGGCATAAAGTAATAAGGAATTTCTAGAGTAAACCTTGGAACTCCTAATGTCTTTTATTGCTGAAGTTCTAAATGGGCAGGAATCTCAGCACTGCCAACACCCAGTTGTAATCCTGCATGCACTATGTGTGTAAATTTGACTCTGCCCTGTTGAGTTCCAGGACTTTTGAGACCAGTCTGTAGTTAGATTGTATGAGAAAATCTGAAGTGTTGTTTGATATTCTCATCTGCTGTGCCTTTGGCTAAAAAGAGGAAAAGTTCAGCTGAGCTTCTGTTCCATTTTTTCACATTTGGTGGTTCCACTAAGAAAACTATTTTGGAAGGACAGGATTACAATTCCAGTCAGGTAGAAGAGGACACTTGCAACTGAAAAAGTACATCACTGTACTCAATGTATTGAGAAATGGAAAGGAAATTGACTTTTAAAAGGAAGATGAATTTGATTTTAAAAAGTGTAGAGAAAATATGAAATTATTTACTTCCTTTTATTGTTTTGTAGGTCAATTTTGTGATGTCAGACGAAACAACTCTCGCAGATTTATTGAGTCTGCAATTGCATAACTTTGAAGATGAAGTACGTAACATTGTCGATAAATCTGTAAAAGAGTCTGGAATGGAGAAGGTATTTAATGCATTAATTAGCTGGAGAAAGAAAATCCTTTGAATACTTAGAACTTTCCATTTTCACCAGTAGGCTCATCACGCAATAAGGGCAGATTTTTGGAATTTGCACGTTCAACAGATAGAAAATCCAATAGGATTCAGTCGCATTTCCCTGTGAATTCTTAAATTATGCATCTGGTCAAAGTTTTACATTGGGAATGCTGATTTTTAATAACTATTTTTATAATTAACTATTACATAAAAGTAACTCTCCCAAAATTGATCTGGACGTGATCTGTGAGAAAACAGTGCCCATTTATCTGCAACATCAGGAGCACAGATCAACATTTCTAAGGCCATCAGTGAGACATCAGAATGTTGTGTTGCCTTCCTGGTGCCAGAGTAAAAGATGTCTAGGAGCGGGTGCAAATATTCTGAAAGGGGAGAGTGACAGGCAGGAGGTCATCGTGTGTTTTGTTACCAATGACATACGTAGAAAAAGGGATGAGGTTCTGTAGAGAATATAGGAAATTTAGCAGGACATTAAAAAGTGGGACCTCAAGGGTTGGAAATTCTGGATTACTCCTCGTGTCACATGCTAATGAGAAATAGAATAGGAGAATAGGGCAGAGCTGCTGGTACATGGGGCAAGGATTCACATTTTTGGATTATTGTGATTTCTTCTGAAGTAGAAGTTACTTGTATAAGACGGAACTATTGCATTTGAATTGGGAGGAGACCAATATCCTGCTGGGGAGATTTAGAGTCATAGAGTCATAGTATCATACAGTATGGAAATAAACACTTTGGTCCAACTCGTCCATGCTGACCAGATTTCTTAAATTAATCCAGTCCTCTTTGCCAGTATTTAGCTCATTGCCCTCTAAACCCCTCCTATTCATGAAAGATGCCTTTTAAATGTTGTAATTGTACCAGCTTCCACCACTTCCTCTGGCAGCTCATTCCATACAAGTACTACCCTCTGCATGAAAATGTTGTTCCTCAAGTCCCTTTTATATCTTTCCCCTCTCATCTTAAACCTATATCCTCTAGTTTTGGACTCTTCTACCCTGGGAAAAAGACCTTGGTTATTCACTTTATTCATGCCCCTGATGATTTTACAAACCTCTATAATGTCACCCTTCAGCCACCAATGCTCCGAGGAAAAAATCCCCAGCCTATTCATCTTCTCCCTATAGCTCAAATCCTCCAGTCCCAGCAATATCTTGTAAATCTTTTCTGTGCCCAAACTGATTGTAAAACTTAGGATGGTGTGTTGTTCTCTTGTTGCCAGGGTCAAGGATATCTTGGAGTGCGTACAAATATTCTGAAAGGGGAGGGTGACCAGCAGGAGGTCAGAGTGCATGTTGGTACCAATGACATAAGTAGAGAAAGGGATGAGGTTATGAAGAGAATACAGGAAATTACGCAGGAGCTTAAAAATTAAAAACTCAAGAGTTGGAAATTCTGGATTACTCCCCCTTGCAATGTGCTAGTAAGAAATGGAATAGGAGAATAGGGCAGATGAATGTGTGGCTGAGTTGTTGGGACAAGGATTCACATTTTTAGACTATTGGGATTTCTTCTGAAATAGAAGGTACTTGTGTAAGAAGGAAGGGTTGCACCTTTGGTTCTTTGAAGATCTCCGCTTACAAATTTATGACTGCTCTTTTTTTGAGGAGGGCTATCTGACCTCGTTTCCATTTCCCCTTTTGCTTATCCCTCCTAAGTTCCAAATATTCTTGGATGTTCAGTTCTCAATTTAGTGACCCTATACACAAGTACACATGCTCTGTACATCTCTGTAATGGCAAATAAATTACACTCATTCACCTCAATTTGTGTCTTTAAATTAACAACCTTTTTGCAAATCTAATCTGCATTCAAATGGAGTTTCTTTAATTATGCCTTTTAATAATATTCTCCATTCTGATCCCATTTGATAATTTGCTTCATCTGGATTTTATTTGTGCTTACTATTTTTCTACTTCCTATTAACAGTTTTGCTTCACTCTGAGCTTCTTCTTTGCTTCCTTCCCTGTACCAATTTAGTTTAAATCCTTCGTAACTGCATTATCAAATCCTGTTGTGAGGATGTTAGATACATTTTGTACAGATCCCATCTGCCACAGAATTATGCCCAATGCCTCTGAAATCTGACACCCTTCCTCTTGCTTATACTAGTTCTCCAGCTGCAAATTCAGTTACTCAGTTCTCTTATTCCTATGCTCACTCTTATGGGACTGGGAGAATTTCTCAGATTACTGCTTTTGAGGTACTGCCATTCAATCTTCCTAGCTATCTGAAGTGTGTTTTCAGGACCTCATCCCTCTTTCTACTAAAGTCATTGGTACCAATGTTAACCATGATCTCTGACAGTTCTCCTGCCCCTGAAGACTGTCCTGCATTCCCTGATAGTCTTTAACCTAGCACTAGAAAGGCAATATAATCTTGGTGTCATGTCTGTGGCCACAGAAATGCCTACATGATCCTTTAACTAAAGAATTCCCTATCAATACTGCTCTGCCTCTTTCTTCCTCCCTTCGAGCACAGCCATGATGTAACTGATTTTGCTCTGACTCCACTCCTCCAAGAAATGGTCTCCCTCACCATTATCTGAAATATAAACCAATTACCTGAATAAACAAGATCTTCTCAGGGGACTCCTTACTACTCGCCTGGTTCTCTTAATCTTCCTAGCGGTCACATTCCTCCATGATCTTAAGCTGAGATGTGACTATTTTCCCAAATGTGCTAGTCAAGTAACTCTCAGCCTTGCAGATCATCACAGTGCCTCCAACTTCCACATGAGTTCCAACAACCGCCCACTTCATTACCATGCTATTGCTTGGCTGTGTGTACTGAAGTTATGATGTGTGCATATTTTATTAAAATTAAACATAAAAAATTACAAATTTAAAAGGATGAATTGATTAACTTTAACAAAACAAATGTTTAATTCTGTATTTTACAGGTGTTAGGTCAGCTCGATAACATTTGGAGTGCCATGGAATTTGAACATGAAGTTCATGGCAGGACAGGAATTATGTTATTAAAAGGAAGTGATGAACTAGTAGAGACATTGGAGGACAATCAAGTTCAGTTGCAAAACTTAATAACTTCTAAATATATTGCATATTTCCTCAAAGAGGTCTCAAGCTGGCAGCAAAAGTTGTCTACTGCAGATGCAGTCATTTCAATATGGTTTGAAGTTCAGAGAACTTGGGTTCATCTTGAGAGCATTTTTATTGGTTCTGAAGACATCCGTATGCAGCTGCCCGAGGACAGCAAGCGTTTTGAAGTGATTGATGTTGACTTTAAAGTATGTAGTTTTCACAGCAAAAATTTTAAAACAGTCATTTGTCAGCTATTGTTCTAAATGGATCATTTAAAGGGAGAGGGTGGCATAGTGATACTGTCACTGGTCTAATGACTCAGAAGACTAAATTCAATTCCTTTGGGGATATGGATTCAAATCTGACCATAGCAGCTGTTGGAATATTAATAGAATTTAGAATTAAAAGCTAGTTTTTGGTGATCATGAATTTGTTTTTTTGTTGATAATCCTATCTGGTTCAGTGCAGGTATTTGGTGAAGGAAATCTGAAATCCTTACATTGTCTGCCTACATCTGACTCCCAATCCATTATTGATTCTTTATTGCCAATAACAAGCCATTCATTTCAATCTGGGTTGGGCAACAAATACTGGCATTGACAGTGTTGATGACATCTCATCTAAGAAAAAGGTGACAATATTCCAAAAGCTTGCAATCACAAAATGAATGTTGTCATTTCAATTGTATTAATATTGAAAATGACGGCATATCTCTTTTACTCAAGGAAAGTTCTTATTGGATGCCAACTAATTAATCTGAATTGTAGAGTTTCCTATGCTCCTCTTTCTTTAGCTTCACAGTTGTGAAGAGGTTCTGTTCTTGAGTATGCTCACAGGTCAATTTGTATGCAAGCCAGATCAGAATGCAGGACAGTATAAATGGGAGACGATAGCCTTGTGGTTTCATTGTTACCTGAATTTCTGGATTAATAGTCTAAGGTTCTGGGCACCAGAAAGATGGTGGAATTTGAATTCAATAAAAGTAAAATCTAGAATTAAGTATCTAATGAGGACCATGAATACATTGTCAATTGTTGGACAAATCCATCTGGCTCACTAATATCATTCAGGGAAGGAAATCTGCTGCCCTCACCTGGTCTGGCCCACATGTGATTCCAGATCCACAGCAATGTGGTTGACTTTCAACTGCATTCTGAAATGGCCTAGCAAGTCACTCAGTTGTATCAATTGGGCAGCATGGTGGCTCAGTGGATAACACTACTTTCTTAGAGAACCAGTGATCTGGATTTAATTCTAGCCTTAAATGACTTCCTGTGTGGCATCTGCACATTCTCCCCATGTGTGCATGGGTTTCCTCCCAAAATCCGAAGATATGCAGGTTAGGTGGGTCTGGGTGCCATGCTAAATTGCCTATAGTGTTCAGGAATGTAAAGGCTAGATGGATTAACCATGGAAATGCAGGGTTAGGGTGGTGGATCTGGGCGGAATGCTCTTCAGAGAGGCGGTGTAGACTCATTGGGTTGAATAGCCTGCTTTCACACTGTCAGGAATCTATGATTTTATGAATTGCTACAAAGTCTGAACAAAGAGATGAAACTGATGGACTAGTTGGCATTGGCCTAGGTACCAGAAAAGACAATGGCAGAAACATCTCTGTTGACTCTGTAAAGTCTTTCTTACTAACGTCTGGGGGCTAGTACCAAAATCAGGAGAGTTGTCCCACAGACGAGAGAAGAAGCAGATTGACACAGTCATTCTCATAGACAATGTCCCAGACAAGGCCATCACCACCCTGGGATATGTCCTGTCCCACTGGCAGGTCAGACCCAGCAGAGGTGGCAGCACAATTGTATACAGTCAAGAGGAAGTTGCCCTGGGAGTCCTTAATATTCACTCCAGACCCCATGAGGTGGATGAACCATGCAGTCCTGCAATTATGTTTAAATGAGGATCCCCAGAAGTATGCCATAGTTAATACACATAAGGGTTTGTACCAATGTATGAGACTGAACTTGGGGTATCATCAGCCATTTTTCAGGGGATGATGGAGAACATTTTACAAGGGTCTGCCCCACATTGTCATTTACCTAGGTAATGTACTAATAAGGGAAGACCAATAAATTGTAATGAGAGAACTTGGACATATTTCTTAGACATTTCTCCCAGGTGTGCGTACATTTTATAAAGGAAAAATGTGTGTTCCAGATACCCTAAGTTACCTACTTTGGCTAAAGAGTCGACAAGACCAGGTTACATCCATTGGAAGATAAAGTGAGGGCAATCAATGGTGTCCTGACTCGCACCTCTGTGCTGGAGCTTAGGTCTTTCTTTGGATTAGTGAATTATTCTGAAAGGTTCATATATAACCTGGCTTCAGCCTGCCACTCTTACATCTGTCTTGAAAAAGGGTCAACCTTGGAAATAGTCTTGTAACCAAGATGTAGCTTTTAGGGAAGTGAAGAAGCAGCAATCAATGTCTGAAGAGTTGGCATACAATAATCCCAAGTAAGATCTGGTACTGACATACGATGCCTCCCTGTATGATACCAGTGTAGTGTTGGCTCACGGATGGCTCAATGGAAAGTAATAACTAATTGCATATGCTTCCTGGCTCATTGGGAGTACCAGTATGCCCAGATAAAGAAGGAAGGTTTAGCGGTCATCTTTGGTGTGAGAAAGTTCCACCAATGCCTTCATGGATGTAAATTTGAAATAGTAACGGACCATAAACCCATGCTAAGGCTCCTCAATGAGGACAGGGCCATACCATCAATAACTACAGGTCAAATTCAACAGTGGGCTCATTCTAAGTGTGTACAATTACAAGCTGGAATATTATTCAGGATGCCAAGTAGCAAATGCGGAAGCCTTGAGCCGTCTCCTGCTGGCAGATACATCACCGGTGGTGCTGGCACTGGAAAAGACCATTTTATACTTTCTGGACACTGTTCTGCTCACTGAAGGCAACATCAGACTATGAGCTCAAAATGATCCAGTTCTGGCAATACTAAAACAACTGGTGGTGATAAGGGAAACAAAAGGGCCATCACAACCAGTACTGAAATCTTTCTGGACCCAATGAGACCAGAAAACTGTACAGGATGGCATTTTATTATTGGAGCAAGAGTAATTGTCTTGAATGAAGTCGCTGCCAGATGCTTGCTGAACACTATCAGAGTCATCCAGGGGTGTCCAAAATGAAGATATTGATGAGAAGTTATGTCTGCTGACCAGGACTAGATCCCGCTATAGCTACATTGATGGGCAGTGCCCAAGCTGCTAACAAGGACAAGACTTAACAGAAGCAACTCCCCAGCTTTCATGGGAATGGCTGGATAAACCCTAGACTTGGTTGCACATCAACTATGTGGGCCCTTTCATGGGCTTAACATTCTTTGTCATTGTGGACACCCACTCAAAGTAGTTGCATGTGCAGAAAGTTCATTCATCAAGCATGGGGATGATGATAGAAAAGCCATAAACATCTTTTGCAATAAAGAGGTTCCCAGAAATGTTGGTCATAGACAATAGACCATCGTTTACCAGCAGGGAATTTGAATATTTCCTCATGATGAATGGGATTTGGCATATAAGGACAGCTCCATCACATCCATTGCCCAATGGTCTGATGGGAAAAGGTGTCCATATTTTGAAGGCAGGCTTAAAGTTACAGCCTACAGCTTCACTCGATACCAAACTATCCCAGTTCCTATTTGCCTTTCAAATCACTCCTCATGCAACTACAGGGAAAGTTCCACCAGAATTGCTTCTGGTGAGAAGACTATGCATGAGGTTAAAAATGTGTGTGGCACGGTGACACAGTGGTTAGCACTGCTGCCTCACAGCGCCAGAGACCAGGGTTCAGTTCCTGCCTCAGGCAACTGTCTGTGTGGAGTTTGCACATTCTCCCCGTGTCTGCATGGGTTTCCTCCGGGTGCTCCGGTTTCCTCCACAGTCCAAAAATGTGCAGGTTAGGTGAATTGGCCGTGCTAAATTGCCTGTAGTGTTAGGTGAAGGGGTAAATGTAGGGGAAAGGGTCTGGGTGGGTTGCTCTTCGGAGGGTTGGTGTGAACTTGTTGGGCTGAGGGGCCTGTTTCCACACTGTAAGTAATCTAATCTATCTTCCCAGATTTGGGGAGCAAGGTGAAACAGCACCAGGGACATCAATACTGGACACAATACTCCCCTAAAAGAGGTGGACAATCTACTTCAGGAGATGGAGTTTTGTGTCAAAACCATGGAAATGGCTTTGCAAAGGTAAGAGGCAAATTTGCCACGAGGTCAGGTCCCATGACGTGTAAAGTTTGGTTAGAGGCGGACCTGAACAAGCATGTGGACCATGTACAGGGCAGAAGCAAAACAAACCTGACCCCTCAGAACAGCTGGGAAGCCCATCAGAACCTATGGTTTCTCTCCGTCTCTCTAGTTTCAAAGTAACTTTAGAATCTGAGATGGACACAGAGGATGTTGCAGCCTCAACACCTTTACCACCTGAAGAAGTGGATGAATATCTTCCAAGATTTTGCAGGCACTGCCTGCATCCGAGGGTGAGTTGAAGGAACTGGACCCATAGTGAAAATGTCCCTGGACAGGCTACAAGAAAAAAAAACAGACCTATGTCCCTGGACTTTATTGGGGAGGAACATAGTGATGGTAACCTGGTCAGCAAGGTGTGACACTGATCCAATTAGGGAGCTCTGGCTGACAGATAAAAACAGGAGTGTCAGGGATACTGTTGATCCTGAGAGCAGGCTCTGAGGAAGTTGGAGCAGTGTCAAGTACTACACACATGTAAATAAAGGGTGACTTGGTGAAAGTATACTGGCCTCTGTGGAGTTACTTCACATTGGTCAATGTCAGGTGATCTGCCTGATATCATTGCTTTTGTCAAACCTTGTTGTGGTTAGATACAACTGAGTGGCTTGCTAGATCATTTCAGAGGATATTTAAGAGTCAACCATACGGCAATGCAAATCAGACCAAGGAAGGATGACAGATGTTCCTTCCTTGAAGAGCATTAATGAACCAGATAAGTTTTTTATGACAATCAACAAAGGTTTCATCATTATAATTAAACTGGCATTTTTTTAAAAATTCAGGTTTATGAATTAAGTTTAAATTTCATCATCTTCCCTGGTGACGTGTAAACTGATGCACTAAGAATATTACTCTGAATCTGTGGTTTACAATACTGCTATGCCACCACCTCTCAAGTCTATGGTTCCATGCTTTTTGTCAAACTCCTTTCTTGAATAGAGATTTTACATTTGTCACAATGATTGTTCTCAGTTCATTTCTCCTTTAATCCTTTTGATTTTCATTTATTATTAGAATTTTTTCACAATGAAGAAAGATTCAAAATGCTTGTTTAACATATTTGGTATTTCCTTGCTTTTGATTATAATTTATCATTCACACCCTCTAATGAATCAACCTTTTCTATTCTTCCTTTTTATACTGTTTGAGAAGCTCTTACTGTCTTTTTTTTATTTCTTGACCATTTACTCTCAAATGCTAATTTTCCCATTTTTAAAGTCATCATTGCTGATTTCTAAAATTTTACATCTCTGGTCTGTCACTAATTTGTACAAGGGGTATACCTCTTTCAATTTGAAACCATCATAGATTTAATTTTACTGAGAGATGCTACATCTTTCTCATTGATTTCATCTTCCTCAATGGAATACATTTTTATTGAGAGCTATGGAATAACTTTTCAAATGTCTGTCACTACATTTCCACCTGCTGGGATTGGGAGGAATATGCAACAAGTCAACATCACTGTAAAGCAGACTGAGGTGGTGGGCCTCCATGAGAATGGTGGTGGGAGATAAAAACTGTAGAGAGCCCCTTCAACCTGTTTCTCCTGTTAGAACTGAAATGTGACATAACTGCAAAACAGTTAGTGTTTGGTGGTTATTTCTTCCATGCATCATTTGATTGACCAAATTATTTAAATCAGTTGATGTTATTACTGCTGAAGAATACAGTTAGGAAATTTACTTGTAAAATATTTAACATTTTAATTAATTAAATAGCATCAACTTGGCTGGGCAGGTGATGTGTTGCATCTGTAATACATGGACACTAATGCTGTCCAAGATGAGCACATCTGCAGCAAATATTGTGTGCTTGTGAAAATTAGATTAGATTACTTACAGTGTGGAAACAGGCCCTTCGGCCCAACAAGTCCACACCGCCCCGCCGAAGCGTAACCCACCCATACCCCTACATCTACATCTACCCCTTACCTCACACTACGGGCAATTTAGCATGGCCAATTCACCTGACCTGCACATCTTTGGAGTGTGGGAGGAAACCGGAGCACCCGGAGGAAACCCACGCAGACACGGGGAGAACGTGCAAACTCCACACAGTCAGTCGCCTGAGGCGGGAATTGAACCCGGATCTCAGGCGCTGTGAGGCAGCAGTGCTAACCACTGTGCCACCGTGCCGCCCACCAATTGAGATCAGAGTTGCTGAACTGGTGTCCAAGCTGTGGATATTGTATCACAGTCGGAAGGTGGAGAGTTATCTAATGTTATGGACCAAACCAGACTCCCTCAAAATATTTTAAGAAAGTAGCCTAGACCCTATTTTGTTCCTATTTTAAAGGCAGGTATGAAGTGGGTATTCCAAGTGTGATGCAATTGGTCAAACCATTCAGTTTTAAGCAATACAGAATTTATTTAAACACTACAGTTGGAACACAAACAAAATAATTTAGAATAACCTGACTATTGGAAAACTTGACTGACCTGATACAGCAACTCAACTAACCAACTGTTCCAATACAGTAACATTTCATAAGCACACCCCTTGGCAAAAAGGTAAATTCAAACACAGATTGTTATAGGCAGGAGGGAACAACATTCAGAGTGAGATTTCAGAGAAAATCAGTAGAATCCTTTACTGAAGCTTGCAACACTTCTGGACTCCAACATCTTGTGACTGCTACAACTAAAAGAAAACTAGAAATACCCTGAACTGGGAAAATTGATCATTCCCCTTCCATTGCTAAACTGTTAAACTCCCACAATTGTTGGCACCTCTGCCTTTAAGACCTCTCTTCAAGCTTCTGAACATCTCTTTTATCATCACCTTTTTGTCTTAGTGTCCATTTTTGTCTGAGTACAACCATGTGAAGGATTTTCAGACATTTTTCTATGTCAAAGTGTATATAAATGTAAGCTGTTACTGTTCTTGTTTGTGTTAGATCTTGATTAGCTGTCATTACAAAGCTTACTTTTAAAGCTTTTGTTCCTCATGTGGAAGTGTCCTACAACTATCAAAAGATTTTTGGGAGTTGAGTCTTAAAGTACACTGATGTAGAATCGCCATTTATGAATCTTATTTTGGGAGGTATCCTCTATATTTTGAACAAGAATGACAGAGTAAATGGATAACATAATAAAATCAGATAGATTGTGATTAAACTTGTGCTATTTGTGATGTGAACTTAGCCAAACTGATATTTGAAGGACTAGTCCACTTGAAACATTAAAAATGCCCTGTTGGGTGGCTAATGCACCATTTTGTACTCTGCAGGAAATCATGGCAGATGCAATAAAGACTCCAAATGTTGTGGTAGCAACAAATAAACCTGGTTTGTATGACAGACTGGAAGAGCTACAGGGACGGTTAGTGGCTGCTTTATTTATTTCTTCTTTTATATTACTTTTAAGAGACTATGAACTTGCACTCTCTTCATTCAGCAATAGTCCACAGGACATAGCCATTAAGTGTTTAAGTCCTGCCCTGATTTGCCTTTCCAAAATGCAGCACCTCACATTTATATAAATTAAACAATATCTCCCACTTCTTGGTCCATTGACCCATCTGATCAAGATCCCGTTTACTCTGAGGTAACCTTCCACACTGTTCACTACACCTCCAATGTTGGAGTCATCTGCAAGCTTACTAACCATACCTCCTATGTTCACATCCAAATTATTTATATATATGATGAAAAGCAGTGTACCCACCACCGATCCTTGTGGCACACCACCGGTCACAGTTCTCCAGTTAGAAAAAAACCTTCATCACCAGCCTCTGTCTCCCACATTTAAGCAAGTTTTTTTTTTAACCAAATGGTCAGTTCTCTCTATATTCTATGTCATCTAATCTTCTTAACCAGTCCACCATGAGAAACCTTGCTGAATGCCTTACTGAAGCTTATACAGATCACATCCACTGCTCTGTCCTTATCAATCCTCTTTGTTACTTCTTCAAAGAACTTAATCAAGTTTCTCATGCCCAAAGCCATGTTAACTCTCCCTAATCAGTCTTTGCCTTTCCAAAATACATAGAAACTCATGTCCCTCAGGATTCCCTCCAAAACTTCCCCACCACCAATATCAGACTCACCAATCTATAGTTCCCTGGCTTTTCCTTACTACTTTTCTTAAATAGTGGCACCATGTTAGCCAATCTCCAGTCTTAGAACACCTCTCCTGTGGCCATCGATGATACAAATATTTCAGCAAGGGGCACAGCAATTACTTCCCAAATTTCCTGCCGATATCTAGATACACCTGGTCAAGTCCTGGGGATTTATACACCCTGTGTTTTAAGACATCCAGCATCTCCTCCTCTGTAACATGGGCATTTTTCAAGATGTTGCTATTTATTTCCTCACATCCTCTATCTTCCATATTCTTCTCCACAGCAAACGTTGTGCAAAATATTTGTTTAATATCTCCTCCATCTTCTGTGGTTCCACACATAGGCAGCCTTGCTGAGCTTTAAGTGGCCCTATTCTCTTGTTTGTTACTCTTTTGTCCTTAATGTATTTGTAGAATCCCTTTGGATTCTCCTTAACACTATTTACCAAAGATACCTTATGTTCATTTTTGTCCTCCTGATTTCCCTCTTAAGTATACTTGTACTGCCTTTATACTCTTCTTGGGAATCACTCAATCCCTACTGTCTAGACCTGACATATTCTTCCTTCTTTTCCTTAACCAAAGCTTCACTTTCTTAAGTCATCCAGCACTCTCTACTGCTGTCAGCCTTGCCATTCACCCTAATTGAAACATCCTGTCTCTGGATTCTCATTTAATCATTTTTGAAGGTTTTCCATTTTCTAGCTGTCCCTTTACCTGCAAACATCTGACCCCAATCAACTTTTGAAAGTTCTTGCCTAAAACTGTCAAAATTGACCTTTCTCCAATTTAGAACTTTAACTTTCAGATCTGGTCTATTCCTTTCTATCACTATTTTAAAATAATAGAATTATGGTGACTGGCCCCAAAGTGCTCCCCCACTGACACCTCAATCACCTGCCTGCCCTATTTTCCAAGAGTAGGTCACATTTTACACCTTTTCTGGTACATACATCTACATACTGAATCAGAAAATTTTCCTGTACATACTTAACAAATTCCTCTACATCCAAGCTCTTACCACTATAGCAGTTCCTGTGTATGTTTGGAAAATTAAAATCCCCTCTCATAATCACCCTATTATTCTTCCAGATAACTGAGATCTCCTTACAAATTTGTTTCTCAATTTCCCATTGACTATTGTGGGGTCTATAGTACAATCCTAATAAAATGATCATCTTTTTCTTACTTCTCAGTTTCACTCCAATAACTTCCCTGTATATATTTCCGGGAATATCATCCCCATGTATATCCATAATGTTAACCCTAATCAAAAATACCACTCCCTCTCTCCTTCTATTCTTCCTGCAGCATCTATACCCTGGAACATTAAGCTGCCAGTCTTGTCCATCCCTGAGACATGTCTCTGTAATTGCTTGTATATCCCAGTCCCATGTTCCGAACCATGTTCTGAGTTCATGTGCCTTGCCTGTTAGGCCTCTTGCATTGAAATAAATGCAGTTTCATTTATTGTCATTTAGTTTCATTTATGCAGTCTTACCTTGTTCTCTGCTTCTGTCCTTCTGCCTTCTGATACTGAATCTCTCAATCAGGCATAGAATGCCTTTGAATGAGGGACCCAGCTGGGTACCCACAAGCAAACGTATCAGAGTTTCCTGTTGGTCTCCCAATATAACCATCCCTCAGAGGTAGTGAGATGAGGCTCTTGTGCAGATTCATTGTCCATTTAGCAGCCTCAAGTGGAGATTCAAGAAAACTATTCACTTCATTTCCCACCTGTAACTTAATCAAAGGAAAGGAAGGAAGGTAGCAAGGTCCCCACCTAACTAAGTATCCCATTACCACCAAAATTGCCTTGGGGACAGCACAAGATTTCACCCACAAACATTCTCTCTGTCCACATATATTGTAGCATCTTCAGTTTTTTATTTAGATTTCTAGTACCTTCAGAATTTTTTTTATCAATTCTAACTTCCGATGTTTAGAAAATTCCTTTCTTGTAATTTCAATTTAGTTTAACACTTTGCGAAAAAGCCTTGGCTGAATACCTTGAGACAAAAAGACTGGCCTTTCCTAGATTCTACTTTATATCTTCTGCCGACCTGCTAGATATATTATCTAATGGTAACAATCCTTTAGAGGTGAGGCACTTTGATCTATATTTTCAGTATTATACTGAATAGTTTTGTGGTAATATAAATCTGAATATATAGCTTTTTCAGACAACTAAGTACAGTAAGCAAATATTTTCCATGCAGAATTAGACAGTTGCCAATTTTGTGACTAAAAATTACATTCCACTTTGAAGATCACACTCATTTCTAGTTGCTGTTGTGAAATCAATGGTGTGTTCTTGTCTAAAGTATTCTGAACACTATCTATTTTAATATTGATTTGGAGATGCCGGTGTTGGACTGGAGTGTACAAAGTTAAAAATCACACAACACCAGGTTATAGTCCAACAGGTTTAATTGGAAGCACACTAGCTTTCGGAGCGATGCTCCTTCATCAGGTGATAGTGTATGGGCTCAATCCTAACACCCTTAGTGTTAGGATTGAGCCCTCCACTATCACCTGATGAAGGAGCGTCGCTCCGAAAGCTAGTGTGCTTCCAATTAAACCTGTTTGACTATAACCTGGTGTTGTGAGATTTTTAACTTCATTTTAATATTAATTTCATAATTTTCTGTTTCATATGTTTTGAAAAAGTATTGATTCTGTTATGTGCTGAAGCCTTTTACACTGAGATATTGAGACATCAGGCATTTAAAAAAAAATCTCTTTATAGTCTGGAAGTACCTCTGCCAAGGTCAACATTTATGGCACTTAACTAATTGAACTTGGGAAGTTAGTGATTATACCCTTGTGGCTAGTTACATCCAACGTGTTGTTAGAATGTGAGTTCCATTATTTGGACCCTGAAATCATGATGAATTTACAGTATACTTCCAAGTCAATGGTTTTGTGTGACTTGAAGGAAAACTTGCAGATGTTGTTCCCATACACTTGCTGGTTTTGTCCATCTAAATGGTAGATGCCATGGATTTGGAAGGTGAGGCCATAGCAAGCTATGTCATTTGCCACAATGCATTTTGTAGATAGTACACACTCGAGCTCTATTGGGCAGATTGTGGAGGGACTAAAAGCTTTAGCTGGTGGATAAGGTGCCAATCAAGCTTTGTCCCACATGATGGTTAGTTTCAGGGGTGCTGCTGGAGTTGCACTATCCAGACAATTGAGGAATACTCTATCACACTTTCGTTTTATGCTTGTATATGGTGAACAAACTTGGGTGGTATAATGAGCAGTGAAGAAAGTTGTCTCAGAGTATAATGAGACCTTGATCAGAAGGGTCAGTGGGCCAAGTATTGGCAGATGGAATTTAATTTAGACAAATGTGAGGTGTTGCAGTTTGATAAGGCAAACCAGGACAGGACTTAGACAATTAATGCTAGGCCCCTGGGGAGTATTGCCAAACAAAGAGACCAAGAGGTGCAGGTGCATAGTTCCTTGAAAGTGGAGTTGCAGCTAGACAGGGTGGTAAAGAAGGTGTTTGGCACACTTGCCTTCACTGGTCAGTGCATTGAGTATAGGAGTTGGACATCATGTTGAGGCTGTACAGGAATTGGTGAGGCCACCTTTAGAATACTACATACAATTCTAGTTGCCCTACTTAGGAAAAATGTTGTTAAACTTGAAAGGGTGTAGAAACAATTTACAAGGATGTTGCTGGCACAGGAGTTTGAGTTATAAGGAGAGGCTGGAGGGGCTGAACAGGCTGGAGCTTTTAATCCTGGAGCATTGAAGGCTGAGGGATAACTTCACAGAGCTTTTTATAAAATCATGAGGGGCATAGATCAGTTGAATACTTGCTTCTGTAAATCAATGTCTGGTGAGTTTTAGTAATTAATTGGAGAGTTCCTTTTCATAGACACTCAGACATAGTGAATGCAGTTGAGATGTAGCAATATGCACTTATCCACTTGAAAAATGGGTTTATTTCTGGAAATCAGACTTTGAGAGAGGTCAAGAGTAGAGGCAGTCTGTAGCTAAGCCTGGATCTGCTTTGTTGTTTTCTAGCCCAATGATATCCCAAAGATGAAAGAGTTCAAAGCTGTATAATTGAAACTTTGTTTTAAAATCAATCACATGGTTGGGCTTCCAAAGTGTGTCACTTTAGTTTACAATATGACTTTATGCAGCTGGCCAAAAGTTACTGTGTGTCATAAGAAATAAACTGTGAAGGTGCTAGAAACATTTTGAACATTTCACAGCATTCTTCCAGCTGTAGAGACGCATTATTCCATGTGTGGCTTTGACTAGAATGTCTACATAATGCAAGTGTGTAACATTCCAGGAGGGTAATGCTTGCAGCATTGCTATTATCCACTGGTGGTTCCTGGAACATATTCTGTTGTTGCTAGTTGCCATCTTAACTCCTGCAAGTCCATTTCCTAATAAAGGACTTTTGCCCGAAACATTGATTTTCCTGCTCCTCAGATGCTGCCTGATGTGCTGTGCTTTTCCAGCACCACTCTAATCTCCAGCATCCGCAGTACCCACTTCTGCCTAATTCCAGCAAGTGTCAACTTAAAAAAAATCAAATTGCTTAAAACAAAAATTCTGATCTCTTTTCATCCCTTCTGCATTTGAAACTGGTCATATGCTATTCAGCAAGAAATTGTGCAAGATGAATAGAATAACTTCTAATGTGACATACTTTTGCAATCTAAGTGTGGATGAATGATTTATTGAGACAATCTCATTATTGTGGTGATTAATATTCCTTTATATTCTAGGTGAGTCAACATTTGTCTAAGCTATTCGATAACATGGCTAAACTGAAGTTCCAACTGGACGCAGATAACAATCCAATGAAAGTTGGTATTGGCATGTACAGTAAAGAACAGGAATATGTGCCATTTGATAAACCATGTGATTGCTCTGGTCAGGTGACTGTCAATACATCAACTACAATGGAATGATTATTTAATTCATGTCAAAGTGCTTGATCATGTTGGATATCTACAGCACTCATCTGAACTGATATAATCGTTTAAAAAATCAATTTCTCTGACTCACTTTTGCTGCTTTTTTTTGGCTGGCCATTTCAGCCTGCAGCCAATTAGCAACCTTTCTCTTTGAAATTTACAGACTGAGACTGCTTCACCAGCCCTCCCCCAACCCCTCAGGTTGTGGTTAGGCCCCAAAAATAGTTCTGGCATTGGGTGCTCAACTCTTGAGGCATTGTCAATAGGTTAAAGACCTATTCAGTGACTTGAATATACTATCTAGGTTGAAATTTTTGTGCACAATACGAAAGTACTAAGGGCTGCTGATACAAAAGCTGGAATTGCTGGAGAAACTCAGCAGGTCTGGCAGTATCTGCAGGAAGAACGCAGAGTTAACGTTTCAATCCGGTGATCCTTAATTAGAACTTCTAACTACTAACAGTTCTGATGTAGAGTCACTGGACTCAAAATGTTAACTCTGCTTCCTTTCCACAGATGCTGCAAGTTTCTTCAGCAATTTCAGCTTTTGTATCAGCAGCCCTTTCTTATTGTGCACAAAAGTTTCAACCTAGATAGCATATTCAAGTCTCTGAATAGGTTACAGATCTCCAGCATTTATTGTCTTTGTTTCATACCAAGGATTGCTGCACTGTCATTTCTCTGATGAATTGTAAAACTGATATATCAGGTTGAATTTAAAAGATCCCACTGCAACCAATGTTAAAATAGAAAGTGTATTTGGTGTTTATCATACTACTCTTTGGACAAGCTTGCTAAATATAAATTTGCTGCTGAATCTTTCTGTAGTAAATCAGTGCTAATAGCTGACTTGATTAGTTAGCTGTGAAACCATTTACTTTTAAAAGGTCAGTTTCTGAAATGAAGCTTTTTCTTTTTTTTAATGTATTTGTCTCTAATTATATTTATTTTCAACTTGTCTTTGTTATGTACATTGCTTGTAGGTTGAAATTTGGTTAAATCGGCTATTAGACAGAATGTGTGCCACATTGCGTCATGAAATCGCTGAGGCTGTTGTAGCTTATGAAGAGAAGCCTCGAGAGCAATGGATATTTGAATACCCTGCACAGGTACAGTAAAGACAAGATGGTATTAAATGTCCAACAGTTAAATTGTGAAATCATCCATTTTGGTAGGTGAGTTGCAAAGGAATCTGGATGTCCTTGTGCATAAACTACAAAAGGGTAGGTATCCGGTACAGCAAGTAATTAGGAAAATAAATAGAATGTTATTGTATGTTGCAAAGGGAAATTGAAAACAAAATTAGGAAAATTTATGTTTCATCATACAGGGTATTGTTAACATCAATTTAGAATATTGTGTACATTATTGGTCTCCTTATTTTAGGAAAAAAATGTAAATACATTAGAAGTGAACCAGAGAAAGTTTACTAAACAAATGCCTGGGGTGGGTGGATTGTTTAATGAGCAAATGTTGGATAGCTAAGCTTGTACCCATTAGCCTTTCGAAGAGTAAGATGCCACTTTATTGAAACATGTAAAATCCTGAAGAGTCTTGAAAGGGTGGAGTTTCCTTTTGTGGTAGGGGCCACCCATATGAGATAGAGATGTAGATTTCTTCTCACAGAATCATTGGTCTTTGGAATTCTCCTCCTCTAAGATGGTCGAGACATAATCACTGAATATTTTTAAGACAGAGATAGATAGACTCTTGGGAATCAGAGGGGTTAGACAGGAATGTGGAGTTGAGTTCACAATCCAATCAGTCAGTAGTGCAGCCTACTCCTGCTCTTAGCTTGTTTATTTATACATACATCTAGAAGTATTATACTTGACAAATAGAAGCATCACTCAAAATAAACTGTAGTTCACAACTAAGTGCATTCAAATAAACATGATCTTCCAAATCTTCTATGTGAATTCACTAACTGTGCAAACAAGTACATTTTTAATGCCAAATTGGCTGAGAATTTGAAACATAGTTGGCAAACAATATGCATGTCATATACTTGTCACATTGCCTTGCTTTTCAAGGCAAACCTAGGAATGGTAGAATTGTTCTTCAGATTCAGACTTCTATCATTCAAATGCCTAATTTAGCTCTGCCCCTTTATGCCTTTATGAAAATAAAATTAAATCCCCTCTCCAAATAATTTTAAGTAGCATAGTTTTGCTATAATGATTTACTTTGTAATGTGATGTAAGGTGCATACCAAACACACACACATTCTAGAGTTTGACTTTCAAAATAGGGAAATATAGATGTGGGAAAGGGCAGATATACAGATTACTGAAGGCTGAGATCCAATAACGAGCCTGCAAAATAAAGAATAGGTGGTGGGTCGAGAAAGTACTGGAGGCCTAACGAATTGCTGAAAACCATGATGTGCAGGATTTCTTCTGTGCTGTCAAGACCACTTACAGACCAAACACCCAAAGCCCCACCCCACTGCTGGCCAAGGGCAGAATGACTCTTATCGTAGGCATAGAAGCCATTAAACAATGCTGGGAAGCACTTCAGAGACCTCCTCAACCAGGGCTCTGTCACTAATCCAAACATCCTTGACCACATCCCTAAGCATGCTACGTACCACAAGATCAGCAACACTTGAGCCCTGCATGAAGTAGAGAAGGCCATTACCAGCTTAAGAACAACAAGGCTGCTGGAGCAGAGAGTCAGATGTCAGCATCATTGGCTGACCAGCATTTATTGCCTGTCCCTACTTGCCCTTGAGAAGTTAGTGGTGAGCTGTCTTCTTGAACAGCTGCAGTCCACCTCCTGTAGGTTGACCCACAATGCCATTAAGGAAGGAGTTCCATGATTTTGACCCAAAAAAAGTGAAGGAATGATGGTATATTTCCATGTCAGGATGCTGAAGGGCTTGGAGAGGAACTTGAAAGTGGTGGTTTTCCCAGGTTTGGAAGGTGCTGACTGAGGATCTTTGGCAAATTTCTGCCATTCATCTTGTAGATAGTCTACACTGCTAAGTCCTGCAAACATGCTGAGAAGACAGATGCTACAACACAGCATCCTTGACCAGGCCAACACCCCAGCATTGAGGCGCTGACCACCCTTGATCAACATGATAGGCTGGGCACATCATCCACATAACTGACACAAGACTCCTTCAAGTGACAGACTACTCTCAACTCGAAATGGCAGGCTGGCCCCCGGTTGCCCAAGAGCATGTGCTTCCAAGGCCTCATTGGTGAAGTGCAGCATTCCCACCAACACCTGGGAATCATTGACCCAAGACTGTCCAAAATGGAGGATGAGCATCTGGGAAGTTGTTTAGCACCTCACGACTTGCCATCAGGAAAAAGCAGAAGCCTGGCAAAACAGCATAATGAGCAATCTATCTTCCGCCTGTCCAAAAGCCCAGTCAAAATCGGTTTCCTCTTTGATGGTTAACTGGTCAGCACCAGTCCTCCTTTGATCAACCAGTTTAACATCCAACTAGCTACTAGTCTCTGAGCTTAACAGCATCTTAATGCCAAATCATCTACAGTACTCTTAGAGCAGTAATTAACCTATAAGATCTTTCCAGGCCAATTCCCAACAACAAACATTAGTTTTTGGTTGAAAATAAACCGAAGGATTGTGGCTGCTGGAAATCGGAAACAAAAACAAAAATTGCCAGAGAAACAAAGCAGGTCTGTCAGCAACTGTGGAGAGAAAGCAGATTTATTATTTTGTGTCCAGTGACCCTTCTTCAGAACTGATTGTAGCTAGGAAAATCTTGGTATAAATGCTGAAGATGGGGTAGGGGTAAATCAGGGGTCTCCCATTTAAGATATAATTAAGGAGGAAGTTCTTCTTTCAGATTATCTTTAGTCTGTGGAATTCTTTTACCTAGAGAACAGTTGGGCTACAGTCATGGCGGTTAGATAGGCTTTTGTCTGACAAAGAAATCAACAATTACAGGGATAAACATTAACTGAAATTTAGACCATGATCAAATTGGCAGTTATTGAATGGTGGAACAGGCTTAAGGGGCAAAATAGTATAATTCTGCTTTTAATTCCTGTGTTCTTATGAAATTTTCCAAAACATCTTCAAGAGACCTTGAATCTATCGATATATCTTAAACCTTGGTTCAGGAGGTTCTTTTTCAAGTTGCAGCAGTTTTGGTATATCAAATTCTTTAGGTATGCTCAGATTATAACACATTAGGAGATCTCTAAGAAGTATCAAAGGGATACACCTAAATTATGAGATGCAAGCAGAAATTTGTAAAAAGAACCTGTTGTATATATCATAGCTTGCAACAACAAACATTAATTTTGGTTGAAAAGAAAACAAAGGACTGTGGCTGCCAGATATAAATATTTGAAGAAAACATAAATAGTAAAAGGGGAATGCTGGTCAATTAAAGATGAATGCCATCGTAATTGTAATTGTCAATAAGGAAATAGTTCTGTTAATTTGGCAGTTTTGTGTTCATTTTCACATTAGTGGAAGAGGACTAAGTACCAGCCTTACAAGGGAATCTGAAGATAAGTGAAAAGAAAATAGCTTAATAGATTTCAGTTAATTGGAAAAAAGTAATAGAGAAAATAACAGTACTTAAGAAAATTCATGTCTCACTTGGTTTCTACTTCAGGATATTAGCAGAATCAGATAAGGTAATGTAGTATGTAAGCCATCAAATTATAACACTTTCTATGTCCAGGAATTGGCTCTTTTGGTGACATAAATTATGAATACAATTTCATTATTGAAGAAGGGAGTGAGGAAGGAACAAAATGCAATCCTGTCTGACTTCAATTGTTGGAAGTTACCTAAATCTCTCATTAAGGCTAGATTGACTGAACTTTTGGATTTGTATTTTCAGATTCTGAATTCAAGTAAGTTCAGTTTCCTTTTTGAAAAGGATGAGAATTAGGTTACATGAATCTCTAAAATCAAATATACAGGTACAAAATTTACTGAAATGAGTATGGAGTGTTAAGCTTCTGCATTCAATATGAGGAGACGATGCTTCATTGTACAGAGACATGGTCAGATCCAAATACAATGAACCTCCAGAAAGCAAGGAGACAATATAATTCATTAGAATGATTTAAGTGCCCAAGGGTCAATAATGTAAGTATCTTGAGCTGCTAACAACTTCAATACTGCCATTACTATTTGTGAAACTAATTTCATAAACTTTAATTTTATGGGTTTATCAGTAACAAAGATTGTCTTGATTTGATTAAAATCACATAATAATTGCAATCCTAATGGCATTTTAGGACCTGAGTATGCACGTTATTCATGAGGCTCCTGCCAGCTAGTAGTAACAGTATCATCTGTTGGAAAGTAAATGCTGATAAAATGTAAAGATTCCAAAGTAAAGCTGGCAAATACACCTGACTAATTTGAACCTCTTGAACACCTCATTCTGACCTTGCAGCAATCTCACTTGTTATTTCTCTGTAACATAGTCATTTATAGATGATTACTTATGGTGATACTTAAGCAATTATGTAATGTTCATATTGTTGCAACATTTATTTTAGATCGCTTTGACTGGCACACAGATTGTTTGGAATGGAGAAGTTAGCAGTACATTTGCAAAACTGGAAGAAGGTTATGAAAATGCTATGAAAGACTATCTGAAAAAGCAGGTCTGCTAAATTGGAAAAATATTTTCTTTTCTTAAGTATTATTATTCGCATTATTAATTGGCTTTCAGTTGGGAGATTGAGTGCAAATTTGATATTGTTCTTTATTATTGGGAATAATACTTGCCAAAATATTGCAGGCACTCAATAACTCCTTCAATTCATCTAATAAAAATGCATCTTCAGGGAAAGTTGCTTGAAATGGCAAGCAACATTTGTCTTCTTTAGTTCTTTATTGCTTCAGAATAATGAACAAAATTCCACTTGCCTTCTTAATCTCTTGCTGTGCTGACATACTAACATTTCTTGTTTCAAATGCCAGAACACTCAGATATCTCTATGTCACTGAGTTCTGCGTTATTGCTTCATTTAAAAAACATTTCTTCCTCTAAAATTGGACAAGTTCATATTTCTCTACTGTAATAATTGGAAAGGGGGATAGGTAGATCTTATTGACTATGAGATCCTTGACTGGGGCTGTTGACCTGGACCAATCAGGAGAACTGGCTGATATATATAAACAGGAGATCCAGAAAGTCTCCTTATCCTAAGGACCGGTTCTGAGATGTCTGGCCAAAGCCCATGTACTGTGCACTGGTAAACAAAGGATGGCTTGGTGACGGGATACCAATCTGTGTGCAGTTATTTAAGTGGCAATAAGAGAAAACAGTATTGTTCTGAATACAATTCACTTGCAACAGTCATCTTTGAGTAGAGGTAAGCATTTCTAGCATCATGCCTTTATTTAGGAAGCTTGATTCATTTAATCCTGCATCAAAGACTCGGCCCAATACGTGGAAAGAATGCATTTTTTTCTGGACAAATGACATGGAGGTAGGTGAAAATCAAGTAATTCTTTTGACTGCTTGCGGACCTGCAGCATTTTCAGTTATTAGGAGTCTAACTTTTCCTGAGGCACCAGATTCTAAAACATTTCAAGAGTTGACGGATTTAGCTAATGAATATTATGACTCCAAACCTCCTTAACTTTGAGACACTATCAGTTTAATTCAGCAGTTCGAGAATCAGAGGAGTCCATATCACAATTCTTGACAAGGTTAAGACAACTGGCAGAAGCATGTGATTTTGGGTTAAGCCTAAATGAAATGCTGAGAGACTATTTGGTATGTGGGATTAATGATGTAACCATGCAAAAGCACTGACCAGCTGAAACCCAACTGGATTTCAAACAGGCACTACAACTGGCTTTGAACTTAGAAAATGTGGCAAGTAGAGCTACAGGGCATCCTAATGGAAATGGACACCCTTGCCTGTCTGACTGAGCTTGGAGAGCACCACTTGAGTGTAGGCTTTCATGGAGCCTCATGCAGAGCATATCCGGAGTAGAAGGACCCTAAGTCAGCCCACAGAAAAATCCCATAACAAAACTGAGCCTCAGCAAAATGTTCTTCAGGATCCAGGCTGGCAAGCCACTATAGTTGCTGCTGGTATGCGGACCTGAGACAACCAAGGAGGTCTACAAGGCCTGCCTTGAGTAAGAGAACTCATAGGCCTCTATCCAGGAAAGCGAACACCCTGGAAAGTTTACCTACATGAGGCTTGGAACAGTTAAAATGCTAAGTAACATCCAAATCAGAACCAATCAAATAAATGTCTGATCAAAAATAGTCATCTGGTTCTAATGGAGGTTGATACCAGTAAAGCTGTATCAGTGATTGCAGAACCAGTCTTTTACAGGATTTGCTCTGGACTTCAACCCTTAAGTTTCCTCAAGACTTTGGCCACACTAAGAACATATACCGAGAATCAATTGGTGCCATTCCCACTGATTGTAATAATAGGCTCAGGCCCAAGCTTAATTGAGTGGAATTGGTTGAAGAAGATTCACCTTGATTGGCACAACATTTTCTGATTAGAAAATGGATTTGTAAGTGAAGTCCTAATTAAATAACTGGAGGTTTTTCAGTTAGGTCGAGGGACTATCAAAAGAGCTAAGACCACCTTACATGTTGACCAGGAAGCAATTCTGTGAAGTCACCCAGTGCCATTTGCCTTGCGTGCTAACATCAAAGCAGAAATCAGAAGACTGGAAAGCAAAAGAATCATCAAACTGGTACAGTTTGCAGAATGGGCTGCACTGATTGTACCAATTGTAAAGCCTGAAAGGTTGGTTAACCTTTGTGAGATTGTAAATAAATGATAAACTGCTTCTCACAGCTGGATAAATCCCCAGTGCCTTGCATAAAGGACTTGTTTGCAAAACTGGTGGTGGGAGCTGTCCTTCAAGAAGCTGGACATGAGCCACGCTTACCTCCAATTGCGACAGGATGAGGAGTCCCTGAAGTACTTCACAATTAATACCCATAAGGATTTATGCCAATATACAACACTGCCATTTGGGGTATCATGCCCTTTTCCAGCAGATGATGGAGAGCATTTTACAAGGTCTAGCCCAGATTGCCATTTATGTGGATATCATGCTAATAACTGGGAAGACCAATAAAGAGCACTTGGAGAACTTGGACGTAGTGCTTAAACATTTCTCCAAGACAGACGTACACCTTTGGAGATAAAAATGTGTGTTCCAGGCACCCAAAGTGACCTACTTGGACTCAAAGTCAACGAGACCAGGTTATACCTGTTGGGAGATAAAGTGAGGGCGATCAAAAGGGGTTCTGTACCGGAGCTTAGGTCTTATCTTGTGTTGGTGTATTATTACGAAAAATTCAGGCGTAACCAGGCCTCCATCTTGGTACCTTTCTACCTACCTTTGAAAAAGGGTCAGGCTTGGAAATAATCATGCAACCAAGAAGGAGCCTTTAGGGAATTGAAAAAGCAGCTTTTGTCATCTAAAGTACTGGCCTACAATGATCCCAAGTGAGAGTTGGTGCTGGAATGCAATGTCTCATGGTATATTTTCAGAATAGTGTTAGCTCACCATAGAGTCATAGAGATGTACAGATGGAAACAGACCTTTTGGTCCAATCCATCCATGCCAACCAGATATCCCAACCCAATCTAGTCCCACCTGCCAGCACCTGGCTCATATCCCTCCAAACCCTTCCTATTCATGTACCCATCCAAATGCCTCTTAAATGTTGCAATTGTACCAGCCTCCACCACATCCTCTGGCAGCTCATTCCATACACATACCACCCTCTGTGTGAAAACCTTGCCTCTTAGGTCTCTTTTATATCTTTCCCCTCTCAACCTAAACCTATGCCCTCTAGTTCTGGACTCCCCAACCCCAGGGAAAGGACTTTGTCTATTTATCCTATCCATGCCCCTCATAATTTTGTTAATCTCTATAAAGTCACCCCTCAGCCTCCGATGATCCAGGGAAAACAGCCCCAGCCTGTTCAGCCTCTCCCTGTAGCTCAGATCCTCCAACCCTGGCAACATCCTTGTAAATCTTTTCTGAACCCTTTCAAGCTTCACAACATCTTTCCAATAGGATTGCACACAATATTCCAACAGTGGCCTAACCAATGTCGTGTACAGCCACAACATGACCTCCCAACTCCTGTACTCAATACTCTGACTAATAAAGGAAAGCATACCAAACGCCTTCTTCACTATCCTATCTACCTGTGACTCCACTTTCAAGGAGCTATGAACCTGCACTCTAAGGTCTCTTTGTTCAGCAACACTCCCTAGGACCTTACCATTAAGTGTATAAGTCCTGCTAAGATTTGCTTTCCCAAAATGCAGCACCTCACATTTATCTGAATTAAACTCCATCTGCCACTTCTCAGCCCATTGGCCCATCTGGTCCAGATCCTGTTGTAATCTGAGGTAACCCTCTTCGCTGTCCAGTACACCTCCAATTTTGGCGTCATCTGCAAACTTACTAACTGTACCTCTTATGCTCGCATCCAAATCATTTATGTAAATGACAAAAAGTAGAGGCCCAGCACCGATCCTTGTGGCACTCCACTGGTCACAAGCCTCCAGTCTGAAAAACAACCCTCCACCACCACTCTCTGTCTTCTACCTTTGAGCCAGTTCTGTATCCAAATGGTTAGTTCTCCCTGTATTCCATGAGATCTAACCTTGCTAATCAGTCTCCCATGGGGAACCTTGTCGAACTCCTTACTGAAGTCCATATAGATCACATCTACTGCTCTGCCCTCATCAATCTTCTTTGTTAGTTCTTCAAAAAACTCAATCAAGTTTGTGAGACATGATTTCCCACGCACAAAGCCATGTAGACTATCCTGAATCAGTCCTTGCCTTTCCAAATACATGTACATCCTGTCCCTCAGGATTCCCTCCAACAACTTGCCCACCACCGAGGTCAGGCCCACCGGTCTATAGTTCCCTGGCTTGTCTTTACCGACCTTCTTAAACAGTGGCACCACGTTTGCCAACCTCCAGTCTTCCGGCACCTCACTGTGACTATTGATGATACAAATATCTCAGCAAGAGGCCCAGCAATCACTTCTCTAGCTTCCCACAGAGTTCTCGGGTACACTCGATCAGGTCCTGGGGATTTATCCACTTTTAACCGTTTCAAGACATCCAGCACTTCCTCCTCTGTAATCTAGACATTTTGCAAGATGTCACCATCCATTTATCTACAGTCTATATCTTCCATATCCTTTTCCACAGTAAATACTGATGCAAAATATTCATTTAGTATCTCCCCCATTTTCTGTGGCTCCACACAAAGGCCCCGCCTTGCTGATTTTTGAGGGGCTCTATTCTCTCCCTAGTTACCCTTTTGCCCTTAATATATTTGTAAAAACCCTTTGGATTCTCCTTAATTCTATTTGCCAAAGCTATCTCATGTCCCCATTTTGCCCTCCTGATTTCCCTCTTAAGTATACTCCTACTTTCTTTAAACTCTTCTAAGGATTCACTTGATCTATCCTGTCTATACCAGACATATGCTTCCTTCCTTTTCTTAACCAAACCCTCAATTTCTTTAGTCATCCAGCATTCCTTATACCTACCAGCCTTCCCTTTCACCCTGACAGGAATATACTTTTCCTGGATTCTTGTTATCTCTATGTACAACATAGAGATAACATGTACAATATGTCTAAAGACTTCCCATTTTCCAGCCGTCTCTTTACCAGCGAACATTTACCTCCAATCAGCTTTCGACAGTAGCTCAATGGAGCACAACGCCTGATAGCATATGCTTCCTGGACTTTGGCTGATGTTGAATGCAAATATGCCCATTTAGAGAACAAAGGTGTGCCAGTTATTTTTGGTGTCAGAAAATTCCACGAATACCTTTAGGAACATATACGTTTAATAGTAACAAACCACAAACCCCTGCCGGGGCTATTTAATGAAGACAAGGCCATGCTGCCCATAACATCTGGTCGAATTAAGCAGTAGGCCTTTATTCTCGGTGTGTAGAAGGACAAGTTGAAACACTGTCCAGGAGGCCAATTGGCAAATGCCAATGCCTTGATCTGCCTCCGACTGGCTGGTGGTGTCTGCCCTGAAAGAGTCCTTCACATTTTCAACTTTTTGGACACCCTTCTGGACACTGCTGACAATATCTGACTGTGGACAGAAAAATATCCCATTCTGACAATATTAAAACTGCTGGTGGTGATGGGGAAGTAATGGACTATCACAACAAAGATTAGACTGTATCAGCGTAAAGGATGAAACATTACTATGGGGAGTAGGAGTGATTAGACCGAGTAAAGATCACCGTTAGCTACTGGCTGAACTCTACCAGGGTCATCCAGAGGTATCCAAGATGAAAGTATTGGCAAGAAGCTATGTCTGGTGGCCAGGATTGGATGCTGACATAGCTGCATTCGTGGGGTAGTGTCCAGAGTGCCAACAAGGACAAACGTGATTGACAGCAGCACCCCATATTCCTGGGAATGGTCGGGTAAACCTTGGATTCAGTTACACGTCAACTATGCCGATCATTTCATGTTCTTGGTCACTGTGGATGCCAATTCAAAGTGTTCAGATGTGCACAGAGATAATTCAGCAAACTCAGGGAAGATGACTGAAAAGCTGTGAGTATTGTTCATGATACACAGACTCATGGAAGTATTGTTTACAGACAATAGCATTTCCCAGCAGGGGATTCAAGTATTTCCTAAAGTCAAAAGGCATTTGGCATGTTTGGATAACTCCATACCATTAGATTAGATTAGATTACTTACAGTGTGGAAACAGGCCTTTCGGCCCAACAAGTCCACACCGCCCCGCCGAAGCGTACCCACCCATACCCCTACATCTACATCGACCCCTTACCTAACACTACGGGCAATTTAGGATGGCCAATTCACCTGACCTGCACATCTTTGGACTGTGGGAGGAAACCGGAGCACCCGGAGGAAACCCACGCAGACACGGGGAGAACGTGCAAACTCCACACAGTCAGTCGCCTGAGGCAGGAATTGAACCCGGGTCTCCGGCGCTGTGAGGCAGCAGTGCTAACCACTGTGCCACCGTGCCGCCCATCTATCATCCAATAGTCTGGCAGAAAGAGCAGTCCAAATGTTGAAGGCAGGCTTAAAGATATAGCAGCAGCTTAATTTGATACCAAAATATCTTGGTTCCTGTTGATTATAGGACCACCCTTCATGCAACTTTAGGGATAGCTCCAGCAGAGCTGCTGATGGGGAGAAGACTCTGCACCCTGATATTCCGGTCCTGGCTAGAAGGGTAAATGGCAGCAGGAACGCCAATGCCGGTCACATGTTTCCTCTATATGAGAGGAACGTTTTGCTTCAGGAGATGAAATTTTGTATCAAAACCATGGAAAATGGCCCTGCATGGGTACAAGGTGAGGTCAACACAAGGTCATGGCATACAAAGTTTGGGTAGGTTAGGTGGTCCTGAACAAAAACACGGTTCACCTGAAAGTTGTTACCTCGCTAACAGGGCAGGAGCAAAACATACCTGGCCCTGCAGAACTGCTAGAAAATCTGTTAGAAACCGTGGGTTCTCTCCCCCTGTTTAGCATTAGGGGTGGGGGGGTGGTGGGGGGAGCAGAGGAATATAGTAATTGGAACGAGGGTCAGGTGGATCTTTTTGGCAATGAGATTTTTGACTGGGGTTGCTAACTTTGACCAATCAGGGAGCTCTGGCAGACAGATATAAATGGGAGATTCCCTGTCCAATTCGATTTTGATTTAGGCCCTACCCTCCCCTTCACTATTTTGATCACACAGCATTGCCCTTTGATGTGAAAGGCAGTGCTTGTCACTGGCCACTCGGGTGTTTTTCCTATCTTCCTGGTGGTGGCAATTGAATATAGATTCGTGCACTTTGTGTCTTTCACTGTGTTTCACACCTGCACACACACACCATAGGTGCTGGGGAAAAAATAAGCACTACCGCAGTTAGGCGGTAGTGTGGGGGTTAAGAAGAAAAAAAATATATAAGAAAAAAAAGAAAAAAAAGGAAAAAACAGAAAAAAAAAATAAATGGGAGATTCCCTGTCCAACTCTATTTTGATTTAGTCCCTACCCTCCCCTTCACTGTTTGATCACACAGCATTGCCCTCTGATGTGAAGGGCGGTGCTTGTCACTGGCCACTCGGGTGTTTTCCTATCTTCCTGGTGGTGGAAATTGAATAAGGATTCGTACACCTTGTGTCTCTCACTGTGTCTCATACCTGCACAAAAAAATAAAATAAACAAGAGTGTCGATCACACGGCATTGCCCTTTGATTAAAAAAAATTAAATGGGAGATTCCCTGTCCAATTCTATTTTGATTTAATCCCTGCCCTCCCCTTCACTGTTTGATCACACAGCATTGCCCTTTGATGTGAAGGGCAGTGCTTGTCACTGGCCACTCGGGTGTTTTCCTATCTTCCTGGTGGTGAAAACTGAATAACAATTCATGCACCTTGAGTCATTCACTGTGTCTCACACCTGCACACACACAACACGAGTGCTGGGAAAAATATAAGCATTACCGCAGTTAGGCGGTAGTGTGGGCGTAATTAAAAGAAGGAAAAAAATGTTAAAAAATGAACAGGAGTGACAGACACCCTGTTCACTGAGAGCTGGTTCTGAAGGAGTTGGATCAGTGTCAAAGATGCTCTGTGTGTACATAAAGGCCTCAAAAAGAAAAAAAAAGATAAATGGGAGATTCAGAGTCTCCTCATTCTACATACTGGTACTGAGCTAGTTGGTCAGAGGTCATGTACTATGCATATGTAAATAAAGAGTGACTTGATGATGGGAAACTGGCCTCTGTACAGTTATTTCACTTACACTATACTGCATCTGCTAGATCCACAAATGTTCCCAGATTGAAAGACAACAGATATAACTCCTCTATTCAAGAAAAGGTGGGGTGGGGAGATAGAAGACAGGAAACCAGAGGTTGGAAGATAAGCATATGTTTTGGCAATATGCTATTATTTAATGTTATTAAGAAGGTTATAGCAGGACACATAGTAAATCTTAATGCAATCAAGCAGTCAATTTTGTTTTATGAAAGGGAAACCTGCCAAATTTTTGTCCAGCCACTTAACCAATCAAATTCCTTCTTTACGGCTCTCCTACTTACACAGAACTAAGCACAGAAAATTTCAGAGAAACTCAGCAACTGTAGACAGAGAAACAGAGTTAATATTTCATGTCTAGTATGAAGACCAGTGTTTACTTCTGTGTTCATTCTCCTATCCATCTTTCCAACTAAGCAGTTTTAACTGCCATACATTTGTTCCCTTCGCTCCAGTCATTGAATTCAATTGTAAATAGTTGAGGCCTAGTTCTGATTCCTACAACATTCTGCTTGTTATACCTTGCCAATATGAAAAAGGTCTATTTATGAACACTCTGTTAGCTGTTAGGAAACTCATCCTCTATGCACCTAATATGTTACTACTGACACTACAAGCTGTTATTTTATACAGTAATTCCTGATATGGCACCTTGTCAAATGCCTTCTGGAAAACATATGCGCCCCATTGACAACTTCCTTTTATTCACCTTGTTTGTACTTCCTCAAAAAACTCTCATATATTAATCAAACACAATTTCCCTTTCACAAGACCACATTGAGTGTTTGATTTTCTTTCCCATTTCTATTAAAAGAAACACTTTTCTAACATGGATGTCTGCAACTTTTAATAAACAACATTTTTAAAATATTTTTTTCAGTAATTCCTTTCAGCCATTTTATGATGTTAGAAAGAGTTGGTAAACTGCAATAATTAATGACAAATCCATTACATTTTCTAATAATCTTTTTTACTCAAAAATATGCTTGAAATACAGTTAAGTTAAAGATTTATTTATTTTTTCTTCAAGATCAGTCAACTGAATTCGCTTATCACGTTATTGATTGGTAACTTATCGGTGGGAGACAGGCAAAAGATCATGACTATTTGTACAGTAGAAGTACATGCTCGAGATGTTGTAAACAAAATGATTACAACTAAGGTAGGTAGTATTGTCCTTCTTTCTTCAGTGTGTTTATGTTTACTTGTTGTTGCAGAAAAGGAACAAATGTAGGAATGTAAGAATGCAATGTCATTCACTATTCAATAATCAAGAGGAATACAACAGTTCCTATATCTGCCAATGTGAGTCCTGCATGGTGTGTACAACTCTGATGCTCAAGTAATGGTTGAGCTACTAATAACACATTTATGCCACCACTATGACTAGATATTTCTACCTCCGTCACAATACCTGGCTTCACCCCTACTGCTGCCCAGCATATGATGATCCAAAGTCCAATGTATTTAAAACATTTGTATCAAATGACTTCAGGGGTGGGGGGCTGAATAAGGCAGGAATCTCATGACTGTTAAAAGATGCTTGGATGTGCACTTAATGTGCACACTGGGACTAATTTAGATTTCGTGCATTTTTGACAGTACAAACTTGATAGACCGAAGGCCTGTACTGTATTGTATGATTCTATGAGAAGCAGCACTTTGTGGAGCTTTTGTCAGTCTTTAGACTGCTGCACTATGAGGGACACTGGATCTGTCAGCAGGGAAGAGGATTAAATTTCCCTCCATCACCTCTTTCAGCATAGTCTCGTGACTTTTTTCCAGGAACCTAAAGTGAGCTTAGTTTACTGGTTTGAGAATTAGCGGGAAACACCAAGTGTGAGAGGTAGTTACTGGCTTGCAGCATCTGCAGAAGAGTCCATCGAGGTTTTAAATAGGGCACTGGAGTTTTAGAATCTGCAATATCCTGACAGGCACTTCCATCTTGTTTGCTGTGTAATTCACCAAATAACAAGCCCAATGTCCAGCTCAGTTGCAAATTAATTAATAAGTTGAAAAGCACTGATTGTATGAGATAACTCACCCTGGGTCATGGTAGCAATGGCATCATGAAACACACTAATAACCATCATTATTAGCCTAAATATCTGATGCTGAAAAGGTTTCAGCCATTTTGGTTTTGGTAAGGTGTTAGTTCAAAGAAAGCTTTTTTTTTAAAGTTCAATATGTAAAAATCAACAGATATGCTATCAAATTAATGTGACGTACAAGCACATCTTCATAACATCTATGCCTTTGCAGTGGAATTATATTTAAATTAGTGAAGGTAGTTAGTTAATTAGTTAAATTAAATTAGTGAAATATATTTCAATGGAGAATGTGGATCAGTGATCATAATATCAAGAAGCTTAGAATAATTATAGAAAAGAATAGGAACAATTAAGCATTAAATTAGTTAACTGGAAGGGGGCTCATTTTACTGAGTTAAAAATGCTTATGTCTTGCTGGACCAGGCCTGATGTCTCCTACCAATCCTGACCAATGTAAACATTGCATCACTTATCTGACCCCCCTCTGCCATCTTGCACTCTGGCTCCCTACTTTCTGATACCTCCCAACCATGTTGCAGCTATACAGGACATTGGTGAGGCCACTTTTGGAATATTGTGTGCAATTCTGGTCTCCTTCCTATTGGAAGGATGTTGTGAAACTTGAAAGGGTTCATGTAAAGGAATTACTTAAGCACTTAGGTGTATCAGAGAAGCAGACAAGTGCAGTGGAGTTAGAAAAACTTAAATTACATTTGAGGAAAATGGAGTTAGAAGATAAGGGAATGGAGAGAGAAAGAAAAAGAGAGAGAAGAAAGAGAGAGAAAGGAAAAAGAAAGAGAGAGAAGGTTCTCAGGTGAGCAAACAGAGAGGCAAGAAACAGAAAGAGATAGAAGAAAGGGAAAGAGGAAAAGAAGGAATTTGAACTTCAGAAGTTGCGACTTAGTCAGCAAAGTTAAGTTAACAAGATAGAGATTAATAGAGAAGGTAGTGATGTACACAAATTGGATTACCCTGTGAAGCCTTCTTTATTTCATTTGAAAAATTGGCTAGGCAAATGGACTTGTGGGTAATGCTAGTTCACACTAAACTGATAGGCAGCTATTTGCAGCACTGACAGCTGAGGAGTTAAGAGATTATGAAAAGGTCAAACAGGCTATTTTAAGTGTTTATGAAATTGTATCAGAAGCATATAGACAGCTGTTCAGAAACCTAAAGAAGGAACTAGGTCAGGCTTATGTTGAGTTCAAAAGACTTAACTGTGATAATTCTAGAGTCATAGAGATGTACAGCACGGAAACAGACTCTTTGGTCCAACTTGTCCATGCTGACCAGCTATCCCAACCTGATCTGGCCCCACGTGCTAGCACCCAGCCCATATCCCTCCAAACCCTTCCTACTCATATACCCATCCAGATGCCTTTTAAATGTTGCAATTGTACTAGCCTCCACCAGTTCCTCTAGGTAAAAACAAGGACTGCAGATGCTGGAAGCCAGAGTCTACACTAGAGTGCTGCTGGAAAAGCACAGCAGGTCAGGCAGCATCCAAGAAGCAGGAAAATCAATGTTTCGGGCAAAAGCCCTCCACCAGTTCCTCTGGCAGCCCATTCCACACACACCGCCCTCTGCGTGAAAAACTTGCCCCTTAGGTCTCTTTTATATCTTTCCCCTCTCACCCTAAACCTATGCCCTCTAGTTCTGGACTCCCCATCTATTTACCCTACCCATGCCCTCATGATTTTATAAACTCTATGAAGTCACCCCTCAGCGTCTGACGCTCCAGGGAAACAACCCTAGCTTATTCAACCTCTCCCTATAGATCAAATCCTCCAACCCTGGCAACATTCTTGTAAATCTTTTCTGATCCTTTCAAGTTTCACAATATCCTTCCGATAGGAAGGAGACTAGAATTGCATGCAATATTCCAAAAGTGGCCTAACCAATGTCCTGTACAGCCGCGACGTGACCTCCCAACACCTATACTCAACACTGACCAATAAAGGAAAGCATACCAAACACCTTCTTCACTATCCCATCAACCTGCGACTTCACTTTCAAGGAGCTATGAACCTGCACTCCAAGGTCTCTTTGTTCAGCAACACTCCCCAGGACCTTACCATTAAGTGTATAAGTCCTACTAAGATTTGTTTTCCCAAAATGCACCACCTCGCATCTATCTAAATTAAACTCCATCTGACACTTCTCAGCCCATTAGTTCATCTGATCAAGATCTCATTGTAATTCGAGGTAACCTTCTTCGCTGTCCACTACACTTCCAATTCTGGTGTCATCAACAAACTTACTAACTATATCTCTTATGCTCACATCCAAATCATTTATATAAATAATGAAAAGTAGTGGACCCAGCACCGATCCTTGTGGTACTCCACTGGTCACAGACCTCCAATCTGAAGAATAACCCTCCACCACTACCCTCTGTCTTCTACCTTTGAGTCAGTTCTGTATCCAAATGACCAGTTCTCCCTGTATTCCACGAGTTGGAACCTTGCTAACCAGCCTTCCATGGAGAACTGAAATTCATATAGATCACGCCACCATTCTGCCCTCATCAAACCTCTTTGTTACTTCTTCAAAAATCTCAGTCAAGTTTGTGAGACATGATTTCCCATATACAAAGCCAATTGACTATCCCTAATCAGTCCTTGTCTTTCCAAATACATGTACATCCTGTCCCTCAGGATTCCCTCCAACAACTTGCCCACCACCGACGTTAGGCTCATGGTCTATAGTTCCCTGGCTTGTCCTTACCACCCTTCTTAAATAGTGGCACCAAGTTAGCCAACCTCCAGTCTTCTGGCACCTTACCTGTGACTATCAATGATACAAATATCTCAGCAAGAGGCCCAGCAATCAGTTCCCTAACTTCCCACAGAGTTCTCAGATACACCTGATCAGGTCCTGGGGATTTATCCACTTTTATGTGTTTCAAGACATCCAGCACTTCCTCCTCTGTTTATGGACATTTTTCAAGATGCCACAATTTATTTTCCTATATTCTACATCTTCCCTGTCCTTTTCCACAGTAAACACTGTTGCAAAATACTCGCTTAGTATGTCGCCCATCTCCTGCTTCTCCACTCAAAGGCCACCTTGCTGATCTTTGAGGGGCCCTATTCTTTCCTTAGTTACTCTTTTGTCCTTAATATGCTTGTAAAAGCCCTTTGGATTCTCCTTCACTCTCCTTAATTCCAAAACTATCTCCTGTCCCCTTTTCCTGATTTCCCTCTTAAGTATACTGCTACTGCCTTTATACTCTTCTAAGCATTCACTTGATCAATCTTGTCTATACCTGACATATGCTTCCTTTTTTTTCTTAACCAAACCCTCAATTTCTCTAGTCATACAGCATTCCCTACACTTTCCAACCTTTCCTTTCACCCTGACTAGAATGTACTGTCTCTGGACTCTCGTTATCACATTTTCCAGCCGTCCCTTTACCTGCTAACATCTGCCCCCAATCAGCTTTTGAAAGTTCTTGCCTGATACTGTCAAAATTAGCCTTCCTCCAATTTAAAACTTCAATTTTAATCTGGTCTATCCTCTTCCGTCACTATTTTAAAACTAATGGTCTTCTGGCACTATTGCTGTAGATAATGATGACCTAGAGATCAAAGTCAAAGACTCGGCAATCTCCTCCCTGGCTTCCAAGAGAATCCTAGGACAAATCCCACCTGGCTTGGGGATTTATATATTTTTCCAGAATTGCAAACGCCTTCTCTTTATGCACCTCAGTCCCATCTAGTGTAGTAGCCTGTATCTCAGTATTCTCCTTGACTACATTGTATTTTACTAATGTGAATACTGACGAAATGTATTTATTTAGCGCTTCCCCTATCACCTCTGACCCCATGCACAACTTCCCACTACTCTGCTTGATTGGCCCTAATCTTACTCCAGTCTATAGAAAGCGTTAGGGTTTTCCTTGATCCTATCTGCCAATGAATTCTCATGTCCCTTCCTGGCTCTTCCTAGCTCTCTTTTTAGGTCTTTTCTGACTAATTTGTAACTCTCAAGTGCCCTAAGTGAGCCATCACATCTCATCCTAACATAAGTCTTCTTCTTTCTCTTGACAAAAGATTCAACTTCCTTAGTAATCCACAGCTTCCATGCTCAACAATTTCTTCCCTGCCTGACTGGTACATTCTTACCAAGGACCCACAGTAACTGGTACTTGAATAAGCTCCACATTTCAATTGTGCCGATCCCCATCCTACACATCCTAAATTTTGCCTAATTTCATGATAATTGCCTTTCCCCCAGCTATAACTCTTACCTTGCGCTATATGCCTATCCCTTTCCATCACTGAAGTAAACATAACCAAATTGTGGTCACTATCGCCAAAGTACTCACCTACCTTCAAATCTAACACCTGGCTGGGTTCATTACCTAGTACCAAATCTAATGTGGCCTAGCCCCTTGTCGGCCTGTGTCAGGAAACCCTCCTGCACAGATTGAACAAAACTCACCCATCTAAAGTACTTGAACTATAGTATTCCCAGTCAATATTTAGAAAGTTAAAGGCCCCCATAACAACTACCCTGTCAGTCTTGCTCCTATTGAGGATCATTTTTGCTATCTCATCCTCTACATTTCTGGAACTATTTGGAAAAAACAAAATCAGAGATGTCATGAATCCTGGTACCTGGGAGGCAACACACCAAATGTGAATCTCTCTTGTTCCCACAGAACCTCCTATTTGCCCCCCTACCTATGGAGTCTCCAATGGCTAGTGCTCTGCTTCTCTTCCCCCTTCCCTTCTGAGCAACAGGGACAGACTCTGTGCCAGAGACCTGTGCTTCATTGCTTACCCCTGGTAAGTAGGTCCCCTTCAACAGTATCCAAAACGGTATAATAGGGACGTTACGAAGGCATTTGGAATACTTATCTTTATTAGCCAAGGCATGGTTTGTAAGAGCAGGAAGGTTATGTTGAAACTGTACAGGACTTTGGTGTACTGTGTGCAGTTCTGGTCATTGAACTACAGGAAGGATGTGATTGCACTGAAGGGGTGCAGAGGAAATTCACCAGGATATTGTCTAGAATGGAGTATCTTGGCTACAAAGAGAAACTAGATAAGCTTAGGTTGTTTTCTTTGAAGCAGAGATAGTCGAGATAGGGCCTGATGGATGTATATAAGATTATGAAAGGTATGGACAGGGTTAGAAAGCAGCTTTCCCCTAATTTGTACAGTCAAGACGGCATAATTTTGAGGTGAAAGGCAGGAGGTTTAGAGGGGACTTGAGGAAACTTTTTTTTTCATCCAGAGTGATTGTGGCAGTCTGAAATGCATTACCTGGGAAGGTAATTCATGCAGGTAACCTCACACATTTAAAACGTACGTGGATGAGCACTTGAAGTGTCATACTTCAAGGCTATGAGACTAGTACAGAAGAGAGGATCTAGTGTAGATTTACTCTATTTTTGGCAATACAGAGTCGATGGGCTGAAGAGCCTCTTTTGCACTATATGATTCTATGATACTGTGATTAATTTATTAGGTTTTTTATCTGTAGTGAAAACTCTTTATTAATAATAATGGATTATGCTTTTTCACAGGTGGAGAATATCCAAGCATTTACTTGGCAGTCTCAACTAAGGCATCGCTGGGATGATGAGAAGCAGCACTGTTTTGCCAACATTTGCGATGCACAGTTCAGATATTCTTATGAGTATCTAGGCAACACTCCTCGATTGGTTATTACTCCGCTTACAGATAGGTATGGAAAGCTAATGAGTAATTTCTACTGGCTTTTAGTTTGTAGTTAAGTCAGTGTGTTGTTCTTTCAAATTGCAATGTCTTCAGATGGGCATTTGCTGAAGAACATTTTCCTGACTTCTAGCGTGGTCTCAAGGATAATACTAAAACATATCACAAGAATTTATAGTCACAGGTACCATAATCAGGAACTTCCCTATGTAGAGAGTAACAGAAGAAAGATATGATACGAATTGATTTGCTCAAGAATGATTTAGCAGAACACTTGGCAGGTGGCTTGTTTGATTGCTGAAAGATTTAAGCACATATTTTGGAACTCAAAGATTGAGAATGGGACATTTCTTGGAACTGCTTCTATTTAATATATTAAGTTGCCAGAGGTTTAGCAGAAATCCTTTTTAAGTATACACGATAACACTGGTGCATGTTTGATGAAGCAGTGTTTTTGGAATTCAAGCAGCTCCTAAGAATTTTCCAGCGATATGTGCAGAGATGATCAAAATGATAACAAAAGACAGGGCCATGAAAAGGAATATTGGGTGTGGGAAAGTGATAATCAAACTGGAACGTAAAGCAGCTGGAGAAAATTGCTAGAAGTGAAACAGAAAGGAAATTAATGAATGACAAATATTTCCAAAAGATATTTTGAGAGATTTAGGACTAATTTTATGCCAATGGAAATTAGAAGGATCAAGACTGAACTCTGTATAAGCAGATATAAATCAATATAAAAGCTAGTTTAAATTAATTTGGTAAGAATCAGAAAATGATAGAAAGGGACAGCAATGAGACAAGAAGACAGTGAAATAAAAGTAATTGTAAAATTTAAAAATCTCAAAATCTTGTAGAAACTACTTTGAGTGGCAGAGAAATTATTAAATTGGATGTATACTGATGCCACTAATGTAACTTAAATAGATGGTGTATCATAGACATAAATTGCGCATGAAATAGAGGATGAATGTTCTGGATGTTGAAGATATGAACAGAAAGTTAACTGGGTGAGAGGCTAAGATTCAGAAAGCCAACAATAAAATAAACTTTGGCATTGAAGTTCTTTGACTTCAGAGGCAGATTGACTTTTCCTGAGTCAGGCAGCTTATTTGCATGTATTTATAATTCATTGGAAGTCCAACTTCCCAGATTTAAGTGTCATTTCTGTTAAAGCTGCAATGGGAGTAATGCACTAATAATCAATCCCGTACTCCACCAGTTGTACCATTAGTTCAAATGTGTTGATTCGTTTACCCAAAAATGTCCAAAGCTTTTCTTTCTTATTTTTACCCAGAATAAAAGAACTAGTTTACTTGATGAGCTGAAAATAGTCAATTTATTGTGAACAAAACATATTCTTACATTAAGTGGAAAACCCTGATTAAACCTAAAGTATAATCTATCTTTAAAATTACATCATCTTAATCCCAGCCTCAGACATACTCACACAACACAAAAAGACAAATCTCTGCACAAATGACGGTTTTAAAACAAAACTAAAAGGGAATAAAAACCAACTACTGTGAACCAAGCATCTGGAAACAAAGGATAGAGGTGATGACTTCACGCATCTACTGGATTTTCTTTTGGCAAAGCTACACTGCAGACCGATCGTAAATGACCAGCCCTGAACTGAAGTTACTTAGATTTGAGTTTCTGGAGGTTGGTTGCTGTCAACCTTTTAGAATCATAAAATACTTCTTTGCTCCGAAATTCGTTGACGCCTACATTGGTAAACTTAGGACTACACTGACTGTTACTAACCCAGTGACCAACACACTTTGCAGAAAAATTTTAACTAAATTATCCTTTAGGCATTTGCTAACAAACCCTTTTCCAGCAGTGTGATATTTGTTTTGCTTTAAGTGTGCATCTCTGTAGGCATTGCTACAAGAAGAACTTGAAGATAACCAATGTCCCTCAGGATAATCATTTCTTTTCTCAGAGACCGTGACACAGAAGGATTTATTTTCCGATTATATAAAAACACTTATACATACCTTTCTCCAAGATGCATTTGAGATCAAAGTCACTGCACGAATGGCTATAGACACTGTCTTAGTTGCAGCGCCTCCTGTAGGATTTTTGGAATACCAACAATTTTATTTCAAATGTCCACTTTAAACAGTTTGGGCATACTCCTACTGCTTTAGTGTCCATGTTATTTCCTGGTTAGAGACTAACAAGTTTCCTCCCTTGGAATATTGTGTGCAAATCTGGTCTCCTTCCTATCAGAAGGATATTGTGATTCTTGAAAGGGTTCAGAAAAGATTTACAAGGATGTTGCCAGGGTTGGAGAATTTGAGCAATAGGGAGAGGTTGAATAGGCTGGACTGTTTTCTCTGGAGCGTTGGAGTCTGAGAGATGACCTTATAGAGGTTTATAAAATCATAAGGGGCATGCATAGGATAAATAGACAAAGTCTCTTCCCTGGATTGTGGAAGTCCAGAACTAGAGGGAATAGGTTTAGGGTGAGAGGGGAAAGATATAAGAGAGACCTAAGGGGCAACATTTTCATGCAGAGGGTGGTATGTGTATGGAATGAGCTGCCAGAGGAAGTGGTGGAGGCTAGTATGATTGCAACAGTTAAAATTCATCTTGATATGTATATGAGTAGGAAGGATATGGGCCGGGCGCTGGCAGGTGGGACTAGACTGGGTTGGCTTATCTGGTCGGCATGGACGAGTTGGACCGAAGAGTTTGTTTCCGTGCTGTACATCTTTATGATTCTATGTCTCTTTCACTTGTGCCATGACCACACCCAGCGTGCCTGAGACTGAGTGCGCATTATTAATTTGAGTCAGCTCAGTTTCAGTTTTTGATTAGATTAGATTACTTACAGTGTGGAAACAGGCCCTTCGGCCCAACAAGTCCACACCGCCCCGCCGAAGCATAACCCACCCATACCCCTACATCTGCATCTGCATCTACTCCTTTCCTAACACTATGGGCAATTTAGCCAATTCACCTGACCTGCACATCTTTGGACTGTGGGAGGAAACCCACGCAGACACGGGGAGAACGTGCAAACTCCACACAGTCAGTCGCCTGAGGTGGGAATTGAACCCGGGTCTCTGACACTGTGAGGCAGTAGTGCTAACCACTGTGCCAGTGTGCCACCGTGCCGCCCACGGTTTTAGTTTTAAGAAAACAGTTACTTAGATTTAAGCTTCAAACAAAATAATGGATGAACTAATTATACAACTATTTCTGCAAGTTATTTCCATTAGAAGTGACAATATTATCAGCTAAAATACTGATACAGAGACTTAAAGTCGATAAGAGTTACATGTGCACAGAAGAATGAGAACTGTCTCTTCTGTTGTTGTGGATCTGGCTTTCCTGAGGTTTATCCTTCTGAAATGAAGCATTGAAAGCTTGAAATCACTATTCAGCAGCTGCAATGGCTTCTGTAGTTGAATAGTCAGAGATTGCTCCCATATGGTGACTGAGCTGAACAGGCACTGGGAGAGAGTGATCGCTATTTTGTTTCACTTTTATGGTACTTCAGTTGGTTTTTGGTCATCTCTTCAAGTACAGCAGTCCTGGACATCTGTCTTGCTGTCCTGAAGAAAAATGGTGACTGCTTCAAGATGTTTTTTTCATAGTCTCTGCACAAAATGTTTGCTCACATCAAAACTTAGTGACTGCTATCCCAAACTATCATGTTATGCTTCCATATTAAATATTTGTTTAGCCTAGGTCAGGGCCGCAAACCCATCCATTGTCATTTAGTTAAAGTAATTAACATTTTAGCTGTCTCAGTGATTAGCCTCAGTGATGGCCCTCAACTTGGCAGGTGTTTGGTGGGATAGGAAGAGTTCTGATTTATGATGACTTTCAGGCGACCATTATCAAGGATTTTCTGGTTACGTTTCGAAATGTTGATTGAATTTCAGAAGGTCTCTTGTGATTTCTTCCTTCAGACAAGCACAGTCTTTACCCAATACCACAATCTACACAGAAAGTCATGTGACCTCTGAGAATTGTTTTGTAATATTCCATGAGAACATTTTAAATGCAAATTAGCTTCCTTTGCAAAATATATGACATTGTAATTACACCTTCCCCTCACTCCTTTTCTCTTGAATTTTTTTTATCACTTGTGGGATGTAGGCATCATTGGCTCGGCTTTTTGAACTGCTGCAGTCCACGTACTGTAGATGCTGTTAAGGAGAGAATACCAGGGTATTTTGACCCTGCAGCAGTGAAGAAACAGTGATATATCTCTAAGTCAGGTGGTGAGTTGCTTGGAGGGGCACTTGTGGTGGTGTTCTATTTTTCTCCTTGGACTCTCCTTCTCCTTGGATGCTGCCTGACAGGCTGTGCTTTTTCAGCACCACACTTTTTGACTCTTTCCTATTAAAGCCAACTATTTTGTTTTCTAGTCTTACCACAAAAGCCCTGATGCTGTAGTCCTTTTGTTTTAAACATGCAATAGTAGCTATTAAAGTTTCAGTTTAGTTTCTGATTTCTGCTTTCAATCTCAGATTCGGCTCACTTTAGTCCAAATGGTTTAGAATCAAACTGTTTGCAGTGAATGTAAAGCAGCCTTAATTTGTGAAGTTAAATAGAAAAGATTATTTATGAGCAAATTCACCCTGAAAGAAGTGACGTTAGATAATGCACCCACCTATACACACATACACACAAACATATGTGCAAGAGAACATTTCACTTTCACAAATAGTTAAAAAAGAATAGTTTGTAGATCACATGTTTGGTTCCTCACTGAAAAAGACGAACGTAATTTTTGGGCTTATTCTAGGCCATGCTTCAGTTTGAAATGTAGTTAACATTGGTTCATTAGCTGGAGTCATATATCAAGATTGTTGCAGGACTTTGTCGAAGAGATAGAGGTTCAACTGGCTGCCAAGACAACCCTCATAGCTTTTCTAGCCAGGAGGTCTTTTTTTATGGTTGGATTTGGAATAGGAATTAGGCTGGGAAACTTATAAAATGTAGATGCCGCCACCAACATTAAAAAAGTCCTGGTAAATCTCTTCTGCACCCTCCAATGCTTTCATGTCCTTCCTATAATGTGGCGACCAGAACTGTATGCAATACTGAAAGTGCAGCCCCACCAAAGTTTTGTACAGCTGCAAAATGACCTCATGGCTTTGAAACTCAATCCCTCTACCAACCTTCTTAACAACCCTATCAACCTGGGTGGCAACTTTTGAGATCTCTCTGCTCATCCACACTACCAAGAATCTTACCATGAGCCCAATACTCTGTATTCCTATTACTCCTTCCAAAGTGAATCACCACACACTTTTCCACATTAAATTCCATCTGCCACCTCTCGGCCCAGCTCTGCAGCTTATCTATGTCCCTCTGTAACCTGCAACATCCTTCTGCAGTGTCCACAATTCCACGGACTTTAGTGTCATCCACAAATTTACTAACCCATCCTTCTACGCCCTCATCCAGGTCATTTATAAAAATGACAAACAGCAGTGGACCCAAAACAAATCCTTGTGGTACCCTACTAGTAACTGAACTCCAGGATGAACATTTCCCATCAAACATCACCCTCTGCCTTCTTCCAGCAATTGAATTTCTGAGCCAAACTGCTAAATCACTCTCAATCCCATGTCTCCAAATTTTCTACAATAGCCTACCATGGGGAACCTTACCAAACGCTTTACTGAAATCCGTATGAACCACATCAACCACTTTACCATCATCCACCTTTTTTGGTCACCTTCTCGAAGTACTCAGTAAGGTTTGTGAGGCGTGACCTACCCTTCACAAAACCGTGTTGACTATCGCTAATCAAATTATTATTTTCTAAATGATTATAAGTCCTATCTCTTATAACCCTTTCCAACACTTTATGCACAACTAAAGTAAGGTTCACTGGTCAATAATTGCCAGGGTTGTCTCTACTCCCCTTCTTAAACATTTTATCCTCCATTCTTCTGGCATTATTCGTGTAGACAATGACAACGTAAAGATCAAAGCCAAAGGCTCTGCAATCTCCTCCCTAGCTTCCCACGTAATCCTAGGATAAATCCCACCTGGCCCATTTATCTATGTTCACACTTTTCAGAATTGCTAACATCTTCCTTATGAATCTCAATCCCATCTAGTCCAATAGCCTGTATCTCAGTATTCTCCTCGACAACATCGCCTTTTTCCGGTGTGAATACTGAAGAAAAATAATCATTTAGCACCTCTTCTATCTCTTTCAACTCCACACACAACTTCCAACTGCTGTCCTTGACAGGCTCTAATTTTTCTCTTGTCATTTTTTTATTCCTGACATAGCTATAGAAAGCTTTAGGGTTTTCCTTTATCCTACCTGCCAAAGATTTCTCATGTCCTCTCCTGGCTCTTTTAGTTCTTTTAGCTCTTTCTTTAGGTTCATCCTGGCCAAGTTGTAACCAAGTGTTGGTCATGTATGCATGGGAGAGAACATTACAATTGGATCACCATTTGGTGCCAGATTTGCTGGATCTTGCAAAGGCTCTACTGGTGACACACCTTCAGAGATTTAAGGTGCTGTTTCAGACTTTCAAGTCTCTGAAGCATATAGGGGCATGGGGATAAATTGTGCTGATAAACCTTGACCTTAATTTAAAATCATTTGCAGAAGGTCGAGTTGAAATATTGGAGGTAATGATATATTTCCCCATTCATGTCGACCTACGTCAGATGGAGGCTCTAAGCTATAGAAAGTGGTCAACGTCTTTCAGGATCTACATTGTTACGCTGAAATTACCTACTGGTTCTTTAAAGTCTGTTCAAAAGGAGTAAAAGAGGATAGTGTGCTTCAATACATAGGAAATTTATTCATGTAATCAACTTCATATGCATACTGATGAGACTTTATACAGATGAGTCTCAGTGCCTTCCAGCTCTTCAGGAACTGGCGATGGTGGCACTTGAAGCTCTACCTTAGATTCCATGGCACTTCTCTCATGAACCCCAATCCGATGGTGAAGGTCCATGGTCACATTCTTGCAAACCCCCGCCCCATGATGGAAGTCGCATGAGCTGGAAGAAGTCTCCAATGTTAGTACGATTTTGGACCTGATATTCGGTGTCATCTCTGAGTACTTTTCCCAAGCATTCCTTTGTGCAAAGATGTGCAGGTCAGGTGAATTGGCCATGGTAAATTCCCCATAGTGTTGGGTGTGTTGGTCGGAGGGAAATGGGTTTGGGTGGGTTGCTGTTCAGAGGGTCGGTGTGGACTTCTGGGCCGAAGGGCCTGTTTCCCCACTGTAGGGAATCTAATCTACTCTAATCTTCAAAAATAAGTCTGTATCTCTGTGTCTTTGCACAACAATCTGCTCCCAAGTCCAGCCAAGTTCATTGCAGTTACCTTCCAGGCAAAACAAGTTGCTTTTAAACTAAGCCTGTTTTTCACATATTTTCCTTCAATTGCTTATTGCCATGTCAAGAATGTGGTGCTGGAAAAGCACAAGCAGGTCAGGCAGCATTCGACGAGCAGGAAAATCGACATTTTGGGCAAAAGCCCTTCATCAGGCATTCACACTCTCAACTCTAATCTCCAGCATCTGCAGTCCTCACTTTTGCTTATTGTTATTGTCAAATTAATCCTTAACAATGAACCCTTAATAATCTAGTTTGGTGATATCACTTTTACCCCTAACACTACAGGATCTCATAGAAACATAGAAAAAAGTGCAGCAGTTGTGCCATTTGACCCTTCAAGCCTGCACTACCATTCAATATGATCATGGTTGATCATGCAATCTTGGTATCCCATTCCCACCCTCTCCCCATACCCTTTGAACCCTTTGGCCACAAAAGCCATGTCTAGCTCTCTCTTGAATACATCTAATGAACAGGCCCCCAACAACCTCCTATGGTAGAGAATTCCACAGGTTCACAACTCTCTGAGTGAAGACATTTTTCCTCATCTGAATCTTTAATGGCTAACCCTTAATTCTTAGACTGTAAGATCTTGTTCTGGACTTCCCAACATTGGAAACATTTTCCCCACATCTAGCCTGTCCAATCCCATCAGGATTTTATATGTTTCTATAAGATCCCCTCATTCTTCTAAATTCCAGCAAATACAAGCCCAGTGGACCCAGTCTTTCCTCATATGTCTATCCTGCCATCCTGAAATCAATCTGGTGAACCTTTGCTGGACTACCTGAATGCGAAGAATGTCCTTCCTCCCATGAGGAGACTAAAACAGCACACAATATCAAAGTGTGGCCTCACCAAGACCCTGTAGACATCCTTACACCGATACTTAAGTCCTCTTGCTATGAATGAGAGCATGCTATTAACTTTCCTCACTGCCTGCTGCACCTGCATGCCAACCTTCAGCAACTGTTCCACTGTGATACCCAGGTCTCATTGTACCTCACCTTCTCCTAAACTGCCACCATTCAGATAATAATCTGCCTTCCTGTTTTTTTGACCAAAGTGGATAACTTCACATTTATCCCCATTATATTGCATTTGCCAAGTTTTTGCTCACTCAGCCAATCTGTCCAAGCCACCTTGCAGCCTCTTAGCATCTTTCTCACTGCACACATTGCCACCCAGCTTAGTATCATCTGTAAATATTTAGAGAAATGGCATTCAATTCCTTTGTCCAACTCATTTATGTATATTGTGAATAGCTGAGGTCCCAGCACTGAACCCTATGGCACTCCATTCATATCTGCCTACCACTCTGAAAAGGACCTATTTATTCAAACTTTCTGCTTCCTGTCTGCCAACTAGTTCTCTATCCATATCAATACATTACCCCTTTTAACATGAGCTTTAATTTTGTTTAGTAATCTCATGTACGGAGCCTTGTCAAAAGCATTTTTAAAGTCCAGATACACAACATCTACTGATTCACAGTTGTCTACTATACTGGTCACTCCCTCAAAACATTCCAGAAGATTTGTCAAGTAAGATTTCCTTTAATGATCGACTTCAGCATTTTCAACATTACTAATGTCAAGCTAACTAGCCTATAATTCCCTCCTTTTTTAAAGAGTGGAGTTACATTAGTTACTCTCCAGTCCATTAGAACTCTTCCAGAGTCTACAGAATGCTGGAAAATCATTACCAATGCATCAGCTATTTCTAGGGCCACTTCCTTAAGTACTCTAGGATGCAGAGCATCAGGCCCTGGCAACTTATCGAGCTTTAATCCCATCCACTTCTCCAATACCATTTCCTGACTAATGAGCATTTCCTTCATTTCCTCCTTCAAGTTTGACCCTCTGTCCTCTAGCATTTCCTGAAAATTATTTGTGTCCTCCTTACTGCAGCCAGATCCAAAGTATTTGTATAACTGCTCTGCCATCTCTTCATTGTCCATTATGAATTCACCTGATTCTAATTGCAATGGACCTATATTTGTCTTCACCAGGCTTTTTCACTTTACATACCTACAGAAGCTTTTGCAGTCAGGTCTTATGTTTTCCACAAGCTTACTTTTTTCCCTTTCTGAATTAAACTTTTTGTCCACCTCTGCTAAATTTTAAATTTCTCCCAGTCCTCGGGTTTGCTGCTTTTTGTGGCCAATTTATATGCCTCCTCTTGGGTTTTACACTGTTCCTGATTTCCTTTGTTAGCCATGATTTTGCCACCTTCCCTGTTTATTCTTATGCCAGACAGGGATGTACAATTGTTGAAGTTCATTCATGTATTCTTTAAATGTCTGCCATTGCCTATCCACTGTCAATCCCTTACGTATCCTTGGCCAGTTTATCGTAGCCAATGCATGCCACATACCATCAAAGTTAGTAAAGTTTAACCCTTGTCAAATAATACTCTATCATTCCACCAACACTTTTTTCACCTTCCTTGCTGCAATACTGCACTTTACCTTGAATAAACCACCATCAGTAATGGAGATAATTTACAGAATGAACAGAAAACTATTCAACATTCACCACCTTCAGTGATTCAGCTCCAGTATACAAATGACACTGATGTGTATACTCACTCATAAACTGAAATTCAGATCATGGTTGAGTCTTTCTGTGAAGCATACAAGAAAATTGCCATTTCACCAAATGCTTAGAAAACTAAGGTTGGCTTTGCATCAGCAGACCATCATTGCACTAAAAATATTATACTACGGAGTATTAGATTGACAAAAATTTTTTGTGGGAATGTATATGCTTGACAAAAATGGGATTGTAAAAACCTTACAAATTGATCTTGCTGGCTAGAAACAAATGCTGGCAGGAAAAGACACCTGGAAAATGAAATAGGTGGATGTATGTCATCGATGCGGTCTCCTCTACATTGGGGAGACTGGACACCTTCTCGCAGAGCGTTTTAGGGAACATCTCCAGGACATCCGCACCAATCAATCCCACTGACCCGTGGCCCAACATTTCAACTCCCCTTCCCACTTTGCCAAGGACATGCAGGTTCTGGGCTTTCTCTACCGCCACTCCCTCACCACCCGATGCCTGGAGGAAGAACGCCTCATCTTTTGCCTTGGAACACTTCAACTCCAGGGCATCAATGTGGACTTCACCAGTTTCCTCATTCCCCCTCCCTCCACCTTACCCCAGTTCCAACTTTCCAGCTTAGCACCATCCTCATGACCTGTCCTATCTGCCAATCTTGCTTCCCACCTCTCTGACCTATCACCTTCATACCCACCCCCATCCACCCAATGTACTCTTTCCTACCTTCTCTCTGACCTATCACTTTCATCCCCGCCCCCAGCCATCTATTATATGCTTTGCTACCTTGACCCTAGCCCACCCTCCTCCCATTTATCTCTCTACCCTGGAGGATCTCTGCATTCATTCCTGATGAAGGGCTTTTGCCTGAAATGTCAATTTTCCAGCTCCTCGGATGCTGCCTGACTGGCTGTGCATTTTCGCACTCTAATCTAGACCAGTGTGTCATCAACTATCAGGGGCTGTTTTAAAAGCAAACACATTGAGAAGAAAGGACTTAAAGGAACAATGTCTCATAATGTGATGGCTTGTACAGAATATAGAAGTTTATTATTTAACAAATTTTGGAATATTGTTTCTACATATTAATACTAATGTATACTAAAGGGAAGGGAAGAGAATATTAGTATATTACTTGTGTTTAATTCTTTGCAAGTGATGGGTATTAATTCAGGGTAAATTTGATCCCTCTATGCAGATTCAGACTACACCTTTTACTGTGAAATTCAGAGGTGCATTAGAATTCTATCACTCAAATATGGGTTGCCAACACACAATTGAATTGTGTCATATTGCACCTGTTGGCTGCATAGTAATCTACTAATAAATGCGGATATGGAAAATCTGAAACAAACACAGAATACTGGAGAAACTCAATGGGTCAGGCAACAACTGTGGAGAGAGAACCAAAGTTGCAGATAGTGAGGAAGGTTATCAATGGATTCAGCAGGACATAGACCTAGAACATAGAACAGTACAACACAGTAGAGGCCCTTTGGCTCTCGATGACCTGTTGTAAAGTTGGACGGAAAAATGGCAGATTGAGTTTAGTACAGGTGAATGTGAGGTAATGCATCTTGGGCAATCAAATGTAAGAAGTATGTAGTAATTGGCAGAATCCTTAGGAGTTTTGATATTTAGTGGGAATGTGGGGCATAACTTCAAAGGTCCTTGAAAGTGAATAAGGTGTATGTTGAGTTGGTGAATTGCATGCCTTAATTGATCTGGGCATTGAATATATAAGGTGACAAGTTATGTTGCAGATGTGCAAAATTTTATTTGGCGTGCATAGAACATGGAGCATTACAGCACTGTACAGGTCCTTCAGTCCTCGATGTTGTGCCAAGCATTTATTTTAATCTAAGATCAACCTAACCTAACATCCCTCAATTAAATGCCATCCATGTGCTTGTTCAGCAGTCATCCAAATGTCCCTAATGTCTCTGACTCTACTACCACCGCTGGCAATGCATTTCACGCACCCACCACCCTCTGCATTAAGAACCTATCTCTGACATCTCCCCCATACCTTCCTCCAATCACCTCCTGTGACTGCCATTTCTGCTCTGGAGAAATGTCTCTGGCTATCTCCTCTATCTTTGCCTCTCATTACCATATACATCTGTATCAAGTCATCTCTCTTCCTTCTTCTCTCCAGTGTGAATTCCTGAGCTCAATCAACCTATCTTCATAAGACAAGCCTTCCAATCCAAGCAGCATCCAAGTAAATCTCCTCTGCACCCTCTCTAAAGCATCTATGCCCTTCCTAATAAAGAGGCGTCCAGAACTGGACACAATATTCCAAGTGTGGTCTAACCAGGGTTTTATAGAGCTGCAGCAAAACCTTGCGGCTCTTAAACTCAATCCCCTTGGTAATGAAAGCTAAAACACCATAAGCTTCTTAACAACCCTATCAACTTGGGTGGCAATTTTCAGGGATCTATGTACATGGACCCCAAGATCCCACTGTTCTTCCACACTGACAAGAATCCTGTCTTTAACCCTGTATTCAGCACTCAAATTCGATCTTCCAAATTGAATCACTTTGCATTTATCCAGGTCAAACTCCGTCTGCCACTTCTCAGCCCAGCCATGCATCCTGTCAATGTCATGTTGTAGCCTGCAACAGCCACCGACACCACTGACATTAGTGTCATCGGCGAACTTACTATACCACCCTTCCACTTCATCCAAGTCATTTATAAAAACTACACAGAGCAGAGGCCCAAAAACAAATCTCTGTGGGATAGCACAGGTCACCGACATCAGAATACTTTCTATCTACTACCTCGCGCTGTCTTCTTTTAGCCAGTTAATTCTGTATCCAGACAGCCAAATTTCACTGCATCCCATAGCTGCTAATTTTCTGAATGAGCCTACCATGGGGAACATTATCAAATGCCTTACTGAAATCTATACACACCACATCCACTGCTCGACCATCATCAACTTCTCTCATCACATCCTCAAAGAACTCAATAAGGCTTGTGAGGCACGATCTGTCCCTCACAATGCAATGTTGACTATCTTTAATCAAATTATGTTTTTCCAAATAGTCATAAATCCTATCTCTCAGAATCCTTTGCAGTACCTTGCTTACCACAGACATAAGACTGCCTGGTCTGTAATTCCCATGGATTTCCCTATTCCCTTTCTTGAACAGAGGAACAACATTTGCCTCCCTCCAATCAGCCAGTACTACTCCCATGGAGAGTGAGGATGCAAAGATCATCACTAGAAGCGGAGCAATCTCATTCATTGCTTCCCGTAGTAACCTTGGATATAACTGGTCCGGCCCTGGAGACTTACCTATTTTGATGTTTCTCAGGATTTCCAGCACATACATTTACTTAATATCAAACTGTTCAAGCCAATTAATCTGGTCCACGGTGTTCTCACTATCAACAAGGTCCCTCTCTCTACTGAATATTGAAGCAAGAAGCTAAATCAGGGAATCCCCTACCTCTTCAGACTCCAGGCACAAATTCCCTTCACTGTCCCGCTATTTCTCCACACTGCCAAAAATCCTGTCCTTAACCCTGTATTCAGCATTCAAATTTGATCTTCCAAATTGATTCACTTTGAATTTATCCAGGTTGAACTCCATCTGCCACTTCTCAGCCCAGCCCTGCATCCTGTCAATGTCATATTGTAGCCTGCAACAGCCATTGATACCACTGACCTTTGCGTCATCAGCAAACTTACTATACTACCCTTCCACTTCATCATCCAAGTCATTTATTAAAAACTACAAAGAGCAGAGACCCAAGAATAAATCCCTGTGGAACACCACTGGTCACTGAATTCGGAATACTTTCCATCTACTACCTCTCGCTGTCTTCTTTTAGCCAGCCAATTCTGTATCCAGACAGCCAACTCTCCCTGTATCCCGTACCTCCTAATTTTCTGAATGAGCCTATCGTGGGGAACGTTATAAAATGTTGATCAGCCCTACCCTCTCTCTGATCATTCATTTATTCCTCATATGTGTGTAGGACATCTTTGGGTTTCTCTAATCCTTCCCGCCAAGGCTTTTTCTTGCCCCCTCCAAGCTCTCCTCAGCCCAATTTTGAGATCTTGCCTAGCTACCCTGTAATCCTCTAAAGCTGTGCCAGATCCTTGCTTCCTCAACCTTAAGTAAGCTTCCTTCTTTCATTTGATGAGAAGCCCCTCTGCCCTTGTCATCCAAGGCTCCTTCACCTTACCATTCCTTGCCTGTCTTAGTGGGACAAAGTTATCTAACACTCACAACAAGTGCTCCTTGTACAGCCTCCAGATTTCTGTTGTGCCTTTCCTGTAGAACAATTGTTCCCAATTTGCACTCCACAGCTCCTATCTAATAGCAGTATAATTTCCCCTCTTCTAATTAAATACTTTCCCATACTGTCTGCTTCTACCCTCTCTATGACTATGGTAAAGGTGAAGCAGTTGTGGCCACTGTCACTGAAATGCTCTCTCACTAAGAGATCTGAAACCTGGCCTGGCTTATTGCCCCGCACCAAATCCAATATGGTCTCCCCCTTAGTCGGCCAATCTACACTTTGAGTCAGGAATCCCTCCTGGATACACCTGACAAAATTGGTTCCAACTAGATCATCTGCACTAAGGAGGTTTCAATCAATATTGGAGAAGTTGGCACCACCCATAACAACTCTGTTACATCTGCACCTTTCCAAGATCTGCTGTCCAATTTGTTCTTCCATATCTCTGCTGCTACTATAGAAAACACCCAAGAAAGTGACTGCTCCTTTCCTGTTACTGACTTCCGCTCATACTGACACAGTAGACAAATCCTCTTCAACAGCCTTCTTTTCTGCAGCTGTGATGCCATCTCTAATTAACAATGCTACTCCCCCTCATCTTTTACCCCTCTCCCTGTTCTTTTTAAAAGATCTAAACCCTGGAACATCCAGCAACAATTCCTGCCCCTGTGAAATCCATGTCTCTGTTATGGCCATAATATCATAGTTCCAAGCACTGATCCATGCTCTAAGTTCATTACTCTTATTCCTGTCACTCCTTGCAATGAAACAGGCACATTTTAACCCATCTCTTTGCCCTAACAACTGTGTATTCTTCCTGACAGACTCTCTGCATTCTATTTCTGCCCATTCAACAACTACCCTCTCCTCTGATCTGTAGCTTTGGTTCCCATGTCCCTGTCAAACTTGTTTAAACTCTCCCAAAGTACTCTAGCAAATCTCCTGCCCAGGACATTTGTGCCCCTCCAGTTTAAGTGCAACCTGTCCTTCATGTACAGGTCCCAGCTGCCCAGAAGGTACCCCAATGGACTACATATCTGAAGCCCTCCCTCCTGCACCAGCCCTGCAGTTTAGCTGCACACACTCCTTGTTCCTCACCTTGCTAGCACATGGCTCCGGTAGTAATCCTGAGATTAACACTCTGCTCATCTTGCTTTTTAGTTTCCAACCTAACTCCATGAAATCACTTTTCAGATCCTCATCCCTTTTCCTAGCTATGTCATTGGTGCCAATGTGCACCACAACTTCTGGCTGCTCGCCCTTCACCTTCAGAATCGTGTATACTTGATCAGAGACATTCCAGACCCTGGCACCTGGAAGGCAACATCACTTCCAGGAGTCCCGTTTGTGACCACAGAATCTCTTGCCCGTTCTTCTCCCTATTGAGCCTCCTGCCACTTGCACTTTTCTATTCTCCCTTCTTCCTTCTAAGCCACAGAGTCAGGCTCAGTGCCAGAGACCTGGCCACTATGACTTTTCCCTCCACAACAGTATCCAAAATGTTATACATATTCTTGAGGGGAACAGCCACAGGGGATCCCTGCACTCTCTGCCTGTTCCCTTTCCATCCCCTGACTATAACCCATCTGTCTTTTTCCTGTACCTGAGGTGAGACATCCTCCCTGTAACTCCTCTCAATTACGTCCTAAGCCTCTTGAATGATCCAAAGTTCATCCAGTTCCAGCTCCAGTTCCTTAATGCTGTTTCTGAGGAGCTGGAGTTGGGTGCACTTCCCACAGATGAAGTCAGTGGGGACACTAGTGGTGCCCCTTACCTCCCACATTCTACAGGAGGATCATGTGACTGTCCTGATATCCATTCCTACTGTTTTGAATTCCCAAATAAACTATCGAAAAAAAATCTAGTAAACTTACCGAATTGGCGACCAGAACTTTTTTTTGTAAGAGGAGGAAGATGGTTGGGAGACACTACCTAAGTCATGTTTCAGGTAAAGCAACCACCCATATTTATTACCTCACTTACTCAGCAGTCCTGTGTCTGCTCCTGCTTAGCATGCACTCAGTCTATTCACCACACTATAGGGAGGATGTGAAGGCTTTGGATGGGGTGCAAAAGAGGTTTACCAGCATGTTGACTGTATTAGTGTCTATTAGCAAGAAAGGAGTGATTGGACAAACGTGGATTGTTTTCGTCAAATCATTGGAGACTGAGGGTCGATATGAAAGAAGTATACAAAGTTTTCAGAGGCATGGATAGGATGGACAGTCAGTCTTTCTCCCAGGGCAGAAATGTTAAATACTTGGGGCAGAGGTTTGGGTTGAGAGGGGAAAAATTTAAAGGAGATGTGTAAGGAAAGATTTTTAAACAGAGGGTGGTAGGTTCCTGGAACGCGCTACCAGGGGCAGTGGTAGAAGCAGATACAATAGCAATGTTTAAGAAGCAATTAGACAAACACAAGAGCAGGTAAGAAATAGAGGGTTACAAGTCATATGCAGGCAGATGGGATTAGTTTAGAATGGCATCCTGGTTGGCACAGACATTGTAAGCAGAAGGGCCTGTTCCTGTGCTGTACTATTCTATGTTCTATGATAGTGCTTCACAGCACAATATAGGATATTGTCGATTTCAAGATTATGTGATAGTTGCTCTTGTTGATACTGTCATGGATTGAAATCTGGGAGGATATATGAGATGTACTTATATAAGCACTTGAAATCTCAACATTTCAGACTATGGAAATGCTGAAAAGTGGGACTAATGTACATTTAGAGAAGTTATTTTTATCAATCCAGACTTAATGGACTGAACAGCCTGTACTATCTGATGCTATGGTGATTTTATGATTATTGGGTAGACTGAACAGTTATACATATAATCAAACAGGTTGGCGAGGGGAACAATATGTTCTGGAGCCATGTCTTTAGTACAATTGCAGGAATGTTGTCAGGACCCACAGCTTTTGCAGTATCCAGTGCCTCCAACTATTCCTTGATGTCATGTGGAGTGAATTGAATTTGCTGAAGACTGGTATCTCTGATGCTGGGAACCTCTGGAGAAGGCCAAAATGGATCATCCACTCAACCTTCATGACTGAAAATTGTTGCAAATGCTCCAGAATTATCTTTTGTACTGATATGCTGGGCTCTCCCATCATTGAAGGTGGGAATTTTTGTGGGGCCTTCTTCTCTAGTGTGCTATCTTAATTGTGCACACCATTAATGGCTTGATGTGACAGAACTGTAGAGCTTAGATCTGATCCATTTGTTCTGGATTTGCTTAGCTCTGTCTATTACTTCTTACTTATGCTGTTTGGCATGGAGTCTGTACTGTTTTGCAGCTTTACCAGGGTGACACCTCTAACAACACTGAAGTATTATGAAGCATAAGTTGACCCCTCTCTGATAACTAAAACTGAAACACCCAGAGAAGCTCGACTCACCTCATAATCTGTTAAAAGAAGTGATAAGGGGATAACCTACATCTCACATCCCAATTTGTTATTAAGGAGTGGTTAGATGAAAGGAATCCCTGATACTCACCTTATAAGTAACAAGTAATGATTTAATTATTTAACCCTAACAGTGAACAAATTAACAGAATTACTAACAAAATGAACAATTTCTCTCTAAATAATAACTATTCCTTAACTGATCTAAATTCTACTGGTATACTGTTCCAATAAGCTCAAGTAATAAGAAAACTAAATTAAAACTTAAGACTGTAAAAGTACACACAGCATGTGCCTTCTGTCTCTCCAGTCATAGACTCCTTTCTTCCACTGATCCTTTTATCAGGGATGTTTTCTCTGGGAATTTTCTGTTCTGAACACTTCTGTCTGTCAAATTCTGGTGTCAGGAATATGACCAAAGAATGTCATGTACCTTTATGAATAGATGGTACTTTTTTAGAGTTATAAAATTTCTGTGAGAGCGAGATGTTTTCTCAAATGCCAGTTTGCTGTCTCTTCAGATGACAGTTGGCTCTCATCCCAATTGTCCAAATGCCCTTTTTTTGACCTTTGATGATCTATTAATTTATTTATAATCCAATTGGTTCTGAATTGTCAAAACCACCAAATTTAAATTTAATAGGTTTGTGGTTGCTAAGTGCCCGGTTCAAATTTAAAACTTGTTGCCTTGGTAAAAATGGTGCTTCTATTGCAAATCATGCAGCTTTTGATACAAATGTTTCATTTCAAGTGTTCTGTGCACCTGCAAATGCACAGACGTCCTTTTTGAATCTCTAAGCAAAGAAAAGCACATCATTTTTTAAAGTGTCTATCCATTCCTTTCTCCAATCATTTGTACAAAAAAATTCAGCTTCCTGCCTTCCACTTCAGGAGTACTCTACACAATTTCATAACATCCTGTTTTGCAGCTTTACCAGGCTGACACCTCTAACAATACCCAAGAAACTTGGCACCATCAGAGATGTAGATTACTTGTTTGGCACCAGGGTTTTTGCCCAAAATGTCCATTTTCTTGCTCCTCGGATGCTGCCTGACTTGCTGTGGTTTTCCAGAACTACTCTCAACCATGTCCAAAACTATTCACTCCAATAGGGAGTGACCCTCAGTAGCAACATTGCATATTATCCACAAGATGCACTGAAGAAATTCACCAAGAATCCTCAGAAGGTAGCTGATCATTAGCACTTCAACCTAGAATGACAAGGATAGCCAATACATAGGAACACAACTACCTCTAAGTTCACTTCAAAACCACTTACCACCCTGGCTTCGAAATATATTGCTATACCTTCCATAGCATCTTAGAACTAAAATTTAGAAGTTAGGTTTAGAGGAAGACCAATGTTGACAGTATTAGGCAAGAACTTTCAAAACTTAAAAATGTGTTGCTGGAAAAGCACAGCAGATCAGGCAGCATCAAAGGAACATGCTGCCTGACCTGCTGTGCTTTTCCAGCAACACATTTTTAAGCTCTGATCTCCAACATCTGCAGTCCTCACTTTCTCCTAAGAACTTTCAAAAGTTGATTGGGGATGGATGTTTGCAGGTGAAGAAATGGCTGGAAAATGGGAAGCCTTCAAAAATGAAATAACAAGAGACCAGACACAGTATGTTCCTGTGAGGGTGAAGGGCAAGGCTGATAGATGGAGGGAATGCTGGATGACTAGAGAAATTGAGGTCTTAGTCAAGAAATAGAAAGAAGCAAATGTCAGGTACAGAGAGCAGCGATCGAGTGAAACCCTCAAAGAATATAAAGGCATAGGAATATACTTAAGAGGGAAATCAGGACGGCAAAAATGGAACATGAGATAGCTTTGGTAAATAAGGTTAAGGAGGATCCAAAAGGGTTCTGCAAATACCTTTAGGACAAAAGGGTAACTAGGGAGAGAATAGGACCCCTTAAAGATCAGCAAGTCTGCCTATGTGTGGAAGCATTGGAGGAGTGAAAGATACTAAATTAGTATTTTGCATCAGCATTTACTGTGGAGAAGGATAAAAAGGATAGAGAGTGTGGAGAAATAAATAGTGACATCTTGAAAACCATCCATATTACAGAGGAGGAGGTGTTGGATATCTTAAAACCCATAAGGGTGGATAACTTTCCAGGACACGATCATTTAGGAAGCTAGGGAAGTGATTGCTGGGTCCCTTGTGGAGATATTTTTGTCATCGATAGCCACAAGTGAAGTGCTGTAAGACTGAAGATTGTCTAATGTGGTGCCACTACTTAAGAAAGGTGAAAAAGAAAAGCCAGAGAAATAAAGACCAGTGAACCCAACATCGGTGGTGGGCAAGTTGTTGGAGGAAATCCCTAAAGACAGGATGTACATGTATTTGAAAAGGCAGGACTAATTAGGGACAGTCAACGTAGCTTTGTGCATAGGAAATCATGTCTCACCACCTTGATTGAGTTTTTTTGAAGACGTAACAAAAAACACTGATGAGGTCAGAGTGGTGGACATGATCTATATGGAATTTAGTAAAGCATTCAACAAGGTTTCTCATGGTTGACTGGTTGACAAAGTTAGATCACATGGAATACAGGGAGAACTAACCATTTGGATATAGAACTGGCTCGAAGGTAGAAGATAGAAGGTGGTGGAGGGTTGCTTTTCAGACTGGAGGCCTATGACCAGTAGTGTGCCACAAGGAAGGTTGCTTGGTCCACTGCTTTTTGTCATTTATATAAATGATTTGAATATGAACGTCGGAGGTATAGTTAGTAAGCTGCAGATGGCACCAAATTTGGAGATGTAGTTGACAGCAAAGAAGGTTACCTCAGAAACAACAGGATTTTCATCAGATGGGCCAATGGGCTGAGGAGTGGCAGGTAAAGTATAATTTAGGTAAGTGTGAGATGCTGCATTTTGGAAAGGCAAAGCAAAGCAGGACTTATTTACTTAATGGTAATGTCCTGCTGAACAAAGAGACCTTGGAGTGCAGGTTCATTGTTCCTTTAAAGTTGAGTCCCAGGCAGGCAGGATGGTGAGGAAGGCATATGGTATGCTTTCCTTTATTGGTCAGAGTATTGAGTACGGGAGGTGGGAGATCATGTTGGGGCTATACGGGACATTGATTAGGTCACTTTTGGAATGCTGTGTGCAGTTCTGGTCTCCCTGCTGTAGAAAGGATGTTGTGAAACTTGAAAAGGTTCAGAAAAGATTTACAAAGATTTTGCCAGGGTTGGAGGAGTTGAACTATAGAGAGAGGCTGAATAGGCTGGGGCTGTTTTCCCTAAAGCATCAGAGGCTGAGGGGTAATCTTATAGAGCTTTATAAAATCATGAGGAGCATGAATAGGGTAAGTAGACCAGATCTTTCTGTGAGGTGTGGGAGTCCAAAACTAGAAGGCACAGATTTAAGGTGAGAGGGGATTGATTTCAAAGGGACCTAAGGGCAACTTTTTCATACAGATGGTGGTACATTTATGGAACAAACTGCCAGGGGAAGTAGTGGAGGCTAGTACAATTACTGCATTTAAAAGGCATCTGGTTGAGTATATGAATAGGAAGGGTTTAGAGGGGTATGGGTCAAATGCTGGCAAATGGGACTAGATCTATTTTGGATATCTGGTTCGCATGGATGAGTTGGACTGAAATGTCTGTTTCCCTGCTGTACATTTCTATGACTCTGTAACTCTATGGTCACAGCATTATGAGCCAAACTACACTAAATAGACTGCCGAAGTTGAAGAAGGCAGCTCACCATCATCTTTTTCCAAGGCAACTAAGATGATTAACAAGTGCTAGCCCAGCCAGCAATATCCATATGCCACAAATTATCTTTTTTTTTATCAGAAATTAAGATCTTCTGTGGCATTCTCTGAAAGATGAACATTTACCTGAACCAACCTGATAGCATTTATTCCGAACAACTTAATTTTTATAGTATAGAAACAATTTTCACACTACATTGCAATTTTAAAAAATTCATTCAATGCATCTGGGTATTGCTGACAAGACCAACATTTATTTCTCATTCCTATTTGCCCAGAAAGCATTTAAGGCTCAGCCTCATTGGAGTTACATGTAGTCCAGAACAGATAAGGATGGCAAATTTCCTTCCTTAAAAAGACTTCAATAAACAGATGTTTAGTAAACAGACAATTGCTGTGTCGATGCCATTTGGCCAGGCTTTTATTTTCATTTTTTAAAAAGAAAAATTGAATTCACTTTTCACAATCTGCCAAAGTGGGATTTAAACACATGTCCCAATTGCAATTGCTAGATGCTGGAATATTATTCCAGGGATATAACATCTACACTATAACTATCCCTGAACTATTCCCACAGAGAAAAGAAGACTCTGCAAGACACATCTTAGTGATGGAATAAATTCAATACCACTGGGTGATTTGTCATTGAATATCTTCTATTCAATAAAACTGTATTAGTTTTACCTGTATTAGTGAGATTGATTCAGTTTACTTGTATCAATCTCGCAACATAATTATAGATAAGTAGTCATTTTGTTGGTTGAAAATCAGAAGTTCATCTTACTTTTTGTTTTGAGCAGGTGCTATATTACATTAACACAATCACTGCATCTAATTATGGGTGGTGCACCAGCAGGACCTGCAGGAACAGGAAAAACAGAGACAACCAAAGATTTAGGGAGAGCTTTAGGCATAATGGTGTATGTTTTCAACTGCTCAGAACAGATGGACTACAAAGTAAGAAAAATACTGATTTGCTTGCAACTTTAAGGATGTGTGCCTATTTTCTGTGTGAAAATTTAGTCTAATCACATTTTCCTGCTTGATCTTAGTACACTTTATTTTTCCACAGACTTGTGTAGCCACAGAATCTCACAAAAATAATGTCAAGATTCTGCTTCAAAAACAAAGATTTCTACATTTAATTGCTGTACATATACATATTCAAAATTGAAATCTTCTTGTTATTTTATTTCTGAACAGTGGAAACAATATGTCATATAATTTATGAACCAGGAAATCACTAGTAAAAAGAAAATAACTTTTCAAGTCTCTCAGTAACCGCACATATTCAAATAACATCCTAGAAAATCAATCTTTCATCATTTCAATTGCTTTTATGTCCTTTCCATCAAAACATATCAAATTCTACATGTTCAGATACAAAACCAAGGAGCCCATTTGCCATTTTATTCACGTAGCATACCAAGATGCTGCTCCTCTTGTATTTTATGTAAAATCCTCCATTTAATGTTTTTTCTTTGACTATTCTTATTTTTATTTCACATCCCATTGTTATTTAAACATCAACCAGCACTGCAAATTTTAAGTTAGTTATAGGCTGAAGACTTTTTCACAGTTGTTGTTCGTGGTTTTCTATAATTCATGTTACAATACAAAGTGGAAACTGCTCCTCAGTTTCTAAGTTCAGATCATTTATATGTATGCCCAGTTACAGTGGACACCAATTACTACAAGTTATCTTTCATCTTTATTTTATGCATTCAAAACTCCAAATATCTACATACTTCTGGATAACTCTTCCTTAATTCCATTAATTTTATCTTTGCTATAAGCCTATTAATACCTTTGAAAATCTCTATAAATCTTATCAAATACATTTCACTACCTGTTTTAATTTGTTTAGAGTTCCATAAGATTTATGAAACATGACCTGCAGTTTAGAAACCTCAGCTAAGCAATCCAGAATAATTCCTTTTTGTTCTAGTACAGTGCTTCACAAATTTTTTCTTATTGAGACTCCATTTTGATGCTCGAATGTTGCTGAGACTCCAGACCTGGTCTCCAGACTAAACCTGAAGATTGGTAAGGGAGAGAAAAGCTGTTTTATCCACAGTTTTTTTAAGCCAAAAACATTGACTTTCCTAATACCATTTTGGGTAGGATTCATGCCTACGATATTTTGCAGTTACATTTAACTCGTATTAAAAAAAAAGACTGCAAGATTTTAAGAGTCCCTGCATCTTCTTTTTCTCAATTTATGGAATGTGATATTTGCTGACTGAGTGAGCATTTGTTTCTCGAGGGCAACCCTGGTGTGCATGAAACTTGCCAGATTAAATACTATGTGGAGATAATGCACCTTAACAAGAAGAATGGAGGAGCTGGATATTATATATGTGGAGGATGTCTGCAGAAAGCTACATCACAGATGCATTGGCAATCCTTGTGCATAAATCACAAAAGACTGGTATGCAAGTTCAGCAGGTCATACGAAGGCAAATAGAATTTTGGCCTTTATTTCAAAGGAATGAAGAAGGGAAGGGAAGACTTTATAAAATTTTCTGAAGGGCAAGGCACTAGTCAGACCATAGCTGGAACACTGTGGATAGTTTTGGGGCCTTTATCTAAGAAAAGATATAATGGCATTGGAGGCAGTTCAAAGCAGGTTCACTCAGATGATGTGGGTCTGTCATATGAGGAAATTTGTGTCGGTTGAGTCTGTATGCATTGGAGTTTAGAAGAGTGAGAAGCAACCTTTTTAAAACATCAAGGATTCTAAAGGAACTTGACAAGATGAAGGTGGATAGGTTGTATCCCCTTGTGGTTGAGTATACGGCCGGAGGGCATACTCTTGGAATAATGTTTACGACAGAGATGAGGAGAAATTTCTTCACTTGGAGGGTAGTGAATTTATGGATTTTTTTTACCGCAGAGAGCTGTAGAGGTTGTGTTAAGTATATTCAGGACTGAGATAGGCAGGTTTTGAAGCAGTAAATAAATCAAGGGTTCTGGGTAAAGGGAGGAAAATGGACTTTACGATTACCAGATCAGGTATGATCTCATTAAATGGAAGAACAGACTTGATGGGCTTAAAGGCTGCTTTTTCTCCCATATTTTATGTTCCAGGTAACCTCAGTATTCCGTTGGGGAGAGACTTTTAGGAGATTGACCCAGGGACACTGAAGAAACAGTGATTTACATCCAAGTCAGAATTGTGAGTGGTAGTTTTCCAATGAATCTGCTGCCCTTGTCCTTCTAGATTTAATAGTTCATGGGTTTGGAAGGTGCTGTCTATAGAGCCTTGGTGAATTTCTCCAGTGCATCTTGTAGATGATACACCCTATGAGTTGTTGGTGGAGTAACCTGAATGTTGTTGGAGCTACACTTTCGAGACAATTGGGGAGTATTCCATTACAATTTTGATTTGTGCTTTTTGTTATGGACAGACTGTAGGAAATCAACAGGTGAGTTATTTGTTGCAGAATTCCTAGCCTCTGACCTGTTCTTATAGCCACATTATTTATATGATTAGTCCATATACTGGAGGCCCTTAGTGTTTGGTTGGAGTTGCATGTCAGATATTGCTGCATAGGAGCCCACTGTAGTGATTGTAATGAAGTCAGCCAGGTGGACCTCATAGAACTTGAACTCCTTGGTTGGGCCTGTTAATCTGGTCCAATCAGTAGCCCTCAATGACAGACATAAACAGGAGTTTCACTCTGAATGCTGGCTCTGGGGGACTGGATCAGTGTCAAAGACTCTCATAAAGGGTAAATAAAGGGTGACTTGTGACAGGATTCCAACCTCTGTGGAGTTGTTTCAAAGGCAATGAGAGAAAAGCACGGTCCTGAAGAAATTTGCTGCAGCAATCATCTTTGAGTTGAGGTAAACATTTCTGGCATCATGCCATTATTTGGGAAGCTTGACTCATTTGATCCTGCCATAGAAGACAGGGCCCAGTATGTGGAAACAATGTGTTATTTTTTTCCAGGCAAATTACATTGGGCAGATGAAAAGCAATGAGTAACTCTCCTGACAGCTTGTGGACTTGCAGATTATTAAGAACCTAACTTCCCTGAGGCACTAGATACTAAAACCTTTCAAACATTGACAGATTTACTTAATGAATATTATGAACTGCAAACCTTCTCAAAGACTGAGATGTTATTGGTTTTATTCAGCAACTCAAGAACCGGTAAACAATATCGGGATTTTTGACTAGGTTAAGAAGACTTTTGGATATAGATTTACTCACTGAGCTGAAAGGTTCATTTCTAGATGTTTCATTACCCTACTAGGTAACATCTTCAGTGGGCCACAGGCGAAGCAATGCTGAAAAGTTAAGAAGACTCTCAGAGGCATATGAGTTGCAAGATATTCTGGTGAGAGTGGACACCCTCACCAGTCTGACTGGGGAATGCCACTCGGGTGAAGGCTATTGCGTAGCCTCATTCAGGACATATCCTGGACAGAAGGACCTTAGGTCAGTCCAATCTGAAAACAAAACCAAGCCTTGGCTAAGCAATTAAAATTTTCTTCAGCATCCTGCTGGAAAGCTGTTGTAGGTGTGGACTTGAGACAGCAAAAGAGTCCCACCGGACCTGAAAGTAGTAAAAGTTATAGTCCAGCATCCAGGACAAAGCACACCTTGGAAGTCCATTCACATGTGGTGTGGAACATTCTAATCTGAACCAATCAAAATAAAAGTCTGCTTGAATGGTCACTCGGTCCTAATGGAGATTGATACTGGCACAGCCATCTCAGTGATCACAAAACCAGTCTTTAACATATTCTGCTCTAGACCCCAACGCTTAGGTTTGTGTAAGACCTTGTCCAGACTGATAACCTATACCGGGGAACATTTACAGATTAAGGGTACAACTTTGGTTCTGGTCTCTTATGGTCCAGTTACCATTGACTGTAGTAAAAGGCTTTGGCCCAAGCCTGAAGGGGCAAAATTGGTTGAGAAGGATTCACCTTGATTGGCTCAACATTTTTTGATTAGAAAATAGTTGCCCGAGGGAAGTCCTTATTAAATACCTGGAGTATTTTCAGGAAGGTCTAGGAGCTATCAAAGGAGCCAAGACCTCCTTGCTTATTGACCAGGAAGAAAATCTATGAGTCTTCATGGCCTGCCCAGTACCATTATGGGCAAAAGTCGAGGCAGAAATCAAATGGCTGGAAAGTAAAGGAATCATCAACCCAATCCAGTTTGCAGAATGGGCAGCACTGGCCATACCGATTTTGATGCCCTACCTGTCAGTTTGCCTTTATGAGGATTTTAAACAAATGGTAAACTGCTTTTCACAACTGGATAAATACCCAATCTCTCACATAGAGGATTTATATGCAAAACTGGCAGGGTGGCTATCATTCAGGAAGCTGGACATGAGTCGTGTGTACTTGTAATTATGGTTAGACAAGGGTTCCCAGAAGTATACTACAGAAGTTAATACCTATAAAGGTTTGTACCAATATAGGAGACTGCCATTTGGGGTATTGTCAGCCTGTGCAATTTTTCCGCAGATGATAGAAAGCATTTTATAAGTTCTACCTCAGGTCGCCATTTATCTAGATGATGTGCTAATAACAAGGAAGACCAATAAGGAGCACTTAAGGAAATTGGATATAGTCCTTAAATATTTCTCCCAGGTGGGCAGATGCCTTAGAAAGGAAAAATGTGTTCCAGACATCCTAAATGACTTACTTGGGCAGAGTCAACAAGACTAGGTTATACCCATTGGAAGATTAAGTGAGGGCAATCAAAGGTGCCTCAACTCCCATGTCTGAATCCATATTATCGATCTTAAGAGATTGAATTTCCAGTGTTGAGAGTATTAAAACAAAGAGCTCATGAAAGGAGTTTAAATCTATTCTTGCATCCACCTTAATTTCAGCTAAGGAACTTGGAAGTCTAGATTTTCATGACTGAGTTTGAGATCGCTGGCTCTTTGTCCCAATGTTTTATTTATTTTTAGGATATCTAACTCTCACCATTCATACCTTATCACCCACTACCCCTATTCTAAACCTAATTTAAAAGCCAGTTCGTTCCCACCCACTCCCATGGCCTCTGTTACCAACTTATGTCCAAACTGCTTTGTCGCCCATATGAAATGTTACTGCTGACTCATGTCCACCCTCACAACCCAAATGATCCTTTAACTGATTCAAAAACACACCAACCCATGCCTTCCATCAATCCCAAAGGATTTTAATAGTCCCTGCCAGATTAATGCCAACTAAATACCTTGATCACCCATATGGCCTCCTATGGCTTCCATACTAAGCTAATATCAAATTATCCCAAACCATGCATTTTTCATCCATCCCATGGCCATTTGTAGCCATTTTATCCCAACCCACTCACCAAGTTTTGACCTGAGACCTTCCAGTACAACTAATCCAGTAACCACCAGGCGCAAAGCCTAGAAGCCTTTGTGAGATTAAATGGATTAAAGATGTAACTGTCTACTACAGCCTTCTCTATAAAACAAAATGCTCCCAATTCATGGAAATGCACTCAAAACATTTAAATATTCTCAAGTGTATAAAAACAATTTTCTATTCATCATTCCATATCATAGACGGGTAATCATTTAATAACTCTTTAAATTATCTCTCAAACTTTAAACTAAAACTAGCCTCTCTTCCACCCCTCTCTACTGCCTCACCTCCACCCCCTCATTCCTTATAATTACATCATCAATTTGTTGAAAGCAAATATGCATTCATAAAGATCTTTTAGACAAATATCAGAAAACAACTATTTCAATTGATACAACAGAATTTTTTTCAATTTTTTCTGAAAGAGACTGCCTTTGATTTAATCTTTAAGGGCTGGCCATTTGACTTCCTTAACATCATAGCAGTTCTATGTATCTTTTGGACCTATCAAGAACCTTTGTATAAATGTATATATTCATGACTCTGACAATGTGGGTTGGATTCCTTGCAACAGCAAAAGATGGATCTTTTTAAGTACAGCATACAGTTCTGCCAAAAATTGAGATAGTACAGCAATATCCATATCTGGCCAACATTTCTAAAGGTCCACAGAATATGCATAAGTGAAAAATCCAGGTTGAAATTGAAGGGATGCTGTGAGACCTTCAAACAACCTTTGAAGGTATTCTCAGATTATCCCTGGATTTCCATATTTGTACAGCACATAGTGTTATCACCCAATCAGCCCAATCAGCCCAATGGATCTTCTCTCGTCCTACTGAAGCTGTCAGATGAGAACAGGAAATCACTCATCAAAACGATTGATTGCTATTAAAGAAACATTCGAAAGGGAAAAATGCAGTTTTTGACAAGTTTTTTTTAACCAATATAAAAACACAGCTGGTTTATTTAACATCACAATGTTTCCATGAATAACGGAAAATGGTGAAGAGCTACGCATAGTATTGTTGCCCAAATGTGATGAAAGCATATTGAAGTGTTGACAGTGTATTGGGCTCTGTAGCATTTTAGTCTAACGTGTTAATTGGGAAGCTGATTTGAATTGTTTAGTTAGCTCACTCAACTCTCACTCAGTAGTTCACAATAACACCCAAAGATACATTCTCACCCTTTCCTGTAAGACCATTAGACTTGGGGCAGAAATTAGGCCATTCAGCACATTGAGTCTGCTCTGCCATTCAGTCATGGCTGATAAATTTCTCAATCCCATTCTCCTACTTTCTCCCCGTAATCCTTGATCCCATTGATACTCCAAAACCTATTTATCTCAGTCTTAAACATGCTCAATGACTTGGCCTCCACAGCCTTTTGTGACAACGAATTCTATAGACTCCCCATTCCCTGGCTGAAGAAGTTTCTCTTTATCTCTGTCCTAAAAAGGTCTTCTCTTTACTCTAAGGCTATATCCCCCGGTCCTAGTCTCTCCTACAAATGAAAACATCTTCCCAACGTCTACTCTGTCCAGGCCATTCAGTATTCTGTAAGGTTCAATTAGATCCCCCCCTCATCCTTCTAAACTTCATTGAGTATAAACCCCACATTCCTCATATGTTAAGCTGTAAGTTCCTGGGACCATTCTTGTGCATCTCTTCTGAACACAGTCCAGAGTCAGTACATCCATCCTGAGATATTGGGCCAAAATCTGCAGACAGTACTCCAAATGTAGCCTGATCAGAGCCTTTTAGAGCCCCAGAAGTACATCCCTGCTTTTATGTTCAAGTCCTCTCAAAATAAATGCCATTATTGCATTTGCCTTCCTAAATAATGACTCAACCTGCATGTTTACCTTGAGAGAATCCTGGACTAGAATTCCCAAGTCTCTTTGCACTTCAGACTTCTGGATTTTCTCCATGTTTAGAAAATAGTCCATGCCTCTATTCTTCCTACCGAAGTGAATTTTCTGTGTTTTACCTTACTCCCTTTTTAAACAGAGATGTCATGTTAGCAATTTTCCGGTCTTCTGGAACCCTTCCTGATTCTAGTGATTCCTGATGGATCACCACTAATGTCTCTACTATCTCTCTACTATCTCTTCAGCTAACTCCCTGAGAATTTTGGTGTGTAGTCCATCTAGTCCAGGTGATTTATCCACCTTCAGGCCATTCAGTTTTTCTAGCACTTTCTCCTTGGTGATGGCCACCATACTCAGCTCTGCCCCCTCACTCTTTTGAATTTTTGGGATACTATTGTGTCTTCAACCGTGAAGACTGATGCAAAGTGATTATTCAGTTCCTCGACCACTTCCTTGTTCCCCACAACTATCTCTCCAGCATCATTTTCCAGTAGTCCAATGTGTACTTTTGCCTCTCTTTTGTCCTTTAAATATCTAAGGAAACTTACAGCCTTCATTTATATTACTGGCTACTTTGCCCTTATATTTAATCTTCTTCCTCTTTATTTCTTTTTTTGTTGCCCTCTGTTGGTCTTTGTTAGCTTCGCAATCCTCTGGCTTCCCATTGCCCTTCACAGATTATATGTTTCTCTTTTGCCTTTATGCTATCACTGACTTCCTTCCTCAGCCATAGTTGCCTCATCCTCCCTGTAAAGTGCTTCTTTTTTGCCTTGGGATGAATCTGTGCTGGGTCTGCAGAATTACTCCCTGTACACCCATGACTGTGTTGCCAAATTCCGCACAAACACCATCTACATGTTTGCTAATGAAACCACCGTGGTAGAATGGATATCAAACAACAATGAGTTAGAATACAGAATGGTGATAGACAGCTTGATGACGTGCAAAGATAACAACTTCCCTCTCAATGTCAGAAAAACAAAAGAACTGATCATTGTCTTCAGAAAGAAAGGAGGAGAACACACCCTCATCTGCATCAACAAAGCAGAGGTTGAGAGGGTTGACAGCGTCAAATTCCTAGGTGTGATGATAACAACAACGTTGCCTGGACTTCCCACATAGATGTGATGATTAAGAAGGCACAACAATGTCTCTTCTTCCTCAGGAGGCTCAGAAAATTTGGCATGTCCACAAGGACCCTCGCCATCTTTTATAGATGCACCATAGAAAGCATACTATCCATAGAAAGCATATCTGCCCTGTTATGGTGACTGCTCTGCCCAGGACTATAAAAAAACTACAGAAAGTGGTCTGCAGATCCCAGACCATCATGGAAGCCAACCTCTCATTGCCATGGAAAGGCTGCCAACATCATCTGAGACCTTTCTCATCCTGGTAATTCCCTCCTTCAACCTCTTCCATCAGGCAGAAGATACAGAAGCTTGAACACATGCACCAATAGTTTCAAGGACAGCTTCTTTTCTGCTGTTATTAGATTGATGAATGGACTCTCTAACTTCAAATAATGATCTTGCCTCGTGCACCCCTTGTGCATTGTAACCAGTATGCCTCACTCTGTTCTGTATGACCTTGCTTACTATGATCTGTACTACTCACAAAGCTTTTCAACGTACTTAGATACATGTGACAATAAATTAAATCAATTCAGCAGGATGGTTGGCGTGACATGCAGGATGATGCCAACAGTGTTAATTCCCACATTGGTTGAGGTTATTTTGAAAGTTCTGCCTTCTCAACTCTGCTCCTTGCTTGAAGTATGGTAATCCTCAATTTAAACTCATAGAATCCCTACAGTGTGGAAACGGGCCCTTCAGACCAGCAAGTCCACACCAATCCTTTGAAGAGCAGCCCACCCAGACCCATTCCCCTATCACTCTATGTTTACCCCTGACTAATGCACCTAACCTGCACATCCCTGAACACGATGGGCAATTTAGCATGGTTAATTCAGATAACCTATGCATCTTTGGACTGTAGGAGGAAACTGGAGCACTTGGAGGAAGCCCACACAGACACAGAGAATGTGCAAACTCCACACAGACAGTCACCCAAAGTTAGAATTGAACCTGGGTCCCTGGCACTGTGAGGCAGCAGTGCTAATCACTGAGCCACCAACTCCCTTAACTCACCACAATACATCTTTCTTTAATGAGATAGCTGCTCCATGATCCTCTGTGACTATAGCTCCCAGTCCTAGTGTGGACCTATGATCCTCCAGGGCTACGGTGACTTTACCTTTACAGTTTTCTCTAACAATTGCAACGTTTCTCATGCTGAAAAATGAAAGCAAGAAATTGTTTAGAAGAAAGTTGATGCAGCAATGGAAAATATAATATAAGAAGAATATGTTTACTAGCAGCCTTCAAAGCAGCTGATATTTTATCCATAAACAATGTTCATTGGTACTCAAAGTATTTGTAATGCGTATGACTCTTAAAATTCAATTCAACTAACTGTACACGCTTCAATAAGTTTTCATAACATTAGAGTAAGAATGCTGTGCATATCTCACCATTTCAACACTTATTCCCTATAAAAATGAAATGGGACAGGAACTTTAAAACAATGAAATGAACTTGATTATAAGTAGGAAGTTAAATTATTTGGACTTTAACAGAGGTTTTGAATAACGTATATTTTCATCTTTGATATTTAACATATTTGTTCCTTAAGAATAGCATCTATGTTTTTACTTTTCGAAGTATGTCAACAGTTATAGAAGTGATCTCTCTTCACCATGCAGTCCTGTGGGAATATCTACAAGGGTCTGGCACAAAGTGGAGCTTGGGGCTGTTTTGATGAATTCAACAGGATCTCCGTAGAGGTTTTGTCGGTGATTGCTGTGCAGGTAATTTTTAAAATTTTTAAGTTTTTTAAATCATACTTTCCCGATTGAAGACATTTACTTTGTTCAAATTTCAAAGTAAGTGTACTCCAATTTATGGAAAATCACTGTTACACATTTTAGATTAGATTACCTATAATGTGGAAACAGGCCATTTGGCCCAACAAATCCACACCAACCCTCCAAAGAATAACGCATCCCTCTGATTAATATCCCTAAAACTATGAGCAATTTAGCATGGCCAGTTCTCCGGTCCTGCACATCTTTGGACTGCGGGAGGAAACCCATGCAGACACAGAGAGAATGTGCAAACTCCACACAGACAGTTGCCCAAGGCTGTACTCAAAGCCAGGTGCCGTGGTGCTAACCCACTGAGCCACCATGCCACCTGCTTTGACAGTAAGGGCATAATTTAATTCTCTGCTCCGAGGTGGATTGGAATGTGGAGTCGGGATGGTGAAGTTTTGGGGGTACGGGTTGGGGAGGGTGGGGGGAATGTGGAGGTGTGGAGGTGTGGGGTGGGGGTGTTGGTGTTCTGTTTAATTTGGTGGACACATGCATGGTGAAGATGCTGCCACCAATTAAGTACCAGTTGGGAATGTTCAGGAATGGCCATCCTAACCAGAGTCAATTGAGGCTCTCAAAGGGCACAATGGGATCGTACTACTGCTAGAATTGTAATACTGCCTAGACCACATCCTTGTAGAAAAGTAAGCCTTTCTCCATTAGGAGTTATTGGAACCATTAGAAAGGGGAAACTAATTTTTTTATAAAATGTGGAATCGAATTCCTATCTTAGATTCTTGGAAAGTGAATTTGCAGCTTTCTTTGCTAACATAGAGACATAGAGATGGAAATAACACAGCTATGTTATCTTAGCCCAATTTATGGAGTCAAAATTAGAAAATCAGCTTCCTTTATAAAGGCCAGACAAATTTTGTGCTTAAGTTAAACAATTTCTAATAGGTCAAATTATTTGCTGGATCATTATGCTGTCATTTATTTGCACCATTCTTCAGTGAGTATATTTTCTATGGACCCCAACTTCTGCGAGAATTTCTTCTACTTTAGAGGGGATAGAAATTAGAAGTCTGCAACCTTCACTGCATGAATTTCACAGAATTCCTCAATTTTAAATAACTCCGATGCAAAGGAACAGATGTAATAAAAATATAGATTTCTGAGAGCCACAAGGTTTACTGAACCTGATCCCAATGACTCTCCACTGAGATGAATTGAGATGGAGGCTTGGATTCCTTTACAGCACTGTAGATGTAATCTCCTAGTTACAAAATTGTGAAGTTGCTTTTGAAAATCCACAAGCTTTTATTGCGAGCGTAAGTACAGTGATTAGTCCTGTTGGGTGCCTCTGTTCTTAGCAACTCAAAGGAGAATTAGGGGAGAGGTTCCTTAATTTCAGTATTACCCTGACAGATTATGGAGGTGGAGGCAGTTGGTATGCAGTACAAATCAGCCTCAGAGTATTTATAACATTTAAATTGCCTCTTGGTCCTATTTTAAGGTTCTTCCAGTCATAAGTTGCCTATGCCTTTTGCAGGGTGGGCTAGGAAGCAATCCTGAAACTCCCAAGTAGATTTGACTTCCATTTGCCAGAGAACCAGGTTACATTCTTCTATTCAGCAAATCAGCTCAATAGCAATGGAATGTTGAACAGGATTGAAGAAATGCAGCAACAAGAAAAGGCATTTAGCCCTTTGCACCTGTTCTGCCATTCCACAAGATCATGGTTGATCTCCAATTCAATCTACAGCACAATGTCATTCCCCATATCTCTTGCTACCATTTGCCAAACAAAATTATCAATCGCAAGTTTGAATGATCAAATAACTTGCATCAATTATAAGTTGCAGAAGCAAACTCCAAACACCATACCTTTAGTGGGGGATTTTACACAGCCCAAAGTGCCTAAATTCACCATGTGGAGTGATTGAGTTAGGCAGGAACTGAAGTTTTGATATCCTTAATGAGAGTTGAGATTAAGTCAGCTACATGTTTGTAGTCTGTTGAATCTCATGCCAGCCTGTGGCAAGTTCTTACATACACACGCCATGAATACTGATTAGCATAAAGGCTTTCATTATTGTATCATACCATCAAGATGAAATCAAGAGATGAAAAACTTCTTGCACTCCGTTTATGCTCATTTATTGATGGCATGCATTAGTCAGCATTGGAGTTTAAGATCATTGGTTTTCTATGTTGCAATTGGTGGGACAAGAAAGTGGAGTTGGAGACTGGCAGCTTGCACAAAGGTTTGGCTAAGCAGTGAATGGGCTGTGAGGTATGTGGAGTGAGGTGAGCAGAGTTGAGTGGAAGAGGGAAGTGCCTAGCATCCCTGATATGGTGGACAGGTGTTTGGTGATGATAGTCACTCAAGAAGAAAACTGACGAGCCTAAAGCAGGGGCCAGTACAGTCCACATCTGGATCCTTCCAAATGTGTTCTCTGGGAGAAGGAATTTTCACAGTCATGGGCTGTGGTTGATTTGTAATAGAGGCAGGACCAATCAGAGAAATCTTGCAGTATAGTCCATGGAATTGAGCTATAACTTTCAGAATGTCACAAGGAGGGTTTAGAGTGAAACAGCAGTGCTAACAAAGATGGGTGCAGCCTCAATTAAGGAGGGGAGGTATAGTATTTCCAATTAAATGGTAATAAGATCTAGTATAATGGGGGATGTTGAAGAATTCAGGGAAAAAAAGGCCAAAGTGATCTGCTGAAAATTGAGGATGATTTTGAGAAATAAAGATGACATGAGGAGGGTGCAGGGTATTGGGTGCCTATTCCTGAAATTTTTCAGAAGCACATGTGCTGTTGAGACTAGAGATCAAAGTGGAAAGAAACAATATACAGAGGAACCTTGATTATCTGAACATCGATTATCCAAATTTCGGATTATCTGAACAAGATCGCAAAGTATCAATGCTTGGCTAAACTGTGTTATCCGAGCATTCGATTATCTGAACAAAATACTTCCCACTTGTGTCATTTGGATAATCAAGATTGCTCTGTTTGGTGGGTGGCTTGTGAAAAATGGAAGGAGTTGTAAACGTAACTGTACATCAATTCTGTTGGTGAAATCCATGGGGATACATGATTACAGAGTACTGTCTGCCTTCTTTGCACAGTTTATGGCTGGAAAGCCTACGGTTCTCATACTTTAACATTCCTGCAATCTCAGGACGAGAGGTTATGACAATGTCCAATTTTATTTTAAGCTGCTTCTTGATATTACTTGGAGTGAATTCAATTGGCTGAAATCTGGCAACTGCAATGCTGGGGTCCTCAGTAAAGGAATCATTAGCTGAATAAATGTGGTTGAAGATGGATGCAAATATATCAGCCTTATCTTTGCATTGATGCGTTCACCTATTATTTAAGTCACTACCTCCTGTTAGTTGTTTCACTGCTCATCACCATTCACAACTGGATATGGTAGGACTGTGAAACTTTTACCTGATCCATTGCTTGTGGGATTGCTTAGCTTTGTCCATAACATGTTGGATATGCTGTTTAACATACAAGTAGTCGTGTGTAATAGCTTCACGAAATTGACACCTCATCTTTTTAGTTACGTCTGGTGATGCTTGTGGCTTTCATCCTAACTCTTCGTTGAATATGTAAAGAGAAAGATAATTGAAAAGATGTAATAAGGTTTGAAATAGATTACTTTTCAGACCACTGACTTTTCATCAATGTCATCAGCCTCAAATGGTAACTTGGTTTCCTGGATGTTGCTTTTCAGTTTTTTCTGCTGTTATTTTAGATTTATTACTTGTTCAGTATTTTGCTTTTGCAGGTGAAATGTATACAGGATGCAATACGTGACAAGAAAAAGCAATTTAATTTTCTTGGAGAAAATATTGTTCTTATCCCTACTGTTGGCATTTTCATCACAATGAACCCAGGTTATGCAGGGCGTACAGAACTTCCAGAAAATCTGAAGGCATTATTCCGGTACTGTAACTGATTATTTAGTTTAAATATTGTTCTGTAGATTTGCTGTATATTTAAAATATGTCTATTATATATGTTCAATTTATTAATATCAGAATTTGGGAGATCAAAAATGATAGCTGTTGTAGAATTTCCAAAATCATTTTATCTGCTACTCTGATGATGTTTTAATAGAACGTTGCCTTTTTTGCCTAAGTAAATGAGGTATTATGCTTCATTGACATACTATCACATTGTGCTGTAATGTCCTTTTTCTGTCAGTAACTGAAGCTTTATAATTTTCAGCATAAAGTTTTAAACAAAACAATAGACTCAAAACTACATATCCCAGCACATCATAATGTCCATGAAACTGATTTTTGATTCATTCCTATTTTCAATACAATTAAAATCATTTCAAAGTCCCAGTCCAGCCCAAATGCCAGGTTTTGAACTCTGTAATAGGCAATACTATGACATAATTTTATAGGTCCTTTCAAATTGGTTTCAGTAGCAGGAGAAGGTGAGTAAAATCAGAATGGAAGACAACAGACTGGGATTCAACATCTTAATGTTGTTTCCCCATATCACTGACAGCAGCCAGCATGGAGGGCGGACCTTACATGTCAATACAGCCAGTGTATAATTGAGGCAATTAATGGGCCTATTAACAGCAAGTTTACAATGAATTTTCATCTTTTTTAGCAGCACCTGTGATTCACAGAGATGTAGATCCTTGACTCATAAGAGGTGAAGGCAAGCAAGAGGGAGCTCAACTATTGAAAGTACCAGCATGATGTGCAGGGAAGAACTTGGACAGCAATAAATGGAGTCAGGGTTGAACTTTAGGGGTGGATACCATGCTAGCACTTGAGGATATTGTTATCATTAAGGTAGTATCATTTGAGCAATAAGAATGGATGAGGAAAAAGTCCTTCTCCAATTTCACATAACCTTCCCACCCATTACCCCAACCTCCATTCTACCAATCGTGGGGTGGCACGGTGGCTCAGTGGTTAGCACTGATGCCTCACAGTGCCATGGACCCAGGTTCAATTCCCACCTTGGGCAACTGTCTGTGTGGAGTTTGCACATTCTCCCTGTGTCTGCATGGGTTTCCTCTGGGTGTTCCGGTTTCCTTCCACAGTCCAAAGATGTGGAGGTTAGGTGAATTGGATGTGCTAAATTGCCCATAGTGTTAGGTGCATTAGTCAGGGGTGAATGTAGGGGAATGGGTTTGGGTGGGTTGCTCTTCGGAGGGTTGGTGTGGACTTGTTGGGCCATGCTAATATACTACTATGAGTTCTTATCTTCTTAAGTTGGCTAATGTGAGGCACTTTGTCAAACACCTTCTGAAAATATAAATATATTGTATTTGCCATTTCACCAATTCATATCCTGCTTGTTATCTCCTCAAAGAATCCTAGTAAATTCATGAGTATAGACAATAATGTTAATGGATTTGCCAGTACGTAGTGGTAGTCACTTGTCTGATAAAAATAGAACATTATCCCTTGGATGTTTGATGTGAATTCTCCCAATTCCTGAAGACTTGTCAGTACATTATTTGTTTGCTACCATTCAGTGTTCTCCTTTTCAGAGACAATCCATAAAGTATTATATTTTTGACCAGCTGAGTAAAACTTGTTGAAAGCTGTGCTTTCTGACATTTAATCTCCACTACTATTGTTGTATTTCAACATCTTTCATCCCTGTATTGTATCTATCACTAATTGCAGGTCCAACTATCTGACTTACTTTCACAGAACATAGGTAATTTGATTAATAGCTATGAATTAAAGTCCAATCTTCTTTGATCATAGAGCCTGATTGACAGGGCCCTTAGCCATGTCCAACCCACCTCCCACACTTGGCCCTCTCACCCCTGTCTCTTCCCTCCCACAACAGTGATAATGGTCCCCCGATTCTCACATACAACCCTACCAGCATCCACATTCAAAGAATCATTACCTGCTATTTATGCTACCTTCAGTGGAATGCTACTACCAGACACAAATTCCACTCCATTCAGTTGTCAGCCTTCCACATGGACCACTCCCTCCTGGACCCCTTGGTCACCCCTTCTCCACTCTCAACACCTCCCCAAACTCCCATGCACTTGTAGAAGGTGCAAACCCTTCCCAACTACTTCCTCTCTTCTCACTATCTAAGGCCCCAGCCAACCTGAAGCAGCACATTCACTGCACTTCACTCAGTCTGGTCAACTGTATTTGCTGCTCACAATGTGGTCTGCTCTATATTGTGGAGATGAAATGCAGACTGGGTGATTGCTTTGCAGAACACCTATGCTCTGTCTGCAAAAAATGACCCTGAGCTTTCTGTTGCCTGCCATATCAACATACCACCATGTTCCCTGGCCAACATTTCTATCTCAGGCCTGCTGCAGTACTGCAGTAAGATTCAGCACAACATGGAAGAACAGCATTTAACTTTTTCATTTGGGGACCCTGCAGCCCTTAGAATTCAAAATCCAGTTCAATAATTTTAGAGTCTGAGCACCTTCACCCTTATCCCATCCTCACCAAATCAGACTTTGTCATTATATGGGCTGCTTCCACAAACAGCTTATTGTCAGTCACTAATGGTCCCTATTAGCAGCTATTGATTCTCCCAGACTGACCTTTATCCATTTCTTTGACCTTTATCCATTTCAATTATTTTCTTTCTCTCTGGGCTTCATCTCCATCTTTTGTTTATTCATACCTCCTTCCTTCACCCCATCTTCAGCACATATATCAATATTTTCCTAACGAAAATGAGTTCTGAAGAAGCGTTACTTGACCCAGAATGTTAACACTGGCCCTCCTGGATCAACTAATTCTACATTCAACCAATTGCCAGTTCTGAGCATAGTAACATCTCCTTGCCAAATCATGCATTGTGTCCTCAGATCAGTAATTAAATTTGCATGAGCTTTCCAGGTCAGTTCCCAATAGGAAGTATTACTCTTTGTTCTCTTTTAAAACAAGTTGCTGTTCAAAGTTCAAAGTTCAATTCTCAACTTCAACTCACAGTTCCACACCAAAAATGAGAAAAATAAAAGAAAAATTGTGATGGTTGAAAATCACATGCTCACTTTCAGGGATTAGTGTACAAGGACACCCAAGTCTCAAAGCACCTTCTCCTTTTCCAACTTATTGCCATTTGTAATAATCACCATCTTGTTTTTGCTACAATTGCAACATTTAAAAGGCATTTGGATGGGTATATGAATAGGAAGGGTTTGGATGGATATGGGCCAGGTGCTGGCAGGTGGGACTAGATTGGTTTGGGATAGCTGGTCAGTATGGACAGGTTGGACCGAAGGGTCTGTTTCCATCCTGTAAATCTCTATGACTCTATGACTCTATGGATACCCTGAGATAAATTCGCATTCCACTTGACCTGCTGTTCATTTGCCCACTCACTCAACTTGTCCAAATCACACTAAAGCATCTCTGCGTCATTCTCACAGTTTATCCTCCTACCCAGCTTTAAGTCATTTGGAAACTTGGAAATATTACACTAATTCCCTTAGTTAATCATTAACATGTGTTGTGAATAACTAGGGTTCAAACACTGATCCCTGCAGTATTCATCTGGTCACTGGGTCAATGTTTATTTCTACTCTGTTTCCTGTCTGCTAACCACTTCGCTATCCATGTCAGTACACTACCCCATTATCCTATCTCTGCCTATCTTATAATTTTATATATATATAATGCACAGCCTGCCAATGTGTGTTTTGTAGGTTTTTTTGTGTTTTTAAAGGTAAGCTTTTATTTAATTTTCTTCTTTGTAGACCCTGTGCTATGGTAGTACCAGACTTCGAGTTAATTTGTGAAATCATGTTGGTTGCTGAAGGCTTCATTGATGCCAGACTACTTGCTAGAAAATTTATTACCCTTTATACATTATGTAAAGAGCTCCTTTCTAAACAGGTAACTTCAATGAATAGTTTATTGTAGTGGATTCATCTTCCTAGATAAAAACTGAAAAAGTGCTTTGCATTAACGTGTAGTTAAAATAAGGTACTAATTTAAAATTCTTTTAGTAATAATGGTGGTATGTTCCCTGATCCAGAATTGTTTATTAACTGCAGTAGGAAACAATTATAGACAATGAAGTGCCTTTCGATTTATAACCCTTTGCCTTTTCTGAATAAGTACTCACAGAATTATACAGCAACAAATCATTGATCTGATATGTGTCTACTAGTTTGTTGAAAGAATTATCGATTAATATTGCTGCCCTGCTCTTTACCCAAAACCCAGCAAAAGTCCCTTTCTAATGTCATATTCCCTTGGGAAATTACTGTTAAAAACTGTTCATCTGTACAGCGTATTCTGGACACAACAACTCATTATGGAAAGCATGCTTCCCCACTGTAGTGGAACCCGCTTTCAAAGTCTGCATGTTTTTGATGCAGGTGCTAACCGAAAATGCAAACTGAGAGAGGAAACAGAAAAAATTGAAAGGAAATTGACCCTTCAACCTTCCAAGGAAACAACAAAAATTGTAATTAAAATATGTACCCAATCATCCTGTCCAAAAAGCACATTTGAAAACAGGGTGTTCAAATTCAATAAAGAAATTTCCTTCTCAGCAAATACCAAGCAGCCCATCATGCTACAGTGGGTGGGTAATGCCATAGAAATATTGAGGTCCTTTTGTTTTAAAGACTTTATCCTGCCTTTGACACTATAACACACACAGCTTGAGAGATGGAAGGAAGATGACAAGCCTGAAATGTTTCACTGGGTAGGTTGAAAGCAGACAGTCAGTGAGGGAACCTACTTTGAAGAATGTTTCCTCTGGCCATCAGTGATGGACACCCTTCTCCTCCAAGATCACATCTACCCTTCTTGCCTCTGTCATCAGGTATCAGCCTGGTGAGACTATAAAACATATTGTTTGGTAAACAAGCAATGCAAGCAGCTTGCTATAGACCGAGATAATTGACACCACATCTAACAAGTCTGATTTAAACTGAAAGAACAGTGGATGCTGTAAATCAAAAACAAAAACAGAAATTGCTGGAAAAGCTCAGCAGGTCTGGCAGCAAATGTGAAGAGAAGTCAGAATTAATGTCTGGATCTGGTGACCCTTCCTCAGAGTTAAAACCTGATTTAAAATCTACAGTTCTGCCACATTCAGTCATGATAACTAATGAACAGTTAAGCACTACAGGAGCAGGACTTTCCACAAATGTCCTTATCCTCAATGATATAAGTGCACAACACATCAATAGAAATGTTAAAGTCAAACCTTTGCAAACAAGTTCAGCCAGAAGTACCAAATGATTGATCCATCTTGACCTCCAGCTAAGATTGTTCAGCAAGTCAGGCAGCATCCAAGGAGCAGGAGAATCGACATTTCGGGCATGAGCCCTTCTTCAATTATTCCTGAAGAAGGGCTCATGTCCGAAACGTCGATTCCCCTGCTCCTTGGATGCTGCCTGACCTGCTGCGCTTTTCCAGCAACACATTTTCAGCTCTGATCTCCAGCATCCTCACTTTCTCCAACTAAGATTCCCAACATCATATATATGAGTTTTGAGAGAGAATCTACCCTTCTCTCCTTGATGTTCAATGACATTATCATCATTGAATGTCATTTGATCAACCTTTTGAGGGCTCCATTGATCAGAAGATTATCTGGACCAAACATAGTCTCCCTCCCATAGGAAGGATGTTGTGAAACTTGAAAGATTTACAAGGATGTTGTCAGGGTTGGAGGGTTTGAGCTTTAGGGAGGGGTTATTTTCCCTGGAGCGACAGAGTTTGACCTTTTAGAGGTTTATAAAAGCATGAGGGTCATGGATAGGGAAGGTAAACAAGGTCTTTTCCCTGGGGTGGGAAAGTCCAGAACTAGAAGGCATAGGTTTAGAATGAGAGGGGAAAGATACCTAAGGGGCATCTTTTTCACACAAAGGGTGGTGTGATATGGAAGGAGCTACCAGAGGAAGTGGAAGAGGCTAGTACAATTACAGCATTTAAAAGGCACTGCATGAGAACAGAGGAACCTCGATTATCCAAACGAGATGGGCGGGCACTATTTCTTTCAGATAATTGATTATTCAGTTAATTAATTCAATGCCTTTCCTCTGGGGCTCGGAGTTTTCTATTAAGTCTGCTCCCCATTCAGGAGACAAGGCAACAGAACAGCTCGCGTGAGTCCACACCCGCCTAACCCCTCCAACACCACCCCCAGCCTCCCAACCCCGTCCAGCACTGCCCACTGCCCCCCAAACCCCATCCAACACCACTCACCACCCCCCAGACTGCATCCAACACCGCCCACTGCCTCCCAAACCCCATCTAACACTGCCCACCACCCACCCCTAACACTACCCATGGCCATCCTCCCCAACCCTGCCTGCCCCCCAACCCCATCCGCACCCCCAACCCCATCCAACACCACACCCCACCATCCAAACTCCATCCAACACCGTCCCGGCCCGTCCCCCTATGCGCCCCCAATACCACCCCCCCGCCCCCTAAACCCAGACCAACACCATCCTCTGTCCCCCAAACCCCGTCCAACACTCCCCAGGGTTGTACCTTTAATTACATAAGTCCTGCCCTGGTTTGACTACCAAAGTGCAACACATTGTTGTAATTTATCTAAATTAGCTTCATCTGTCATTCCTAAGCCTAATGTAACAGTTGATCAAGATCCTGCTGTACTTTTAGATAACTTTCTTAACTGTCCACGATATCACTATAATTACTAATCATGCCTCCTGTATTCATATCCAAATCATTTATATAAATGATGAACCCTAGTACTGATCTTTGAAGCACACCACTGGTCACAGGCCTCCAGTCTGAACAACAGTACTCTACCTCACTCTCTGCCTCCTACCACTAAGCCAATTTTGTGTCCAATTGGCTAGCTCATCCTGGATCCCATGTAATCTAACTAATCAGTCTACCATGTGGAACCCTGTTGAACGCCTTGTTAAAGTCCATGTTGACAACGTCTACTGCTTTGCTTTCAGCTATCTTCTTGGTCATCTCTTCAAGAAACTCAATCAACTTTGTGAAACACAATTTTCCATGCACAAAGCCATAGAATAGTACATACTCTTCATCCCTCGATGTTGTGCTGACCTTTTATCCTACACGTAGATCAGACTAACCTATATACCCTTCATTATACTATCTTACATGTGCCTATCCAAGAGTCGCTTAAATGTCGCTAATGTATCTGACTCTACCACTACTGCTGGTAGTGCATTTAACGCAACCACCACTCCCTGTGGAAAGAACCTATCTCTGACATCTTCCCTAAACCTTCTTCCAATCACCTTAAAATTATGGTCCCTCGTGATTTCTGCTATGGAAAGAAGTCTCTAGCACTCTATCTATGCCTGTCATCATCTTGTACACTGCTATCAAGTCACCTCTCAACCTGCTTCACTCCAAAGAGAAAAGCCCTAGCTCCTTCAACCTTTCTTCATAAGATGCGCCGTCCAGCCCAGACAGCATCCTGGTAATCTCCATTGCGCCCTCTCTAAAGCTTCCACATCTTTCCTATAATAAGGCACCCAGAGCAGAATACAAAGGATTATTCAATCAGTCCTTGCCTTTCCAAATACATGTCAAACCTATCTCGCAGAATCCCCTTCAACAACTTAGCCACCACTGAAGTCAGGCTCACCAATCTGAAGTACCCTGGCTCTCCTTACAGTCACCCTCTAGTCTTCTGACACCTCATCCATGGCTGTTGATGGTACAAATGTCTCTGCTATGGGCCCTGCAATTTCTTTCCTGGCTTCCTTTAGTGTCCTGGGCTACACTTGATCATGTCCTGGGAATTTATTTACCTTTATGCGTTTTAAGAATTCCAGCACCTTCTCTTCTGCAATGTGGACTCTTTTCAAGACATCACCATTTATTTCCCTGAATTCCCTAACTTCCATTTCTTTCTCCACAGTAAATACTGGCATGAAATATCATTTAGGATCTCGCCCTTCTCCTGTAATTCCACACATTGATGACCTCATTGATCTTGAACAGTTGATGAAAAACTTGGCCAACTGAGTCAATTTTAAGGAAAGTTACGAAGAAATTAGAGATTTAGCATGATTAAGATTCTCATTGAAGTGTTTCATAAAAATGTCAATGTTTAAAATCACTGTAAAGAAATCTGTCTATTTTCTTCCTCTATCAATGGCTGTCCTAATTTGAAAGGATTCCAACAAATGATACCAAATATGTAACATGTCATTTTATCTCACAGGATCACTATGATTGGGGATTGCGGGCTATCAAGTCTGTGTTGGTTGTGGCTGGCTCATTGAAAAGAGGAGATCCAACTCGTCCTGAAGATCAGGTTCTTATGAGAGCTTTGCGAGACTTTAATATTCCAAAGATAGTTACAGATGATTTGCCTGTTTTTATGGGACTCATTGGAGATCTATTCCCAGCATTAGATGTGCCGAGAAAGAGAGATTTAGATTTTGAACAGGTAATATAAATATATAGATCAACTATAATTTACATGCTTAGTTTTCAATGTTTTGCAAAATACTAACAAACAAGCCTACTAATACATCAATTAGATTTGTATTCTGTATTTACAAATAGGTTGCAATTCACATTGTTAAAATCATATCATATTAAAAGCAATAAAATGCAAGAATCATTCTTTTTATGTCACTTTTCAAGTACATTGGACACTGTCACCGTAAATGAGCATATTACTAGTTACTAGTGGTGTGCCACTAGGATCTGTTTTGGGACCACTGCTGTTTTATAAATGATTTAGACGCAGGCATAGGTGGATGGATTAGTAAATTTGCAGACGAGACTAAAGTCGATTGAGTAGTGGACATTTTGGAAGAATGTTACAGGTTGCAGGGGGTCTTGGATAAACTGCAGAATTAGGCTGATAGGTGGCAAATGTAGTTCAATGCAACTAAATGTGAGGTGATGCACTTTGGGAAGAATAACAAGAAGGCAGAGGGTCAATGGAAAGATTGTTGGTAGTGTGGATGTGCAGAGGGATCTTGGAGTCCATGTACATAGATTCCTGAAAATTGCCACTCAGGTTGATAGCGCTGTTATGAAGGCGTATGGTGTGTTAGGTTTCATTCATAGAGGGATTGAGTTCCGGAGTCACAATATCGTGCTGCAACTATACAAAACGCTAGTGTAGCCACACTTGGAATATTGTGTACAGTTCTGGTTGTCATATTTCGGGAAGGATGTGGAAGTATTGGAAAAGGTGCAGAGGAGATTTACCAGGATGTTGCCTGGTCTGGAGGGAAGGTCTTTTGAGGAAAGGCTGAGAGACTTGAACCTCTTCTCATTGGCAAGAAGAAGGCTAAGAGGAGATTTGACAGAGACATACAAGATGATCAGAGGATTAGATAGGGTAAACAGTGAAAGTCTTTTTCCTAGCATGATGACGTCAGCGTGTATGAAGGGGCATAACTACAAATTGAGGGGTGATAAATTTAAGACAGATGTCAGAGACAGGTTCTTTACACAGAGAGTGGTAAGGACGTGGAAAGCCCTACCTGCTAATGTAGTCAACTCAGCCACATTAGGGAGATTTAAATAATCCTTAGAAAAGCACATGGATGATTTTGGGATAGTGTAGAGGAACGAGTTGAGAATAGTTCACAGGTCAGCGCAACATCGAGGGCCGAAGGGCCTGTTCTGTGCTGTATTGTTCTATGTTCTATGTTGTTCTATGTATAGAGAGCACTGGGAACATTCTCCCACCTATAAAATATAAATTATTCTTGCACCTACCACATAGTACGTCGTGTTACTCCCTTATGTGTTTTGTTTGAGCATCAGCTTGGCTTAATTTATGTTTAATCAAAAAGTTGAGCATTCAAAGTCCACCCCAGGAATTTTGGACTGATTACACGATTGATTTTTTGAACTGCTGCTTTCTAGGTTAGTTGTCAATTAGGTCCTGCTCTGCTGATTTTTTCACCTCTTTTTCACTTTGACAGTTCATGTAACTTCAAATTAATGTGGGAAAATATAAATTATGCACTTTGGCAGGAAGAATTGAAGAGATTAATTTAAATATGGAGAGCTGTAGCACAGAGAGATTTGGGAGTTCTCATGCATAAATCACAAAATGCTAGCATATAAGTTCAACTGGTAATAAAATAGAATAGCAATTTATTGTCAGTGTAATTATATAAATACAGTGAGATGTCTAAAAGTCACCACAATTTGGCACCATTTTAAATACAGATATTGTGGAAAAAAAGCTGAGACAAAATAAGGACAAAGTTCATTTTTTGTTCCTTCCATGGAATTCTGGACTTCTGAAGTGGCTGCAGGATGCCATTACTAAAGCCACCCATGAGGTAGCCAAAACAAGGATTTCTGGACCAATCTGCAATGCTGCCACCACTGAACCCACTGTGTCACTGCCATAGCAGGAGGGACAGATTGGACTCACCAAGTAGCCGATGCTGAAACTGACACTCAAGCCATTGCCACTTCAGTCGCTGCCTGAAGCCGCCACTTTGGTGCCATAACCACAAGGAACAAATCAGAACTGCCATAGCTTTGGTATCGAGTCCATGTGGTTATTTAAGGCTGAGATAGATGGATTCTTAATCAGTAGGAGAATCAAGTGTTAAAGGGGAAGATCAGGAAAGTAGATATGAGAAATGTTGGATCAGCTATGATACTATTGAATGGCAGAACAGGCTCAAGGGTGTGAACAGCCCCCTCCTCTTCCTATTTCTTATGATCTTTTAATGGTCTTATCTCCATGTCACCAGAACTTTTGCAATTTATCGCTGTCAGCCATATTCGGCCTTTGGCCTTCTCCATAACAAAATATTAATGTTATGTTTCTATAGTTAACAACAGAACGTGGAATTGAAGCACTGTTGCTTTACTATTTATAATCCATATGTGCAGCTAAGATAATTTGTTGTCAGATATTTCAATTTTTGTTTTCTTTTACATTGTTAGATTTTCCTATGTTTGTATAGGTTGTTAGGCAGTCAATACTGGAACTCCATCTACAGCCTGAAGATAGCTTTGTTCTGAAAGTAATTCAGCTGGAGGAAATACTTCAAGTACGTCATTCAGTCTTTGTTGTTGGCAATGCTGGAACTGGAAAATCACAGGTAAATATTTGTGTGATTTGATGCTGTGAATCAGTGCTTTTGTCATCTAAAAAAGACCTATGCTAAGGTCAACAATGTGTTAGGACATCAGATCATTCTGAACACATCAGGTTGCCATATGACAACTAACAAGTCATGACAAACATTTATTCTTTACAGCTGTCAATATCTCTGCTGGATTAGGTGACCTTTTCCTTTCTGCTATCTTGGATATTGCACATTGTTTGTTCCTTCTCAGTGATGTCTTCTGGGGAGTTATATGTCAGTGGAATTGGTTCTCATTCTAGCTTTAGATCTGTGCTGCAGTAAGTAGACTTACTCTTTGGACTTTCTGCTTCCTTCGCAATTAATAAATTGTTTACTGAAATCAGCTTGTTCACTACCTCAATTGTGTTACCTGGAGATAAATGATACATGGCTGGAGAGTTAGGAATTTTCTTTGGTAGATGAAGAGATTGGATATTTTGGTTGAAGGTGCCCTTTGCTCATCACATCAGTACCTAAGATTAGTCTTGAATATGTCAGAGTTTTTGTTCACTCTACTTAATTTAGTTGCAGATCTTTCTATTTTCTGTATATCACTGTATACCGTTTCAAGTGATGTAGACAGTATAGTTTTTGTCTCTTTGCTTGCACTTTTAAAGTTTGTTCCAACTTGGAATCAGAAACCTTCAGTTGAAAACATTTCGGCCAAACCATTTCCATCTCCTTGATGTTAATCGTTTGTTTCAGGAGATTCTGCTTTTCGTTTAGGTTCCATGAGTTTAGAGAACACTGCAAGATTTTCTGCAGGGACTTTCCTGAACCTTTCGTTGTTTAACCGATTCAAATTTTGAATGAGATCAAGATCAATATAAACTCTTCTACTCTTCTTTGCTGTGAAGTACATATCGGTTTTCTGGTATTTAGCGTCCCCTTTGTTGGAAAGTCATTTGTTGTATACCTTTAACATTAAATAAGATGCACCTGGAAAATGTAGCTGATCTTCTGTCATCAATGTAACCAATGTTGTAACATACCAAAGTTTCCTATCTGACAGTACTATGACACTGGCTTTTGTGTCTGATATGAAATTCGTTAAATGCCAATTAACATAAATATCTGCCTGCCAAAATATTTGGTCTGGGTCAATTAATTCCCCAAGATAAACTTTGGGCTTATCTTCTACTAGAAACTGGTCTACCGCATTTATCTCTTCGTGTGGCTAGTTTTTAGTTTTCTGCTTTTCTGTGGTTATGAGTTGCTTTAGCACATTTTCTGAAAATAATGTACATTTTATAACAAAAGCTTTCAATGTTGAAATCTCAGCACTGTTCACACCTGTGAAGTTTCTTTGCTCCATAGCACAGGCATGGGCCTGGTGTCTGTCTTGCCTGCTGCACTATCTTACCTTGCCTGTCTTTTGAGGTTTTGTACCTTCAGAAATTAATACATTCTGTAGATATCCTGTGTCAAGATTTGTCTTCTTCTCTTTGGATTGGTCTGTTTTCCTTCTAGACCGTTGCTTCACTCACCATTTGAATGACTTTCTCTGGAGTTAGGTTTTCTTTGAAAGTTAATGCAAATGACAAAGACTTGCTCGTAATGCCTATAATGGTCCAATCTATTACGAATTTTGACTTTAAGTCACCATAATTGCAATGCTCCACCAGCTTGTAGGGATCATTAATTAGACCATTTATATATTCACCTGTCAGGACCTAGATATTTAATCCCATCCATTTCTCCAACATCATTTCCCTAATAATATGAATTTCTTCAGTTCCTTACTCTCACTAAACCTTATGTTCCCAAACATTTGTGTATGTATTTCATTGGTCAGCCATTTCCCTGATATAAATTCGCCTATTTCTGATTGTAAGGGAACTACATTTAACTTTGTAAATCTTTTTCTCTTCACATTCCTATGGAAACACTTACAGGCAATTTTTAATGTTTCCTGTAAGCTTATCTTTCTGCTCTATTTTCCCTTTCTTAATCAAACTCTTTGTCTGCCTTTGTTGAATTTTAAACTGCTCTCATTACTCAGATCTGTTGGTTTATCTGGGTAATTTGAATGCCTCTTCCTTGGATCTAGCACCAACTTTAATTATCCTTGGAAGCCATATTTGGCTACCATTCCCATTTTACTTTAGCGGCAGTTCACCCATGTACTCTTTGTACGTTTTCCTTTGACTTTGCACCTCGTATCATCGTAGTTTCCTCTATTTAGATTCAGGACCCCAGCTGTAGAGTCAACTATGTCATATTTCTTTGTGATAATGAATTCTATTATGTTGTGATTGCCCATTCTGAAGCGGTCTTGCACAACTAGATTGCCAATTATTTCTTTCTCATTACACATTACCCTGTCTACAATAATCTGTTCTCTAGATGGTCCCTCAATGTATTGATCCAGAAATCACCTGAAAGCTACACAAATGCTTCCTCTGTATTATTGTTACTAATTTGATTTGCTCAATCTGTATGTAGATTAAAGTTACCCATAACTGCTGGTGTTCCTTTGTTACATGTTTCTTGTTACTAATTTCCTATTTAATGCCATTCCCAATATCACACCTACAGTTTGTGGGTCCATTTATAATCCCCACTAATGTTTTTTGTTCCTTGGGTGTTTCTCAGCTCTACACATACAGATTTCACATCATCAGGGCTATTGTTCATATCCTTCCTCACTATTATGCTAATTTCCTCCTCAACCCAGCAATGCAACTCCACCGCCTTTTCCTTCTTATCTCACTGTTTTTTTTTCAGTTCTTCCTAAATATTGAATGCCCATGGATATTCTGCCCAATCCCTAGTCCCACTGTGGTCATGTCTCCACAATCCTGATTCTATCATAACTATTTTCTTCCAGTTGTGTGATTAATTCATTTAGTTTATTGCAAATATTCAACACATTAAGGCACAAAGCCTTAAAATTTCTCCTTTTAACATTGCTTGTCTCATTCCCATCAGTTTTCATTGACTCCCTGTTTGTTCCTGGCCCTTGATTTCTCTGTTCATCAATTTTCCTATTCCTCTTTCTGCCTTTTTTTCTTATCCAGAGTCCCTTTTTCTGACTGCTTGAATAGACTCCCATCCCCAGGCTACTTTAGTTTAAAGCCTCCTCAACCACTGTAGCAAATACTTCCTAAAGATATTAGTTTTGGTCCTGCCTGCCTGTAGCTGGTCCTACCTCCTCTGAACTGGTCCCAATTACCCAGAAATTTGAAACCCCCTCCATCTTGCACCATCTCTCCAGCCATGTATTCATCTGATATATCCTGCTATTTCTCTATTGACTAGCATGTGGTACTGGTATTAATCGTAAAATCATGAGGTCCTACTTTCAACTTACTTCCTAACTCCATATATTCTGCTTTTAGGACCTTGTCCTTTTTTTTAACCTATGTCTGTACATGTACCACCACCACTTCGTCCTCCACCTCCAGAATGTCCTGTAGCCATTCTGAGACATTCTTGACCCAGCACCAGGGAGGCAACATATTATCTTGAAGTCTTGTTTGCAAACACAGAAATGCGTGTCTATTTCCCCTTACAATTGAATCTCCTATAACTATTGCATTTCCAAGTTTTACTCCAATGCTATACAGCAGAGCCAGTCATACAATGAATTTGATTGATGACATAAATGAGGGTAGTGCAGGCATGCTAGCTAAATTTACAAATGACGTAAAAAGATAGTCAGAAAGAATGTTGCAAAGAATTCATAAGGAGCTCCCAGATGGATATAGAACAGTGAGGGGTGAGTTGACTGAAGTTTGTAAGATGTGTATGGTCTTGACAAGATGGATAGGGAAAGGACGCTTCCTCTTGTGAACTGTGAGCACTGTTTCTGTTTCTGATTTCTTTGTCTCTGGATGTCTGATTTCCCCCAACTGAGTTCTCTAACCTTGCCCTACGAGGTACCTGATCATTCCTTTTCCCTTCCTTTGATTCCTTATTCCAGCTCCTCCAAACTAGCAAACTTCCCTATCTAGATTATCATTCTCACTTCCGTTCCTCTTCCAACATCATTGCCATCCCTCTCTACCAGAGGTGCACTTTGTCTTTTAACTGAATTGACCGGTTCTAGATCAGATTGGAGATCAGTTTTGTCAGTTAAGCTGGCTTCCTGATAAAGAATAGTCAAACATAACACATGCTCAGTGAGAAGTTAAAATTCTACAGTGGTGGTGCATGCAATCCCAAATTCTATATATGACATTATTTGAGAAGCCTGACCCTCACCAGTAGTCTAAATGTTCCTGTCTCCCATCTCCTCATCTATAGTTTCTCGAGGTCAGTTTATTTAAAATTCAGACTCTTAAGTCTACGGTATTCATGAGTGCATGAAGAATAATTCTTAGTAATTCATTAGTAAGTTTTACATGAGCAGTTGGGAGAGAGCACATCACAAGTGAGACAAAAACAAAGTATGTCTGTGCTTCTGTGAATTTGAGCTCACTGGGATTTTGGTGCAACGGGAAAGTGGTATTTTTTGTTATTTTGCTTTTGTGTGTGGTTTACAGTTTGTAAGGACTACATTCTATAATTATGAGGACCATGGAATAAAGACTGATGAGTTATTAATATTGCATTGTATTAGTTATCCTCTAAAAAAGTTTAATTTGAAAGGTGTAAATCAAGACAGGAAGCTCTTCATGCTCTATGTGGGAAGTCAGTAAACTTTCCAGTAGCTAGGCCAGCATGTCTGCAGGAAATTTCTCCAGCTGCAACTCTTGGGAGCCTAGGGATTGGAGCCTTAGTGGTAGCTGTAGACAGTCAAGAATATTCACAGAGAGTGTCATGGATACCACATACAGAGAAGTGGTCATACCGCAGGTTAAGACTCCATAGGCAGGAGGAGAAAGGGTGGCCAGCAGGCTGAGTAAGAGGACCAGACAGATATAGCAGGACTCTCCTGTGGCTATTCCCTTACAAAAAGATATACTGTTTTAAATACTGATGAAAGGAGTGGCCATCAAAGATCCATGCAGGACTCCAATCATCAGGTTCTGACAACCAAACAAAGATCCACACTTGCATGTTCTCCAGAATGGGAAAGTGCTAGTCAGGTGATATTGCTCCTGTGAATCTGCTAACTTTGGCCTTGAAGATAGGTAGTGTTTATGCATTTAGAATGTGTTGTTGAAGGAACATTGGTGAGTTGCTATACTACATCTTGTAGCATATGCTACAAACTAGTTTTACTGTGCATTAGTATAAAGGGAGTGAGTGGAAGGCAGGCCATTGACATTAGCTCCATCTGACCTAACCTGGTTTGTCCGCACATCTAATTTCTCCCAAGCAGAGGAAAACGCTTTATCCATGAAGTGGAAACTCTGCATCACAAAACAGCTTGCAAATCCAAAGTCCAGTTACAGAAAAACATTCAACACGCAACCAGACTTCTTAATACATCATCACTGATCACCCTGAGTTCAATTTCATATCCACACATTCCAAAGTCTCCCCAGTCTTGAAAAACTTCATCTGCTTTTCTCAAGTCCAGTTCTGGATGAGAAGAAATTTCTTCCAAATAAACATAGAGAAACTAAATTCATTTTTTACAGTCCATTCCACACACACTATTCCCTAATCAATAACATCATCCTTCTCTTTAACTACTGCCTGGGCCTGAGCCTGAGCCAGTTTTGAACTTGGTGCCATTGGTAATAAAATATGCCCGAAAGTTTTAATCAGGGAGGGGGTGATCTGAGATGACCAAGAAGATGGGAGTTCATTGCCTGCATAGTAGGTAGTTCCTGTCTTCCCTTGATATTTTCACTCCCCAGTGTGCCATTCTTTTCACTTGGACTGTTGTCTTTTCATTTAACTCTTCCACCCCAAAAATCTAAGGGACTCTGAATCATAATTAGTTCTTGATTGGAGGTGTCTGATGACTGACACAGCTTAAGTTTTTACTTTAAAGATGGCCCAGGAAGGGATCCAAGATGGCAGCAATCTGAAAGATCTGCTTTACTGAGCTCTGCATCACAACTCAAGCAAAGTAGTTTGTTAACCATCCCTACTTATGCTATTCTGATAAAATTTGACATTAAAACAATTTTAGAACCTTTACTAATCCTGTTTTTTTGAGCAGAGATCCTTCAGAGACACCAAACACGCCTGTGGCCATGACTGCGACTCCCTCTGCTAATTCGTCAGACCCATTGCTTACCAGGCCTTGGTCGTAGAGTTTGTGAAGCTGCGGCAAATTATCAAGACTTTGATTGAAGTGAACTTCTGCAATAGGCTGGACCTGATTTCAGCCATACTTCAGATACATGAGCAGCAGCTTGAGACCCTTGGAAAGAGAATGGAGGAAGTTGAACAATGGACCGCAGCATCGGGGACCATAATCAATTCCTCAAAGGAATGGATGCAGGTCCTTGAGAAACAGGTCTGGGTCTTAACTGAGCAAGTTGTGATTTCGAAAGTAGAGGGAGGAGGAAGAATGTCCACATCGCTGGACTGCCGGAAGGAGCGGGAGGTGGTCAGCCAGTGAGGTTTTTTTTGAGAGATGGCTTCCACGATTCTTTTGCTTAGGGGCAGAAGCTGGTCGGGTGAAGACCGAGAGAACTCACCAGGTTGTGCACACAGGAGAACTCACCAGGATGTGCACACAGGTCAGGTTCGGACCAGTGTCCTCGCTCAGTCCTAGTGCGATTTCATAGTTACGGGGACAAACAAAACGTTCTGGAAGCCTCCAGAACAGAGAGGAGGGATCCCCACAGGCCCTAATTCATGAGGGCTCTAGGATTATGTTTATCCAGGATTTTTCTGTCGTGGTGATTTGGAAAAGGAAGTCCTTTAATGATACAAGAGAAGACTGAGGGACCAGTGGTGCTTTGTTTTATTTACAATAGTCTTACATGTTCATTTGATTTTTCAGAGAAACTGAAAATCTTTCTGGACACTTCAAAGTAGGCTGGATGGTTTAATGTACATGGACAATAATGTTTTTTGTTTCCTTCTCTTAAAGTAAGCGTTGATGGATGTTTTCTGATATTAATCAGCATTAATGTATAGTTGGGGATGGGTGGAATACTTCTTTGTTAATATTGCTATTTTCTTTCTTTTGCTTGGATCTGGGGTGTGGCTCAAGTTGGAAGGGATGACGAAGGCGGTTGTGGGATGAGTAAGTGCCCTCCGGTAGACAGGGGGTAAATTCCCTCATTGAGTGCCTTTGGTAATTTGTATTTTGTTTTGCTTTTTGGCTTTTTTTGTGTATATAGTTCTTGAAAATTTTGTAAATTTGTTAGTAGTTATAGTAGTTTTAGTTTGTGTAGTTTTTAGGCTCTATGAGTCTTTTTTTGTTGATTCTCAGCAATTTGTAAGTTGGATTATTCCTCTCAGGAGTTCAAATGTTGTTGCAGAATATTATGGCTAATGGTGTGCTTAAATTTAAGTACGCCATTAGCCATATCTGGAGCATTAAGGTGAGCTATTCACCAGTTAAGAGGAAAAGGATACTTTCTAATCTCAATTGCCCTATTGCAGGAGACACAGCTTGATGATAAGGAACATTTGAAATTGCAGCAGGGTGGGTAGGATTGGGTGTACTTTACATCTTTTAATACTAGGAGTAGGGGATTGGCCATACTTGTTATAAAGAATCTCCCATTTAAATTATTAGATCATATTAAAGATGAGCAAAGGTGGTTCGTAATCCTTAAAGCCTTGCTATATGGGGAGAAATATGGTATTTTGAATATTCATTGTCCCCGGCTCATCCTCTTAAATTCCTGGTAGATGCATTTTCTAAACTGAGTACCCTTGTATTGTAGCATATTGTTATGGGGGAGATTTTATGGTTCTCACGGTGGACAGAGTGCCAAAAAGTCCTCCAACACTCTCTTTGCAATCGAAGCAACTAGTGGACTTACGTGTGGAATTGAGTCTGGGTGATGTCTAGAGATGGCTCCACCCTACGGGTAGGGACTTCATATTCTTCTCTAAATTGCACAAGTGCACTAGCATTGATTTCTTCCTAACCCCCACGGCATACTTGGATTCAGTGGTGTCCTGCAAAATTGGGAATCTTACTGTTTCTGACCATGCAGTTCACTTAGTGGTTAAGATAAAGGGCATACAACAGGCTTGCAGCACTGGCGAATGGACCCCTTTATTCTTAAGGACAGTAAGTTCATTGAGTATTTCTCTGAAGAATTTAAAGCTTTCTTAGCTATTAATTCAGAAAAGGCCAGCAACCCGTCTCTTCTTTGGGAAACTGCTAAGGCTTATGCTAAGGGGTTAATTATTCCCTATTTACCAGTTGGAAGTGTAAAGGGCCGCAGATCATCTAACAATGTCAGGAGTTTACTTACTATGATGCAAGCGTGTCAGCAACAATCTGTGCAGAGATTAGTGATCTCCCTAGATGCATGAAGGCATTTGATTGGGTTGAGTGGCCTTATCTTTTTTATACTTTAGAATGGTTTAGCCTTGGTGAAGCCTTTATTGAGTGGGTAAGGGTCATTTACAGCAATCCTCTGGCAGCGATTCTCACCAATGGTGTGAGATCCAGTAATTTTAATATTTGTATTGGCAGTTGGCAAGGCTGTCCCCTCTCACCATTGCTTTTGACATTGGTGATTGAACCACTGGCAGAGGCTATCCGTAGGAATCCCAACATAGTTTGCCCCAGAAGTGGGATCAAATCACATAAGACGACATTATATGCGGATGATGTTCTTAACTTTTTGTCTAACCCTATAATTTCAGTCCCCCACCTGATATAATGCATTAATTCATTTAGTGCCTTTTCATGCTATATGATTAATTTTTCTAAATTGAAGGTAATGCCTATGGGGATTTTAGAAGGATACCCAACACTGAGGGTGAATCACCATTTCCCTTTAAATGGTCACAGGGTTTTTTTCTTTGGGTATTTCTGATACTGCAGACTTTGATCAGTACATTTGTTTGACAGAATTAAGCAAGAACTTTAAAGAGGGGAGGCATTTCCAATATCTTGGTTAGGCCGAGTAGCCCTTGTTAAAATGAATATCCTTCCTTGTTTGTTATATCCTATGCAAATGCTTCCTTTGATCTTTCCTATGCAAATATTCTAGAGACTTAATTCTGGCATAAGGCTGCCCCTTATCAAGGTAGTCAAATTGCAACTGGCCCATAGATTGGGGGTAGTGGACCTCGCAGACATTAAAAGATACCAATTAACCTCCCTTTTATCTTTTGTGAATGACTAAGTCTGTGAGGACCCGTCGTCAATATAGTTAGATATTGAAGCTAGTGCTGGCCAAGCAAGTAAACTGTGAGGTGTGTATTATACTATCTTGCCAACTCTGGTCAGGATATGGACGTTCTTGCAAAATTGTTCTTCAGTACTCTGGGTGAGAACTCACGTTGTCTTCCTCCATGTGGAAAGGAAGATAATTGTAAATGACTTGGTGATAGCAACATACAGGAGTCTGTTAATCCTAACATCATCGCTCCCAGGAGGCTTGAAGGTTTAACCTAATCAGATTATGTATTCTTTTTCAGCAAAGTTCCACGCAGTGCCGCTTTGTGCATACAGAGGACATTTAAGCATTCGTAATTTTATCAAAGTATCAAAGTATAACACATGAATGTAATGCTAGAGAGAAATCAAAGTGGCAAGCAGTTTTCATATTTAAAATAAAACAAAGAACTGTGGATGCTTGAGATCTGAAACAAAAATAGGAATTGCTGGAGAAACTGAGCAAGCCAGGCAGTGTCTGTGGGAAGAAATCAGAGTTAATGTTTTGAGTCTGCCATCTCTTCATCAAAACTGTTCTGATGAAGAAACACCAAACTCAAACATTAACTCTACTTTTATCCCAAAGGTTCTGCTAGACCTATTGAGTTTAGCCAGCAATTTCTATTTTTGTTTCATGTTTTATTGCTCAGCAGCAATGTTCAGTTGGATAATACAATCTGAAGGGGAATCTTAAAAAAAGAGAGAACTTCTCCCTGTGAAAGTTCTTTTAAAAAATGCAACAATGCTGTAATTTGTTAATTTGTTTCCATGTCTAAATGTGGAGTTATTGCTCAAGACCATTATTGCTGTTTTAACAATCTATTTTAAAAAGTCTTCTTAGTATTAACAATTATAAACATATAAATTTTAGTTTGGCAATTATAAAATCAGCTTCTGAATTAATGTTAATTCTGTAGTATTAAAATAAATTTTGAGTCAGATTGTTTTTTGTTTCACTTTTTGTAGGTGATGCTATCCTTGAAAACTACCTACTTGAAGATGAAGCGAAAAGCCATTACTATAGATCTTGATCCTAAGGCTGTGACTTGCGATGAACTGTTTGGTGTCATTAACCCAGCCACGAGGGAATGGAAGGATGGTAATCAATTTCTTACCATGTACCTATAGGATTAAGAATAAAAAGGGAAAATGATATCCTTACAGTGGATGACTTCCAAACATTATCAATTCTTATGCTAAAGCAAATCTATAGAATTATGCCGAGGGTGAATTCATTTTGGGTTTCTACCAGTCTGCTACTTAAATTTTGACCTCACCCTATTTGTTAGGGCCTTAATTATATACTTAAAGCTAATCTCACTAGTCGTATAGTTAGATAATTCATCTTAGTATCTGAGGACTATGGATATCTCCACATGCACTCTTTCTTGGACGTGTGGTTCTGTGTTACAAGCCAGCTATCCAGGCAATTGAGCTAACCAACCAGCATCCAGGCTATTGAATAAAGTTGTCTAATGCAGTGTCTAAGACATTTCTATTTCCAGGATTGTTTAACTCAGATCTCTTCTGATCTCTCTGTTAATGTCAGACCAACATCCTCAGTCACATCAGATGACACTCCGTAAAAGAGGTTTCGGCAAACCTCTGCTCAAGTTCGAATAGCAAGGGACAAGAATTTGTGAGGAAGTTCATGCCATATTCTGAAGATACTTCAAATGAAAGGGATATATTAGTTTCAGTACATTTTGGGAATGCATCTCAATCAATTTTACACTGACTAACAATATTCAGACACAGATCTCATTACTACCTTCATCTAAACATGGAAATTGACACACCTTTGTGACAGGTAGGACTTGAACCCAGAGGTAGAAAAGGGGAAATACTGCTAAAATAGGGGGAATACTGCTAAAGTAGGGGGAAAATTCACTGTTAATTGAAATGATATCTATAGCACAGAGAGAGATAGTATTTGTTGGGAACAATCATCTCAGGACCAGAACATCATTTAAGAAGCTCTTCCGAGCAATGTTCTGAATCCAAACATTTTCAGCGGCTTCATTAATCATTGTCCATCCAACATAAATAAAAAGGTAGGATGGTTTGTTGGTAATTGCACACTGTTCAATTTCATTTAAAACTCCACAGTTGATAAGTAGCCTTTATCTTCTGTGATGTTCCCAGCTGTTATAGAGTCATCGTCATACAGCACAGAAACAGATTCTTTGGTCCAACTTGTCCACACTGGACGGATGTCCAAAACTGATGTGGTCCCATTTGCTTGCATTTGGCCCATTTCCTGCTAAACTTTTCCTATTCATATACTCATCCAGATGCCTTTTAATGCTCTGATTGCTCCCACTGGCAGTTCATTCCATATGTGCACCATCCTTTGCATGAAAAATTTGTTCTTCAGGTTTGTCTACCGAATCAGTATGGGTGGAAGTCAGAAACAGGAAAGGAGCAGTCACCATATTGGGAGTTATCTTTCAACCCGCCAATAGCAATAGAGACATGAAAGAGCAGATTGGGAGGCAGATTTTGGAAAGATGCAGAAGTAACACGTTATTGTCATGGGTGACTTCAACTTCCCTGATATTGATTGGAACCTCTTAGTGCAAATAGCTTGGATAGAGCAGATTTTGTCTGGTATGTCGAGGAAGCATTCCTGATTCAATATGTAAATAGGCCGACTGGAAGGGAGGCCATAATAGATTTGGTGCTTGGCAATGACCGAATAGTGTGGCGGGCTGAGGTAGGTTGCAACGAGACATTGACAGAATGCAGAACTGTGCTGATGAAGTTCACCCTGGAAAAGTGTGAAGTGATTCATTTTGGAAGGTTGAATTTGAATGCAGATTACAGGGTTAAAGACAGGATTCTTGGTAGTGTGGAGGAACAGAGGGATCTTGGGGTCCACGTCCTAGATCCCTCAAAGTTGCCACTCAAGTTGATAGGATTGTTAAGAAAGTGTATGGTGTGTTGCACTTTATTAGCAGGGGGATTGGGTTTCAGAGCTGTGAGGTTTTGCTGCAGCCCTATAAAGCCCTGGTTAGACCACACTTGGAATATTACATTCAGTTCTAATCACCTCATGGGAGGTTTAGAGAAGGTGCAGAGGAAATTTACCAAGATACTTCCTGGACTGGAGGGCATGTCTTATGAAGAAAGGTTGAAGGAGCTAGGGTATTTCTCATTGGAGCAAAGAAGGATGACAGGTGACTTGACAGAGGTGTACAAGATGATGGGAGAAAGTAAGAACTGCAGATCAGAGTCAAAAAGTGCGGCGCTGAAAAAGCACAACAGGTCAGGCAGCATCTAAGGAGCAGGAGAGTCAACGTTTTTGGCAGATGCCAGATGATGACTTCTGTACCAGATGATGAAAGGCATAGATGGAGTGGATAGCCAGAGACTTCTTCCCAGGGTGGAAATGGCTATCACAAGGGGTCATAATTTTAAGGTGATTGGAGGAAGGTTTAGAGGAGATATTAGAGGTAGATTCTTTACACAGAGAGTGGTGGGTGCACTACCAGCAGTGATTGTAGAGTCAGGCACATTAGGGGTATTTAAGCGACTCTTGGATAAGCACATGGATTATAGTAAAACGAGGAGTAAGTAGGTTAGTTTGATCTTAGAGTAGGATAAGAGGTTGACACAACATTGAGGGCCAAAGGGCCCGTACTGTGCTGTACTGTTCTATGTTTTATGAACTATGTTCCTTTTTAAATCTTTCCCCTCTCACATTAAGCCTGTGCTCTCTACTTTTGGATTTCCCCACCCTAGGAAAAAGAGCTTGATCATTCATCTTATTCATGCCCCTCATGATTTTATCAACCTCTATAAGGTCACACCTCAATCTCCAATGCTCTCCCTATAGCTCAAAAGCTCCAGTCCCAGCAACATCCTCTCCCTATAGCTCAAAACCTCCAGTCACAGCAACATCCTTGTAAAACTTCTGCACTCTTTCTAGTTTAAAAACATTTTTCCTTTAGCAGAGTGACCAGAATTGTATGCAGCATTCTAAAAGTGGCCTCACTAATGTCCTGTACAGCTGCAACTTGACGTCCCAACTCCTGTACTCAGTGCATTGACTAATAAAGGCAAGAGTGCCAAATGCCTTCTTCGCTACCTTGTCTACCTGCAACTTCACTTTCAAGGAACTATGCACCTGCACCCCTAGATTTCATTGTTTGACAACACTGTCAGGAACCTACTATTAACTGTGTAAGTCCTGCATTTAATAATACTGCATTTAGTTTAATGGATCATAAGTTCAATTTTTGCAATAAGTTATCTTGATAGTTATTCATTGAACGTATTCACATGTTCATATAAGGTTGTCAATGTTGTTTACCAGAAGAATATACATTTATCACACAAAAGTAAACACAAAACATAGCTCTCTCTATATAGAAAATGTCAGTTTAGAACAATCTTAAAATAAACAATAAATCACAGTTTTTTAAAATTACATTCACTCATGGGATGTGGGCAATTCTGGCTCAGCCAGCATTTATTGCCCATCACTAATTACCTTTGAGAAGGTGATGGTGATCTGCCTTTTTGAATTACTACATTGAATTTGGTGTGTCACAATGCTGTTACAGAGGAAGTTTCATGATTTTGACCCAGTGACACTGAAGGAATGGTAATATTTCCAGTTTTGGACAGTGAGTGGCTTGGAGGTTTGCTTGCAGTTAGTGTTATTCCTATGTATCTGCTGCTCTTGTCCTTTTAGATAATAATAGCAGAAGGCTTGGAAGATGAGGTCTAAGAAGCCTTGGTGAATTTCTGCAGTGCATCTTGTAGATGGTGCACACTACCGCTACTGAGCAGTAGTGATGGAGGGCTGAATATTTGTGAATGTTATACCAATTAAGCAGTTTGCTTTCAACACCAAAAACAGATAATGCTGGAAAAGCTCAGCAGGTCTAGCAGCATCTGAAAGAAATCAGCGTTAATGTCTATGCTTTGTTTCTTCCATGTAGAGGAGACCAGAATGTGAGCAACAAATGCAGTAGACTAGATTCTGTGAAGTACAGGTAAAACGTTGCTTCCTCTGGAAAGTGTACTTGGGCCCTTGGATACTGAGGACTGAGGAAGTAAACAAAATATGTTTTGGGTTCAAGTGACCCTTTCTTAGAACTGACGGTAGCTAGGAAAGTGTCAGTTTATATGCAGAAGACAGGGTTTTGGGAGGCTGGGGGTTGGTGTGGGGGGGGGGGGGGGGTGGATGTGGGGGGGAGGTGAGGGGGGGGGGGCAGCGGTGGTGGTGGTAAGGAGTAAATGATAGGTGGGAATAGAGCCCAAAGAGAGAGTAGAGCAGTTGGACAGACGGAGGAGTGGATAACAATCTGGCTAGAAGGGTGAATAGCTATTAATAGGGCATGTTAGTGGCTAACATGAAACAGCGATGTTGGCCAGGGAACAGAGTGGTGTTTTGGAGTGGCAGGCAACTGGAAGCTCTTTTTTACAGACAGAACACAGGTGTTCTGTGAAGCAGTGACCCAGTCTTTGCTTTGTTTCCTCAATGTAGGGGAGACCAGAGTGTGAGCAGCAAGTGCAGTAGAGTCATAGAGATGTACAGCATAAAAACAGACCCTTCGGTCCAACCTGTCCATGCCGACCAGATATCCCAACCCAATCTAGTACCACCTGCCAGCACCCAGCCCATATCCCTACAAACCCTTCCTATTCATATACCTATCCAAATGCCTCTTAAATGTTGTAGTTGTACCAGCTTCCACCATATCCTCTGGTACCACCCTCTGCGTGAAAATGTTGCCCCTTAGGTCTCTTTTATATCTTTCCCCTCTCACCCTAAACCTATGCTCTTTAGTTCTGGACTCCCTGTTCCCAGGGAAAAGACTTTGTCTATTTATCCTATCCATGCCCCTCATAATTTTGTAAACCTCTGTAAGGTCACCTCTCAGCCTCCAACACTCCAGGGAAAATAACCTAAGGTTATTCAACCTCTCCCTAGAGATCAAATCCTCCAACCCTGGCAACATCCTTGTAAATCTTTTCTGAACCCTTTCAAGTTTCACAACGTCTTTCCGATAGGAAGGAGACCAGAATTGCACTCAATATTCCAACAGTGGCCTAACCAATGTCCTGTCCATCCACAACATGACCTCCCAACTCCTGTACTCAATGCTCTGACCAATAAAGGAAAGCATACCAAAGCTTCACTATCCTATCTACCTGCGACTCCACTTTCAAGGAGCTATGAACCTGTACTCCAGAGTCTCTTTGTTCAGCAACACTCCCTAGGATCTTACCATTAAGTGTATAAATGTTGAAAAGTGTGGTGCTGGAAAAGCGCAGCAGGCCGGTCAGCATCCGAGGAGCAGGAGAATTGACGTTTCAGGCATAAACCCTTCTTCAGGAATGAGGCTAGTGTGCCAAGCGAGCTAAGATAAAAGGTAGGGGGGGGAGGAATTTAGGGGAGGGACACTGGGAATGCGATAGGTGGAAGGAGGTGAGGGTGAGGGTGATAGGCGGAGAGGGGGTGGGGGCAGAGAAGTCGGGAAGAAGATTGTAGGTCAAGAGGGCGGTGCTGAATCCGGGGGTTGGGACTGAGATAAGGTGGGGGGAGGGGAAATGAGGAAGCTGGCGAAATCTACAATCATCCCGTGTGGTTGGAGGGTTCCTAGGCGGAAGATGAGGCGCTCTTCCTCCAGGCGTCGTGTGGCCAGGGTCTGGCGATGGAGGAGACCAAGGACCTGCATGTCCTTGGCAGAGTGAGAGGGGGAGTTAAAGTGTTCAGCCATGGGGCGGTTGAGTTGATTGGTGCGGGTGTCCCAGAGGTGTTCCCTGAAACGTTCTGCAATTAGGCGGTCTGTCTCCCCAATGTAGAGGAGACCACATCGGGTGCAGCGGATACAGTAAATGATGTGTGTGGAGGTGCAGGTGAATTTGCGATGGATATGGAAGGATCCCTTGGGGCCTTGGAGGGAGGTGAGGTGGGAGGTGTGGGCGCAAGTTTTGCACTTCTTGCGGTTGCAGGGGAAGGTGTTGGGAGTGGAGGTTGGGTTAGTGGGGGGTGTGGTCCTGACGAGGGAGTGCCGGAGGGAGTGGTCTCTCCGGACCGCTGATTGGGGTGGGGAGGGAAACATATCCCTGGTGGTGGGGTCTGTTTGGAGGTGGTGGAAATGACGGAGGATGATATGATGTATCCGGAGGTTGGTGGAGTGGAAGGTGAGGACCAGTGAGGTTCTGTCCTGGTGGCGATTGGAGGGGCAGGGTTCAAGGGCGGAGGTGCGGGAAGTGGAGGAGATGCGGTGGAGAGCATCGTCAATCACGTCGGTGGGGAAATTGCAGTCTTTGAAGAAGGAGGCCATTTGAGCTGTTCGGTCGTGGAGTTGGTCCTCCTGGGAGCAGATACGGCAGAGGCAAAGGAATTGGGAATATGGGATGGCATTTTTACAGAGGGCAGTGTGGGAGGAGGTGTAATCTAGGTAGCTGTGGGAGTTGGTCGGTTTGTAGTAAATGTCTGTGTTGAGTTGGTTGCCCGAGATAGAAATGGAGAGGTCTAGGAAGGGGACGGAGGAGTCTGAGATGGTCCAGGTAAATTTGAGGTCGGGGTGGAAAGTGTTAGTAAAGTGGATGAGCTGTTCAACCTCCTCATAGGAGCACAAGGTAGCGCCAATACAATCATCGATGTAGCGGAGGGAAAGGTGGGGGTGGTGCCAGTGTAGCTGCAGAAGATGGACTGTTCCACATATCTGACGAAGAGTCAAGCATAACTGGGGCCCATGTGGGTGCCCATGGCTACTCCTTTGGTTTTGAGGAAGTGGGAAGATTGGAAGGAGAAGTTTTTAAGAGTGAGGATCAGTTCAGTCAGTCGAAGGAGGGTGTCAGTGGAAGGGTACTGATTGGGTCGGCAGGAGAGGAAGAAGCGGAGGGCTTGGAGGCCTTCGTGATGGCAGATGGAAGTGTATAGGGACTGGATGTTCATGGTGAAGATAAGGCATGGGGGCCAGGGAAGCGAAAATCATGGAGGAGGTGGAGGGCGTGGGTGGTGTCCCAAACGTAGGTGGGGAGTTCTTGGACTAAGGGGGACAGGACAGTGTCGAGATATGCAGAGATGAGTTCGTTGGGGCAGGAGCAGGCTGAGACAATGGGTTGGCCGGGCAGTCGGGTTTGTGGATTTTGGGCAGGAGGTAGAAATGGGTGGTGCAGGGTGGTGGGACTAGGAGGTTGGAGGCAATGGATGGGAGATCCCCTGAGGTGATGACGTTATGGATGGTCTGGGAGATTAGGTGTATAAGTCCTGCTAGGATTTGCTTTCCCAAAATGCAGCACCTCGCATTTATCTGAATTAAACTCCATCTGCCACTCCATCTGCCACCATTGGCCCATCTGGTCCAGATCCTGTTGTAATCTGAGGTAACCCTCTTCACTGTCCACTACATCTCCAATTTTGGTGTCATCTGCAAACTTACTAACTGTATCTCTTATGCTTGCATCCAAATCATTTATGTAAAATGACAAAAAATAGAGGACCCAGCACCGATCCTTATGGCACTCCACTGGTCACAGACCTCCAGTCTGAAAAACAACCCTCCACCACTACCTTCTGTCTTCTACCTTTTAGCCAGTTCTATATCCAAATGGCTAGTTATCCATGAGATCTAACCTTGATAATCAGTCTCCCATGGGGAACCTTGTCGAACGCCTTACTGAAGTCCATATAGATAACATTTACTGCTCTGCCCTCATCAATCTTCTTTGTTACTTCTTCAAAAAACTCAATCAAGTTTGTGAGACATGATGCAGGTAAAATGCTGCTTCCTCTAGAAAGTGTGTTTGGGCCCTTGGATACTGAGGATTGAAGAAGTAAACAAAAGATGTTACACCTTCTGTGGCTGCAGGGGAAGGTGCCGTGCTGTGGTGGGGAGGTGTTGGGAGTGAGGGAAGAGTTGACCAGGGTGTCCTTGTGGAAAGCTGACAAGGGAGGGGAAGGGAATATGTGTCTGGTGGTAACATCACATTGAAGATGGCAGAAATGATGGCTAATGGTCCAAACAGGTTGCTTTGTCCTGTATCATGTCAGGCTTATTGAGTGTTGTTGGAGATGCATTCATCCAGGCAAGTGGCAAGATTCTATCAAACTCCTGACCTGTGCCTTGTAGGTGAATAGGTTTTGGAGAGTTAGGAAGTGAGTTATTTGCTACAAGATTCCTAGACTCTGACCTGCTCTTGTAGTCATAGTACTTGTATGACTTCTGATAATTTCTGATAAATGGTAACACCCAGAATGTTGACAGTCAGAGCGTCAATAATGATGAAACCATTGAATGCCAAGGGGAAAAGTTAGATTATTTCTGGTTGGAGATGGTCACCGCCTGGCATTTGTGTGGTGTACATGTTATTTGCTACTTTTTAGCTCAAACCTGGAAATTGTCCAGGTTATGCTGCATTTGGACATCACAAACTAAAATCCTTCTGCTCAGGTGAATCTGTTCTCCAGAACTGAAACCTATTACTGGCTGTTGTTTTGTTTTCTCTGTCTATCATAAAAGTTCAGTTTTGTATCACTTTATCAATTAGTGCAATTGGTGTAACACTCAGTACTGAATTGAAAACACATGCTTTTCTCAAAATTAGTTCACTGTTCCGAATGAGTTTCTAATCTATTTAAAGAAGAATATTGTAAACGTCATCTGTAAAATGTATTGCATCAGCTCATCAAGCTTCTTCAACAGCATCTTCAAAACCCACAACCCTGAAAACATAGAGGAACAAGGGCAAAGATTGCAAGGGAACTTAGAGATTTATCTGTGTGTCACACATTATCCTGTCTTGGAAATGTACCACCATTATTTCACCACCAATACATCAATAACCTGGAATTTCCTATATAACAGAATAGTAAGAACATCTATGGGAAATGCAGCAAATTAAGAAGGTGTTTGACCATTATTTCTCAATGCTAATTAAAGATGACCAATGAATGTTGGCCAAGTCCTGATGCACATATTCCATGAACCTATAAATTTCACAACCACCCCTTATTATCCAACTGCTTTTCTGCCATCAAGTTATAGATATTCCGTGACTTTCTCTAATTGTATGCTGTAGACCCCAAAGTTACCTGATTCCCCTTTTGCAAGACGTGTTAAGACACTACCTTTCTACTTCCTAACTTCATTTTCATTTCCAGCTGCTTGGTCAAATTGAATCAGATCATTTTCATCTTCATTATTTTTTGATCCAAACCTGAGCTTCGAAGCATATTATATTCATCATGCATAGACTATTTGCTTCCTTCCCTGGAGCATGTGGTTAGCACTGCTGGCCCGCCTTGGGCAAGTGGCAGCAGTTGAAGGTATGTAGATTAGGTAGATTGCCCATGCTGCATTGTCCCTTAGTGTACACGTTAGGTGGATTAGCCATGCTAAATGCATGGATGCAGTAATGGGGTGGAGTGGTGGGATACTTTCCGGAGGGTTGGTGCAGAGTTGATGGGCTGAACAGCCTACTTCCTCACTCTGGTGATTCTAAATATTAACCTTGCATTTGTGACCTCAAGTCTCAAGTTCTTCAATATCCTCTTTGCTAATATTTGGAAATCTTTCCAACACAAACTTCAAATCTTCCAAATATCTGTTGCTCATATCTATCATTGCAATGAAGATGTACTTGATCATGAGTCCTGTCTTCACAAACATCCATTCATTCCTGAAACAACTGAATTCAGTAAGCTTGCCTTTGCATGTAAATCCATCCATAGTTTCCCACCCTATCTCTAGAAACTGTCTCAGCTGTATGCACTTGCTGATTCACTTGGAGTTCTGGGCATCACTGTGCTTACTTGAACACAGAACCTTCAGTATCCAGCCCTAAATTTTGAAACCATCCCCCTTTTGCTACTTTACATCCTATCTTTGAAAGTCTATCAAGTGTTTCAATTTCAACTAAACATTTGATAAACTTTTATCTTTTCTCTCTCCTACTTAAGTTCGGATCCCAAACGTAAAACATCTGCAGATGTTTTGAAAAAAAAAATTGAAAGGTGCTTTTTAAATGTAAGAACTTTATTCAAAGTGAACATATTGCATGAATATCAATGAGAAAAATATTTTACAGCAGCTAGGTCAACTTAGCTACAGTCACTACCTTTCTTTACATTTCAGACTTTTTTGTATATCCAGTATTGTACTTGAATACAAATACAAGTTCAAAATCAAGGAAGAAGAAAGTTTATATTTAATCTTTACTTTGTTAATACAACTTAGGACTTTTCTCAACTATCATGCGTGATCTAGCCAATATTTCACATGATGGACCAAAATGGATTGTGCTTGATGGTGATATAGATCCTATGTGGATCGAGTCTCTTAATACTGTAATGGATGACAACAAGGTTAGTAGACGTTTCTGTTAAAACTAGCTGAACTTGCTTAAGAAAAGCAAACATGAGTTGAGATTAGATTTTTTTCACAGAGTTTTTAAAAGAAGATAGTTGAATTTACTATATAATTGTGCCATCACTTTTTTAGAGCAATGTAAACCTGACTTCTCCCTGGACTCTTGTATCTTCTTTGTTGTCAGAAACTGTATCTACTTTTCCCTTAAAAAGTACAATGGTCTTTGCCAAAGCTATTTTTTATCAGATGCCCAGTTTGATAGATTGGATAGCCAGTTGCAACTTAGTATCAGCAAACACGAGCAAGACAATGCCAATAGGAAGAAAAACTTTGAATGAATATTGATAAAAAGGTCTGGATGAACGCAAAAAGATCTTGTGATTCAAATACATGATTTCAGTGTGTTGAACCAGTTCCCAAAATTGCAGGCCCAACTTCCAACTATATCAACAGAAATAAACTAATTAAGAAAAGCACTCTTGGCTTCGCTCCAACAATGGATATTGGGCTCTGCTCTAGAGTCGCAAAGGGAAGTACCAGCTTTGTCCCCAACACTCCCATGCCTTGATATCTCTCACAACAAAACCTGGAGGGGTGGGGCTCAAGGGCGGAGGAGTGGGAAGTGGAAGAGATGCCCAAAATGTCGATTCTCCTGTTCCTTGGATGCTGCCTGACCTGCTGCGCTTTTCCAGCAACACATTTTCAGCTCTATCTCTCATTTTCCTCCACATGCCCCATAGTCACTCTTTATACCTTTCACATGAAGTATAACAAATATAACCTCATAAAACTTTCAAACAAAGCTAGTACTTCCCTTTGCGACTCTAGAGCAGAGCCCAATATCCATTGTTGGAGCGAAGCCAAGAATGCTTTTCTTAATTAGTTTATTTCTATTGATATAGTTGGAAGTTGGGCCTGCAATTTTGGGAACTGGTTCAACACACTGGAGTCATGTATTTGAATCACAAGATCTTTTTGCATTCATCCAGGCCTTTTTATCAATATCCATTCAATGTTTTTCTTCTTATTGGCATTGTCTTGCTCTTGTTTGCTGATACTAAAGTTGCAATTGGCTATCCAATCTATCAAACTGGGCATCTGATTTTTTTTTGTATAGTCCAGTTCCTAGATTTCCAAACTCTACTTAAGTACCATTAGGAAATTTACCAAACATGCATGTTAATGCCAAGATTGTTTGCTGCTTATCCTTGTGTACACTTTCTCCCTTTTGGGGATTAATGGGGAAAGTGCTGGAAGGATCTGCAGGTTGATTATCATCCTGTTGAACCATGTTAGAACACTCCCTCTGTAATGATTATACAGTAATGGGATCAGCCAGCTGGACCTTGATGAATAAGAATTCTCTGATTGGGGCTGTTAATCTTGTCCAATCAGGGATCCTAGCTGATGGAAAACAAGAAGAGTGACAGGGATTCTGACACTCTGGGTGCTGGCTCTGAAGAAGCTGTGCCAGAGTCACGAATTCTCCGTGTGTAAATAAAAGGTGACTTGGTGATGTGGAGCTATTTTGGTGGCAATAGAGTTAAGCACATTTCTGATGAAACTCGCTATTTATTTAAACACGACAGTTGAAACAAGAACAGAAGAAAGTAGAATTTAGATTAACTTAACTATTGGAAAACTTAATTGACCCAATACAATAGCTACTACTAATCAACTGTTCCAATACAGTAACATTCCATAAACACACCCCTTGGCAAAAAGGTAAATTCAAACACAGATTCTTATAGCAGGAGAGAAGAGCATCCAAAGAGAGATTTCAGAGGAAAGTCAGAGGAATTCTTTACTGAAGCTTGCAATTCCTGTGGATTCTCATAACTATGACGGATACAGCTAAAACAAACTAGAAAAATCCTGAACTGGAGAAATGGCCATTCCCTTTCCATTGTTAAACTAGACTCTTTGGCATCTCTGCTTTTATGACCTCTCTTCAAAGAAAACCCAGGACAAAATAACCTTTTTAAAATGACAGCATCATCACACCAGTATGTGGAGGAATGTGTTATTTTACCCAGCAAACAACATTGGGACAGATGAAAAGTAAAGAGTAATTCTTCTGACAGCCTGTTGATCCACTGTTATTAGGAACCTAAATTTCCCAAGAATTGATGAACTTAGTTAAGGAATATTATAATCCCAAGTCTCCTTAAATTCTGAGATGCTATCAGTTTTATTTGGCAATTCGAGAATCAGAGGAATTCTTTTTGGAATTTTTGACTGGGTTAAGTTGACTGGCAGAGGCAACTTACTTTGGTTTAACCTTTAATGAGATGCTGAGAGACTGTTTGTTTGGTTTTAATGATGTAACCATGCAAAAGCATCTACTAGCTAAAGCCCCACTGGACTTGAAAAACGGTTTGTCATTGGAAAGTGCAGCAAATGGAACATGTGAGTTGCAGGGTACTCCGATGGAAGTGAACATCTTCGCCAATATGACTGAGGTTGGGGAACACCACTTAAGTAACGGCAATTACATAACCTCACTTAGGACATATCTGATCGGAGGGCTCCAAGCACTCACGACAAAACCCAAAACTAAAGCCTAACCTCGGCTAAGCATTTAAAATTTGCTTCAGGGTCCAGGCCAGCAAGCTATTATATGTATTGCCAGTAAGCGGATTAGAGACAACAAAAGGGTCCTACTAAATGTAAATTTTGTAAGAGAACTTATAGGCCGGTATCCAGGAGAATGCACACCCTGGAAAGTCCACCTACATTTGGCAACATCCAAATTAGAACCAATCAAAATAAACATCTGGTTAAATGTGGTCATCTCATTCTAATGGAGGTTGATACCAGCATAGATACGGGTTACTGCATGACCAGCTTTTACCAAAATTCACTGTGGACTCCAACCCCTAAATTTGTGCAAGACCTTGGCTAGGCTGAGAACCTATACCAGGGAACCTTTATAAGTTAAGGGTACAATTTTGGTTCTGATTGCTTATGAAAAGCTGTTGGTTCAGTTATCACTGATTGTAATAAAAAACTCGGGCCCATGCTTGACTGGACCATATTGGTTGAGAGATTCAGCTAGATTGGCTCAACATTTTTCAATTAGTAAAAAGCTGCCTGAGTGAAGTAATGAAATACCTAATGAAATCCCCAAAAGTCTTTCAGGAAGGTCTCGCGACCATCAAAGAGGCCAAGGCCACCTTGCATATTGTTCAGGAAGCAATTCCATGATTCTGCAAGGCCAGCCCACTGCCAGAAAGGCAGGAGCAGATGTCAGAAGGCTGGAAAGTGAAGGATTCATCAAACGAGTCCAGCATTGGGTGTACCAATTTTGAAGCCTGATGGTTGTTGAACCTTTGTGGGGATTTTAAACAAACAATGATCTACTTTTTGCAGCTGGATGAGTATCTACCCCTCGATCACAGAATTTAAATGGAAAAGTTGGTGGGAGGCGCTGTCCTTCGTAAAGTTGGACATGAGCCACACTCACTTGCAATTGCATTAGACGAGGATTCCCAGAAGTGTGCGTGTTTTTCAATACACGGACTCCCGTAAGTGTTGGTCACAGATATTTAGAAAAAGGCTGCCTGAGTGAAGTGCTAATGAAATACCCAAAAGGCGTTCAGGAAGGTCTAGTGACTATCAAAGAGACCAAGGCCACCTTGCATGCTGTCATCGTGTACCAGGCCATTGTTTACTAGTAGGGAATTTGGGTATTTCGTAAAATCAAACGGGATTCAACATAAGAACAGATTCATATGATCTGTCATATAATGGCCTGGCACAAATAGTAGTCCAAACTTTGAAGGAAGCTTGAGGAAAAAGCTTATAGCCATGCTAGATACAAGCTGTAATGGTTCGTATTTGGTTATAGGACCATCCACAGGGATAACATTGGCAGGGTTGCTAATGGGTAGAAAACCCTGTACCAGGTTAATCCTGATCTTCACAAACTTGGTGGTGTGGAGGGGAGGTATGAAATGGTGTCAGGAACACCACTAGCAGACCCAAGACCTTCCATGTGAGAGGGACAGTTTACTACAGGGGATGAAGTTGGTTTAAGAACCACAGATATGGCACTGCCTGGGTAAGAGGCATGATCGACAGGAGGTTAGGGCCAGTGCCACATAAAGTTCAAGTTTGTGTAACGGTCATGAATAAGTATGTGAATCAAAGCTGTGAACTTGCAAATGGTACATGAGCAAAACATGCCCTGCTCCTTGGAACAGTCAGAAAGGCTGTTGGAACCTGTGGATTCACCGTCTCCATCAAGTGTTGACTTCTGAATCCAAGATGGACATAATGGATGTAGCTGCAATGATGCCTTTGCCAGTGGAAGAAGAGTGAACTTTTACTGGGGTTTGCCTGGTGCAAGAGGCAAGCTCTTGCATACATATCATCATATCAGATGCAGAACTGGAGGAACCTGATCAAGTGTTATAATGCCCCAGGAGACTCTTCAAGAATAAGGACTGGCCTAAGTCTGAGGATTCAGAGGAGGAGGAATGTAATGATTGTAACAGGGTCAGCCAGATGGACCTTCATAGAATGAGTTCCCTGGTTGTGCTATTAAACCAGGGCTGGTTCAATCAGTCGACCCTGACTCACAGATTAAAAAAGAAGTGTCAGAGACGTCGATCCAAAGCTGTGTCAGAGTTGAGACTTTCTGTTGTGAACGAAGGTTGATTTGGTAAGGGAATCCCAACCTTTATGGAGCTATTTCACCTTCAAGTCAACAACTCCTGGGCAGGAGTTTCGAACTTGAAAGTCTAGGTCAGATGCAGGGAAACTACTAACTGAGCCTCACAGTCTGCTTATATGTCTAAGTCTAATGATCTGTAAACAGACATAAACAGGTTAATCATTACTAACTTTAAATGAATACTTTTCCTTACTCTTTTCTGATTTGAGCAACATCTTTTAGCTATGATTCTTTGTTACTTATAAGTCAGTCATATTTTATCTACCAACTCTTCTGTGATACACCTTATTAAATACTTTCTGCATACCAATATATGTTATACCTAATAAAATCCAATTATTGGTTCAAGGAATCACTTCTCTGAAATAAAAACATTTGATTGTTGAAATATAAGAACTCAAGAAATGCAATCTAACCATCCTTCATTACAACGTGCCATCTCAAAGGGCTGAAATTTAATTCATTTGTACAGCAGTAATATCCCAGCCAGACAATGAAGAATACTAGCAGTAATAGCTGAGGAGGCAAATTTGCTAAAACCTGTTCTTGGGCTCCAAGATGCGGAGTGAAGTCTGCTCACTCACTAGTCCATTAAAGATAGACAGCAGGCAAATTTTATACTATCTGTTCCTCTAAATTATTTCTGTAATTAGTCCTGCATGTTCACAATGGGGACACTGAAATAACTCCAAGGAGACTGGTATCCTATCACCAAGTCACCCTTTATTTACCCATGCACAGTACATGGTCTCTGACCAGTTAGCTCAAAGCCAGTCCCCAGAGTGAGTAAAATCTCTGAGAGTCTTATTTATATGTCAGCCAGAGCTCCCGCAATGTCTCAGGTTAACAAACCCCATCAGGGATCTCATACTCAACGAAATCCACCGAGCCCTCATTCTAATCACAACAGCCACCAGTGTGTGTGGCGAAATGCTATTTCTTAAAGAATTTGCCTCTCTTAACTCTACAGATTGTGCAAATTATCTGTAGAATAGCTCGATAGAAACAAAGGCACAGTGAGTGGAGCAATAGGAGAAGTTTTTTTTTGATCTGGCATTGGAAGCAGTAATTGAGGCAGAAAGGAATAGAGATACGTTATGAACTATTTTATGGAGCTTGGAGTAGCAACGTACCACGACACAATTATGTAGGAATCAAAATTTTGATCTCCTGAAAAATGATTGAAATGCTGAGAGTAAATCAATTACATGTTTATGGTGTGTCAGGCACTTAACTGCCCTCTGGAATTGTAGTATATTTGTATGGCCATCATTACACTTTAGTCTTAAAACTTTTTATGATTACATCCTACCATCAAAATAAAGTCAGCTGCACATGGGAAGCTCATAAGTTTCTGGTCACATTCTTTTAAAGCTGTGAGCTCTATTCATCTTTGTGCACTTGTGTGAAGTCCAGTGTCTGACAGGTTGAGTTTTGGTTGTTGATGCTGAAAAAAAATTGAAAAGAAGGTATCTGCCCATTATGTGGTTAACAATTCTACAGATTCACTACCCTTGGAGTGAAGAAATTTATCTTTATTTCAATCCTAAATGGTTTACCCAGTATTCTGAATAGTGTTTCTAAGCTGTGTGCCCATGCTCCTAGGGTCCTCTGAAGGTTCTACTTGCCATGGAAAAGTACAGATGGGTTTACCAGACAGGTTCCGGGGTATCAGATTGTCATGAGGAGTGATTTCATCAATAGAACCTGTATTTTCAGGAATTTAGAAGAACATGCTGGAAACATAAAGATTCCCCCACCTGCCAGAGACTGGCAGGATCTAGAAAAGGGTTCATGGTCTTAAGATCAATACTCCCTCAAATATTCTTTTTCAGTGCAGTTTCAGAGATTCATGTGCAACAATGATTTACAAAACTGGAAGTTAGTGCATTGGCATGCCAACCAACATGTACAGAACCTTGCAGGTACCTCAAAACATGGCCATCCAGCTTATACGGAACATTGCCCAGATTACAGGATACATAAGATGAGAAATTTCTTCAATCAGAGGGCGGTGAATTTGTGGAATCCTTTGCCAGAAAATTCTGTGGCGGGAAAGTTACTGCATATAATAAACAAAGATTCAATGAGTATGCAAAACTGGGAATATGAAATTAAGTAGAGGAACCTCCAATATCATATTGAATGGTGGGCAGACTTGATGGGCTCCTACTTCTCTTGTCTACTTCTTGAGCAGAGCAGTACTTATCTCATTCTGTTTTGAAGGGGCACACAATGCAAGGGAGAGATCCCAAAAGATATGAGGGTCCCCTTTCTCACTACATAGAATTTACAACATAGAATTGGAATTTTGGTTCAACAATGTTGTAACGACACGATCAGATTGTTATTTGTTTTTCTGAATGGTGGAGCAAACTTGAAATTTTGGGTGGTCTACTTCTGCTCCTAATTTATATGGTGTACATATGTTTATTTCAACTCTCTGGTAGAAACAGTCAGATCAACACAAAATACTGTGTTACTTTAAATGTTATTTTTTTAAAAAGATTGTTCATTCTCTCATAGGATGTAAGCAGCATTTATTGCCTATCCCTAGTTGCCCTTGAAAAGTTATAGTAAGAATTCGGCTTGAACCGCTACAGTCCATTTGGTATAAGTAGACCCACATTGCCATTAGGGAAGCTGTTCCCAAAGTTTAGACAACTAACACTGCATGATCATGTATTTCCAAATCTGGATATTGCGTGGCTTGGACAGAATTTGCAGTTGATGGTGTTCCTTTGTATCCGCTGATCTTGTCCTTATAATGGTCAAAGATTTGAAAGATATTCTATGCGGAACTTTGGAGAAATTCTGAATTCCACTTGTAGATGGTAAACAATGCTACTGCTGAAGTGTCAGTGGAGGAGGGACTGAATGTTTGTGGATATGGTACAAATCAAATGGCTGATTTGTCCTAGATGGTATCAAGCTTCCTGAATGTTGTTGGAGTTGTACTCATCCAGGCAAGTGGAGAAATATACCAAACAGATCTACTTTCATGCTTCACTGAATCTTTTAGGCTAATTCAAGAATCAAATCACGCAGTTCAGGCCCCACCCACAATGCTGGCCCCTCCTCCCAATTAAAGTATTATGTTTCTACCTATTTTGCTGATTAAGGAAGGTTTCTAGTTTATGTTAATTTTCTTACATGCATAGATATGACTCACATTTAAAAAGTTATTTTAATTTAATTTGTTGTAAAACTTACTCTTGACTGGCCATGAAAGTAGATTTCAATGAATTGAACTTAGGATAATCAGGCTGAGATTTGAACAACTTACTAAAAATACTAAAAAGACTCACTTCAGCAGTATTAATAAAACTACATCATGTTACTACTTAAATGTGTAAAGAAATACTTATTTACTAAAAGAAAAAAATAAGCAACTATGTGTCAACACTATACCTTGAAAGCCTCAAAACTATTCTCAACTGCTTGTGAAAGTTATGTTTGTTACATCACGGGGTAAACCCTCCTGCTTAATTTAAACCAGCAATACAGAATAGATTTATCATGTGCAGTAATCTGAAAAATTCGAGAGGCCAACAACTATTTAAAGTTAAAATTAACAACTTTATTTCTTAAAGTATAACAGAGAATAAATAACTAACAAATATTTACAACTCCTTCTACTAACCTATCATTTATTTTCCCTTCTATAATACTAGTCCAATAAATCTCCCAATTAAGATTTACTGAAAAATTCAAATTTCAAAACCAACTAGCTGTCGAATCTTCTCTTTATATTTCCTCTGTAGATTTGCTCTCCAGGTCAGTGTTAATGTTTTTCTCTGTGCAAACTCCTTCTCTAGATAAGTATCTATCAGCGACTTGTGACAAGCAGCCTACATCTCTTGGTCTTTTGGCAGTACTCCCTCAACTGTTCAATTTTTCCAGTCTTATACCCCCAAAGCATCGGATTATGTTATTTACTTTTAATATTGCCAATATACTAAATTCAAACCTGATTGGAGGTTTTTTTGGGGTATAATTTAAATCAATTGGCCTAATTCAAATTTGTTTTTGTCTCCAGGCAACCAGCTACACTAGTTGCTGGACCAAAAGGTTACATTGTATCTTGTTTAGAACACCTGATGTTGTCAGGTAGTTCTGCTAGCTTTTAACTTTCTTAAAGGTACAGTACCCCACGTCTTCATAACAGATTGATCATTGAAAAATGTTTTTGTTAAAAAATACCTTTCATCTATCAAGCATGATGAAATTTCCTTTAACAAAATACTTTTAAAACATAAAAGGAGAAATGTGCTCTTATTCCAATCTTGAATTTTTCACTAAAATTATGCAGCACATTTTTTCCTTTGCTTCCTAAAACTGTAATTTTGATTTTAAGTAGCAGATTTACCAGCAGCTTACATGTACATATGTATGAAACTAGAAGGAGATTGTTTTATTTCTCATAGGATTGGATGCTTATAAAGTGTAACCCATTCTACATTTAATATAAAAAATGAAGTTGCCACAGTGCTACCATACCATCGGCTCCTCTCTAATTAGAGAGACACCTAGTGGTGGTCTAACTTGAGAGTCACCACTCCTCAGGTGAGGCGAGAGATTGAGAAGGAGAGTCCTTTATAATAACCTCATTCAGTGAGGGAAATAAACCCACAGTGTTGGCATCATTTTGCATCACAAACAGCTGTCCAGTCAACCGAGCTAACTGACTCCCATGTTTAATATATTTGTTCAAAGCAATAATATTATCCCCATTTCAGAAATTAAATATTAATTCATTTATGTTAATTAATTTATGTGAAGGTTTTAACACTTGCCAGCAATGAACGAATTCCACTGAATCCCACAATGCGTTTACTGTTTGAGATAAGTCACCTAAGAACAGCCACACCAGCTACAGTGTCCCGGGCAGGGATACTCTACATCAATCCAGCTGATCTTGGCTGGAACCCGTAAGTTGCATTTTTTTAATTCTTAAATTAAATACAAGTTTTAAAATACAGATAAATGTGTGGTCTGTCTTCAGACAATTCCTTAGTTCATTCTCTGCTAATGTTTCATCCTGAACTACTTTCTGGTAGTGGTTTGTCGTTGTGCTCCATGGTCAGGGGTGGGAACAAGGCAAGTCTCAGGTGAACTTCAACTAGATTGGGATTCAAACTCACAGTTTTGATGTTGTCCTGAACCATAAGCTAAACTACCTAGACAACTCAATCCACAAGGACATATATTTACATATCATAATTATAATAAAAGTTGTATTATGTGCCCTAAATCTCCTGACCTGGATTGGAATTTCCAATTCTAATGCAGATCAGACAAAAACTTCCACACTTAACTTTGTTTGATTCTTGTATCCAACTGCAGACAAAGTGCAATACACTAATCATATAACAGTAGAATGAATCTTTACAGAAGCCATGCCCTCATTTGCAGCACCCCCTGCCATATACTGGGAAGTAAATACAGTTTGAAGGTACCAAAATCACTTTGTAAAGGTATGGAGATGAAGTAAGTGGCTAAAGTTATAGGGTGGCAGGTGGGTACATTTTTGATGCATAGGGATAAGGAAACAAATAAATGTCAGGGTGGGAACGAAAAAGGTTGTTAAGTGGGTAAGGGGATTAGGATGCCAGGTGGGTGAGGTTGTGGACTGCAATTTTGAGGAGGAAATAGTGTGACAGTTTAGTGGATAATGGATAGAATGCCAGGTTGTTTAGTAGGTAGACTCACATGTGGGTGAGAAAGTAGACGGAAAGTTTCGTAGGTAAGAAGTAGGGTGCCAAATGGATGAGACATTAGTTTGGTAAATGGGTGAAGGGTTAACTGTAGTGCCAGCAGAGTGGAGGAGTAGGATGCTGTAAGGGTTGAGTCAAGGAGGTGTAATTGTGAGTGATTTACGGTCAGTAACATAGAGCAATTAATACTCTGAATAACTATCCAGGTGAATGAGGCAGATCCTGAAGATTTCCTCAGAGTTTTTCAGATATTGGCTGAAAACTCATCAAAAGTTTGACTTCATGGGCAATTCCTGCTTGGTCACTGTATTGGGAATTCCAAGGGACTCCAAGGCACATCAGTCAGAATATATCCTGTCTCCATCTATTGAGAAACTGGAAGGTCTTGGATGTAATCTTAATAAATTCAAGTACAAGAAATGTGATAGTGCCCAGATTTGGCTGCAGAGTGTGTGAGGTGATTGTTACAACTTTCTTAAAATGCATTCAATATCCAAGAGTGAAATGTGCAGCCAGCATTTTGAGGCCATAATAATAGGATAGATGATTGGCTCACAAGTAGATGTCAGAAAGTTGGGGCAAGGTGAGCTAATTTCCAGATGACACCCTTTAATTAATGTTGTGCCACATGGATCAATGCTGGGGTCACAGTTATTTACAATGTATATTGTAATTTAGATAAATCTGAAGTGCTGCATTTTGGGAAAGCAAATCTTAGCAGGACTTATACACTTAATGGTAAGGTCCTCAGGAGTGTTGCTGAACAAAGAGACCTTGGAGTGCAGGTTCATAACTTCTTGAAAGTGGAGTGGCAGGTAGATAGGATAATAAAGAAGGCATTTGGTATGCTTTCCTTTCTTGGTCAGAGTATTGAGTACAGGAGTTGGGAGGTCATGTTACAGTTGTACAGGACATTGGTTAGGCCACTGTTGGAATATTGCATGCAATTCTGTCTTCTTCCTATCAGAAGTATGCTGTGAAACTTGAAAGGGTTGAGAAAAGATTTACAAGAATGTTGCCGGGGTTGGAGGATTTGAGCTATAGGGAGATGTTGAATAGGCTAGGGCTGTTTTCTCTGAAGCGTCAGAGATTGAGGGGTAACCTTATAGAGGTTTATAAGATCATGAGGGGCATAGATAGTTTAAATAGAATTAGTTTTTTTTCCTGGGGTTGGGGAGTCCAGAACTAGAGGGCATAGGTTTGGGTGAGAGAGGAAAGATACAAAAGAGACCTAAAGGACAAGTTTTTAATGCAGAGGGTGGTACATGTATGGAATAAACTGCCAGTGGAAGTGGTGGAAGCTAATACAATTGCAACATTTAAAAAGCATCTGGATGGGTATATGAATAGGAAGGGTGTGGAGGAATATGGGCTGAGTCCTGGCAGATGGGACTAGATTGGGTTGGGATATCTGGTCGGCATGAACGAGTTGGATTGAAGGGTCTATTTCCATCCTGTACGTCTCTATGACTCTATAATGACTTGGGTGAGGAAAGTCAATGTACTATTGCCAAGTTTGTTGATGACTCATTAATAGGTAGAAAGGCAAGTGGTGATAATGACACAATCTGCAGAGGTGAGGCAATGGCCTAATGGTATTTTTGCTGGACAGTTAATCCAGAGACTTAGATAATGTCTGGGGACCTGGGTTCGAATCCTGTCATGGCAGATGGAGGGATTTGAATTCAATATGAAGAAAATCTGGGACTAATCAAGAATGCACTGTTGATTGTCAGACAAGCTCATCTGATTCAATGGTGCCTTTTAGGGAAGGAAGTCTGCCATCTTTACTTGGTCTGGCCTACATGTGACTCCAGGCCTACATGTGACTCCAGATCTACAACAATATGGTTGACTCTTAACTGCCTTCTTGGCAATTAGGGATGGATAATAAATGCTACCTAGCCAGTGATGCCCTCATCTTGCAAATGAATAAAGGGAAAAAGGAGTGACCTTGACAAGTTAGCAGATGGAATACAATGTGGGGAAATATGGAGCCAGGCATTTTGGCAGGAAGAATAGAGGAGCTGAATATGGTTTAAATGGAGAAAGACTGCAGACTAAAGGGAGGGATTTAGGAGTCTTCGTTCATGAATCACAAAACACTGGCATCCAATTTAGCAAGTAATAGGGAACCAAATGGAATGTTGGTCTTTATTTCAAGAAGTGGAGTACAAAAGTCAATGTTTTTGCTAAAATTATACAAGGCATTAGTCAGACCTCAGCCAGAATATTGGTATTGGAGGCTGTCCAGAGAAAATTTGTGAAATGGAGGGGCTGTCTTATGAGGGGGAGTTTGAGTAGATATTGGGCCTGTACTCGTTGACATTTTAGAAGAATAAAGGCAACTTTGTTGAAATTCATACAAGATTTATAGGAGACTTAACAAGGTTGATACAGAAAGATTGATTCTACCTGAGGAGGAATCTAAGACCAGAGGGTATAGATTCACAATGGATGTTAGTACTGCTGCCTCACAGCACCAGAGACTTGGGTTCGATTCCTGTCTCGGGTGACCATCAGTGTGGAATTTGCTCATTAACTCCGTGTCTGTGTGGGTTTCCTCTGGGTGCTCCGGTTTCCTCCCACAGTCCAAAGATGTACAGATTAGGTGGGTTGGGCATGCTAAATTGCCCATAGTATTAGGTGTGTTAGTCAGGGGTAAATGTAGGGAGGTGGGTTGAGGTGGGTTACTCTTTGAAGGGTCAGCGTGGACTTGTTCAGTCAGGTGGCCTGTTTCCAAACTGTAGAGAACCTATTCTAATCACAATATGAGTAATATCTCAAAAATTCAAGAAAATAAAGGAGCAGAGCTGAATATAGTAACCATTACCAAGGAGAAGGTGCTAGAAAAACTGAATGGCCTGAAGGTGAATAAATCACCTGAACCAAATGTCCTACAACCCAAATCCTAAGGGAGATAGCTGAAGAGATAGTAAACGTGTTAGTGGTGATGTCTCAGGAATCACTAGAATCAGGAAGGGTTCCAGAGGACTGGAAAATTACTAACGTGACACCACTGTTTAAAAAGGGAGAAAGGCAAAAGACGAAAAGTACAGACTGATTAGCCCAACCTTGGTCATGAGTAAGGATGAGATTTCTGAATACTTAGAGGTGTATGGTAAAATAGCGCAAAGTTGGCATGGTTTCATCAAGGGGAGGTTATGCCTGACAAATCTACTAGAATTCTTTGAGGAAGTAATGAGCCAAGGAGAGCCAATGGATGTTATCTACCTGGATTTCAAGAAGGCCGCAAAGGAGGCTATTGATTAAGGCAAGGGCCCATGGTGTTAGAGGTAATGAACTACCATGGTTAGAAGCTTGGCTGTCTGGCAGAAAGCAGTGAGTGGGGATAAAAGAGTCCTTGTCAGGATGACTGCCAGTTACAAGTCATGTTCCACAAGGATTAGTTTTGGGACCACAACTTTTCACTTTACACATTAAAGATCTAGATGAATGAATTGAGGGCATTCTGTCTAAGTTTGCAAATGGTACAAAGATGAGTAGAGGGACAGTCAGCATAATTGAGGAGGTGGGGAGGTTGCAGAAGGATTTGGACAGGTCAGGTGAGTGGGAAATGAAGTGGCAGAAGGAGTACAATGTGGAAAAGCGTGAGGTAGTGCACTTTACTTGAAGAATGGAAGCATGGACTATTTTCTAAATGGGGAGAAAATTCAGAAGTCTGAAGTGTGAAGAGACTTGGAAATTCTAGTCCAGGAGTCTCTCAAGGTAAGCCTGAAGGTTAAGTCTGTAGTTAGGAAAGCAAATGCAATTTATTTTGAGAGGACTTGACTGTAAAAGCAGGTATGTACTTCAGAGGCTCTACAAGGTTCTGGTCAGACAACATTTACAGCATTATGCACAGTTTTGAGCCTCATATTTTCGAAAGGATGTATTGGTCTTAGCGGGTATTCAGAGAAGGTTCATGAGAATTGTCCCAGGCATAGGAAACGTAACATATGAGGAAGGTTTGAGGATCCTGGGTCTATTCTTGGAGTTTGTAAGGATAAGGGGGGCTCTAGTTGAAACATGCAGAATGCTGAATTGCCTGGATGGAATAGATGTTGGGAAGATGTGTCCATTGATCAGAGAGATTAGGACCCGATGCATAGAGTAAAGGGAAGATCTTTTAGAACAGGGGTAAGAAGAAACTTCTTCAGCAAGAGAGTGGTGAATCTATGGAATTCATTGTCAAAGAAGTCTGTGGAGGCCAGGTCATGGAGTATATTTAGGACTGAGATAGGTAATGAGTATCAAGGGGATCAAGGGTTACAGGGAGAAAGTGGCAAAATGGGGTTGAAAAACTTAACAGCCATGATTGAATGGCTAAAGTTTTGTTCCTATGTCTTACAGTCTTATGGTCTTCCAATCTCAGAATAAGAAATTGCATATCTCAGACAGAGATGAGGATGGATTTCTTCCTTGAGGGTAGTGAATTTCTGGAATTCTTTATCGTAGAGGGCTGTTGAATCATTAAACATTTTGAAAGATGAGATGGACAGATTTTTAATCAATAAACAATTCAAATGCTGTGAGGAAAAGACAAGAAAGTACAGTTGAGGGTAATCAAATTAGCCATGATTAGATGTCATTAATTTACACTTATGTAGGACATGGGTATCATTAGCAAGCATGTGTTGCCCATTCCTAATTGCCATTGAACTGAGTGGCTTGCTAAGCCCAGCCAAAATCCAATATGTCAATCGCATTGCTTTGGATCTGGAATCACATGTCAACCAGACCCATGTGAGGATGGCAGAATTAATTCCTCAAGGGTATCAATAAGCCAGATGGATTTTTAAGATAATCAATTATATGTTTTCATGGTCACCATTCCTGAGACTATGTTTTAATTCCGAATTTACTGGTTCAATTTAAATTCCACCAGCAGCTGTGTCCCCTGAGTATTAGCCTGAGCCTCTGGATTATTAGTCCAGTGTCATTACCATTATTCCACTGGCACCCTTCCTTAAAGTGAGAAAACTGGTCCATTAATCTGTGTTTACAGTTGTGTTACTTCCAGTCTCATTAATCATGAAGCTCACACTACTCCAAAGACTCACCTTCTGCTGCCTTTGTTTTCCTGCAATCATAAATTTTACAATATCTTCTGGTCTCTGGTTGGAAATCAAACATACCTAGGAGAAATTGCATTGGGATTACTCAGAAGTACCAATACAAAGACTCCTTGGGAATAGTCCAGGAAGTTTGTACTTTTAATTGTACAATTCCTCTTCTCCCCAGAAAATGTCCCTAATTCTAAGTTACAGTCAGAGAATAAACTGCACAATGATGCCCCAAGCATTCAGCCCAATTCCCCCTCACCCGGGAGACCCCACTGACACCTGACTCTCTCCTGATCAGACCCTTCCACCTGATATCCTGCTGACTTCCTGTCCTAACCCAAATGAACCTAACTCCTCTGATCCACCTACTTTCAGCTCACCTACTTCCCTATCTACCTTCCACTCTACCCACCTGCTATTCTTTCCACATATCAACCTATCCACCTTCCGCACTACCCACCTAACACCCTACACACCTTATGCACTACCCTTTCATCCACTTATCTCACCCATCCTATATATTTACACATCATATCCATCTACCCATCCTACCTCCCCTCCTACATAGCTTACAGACACTAGAATTTCTTCTACCACCATCTCACAGGATTCTAGCATATCTCCTTACATTCTGCTGAATTCATTTCTCGTGGCACACAACCAGCTGAGTAAAATTCTTTTGGTCCCAGTTAAGATACTAGAGTTTATACTCAAGAGTTTTGAACATTGAACTGCTTGAAGGCCATCTTAAGTGTCCTGGGATTTCAACACACTTCTACCTCCCAATCAACAGAGGAAATACTTCATAGGAGTACCACATTAGGGAAAGAACTATCCAAAATGAGACAGGCACTAATGCCTGACACAGGATAATTACTTATTGCTTATGTTAGCTATTTGAAAAGATGTATTTGAATTGATTTATAATTTGTTCTGAATTTAGAATGAATTTATTTTTGTCGTAAAGTGAGAGCAAGATCCATACAGATTTAGTGTTGTCCATACAGGTGTTGTTGCAAGTGTCATGCATATGGATTATCTGGATGTGGGTTTACTTGCAGAGCTGGAAAGTTCAGTTTCATACGTTTCATCACCATACTAGGTAACATCATCAGTGAGCCTCCGGTGAAATGCTGGTGAGGTGTCCCACTTTCAATTTATGTGTTTAGGTTTCTTTGGGTGGGTGACGTTAATTTCCAGTTCTTTTTCTCAGAGGGTGGTAGATGGGGTCCAAATCGATGTGTTTGTTGGTAGAGTTCTGGTTGGAATGCCATGCTTCTAGGAATTCTTGTGCATGTTTCTGTTTGACTTGTCTTAGGATAGATGTGTTATCCTAGTCAAAGTGTTGTCCTTCCTCATCTACCATCAACCATCTACCATCCTTCTCATTAACTAAGCATACATTCTCCGCATATATACATAACGTTGTGAATGGAGAACTGAGATGTTCAAAATTTTAAAATATTTCCTTCAAGTTTAGAACTTTAATTTAAATACAATATTATATAATTTAAACAATGATAATTGTGCTTTTGACATCAGTGTGATTACAGTATCTAATTTGGGGGGGGGGGGGGGGGGGTGGTGCTCTTCAGGACGGAAATACTTTGAGTATTCCCTTCCCTGCAATGTTGGAACTATGCTAGGCCAATTAGTGGCTGAAATGTGAACACAGCATAACAGCATTCTTAAGCCCAATATCTGCCATCGTTTGCAGAAGATAGTGAAACCTAAAATACACATGAAAATAATCAAACCCAAAAATATGTTTATTTGATATACTTAGTCAATTGCATTATCTTTTTCTTTTCTTCTTTAGTGTTGTAGCCAGCTGGATTGAAAGCCGTGAAGTGCAATCAGAAAAGGCAAACCTTCTAATATTATTTGATAAATACTTGCCTACCTGCCTTGAAAAGTTACGTACAGGATTTAAAATGATTACTCCAATTCCAGAGATCACCATGGTTCAGACAGTGCTCCATTTGATGGAATGTCTTCTGACCCCAATCAATACACCTGCTGATTCTCCCAAGGAACTCTATGAATTGTACTTTGTGTTTACTTGTGTTTGGGGTTTTGGAGGTACAATGTTCCAAGATCAGGTAAGGCCCTGACAAGTGTCTGTTTCAAACCAAATTTGTGTTTTTTTTTTGTGTTTTGTACTTGCAATGTGAATTAGATTCTTCTGCATCATTCAGATTCTATTGTTAACAAACAATCATCACTCTATTTTCAAATGATGGAAAATGTTTTTCCCTCATACTATGGTATTTTTGCAAAAGTCCTCATGAGTATAAGATGAAAGGCTTTGAAAATATGTCCTTTTCAGCAATACTCAAGTTCTGTATTATTAAATGCACTCTCAGAAATAGCAGAAGCTTCCATCCTAACTGTCACTAAAGTGATTAGGTTTCTTTATCACTCTGGCTCTTAAAATTCAGATTCAAATTGATTTGAACATTAAACTTGTGTATTCCAAAAGCCAACATGACTATGCTAATTTCTGGTGGTTGAGAAGTATTTCTCTTTAAAAAAAAACATCATTAGTAGACTAAAGAATTGAGGGTTTGGTTAAGAAAAAGAAGGAAGCATATGTCAGGTATAGACAGGAAATCCTTAGAAGAGTACAAATGAAGTAGGAGTATACTTAAGAGGGACATCAGAAGGGCAAAACGGGGACATGAGATAGCTTTGGCAAATAGAATTAAGGAGAATCCAAAGGCTTTTTACATGTATATTAAGGACAAAAGAGTAACTAGGGAGAGAATAGAGTCCCTCAAAGATCAGCAAGGCGGCCTTTGTGTGGAGCCACAGAAAATGTGGGAGATACTAAATGAATATTTTGCATCAGTATTTACTGTGGAAAAGGATATGGAAGATATAGACTGTAAGGAAATAGAGGTTTACAAAATTATGAGGGGCATGGGTAGGATAAATAGACAAAGTCTTTTCCCTGGGGTTGGGGAGTCCAGAACTAGAGGGCATAGGTTTAGGGTGAGAGGGGAAAGATATAAAAGAGACCTAAGGTGCAACTTTTTCACTCAGAGGGTGGTACGTGTATGGAATGAGCTGCCAGAGGATGTGGTGGAGGCTGGTACAATTGTAACATTTAAGAGGCATTTGGATGGGTATATGAAAAGGAAGGGTTTGGAGGGATATGGGCTAGGTGCTAGCAGTTGGGACTAGATTGGGTTGGGCTATCTGGTCGGCATGGACAGGTTGGATTGAAGGGTCCGTTTCCATGCTGTACATCTCTATGACTCTATGACTCTAGTTGCTGCTTTACTTATTGGTGTAACAGCTGAATGTAAGATATTCCCTAAGTTGAAGCTAGAGGATTAGTTTGCTAAATGTTTCTCAGCCCTATCTCTTGTAACTATGCTGATGTGTAGCATTCCTGCCCAACTGCATTCAGTTGGTCTAGCTCGACTATTTTGAACATATTCTCTGATCTTTTAAGAGTAGTGTATGTTGGAAAGGGGAATTTGAAGTGCAGCATTTCACAAAAGGGCTGCTCATTTAAGGTGAGTCATTGTTTTTTTTGGGAGGACACTGTTGATATTGAAAGCAACTGCATGACTCCTCTCAGTTATTTCACTTAGTTGCTTCCTGAACAGACAACCTGCTGTGCAAGTTTGCAGAAAGGAAATATCTTTCTTAGGACTCCATATGATTTATCCAGCTATGAGACTTTTTACCCCTCATTTATTCAAATTATGTTATCCATAGGGCCAGGATTTATTTCCGCTCCCTAAAACTGCCTTTAAGAAATTGTGGTGAGCTATTTTCTTAAACTGCTGAAGTGGTGCCAGAGGCCAATTGTTGTGAGAGAGGGAATTCTGAGATTTTGGCTTGACCTTATTGCCAGGTTATACAACATAGATCAAAGAACATAGAACATCACAGCGCAGTACAGGCCCTGCAGCCCTTGATGTTGCACTGACCTGTCATACCAATCTGAAGCCCATCTAACCTGCACTATTCCATGTACATCCATATGCTTGTCCAATGACGACTTAATTGTACTTAAAATTGGTGAATCTACTACCATTGCATGCAAAACATTCCATACCCTTACTACTCTCTGAGTAAAGAAACTACCTCTGACACCTGTCGTATATCTATCACCCCTCAATTTAAAGCTATGCTGCCTCGTGCTCGCCGTCACCATACTTGGAAAAGTACCTGTCCATCCTATCTAACCCTCTGATTATCTTATATGTCTCTATTGAGTCACCTCACAACCTTCTTTGTGGGTGGCACGGTGGCACAGTGGCACAGTGGTTAGCACTGCTGCCTCACACCGCCAGAGACCTGGGTTCAATTCCCGCCTCAGGCGACTGACTGTGTGGAGTTTGCACATTCTCCCCGTGTCTGCGTGGGTTTCCTCCAGGTGCTCTGGTTTCCTCCCACAGTCCAAAGATGTGCAGGTCAGGTGAATTGGCCATGCTAAATTGCCCGTAGTGTTAGGTAAGGGGTAGATGTAGGGGTATGGGTGGGTTGCGCTTCGGCGGGGCGGTGTGGACTTGTTGAGCCGAAGGGCCTGTTTCCACACTGTAAGTAATCTAATCTTCTCCTCTCGAACGAAAACAGTCTCAAGTCCCTCAGCCTTTCCTCATAAGACCTTCCCTCCATACCAGGCAACATTCTAGTAAATCTCTTCTGCACCTTTTCCAAAGCTTCCACATCCTTCTTACAATGCGGTGACCAGAATTGTACACAATACTCCAAGTGCGGCCACACTAGAGTTTTGTACAGCTGTAGCATAACCTCATGGTTCCGGAACTCGATCCCTCTATTAATAAAAGCTAAAACACTGTATGCCTTCTTAACAACCCTGTCAACCTGGGTGACAACTTTCAAGGATCTGTGTACTTGGACACTGAGATCTCTCTGCTCATCTACACAACCAAGAATATTACCATTAGCCCAGTACTTTGCATTCTGGTTACTCCGACCAGAATGAATCACCTCACACTTGTCCACATTAAACTCCATTTTCCACCTCTCAGCCCAGCTCTGCAGCTTATCTTTGTCTCTCTGTAACCTATAACATCCTTCGTCACTATCCACAACTCCACCGACCTTAGTGTTGTCTGCAAATTTACTAACCTGCCCTTCTACGCCCTCATCCAGGTCGTTTATAAAAATAACGAACAGCAGTGGACCCAACGCCAACCCTTGCGGTACGCCGCTAGTAACTGGACTCCAGGATGAACATTTCCCATTAACCACCACCGTCTGTCTTCTTTCAGCAAGCTAATTACTGATCCAAACTGCTGTATCTCCCACAATCCCATTCCTCTGCATTTTGTACAATAGTCTACTGTGGGGAACCTTATCGAGCGCCTTGCTGAAATCCATATACACCACATCAACTGGTTTACTCTCATCTACCTGTTTGATCACCTTCTCAAAGAACTCAATAAGGTTCGTGAGGCACGTCCTACCCTTCACAAAACTGTGTTGACTATCCCTAATCAAATTATTTTTTTCTAGATTATTATAAATCCTATCTCTTATAACCTTTTTCAACACTTTACCAACAACTGAAGTAAGGTTCACTGGTCTATAATTACCAGGATTGTCTCTACTCCCCTTCTTGAACAGGGGAACCACATTTGCTATCCTCCAGTCTTCTGGCACTATTCCTGTAGACAATGACGATTTAAAGATCAATACCAAAGGTTCGGCAATCTCCTCCCTGGCTTCCCAGAGGAGCCTAGGATAAATCCCATCCAGCCTAGGGGACTTATCTATTTTCACACCCTGCAGGATTTCTCATACCTCCTCCTTGTGAACCTCAATCACACCTAGTCTAGTAGCCTGTTATCATGTATTATCAACTGCAATTGTGATCGACAATATTAGGACTTCAATTACATTTAAGTATTTGCAAATCATTCACATTAAGGGCTTCTCATTACTATATGACTGCCAACAAAAAATCATCTTTCAGGAACAAATCTCCTGATCAGGCAATAAGCATTTGGGCTTGTCACTAGCAAATGTTATCTGAGCCTGATTTTATCTCTGTGAAGTAGATAGGTTTTAATGCTTTAGAGTTAGTATCACAGTTTGTATTCTTTAAGATCAATAATATAGTTATCTAAATTAAATTGTGATGACGCCTTAGTGGAACACAGTAACAAAATTCACATCAAGGAAAGTTACAACATTACAATGAAATGTTATTTCTGCAGTCCACCAGTTGCAGTTTGCCTTAAGTCTATCAGCTCCTGTTCTGGAATCACCCTCAGGTGCAGCATTATCATGGCAGAGAGGCAGGGAATCAAGTCTAAAGAACGTCTCCAAAGTCTATTTCCCAGACCTGTTCATGGCCACCTTGGCTAGGCCCAGGAAAAGACACATGAGGGGGTTCTTCCAATCTGCCTGCTCATCCTCACATCATGCAGCCAAAGATCAAAAATGTAGAGCTGAAATGCAGCTAAATACTGTATCCAAGGTCCTTCAAATAGTAAAATAGAGGCAACATCTTTGCAAAGCCTATACAAATGTGAAACATGGACTCAAATAAATTACACAAAGCCTGGGCGTCCATGAACTGACTTAACCTAAGATTGACTGCATACACTACTCTTCATGTCAGATCCTTGGTAGTAAAGGGGAGAACTCATTTTTATTGGTGTACAGCCAATAAGGGACTGGACTGAAAATGGGGAATTAATTGTGGAATCAATGCATGGAAACAGTCTTCAACTCAACTCATCCATGCCAACCAAGATTCACAAGCTAAACTAATCACACTTGTCTGCATTTGGCTCATATCCCTCAATCTTTCCTATTTATTTACCTATCCAAATGTATTTTAAAATGTTGGAATTATACTTGCATTTAACACATCCTCTGGCAGTCCATTCCGCATATGAACCCCCTTCTGCACGAAAAAGTTGCCCCTCAGGTCTCTTTTAAATCTTTCTCATCTCACTTTAAAAATATTCCTAATTTTGAGCTCGCCCATCCTAGAGAGAAAACTTCTGCTATTTACCTTATCTATGCGCATCAAGATTTTATAAACCTTTATAAAAAGTCACTCAACTTCCTATTCTCAAATGAAAAAATTCTCAGCCTATCCTTATAAATCAAACCCTCCAATTCCAGAACATTCTGATGAATCTTTTCTGAATCCTTTTCAGTTTCTGAGGTCCTTCTTCTAACAGGGTGACCAGAACTGTACATAATACTCCAAATGCAGCCTCATCTAATTCCCTGTATACCCCAACATGACAGCCCAACTCTGATACTCAATGGTCTGAGCAATAAGAGCAAGTGTGCTAAATGCCTTCTTAACCACCCTGACTACCTGTGATGCAATTTTCAAAGAACTATGTACCAGAACCCCTAGGTCTGTTTGACAACATACCCAGAGCCCTACCATCTTAATTAAAATAATGTTAGTGCAATCTAAAAGGGACGAGTGCATTATTTTAAAGTGTTGCCATAATTGAAAAAATGTTTGCTCTGAAGAATTCAGTTCGGGGCCTAGTGCACAAAGGCATACCTTTCTAATCTTGCTAGCATTGTGCATTCTCAAATTTACAAAAGAGAATTTGAGGTAATTCCACACAGGCTGGTCTCCCATCACCAAGTCACCCTTATTTTACACATGGAGAGTCCTTGACATTAATCCAGCTTCTTCAGAGCCAGCTCTCAGTGAGCAGAACCTCTGCTACTCCTGTTAATACCTGTCAGCCAGAGCTCCCTGATTGGTGCTCTCAGTCTGGACCGGTCAGGGAACTCATTCCATGAGGTCCACCTGGCTGATCTCGTAACATCATTACATTCCTCTGAGGGCATAGGCAATTTTTTTGTTTTTGTAGCTGTTCCTGCGAAAAGTTTAGCCCATGTCAGGTTTTCTCCAACTCTGTCTCAGATAGCTAGCCACTTGCGCTTGGTGTCTTGGGGGAAAAATAAATGAATTGTCCTCTTGACTCAACGACATCTACCATGTCTATCTCAGATTCTGAGTTATCTTTAATGCTTGGAGCCCAAGGGTTCTGGAACAGTTAGAAAGTCAGTCGAAGAACTGGGCACATTTTGCTCCTATACTATGTGTGAGTTTTCAGCTTTCATTCAGTTCATGTGCTTGCTCAGGACCATCATACCTAACTGAATTTTATATATCACTGGATCTGACCTCGTGTCAACCATGTCTTTTACCCATGGAGGACCATTCCATGGTTCCATCACCAACCTATGTCCCCGAAATAAACCATCTCTCTCTCGCTTAGCAGACTTTTGATGTCTGGCATTGAATTTCTTGATGCCATTTCACAACCCCCTCCCAGGGTGGAAAGATCAGATTTAACATTTTCCCAGCAGCAATTCTGCTGGAGCTATCCTTGTAGCTGCAAAAGGGGTGATCCTATCATCAAATTGGAACTGGGACAATCTGGTATCTAGTTAAGTTGTTTAAGCCCAATTTCAAAGTTTGGCTTGGTCTGTCAGACCATGGATTCTGGATTGTATGATGCTGTCCTTATGTCAAATAACTTTGAACTTTCTGAAATAAGCAAATTCCCTGCTGGAAAAGAATGGCCTGTTGTATCCCCAACACTTCCGGAAGTCCATGTATTACAAAAGATGTGCACAGACTTTCTATAGTTAGCTCTATGTTTGATGAATGAATCTACATCCAGCCCCTTTATTGGACATCTACAATGACTAAGAAAATTGAGTCCTTGAAAGGACCTGCATAGTTGCCATGTGACCAAGTGTAAGATTAGATTAGATTATCTACAGTATGGAAACAGGCCCTTCAGCCCAACAAGTCCATACCAACTTTCCGAAGAGTAATCCACCCAGACCCATCCCTCTATCATATACTTACACCTTACCCTATGGGCAATTTAGCATGGCCAGTTCACCTGATCTGCACATCTTTGGATTGTGGGAGGAAACTGGAGCACCTGGAGGAAACCCACGCAGACACAGGAAGAGTGTGCAAACTCCACACAGTCACCCAAGGTGGGAATTGAACTTGGGTCCCTGGCGTTCTGAAGCAGCAGTGCTAACCACTGAGCCACATGCCACCCTAATTTGCGGTGCCATTTTCATGATTTTAGTGGCGCTGCTGGTGGTAAGACATTGTTGTCACTCTGGTCACTACCCAACGAACACAACTATGTCTGCATCCAATTCTGGCCACCAGATATAACTACTTGCCAACATCCTCATTTTGGAAACATCTGCATGACCTGGCGGAGTTCAGCCAATAACTGGCAGTGACCTTTGCTTGGGACAATCACTCTTGCTCCCCATAATATGCTTTTCTCTACTGTGATCCGGTCTTTCTAGATCCAAAATGTTTCAACTGTGGTTGCGACTGCTCTTCCCCCATCACCACCTGCTGTTTGATTTGCCAGGATCAGATCTTTCTGCATCCAAAGTCTCATATTGTCAACTGTGACAGGAAGTATCCAGAACATTTAACACCATTATGGACTCTTCCAGTGACATAACCATCAGCGATATATTGGCTTGTGGGAGGCAGCTCAACGCATCCACATTAGTTGTTTGGCCTCTCAGGTAGTGTTCCAACTTGTAATTATACAGACTTACTATTAGACCCTACTGCTGAATGTAACCTGAAGTTATGAGCAGCACTGCCTTGTCTCCTATAAGTAGACTATGCAGGGGTTTGTCAGCTATTAGAAATTTTTGTCTATAAACGTATTGGTGGAACTTCCTGACTCAATATGACAAACAAGCCTTCCTTCTGCACTAGCCAAAGTCCTGGATGCATATACTATTGAGTTGCTGGTCATTGGGTCACCTATGAGATAATACTTAGCTGATGCTGTATGGTGAGGCACCACATGTCAATACCAGATCTTGCTTGGGATCATAGTATGCCAACACCTGAGAGGATGTTAGCTGTCCCTTCACTTCACTGAATACTGTGGCTTGACTATTTGACCATTTCCAAGGCAGACCCTTTAAGAGTTGTTACAAATACAGATTATGTATTAACATTCCTTAATAATTCAGCAGCTCATGGAAAGGCAAGCTCTGGTACACATGTGGGAGCCAGGAGACTTTTGATTGACTTCACTTTCTTTCAACTGGTGCAACCCAGTATTAGGTAAAAACAATGACTGCAGATGCTGGAAACCAGATCCTGCATTAGTGGTGCTGGAAGAGCACAGCAGTTCAGGCAGCATCCGAGGACCAGTAAAATCGACGTTCCGGGCAAAAGCCCTTCATCAGGAATAAAGGCAGAGAGCCTGAAGGGTGGAAAGATAAGCTAGAGGAGGGTGGGGGTGGGGAGAAAGTAGCATAGAGTACAATAGGTGAGTGGGGGAGGGGATGAACGTGATAGGTCAGGGAGGAGGGTGGAGTGGATAGGTGGAAAAGAAGATAGGCAGGTAGGACAAGTCATGGGGAGAGTGCTAAGCTGGAAGTTTGAAACTAGGGTGAGGTGAGGGAAGGGGAAATGAGGAAGTCCACATTGATGCCCTGGGGTTGAAGTGTACCGAAGTGGAAGATGAGGCGTTCTTCCTCCAGGCGTCTGGTGGTGAGGGAGCGGTGGTGAAGGCGGCGGTGAAGGACCTCCGAATGGGAGGGGGAGTTGAAATGTTGGGCCACAGGGTGGTGTGGTTGATTGGTGCGGGGCCAGTATTGTCAACTCTGTAACTCAAATGGTGCCTGGAACACTTTTTCCATATAAGGCATATGCTCGCTTGGGAGAAATGTTTACACACCATGTCCAAGTCATTACCACATCATTCAAATAAATGGAAACCTGAGGTAGAACTTGTAAAATGTTCTCCATTGTCTGCTGGATAAGAGCACAGCTGAGGATATCTCAAATGGCAGTATTGTACACTGGTACTAACTCTTATGGGTAATAATTGTGGCATATATCTGGGAATCCTCACCTAACCACAATTAGAAGTATACATGGCTCAGGTCCAGCTTTGTGATGGACAGTATCCCCTTGTCAGCTTTACATATATGTCCTCTCTGCAATGGACTGCTAATTTATCGAACTGCGACAAGCAGTTTACTGTTTGTTTGAAATCCTCAAAGGTGAGCTGACCTGTTAGGCTTCACCTGGTACAGCCCATTCCACAAACTGGACTGGTTTGATGATTCCTTCACTTCCAGCCTTCAGATTTCTGGTACTGGGTGGGCCTTGCAGGATCATAGAATTGTTTTCTGCAGGGTGGCCATGGCTCCTTTGATAGTCCCTAGACCTTTTGAATAAACTTCTGGGTATTTAATTAGGGCTTTACTCAGGCAGCCATTTTCTAATTAGCTCAACATTTTTCAATCAATGTGAAACTTTCTCAACCAATTTTGCCCATCAAGTTGGACATCAACCTTTTACTACAAGTAGTGGTAACTGAACCAGCTGCTTCTCATGAGACCAGAACCAAAGATTCCCCAGTGCAGACTCAGTCAGTGTGCAATCCTGAAGGCTGGATTCCAAAGCAAATTTTGTGAAAGACTGTTTCTGCAATCACTGAAACAGTCGTGCTGGTATTGACTTCCATTGGAATCGGGTGACTATTTAACCAGGAGCTTACTTTGATTGGTACTGATTTGGATGTTGCTAAGCAATTTAACTGCTCCAAATCAAATGCAAATGGACTTTGCAGGGTGTGCACTCTCCTGGATATTGGCCCATGAGTTCTTCCTCCAATTAGGTAAAGTGAGATCTTTTTGCTGTCTCAACTCTGCATACCAGCAGCAACTACAATGACTTGCCAGCCTGATATTGAAGGAAATTTTAACTGTGACAGAGGCTTGGCTTTGTTTTGGAGTTTTGCTGACAGCAGACCTACAGTCCCTCTGTTCAGGATATGTCTTGTGTCAGCCTATGCAGTTGCCTACATTCAAATGGTTTTCCCCACGCTCAGTCAGACTGGCAAGGGTGTCCATTTCCATCAAAATATCTTGCTCCACTTACTGCATTTTCCAATTAGAAAGGCAGTGACTGATTTAAGTTCAGTTAGGTTTCAGCTAGTAGATGCTTTTGCATGGTTACATCATTAATCCCGCATACCAAGTGGTCTCTCAGCATCTCATTAAGGGCTAAATCGAAGTCATATGCCTCTGCCAGTCATCTGAACCGAGTCAAAAATCTCGATATGGATTCCCCTGCTTCTTGAGTTGCTGAGTAAATCTGATAGTGTCTCAGAATTAGAAATGGCTTGGCATCATAATATTCCTGAACTAAATTCATCAACTCTTGAACGATTTTAGTATCTGAGACTCAGGGAAAGTTAGGCTCATATCAAGTGAAAAAGCTATGGGTCCACAGCTGTCAGGAGAATTATTTGTTCTTCATCATCTGCCCAATGTTGTTTGCCCAGAAAAAAGTAACAGATTCTTTTGACATACTAGGCCCAGTCTTCAATAGCAGGATCGATTGAGTCAAGCTACCCAAATAACAGCACAATGGCAGAAATGCTTACCCCAACTCAAAGATACATTGCAAGTTAATTTCTTCAGGAGTGTGCTTTTCTCTTGTTGCCACTGAAATAACTCCACAGAAACTGGTATCCTATCACACTGTCACCTTTTACTTACATGTGGAGAATCCTTGATACTGATCAAGCTTCCTCAGAGCTTCCTTTTTATCTGTCAGCCAGGGCTCCCTGATTGAACCAGATTAACAGTCCCAATCAGGGAACTCATTCTATCTGGTCAACCTTGTTATAATCACTCCAGCACTCTTGATGTGGCAGTGCTGGTTTTGGGTTGTGGTGGACAAAGTTAAAAATCACACAACACCAGGTTATAATCCAATAAGTTTATTTGAAATTCCAAATTTTTGGAGCACTGTTCCTTCATCAGGTAACTAGTGGGGAATGATCATAGGCCACAGAATTTATAGTAAAAGATTAAAAGTATCATAGAACTGATGCAATGTAGTAAACAAACCTAGATTGCTGTTAAGTCTTTGATTAGTTAGAACATAGATGCAGGTTTCGACTGATTGATATGTAAATTCCAGCACTTACTTCAAGTCACAGTCTCAAGATAACTTAAGGTTTTATAATATGAAAGAAAGTTGGTAGCTCAGCTCAGACAATGCATTTAAATGTGTGAGGTTAGAGTCTGTTTTTTTTCCCAAACTTGAGCCAGACTGGTTCAGTTTCCAACGTAGGAGTTTATAAAATGTCACATCGACTGCCTATAGATTGTGTGCTTTTCAAAAAAAAAGAATGTATCTGCAAATTCAAATTCACCCCCTAGACTTATGTGTTTGTGCACGTGTGTATGTGAGGGAGACAAAGTGACATGTGTGTGTCTGTGAGAGAGGGAGAGAGTGTATGAGTGTGTTTACGTGCATCTGTGCTTGATAGAGTGGTGCGTGAGTGTGATGAGTACATGCGTGTGAGAGGGTGTGTGTGTGTATGTGTGCGCGTGCACGCGCGCTTATGTGTACGTATGTGCATGTGTGAGATTGTATAGTGCAGTGGGGTCAATTGTAGTGTGACATGAAATTACTATGCAGAAGCTACGATAATGAATGAATGGACACTGCGCAACAATTGCCAGACAGATATGTTCCCTCCCAAGGGGGGAACACTTCAGCGGTCAAGGACATATTTGAATGACCATCCTCCAAGGTGGACTTCGGGATACACAAAAAAACATAGTCACCGAGCAAAGGCTGATAGCCTAGTTCTGTACGCATGAGAACAGCCTCAACAGGGATCTTGGATTTATGTCACAATACAGGTGACTCCACTACACTATACACTCTCACACACATGCACACACTATCACACTCATACAGACCGTCTCTCATTCACATGCTCTCTCACACTCACATGGACACAGGCTTGTACTCCACCACACTTGTGCACGGACTCTATCAAGCACGCAAACACACACTCTTTCACACACACACACATATAAGTCTATGGGGGGATTATGCATTTGCAGATACAATCAACTATGTTCAAAGCACACAATCTGTAGGCAGTCAGTCCGTGTGACATTTTATAAATTCGTACTTTGGAAATAGAGTCATTCTGACTCAAGGTTGGGATACAGACAAACTCTGACCTCACACTGTTAATGCATTGTTTGAGCTGAGATTTTTTATATTGATAAAACCTTAAATTATCATGGGACTGTGGACTTGAAAGAAATGCTGGGGATTTACATAGTAATCAATTGAAACCTGCATCCCAGTTTTAAATGATTAAAGACTTAACAGCAATCTAGATTTGTTCAATACCTTGCTTCAGTTGTATGACACCTTGACCTTTTACTATAACTTTTGTGTCCTATGATCCTGTCCCACGAGCTACCTGATGAAGGAACAGCACTCCAAAAGCTCGTCCTTCCAAAAAAACCTGTTGGACTATAACCTGGTGTTGTTTGATTTTTAACTTTACAGAGCTCTTGTTGGCATCTTACATAGGATGAACAATTCCTGCATGTGTTAGCAGTTGGACTTAATTTTTTTAGAAAAAGTAGTCTTAATGCTGTCTATATTTAAAATCTGAAGAGACATTGCTTTGCTTTGGTACTGATGTACTACATACATCATGAAACTACATTGGGAGATATGTTTCTATGATTCTTTTGATAAATCCTCTAACTTTGAGTGTTCATTAAGCCTTATAAGTTTACTGAAAGCTATAAAATACTTTTTTTTTAAGTGGACCAATTTTTTTCCAGCTTGTGGATTATCGTGTAGAATTCAGCAAATGGTGGGTGAATGAATTTAAGTCCGTCAAGTTCCCATCTCAAGGTACCATCTTTGACTACTACATTGATTCAGAATCAAAGAGATTTATGCCTTGGACAGATAAGGTGCCCACATTTGAATTGGATTCTGACTTACCACTCCAGGTACTTGCGAAAACAGCACACATTTGAATAAGTAATCATTTACTGTCTTCCTTCCTGTTCCTTCTATAGCTGTGCAAGTATCTCCTGTGATATAATGCTGGGTCATACATGGTCATGTAGTTGTAAGTTTTAATTGTTCATTCATTAATTTTCACTAAAGCTCCTGTGGGATGCTACACATAGATATTCTGCGGCATCTTCATTTAATAATGCGTGAAACAAGACATGTTGCAATGTCACACCTAAGGGCCATCCCAAATTTATGCTTGGGCATACTTAAATAAATTCAATGAGCTGCAAGCACAAATCAGACATCCTAATGTTGCTTACTAGTCCACCCTGCTTATGTCTAAAGAGGGAAAAGCAATGAGTTGTGATTTGATATGGAGTTAACACTGGAACCCCTTGTCCTCTGGCTCCATATTAGATTAAGTTAAAACAAACTTCTGTTGATTTATTCAGTGATCTACAGCAATACTATTAGATCATGTAGTGACTGAAAACTAGTTGGAATTTGTCTAATATAGACATGAGGACTCTTCATCTCAGGTTAACACCTAGGCTGCATAAAAGGTCTAAAAATGTAGGATGGGTTGTTTCTCTGCTAATTAGCAGTCACGTTGACTTTGTGCCCTGATATCTTTGATCCATAAGAAGAAAATTCAGTTAGATTTTCTGGATTGAATTGCTCGATGGCCATTACATATATGTGGATGTCACAACAAAATTAGATCAGACATGAGGTAAACTGTTACATAGTCTGGAACCCAGCAGTCAAAGCTGGTAATACTGATGTCAGACCAAGTAGCATGTGTAACGAACCAGATCTTGGACATTTTAAAAATCCAAACAAGTGACATTTTTAAAAAAACAGCACTTTGAAGGGAAAGAAGAATAAAAAAGGGAAAGAAATAAAATGTTTTTTTTACGGGGAATCATTAAATAGTGATAAGGAGCAGGAGGAAAAGGCATAAAGATAACAGTTATATTGGGCACAAGCCATGTGAAAAGATAAATGATGAGGTAAAAAGGAAAGAAAACTGGCAAATTGGAGCAGGTTCTAATCATCCATGAGTCTGGTGCAAGGAGAAACGAACATGTTGACATCAAGGTGGAGACCATCTCACTAATAGGGAATAAAATCAAGTTTGTAGTGACTACCTGGCTCCCTGTGCCTCTAGCAGGTAATGCTTATTATCCAAACTCTACTTGAGGAAAGCTATTTCTGACAGAACTGAACTCCTTACAAACTGAGGTGCTAGAATGGAAAAATTTAGGAAAGAGATAACATCAACATGTTGTGTTAATCCTTTTAATACAAAAATGGTCCCAAGGTGTCTTACATAGGAATATTAAGGAGAACTATGTCGACTCATGTCATGAGATGTGGGTGTTAGGTCAAGAAAGATTGAATGTTGGGTCTGGCAGTGTTAAGTTTGCAGGAGGAATAATGATCAAGTTTAGTCATGGGTGGTTAGGAGATAGCTTAGGGTGGGATTGAAGGTGGGGTGTCAGGAAATAGACCAAAGAAGATGGACCATTGGTAAATTAGGTGAACATTTAATAGTTACCCAGGAGTTAGAGAAAAATTTCAATCCTCTAACTTTCCTGGGCAAGTGCTATGTACTATGCTTAACCTTGAAATCTCTAAATTCAAGTGAGTTTTTCAGACGGTTCAAAAAAGAGGTAATTGCCCACTGGAAGTTAATTACCTGGGTAATTCCCACAGTCAGCTGTGCCATGGATTCTGTTTGGTCCAAATGTGCAATTCCAGTCTATGCTGTTCCATCAACTATCTGGCCATTGCAATATCTGGACCTTTGAAGCCAAACTAGAAGTTACAATAGCAAGTTGTTTTCAAAAATATTAACAATAATTGAAGTTGATGACTTTTGATAATTTAATTCAATGAGAATGATTCAAATTTTAGATTAGCCCTTAGACAATTAATGTTTAAACTCCATATGAAGTAGGTAACATTTAAATCTGTAGTAAAAGAGAAATGATTTCTTGATAATGCTAGCTGAACATTTTGCATTTACTCCAGAGTCATAACAGGTAGCAGAAGCTGACAGGGCCAGATTAGATTACTTTAGCCCAAACAGAATTTAAAGACCAAAAAAGGAACTAGGAAGACAAGCTCAGGAAAAGAAGGCAGCATGGCCCATTACAAAAAAGGAGTAAGAACTAAGCCCGGAAGGCAAAACGATGAACCAGTGACAAAGAAGAGATGGACAGAGATATTTAACTTTGGAAGTTGGAACTGGAGCTGCAAGCACACACATCAAGACCAAAGGCAACTTGAAGCTGCCAGGGAAAGTTCCACTGTGCCTAATAGACATCAGAACCTCAAGCCAGGCCTCAAAGTCCTAAGATTTTCTAAATTTGTCCCCATATTCAAAAGGAGACAAACCTTATTTCCAGCATTTGAAAAGGTTGCAAATCAGTTACATTCAACAGACGCATGAGACACTGATGATCCAGGGGAGGTTAACAGTAAAAGCCCAAAGGTCTTGTCCAACTAGTCCCCTGAAGGGACAGCTAAATACAAACAGCCTAAAGATACAGTTTCTGAGCACCTATGAGCTCACGAGAGATGCATATTGTCAGATTCTGAAATTCAGAAAAGCAGCTTGCACAAATGTTTCTGGAATTTGAAAAAATCAAAATAGATGATGGTACAACCTTTAAGAATAAAGCACCAAAACAATTGGTATTAGAGAAATGCAAAAATGATCCCTTTACAATACTAGAATGCATCTGAGAAACAAACAACCTCTGCAAGTGCAAACAACGTAAAGGACAAGGACTTTGAACTGATTCAGAACTCCAAATCACAGCAGGTCAAATAGTTTGGATCAGCAGTAAAATAAACTATATTTTCAGGGAAAAGCAAATGGGGAGAAACAGAAGAAAACAATCACCAACTTGAAGAATATTTAGAGAAGGCTAAACTGCAGGCATGCTTTGCCAATTAAATTGGAGAATAATAGACCATATAAAACAATTGTTGGCGTGTGAGAAAATCCCAGGAAATCTTTCAACACAATCTGTATCTGCAGTCACTGAAGTTCTAATGCTTTGTGCAAGTTCTGAGGAAGGCACTTAAGGCTTTCAGGATTTTGTATGTGAAGGGGAAATGGCCTGTAGTGGTTCCAATTAACCTAGTAAGGAATTCACCATACACTGTAAAATTATTTGTCTGCAATCAGGAATAATGGAGATTTCCCCACATAGAAGCAGGACAAATTCCAGAATAGTAGTCAAAAAACTAACTGGAGAGGGTGTGAAAATTCACTTATCGAGTAAATTCATTCATTGTTGAACTAGTGATGGTGCATTTAATCTCAAGTCTGCCATGCTAGAAAATTACTTCAAATTGGAAAACGTTAGCTCAAGATCAGACCAAGGCAGCTTAACAACCTGAAGAATTTCAGCAAGAACCTGTAGAATTGCAGACAGCTGAAAAAAGTGCAAAAACTCTACAGGGTTAATGGAACCCATGAAATTGTTCATCAATAGTCAATTGGATTAAGTAGTCATGATGTGGATGTGCCAGTGCTGGACTGGGGTGACAACGTTGAAAATCACGCAACACCAGGTTATAGTCCAACATGTTTATTCGGAAATACAGGTTTTTGGAGCACATCTCCTTCATCAGGATTAAATAGTAACCGAGCAAATTCTCTTGCAAGCCAAGAGAGAGGAAGGTGCCCTACTTCATGAAAAAGCTGACGTGTAATCTGAGTTGAAGCAAAACCCAGAGAGTCTAACAGCCAGAAAAATGGTCAACCTTACCCGTCAGTATTTGGTCTTTGAAAACTGCAGAAATAGTGTTTACTGGATTTAGTTGAGAAGACCAATTACAATTTCCACATGATTGGAGAAAAATAAACAAAATTGTCAAAGCATCGAAGCAATCAATATTGTTTGCAAAGAATTAATTAAATTTTGATCTCAGGAAAAACGGATGTAAAACTTTTGATAAACAAATCAGAAAAAAGAGAAAACATTTTTCTTTGAGTATAAAAGCCTCTTACTGGCAGAAAGGCCTCTTACTAGCATCCCTGTAGCTGCAAAAAGTGACTAGAAAAGTGATGGTTTAGAGGCACAGCAATAGGCTATTGTTAACTTGCTTTCTCAAAGGGGGAGTTTGAAGGATTCAAGTCCTGCTTTCATATAAAAAAAATTAAGGTAGCTACAGGCTTGTCTGTACATTTTTTTATTGATTTGAAGGATGAAGAAACCACATGGAGGAAATCTGGTGAAGCTCTACAGTTAAAATCAATACAAACTTTCATAAAAACAGAGAAAAGATATGGATGAGAATTTCTCAATGAAATAAAATGGAAAGTATAAAGGGGAGCTATACTGCACCAGCTTTGTAATTATCTAAAAATAAACAGTGTATTTCATATATTTTTATTCTACAATGTAATTCTCTATATAGATCACTTTACACACATCTTCTCAAATTCAATAATATGCTTTACAATTAGAACCCTCCCTTCAATACCTGTCTACTGTTTCCAGTTCTCAAACGTGAGTCTCCCATATACATGCTGCTAAATGACAAAAACTCATATTGTGGTTGAAACCGTCCTTCCTGCTCCTCCCTTACCATTCCAGAATGACATGATCAAGCTACACACTGCCCAACTTCTCAATGTTCCATATGAAGCAACCTTCCTGCAAACAGCAGGCATCTGGTAAATGACAGCTTTTGAACTTGTGGCAGGAGTGATTCTTTCTACAAGGTTAAAGACCAAAGCTGTGGGCAGCTAATCTCCCCTTCCTGGGGCTCATACAAACACCTTGTGTATTCATGGAGACAAATAGGACTGCCCATTACTGAAATTTGTCTCCTCAAATGTCTAAGTGGTGGCATAATCACCTTATATTCAGAAATTCACTTGGCTCTGGGGGTTTGCATTCATAGCTAGATAAAATAGATTCTGTAAAAAAATGTGAGCATATGTATTTACATTTTTTCTATAAAAGGGAAATATGTCATAAATGTACAGTTTTAATTTTATGTATCTTTAAAATTGACACAACTATATATATTTTTACGTCTTAAACCTTTTAACCATTTTATGTAATTGCTTCATTGAGGTTTAGAAATAAAATGTTTTTCATTGTTAACCCAAAGAACCGAGTTAACTTGGTTCTTAGACCAAGTTATACACAGTGAAGTATTTATGTATTAAGCTGACAATGTCATTTCTCTTTTAAATTCAAATTCTCTTGTACTCAGCTCAGGAATGGTGTGAATGAGGAGTCAGTTCATCTTTCCTGACTTGGACATAAATGCCTGGAAGATTCTCTTGTGTTGTTATTCCTTTAAATATATACAACTATCATAGCTCCATTCTCAGGTTTTGTTACAGGCCAGTCTTTCAGGTTTGATTTTATTATGGATACTCTATTGAAAAATGTTAATTACAGGTTATTAATTTTAAAAAACTTCAAATGTGCAACTGCCATATGTCTGTGCCACTAGCAGATCTATGTTCTAATTGTAACTTCTTATGATGCAGGCTGCCTTTGTACATACAACAGAGACCATCCGCCTACGTTACTTCATTGATCTTATGCTAGAAATTGGTCGGCCAATAATGTTAGCAGGAAATGCTGGAACAGGAAAATCTGTCCTCATGTGGGAAAAGTTGAATAGTCTGAATATTGAGGACTATCTGATTCAAGCAGTCCCTTTTAACTTCTACACAAACTCTGCAATGTTACAAGGTATTGAAATTACCCAAAGAAGAGGGATGATTTTTATCTCCAATGGAGAAATATGCTAGAGGTAGGCAGGGCAAGAAAAATGCCTTCCTGCAGGCAAAGATGAGGTTTTTTTCCTTGTTCTGGCAACTTTTCATTTGCAGGGTTAAAGTGCAAGCTGAAGTGTTTACCAGAAATTCTAATTATACGTTCCTTTCTGAAATTATTTGTTTTACATGAAGTTAGAAGGGCATTTTATAGTACAATTGTCTTGCAGTGTTCAGAATTCTTGAAAATTAAACAGTCATGTCATACAAATACCAGGCCATATCACTCTAATATAGAAAATTTAAATCTCTTGATGTAACATCCAAACATTTTCAAAATAAATCATGTCTTGCATTGTCATATTGTCTACTCAACATTTGTGGTTCAAGATGTTTACAAGTGATTCAACTTTGTCATTGGTACTTTTGCGTGTGTTCCCCATCATTGAAAATCGAGGTACTTGTGGAGCCTCTTCTTCTAGTTAATCAGATCAGAGCAGTGCTAATTGATCTAATTTATTGATTGAGAAATTGTTTAGTTCTGTTTATCAAATGTTTCTTCCCCTGTTCAACGTGTATAGATTCACAGGCACTGTGTTATAGATTCACCTAGATTAGCATCTGATTTTTCAGCATGTCTACTATTTTTGGCTTGCTGTCTTAAACTCTTCATCAGGGTTAATCTCCAGTCTGTGACTATGAATATACAAAGCTATGAGCCTTCACTTTGTACTGGAACACAATTCTGCTGTTATTTGTTCTACATAATCTCATGCCCAGTTTTGAGTGACTAGAAAGGGGAGGCAATGGCCTATGGAATAGCAATCATACCATAAGAACCTCTTTGCTGTCTTGAGTCTATTTATAGCAGCAGCTACAAGGCTTGCTGGCCTGTATCCTGAAGGCCTTTTTAGCCATTTGGCCATGGCTCAGCTTGATTTGGAATTTTGCTGTTGGCTGACCTAAGGTCCTCTGTTTAGGGTATCCCCTGCATGAGGCTTTGTAATTGCTAACACTCAAGTGGTGCTCCCCAATCTTAGTTGGACAGTTGATGGTGTCCTGTTCTTTGCGATCCCTATAGCTCCACTTGCCACATTTCTAATGACAAGGCCAGTTGTAGTGCCTGTTTGAAGTTCAGTTGTACTTCAACTAGTAGGCATTTTTGCATGGTTACATCATTAATCCCACATACCAAATAGTCTCTCAGCACCTCATTCAGGATTACATGCCAAAAATCACATGCCTCTGCAATCATCTTAACCTCAAAAATCCCAATACAGATTGGCCTGGCTCTCAGAGAACCAAATACAATAGATAGCACCTCAGAATTAAATGAGATTTTGAGTTGTAATATTACTTAACTAAATCTATAATCTCTTGAAAGGCTTTAGTCTCTGGAGCCTCATGGAAAGTTAAGCTTAATAACCAAACATCCTATGGGTCTACAAGCAGTCAGAAGGATTCTTACTTTTCATCTGCCCCAATCTTATTTGCCCAGAAAAAATATGTGTTCTTTCCACACACTGGGCCCAGTTTTTGAACAAGCAGAATCAAACAAGTCAAGCTTCCCAAATAAATGCATCATGCCATAAATGCTTATCTCAACTCAAAGACAACTATTGCAAGCAAATCTTCTTCAGGCATGTACTGTTTTCTCTGGTCACCACTGAAATAACCACACAAAGGCCAGTATCCCATCATCAAGTCATCCTTTATTTATATGGGCTCTGACCAGCTAGCTCAAACCCAGTCCCTTGACTGAGGTGACCTTCTGAATTCCCTGTTTATATCTGCCAGCCAGGGCTTCCTGATTGACCCAGGTTAATAACCTCAATCAAGGTTCTTATAATTAATGAGATCCATCTGGCCCTGGTTTCAATCATTATACTTGGTGACCACCAGTGCTACCAATGAATATTTGTATGCATTGAAGCATCCCACCCGAAGTACGTTCTGTACCCTTGCTATCTTCATTGCTCCAATTAAGTGGTGTCTGCTATTGAGGAACACTGATTCTTCAGAGAAGAGAAGCAAGAGGATTTCTTGCATATGGTTGACCTAATATCATGAGACAAATGGGAAACAGAGACAATGTTGAGGACTACCATAGAAAATTTTTAACTGACTGTAAACAATTGTGCTGCTACCTTAGGTGGGTGCAGGCCATATGGTATAATGATACTTGTATAACACACCTCTGGCATAATTGACAATCTAACTGGCATGATGCACAAGCTATGATAAATTAGTGAATCTTACTTAAAGAAATGATGGTAGAAAGCAACGGCAAATACTTAAAGCATGTCAGACAAACTGCAACAATTGTTTGTTCCTGTTTGGAATGAAAATAAAACAGGAAAGAACCTGACTGTGGCTAACAAGGGGAAAAAGGGATAGTATTTCCCTAGAACATCGGAGGCTGAGGGGTGACCTTATAGAAGCTTATAAAATTATGAGGGGCATGGATAGGATAAATAGACAAAGTCTTTTCCCTGGGGTCGGGGAGTCCAGAACTAGAGGGCATAGGTTTAGGGTGAGAGGGGAAAGATATAAAAGAGATCTAAGGGGCAACTTTTTCAAACATTGGGTGGTACATGTATGGAATGAGCTGCCAGAGGGAGTGGTGGAGGCTAGTACAATTGCAACCTTTAAAAGGCATCTGGATGGGTATATGAATAGGAAGGGTTTGGGGGGATATTGATCGGGTGCTGGCAGGTGTGAGTAGATTGGGTTCGGATATCAGGTCAGCATGGACGAGTTGGACCGAAGGGCCTGTTTCCGTGCTGTACATCTCTATGACTCTATGACTCTATTAGATCCAAGTGTGACAATACTATCACTTTAAAAGGGTTATTTTGTCCTGGGTTCTTTTGAAAAAAGGCTATAATGGCAGAGTTACCAAAGAGTCTAAGGAGTTAGAAAGCTAAAAACAGTTTAACAATAGAAGAGGATTAGCTAGTTCTTCCAGTTCAGGGTTTTCTAGTTTTTTTTTAGCTGTAGCAATCACAAGATGTGAAAGTCCAAAAGGGTTGCAAGATTCAGTAAATGATTCCTAACTGACTTCCTCTGAAATCTCCCTGGATGTTGATTCCTCCTGGTGTGAGGAACCTGTTCTTTTTGCAAGGTTACTATGCCCTTGAGTTTTTTCTTCAGAGAAGGGGGTAATTGGCCAGGCTCCAACTAGACCAGATCTGAAAGGTTTATTGGGGCCTTTTTGTTTACCCCTAACAGATAATGCCTCCAGCCTAAGGCTTTCATGTCTTAAAAAAACCCGGTGTAATCATAGGGGTATGGTCAGCTAGCTGTATAGCTAGCCTTTATTTTGATTAGAGTTTTTGATTCAGTTCAGCAGCAGTGTATGTGAAAAAGGCCTGCTGGGACACAGCTGGGTGCTGTGTCTCTAACATCAAGCTTGTAAGCCCTGGTTTGTTTCACTATTACTCTTTGTGCTAAAGGATATATTAATTGGGATTAGATTAGATGAGATTAGATTCCTGACAGTGTGGAAACAGGCCCTTCAGCCCAACAAATCCACACCGACCTGCCGAAGAGTAATCCACCCAGACCCATTTCCCTCTGATTAATGCACCTAACACTATGGGCAATTTAGCATGGCCAATTTACCTGACCTGCACACCTTTGGACTGTGGGAGGAAACTGGAGCACCTGAAGGAAACCCACGCAGACACGGGGAGAATGTGCAAACTACACACAGACAATCGCCCAAGATTAGAATCAAACCTGGGACCCTGGTGCTGTGAGGCTGAGCAAGTATTGTTGGAACAGCATCATTAAGTCAGGATAGTCTGTCAAGTTTTTGGGATAGGATAAGTTATCTGGTATTCTATTTTCTGTTCTTTGTGTTTCATTCATAATTTTGTAAATAAATTCTGTTTGTTTAAAACTTGGCAGTCAGAACAGCTAATTCACTCTGGGAATATCCATTGTACACTTAACTAAAACATATAGCAAAGTTACGGCCTGGACAACCTGCTTAAAAATGTTTTGAGGGGTTGGGCCTGATTCATAACACTGCCTGTAAGAATCAATCTGAGTTTGAATTTACATTTTTGCTCAGGGGTATGTTTATTGGATGTTACTATATTGGAACAATTAATTCGTTAAGTTGCAATATCGGGTCAGTTAAGTTTTTCAATATTTAAGTTATTCTAAATTCCACTTTCTTTTGTTCATGTTTTAACTATAGTGTTTAAATAAATTATGTTTTGCTTAAAGCTGAGTGGTTTGACCAGTTGTATCACATCTGGAGCGTTCACTCACATCTACCTTTAAAATAAGAAAACGTTAGGGTCTAGGCTACTTCCTTAAAGTATTTTGAGGGGAGCTGACCTGGTCCATATAACAAGGAAGGGGCATACCAAGTGTTCAAAGAAATGCAGCAGACCTGGGGATTGTAAGCAGTTTACATTTCATCAAAGAAGGACAGAAGAATTGATTAAGAGGGGAAAAGGGTTTATAAGAGAAGGCTGAGGGGAACATATAAACTGATTGTAAAAGATTCTATAGGTATGCAAAGAGAAAAATACTAGTGAAGACAAATATAGTTCCTCTACAGTCAGACATAGGGGATGTTATCATGGGGAACGAAAGAGACAACAAACTATATTGATTGATTTTGAAATGTCTATCAAATCTCAATCAGACTCTTCTCTCCAAGGAAAACAGTCCCAACTTCCTCACTCTACCCTCATGAGGTTTCTCATTCATGGAACCAATCTTGTAAATCATTTCTGCACTTTCTGAAATGCATTAGCATCTTTCATATAATGTGGTGCCCAAAACCATACAAAGTACTCTACCTGAGGACTACCAAGTGTCTCGTACAAGTGCCTTGCAAGTAAGTGTAAAAATGTCTAAAATGAGCTAACATTCCATTCCTTACCAAATAGCTTTCTGGAATAGAACTATGTACTTTCTCAATAGTTCCTTCAAGTATTTCTCCAATTCTCTCGTGGATATTGTGATTGAATCTGCTGCCAGCAGCAGAAATTTAGGGTGAACATCATCAAAAATCCTCTGATGTTCCAAGCAATTACAGAATTGAATATGGGAAAAAATGATGAATCTACTGAAGAGATCAGATGGAGTCAGTTTCCATCAAGGGATACATCTATATCCAAAATTGTTTGAAATCTGTTTGTTATAATTTGATTGCTACTCATTCAAAGTATTTAAGTGAAGAACATTGTGAATAAAAGATTATCATTATAGTTAGTGCATTTAAATTTTCATTCTGAATTCCTCATAGCTGTTCTGGAGAAGCCATTGGAAAAGAAAACAGGAAGAAATTTTGGCCCACCTGGAATCAAGAAATTAATTTATTTTATTGATGACATGAATATGCCCGAGGTGGATAAGTATGGAACTGTGGCACCTCATACACTAATTAGACAACACTTGGATCATGGACATTGGTAAGTACTGTAATCTACTTAGAAACTTTTTAATATAGTTATAATACTGCATATACATGTAAGATATTAAAATATGGTAGTTAGTTTTTATTCTCTATTTGCATTAGTCTTGATTTACTCTGCCACAATTTTGAGTCATGCATTTTATTGAAATATTTTACAATTGAAGTACCTCATGCCCATATTACAGAAGATTTTAGCTTCCTTCTTCCAGTAGAAACTGGACCGAGCAGGAGTGAAAACCAAAATAGAACAGTAAAACATAAAGCACAATTTCTAAAATATAACCCAGAAAATTACCTTGAACCTCTGTTAATTCAGGTTGTCTCACTTACTACCCTGAAAATTCCAGGCTAGTGGCTTTGAAGCCACCCAATCTTTATGAGGCTTAAACTAGAAAGCTTCTTCTGGATGGCTGTTTTATGAGCAGCTAACCTTTGATGGAAAAATGAGATCTCTTCGTTCAAATGGTCCATAAGAAATAGGTGGTTAGCTTACATGTTGTGGCTTCTCACTCAATATTCCCCTATTAATATGTCCAACTAGATATATTAAATATTTAGTAATAGCACTATCAATTGAAGCAAATTATTTCATTAAAAAGTGTCTATTTTGACGTAACAATTTTCTTTATGAAAGGATATTGTGTAATGATTGGATTCATTGGACTTCAGATAACCTAATGTATTTTTCCATTAGGTATGATAAGGTCAAGTTGACATTGAAAGATATTCATAACTGCCAGTATGTTGCCTGTATGAATCCCACAGCTGGCAGCTTTACAATTGATTCTAGACTTCAGGTAACTAATTATATATGGTTTGTTTTTAAATATGACTTTTTTCATGATTTTACATTGGCCCAGATTTTCTTTTATCAATTTATCCTTCTGTATTTGCCTCATTACTAATTAGAATGTGTCATTGCACATGTGACAGTGCATTCAAAGTAGCATGGTCAAATGTCAGCATGTTCTGTAAAAAATCTCTGACTATAATAATGGATCTCTGGACTTTGCTTCACTCTCCTCGTCCAAAACATTATTTGCTAGAAAGTAGAACCATTCATTTGACTTGCAAGCCTAACTTCAGAAACTATGGTCAGAATTTTACCAAAGAAAATGCAAGGTGGTGTGAAGTGAGGGCAGTGAGTTGTAAAGTGGCATTGGGGTCAGGCCTTCAACATCATGAAGCATGAATGGTATTTTACATGAAACAAATGGTGAACCAGGTAGGGATTCTGCTCTCTAACAATGAATGAGTAATATTTTGTAAGGCGATCGCAGACCACACTGGATGGATCACAGCCTCAGCAGCTTTTAAAGGACCACTGTAGGCTATTACCTGCAGGGACCTGTAGAACCCAGGCCACTGGAACTAAGATATTTCATTGACTGAGTGGAACAAGAGAGGGTTAGACATCTGGAGTGAATGACTTCATTGCAAGGATCTCTTTGGACAGATGTTCAAGAAGGCTAGAATTGCACAGCTTCCCAACACTCACTTACCACAGCACTTTTAGCTTGTTAACATGAAGTCGACATGCTCTATCCCTATCGAGGCTCTTATAGTGAGGACGTGAACTGGAATGAGAGGAAGCAGTAAGCAATTGCCCACCATTAACAGGAACCTGCTTGTCAACTGCCAGGCCAATTCCATAATGTAGAATTGGCAAAGAGCACAGAAGGAGATAATGAGGACTGTAGATGCTAGAGAAATCAGAGTTGATAAAGTGTGCGCAGGTCAGGCAGCATCTGAGGAGCAAAAGAATCGATGTTTCAGGCATAACCCTTCATCAGCAGCCACAGAGTGAACTGGTGCAGACACCTGTGAGAAGACACATGTAACTAGTGTACCAATTGTACATACACCAGACAAGCTAACTCCAGTGTAAGAGTACTAATGTCTTCAAACACTGCGTCTTTTCCAAGAGGCTGTGTCAGTCTATAAGACATGGTGGAATTGGAGGTGATTCTATTGGCTCTAAAGATCATAGTGGTCCTGAATTTCTATGCTTTAGTCCCATTTCAGTCATCTACTCAAGACATGTGGGGTATTTTCTAGTCAGCCATATAAACTGGATCAAGATTGGGGCAGATATCGTCTTTGTGAAGGCCAATCAGTGCATCTTCATTGGCAATTACTTGCTACTGAGTATGGTTGTCCACATAGGAAATTCTGTGTCACTGGTCATAGTTCTGTGCTTCCTAGTGTAACTGATGAGCCCAATCCAAGAGTCACATCGCTGATCACACATTTGGCATGTATTTCTGGGCAGTGGAATTGGTCCTTGTACTTGAGATCATTGGCATTCCTTTCTCTCGTTCCATTTCATACTTTCTCCCAATGACAAAACGAATTCTCAAAGAATTGTGTCCCTTTATAAAGGTGTTTCCTCCAAGTCAGTTTCTTCTGAATGCGGGTCTCCAATGCATTGAATTCTATGTTGCACTTCTTGAGGGAAGCTTTAAGGGAATCTTTGAAATGCTTTCTTTGACCTCCTTTCATTTAATTGCCTTCCTTGAGCTCAGCAAAGATTTGTTTTGGCAGTCAGAACTCACATCCTAAGCATGTGGCCAGCCCAGTGGAGTTGGTTTCAGATAATCATTGCCTCTATGCTGGTATATTCAAGGATACTGATGTTAGTATGCCTGTCCTCCAAGCTAATGCAGAGAATACATATGAAACAGCGTTGATGGTACTACTTAAGAGTCTTGAAGTAGCATCTATACATAATCCAGGTTTTGGAACCATATAGAAAAGTGAGAAAGATGACTGCCATTCTCAGAAGGGCCTTGGTATCAGCATAAATGTCACGGTTGTCAAAGATTCTCATCCTTAGGCTTCTGAAGGCAATACTTGCCGTTTGAATATGATGTTGAATCTTTGCATCAAAGTCAGCCTTAGATTAGTGGTAACTTCTCAGGCAGAGAAAATGTCCCATGTTCGGGAAGATTTCTCTGTTGATTTTAACGGAGGGATGACTAGAAACTTGACCTGGACAAGTTGGTAAAGGATTTGAGTCCTGTGGAAGTTAAGGCTGAGACCAATTCTTCAGTAGCTTCCACAGTGGCATTAAGTGATGCTTGAAGAATCTCTCCTGAGAGAGCAGAGATGATGTTGTTATCTGTATACTGAAAATTCACAAGGAAGATCAGTGTTGTTTCATTCTTGGATTTCAACTCACTAGTTGAAAAGTTTTCCATCCATCCTGTAGACAATGTCTGCACTACTAGGAAGTTTGTTCTTGATAAGATGAAGTATGGTGGTGATGAAGATGGAGAAAAGGACGGGTGCGATGACATATTTCTGCTAGACGTCCTTGCTGTCAAAGGACTCTGTCATATTACCATCAGTGAGGACCATCACTGACATCATATCATGAAGGAGAATTTCTCTGGATAGCTGGCTTTTGACAGGATTTTCCAAAACACTTTCCAACTGACTGAGTTAAAATGCTTGTTCAGGCCGATGAAGGCAATGTAGAGTGGTTAGTGCTGTTCCTGGCATTTATCTTGGAGTTGCCGAGCATAAAAATCATGTCCATAGTTTCGGAGTTTGTTCAAAAACAACACTGGCTTTCAGGAAGGATTTTCCCTGAGACTGGAAAAAGGTGCCTAGTGAGCATTTGTAAGATGATCTTCCCAGCAACAAGAAGCCAGAAAATCCCTCAGACGTTCCCACAGTCCTCTGTGTCTCCCTTCTTGAAGATGGTGGTGATGACAGCATCCATGAGATTGGCAGGAGTATGTCCTAGATTTTCAAAATCAGTTGATTGAGAAGATGGGTAAACTCTGCTCCTCATGTTGAAGATCTCCACTGGAATCCCGTCTACTTCTGCAGGTTTTCCAGTCTGCATGAGGCTTCAACTTCTTCCAAGCTGGATGGGAGTCCAAGACCATCTTTGATGGACATGCAGGGGATTTTTTCAAACACATTCTTGCCAGCAAATAGATCGCAGTGTAAGTTTTTTGAAGGCATTCTTTTCATCAGAGGCTGATGTTTACTTTGTCTCCCAAAAGTGTTCTATCCCTACATTGCATCAGCTTGAGGCCAAGCTTGTTGGATTGGTATTTTGCCTTAGTGACACTGACGGAACCCTGGGTGTCATGCTTGTCAACTCTTTATAATGAGTTACAACTCTTTAGCTTTCTAAGTCCGCCATCAGTTCTTGATTTCCCTGGTTCTTCTTTGGACTCTCCTGCCTTTGCTGTTTGATGAATTCTGCTCTTAGCCTCACATCAAACATACAATGAATGATAGCGAGAGCTTCATCAACTGTAAGTGGTTTCCCTCCCTCAGTATCAAATGGATCTGTGATCACTGGCAGTAGATCCTGCAATGTGTACTTGTTATCCTGGGAGCAATCATTGTGTTTGCATGTTCTTGGACCCCCAGATCCTAGAACCTGCTTTTCAATTACTTAGCATAACTACAAGAATGGATATTTGTTCAGAAGTATTGCTCACTGAAGAAATGGCAGATGATACCAGTGAGTAACTAAGGACAAGTCATCGGAATACTATAATGCAGGCAAGTCGATTATGATCATAACAATTAAAAAGACAGTTAGTCTCTTCAGATTGCAATTTAGATGTCCAAACTGATCAGTGGAGCAATTTAATTTGCATCAGCAAGGGCCATCGAGAGTTGTTTAATTTTTATTAATTTATGGAATGTACGTGATGGTAGTGAACTGATTTGTTGACCACTGCAGTCCATGTGCTGTAGGTTGACCCACAATTTCATTACAGAAGGCATTCCAAGAATTTGAGCCAGCAATAATGAAGGATCAATGATATCTTTCTCAATCAGGATGGTGAGTGTCTCGGAGGGAAACCTTTTAGAATTAGAATATAATTTATTGTCTCGTGTACTCAAGTACAGGCGTACAGTAAAACGTTGCAGGTGGGGATGTTGCCATGCCACAAATTATTGACTTATCTGGCATATCATGCTACAACCTCTACCCTTGGACCCTATGCATTCTCTCCTTTGATTTCTGTTGGCACACGAATCAGTAAGTCTGCCTCCTGTACCTTCTAACAGCTCAGTTACCTTGGTAGATATTTAGTTAGGTTACAGTTGGGAGCACATGCTGATGAGCACTTCACTGTCACATCTCCACACCTGGCAAAGGAAGGAATGCCCAGGTTTGTTACACACAGAAGACTGTCAGAGACCAGGAACTTGCTCAGCCCCAGACGGGAAAGGACTTCATGCTGTCAGCAAATTGTGAATACTTGCAAGTGGACATGTAGACTGAGGAGCACCAAACGGGTTTGTTGGGAGCAGAGGATGATCTGTCAGCCAGGTTAGAGGAATACTGTAATGCAGTTTGGACCCCTCATTGCCCATTCTCTTAACCTGTCTAAATCTTTCTGCAGCCTCCCACCTTCTCAATATGACCTGCCCTTCCACCTATCTTTAAATCATCAACAACCTTAGCCAGAATATCCTTAGTTCCTTTATCTGGATCATTAATGTATAAATATACAAGATCAGTAGCTATTCCACAATGAGTTTGCAACGATCTATGTGAATTCCATTTTTTATTCTCATTTTTGTCATGTTTTCTCTGCCTATTACCGTTACTAATTTTAAATGCTCACAATAACTACTTATAGTAGTTATTAAAACAGCAGCAAGTGAAGGACGATTCACTTTAACGACATTTCAGATTACAACAACAATTTTTATTGAATGCTAAAACACTGTCCACACAACTTGGAGGAAGAAAAATGTTGCCAGCAATGGCTGCAACATTAGTCAGCTGGTGAGGCAACAACAGGTTTTATCCCTGTATGCATCTGAAGCCATTATAAGAGCAGGATATGCCATCACTGAAAGATAGGTAAGTAGTCCAAAATTGCTCATGGAATGTGCCAGTAAAGCCTTCCTTAATCATTCAAGAAGTAAAAACCATTATCAATCAAGATTAACCCTGTGCTGCCAAGGTTTATTAGCCAAAGGCTAATGTGTCACTCAAAAAAATTGCACCGAAATTTTCTTTTTGATTTTTTGTGCTGAGGCAAGTTTGTAGAAGCAATATTGCTGGGGTAGTTTGGAGGTTTTTTTTGACTGATCACAGAAAGGCAGAAAATAATATTACCTTGCACAGGTATGGTAATATTCACTGACTCATAGAATCCCTACAGTGTGGAACCAAGCCCTTTGGCCCATCAAGTCCACACTAACCACCCCGAAGAGCATCGTACACTGTCCTTACCCTGTCCCTATAACCCTGCATATCCTATGGAGAATCCATTAACCATATTTGGACACTTGGAGGAAACTGCAGAAACTTTAAGCTTACTTTTAGCTTTTCTTTTGAATGAATTAAATACCATACTATGGTATGGTGATGAAATGTCTGAAAACAAACCTTCCAGCTCAGCAAACAAACTTACATCCAGAACCTCAACCTAATCTACAAATCTTCTCAAACCTCGCTATCCACCATCAGTTTGTCCAATTACCAAATATATTAATACCTGACCGCAGTTTAATCTATTTAACTTTGGGTTAATTCACCATCATTTGTATTGTTTAATTTGCAATTTTATCCAAGAACTAAGTGATTATATAGGTTTTTTAAAAAGGTCTAAGACCGGTTATCACAGTATCACACAGATAATTAGACTGAAAGTATTTTATAATCTTTTATTTCAGCGTCATTTCTGTGTCTTTGCTGTGAGTTTCCCAGGACAAGATGCACTTCAATCCATCTATAGCAGCATCCTTTCTCAACATTTAACTGGTCGAAATTTTCCATCATCAATGCTAAAATTTCATTCACAGCTGGTCGCTGCAGCTCTTGGTTAGTACATAAAGCTACACACAAAATAACCTCTTATTTCTGCTGCATAGATTTTCTACAATAACCAAAAACATAATTGTTTATGAATTGTTATTTACTTATTATAATTTGTTTCGAGTCTGCTGATGTCTCAGTTTCTTACAAGATCCTGTATGAAAGAAGTCTTATTTTAATGTGCTTTATATCAAACTTGCAGCCATCACATATTTCATAAAAACTGGAATTGTACAAATTTTAGTGATATCCAGAATGGTAATTAAAAGGGAAGATGATGGCTGAGTGGTATTATTGCTAAACTATTAATCCAGAAACTCAGCTAATGTTCTGTGCATCAGTGATCAGGTTATTGATAAGCAGGTGATGCTTGAAGTATAGTGGAGTTTGCTGTCAACTTTCCTTTCCCAATCATGTTCTTTAGAATTATGCAGCAACACATTGTGGATAGCTTTTCCGGACTGGCCGTATTTGACCTGAGCACAGCTAGGATTTAATAATAGTGCTAGTGTCATGAATCCCAGAAGCTACTTGTAGTTGTGAATAATTCTGCCACTAGAATAGAATAACCTTTATTGTCACATATACACTAGTATAGGAGTACAGCAGTACAGTGTTTTTATAATGGCTGCCTCTAATGGCGCCATCTTAGGTACAAATACCTAGGTTCAAATTTTGGACCCAAAAGCAGAATAAAAGGAAAAGTAGTCGCATTACTTACAGTGTGAAAAATAAGTTATAAGTAAAATAGTTATAACATAGTTAAAGGATTGACATTACAGTCCAGTAAACAATTTCAGATTGATATAACATTGCAAGGGCATTTTCAGAGCTCAGCAAGCACATGGTCTGACCACCAGTGCCAGGCACACTCCATTCCAACAACAGTCACACTCCATTCTAAGCCTCCAGTCCGCTCCGCCAGACAATCAGCTGTGCCAGGACTTGCCTTTCCTCTTGCAGATCTCCAAGTCTCATTTCTCCTTGCACTGCTCCAGGGCTCATTCCCCTCATGCTTTTCCAAGGCACACTTCCTCTTGCGCTGCTCTGAGGCACATTTCTGCTCACGCTGCTCCAGGGCTCACCCCCCTTGCACTGGTCTGGGACATTCTTCTCTTCACTGCTCAGGAACACGCTTCCCTGTGTACTGGTCCAGGATATGCTTCCCCTCACACTCTCTGGGGACTACTTCACTGAACACTGCTCCAGGACTGCTAAAATAGGAGAAAAAAAAGAAAGGAAAGAAAAAGGCAGAGCAGAGCAAAGGAGCATGCTACTCTCCTGCCATCTTGCCAGAACTGAACTAGAGAACTCAAGATAGAATGAGAGCAGTACCAAAGGGATGTGGTGCATACATAATGAGGTGAAAAGCACAGAATTGTGTGAGAAAACTCACAGGAGCTCAAGGAGAAAAACACTCCATGAAATTTGCCGAAATCAATGCAGCCAACGTTTGGTAAAATGCAGCCTGTAGTTCCACTCCAGAGAGCTTATAAATGCTTGGAGCTGTCAATCAAACTGAAATGGCAGGTACCCTGCTTTGATCAGTTATGCACTATCAACTCGGTCATGGCAGACATCAGGCTTATTTTTAAATCCCAATGTTTTAATTAAATAATAATTATCGCATGACCCTTACAATTTTTAATAAAAGACAAGAGGCTAGAGAAAGTTAAATAAAGACTAATTTCCTCATTCTATAACAGTTTACCAGTATAGAGGTCTTAATTCCCTTTCTTTTCCTTTCTGACATTAGTTCCCTTATATGCTGGAAATCTGAAATTAAACAGAAAATGCTGGGGATCTCAGTAGGTCTGGCAACATCTGGGAGAAACAGAGTTAATGTTAAGTCACATTCTGGGGAGGAGTCATATAGGACTTGAAAGAACAGCTCTGCTTCTCTCTCCATAGGTGTTGCCAGACTGACTGAGTTTCCCCAGCATTTTTTATTTCCTTCTTCTCTACAATTTATCTGTAACATCTGGATTTTAAAGCCCTCTGCTGATGTATGGTGTCATTTTGGACTTTCCTGTGATGTACTGTTCTGTGTTCTATCTGTGTTTAAAACACTGATCGCATTTCCCCCATGGAATTGCCAAGTTTATGCTGAAGTAGACATTTGTTAATCAGAAATTTTATTTTAGACTTTTAAAGTGCAACATTAATATGTTTCATGTTCCATTTTGCCAAATTATTTTTTAATCAACAGCCTTGCACCAGAGAATTGCATCATTTTATCTACCAACCGCCATTAAATTTCATTACATATTCAACTTGAGAGATCTTTCTAACATATTTCAGGTACAGTATCATTTTTTTATCCATTTATGTTAAGTTTGTAATTAAATGCAAGAGAAAACTTTACAGTGACTTCCAAATGAACAGTTATAGCAATAGATTCAAGAAGCTTCTGCTTTGGTTGCAAATAGTGACCTAGGTACTAACTGTGTTTAAAGTTATAATGTTGTAAGAAATATTTATTTTCTAAATTTTTGCACATTGTCAAACTTAAAATCTGCCATAAACTGATCATTTAGAATGGAAATTTAAATTGTTTCCATGTAATGCTATAAGCCTCATTTCCACTTCCTGCCGTTTCACATAAACTTTGATGCCCTTATCATTTAAAAATTGTTAATCTCAGCCTTGAGTATATTTAGCAACTCAGCCTCATTAACTGTCCAAAACAAAGAATTCCACAAATTCACTACCCTATAAAAGAAGAAATTCTTCCTCCTCTCTGTTTAAATGTGCAATCTCTAAACTTGAGATTATGATATCCGGTCCTAGACTTTCCACAAAGGGAACTAATCTTACCACATCTATTCTGTCAAGTCACCTAAAAATCTTGTATGTTTTAATAAGGTCACCTCTCTTTCTTCTAAATTCCAATGATAAAGGCCCAACCTACTTAACTTCTCCACATAAGACAGACCTTCCATACCTGGTGTTAGCCCAGTGAATCTTCTCTTGTCTGCCCCCAATGCCAGTATATCTCCCTTAGATAAGGGACTAAAAACTGTCCATAGTATTCCAGCTGTGGTCTGACTAGTACCTTGGTAGAGTTTGACAATTCCTCCATATTTTTATACGCAAACTTTTGAATTAAAGGCCAATATTCAATGAAATAATTATAGTAATACTCAATTTACCTTCACTATGCTTCACTATGGTTTCCCCCTGTCGTCATTTGAGGTCCATAAATGGCCAAAATATGAATACCTCATTCCATGACAGGTTTATCAGTGTAGGTCATTTTTCAACTTGGAAGAGGTCCCTGTGTCAAAGGCAGGCATCACATTTGGACATTGGCGAAACCCAGATCCTAACCTAATTTCATTTAACCCTGAGCCTACAGAAGCCCTCACTACATACCTATTGTCTAGGTCCTCCATGATCCTGAAACTCTGGAGTGGTAGTCATTGACAACAGCCATGACTCCCTCAGCAGCATTGCTAAGTGTAAGAACTGCCAACTCCTGATTGGGTTGATGCTGGTACAAATTGAAGGGTAAAGAAACCAAATGTGCCATCTGTTGGAAAAAAGGCAGGAACTACTGACTTCTGGATTTGATTCATTAGCATGCATGAAACTACAATAGGACAAGTGGATCAGTTATTATGATATGCTTAGATCCATCTTTATCCTTGTATTCTGAATCTTGATTCATAGGTTTCCCTGGCTGTTTGACACAGGTTGAACAAGGTGAGAGAACAACAGTATCAGATGGCATTGAGTAATCAATAGGCTGGAAAATCTTTAAGTACTGAGATCTGACAATTACGTTTTTGCACATAGTTCTGCTCACAGGATTTGTTCTTAGAATGTACCTCCTCTGCTTTGAAGTGATTTTACAGGTTTAGGAGGCTATTTCTTTATTTTTTTGCTTTGACTTAAATTCCTTAGCTATCAACTTTCTCAAACACATGGCATTGAGCAGTTCTTTACCATGAACCACTAATGTGGATCAGTAGAATTAGTGCCATAAGCTTCACAAGTAATAGAAGTGCTATCTTCAAGAATACCAACAACCTCTTTGCAATCACTGCTTTCTCTACACAACTGAAGTCTCTCAACCCTGGGACTATTCTTGCGCTCACTTTAATGTATTCACATCCTTCCTAGAGTGTTGTATGAAGTAGTCCAACTAGCATCTTATTCAGATTCAGCTTAGCCTCCTTACTCTGGTACTCTCTTCCCCTATTAATGATAGCTAAAATACTGTACATTTTCTTAGCTTTAATGACTTATGCACATATTGACCCAAGTCCCTCTGCTCCTGCACATCCTCTAGAATAGCATGCTTTGTTTTCTTTGCACCAAAACATATCACTTCGCACTGTTCTGCATTGAACTTCATCTACCAACTCTCTGCACTCCACACTCATACAAATGTCATTTTGGCATTCTACAGTGCCCTCCTTGCGGTTTACAATGCCCACAAGTGTTGCATCTTCCACAAACCTGGAATTTGCCTCCTGAACTCTGAGGTATAGATAAATTTCAACAAGGTTCAAAGATGGTAGTTGGTTTCCTTTATTTCTGTATTTTATCTCCAGGTTCTGTACCTCGGTACTTTGTACCTAAGATGGCACCAAGTGGGGTGACATTGTAAACATTTCACTGTGCTCCTGTACTTTGTACTTCAGTACATAATGACAATAAAGGATATTCTAAAGATCATATTCTAAAGATAGACACTGGCAAGAAACATTTCTGCCTCTTCTGGCTCACAGTGTGAATTACTTAGTCAATACCCAATCTAATTAAGTGCATTGGAAATTGCCATCTTTGCAATAGCTTAGGGTTAGGTCACCCATTTTATTAATTTTACCTTCCCCCAGAACAAATGACACATGTGTGGGGAATTCCCCATAGTATGCTGTGGGCAGTCAACAATACACTTTGTATCAATGGCCTTCTATTGTGCTATCAGCTGAAAGAATTGCAATGTAAACCTCCTTGCAGCCACCTTCTTAAACATTGATTGAACCTGCTAAATATCAGTACAGATTATTTTTCAAAGCATTGACTGTCAGACAATAGGTACTGTCAAGAACTACAACTAAATGAGCCTGCATATCTGCAATCTCAATGCTGTCATAAACTGCAATCCTTTCAAACTATAACAGTGCATTGCTGTTATGTTGATATGCTTATATTTTTATTAAACTGTTCAACTGCAGGGCTTTCTCTTTGCAACAACTGAATGTGCAAAAAATGCTCAAGATTTAGTCCGACTCCTATTACATGAAGCTTCCCGAGTCTATGGTGATAAATTAGTTGATGAACATGACACAGAAAACTTTCCAAGACATCAGAATAACATCTGTCAAAAATTCTTCCAGGTAAATAGGAAGCATTATAAGAATTGCAAAATTATTATTTAATTTTCTTGTTCAAAAGTTTACAATATAAACTACAGCTTCTTTATTAGCATTTAGACTATTTTGTATGACGCTTAACTCACTCCTGTTGTTTCTCATTATATTACTTCTTAGGCAGCATCCTTGTCCCTAATGCCTGTCCCTTGAATCAGTACAAAAATACTTTACAGCTTTTACCAAACCAAGAGTGTACAAGCAACTATTAAAAGACAACAAATACTAAATTATTAAAACAAACTTAGAAACCAAACTATTGGTGATGTTTATCTTCATATCCTCAATTATTCCTCTTCCCTAATGATAAATAATCGAGGGTTCAAATTCCAATTCAGATTCTTGAATCTGAACTGATAGTTCAATGAAACACTGATAATTTTATTTAAGTCTTTCATGAATTGAGGATTTGCTGGCAAGGCCATCATTTGTTGCCCATTCTAAGTGCCCTATAGGAGGTGGTCAAGAGCCACTCTCCTGAACTATTACAGTCCATCTGGTTTAGGTACAATGACAGTGCTTTTAGGTACATTGACCAAGTGTGAAGATGCTGCTCTTTTAACAAGGTTATGTTATCTTTGTTTTTTTTTCCCAAGAGGGGTTATAAAAGGCAGACGTTTTGATTCATCTGGAATTAGTCCATTTTGAACATGGCTAACTGATACTGCCTAAGGCAACAGTCAAGGACACAGCTATTAGATTTTTTTAAAAGTACTTGTACAATGAAAGGGGAGTGGCCAGTTCTTCCAGTCCAGGGATTTTTCTCGTTTGGTTTAGTTTTAGCAGGGGACCTAAAGAAAGAGCTGCAATGGTTCCATGCTTCGGCAAATGATCCCTGGCTGATCCTCCCTCCCTCTCTTACATCTCTCCTATATGAATCTATGTTTAATTTTTATCTTTTTTTTCCATGGAATTTGTTTATGGGGATGTTGCAGAAAATTGGACCAGCTCCTTTGTTAAGTTGTCGATTGGGTTTTCAAACCATTGTTAGTCTAAATTTTTTTTTCGTTTGTTTGTGTTTCATTCAGTGGTGTGTAAATAAATTCTGTTTTACTTGAAGTCAAGTGGTTTGACCAGCTGCATCACTCTTGGGATATCCACCTTACATCTACCTAAAACAACTAGGAAAGTTCGGGTTTGGGCTACCTTCTTAAAATGTTTTAAGGGGGTCTGGCCTGGTCCATCACACCAAGTAGAGGGGTAGAGTTTTCCCACACTTTCTTCAATCACAACAGGATTTTCAAGAAAATGTGCTTGCCAACTCAATCAATTTTTACTGGTTTAAACACTGTGACTGTAAAAGACACAAAGAGAAGTTCACTTGTCAGTTTTTAAAAGAGTATACGATTGATGTGTTGAAGTGTTTCAGACTAGTCTCAAAAATATTTTCAGTTCTACATCAAAGCAATTTAAGGAAGTTGATGAATGAATGATATATTTGCTTCCCGAAACAACAGTATTGGATTGATTGTTAATTCACTGCCTGAGGCATGTGGATGTTCAACCAGCAGACAGGTGAGAAGCTGCAGGATGGATGGATTATGTATATAAATATGTGTGTGTGTGTTTTTATAGAGAGGCAGAAACAGAGAGATAGAGTTTGAGAAAGATGGCTTACCCAGGTCTCTGCTTCCTCTGCATTTCCACTTTTGATCTTTGACCTGGAGAAAAGCAGTTACTTAAAACACAAGGGGGTTAGTTAGTTCATCCCATAAATGCTTACCAACCGAACAATTTCTCAAACATGATCCTAGCAGGTCCATGATTTATGCATATTTGGATTAAAGTTAGAGGAGGTTCCTTCTCTGTCAGAGTACATTGTCCAAAGCAATTCCATCTAACAGCTTCTTCCGCATCCAGTTGAATGCACAAATGATTGTCTGCATGATAAAATAGTTGAGTTAATTCACATTCCTCTGAGATGATTGTCTTTGGTAGGGTTTTGAGACAGACTAACTCCATGTTTTATAAGTTTGGAATTTGTGGGGTACAGTTATGCAGTTAGTAGTATTATGCTCTTCACGTTCAGAGTGCTTTAAACTACTGTAATCACATGAAGTATTTTTGTCATATTCTAACCAAATAGATCGTTTGTTTTGACTTTTATGAAATATATGGTTTTTATTATATTAACTTAGTTTTGTTTTGTCAATCAATGTCATCACAGTTTCATATTCTTCTGTTGAGAAGTCCACATTTAACTGATTTGGAGATGCCGGTGTTGGACGGGGGTGTACAAAATTAAAAATCACACACCAGGTTATAGTCCAACAGGTTTAATTGGAAGCACTAACTTTCAGAGTGCTGCTCCTTCATCAGGTGGTTGTGGAGTACATGATTGTAAGACACAGAATTTATAGCAAAAGTTTACAGTGTGATGTAACTGAAATTATACATTGAAAAATAACCTGATTATTTGTTAAGTCTCTCATCTCTTAGAATGACCATGTTAGTTTCGCTTCTTTCATATGTAGATCACAAAACTTTTTTTAAGAAGTTACATTCTCAAGTGAACTTTAACAATTGTTGTCAGCCCAGATAATGTATTGAAGGTGTTAGGCCCCTGTGTGCTGCTGTCTGTGCCATAATATTTAGACTGATTCTAATCTAAAAAAATGATCTAACAGAATCTTACATGGATTCATGCAGTTTTTGAACAAAGTACGATGTAACACTGCAAGTACAAATTCACTGTGTGTGTGCGTTGTGGGTGTGTGTGTTGTAAGTGTGTGTGTGTGTGTGTGTGTGTGTGTGTGTGTGTTGGGAGGTGTGTTGTGAGTGTCTGTGTGAGAGAGAGAGAGTGATTGTGGGCGTGTGTGTAGTGCGATGGGATCACCTGCATTGTGTGACATGAACCCAAGGTCCCGGTTGAGGTCATTCCTATGGGTACCAAACTTAGCTATCAGACTCCGTTCGGTCACTTTTCGCTGTTGCCTTGGAGGATAATCACCCGAAGGTCCGAGGTCGAATGTCCTGGACTGCTGAAGTATTCTCCAACTTGGAGGGAACACTACTATCTGTTGATTGTTGTGCAGTGTCCATTCATCCGTTGCCGTAGCCTCTGCCTGGTTTCACCAATGTACCATGCCTTAGGGCATCCTTGCCTGCAGTGTATGAGATAGCCAACGTTGGTTGAGTCGCATGAGTACCTGCCACATACATGGTGGGAGGTGTCCCCACGTGTAATGAAGGTATCCATGGCCATACTCTGACACATCTTGCAGTGTCTACCGTCATAATACACAGTAGTGTTCCCTCCAAGTTGGAGAACAGTTCAGCGGTCTGGGACATTTGACCTTGGACCTTCGGGTAACCATCCTCCAAGGTAGACTTCGGGACAGGCAAAAGTGAAAAGTGACCGAATGGAGTTTGATAGCTAAGTTTGGTACCCATAGGAATGGCCTCAAACGGGACCTTGAGCTCATGTCACACAATGCAGGTGACCCCATTGCACTGTATACACAAACAGACACTTCTGCACACAAACACACACACACACACAGACATGCACACATTCACATATGCGTTTGTGGGGTGAATTTGTACTTGTAGAGTTACATTGTACTTTGCTGAAAAACTGCATGAATCCATGTAAGATTCTGTTAATTCATTTTTTAGATTAGAATCAGTCTAAACATTATGGTACAGACAGCAGCACACAGGGGACTAACACCTTCAATACATTATCTGGGCTGACACTATTTGTTAAAGTTCACTTGAGAATGTAACTTTTTTTTAAAAAAGGTTTCGCGATTTACATATGAAAGAAGCGAAACAAACATTGTCATTCTAACAGATGAGAGACTTAACAAACAATCAAGGTATTTTTCAATGTATAATTTCAGTTACATCACACTGTGAACTTTTGCTGTAAATTCTGTGTCTTACAATCATGTACTCCACAACCACCTGATGAAGGAGCAGCGCTCTGAAAGCTCGTGCTTCCAATTAAACCTGTTGGACTATAACTGAGTGTGACATCAAGGTGCCCAGAGGGTGGTAAGTGCCTGGAATGCATTGCCAACAGAGGTAGTAGAGGCAGTCACGGTAGATTCATTTAAGGTGCACCTGGACAGATGTATGAATAGGTGGGGAGCAGAGGGATCCTTAGGAGTTGGATAATACGTTTAGACAGTGCATTTGTGTCAGCACAGGCTTGGAGGGTACGAAGGACCTGTTCCCGAGCTGTAAATTTTCCTTGTTCTTTGTTCTTTGTACCCTAGCAAAACTGGAGTTAGTGGGAATTGGGGGGAAACCTTTACTGGTTGGAGTTATTCCTGTCACAAAGGAAGCTGGGTATAGTTATTGGAACTCAGTTATCTCAGCTACTGAGTTATTCTTGGCATCATCGCAGGCCTAATCATCTTTAGCTGCTTTCCTCCATCAGTAAAATCAAAAGTGGAGATGTTCGCATTAATGTTCATCATTCATAACTCCTCAGATTCTGAACCAAGACTGGGACACCATTCAGCTTTGGGCTGAGAAGTGGCAAGTAACAGTCACAGCACACTAGTGCCAGGAATTGATGATTGCCAACAAAGGAGAATCTGATCATCATTCAATATTGTAACCCTCAACTAATCCCCCACAATCAACATTCCATGTTGACCACTGACCAAAAATTGAACTGGACAAGCCATATATATACAGTGGCTACAAGAGCAGGTCAGAGTCTAGAAATTCTGTGGTGAGTAACTGATCTCCTGACTCTCCAAAATGTGTCCACCATTTACAAAGCACACAATACATACCTGCGACAGAACAACCTGCTTGATTGGCAACAAATCCACAAATATTCACTGCCTCCTACACAGATGTGTACCATCCAAGAGATGCACTGCGGAAATTCACAAATGCTCCAAACTCATGGCCACTATCATCTAGAGGGACAAAGGCATCAGATACATTGGAACACTAGAACTTGCAAACCCTCCTCCATATTGCATACCATTTGACCTGGAAATATTTCTTCAGTGTCATTTGGTCAAAGTCCCAGAATACTTCTCGAATGGCATGATGGGTCAATGTACAACAAAAGATTGCAGATAAACTTCAAAATCTTCATCTTTTCCAAAGTATATTTCATTTGAATGTGGCAAAGTAAGTATTCGTACATGCTAGGCACTGATGTGTTTTATTCTCCAATTTCAACCGATTTTCTTACCCTATACAACTTTATACTGTAATTTTATTTTTGTGTGGGCAGGATATGGATGAATCTGCTCTTTTTCAAAAACCCAATATCTTTTGCCATTTTGCTTCCGGTATTGGAGAACCAAAATATTTACCTGTGAAGAATTGGAATTCTTTGAACAAAATATTAGTGGAAGCTCTGGACGGCTACAATGAAATCAATGCTGTCATGAACTTGGTAAGTATATTGAAAGAAAACCATTGAAGTGAAAAATGAAATTATTTTTGGATTTAAGAGTTTAATAGTTAATGACTTTAACACTCCAAAACTTCCAAACATAACTACGAAGAGAAAAGAATAGAAATAAACTAGTGCTATTGACAGAAAATCTGCACAAATGACAAACATAAGACATATAAGATACAGGTGTTGTTCCTGATTCTATATTATACAAGCTTTGATTTGGGACATTAATGCCAGAATTTTTACTCTTCTATAAATGGTAATCCTGGGCATCAGCAATATCTTGCATTCTTAAAGCTTGCATTTAATATTGTTAATGTGGTCATTGAGAAATTATTTTAATCTTAATTTTAAAAGCCCTAATCTTGCTAGCTACTTTTTAAATTAAAACCAACCTGTTCAGGCTCACTTTCAGCTCAGATGGGACATGAACCAAGATCTTCTGATCCTAAGGGTCGGACATTACCAATGCACCTCAACAGCCTCTTACATATTTTTCCTGATTAACCTATTCATTGATGTTATGAAACACCTTTTTAACTTCATAGGTTAGCACAACATTGAGGCCCGAAGGGCCTGTACTGCACTGTAACATTGTTTGTACCTCTGGAGCAGGTGGGACTTAAATCCTTGTGTAACTGCACTTGAAACACTGTGCACAGTTCTGGCAATTGATTGTTTGATTTATTGTCATGTTTACCGAAGTACAGTGAAAAGCTTTGTTTATGAGCAATACATGCAGATCATCATAAGCAAGGATGTACAGATCAAAAAGAATCAGACAGACACATACATGGTACATTGCACAGGGCGTGCGCTAGATGAGATCAACATTAGCACGATCAGTGTTATTTGAGGCAACACAGTCTATTCATTGGTCTGATAATGACAGGGAAGAAGCTGTTCTTGAACCTTCTGGTGCATGTGTTCTGGCTTATGTATTTTCTGCCTGATGGAAGAGGTTGCAGGAGAGCATTAGCAGGGCGATGGGTCTTTAGTGATGTTGGCAGCCTTTGGTTTCTGTGATGGTCTGGGCTGTGCACACTACCTTCTATAGTTCCTTATGCTCCTGGACAAAGCAGTTGCTACACCAGACTGTTATGCACCTGGACAGTATCCTTTCAATGGTGCATCTATAGAAGTTGGTGAGGGTTCTTATGAACATGCCAAATTTCCTGAGCCACCTGAGGAAGAAAAGATATTGTTGTGCCTTCTTCACCATCGCAGCTACATGGGAAATCCAGGTCAAATCGTTGGTTATTGTTAGACCAAGGAACTTTGACACTCACCACCCTCTCAAACACTGCTCTGTTGATGTAGATGAAGGCATGTCCTCCTCCTTTCTTCCTGAAGTCAACGATCAGTTCTTTAGTTTTGCCCATGTTGAGAAAGAGATTGTCCTCATTGCACCATGCTGCAAACTCTCTATCTCCCTTCTGTATTTTGACTCACCATTGTTAGATATCCATCCTGTTATGGTGGTTTCATCAGCAAACTCGTTAATGGCATTCACTTAGAATTTGGCAACACAGTCATGGGTGTGCAGGGAGTAGAGTAGGAGGCTACGGACACATCCTTGGGGGACATTAGTGTTGTGTTATTTTCGAGGAGTTGCAGTTATCTACCTTCACTGATTGTGGTCTGTGGGTCAGAAAGCTAAGTATCCAGTTGTAAAGGGTGGAGCTGAGACCAAGATCATGGAGTTTTGAGGTCAGTCTAGATGGGATAATTGTTTTGAAGTTGGAGCTGTACTCAATGAGCTGGAATCTGACGTAAGCGTGCTTCTTGTCCAGATGTTCCAGGGATGAATGCAGGGCTAGGGATATGGCATCTGCTGTGGAGCTGTTACATTGGTAAGCAAATTGTAGGGGATACTGGAGTTGATGTGGGCCATGACCAGCCTCTTGAAGCATTTCATAATTATTGAGGTCAGAGCCTCAATAATTGTTGTCATTAAGGCACATTGCATGTGTTTTTTTTTAGGCATGGGTCTTCTTGACATAGGTGGGGACTTTGGCTTGTAGAAAGGAAGAGTTGGTGAATACCTCTGCCAGTTGGTCCATACAGGATCTGAGTGGTCTGCTGGGGACACTGTCCAGGCCCATCAATTTCCTTGGGTTGACTCCCAAGAAGACTGCCCACTCCATAACACCTCATATATCCGGCATTTTCAACTCTGACTCGTGGAACTTTTTTTAGTCCCAGAAATCAATTACATTCCTTGGCAATGCTGGAACTCCTGTGAAATGGGATTACTAAATTAGTGATGGGTATTTGTCCTGCCAAATCTTAAGGTGATGGGGCTGATCTCTGCACCTGTTCAATTCTGCCACAATTGTATAAGTGGAATATGTTTTGGAGGGACACAGAATTTTGGATGGACTATTCTCCAAGCTCTCTACTCACTGAGGTAAGCTATGAGGTAATTCCAGTGAAATATATAAAATATCACAAGTGTTTAACAGGACACTTGCTGAAAGGTTACATTACCTGATTGAAGAACCTATAACTTGAGGTCATAAAATCAAGATAAGATAGTCATTTCAGGGATGAGAATTGTGAAGTCTTGGAATTCTTAATTAGAATTCATCCATGGACTCCATCAACAAACACGTAGACTTTGACCCAATATACCAGCAACTACAAAAAACACCTGGAACTGGCAACCAGAAACAGCAGAAATTCCAGAAGGCACAATACAGCAGCGCTTCACAGGAGGTTCCAAAGCATTGAAGATGTCACCTAGATAGGGGACAAAATGTCTGCAAATCAACTTCCCAGCTCAGCAAACATACCCACAACTATGGGAAGCAACACCCCAGCTACAAATCTTTACACAAACCTTGAGTATTTCAGTATATCCAAGTCAAAGATTGTTACTACCAGTTCCCAAATGTTCTCCCATTTTGCTGTGACCTGATGCCAAACCAGGTTTACAAAATTCTTAAGGTTCATAAAAGAGACCTCAAATTATAAAGTTTCTGGATGAGGGGGACTTTCTTCATTGACTTGTCCCCTGAGCTGATTGCAACAATGTTAATTTACAAAGAATTTCCTCACTTATGTATATTCTATCTTTCTTCCAGACCAAATGAATTTATGTTTTAAAAGAAATCAATTTAACCAGTCCTTTGTAAATTACAAAAGAGTGAATTTATGAGCTACTAAATATTAACACAACTCACCGACAGACAGAACTGAAGCAAAAGAAAAGATATTTGGATTAGTATCTACTGATCACTCATAATGGATTGATAATGGATTGAACTGTCAATTTTGGAATCCTTGGCTTTTCAAATTAGTTGAAATGGCTTTGACCTGTTACATTTTTACAGCAGCTGACTGGCAACACTCAGAGGGAGAAGGTCCTTCTTCTTTTTGACTGGCATGCTGACTAGCTGGCTTTCAACACCCAGATGATGGAAGGTCCTTTATATTCAATTAAGGGTGATCAGTGGATCATCCCTCAACTGTAACTTTCACAGGAGACTAGTGCTCGGTCCCAAGCAATTATAGATGAGCACCTCAACAAATGGCACACATAAGCCTTTCAGCTCACAAACATAGTCAAGTAGGTTTGAACAAGCTTTACCTTCTGTTTTTGAGTATTCTTGAAAAGGGAAGACCCAAAATATGTCACTTGCTTGAACTGGTGCCTTCTTTCCCAACTGAGAAAATGCCCAGGAGATTACTATGCAATTTGCAGTGCATTTCTTCCTTTTAAGATTTTCCTTTAAAGTTTCCTTGGCACCTCATCAGTTGGAATATTCCAGGGCCTCTCTCCAGATAGCCATAAAATTTATATCCACAGTCATTGTGGCTGAATTAGTCATATTTTATAAAAAAAACACATGTTGGGACTAAAGTTTCATTGTCCATATGTTATGGACCAAGCCAGATATCCTCAAAATATTTCAAGAGAGTAGCCCGGATTCGAAACTTATGAGTTGTTTTAAGCATGTGTATAGTGGATTTTCCAGGAGTGATGCAGCTGACCCAACTACATGGTTTTAAACAAAAGAGTTTATTTGCAAAATTACCAAATGAAACACAAACAAAAGAGAACAGAATACAGAATAACTTAATCTATCTGAAAATCCAACAGATTATTCCAACTGTTCCAAATACTTCTAACAATCCCCATAAACACCCCATGGCAAAAAAGGTAAAATCAAACATAGGGCACAGGGTTTCACAGGAGAGAGGAAGATGTCAGAGAGATTCACCATGGAACACTATTTTCCATGTAGTTGTTTCTTGGACAGCAGTCTCAAAACTGACTGACTGCTTTCAATGAACAGCCAGACTGCTAAAACCAAACCAAACCAGAGTAAAGCTGAGCTGGTAGAATTGCCCACTCCTCTTTCATTGTACAATTTTTTTTTAACTTAAAAGCCTTTTGCTTGAGGCAGTATCTGTTGCTATAACCAAATTGGCCCTAAATCCCTTCAAACCTAGACATTTCAAAACCCAAGTCTTTACGACTTCCTGGAAAAGTAAACCAAGGACAACACAACCTTGTTAAGTGAGCAGCATCATCACACCTCCCCCCTTAAAAATAAATGAACCATCAATATCCAGAGATGACTTCATTTTAAAACCCCTTAATCTTAAATTGTTAGTACACTGGATGTAAATTTGCTTGCTGAGCTGGAAGGTTCATTTTCAGACATTTTATCACCATGCTAGGTAACATCACCAGTGACTGTTTGTTAAAGCACTGTTGTTATGACTCTCTTTCTATTTATATATTGAGGTTCCTTGGGTTGGTGATGTAGTTTCCTGTTGTGATGTCATTTCCTGTGGTGGTGACATTTACTGTTCTTTTTCTCAGAGGGTGGTAGTTAGGATCCAAGTCAATGTGTTTGTTGATAGAGTTCCAGCTGAAATACCATGCTTCGAGGAATTCTCATGTGTGTCTCTGTTTGGCTTGTCCAGAATGGATGTGTTGTCCCAGTCAAAGTGGTGCCCTTCCTCATCTATATGTAAGGATATTTGTGATAGTGGGTCATGTCTTTTTGAGGCTAGTTAATGTTCATGTATCCTGGTAGCTAGCTTTCTGCCTGTTTGTCCAATGTAGTGTTACAGTTTTTGCAATGTATTTTATAAATGAAGTTCATTTTGCTTGTCTGCATACGGTCTTTTAAGTTCATTAGCTGCTGTTTTAGTGTGTTGGTGGGTTTGTGGGCTACCATGATGCCAAGAGGTCTGAGTAGTCTGGCAGTCATTTACAGGATGTCTTTGATGTAGAGGAAAGTGGCTAGGGTTTCTGGATGCGTTTTGTCTGCTTGTTGCTTAGAAATCGGCGGACTGTGTTCATTATGTACCTATTCTCTTTGAGTACGCTGCATAGGTGATTTTTCTCTGCTCTTCGTAGTTCCTCTGTGCTGCAGTGTGTGGTGACTCATTGAAATAATATTCTAATGCAGATTCATTTGTGGCTGTTGGGACGACTGTTTCTGTAGTTCAGTTTTTGGTCCGTATGTGTTGTTTTCCTGTAGACGCTGGTTTGAAGTTCTCCATTGGTTGTTGACTGCATCGAGGAATGGCAGTTTGTCATTGTTTTCTTTCTCCTCCGTGAATTTTATGCCAGTAAAGATATTATTGATGGTCTTGAAGGTTTCATTTAATTGATTGCATACACTACAACTTAGTGGGCGGCACAGTGGCACAGTGGTTAGCACTGCTGCCTCACAGCGCCAGAGACCCGGGTTCAATTCCCGCCTCAGGCGACTGACTGTGTGGAGTTTGCATTCTCCCCGTGTCTGCGTGGGTTTCCTCCGGGTGCTCCGGTTTCCTCCCACAGCACCAAAAATGTGCAGGTCAGGTGAATTGGCCATCCTAAATTGTCCGTAGTGTAGGTAAGGGGTAGACGTAGGGGTATGGGTGGGTGGCGCTTCGGCGGGGCGGTGTGGACTTGTTGGGCCAAAGGGCCTGTTTCCACACTGTAAGTAATCTAATCTAATCTAACACCCATATACATTGCATTAACAATAAGTATGCAAACATGCACTACTATACTGTTTCAGTCTGTTTTACTCCTGCCACTGAACACCTCCGTTTCTCATTCATGTCTGGACAATGAATCAGCAATCACATTTTCTCATCCTGCCACATGAATAATTTTCAAATTGAATAGCTGTAACAACAAGCTCCATCTGAACAGTGTGGAATTTTTGGTCCTTAAATTTCTCCATAAACTTCAATGGGTTATCATCAGTGTATATGATTGCCTCAGATACATTGCTGGTAACATAAACATTGAAATGTGGTAACACCAACACCAAGCTGAAAGTCTCCTTCTCGACTGTCGAATATTTCTGCTGAAGAACATTCATTTTCTTGATAGGCTTTGTATTTTCTTGTCATTTTCCTGTAAGAGCATAGCACTGACACCCACATCAATCGTCTCAATAGCAACCTTGAGTGGCTTAGTGTAATTAGGCGTGGCTAATACTGTGACTGTAGTTAACACAGATTTCAGACTATCAAATGCCTTCTGACTATCCTCTGAAACTTCTTGCCTTTTTTTAGCAATTCAGTGAGTGGAGCAGCTTCACTGCTAAAATTTGGTGTGAGTTTTTGACAAAATCCACTCAGTCCCAGGAATCATAGTACTGCTCTTCATCAATACTATGGGAAACTCCCCAATTAACTTTGGTTTTGCATTCTATGGGGCGTTGTCCATGTCCAGTAACACGGCCCAGGAAGGTGACTTGTGCTTTGACAAATTCACAAACCTGCCTCTTGAAGTTGATCGAACAATTCTGATAAATGTTGCAAATGTTCATTCCATGTGAGACTAAAAATCACCAGATCATCAATATATATGACACAATTGGATAATCCAGCAATAACCTTATTGGTTAGTCTCTGAAATGTGGTGGGCCATTTTTCTTATCAAACTGCATAACTTTAAACTATTACAGTCCATTAAGCCAAAACTGTCTTAGTTCTTTTGGACAAAAGTGCCTGCCAATATCCTCGGAACAAGTCCAACTTAGAAGTATAAGTTGCTTGTCCCACCTTTTCAACACAATATTCCAAATGTGGAATCAGATATGCATCAGTCTTTGCAATGGCATTGACTTTATGATAGTCCACACGTAACATGTTTTGGCACCATTACTATGGGTGAGCTCCAGTCACTGTAACTCACTTCGATTATGTCGTTTTGGAGCATGTATTCAATATCCTTTAGAGGGTTATGCCTATAAGCATGTTGCTTAATTGGAACACCATCTCCAATATATACATTATGCATATTTAGGATAGTACTTCTCAGCTTTTTTCTATATATTTCCCCACGTGATAGTAATAACTCTTTCAGGTCATTTTGATTTTCATCTGGAAGGTAACTCAATAATTTATCCCAATCTTTGACAACTTCCTCATTGTACAATTTAATTTGAGGAATGTCCAAGTCAGAATCCTCTCAACTTGTTTCTTCACTTTGTGTTGTAACCAATAACACAGTCTCCTTTGTCTTTCCTTCTTCGTCAAAATACCTTTTCAGCATGTTCATATAACACAATCTGTGAGATTTCTTTCTGTCTGGAGTTTTTGATTTCTTGTCTGCTTCCTGTTGTATGCTGTGATACTTTTAAATGCTGTCCAGCCAACTGCCCCGATCTATTTAATCGTTTCCAAAAATTTGACACATAGTCTAAATATGTGACCTCTGAATTCTGACTTACCTATCTCTTCTTGTTCAATTTTAGCAATCCTCTCACTTCATGCCCAAAAACTAATTCAAATGGACTGAATTTGGTCGATTCATTTGGTGTACCTCTGATTGCAAAAAATAAACATGGAATTCCCTTATCCCAATTATTTGGATTGTCTGGACTATAAGACTATACTTCAACCTGGTCTTTAATGTCTGATATCACCTTTTTAGCGCTCCCTGTGACTCTGGGTGGTATGCAGTAGATTTGAATTATTTTATTCCTAAGCTGTCCATAACTTCCATGAATAATTTTGATGTGAAGTTTGACCCTTGACCTGATTGTATCTTTATGGGTAGTCAGTATCTAGCAACTCACCTACAATACATCCTATTATTGTATGCTATGATGCTTTTAAATGCTGTCCAGCCAATTTCCCGGCTCTATTTAATCATTCTCTAAAATTTGACACATAGTCTAAATATGTGACCTCTGAATTCTGGCTTTTTGCTGCGATATTGTGCAAGGGAATAACCTCTGGATATCTAATGGACACATTTATTATTGTTAATAAATACTGATTCCCACTTTTTGTTTGAAGTAGAGGTACTATGCAATGAATTAAGACTCTTGCATAAGGTTCATCGAATGCAGGAATAGGTATTAAAGGTGCAGGTTTTATTACTGCCTGCAGTTTTCCAATTACCTGACATGTATGACATGTCTGGCAAAGTTCAACTACATCCTTGTACAGTCCAGGCCGGTAGAAATGTTTCTGTATTTTAGCTTATGTTTTTGTCATCACTAAATGACTCTCGACTGATAGTTCATGCGCCATCTACAACACTTTCTTTATATGACCCACTGGCGATATGACTTAGAGTCATAGAGATGTACAGCATGGAAACAGACCCTTCGCTCCAACTCATCCATGCATACCAGATACCCCAACCTAGTCTAATCCCACCTGCCAGCACCTGGCCCATATTCCTACAAACACTTCCTATTAATTTACCCATCCAAATGCCTTTTAAATGTTGCAACTGTACTAGCCTCCACCACTCCCTCTGCAGCTCATTCCATACACGTACCGCCCTCTGCGTGAAAAGGTTGCCCCTTAGGTCTCTTTTATATCTTTCCCCTCTCACCCTAAACCTATGCCCTCTAGTTCTGGACTCCCCCACCCCAGGGAAAAGACTTTGTATATTTATCCTATCCATGTCCCTCATGATTTTATAAACCTCTCTCAGGTCACCCCTCAGCCTCCAACGCTCCAGGGAAGACAGCTCTAGCCTCTCTTGATAGCTCAAATCCTCCAAACCTGGCAACATTCTTGCAAATCTTTTCTGAACCCTTTCAAGTTTCACAACATCTTTCCAATAGGAAGGAGACCAGAATTGCACACAATATTCCAACAGTGGTGTAAACAATGTCCTGTACAGCTGCAACATGACCTCCCAACTCCTGTACTCAAAACTCTGACCAAGAAAGGAAAGCATACCAAATGCCTTCTTCACTTTCCTATCTACCTGCGACTCCACTTTCAGGGAGCTATGAACCTCCACTCCAAGGTCTCTTTGTTCAGCAACACTCCCTAGGACCTTACCATTAAGTGTATAAGTCCTACTAAGATTTGCTTTCCCAAAATGCAGCACCTCGCATTTATCTAAATTAAACTCCATCTGACACTTCTCAGCCCGTTGACCCATTTGAACAAGATCCTGTTGTAATCTGAGGTCACCTTATTCGCTGTCCACAACCCCTCCAATTTTGGTGTCATCTGCAAACTTACTAACTATACCTCTTATGCTCACATCCAAATCATTTATATAAATGATGAAAATTAGTGGACCTAGCACCAATCCTTGAGGCACTCCACTGGTCACAAGCCTCCAGTCTGAAAACCAATCCTCCACCACACCTTCTATCTTCTACCTTTGAACCAGTTATGTATCCAAATGGCTAGTTCTCCCAGTATTCCATGAGATCTAACCTTGCTAATCAGTCTCCCGAAGGGAACCTTGATGAACGCCTCACTGAAGTCCATATAGATCACATCTACTGCTCTGCCCTCATCAATCCTCTTTATTACTTTTTCAAAAACTCAGTCAAGTTTGTGAGACATGATTTCCCATGCACAAAGCCATGTTGACTATCCTTAATCGGTCCTTGCCTTTCCAAATACATGTACATTCTGTCCCTCAGGATTCCCTCACACAACTTGCCCACCACTGAGGTCAGGCTCACTGGTCTATAGTTCCCTGGCCTGTCCTTATCACCTTTCTTATACAGTGGCACCACATTTGCCAACCTCCAGTCTTCTGGCACCTTACTTGTGACTATTGATGATACATATATCTCAGTAAGAGGTTTAGTAATCACTTTCCTAGCCTCCCACACCTCCTCCTCACTTGCCTCCCTTTCTGTAGTTCCTGTAGCATTTGCATCCTGGATCGTTAAACTTCCAGTCCTGTCCACCCTTGAGCCATGTTTCTGTAATTGCTATGATATCCCGATACCATGTTCTTAACCATGCCTGAAGTTCATCTGCCTTTCCTGTTAGGCCTCTTGCATTGAAATAAAAGCAGTTTAATTTATCAGTTCTACCTTGTTCTCTGCTTTGTCCCTGCCCGCCCCGACTGTTTGACTCGCCTTTGTTCTCAACTGTATCAGTCTCAGCTTGTTCTCTTTCCTCACTATCTCCCTGGGTCCCACCCCCTCCCACCTTACTAGTTTAAATCCTCCCCAGCAGCTCTAACAAATCTCCCTGCCACGATATTAGTCCCTTTCAATTTAAGTGCAATCCATCCTTCTTATACAGGTCACCTCTACTCCAAAAGTGCTTCCAATGATCCAAAAATATGAATCCTTCTCCCATACACCAGCTCCTCATTCATTCATTCATCTGCTCTATCCTCCTATTCCTGCCCTCATTAGCTCATAGCACCAGGATTAATCCAAATATTACTATTCTCGAGGACCTCCTTTTTAAATTCCTGCCTAACTCTCCGTAATCTCCCTCAGAATCACAACCTTTCCCCTTCCTATGTCATTGGTTCCACTGTGTACAGTGACCTCTGGCTGGCCCCTCTCCCCCTTGATGAACTGCTGCCCATTTCTCATCTGCCCGAATGCATGATGGTCTCTATTCCCTCACTAAGACTGCAGCATTCAGGGACACATTTGGATTCTTTTTCCGTGTATGCCTTTTGTTATGAAATTGAACGTGTGTACTGTAACTTTAACAGAGATTGAATGCTGTTCTGAACTTACAGTTTACAAGCACCTGTGTATATGACTAGATGGCAGCCCCAGAGTATACTGGAAAATTGAAATTATATAATACTTGGCTGTGAAATGGATACCCGAGTTTTGACAATGATTCGAATTTAACCAATTAGCTTAAAATATACTGCGCGATTCTAAAGCCCAATCGAGTTTGAATTTATTGTTTTCCAACATCGAACCAATGAGATGATCTGATGTTGGGGGTATTCAAATGCAGACATTTTGAAAATTAGAGAGAGAACAACGGCCGTTGAGTCATATCCAAGAAATCAAGAAGGACTCTCTATCAAAGGTACCTTTCATATGAAACATACTCGCAGTATTCCTACCTGTGAACCAGCTATATCATTAGCAAGGACAAATTGTATTCCTTGAGCTGAGAGTTTCTTTCCAGTACTCCTACTACTATGACTTAATCACTCTTCACTGAACGTTCTAACCTCACTCTACATAATTGAGCACTTCTTGTCCCATTGTGAGTTACCATTACTAGCACCTTTTCTGGCAATAGTTCTTCAGAGGTACATCCCACCTTATCTTTCAAAGATTGAGAGGAACATGGATCACTTAATATTGTAACCTCTTTACCTGCTGCTCTTGGTCTATGCAAGTAAACTGTACCTTCACAGGCATATGGTTTCAGAAGATCTGGCACTTCCTCTTTAACCAACCTCCAAACAGGTTATACATTCTGGTGCAGCTTTTTAGTCTCCGCTATGTTTTCCCTTATCACTCCAATAAAATTCACTGGCTTATTCTATTTTCCTACATCTGGCTTTCCTGTGCTTTTCCTAATCCACCAAAGTTGTGATCTCATATGGCCTACTTTATTGTAGGGAAAACACTGGAATTTTTCAACATCTGTTTCCACTTCAAGGGTTTACTTTTTACCCTGGGGTAAGTTATCCTTATGATCTCCACTGAGATCTATCGTTGCATAGCCATGTGAGGATTTCTATTTCCCCAATTTCTATCGTTCATGGATTGAAATTGATTTTGGAAGCCAAACTTTGATTTTGGACCAACTCATAATCATTCACCATTTCAGCTGCTAATCTTGTCATTTTAACTCTCTACTCTTCCTCACTAAGCTCACCTTCAGCCGTCATCTCCATCTTTTTAAGTTGACTTTCCAGGTCGAAGTGCCAAATTCTGAAGTTCAAACTCCCTCCCTTCCTTTCTTCTATCAAGTTTTCTCTCTCTTCTCTCTGTCTTTCCCTCTCTCTCATTTTCTTTATGTTCTGCTCGGCCTTTCATTCTTTTTCTCTTTCCTCTGCTTTTAATCATAACTCGAACAGTTTCATTTCTTTTGCCCTTTCCTTGTCTTTTGCCTCTAACTAAAGCTGCTTCATTTTCAATTGAGCTTTAGCCATCTCTAAAGATTCTGATGGTATTTCCAGTAAATTTAAATGCTGAACTATTACTGTAATTATCTTTCCTTGCCTTACAGAAGGAGGCAGTTTCAACTCCAGATTGTCTAGCAGCTTGGCCTTAATCACCTTGAGCTAAACCCACAAAGTCACTTCTTCCACTCCTAGAAAACATTTGGTGACTGAAAGAGCCATTGCTATCCTAAGCACTGTTTAAACCAAGCGCAATCAACACTCAGAACAAAAGACATACCACTCACAGCCTTTGAGTCAAACAACCCTATTCCCAACTTGGAAGTATAGAACAAATCCAGGACAAACCTCCAATCTGCTATGGACCAGGCTAAACCCCTCAAAACATTTCAAGAAAGTAGCCTGGACCCTAACTTTGCTCATTGTTTTAAGCAGATGTGTAGTGGATTTTCCAGGAGTGATGCAGCTGGCCCAACCACTTAGTTTTAAACAAAACAAAATTTATTTACAAGACTACCAAATGAAATACGAACAAAAGGGAACAGAATACAGAATAATTTAACCTATCTGAAAATCCAACAGATTATTCCAATTTAATTATGCTGTTCCAAATACTTGCAACAATCCCCATTAACACCCTTTGGCAAATAAATTCAAATCAAACAGAGTCTTACAGAAGTGAGAGAGATAGCAGAGAGATTCAGCATGGAACATTATCTTCCATGTTACTGTTTCTTGGACCAGCAGCCTCAAAACTGACTGACTGCTTTCAGTGAACAGCCAGACTGCTAAAACCAAACCAAACCAGAGAAAAGCTGAGCTGAAAGGCCACTCCCCTTTCATTGTACAAGTGCTTTTTTTTTAAACGTAAAAGCCTTTTTCCTGAGGCAGTATCTGTTAGCTATAATCAAACTGGCCATAAACTCTTCAAACCTAGACATTTCAAAACCTATGTCTTAACACCTCCTGAAAAGTAAACCAAGGACAGCAAAACCTTATTAAAGGAGCAGAATCATCACACATAGATGGCCTGGAGTTATCACAGAACCACAAATGTGTTACGGCACGGTAAGAGACTACTTGGCCCATCATTTCTGCTCAGTAAATGAGCACCATTTCATACTGCTAATCCCCTGCTTTTGCCCCATACCCTTGCACATTATTTTAATCTAAATAGTCAACCAATGGCTTCTTGAATCCCTCAGATGAACTACTTCCAACATACTTCCAGACAGCACACTCCAGACCCTAACTACTTGCTCGGTGAAAAAAGGCTTTTCTCACTTCACCCTTGCTTCTTTCATTGACCATTTTAAATCTACGTCCTCTTATTTTCTTCCTTTTATGAGCAAGAACACTTTCTCTCTACTCTATCCTGATTTTGAAAAAGTCCATCAGATCACTTAGCCTTCTTCTATCTAAGAACAACAAACCCAAATCTCAATCTATCCTCATCACTGAAGTTCCTCATTCTTGAATGTATTCCTTTAAACTGCTTCTACATTCTCTCTAGTGCATGCAAATCCTTCATATAAGAACTGTTCACAGTGCTCTAATTGAGCATTAACAAGTGTCTTATGCAAGTTTAGCATCATCTCCTTGCTCTTATACTCTGTGCCCCTGTTTGTTACAGCAAGGATGCTGTATGCTTTATTAACTGCTCACTCCATGTTTCCTGCCACCTTCAAATAATCGAATGCAAGCCTGGGATCCTCTGTTCCTGCATTCTCTTTTGAACTGTACCCCCAATTTTATTTCTTTTTTTAATGTTTCTCCTACCAAAATGCTTTAACTCACATTTCTCTGCGTTAAAGTCCATTTGCCACCTATCTGCCACTGCACCAATTTGTCTATGTCCTTTTGTAATTCTACACTGATCTTGTCACAGTTTACAATTTTTCCAAGTTTTATGCCATCTGCAAACTTTGAAATTTCCCTTAACACACCAATACCTAGATCAATAATATATATCAAGCAAAGCAAGAGTCCCAATAATGACCCATGAGGAATTCCACAACAAACCTTCTTCCAACCTGAAAAATTTCCATTGACCAATATTCTCTTTTTCCTATCAGTCAACCCATTTGTATCCATGTTGCTACTGACCTTTTTTACTTCAGGACCTATAACTTTCCTCAACTGTCTGTTGTGTGCCACTTTATCAGACACCTCTGGTAGACCATGTACACCACATCAACAATGCTACCCTCATTGAGCCTTTCTGTAACCTTGTAGAATCCACACTGACCCTCCAAAGAGTGCCACCAGACCCTATCTCTATAATTCTGCATTTCCCACAGCTGATCCACCCAACCCACACATCCCTGCATATTTTGGACAAGTTGGCATAGCCAATCCATCTAACCTGCACATCTTTAGGCTGGGGAAGAAACCAGTGGACCCGGAGGAAACCCACAGAGACACGGGGAGAATGTGCAAACTCCACACAGGCAGTCACCCAAGGGTGGAAGCAAACCTGGGGCCCTGGCACTGTTAGACAGAAATACATACTACTTAGTCACCATACCTCATCAAAAAACTCCAGCAAGTTAGTTAAATGCAATTTCCCTGTTAGACATCCTTGCTGACTCTTCCTAAGCAACCCAATCTTTTCCAACAATTCTATCCCAAATATTTGTCTCTGGAAGCTTCCACACCACTGAAGTTAAACTGATTGGTATGTGATTGCTGGCTTATCTTCACAGGCTTCTTTGAACAAACCAGTAATGTTTGCAATTGTCCAGTCTTCTAGAACATCACTTGAGTTGAGGAAAGACTGAAAGATTATGGTCAATGCTCCCACAATCTCCACCCTTAATTCCTTCAAAATCTTTGGATGCAGTTCATCCAGTCGCAGTGTTTCGCCCCTAACAATTTTGAACCTCCTTGTGATTGAGATCCCTCTTTGTTTCACTACAGCCTGTTTAGCATCTCTCTTTTGGTAAAGACAGGTGCAAGATATTAAGTTAACCTGTCAATCATGCCCCCAGCCATTTGCTGGAAATCCCATGCTTGGTCCCTAATCAGCCCTATTCCTCCTTTTACTACACTTTTTTAAATGATTTATATGCTTACATAAGATTTTGAGACTGCTCTTTATATTGGTTGTCAGTGTTTTCATCAGAATTCCTTAGTGCATCACTTATTTACTTTTTCCCCTCCTCTCTGAACCTTCTATATTCCTTTTGGGTTTTTATAGGTTTGGGCTGAAATGTGGACTTCAGTTAAAAACATCTATGATTTTAATGAATGGTAGAGCAAGTTCCAAGGGCAGAATGCTATTCCTGTTCCTATTTTTAATGTTATTACAACTTTATCTATAAATCATTCAATAAATTAATAAACAATAAAATAAATTAGAAAGAATAAAGTAATAGTTCTGACATATATTATTCAGATGAATAGTATTTAACTCTTAAGAACTACTAAATGTTTTGTCTTTTTAATTTCAAAGTAACTTAAAATTAATAAAAAAGCATTTTAATGTATTCTTTGTTAACATTTCATATTTTATAGGTTCTGTTTGAAGATGCAATGGCTCATATCTGTAGGATAAATCGTATCTTAGAATCACCCAGAGGAAATGCACTACTTGTTGGAGTTGGAGGCAGTGGAAAGCAAAGCCTGTCTCGGTTAGCAGCATATATAAGCTCTTTAAATGTTTTCCAGATCGCTCTTAAGAAAGGGTACTCTGTTGCTGACCTCAAGGTACTACAATTCTTAATACATAAAATATTTCCTTATATTGATTTTTACAGCTTGGGCGTACAGGGGTTTAAGCAATGTGGGCTATGATGAGATTTGTGGCAGAATTCCATCAGGAGTCTGTCAAAGCCTATGTCGACATTCGGAGCAAATTACTTAATCTTTTATGCTGGAAACAAGCAGCGTGGCAAGTTTCTTGCTGGGCTGTAGTGAGCCACAAATTAAGGAAAGTTATTGTTTGTTAAGTGCTTTGTTGGCAGCCCAACCTCCTCATTTATATTCCGCTTCCAATCTTAGTAAACTTGTCAAATAAGAAACACATCGAGAAAACTTGACATGCAAACTAAAGCAAGTGCTGGTGAATTCAACACACCAGTTGCTCACAATTACCATTTGTTATGACCAAGTGAGAAAACTGATTCAGCTTCCCTTTTTCAATCTCCTCAGTTAGGTACAACACCGATTTACATTCTTTTAGTGTGAGGCTATACTTCTCTTCAAACAAATCAAGTTATTCATTTCTATTTTCGCTACAAGGATACAATTACAAGGTTTGCTGCAGTGAAAGAAAGTGTGGCGCTGGAAGAGCACAGCAGGTCAGGCAACATCCATGGAGCAGGACAATCAACGGTTCGGGCATAAGCCCTTCATCAGGAATGTTGGGGGGTAGTGGTGGGAAAGGGGGCTGAGAGATAACTAGGAGGTTGGGGGTGGAGGTGAGTTGGCTGGGAAGGTTAAAGGTAGACGTAGGTGGGGGGGGGTGATGGTGATAGGTCAGAGCAGAGGGTGGAGCAGATAGATGGGAAGGAAAATGGACAGATAGGACAGTTCAAGAGGGCTGTGTCGAGTTAGAGGGTTGGATCTGGGATGGGGGGAGAGGAGATGAGGAAACTTCTTTACCAACAAATGCTCCACCCTCCACTCCAACCTATCATTATCTCCCCCCACCTGCATCTACCTATCGCCTTCCCAGCTATCTCCCCCCCCCACTCCACCCCCACCCTCATATTTATCACTCAGCACCCTTCCCATCTTCCCCCCCACCACATTACTGATGAAGGGCTTATGCTCGAAACATCGAATCTCCTGCTCCTCGGTTGCCACCTGACCTGTGCTTTTCCAGTGCCACACTTTTTGACTCTGATCTCCAGCATCTGCAGTTCTCACTTTCTCCTATCTACAATGAAAGAAGGACCAATTTTGTTATCTGTCTACACCAAGAAATGATAACCGAGATATGACGTGAAGCTTGCACACAATACATCGTTCTAACAGGATGGTGTCCAGTACAAAAGGAAGGTGAAAGGAATATATAGTTTAAAGTCTTTAGGGTACCTTGAGATATAAGATATTTGCCTGAGACACTGTTAGGAGGAAGGGAGGCAGGATAGGTGGCATTCATGTTCCTGAACCCAAGGCTCATCTGCTCCTGAGCACAGGCCGCATCCACACGTTTTCATCTTTTCCTTAGCTTTCAACTTTTCCTTTCTGTCATTTCAGCAGTGATTGCGGAGGAAGGCAGTGGCAATGGTGGGCCTTGCATTGGACTCATGGTGGCAACAGTGGCAGAGATGTTGGATCAAGTGTAGCATGGAACTCAGTTACACAGCAGCAGTGAGGGTGGTCCAGCACAGTAGCCGTGGCAGCAACAGTAGGGGTGAAAGTTGGGCCCATTGCAGAACTCATGGTGGCAGCAATGGTGAGGGTGAGACCAGCACAGGACCCATGATGGCGGCATTGACTAGTCTGGGACCAGTGGAGGACTCACAGCTGTGGAAGTAGCACCGGTGTCAGTGGAGGGGTTAACGGCAGGAAGGATGGGACCAGCATATTTGGGTGGGTGCCAGTAGCAGCAGGGACGAAGCCCAGGACTGAGACCATGCCAGGCCTCCTGGATGTGGTGAATGTTCCAGGGCCCAGCTGATTTCTGGCATCAGAAGATACAGCCAGGGTAATCGTGGCTGAGTAGGCAAGTGGATGGACAAACTGGTGAAATTTCATATCTTTTGCTACAATTTCTCCATTTTGATGCTGGAGAATGGCAACTGTTTGCACTTTTCACTGTATTCTAATACTCCAGTAATGAGACAATAAAATCTAATCTAATCTAAACTTATCTGATCAGTTGTTTAATTGGTTTCTTGAATCAACAGCAGTAGCAAATATTTCAATTGTTCTTTGGGTTCTCAGTGTTCTAATTCTCTATTAAATGTGTCTGGTTATTGGGCACTTTTCGTTCTTGAAAGACAGAGAAAATTTTCTCCAGCTCCAGTTCCACTAACACAGACCAATCTTCACTGCTTTACCAAAAGCACTATATGAAATGGAGCTGCTTTGTGTTCATTATCTCCAAGCTTGACAATTGCAGGTGATTATTTTCATCGCCAATGTGTGAAAGTTCTTAGACAAGTGTAAATCAAAATAGGAAGTTAGGGTCTTTTCATGCTTAACTGGATTGAGTGGTTTCAGTGCCTTTTAATAACGCTAATTTCTGTGAGATTGATTTTGTTTATTCAGCATTGGTTGTGGTCATTTTAAATTAATGTTTTTACCTTGTAAGACCAGTTCAGTCACAAAAGTCCTAGCTGATATAATTCAAATATCAGAAGTACATATTTTAACACTATTGTGACACAATGCAAAATATTAATTAATTCTGTAGTTGTTTACTGGGAGATAATGTGTTTCGTACTTTTATAGTTCACCCCTAAGTATTACATTTTTTGGGGGAATCAAAATGAAACAAAAAGTTAAATTAATTACAAAAGTTGATTTATTTTATGATTCCTGTTTCAATTAGGTAGATGTTGGTGCTCAGTATATTAATGCTGGAGTGAAAAATCATGGAACAGTATTTCTAATGACAGATTCCCAGGTTGCAGAGGAGATTTTTCTTGTGCTTATCAATGACCTTTTGGCATCTGGTGAGATTCCAGGACTGTTTCAGGATGATGAGCTAGAAAACATTATTGGTGCAATGAGAAATGAAGTTAAATTACTGGGTTTGCAAGATACCAAAGAAAATTGTTGGAAATTCTTCATAGAGAGAGTAAGGAGGCAGTTAAAGGTATGGTTGATGGAATTTTTGTGCTCTTTAAGTCAAACATATTATACAGTTTCAACAGCCATATGTGATGTTAAATACAGAAAACAAAGGCAAACATCATCTTCAGACGAAAGAGATTACTGATTGACAGAAAGTTAGACCAGAATGTGCAGAATTAAATTGGCCCATATTTCAAATATCACATATTCTGTCCTTTTTTTGTGATATTTTGTTAAAGTGCATGAAAATTAAGAGGTCAGAAAGAAATTTAGAAAAATTACTTAAATAACTTCTAAAAATGTTAACTGCTGAAGGGTTCATACTGATTTTATGGCATACAAACATACAGATGATTATGAAATACTAATGGTTTAGTTTGAGTTCAGTTAGAAATTTAAGTTTTCAGTTACAGACTAGCAGAATAATTATGTTTTTGGTTCAGAAAATGTTTTCAGCTTAGTAGAAGATTTTAGTCAGCGGAGTCAAAAGCTTTCATTATATTAAAGTTTTCCAGGATGTTACAACTCAGGGATAGGAAGTTAATCAAATAAGATGTGCTAACGCTGGATCAACAACAGAGTGAAATTAAGACATTTAATGAACCTAAAAAATGCTCAGTTGCTCTTAACCAGATTTTAGAATCAACCAATCTTGGACACCAAGTTCATAACTTCAACAGTTTATTTTTAATAATGTAACTTTAACAAAATACAGGTGAACTACAAGGAAATCTACTTAACATTTATGATCTAAGACCAATCTTCTTTGATCACCAACACCCACTCACTCACTAACAGTCAGACACAGTTAAAAGATAACTTTTCTAAAAAAATAAAAGTATCAAAAGTTATCAATTTGATATCCATTTCGATGATGAATGCAAAGTCCTCATGAATTTCAATGGGTTGTACTACAGGCATGAAGGATTGAATTTAAATTGAATTTTGAAGTCACCAATAAGTATAAATAACTCCTGCAGACCTCCAGAGACTTTACTTGATTTCTGATAGACTGGGATTATTTTCTCTGACGATAACATCATAGAGTCAGAGATATACAGCATGGAAACAGACCCTTCAGACCAACTCATCCATGCCAAACAGATATCTGAAATAAACCTTGACCCATTTGCCAGCATTTGGCCCATATCCCTCTCAAACCCTTCCTATTCATATAGCCACCCAGATGCCTTTTAAATGTTGTAATCGTACCAGCCTCCACCACTTCCTCCAGAGAGAGACAAAAAATGCGGAGATGTAGGAATCCAAAGTAGACAAGCCAGAGGTTGGAAGAACACAGCAAGCCAGGCAGCACGTGAAGGTAGAGAAGTCAACATTTTGGGTATAACCCTTCTTCAGGAATTGAGGTGGGGGTAGGGGGAGCTGCAGATAAAGTGGTGGGGATGTTGGGTGGGGAGAGGGGCAGAATGGTGAAGTCACGATAGATCATCACAAATGGTGGGTATGTCCTGGTTGGTTGATGGCAGGAATGAATCCATGGTAGCTGGAAGGAGGGTTAGATAGGTGGAATGGGAGGGAGGAGGTTGGGCTAGAAAGGGAGTCGGAGGATGGGTGGGAAGGTTATTTAAAATTGGAGAACTCAATGTTGAGTCCTTTGGTCTGTGGTCTGCCCAGGTGGAAGATAAAGTGTTGTTCCTCCAGTTTGTGTTCTGATACACTCTGGCAATGGAGAAGGCCAAGGATGGGCATGTTGGAGAGGGAATTAAAATGGGCAGTGACTGTTTTCTTTTGATCTCACTGATGTGGAGAGGACCATATCAAGAACACCAGATGCAGTAAACTCGGTTGGAAAAGATATAGGTAAACCTCTGTTTCCCCTGGAAGGACTGTTTGGGGCCCTGGATTTAGGTGAAGGAGGTGGCATGCTAGCAGAAGCGGGGGCGGGGGAGGTGATGGGGAGTGTGGCATGAACCAAGAAGTAACAAGGGAAATGGTCCATATGAAGGGCAGAGAAGGATGGGGAGGGGAAGATGTTCTGGGTGGTGGGATCTAATTGGAGTTGGCGGAACGGTTCCTCTGACAGCTCATTCCATACACTCACCACCCTCTACATGAAAAAGTTGCCCCTTGGGTCCCTTTTAATTCTTTCCCCCTCACCTTAAACCTATGGCCCCTAATTTTGGATCCCCCACCCTGGGGAAATTATCTTGCCTATTGACCTTATTCATGATTTTATAAACTTCTATAAGGTCACCCCTCAGCCTCTGACACTCCAGGGAAAATAGCCCCATCCTACTCAGCCTCTCCCTATAGGTCAAATCCTCCAACCCTGGCAACATCCTTGTAAATCTTTTCTGAACGCTTGCAAGTTTCACAACATCTGTCCAATAGCATAGAGATCAGAATTGCACACAATATTTCAACAGTGGCCTAACAAATGTCCTATACACCTATAAAAGGACCTCCCAACTCGTATACTCAATGCACTGACCAATAAAGGCAAGTATACCAAACGTCGTCTTCAAGGAACTACGAACCTGCACTCCAAGGTCTCTTTGTTCAGCAATGCTCCCCAGGACGGTACCATTAAGTGTGTAAGTCCTGACCTGATTTACTTTTCCAAAATGCAACTCCTCACATTTATATAAATTAAACTCCATCTGCCATTCCTCAGCCCATTGGCCCATCTGATCAAGATCCTGTTGTACTCTGAGGTAACCTTCTTCACTATGCACTACACCTCCAATTTTGGTGTCATCTACAAACTTACTAAGCATACCTCCTGTATTCACATCCAAATCATTTATATAATTTATGAAAAGTAGTGGGCCCAGTGCCGATCTGTGTGGCACACCACTGGTCACAGACCTCCAGTCTGGAAAGTAACCTTCCACCACCACCCTTTGTCTTCTATCTTTGAGCCAGTTCAGTATCCAAATAGCTAGTTTTGCCTCTATTTCATGTAATCTATCCATGCTAACCAGTCAACCATGAGAGTCTTGTCGATATAGTCCATATAGATCACATTCACCACTCTGCCCTCATCAATCTTCTTTATTACTCCTTCAAAAAACTCAATCAAGTTCGTGAGACAAAACTTCAGATGCAAAAACCCATGTTGGTTGTTCTTGATCAGTTCTTGCCTTCCAAATTCATTTAAATCCTGTCCCTCAAAGTTCCCTCCAACAACTTGCCCACCACCAATGTCAGGCTCACTAGTTTATAGTTTCCTGGCTTTTCCTTACCACCTCTGTAAAATAGTGGCACCACGTTCGTCATCCTTCAATCTTCCAGTGCCTCACCTGTCGCTATCAATGTTACAAATATCTCAGCAAGGGACCCCGCAATCTCTTCCTTAGTTTCCCACAGAGTTATAGGGTATACTTCACTGGGTCCCAGGGATTTATCCACCTTTGTGCATTTTAAGACATCCAGCACCTCCTCCCCTGTAATATGAACACTTTTCAAGATTGACTATTTATTTCCACACATGCTCCATCTTTCATATCTTGAGTAAATCTTCCTCTTTAATTCAATGGAAATTATTATAAAGCTATAAGAAGAGTTTTTGATTGATAATAATTTAAAAATTATGAATGCATGAATTAAATACGCAACAAAAGAGACTAAAATTTTATCTGCAAGTTAATCATTATACTATTTATAATTTCTTTACAATTTACAATATAGTAGTGCCTTGTCTTTTTAAAACTGTCAATGCTTTTTGATTTTGCAGGTTGTTTTATGTTTTTCACCTGTGGGTTCAATTCTACGAGTACGTGCTCGGAAATTTCCTGCATTGGTAAACTGCACATCTATAGACTGGTTCCATGAGTGGCCAGAAGAAGCTTTGGTATCTGTCAGTCAACGTTTCCTTGAGGAAACTGAGGGTATTGAGGTAAGAAAATTCTACTGTTTTCATTTGTATATATTCTAGTGCAAATGTAATAAAAACAGGAATTTGTAAGATATTAACTGCATTGATTTTGGATTCAAACCCTAAATTTTTGAGTCAGTACCACCTGAAACAGAAAGCTAAATATGCAGACTTTTGAGAGAGAAAGTTGTTAATTGTAATTCCAACTGGGAGTAGAAGCAGACTTGTGCAAAATCAATCTGTGGTCTAGTTTGCTAGAGAAACAGAAGCTGATTTCGGGGAAAAAAAGCAGTCTGAGAGGTCAAACTCCATCAGGAGAAAGAAAAAAAAACAGTGATTGAGAAGCTGTCAGAGTAAACCCTTGAAGGTACAAAACTATTGGGCCCTTCAGAAGTTGAGAAGTACTGATTCTGGGAGCAGTACAAAGAATGATTAGAAATATATACATTTTGGCAGATCTTTTTTCCATAGAACTCAGGGTTGATACTGCTGCTGTTCAATTGAATTTCAATCCTAACGTTTGCAATACTAAAGAAATTGAAACTCTACCTAGAAGAACAGAATTTCTACATGCCATAGGGACTAACTGAGAAATCTGAGACCTACTGAAAACAATAATTGTTTGAGATCACAGAGGGTCAGGCAACATCCATGAAGAGAAAACAAACTAATATTTTGAGACTGGCCCTAATGCAATGAGGGGTACATCGGGTTCCAAGAGATCGATTATGTTAGGGTACTCTCTAGTCCAAGGCACAGACAGACGTTTCTGTAGCCAGCAGTGAAAAATCAAAATGGTGTGTTGCCTCCACAGTGCCAGGATCAAGGAGAGGGTGCAGAATGTTCTCAAGGGGGAGAGGGCCCAGCTGGAGGTCATTGTCTACGTTGGAACCAACAACATAGGAAACACAAAATGTTGGGATTCTGAAGGGAAAATATAGAGAGTTAGGCAGGAATTTAAAAATGAGGTGCTCAAGACGAGCAATGTCTGGATTACTCCTGGTACTACAAGCTAGTGAGGGTAGGAATAGGAGGATAGAGTAGATAAATGCATGGCTGAGAGCTGGTGAATGGGAGAAGGATTCACATTTTTGGATCATTGGAATCTCTTCTGGGGTAGAAGTGACCTGTACAAGAAGGACAGATAGCACCTGAGCTGGGAGGGGGCTAATATACTGGCAGGGAGATTTGCTAGAGCTGCTCGGGAGGATTTAAACTAGTAAGGACCCAGGGTGATAATGAGGAAAGAGATCAATCTTAGACTGGTACAGTTAAGAAAAGAAGCAAGTCAAACAGTCAGGGTAGGCAGGGACAAAGCAGAGAACAAGGTAGGACTAATAAATTAAACTGCACTTATTTCAATGCAAGAGGCCTAACTGGGAAGGCAGATGAATTCAGCGCATGGTGAGGAATATGGGATTGGGATATCATAGCAATTACAGAAATGTGGCTCAGGGATGGACAGGATGGCAGCTTAATGTTCCAGGATACAAATGCTACAGGAAGAACAGAAAGGGAGGCAAGACAGGAGGGGGAGTGACGTTTTTGATAAGGGATAGTATGACAGCTGTACTGAAGGAGGATATTCCCAGAAACATATCCAGGAAAGTTATTTGGGTAGAACTGAGAAATAAGAAAGGGATGATCACCTTATTGAGATTGTATTATAGACCCCTAATAGTCAGAGAAATTGAGAAACAAATTTGTAAGGAGATTTGAGTTATCTGTAAGAATAATAGGGTGGTTATGGTAGGGGATTTTAACTTTCCAAACATAGACTGGGATGGCCATTGTGTTAAGGATTTAGATGGAGAGAAATTTGTTAAATATGTACAAGAAAATTTTCTGATTCAGTATATGGATTTACCAACTAGATAGGGTGCAAAGTTTGACCTACTCTTGGGAAATAAGGCAGGGCAGGTGACTGACATGTCAGTGGGGGAGTATTTTGGTGCCAGCAACCATAATTCTTTTAGTTTTAAAATAATGATGGAAAAGGACAGACCAAATCTAAAAGTTCTAAATTGGAGAAAGGCCAATTTTGATGGTGTTAGGTAAGAACTTTCAAAGCTGATTGGGGGCAGATGTTCACACTGTAAAAGATTAGCTGGAAAATGGGAAGCCTTCAGAAATGAGATATCGAGAGTGCAGAGACAGTATATTCCTGTTATGGTGAAAGGAAAGGCTGGTAGTTATAGAGAATGCTGGATGACTAAAGAAATTGAGGGTTTGGTTAAGAAAAAGAAGGAAGCATATGTCAGGTATAGACAGGATACATTGAGTAGAAGAATATAAAGGCGGTAGGAGTGTACTTAATAGGGAAATCAGGAGGGCAAAAAGGGGACATGTGATAGTTTTGGCAAAGAGAGTTATGGAGAATCCAAATGTTTTTACAAATACGTTAAGGACAAAAGGGTAATAGGGAGAGAATAGGGCTACTCAAAGATCAGCACGGCGCCTTTGTGTGGAAATGCAGGAGATGGGGCAGATACTAAACAAATGCTTTTCAACAGTGTTTACTGTGGAAAAGTACATGGAAGGTATAGAATGTAGGGAAATAGATGACAACATCTTGAAAAATGTCCATATTTCAGAGGAGGAAATGCTGGATGTATTGAAATGCATAAAAGTGGATAAATCCCCATGACCTGATCAGGTATACCCCACGTATACCATGTGGGAAACTAGGGAAGTGATTGCTAGGCCTCTTGCTGAGATATTTGTATCATTGATAGTCACAGGTGAGGTGCCAGAAGACTGGAGGTTGGCTAACGTGGTGCCACTGTTTAAGAAAGGTGGTAAAGACAAGTCAGGGAAATATAGACCAGTGAGCCTGATGTTGGTGGTGGGCAAGTTGTTGGAAGGAGTCCTGAGAGACAGGATGTACATGCATTTGGAAAGGCAAGAACTGATTAGGAATAGTCAACATGGCTTTTTGCATGGGACGTCATGTCTCACAAACTTGATTGAGTTTTTTGAAGAAGTAACAAAGAGGATTGATGAGGGCAGAGCGGTAGATGATATCTATATGAATTTCAGTAAGGCGTGCGACAAGGTTCCCCATGGGAAACTGATTAGCAAAGTTAGATCTCATTGAATACAGGGAAAACTAGCCATCTGGATACAGAACTGGCTCAAAGATAGAAGACAAAGGGTGGTGGTGGAGGGTTGTTTTTCAGACTGGAGGCCTGTGACCAGTGGAGTGCCACCAGGATCGGTGTTGGTTCCTTTTTCTTTCGTCATTTATATAAATGATTTGGATGTGAGCATAAGAGGTAGAGTTAGTAAGTTTGCAGATGACACCAAAATTGGAGGTGTAGGGGCAGTGATGAAGGTTACCTCAAATTTTAATGGGATCTTGACCAGATGGGCTAATGGATTGAGGAATGGCTGATGGAGTTTAATTTAGATAAATGCGAGGTGCTGTATTTTGACAAAGCAAATCAGAGCAGGGCTTATGCACTAAATGGTAAGGTCATAGGGAGTGTTTCTGAACAAGAGACCTGGGAGTGCAGGTTCATAGCTCTTTGAAAGTAGAGTTGCAGGTAGATAGGATAGTGAAGAAGGCGTTTGGTATGCTTTCCTTTATTCGTCAAACTATTGAGTGCAGGAGTTGGGAGGTCATGTTGCGGCTGTACTGGACATTGGTCGAGTCATTTTTGGAATATTGTGTACAATTCTGGCCTCCTTCCTATCGGAAGGAAGTTGTGAAACTTGAAAGGGTTCAGAAAAGATTTACAAGGATGTTGCCAAAATTGGAGGATTTTTGCTATAGGGAGAGGTTGAATAAGCTGGGGCTCTTTTCCATGGAGTCAGAGGCTGAGGGGTGACCTTATAGAGATGTATAAACTCATGAGGGGCATGGATAGGATAAATAGACAAAGTCTCTTCCCTGGGGTGGGGGAGTCCAGAACTAGAGAGAATAGGCTTAGAGTGAGAGGGGTAAGATATAAAAGAGACCGAAGAGGCAAATTTGTCACGCAGAGGGTGGTGCGTATGTGGAATGGTCTACCAGAGGAACTGGTGGAGGCTAGTACAATTGCAATATTTAAAAGGCATCTAGGTGGGTATATGAATAGGGAGGGTTTGGAGGGAGATGGACCGGGAGCTCTCCATGGATGCTGCCTGACTTATTGTAATCTCCAGCTATTTTTGCTTTTGGTACAAATTCCAACATCTGCAGTATTTTGCTCCCATAAAGTATAATGTATATTTTCTACAATTTCTTCTTAGCTTGCCATTGAATGAGCATCATCAGTAGCTTCATCGTCAAAAATTCATCTATTCACACAGATAGTTGGCTGCCTTAATCTAGATCCTGCAATCTTCCAAGTTATCTCCCATTTTGCACACAAAGTCATCTTGAAGATTTAAATGATTCAAAGTTAAACATTACTGGTATTATGGAAGCATCTCCAGGTACATCTCACAGGAAATGGATTCTGTCAAAAAAATGAATACACATAGTGTAATTTTCAAAATGCAATAATCTATCCACTTACTAGTAAATTAATTATAATGATTTAGACAATCTCTTTCACTTTACATTCATGGATATGTTTCAAAATCTATCTTTACGTAAGATGGTGTTAGAACAAGGCTATGACACCGTTGCTCTAGTCCCATGACTCCACAGTCACAACATCAAATGTAAAACATTTTCCAGTTATTAAGGTGGCCAATTAAATAATCAGTTTAAATCAAATTTATTAAACAGATTTCTTATTAAACACAAAATTACTGGTTTAGTTTAGAAATAAAATTTATTCAATTGAGATGCAAAACTCACTAATACATATGGATTGTAATCTGGGAATATAAATGTTTATTCCTCTCCCTTAGCCCCAAAAACCATACGTGTTTACTCACACCAGGAAAATCTGTAAAGATTGGCTTTCTGGACAAAAAAGCATTGGCCCATGGGGTTTTAGTCCTTTAAAAGGAAACAAAACCTTTACACAGTCTTCTGGTCAGGGACCTTGTACTAGTAAATTAAATATCTTCACTTGTCTCCAAAGTCTTGGCAGATGCAGCCTGCTTATAAATTAAATATTAAGAAATTATTTCAATCACCCTTCCAGAAAAAGGAATGGATTTCATCCTGAATTCACAATGATAGGGGTTTTTCTTTTGGAAAAACCTGAAATATGTTAGTCACCTCGTTGCGTGTAGACAGGCAGGAGGCTGGAAGAACACAACAAGCCTGGCAACATCAGCAGGTGGAGAAATCGACGTTTCGGGTGTGACTCTTCTGCAGGACTGGGGACCCCATCCTGAAGAAGGGTTTAACCCAAAGCATCGACTTCTCCACCTCCTGATGCTGCCTGGCTTGCTGTGTTCTCCCAGCCTCCTGCCTGTCTGCTTTGGATTCCAGCATCTGTAGTTTTTTTGTCTCTACCTCCTTGCTCGTAGTGTTTTTCCTCCAAAAGAAGACAAGAACAAACTTCAAACCAAACACTTTTCAAAACAGACATGGGAGGAGGTCACCACCAAAAGAAGCATTTATTACAAGTTGTATGATTTCCAGGAAACATTGCGAGAAGTATGTTCCAAAGTCTACAGTTACTTTTCAATGACCTCTGAAAGAAACTAGTCCAAAATTTGGAATAAAATAATTCTTTCACAATCTTTCAAAATATTAATCCCCAAATAAAGTATTCAATATGAAACATTTTCATTACAGTTGTACTATTAAATTGCATGTTTTATTTAACACAAGTCCACTGAATACTTTTTTGTGTACTGAATTACCTTTCAGAGTGACGTAAAGCATTCTATAAGCTTGTTCATGTCATTTGTACACAAAAGCGTCCAAGAGATGTCTTCAATCTACCTATCAACTGAAAGGCGCTACAACTACACCACTCCCAAAACATTTCTGGAACAAATAAAGCTCTATCAAAACCTGCTCTCAAAGCAAAGGAAAGAGTTGATTGCTAAAATGGATAGACTTGAAAATGGTTTGGCTAAACTTAATAGTACTGCTGGCCAGGTTTGTAGATCTGTAATGTTTCATATTTATTACTGTATTTACTGAACATAAAAGTAGAACGGAATCCTAACTTTTATTAGAATTGCAACTAATATACTACAGCTAGATGAATTTCTATGCGTGTTTTCTGTGATGAGACAAACACTAATCTATACTCCAAGAAAGTTCGCAGAGGATTGGAGAATAACCAATATTTTCCTTCATATTAGAAGGGCAACAAGGATTATTCAGGAAATTATAGGCTGTTGAGCCTAACATTAGTGGTAGGGAAACTGTTGGAGAAGATTCTTAAAAACAGAATTTACGCAAATTCAGAAAATATGGACTTATTAACAATACGCAGCATGATGTTGTGTGGGTGAGGTCGTGTCTCACAAACTTGATTGTGTTTTTTGAGGAAGTAACAAAGACAATTGATGAGGGTCAGAAAGCAAAGCCAGAGTTCAGTCAATTAACAAAGATAACTCATACTGAAGCTGAGGATGAGGTGGTTCCAGAGTGCTATTATATCAAAAACAGAGTTTTAATAAGGAAGTGGAAAGATAAAAAGTATATTATCAAGTTCGACAGGGTTCAGAAGAGATTTACCAGGATGTTGCTGTGTATGGAAGGTTTGAGTTACCAAGAAGACTGGATTGGCAGGGACGTTTTTCACTGGGGCGTAGGAGGTGGAGAGGCAATCTGATAAACATTTATAAAATAATGAGAGGTATTGATAGAGTTAATAGTAGTTGTCTTTTTCCTTGGATGGGGGAATTTCAAGACTAGGGGGTCACACTTTAAGGTGAGAGGAGAGAGATTTTAAAAAGACATGAGGCAATTGTTTTACATAGAGAGTGATTTGCATGTGGAATGAACTTCTTGAGAAAGTGGTGGTTGTGAGTACAATTGCAACGTTTTTGGATAGATACATGAATAGGAAAGGTTTGGAGGGAAACAGGCCAGGAACAGGCAGGTTGGACTAGTTTAGTTTGAGATGATGTTCACATGGACTGGTTAGATTTAAGGGTCTGTTTCCGTGCTGTATGACTCTATAACTGCATAACTGCAGACCAATACTGGAGGCTTGTTCATCAAACAGTGGCACTGCACAGATAGCTTAGAAGTTGTTGCAGGCATCACATGAAATGCCTATGGCAGGGCTGTTAGGAATATGGAAAATACCAGCGTCAACAAACAAGTATTATATATGACTGGAACTTCATAAAGATGTAGAGTAGTTCTGTAAAGTGCCATACATGTCAGGTGATAATAAAACCAAACATATAATCAGACCAGTGCTGTTCATACCTAAACCATTCAAAGTTTTCAAAAACTATTTATTTAATTTGTAGTGAATTGTGTAAGACTAAGACCAAAAGGAAAATTGGGACTTCAGTATATCCAATTTTGAACATGCTAACTTGAAACCGAGAGGCTGTTCTTTTAAGGACCACTACAGCAAGGGTAGTAGGCGAAAGGTTAATTAAGATTTTTATTCATTATGTACAACTATTTGAGGTGCTGTCTGATCAGGGTTCTGACTTCATGCCTAAAAGTTTCCAAGAAATCTCTAGCAATTTGGGAATAAAACAATTGAAGCCAACTGTGTAACATTCACAAAGCTGGGGAGCTTTTTAGATGTATTACCAGATTCTCAACAATCATGATTAAGGCACAATGTCACAACTCCTCATGGGATTCAGACAAAATTTTAGTTTTCTTATTATTTGCTATCAGATATTCTCTAATTTAATCAGCTGGATTTAGCTCATCTGTGTTGGTTTATGACAATGAGATTTGGGGTCTATTAAAATTGATTAAGGAGAATTTCTTGAATGAGAAAGGTGTATCCTCAATGTGTGTCCATGTTTCTGGAAAGGCTCTCAAGACGGCTAATAGATTGTTAGCCCTTATTTCAAAGAGTTGGAATATAAGAGTAGGGAGTCTTGCTACAACTGTACATGATGTGGTTGGACCACATCTAAAATACTGTGAGCAGTTTTGGTGCTTTATTTAAGGAAAGATATTATTTCAGTGGAGACAGTTCAGAGAATGTTCACTAGCTTGATCCCTGCTATGAACAGATTGTCTTAGGAGCAAAGATTAAACAAGTTAGGGCTCTGCTCATTGAGATTTGGTAGAATAAGAGGTGATCTCATTGAAATGTATAGGATTTGTAATGGGCTGAGAGGATATTTCTCCTCATGGAAGAGTGTAGGGCCAAAGAGTATCATCTCAGAATAAGGAGTGCCAAGTTAAGACAGAGATAAGGAGGAATTTCTTTTTTCAGAGGGCTGAGAGTCTTTGGACCTCTTTGTCATGGACAGCTGTGGGGACAGAGTCCTCATGTATATTTAAAGCTGATTTAGATTCTTTATCAGTAGGGGAATCAAGTGTTACGGGAAAAAAGACAGTGATGTGGATGTGTGGAATGTCAGATCAGACGCATTCCTTTTAAATGGCAGATCAGGCTCTAGGAGCCAAACGGGATCCACCTGCTATGACTTCTTACAGTCTTATAGTCATACAACACAGGAGGGCTTTTAGCCAATTCACCAAATGGAACCTTCCACCTTCGTCCCACCTCTCCCCAAATCCTGAATTCCACCCAGAGCCCTGCATAATTTTTGCTCTTCAGGTAATTGTCTAATTCTCTTTCTGAAGACATGCATCAAACTCTAAAGCATTGCAATTCAGATCCTAACTAGTCATTCTGTAAAACATTTTTGTATGTTGCCATTGCTCCTTTTGCCAATCATTTTTATTTGATGTTTTCTTGTTCTTGATCCTTCCAATTAGAACAGTTGTCCTCTATCTACCCTGTTAATGTCCCTCAGCCATTTGTTCTGCAAGAAGAACAATTCCAGCATTTCCAACCTATACATATACATATTCTCTTTTAATACTGTAATAAATTGTGAAACTAACAATTACGAATATATCTTTACATACAGGTAGATGATTTAAAAAGTAAACTTGCTATACAAGAAGTGGAGCTACAACAGAAGAATGAGGATGCAGACAAATTAATTAAAGTTGTTGGACAGCAAACAGAAATTGTGACCAAAAATAAAAAAATTGCTGATGAGGAAGAGAAGAAAGTACAAATCATTAATGAGGTAAAGTACTTTATATTAATTTATTGACTTACTGCATTAATCTTTGAAATATGAGGAGGTTTTCAGCCTTTTTACATTTAGAATGTATAAGAAAAGCACAAATTTAAAGAGGTTTTCAGTTTTTGTGTTTTATGTTTAGAATGTAAGGGAAAAACAACAGTCTTGTGAAGAAGACTTGGCAAAAGCAGAGCCAGCTTTAATTGCAGCACAAGAAGCACTGAATACATTAAATAAGGTAAAACTAAGAAATAACGGACAATGTGCAATGGCATTGTTCATGGGTTGCATGTAATTTATTTGGAATGGTTTTTATTCTGAACTGGAATGTTGACCATACTTAGAACAGGCAGCACAACACAGCATGGCAGGGCGTGCAACATTTCTTTGGAATAAAACATTGAGAGGTGAGAAAAATTCATATGTTTGGATTGCGAAGCTACATCAGCATTTGTCATGATGTATTGAAGCAGAGAATCCCAGCCAACACACTCATATAAATATGGAGTGAATTTATATCTGCCTAAATATTAGAAAGCAAGGTGATTTTATGAAATTGCATTCTTGTCACAGCAATTTGGCCAAAGGATGCATGCATTTAGAATTTAGATAAATGCCCCCATGACTTATAAATCATTTACCTCCTGTTGTGTGACATTTCATGTCTGAAATATCCCTCTAGTAACAGGACTTTACATTTACAGGTCAGGTATAATAGTTATAGACATTGTAAAGATGCCTTTACTTGTGGGTTCAATTTGCACACTGTTGGCATCACTCTGCATCATAAACCAGCTGTCAAGCCAACTGAGCTTAAGATCAAGTAAAGGCATCTTTACAATGTCTATAACTATCATACCTGACCTGTAAATGTAAAGGCTGTGGTTACCACGAGGGACTCTCCTTCTGAACCTCCCCCCGTCACTTGAGGTGGGGTGGTTCTCAGGTTAAACCACCACCAGTCAAGTATCCCTAATGAAAGAGCAGCCCTATGGTTTAATAAGACAATGGCAATTTTACCATTTAATAAAGAGCCATAGCATAAATAGTGACCACCAATGTGACTATTTCCTCTTGCATGTAGCGCTTTGGGAAATATTATTTCAGAATGGATATTATTTCAGAATGGAATTTTCACTTTTGTGCAGCTAAAACTAGATTTTTTCAATGGTCATAAGTTCTCATGAGACTGCCCAAACCAGTTTCACTGAGTACTCTTACAGAGAAGATTCACGTGGACTACTGTTTTTAAATTTGCAAATTTACACCTGATAGCTTTTGTTTCTACCTAGATCATGAAATTTAACCCTCAATCGTTAATCTAATACAAGAGGGAATTTATAAATGTTATGTAAGATTGCTTCTGAATTACTTGTTTCATCTTTCTCTGGAGTTTACATGGTTTAACGCTAACTATCTATGACATTGAATTTAAAATTCATTTCTGGATGATTGTGGGTTTGGCATATATGCAGAAAAGCTTCTTTTAAAAAATAAATATTCTCATTTATTTCCTTATCTTAGTTTCCAAATGGCTTAATGTAATCATAGTATGTTTTCAATTGCATTGAAACTGGAATAAGGATTGTGAATCCTGCTGGACTGCATGGATCGGTTGGTGTGGTAGATAGAGGCAATGAGGAGTTTACAAGAACAAGAGGATATCTTGGGAAGAGTGCAGAATATTCTGATAGGGGATAATAACCAGCTAGAGGCTGTTGTGCACTTTGGTAGGGAAAGGGATGAGGTTCTGCAGAAAGAACGTTGGAACCTTGGCAGGAAGTTAAAAAGTAGGTCTCAAGGGTAGTAATAATATCTGGACAACTCCTGGTGCTACGTACTAGAGAGGTTAGCAATAGGAGGATAGAGCAAGATGAATGTGTAGCTGAGGAGCTGGTGCAGAAGGCTATAATTCACATTTTTGGACAATTGGGACCTCTTCAGGATTAGAAATGACCTGTATAAGAGAGAGGGGTTCTGTCTAAATTAGAAAGGGACCAATATCTTTGGGGGGAGATTAGCTAGTGCTACTTGGGAGGCTTTAAACTAGTAAAGTGGGGTGGGTACCAAAGCAATATTGAAAAAGTGGAAAAGACTGAGGCTAGTACAGTAAATAATGGAAGCAAGTTAAATAGACAAAACAGAAAGTAGCTTGGCAGAGAGCGAGATAAGACTGATAAATTAAACTGTATTTATTTCATTGAAAAAAGGCCCGACAGGTAAACGCAGATGACCTTATGGCATGATTGGGAATATGGGACTGCGATATCACAGTTCTTACAGAAACTTGGATCAGGGATAGGCAGAACTGGCAGCTTAATGTTCAGCGGTATAGATGCTATAGGAAGGACAGAAAGGGAGACGAGAGTGGAGGGTGAATGGCGTTTTTGATTGGGGAGATCATTGCAGCTGTACTTACAGATATCATCCAGTGAAGTTATATGTGTGGAACTGACAAATAGGAAAGAGATAATCACCTTGCTGGGATTGTATTATGGGCCCCCAGTAGTCAGAATAATAGAGTTATAATGGTAGAGGATTTTAACTTTCCAAATATAGACTGGGACTCTTTATGTGGTAAGGGCTTGGATGGGAATTAAGACAAGGCAAGTGACTGAGGTGTCAGCGAGTACTTTGGGGAAAGTGATCATAATTATATTAGTTTTAAAATTGTTACAGGAAAGGGCAGAACTGATCAAAAAAGTTTTAAAGTTCTAAATTAGAATAAGGCCAACTTTGACAGTATTAGACAGGAATTTCAAAAGTTAATTGAGGGAAGCAATTTGTAGGTAAAGGAACATTTAGGAAGTGGGAAGCCTTTAAAATGTGATATTGAGAATTCAGCAACAAGATGTTTCTATTAGTGTGAAGGGCAAGGCTGGTAGGTGTAGAGAATCTTGGATTAATAGAGAAATTGAGGCCCTGGTCAAGAAAAAGGAAACATATGTCAAGTATAGACAGCTAGGATTGAATCCCTATAGGAGTATAAGGGCAGAAGGAGTATACTTAAGAAGGAAATCAGGAGGGCAAAAAGGGGACATGAGACAACTTTGGCAAATAGTGTTAAGGATTCTATCAGTGCACTAAGGGCAAAAGAGCAAATAGGGAGAGAATAGGGCCTCTCAAAGGTCAATGTGGTTGTCTATGTGTGGAACCACAGTAGACGGATGAGATACTAAACACATATTTTGCATCAGCATTTATTGTGGAGAAGGACATGGAAGCTGGGAAACTTGGGGAAGTAAATAGTGATGTTTTGAAAGAGTTCATATTATAGAGGAGGAGGTACTGGAGTTCTTAAATTAATAAAGGTGCATATTCTCTGGGACCTGATCAATTGTTTCCCAGAACTTTGTGAGAAGCTGGAGAAGAGATTGCTGGGCCCCTTGCTCAGATATTCATATCATCAAAAGCTGCAATAAGGTTACAGAAGACTGGACGTTGGCTAATGTGGTGCCAATATTTAAGAAATGCTGTAAGTAAAAGCCAGGGAACTATTATGTCAGTGGTGGGTAAGTTGTTGAGGGGATTCTGAGGGACAGGGTTTACAAACATTTGGAAAAGCAAGGAAATAGTCAACATGGCAGGACTCACACATCTAATGGTAAGGTCCTGAAGATAGTTGCTGAGTAAAGGTTCTTGGTTTCTTGAAAATGAAGTCGCAGGTAGATAGGATAGTGAAGAAGGTGTTTGGTATGCTTGCCTTTCTTGGTCAGAACATTGAGTAAAAGAGTTGGGAGGACACGTTGCAGCTGTACAAGACATTTTTAGGCTACTTTTAGAACACTGTGTAAAGTATAGAAAGAAAAATAAAGAGAGAATATAAGATTGGAATTAAGTGCAAGAGAAAAAATTGAAAAGGAACAGAAACTTATAAAATAAACTTAATATTTGTAAAATTTCCAACAGCATGGTTGGGTACAAAAATTGGCAAATTAAACCATCACGCTGACTTGCCAGTTTTTTTCTAACTTTGCTCAGGAGAGTGCAAAGTGGGATCCAGAAACCCAGGCAGTTCAGATTATTGGCCAGTTGATTTGTTAATAATATCATAAGGCATCAGAGCAGAAGTTGGCCATTTAGTCCATTAATGAAGTTTATGAGACTAATATCTGGAATGAACAGATTGCATTATGAGGAAAGGCTAGAGAGGCTGGACCAATGTTCTCTGGAGTTTCAAAGAGTCAAAGATGGCTTAATTGAAACATATAATGTTTTGAGGTGACAAGAGTCCCCATTACAGAAGAAGAGATGCTGTAGGTCTTAAAATGCATAAAGGTAGATAAATCCCAGGATATTGTGGAAAATTAGGGAAGAAATTGCAAGGCCCCAGCAGAGATATTTGTATCATCCACAGCCATGGGTGAGGTGCCAGAAGAGTGGAGGGTGGCTAATGTTGTGCCATTAATTAAGAAAGGCTGCAAGGGAAAAACAGGGAACTTCAGACTGGTACGCCTAATGTCAATGTTGGGTAAATGTTGGAAGGGATTCTGGGAGGCAGGATTTACATGCATTTGGAAAGGCAAGGACAGATTAGGGATCTTCAGCATGTCTTTGTGCTTGGGAAATCATGATTCACAAATTTGTTGCAATTTTCGGAGGAAGTAACCAAGAAGATAAATGAAGGCAGAGTGATAGATATTGTCTACATGGACTCTACCAAGGCTTTCAAGAAGCTTCTGCATGGTAGACTGATTAACAAGGTGAGATCACATGGGATCAAAGGTGAGCTAGCCATTGGACAGTATGATAGGACACCAATGGTGGTGGTAGAAGGTTGGTGTTCATACTGAAGGCCTGTGACCAGTGGTGTGCTGCAAGAATCAGTATTGGGTCCATTGTTGTCCATCATTTATATAATGATCTGGATGAGAATGTAGGAGGCATTGTGAATGACACTAAAATTGGTGGTATAGTGAACCATGAAGAAGGTTAGCTTACTGTACAGTGTGCTCTTGATCAACTGGGTCAGTGGGTCGAGGAATGGCAGATGGAATTTAGATGGATGCACAGAGGATGTTGTGTATGGAACAGGCTGCCAGAGAAAGTGATAGAGACAGATACAATTGCAACATTTAAATGACAGGAATTTGAGCCAAACACAGGTAAATGGGACTAGTTCTGTTTAGGAAACCTGGTCATCATGGATACATTGGGCTGAAGGGCCCATTTCCATGGTCTATGACTCCATGACTCTATGACTGGGTAGGTGCAGAAAGGATGTTTTGCTCTTGTGAGAGAATCTAATCATAGTTTAAAAATAATGGATCACCTGTTTAAGATGGAGATGAGTAAACTTTTTTTTAATCTCTGAGAGAATTGTAGGTCTTTGAATTTGCTTCCTCAAAAGGAAGAACCTTGAAGTATTTTTAAGGTAGAAGTCATGCACCACCCTCTGCATGAAAACGTTGCCCCTTAGGTCCCTTTTAATTTTTTCCCTTTTCACAGAAAACCTATGCCCTCTAGTTCTGGATTCCCCCACATCAGGGCAAAGACTTGTCTATTTTCCCTATCCATGCCCCTCATTATTTTATAAACCTCTATAAGGTCACTCCTCAGCTTCCGATGCTCCAGGGAAACCAGCTCCAGCCTAATCAGCCTCTCCCTATAGCTCAAGCCAGCCAACCCCTTCCTCCAATTTGCGGTCTGATTGACTATGTCAATGGAGAAGGCCGAGGATGGACATGTCAGAGAAGGAGTAGGAAGGGAAATTGAAATGGGCAGTGACTGGGAGGTCAGGCTTGCTCTTATGGCCTAGCTGAGATGCTCGGTGAAACATACCCACTAAATAATTCTCCAACTTTATTGGTGCATTCTGTTACTCAGGACCTTAGAGGTGAATTATGCTGGCTTAATAACTTTTCATAGATGATTTTCATTATCTGCTTGGCTTTAATTATACATCTCCTAATCTTATTAGATCTTAAATAGTCTCAATACTTTCTTTTTTTGTTAGACTTCTAAATTGCTCCCTTATCAATTGAATCCATGCTGAGACTTCTAAATTGCTCCCTTAGCAATTTAATTCTAGCTTTGCAACTTATGTGGTGCTATGATCTTGATTTAAATTACTTCCAAGGTGCTTCATTTTCTGACTGTAGCTGTTCCTCCTGGTATTCACCTGTTGTGGTAGCAATGCTTGGTCTGAGCTGTGAATACTTTTCTTTAACTTCTGGCAACTTCAGCCAGTGACTGTGCTGTTCATTTTTAAATGTTTCACCTTGTTCACCAGGAATGGCAACGTTACTCAAAGAGCTTCCAATGTCCATTCACTATCTGTGCTTGAACTTCTAATTAGTACTGAACTCACACTTCATTGATATCTGATACAATTTGTAACTGCTTTGTGTGAGTAGTGTGGCAAATTCTACAATAGCTTTTTGTTCATATTTACTTTTGCATTTCTCTTACCTAATCTGAAATGCTTTTGCCCTTTCATGTAGATTCTTCCTTATAGAATCTTGGCATGAGTTTGACAGCTAGGAGAAAGTGAGGACTGCAGATGCTGGAGACCAGAGTTGAAAAATGTGGTGCTGGAAAAGCGCAGCAGGCCAGGCAGCATCCGAGGAGCAGGAGAATCGACGTTTCAGGCATAAGCCTTCTTCAGGAATGAGGCTGGTGTGCCAAGTGGGCTGTGGTAAAAGATGGGGGTGGAATTTGGGGGAGGGGCACTGGGAATATTGCATTCCCCCCCGCCCCCCCCAACCTTTTATCTTAGCCTGCTTGGCACACCAGCCTCATTCTTGACCAAGGGCTTATGCCCGAAACATTGATTCTCCTGCTCCTCGGATGCTGCCTGGCCTGTTGCCCTTTTCCAGCACCCATGAGTTTGACAGCTCTAAGTTGCTAAATTGTTTAACTCCTCTTGGTACTGACCATATGATCAAGTTGCTCTTAAAGTTATAACTGAAAATCTCTTCTGAGTTCACTACGGTTTGTTCTGTGTAAATTGATTCCAATCTACTATGTTATACTGCCTACTATGTCATATAAAGCTCTCCTTCAATACTGTGTGATGGTGAAACAGGCTGATTAAAATGTTGGCATCTTACTTGACCCTGAAATATGATTTCAGACCCATATCTACCATCCCTAAGTCGAATAAGTTCTATTAACTCAATATCATTTACTTTTGTCTGTCCCTTAGCTATGGCTCTATTATATCCAGATGTGAGTATTTAAAATACTACAGTGGATGCCTTGCCTTGTCCCATGTAATACAAACATGAGCTTACCCAAAACTCAGCTGCCCATATTTTAATTGCACTAAGCACCAACCATCCATCACTCTTGTATTCATGTCCCACACTTGCTCATGAACTGGGAACACTTCATTTTAAAAATTCTCAACCTTGTCATCAACTCCCTGCGAGGCTCTTGCCAAATCTCTCCACCCCTCTCTCATTCTTTAAACACTGAAGAAGGTCATTTGGCCATTGAGTCTGCATGGATTCTTTTGAAGATTTTGTCCCATTCCTATATATTTCCAAATGTTTGCAAATGGAATTTGATTCTTTGAAACTTTATTTAAGTCATACCAAGATAGAAATGATTTTGTTAGCGTAAAGCGAGGACATTTCTGGCTCACCAGAAAAATTGAAATTTTATTCAGATCGGTATGCATCCACCAAATTTTCTCTACTATGCAGCACAAAGAAATGCAGCACAATTACCTTGACTGGAAAAGTCGAAAAACTCTTTTCTCTTCAGCCTATTTTCTTGAGCAGTGTGCCTTCAACAAATATATTCTCTTAGAATATTTATTTTCATGTTTTGTTTTAAACTATTAACCTGATTCTTTTTTCTTATTAGAACAACTTGACAGAGCTGAAATCTTTTGGCTCCCCACCAGATGCTGTAGTTCTTGTGGCAGCTGCCGTAATGATCCTTTTAGCACCAAGTGGAAAACTCCCAAAGGACAAAAGCTGGAAAGCTGCTAAAGTTATGATGGGTAAAGTGGATAGTTTTTTAGATTCACTAATAAACTATGACAAGGAACACATCCCTGATTCTTCTTTGAAAGCTTTCCGGTATGTCAATAAATTTTTAAGTCTTTGATTGCTTTGAACTTTACAACTTTATATTAGTTAAAACAATCTATACACTTAATAAATTCTGTCTTATAGTTATGAATGTATTTTTGTTCATTCATCGTGTGTTAATCCAATGGTAATTGCATGAGCTATAAATAGATAGCAAGTCTATGATTTTTCTTTAAATCTGATATTTTTCTGACAAATATGCAAAATTGCATAGTTTTTATTGTACACTTCAATTTGAAACATATGTGCCTAGAAATTTTCTTTTATACTCTACATAGTCTATTAATCCTGAAAATGGGAATCAGGAAATGTGCTTGCTTTCACAGTCAAAGGTGGATCAATTGCCAAATTAAGTAAAGACATTTTTGAGGCATCCTTCATCGATGATTGAAATGGATCTGAGGACTTTACATATGTAAATAGGCGGTTTAGAGCAGCTCAATGATCCTGCTGCTGCACTGTCTTGTTGTGAGATACCTGCACCATTGTAAACATCAGTCAGGGGGAGAAAATCTGTTGTGATGTGAAATCAAAATGAATCCAGGTATAATTAATAGGGTCTATTAAACATACTTATTTTCAAGGAAGGGTAAGAATATATGCGCTGCTGAAACCTGACAGGATATAACAAATTTCCTTCTCACATGCTGAGCAGTTATATCAGAGAAAACATATTGATTCATAGAGTCATAGAGATGTACAACATGGAAACAGACCCTTCGGTCCAACTCATCCATGCTGATCAGATATCCCAACCCAATCTAGTCCCATCTGCCAGTACCCAGCCCACATCCCTCCAAATCCACCCTATTCATATACTCATCCAGATGTTGCAATTGTACTAACCTCCATCACTTCCTCTGGCAGCTCATTCCATACACGTACCACCCTCTGCATGAAAAAGTTGCCCCTTAGGTCTCTTTTATATCTTTCCCCTCTCACCCTAAACCTATGCCCTCTGGTTCTGGACTCCCCTGCCCCAGGGAAAAGATTTTGTCTATTTATCCTATCCATGCCCTTCATGATTTTATAAATCTCTATAAGGTCACCCCTCAGCCTCCGACGCTCCAGGGAAAACAGCTCTAGCCTATTCAACCTCTCACTCTAGCTCAAATCCTCCAAACCTGGCAACAGGTTTGTAAATCTTTTCTGAACCATTTCAAGTTTCGCAACATCTTTCCGATAGGAAGGAGACCAGAATTGCATGCAATATTCCAACAGTGGCCTAACCAATGTCCTGCACAGTAACAACGTGACATCCCAACTCCTGTACTCAATAATCTTACCAATAAAAGAAAGCATACTAAACACCTTCTTCACTGTCCTATCTACTTGCGACTCTACTTTCAAGGAGCTATGTACCTGCACTCCAAGGTCTCTTTGTTCAGCAACACTCCCTAGGACCTTTCCATTAAGTGTATAAGTCCTATCCTGATTTGCCTTTCCAAAATGCAGCACCTTGCATTTATCTAAATTAAATCCCATTTGCCACTCATCAGCCCATTGGCCGATCTAATCAAGATCCCATTGTAATCTGAGGTAACCTTCTTCACTGTCCACTACACCTTCAATTTTGGTGTCATCTGCAGACTTACTACTTCTACCTCTGATGCTCACATCCAAATCATTTATATAAATGATGAAAAGTAGTGGACCCAGCACTGAACCTTGTGGCACACCATTGGTAATTGATCCTTTTCTCTGCATATCTGCCAAGTTCTTTTGGGACAATGATATAAACATTAAAATTTATCCATGAACATTTACTTCTTTACTCCCATCTCCGCTGCCCCCAGAAATCTGTTTGGCATGAGGTATTATTTTGTAGTAACATTTCCAGCTTGTTGGGAAGGCGATATGGATGCTCTCTTGTTATTATCAGAAAGGGAACATGTAGGGTTGGAGTGGGATTGCAGGTCCTCTGCAGGCAAGAACATTTCTGAAACTCTGTCAGGAAAAAGACTGTATCATTACCAGTGAGGATACAGAGCTCTGGACCAGAATCTATATCAGGAACCTGAATAGCACTAAATGCTACAAAATGGATGGAAATTGGCTTAATTCCTCATCTATTTCTAAACTGTTTTTCAAATATTTTATCTTTTTTTCTTTAGCAAGGACTTGAAGGATATACATTTTTAGATCATTGGAATGTCTTCTGGTGATTCTGAGATAGAAGTGACCTAAATGAGAAGGAGGCATTGCACATGATTTTGAAGGGGGCTAATATAATGATGGGAAGATTTCCTAGAGCTACCCGGGAGGGTTTAAACTAGTAAAGGGGTGGGTGGGCGGGAGGATTGGGATACACAGGTATAGTGGGAAAATTGATCAGTTTGAAGCTAGTGCAGTTGAGAAAAGGAACAAGTCAAACAGTCAAGGCAGGCAGGAGCAAGGCAAAGAATGAGGTAGGACTGATAAATTAAACAGCATTTATTTCAATGCAAGCGGCCTGACAGGTAAGGCAAATGAATTTAGGACATGGTTGGGTACATGGGACTGGGATATCATAGCTATGGCAGAAATATGGGTTAGAGACTGGCAACTTCATGTTCCCGTGCATAAATGCTGTAGGAAGGAAAGAAAAGGGGTCAAGAGAGGAGGGGAAATGGTATTTCTGATTAGGGATAACATTATTGCTGTGCTTAGGTAGGATATTCCTGGGAGTACATCCATGGAAGTTACAGAGGAACCTTGATTATCCAAACTTTGATGATCTGAATTACAATATATCCAAATAATATTGCAATGTGCCGATGCTTGGCTAAACTGTGTTATCCGGCATTCAATTACCTGACATTTGATTATCCGAACAAAAGACTCACCTCCACCCCATGTCATTCGGAAAATTGAGATTCCTCTGTATATGAGTGGAACTGATAAATAAGAAAGGCATTTATCACCTTATTGGGATTGTACTTTCGACCCCCAATATTCACCAGGAAATTGAGAAGCAAATTTGTAAGGAGGTCTCAGTTATCTGTAAGAATAATAGGGTGGTTATGTTAGGGGATTTTAACTTTCCAAACATATTTTGGGACTGCATTTGACAAAGGTGCACAGGGTAGACTGATTAGCAAGGCTAGATCATGTGCAATATAGGGAGAACTAGCCATTTGCACACACAATTGGCTTTAAGGTACAAGAGAGGGTAGTGATGGAGGGTTGCTTTTGGATTGGAGGCCTCTGACCATCAGTGTGCTGCAAGAATCAGTGCTGGGTCCACTGCTTTTTGACATTTACATAAATGATTTAGATATGAATACAGGAGGTTTGGTTAGTAACTTTGAAATAACACCAAGATTAGTGATGTAGTGGACAGCGAAGAGGATTACCTGAGTACAATGGGACCCGGATCAGATGGGCAACTTTGGCCAAGGAGTGTCAGATGGAGTTTAATTTAGATAAATGTGACATGTGGACTTTGATAGGGCAAATTAGGGCAAGATCTGTACATTTAATGGTAAGGGTTGTTGCCCGAAACATTGATTCTCCTGTTCCTCGGATGCTGCCTGACCTGCTGTGCTTTTCCAGCACCACACTCTCGACTCTAATCTCCAGCATCTGCAGTCCTCACTTTTGCCCATTTGTTGGTAAGGTCCTGGGGAGTGTTGCCAAACAAAGTGACCTTGGGGTGCAGGTTCATCTTCCTTGAAAGTGGAGTCACAGGTCGACAGTGGAGTGAAGAAGGTGTTTGGTACACTCACCTTTATTGGTAAGTGCATTGTGTATAGGAGTTGGGAGGTCATGTTGCAGCTGTACAGGTCATTGGTTAAGCCACTTTTGGAATACTACATTCAATTCTGGTGTCTCTGTTACAGAAAAGATGTTATGGAACTTGAAAGGATTGCAAGGGTTGGATGTTTTAAGCTACAGGGAGAGGCCGAATGGGCTGGGGCTATTTTCCCTGGAACATCAGAAGCTGAGTGGTGACCTTACAGAAGTTTATAAAATCATGAGGGACATGGATAAGGTGATTAGCCAGGGTAGGGAAGCCCAAAGTAGGGCATAAGTTTAAGACAAGAGGGGAAAGATTTAAAAGGGTCCTAAGGGGCAACTTTTCATGCAGAGCATGGTGTGTGCATGGAATGAGCTGCCAAAGGAAGTGGTGGAGGCTGGTACAAAGTCAAAAGTGGCCTCCCACATTGTTGCACTCTAAGGTTCCTCAGGTACGCCTGCTGCATGGTGGATATTCAGAAGCCTGTTGGGGATTGTGTTTACCTTGCTAAAGCTATCAAGTCGCTGAACATTTTCCTGCATTGGATCCTAGTTTTTTTCATCTTACTTCTGTGACAGGCAGCATCAGCAATGTTCACACCAATTATTCTATGGACAGCTTCTCCTGCCACCCTCCCAGAAAAGATCCTTCCTCTTAAACCCTCCTAGCTTCTAGCACCCTTAGATCCCTATGAAAATAAAAGTTTGTCTTGCTCCAAGTTCCAGACTTCTAGATCTCCCAAGAATTCATGAAAATTATTTCTTTTTGAGTCACAATAACAGCCATAGTAAAGTCTGCCATGGTAAATTTAAATTAAATATAAATCATGTCCACAAGCAAGTTCGCTCTACTCTATTCCATAGCAGCCATGAATAATACTAAAATCTATTCCAATAAAAATTAAGTCACGTCTTCTTGAAACTTGAAATTCTTGAGTTTCTGTTTCCCTCATTCTGTCTTGAGAACCTAATAAGCAACCTGACTTCCATTTTCCTCTTAGGCAGCAACTAAAACAGCATTGAAAGTCTGAATTGCAATGTCCTTGAGTGTGGAAGAGCTAAAACATCATCACCACCATCACCTTAACAAACAACCAATCCACTTCACCACTGCATACCCTTAGCCAAACTCTTGCAATTTAACCAGAGGGCCTCTGCCAATCATATGTGTCTCTTTTTGGATATTCGCTCCTCATTTGACTTTACTCTCTACTTAGAGCCATTGTAGATTTGTCTGTGAAAAATATTTATCAAACCTTCCTTAACCATTCTTTGGCAAAGCATTTTATCCTCCCAGAAATCTATGGATGCATTCCCAAATGATTATTACCATTATCGTGGAATTCATTGCCACGGAGTGCAGTGGAAGCCGGGACGCTAAATGTCTTCAAGGCCGAGATTGATAGGTTCTTGTTGTCTAGAGGAATTAAGGGCTACAGGGAGAACGCTGGCAAGTGGAGCTGAAATGCGCATCAGCCATGATTGAATGGCGGAGTGGACTCGATGGGCCGAATGGCCTTACTTCCACTCCTATGTCTTATGGTCTTATTGTTTTACTGAAGACCAAATGCTTCTAAAGACATTTTGATTGTATCTTAGATTACTTAGCACAAAATGAAGATTTTCTGTAAATTATTTGCAGCTTTTGTCTTACATGAACTTTTATTTGATTGATTACTTCAGTGTTTGAGCTCCACTGTAATACTTAGTGAGTTATATTATATTTCCATTTGTTTTCTATCATGGTTCTCATGTATGTGATTACATTTTTTAAGGACAGCTTTCTTTAAACGAATTGTTAACATTTCAACATTGATATAAAATTTACTTGCTTACATCATTGGTTCCAGGCCAATTCTTGAAAATGCAATGTTTGATCCTGATTTTATTCGTACTAAATCCATTGCTGCAGCTGGTCTGTGTTCATGGTGCATAAATATTGTCAAATTTTATGAGGTCTTTTGTGAAGTGGAACCCAAGAGGATAGCTCTGGCACAGGCCAATGCTGAACTAGCAGCTGCACAGGAGAAACTTGCTGGTATCACACGTATGATAAATGTGAGTGTGCATGTCAAATAGTGTACAAATTTCAATAGTTATTTTAAGTATTATTAAGAATTTTTAATACGCATGATAGAGAATAATGTATTTGAAAAGTTGTGTATTTGTCAAATTGCGTTTATGCCTTAAATATTGCTACAACATGGCAGTGAACCCTTCTGTTAATGAAACCAAACACCCAGAAAAGCTCATCTCACCTCATAATCTGTTAAAATATGAGTGACAGAGAATTCCAAACTTCCACTGTTTAAAGAAAATGATACCAATTTATTCTTTAACTCTAAAACTGAACACTAAACTACAACTATTCACAACTCTAAGACCCCCTTTCTCTTAACTGCTTATTATTTGCCTCCAACACTACTGTTCTAATAAAACTCTTATTAAAGTTACATCAACTTAATTTCAAAACCATACAGTGGCTGTCATCATTGGAGTCTGCCTGTTCTGACTGAAGATCTCTTTGGGCCTTCTACTTTCTGTACTGAGAATATTCTTTATATGAAAAGGTACCTTTGATAGAGAGTGTTTCAATCTTTTGTCTCTCTCTCTCTCTCTCTCTCTCTTTCAATGGCAGTTATTCTGTCTGACTTTTCAAATCTCTCCTTTTTTATACCCCCAACATCTGATCATCCCATTGGTTCGAGATTGGCAAAACAATAAATTCAAACTCAATTGGGTTTTAGTATCCTGGGGCATAATTTGAACTGATTGGTTAAATTCGAATTATTGTCAAAACAGCAGCCAATTCAGGTATTCATTTCACAGCCAAATATTACATATTTTCAATTTTCCTGTATACTCTGAGACTGCTAGTTATTCATATGACAGGTGCTTGTAAGCTCTCAGTGCAAAACAACATTCAGTCTCTCTTAAAGGTCAGCACACTTTCAACTTCATAACAATATATCATCTCCAAGTGGGCCATAAATGATTATTGTGATTCAAGCTATTTCTGAATGACTTTTAAATCTTAATTCTATCTTACACAAAAACAATTATACTATGATGGACATTGTCTAATCAACCTGTTCAGTGATGTGTTTAAATATCGCTGGAACAGGTGGGACTTGAAGTTAGGTCTCTTGGCATCAGGTTGGGACATAATTAAGTCACAACAGGTCATAAAATAATGCTTGGAGTCTGAAGGGCCAAGAATTTGATACACTTTACTAGCTGTAGTCATTTCCAATCAACCCTGTTCAGACACATTTCTGGAGCAGATTGGACTTGAAACTTGCTGTCCCGACCCTTAGTCATAGATTCATAGAGCTGTAGCATGGAAATAGACTATATATTTTAGAATCATAGAATCCCTACAGTATGGAAACAGGCCCTTCAGCCCAACACATCCATACTGACCTTCCTAAGAGTAATCCACCCTTGACTAATGCATGTAACCTACACATTCCTGAACACTATGGGCAATTTAGCATGGCCATTTCACCTAACCTGCACGTGTTTGGATTGTGGGAGGAAACCGGAGCACCCGGAGGAAACCCACACAGACACAGGGAGAATGTGCAGCCTCCACACAGACAGTTGTCTCAGATTGGAATCAAACATGGGTCCCTGGCACTGGGAGGCAGCAGTGCTAACCACTGAGCCACCGTGCTGCCAATTTTTATAAAATCCCGACAGACCCTTTGGTCCACCTCATCCATGCCAGACAGGTAGCCTAAGTTAATTTAGTCCTACTCTCTAGCAATTGGCCCACATCCCTCTAAACCTTTCCTATTCATATACCCATCCAGGTGCCTTTTAAATGTTACAATTGTACCAGCCTTCACCACATCCCCGTAGCTCATTCCAGACATGCATGACCCCCTGCGTGAAGAAGTTGCTCTTCAATCTCTTTTAAATCTTTCTCCTCTCACCTTAAACCTATTTCCTCTAGTTTTGAACACCCCTACTTTGGAGAAAAGTCCCTATCCATGCAATTCATGATTTTATAAACTTCTATAAGGTCACCCCTCTGCTTCTCATACTCCTGGGAAAACAGCCTCAGCCTCTTCAGCCTCTCCTTATAGCTCAAACCCTGCAATCTTGGCAAAATCCTTGTAAATCTTTTCTGAATCCTTTCAAATTTCACAACATCCTTCCTGTAGCAGGGAGACCAGAATGGAATGCAGTATACCAAAAGTGGCCCCGCAATGTCCTGCACAGTACAACATGACCTTCCAACTCCGATACTCAATGCATTGACCAATAAAGGCAAGTATACGAAATGTATTCTTCACTATCCTGTCTACCCATGACTCCACTTTTAAGGAACTGTGAACCAGTACTCTAGGGTCTCGTTGTTTGGCAATACTCCCCAGGATCTTACTATTAAGTGTATAAGTCCTCCCTGATTTGCCTTTCTAAAATGCACCACATCACATTTATCTAAATTAAACTCCTCTGTCACTCCTCGGCCCAATAGCCCATCTGATCAAGCTCTCATTGTACTTTGAAGTAACCTTCTTTGCCGTCCACTCCACCACAAATGTTTGGCGTCATCTGCAAACTTACTAACCATACCTCCTATGTTCACGTCCAAATCATTTATATTAATGACAAAGGCAGTGGACTCAGCACCGATCCTTGTGACACAGTGCTAGTCACAAGCTTCCAGTCCAAAAAGCCACCCTCCACCACCACCCTCTGTCTCCTAACTTTGAGCCAGTTTTGCATCCAAATGGCTCGTCCTCCCTGTACCATTACATCTTGTCCTATACTAAATGTTTCTCAGCATTGCCTTAAATAACACAAAATTCCATTGGACCAAGTGAATTGATTTCAAAGTACGCATTCCTATTTACAAGGCTTTCCAATCCTAGTCTACACTGGACAAATGTTTGCTGTGTATCAGATAATGCCTCGTACTCTGGTAACTCACGGCCAAATTCCGATGCTTTTAGGGACTCTTATTCGACATGCTTTTGCATCCAACAATTCTTTGGGACAGAAATTTGTATGTGTTGCACCTGTTTTCTGTGGACTAAAATGAGCATCAAAAATGTATGCCAATTTAGTAGTGGAACAGCCTGGACTCAATCTGCGCAGACAGTCGTCAAATCTATTAAGTCCCAAATCCATGCCAAAGTTAGGCATTAGAATCTTTGAATTTATAAATTAAAGGCTAAATTTGATTTTTTAATTTCAGGGGAAATAGTACAGCTCTACTAACTTTGCAGTTCTGAAAATGAATCCTTAATCTTTCCCTTCTCACTTTGGTGTGATCCTGCATACTTTCACATTCTTTTCTCTCTTAGAATGTCTCTTCAGAACTTAGTGACATTCTTCAAATTTCCATTAATTTCCCATCTGGCACCTGCAATCCTTTTTGAAGCACCCTGCATAATACTAGTAATATGCAAGTGTAAACTTAACTGCAACAGTGATGTAAAATATAGTAGTCATAATATATTGTTATCTAAGTGCATAAGTATAAATATTATTTTGGATATTATCTTTTAAATTTAATGATTTATAACACAATCTATTTGTTACTTTTCATTTAGATGGGTGTTAATATTTCTGACATGAAAATGATAAAGAGAATGTTATATTGTATTGTCCTAATATCACACAGGCCTAATATTACAGTAGTCATATTAGAATATGATTATTAGCTAATCACCATCTTTGTTTTATTTTAAATATGTTAAAAATTTAAAATAACAGGAATATTAAACATTATTACAAAGGGGTTTCTAGATTACAATCTTTTTTTCTAACAACTTATCAATATTAATTTTTAGGAACTTGATGATAATTTAGCAAAATTGACAGCTGAATTTGAAAAAGCCACATCTGAAAAACTCAAATGTCAGCAAGAAGCTGATAACACCAACAGGACAATTTCACTTGCAAATAGGTAAATTTGGACTTGAATAAATAGAATCAAATGAGCAAATTCTCAGTTCCAGATCTTTCACAATTTTTAGATGTATAATTTGTCTTTGGTTATATTTCATTATGTTATTGAGCTGTTACTGAACTTGGAAAAAAATTCTAGTGATACTAAGGGTGGTGGGATGAAAAATTGAGTTTGACAAACACACTGGGTCCTTGGCCCTTTGTACAATTGTAATGTTGTTCAAGTATTACTTCAATCGGTCATTTTAAGTATGGGTGAGCATATTCACATTTAATGATTATCAGCCTATTAACACTGAATTTTAGGACTTCCAGAACATTGTAGGCTCTTGGTGTTTCTGTGCCATGCACAATACTTTAGGGAGTTAAGTTCATGAAGGACTCTACAATATCATAAGTATTAATAGCTTTTGGCCAATTAATTCAAGTGAACAAAATATTTACACTGCCCCGGCAGTATGCCCATAGTTTGCTCCATATTTCCAATTCCTACAGTACAAAACTGTCTGAAAAATTGTGCAATTTTTAATGCTTACAGACCCTCATCTCTATTTAAGGGTATGCTGCTTTGATCATAAAATCTGGTTTATTTTCAATAAGTTAGCACTGACCTCTTAGATATATAAGAAAAAAATATGTTCAGAAGAAAGATCGGTTGTTCATATACTATGGTGCAATGTCATTGGTTAAGGCCTTTTAAGATTTTTAAAACAAATTGTCAGGTCACCTTGACCCAATGTAGTACTCTCATCTCTGAGCAATAAGCTGCACTCTGCAGAGCTAAACTGCAAACATACAAAAAAATCTGGATTGTCAAAGAAGCTGTTCCTTCAATGAAACATAAATGAAGTCTCACATACCTGCTATACAGGCAGACATACAAAAATATTGCTAATTGCACAAAATAAATCCATGAATGCCTTGTTCACATGTATCAGCTCTCTCTAAGCTGTAGCATTGCAAACTAATTTCAAAGATCTAAGAGCATGCTCCACTCGGCAAAGACACTTTGAGATCAATAAATCAGTCACTGTTCAGGCTGGTGTTCTAACCACACTGTTTTTAAATGGTATTAGGTTGTATTGAACTTCTAAAACTTTTAAATTATTTTAACCATTTTAAATACTTACACCTATGTTTAAATATTTTTAAAATGTTAAAACCAGAGGGAGAAACCAGTAAAAATTGGAAATGAATGTACTGGCCATTCTGGAACTTATGGAAGATTAATTGGACCAGTATGCATTAGTCGCTTTAATATCTTTTTCTTTATAGTTCAAATAAGAAAGAGTAACTTGATCTATTAGTCTGCAGCAGAGACGCACCCTAAGAAGGCGATCTTTTCACAATTTCCTGGACTGTATATGTGTACACCATTAGGCTTATTATTGGATAGTACACTGGATTTCATTGGGATTTTCTTGTGTAATCATGACGAATGTCAATGCTTGGCCACTAAGGTAAATACAGGTTACAATTCCTGGTCTAAGTGTCCCTTCAATATAGGCATTTTCAGCTTTATCTGCTTTTGTCAAAGGAAAATTCAAGTCAGTTAATACACATCAAAAATAATTAGTTGGTTGTGAAGGACTTTAGGGCAACAAAATTACTGTCATTTCTTCTAAATGGTGAAATGCAAACTTCCCCTCCTTATTTGTAGGCAGTAATTAAGCTAAGAGGAACTTTGCAACAGCAGCTTTGACCTTTTGGGTTACTTTCACAGGAAAGCAGGGTAAATTATCCTAGCATCTCATTTGCACACCTGCTAGACATAATTTAGAATGTCACTGTTAAAGTTTGTGAACAAATCATCTTCCTACATTTTGTCCTAGTTTATAATTGTGCATGATTTGGAGATGCCGGTGTTGGACTGGGGTGTACAAAGTTAAAAATCACACAACACCAGGTTGTAGTCCAACAGGCTTAATTGGAAGCATACCAGCTTTCGGAGTGACGCTCCTTCATCAATCACCTGATGAAGGAGCATCGCTCCGAAAACTAGTGTGCTTCCAATTAAACGTGTTGGACTATAACCTGGTGTTGTGTGATTTTTAACTTTATAATTGTGCAATATACAAACTGGACAAATAGGAGAAAACATAAGATATTTACATTAAAAAGTAACAATTTTCTTACAGACTTGTTGGAGGTTTGGTATCAGAGAAAATACGCTGGGGTGACTCAATAGCCAAGTTCAAGGAGCAAGAAAAAACACTGTGTGGAGACGTGCTCCTTGTTACAGCTTTTGTTTCATATCTTGGATACTTCACAAAAAAATACAGAAATGAACTTTTGAATGACCACTGGATGCCTTTTCTGCAACAATTAGAAGTGAGATTTTTAATTTTTTTAAGAAAATATGAACATCAACTTAAGAGAATGTATTGATGAATATCAGCCTTCTTCCTATTTTGGCTTGAAAATGAGGTTAACCGTCAGATGCTCAAATTTATAGTATTAATCAAAGTGTTCTAATAGTGATGGTTCAGTTGTATTGGAACTAACATTGAAGTCTCACCAATAAAATATTATGCCATTTATTTATTTAAGCATTTAGTGCCAAGTCTGGCATTTATTTATTACTATTCCCAGCTGCTCATGAGAAGGTGTTGGAGACTTTCTTGAACCACTGTAGTCCCAGGGAGTACTCTCAGGATGCTATCAGGTAGGGAGCTAACCCCATGATGATGGAAGAATGCTGATTGATTTTGAAATGTGGTGAGGGAGAGTTAGAAAGGAACTTGGAAATAATGTTTTCTATTTTTCTCCTAAATCAACACCTATAGCAACAGACTAATGTGCTACAGAACAAAAGGTTTGATCTGGGGTTTAATTTGCAATGTGAATGTAAAGGTGCAATGGTATTTAAGATATGTTAATGCTTGAGTAATGTGATGGGGTTTGCTGGTATTCTTCTTTCACTAGAATTGCTAACCTATGAGGTACTGCAAATAATTCTGACTGCTTGCAATGAAGACTTTCAAACACCTTCTCTTGCATCATCTCATTTCCTGGTACTTGATTTCCTTTGGTTAGCATGCTGCTGGATTAGTGTCTTGTCTGCATGTCATTGGAAGATTACGAGCAGGCAACAATGGAGCAGAAAAGTATCAGGATCAGATATTACTCCACATCACCCTTAAGAAAAAAAACTACCCATCTTTTTGACATGGACTGCTTACCATGATGTATTTGTGTTGACATTATCTCCCCCTTCTCTGGGTTTCTGCAGGGTTGTATTGAAATTAAGTGGGTATTTTCACTTGGTTCTGTTAGGTAAATAATTATGGTAATTGCTATAATCTAAGATCTGAGCAAAACAGACCAGTATTTGCTTCCCTATATGAACTTCCCTCAATTTCTTCGAGGGGAATAAAATAGGTGTTCGGATCCTCATTACTATATTCACCAGATTCTCCTTGAAAAAAGCACTCTATCTTAATGTTTTTCCTTAGTATGCTAAACATAATCCTGAAAACTTGGATATTTTGGACCTGATCATGAAATAAAACTTTCAAGTTTGCAATTAGATTTTTATACTTTGAGACTTGTTACAGAACATAAGAACCGCTTGAAGAATAAAGGCCATAGTCCATCTCATTTATATTCTATCATTCTGGTTGTTCTGGACCAGGCCTGACCCCCTCAAAACATTTTTAAGCAGGTAGCCCAGATCATAACTTTGCAAGTTTTTCAGGTAAGTGTATAGTGGATATTCCTGGAGTGAATAAGCTGGTCAGACTGCCGAGTTTTAAACAAACAGAATTTATTTACAAAATTACGGAATGAAAGACAATGAACCAAAAATAGAATACCCAAATATCTTATCCTATCCGAACCCGACAGGCTATCCTGACTTAATGATGCTGTTGAAAATGTGTTGCTGGAAAAGCGCAGCAGGTCAGGCAGCATCCAAGGAACAGGAGAATCGACGTTTCGGGCATAAGCCATTCTTGATTCCTGAAGAAGGGCTTATGCCTGAAACGTCGATTCTCCTCCTTGGAGCTGCCTGACCTGCTGCGCTTTTCCAGCAACACATTTTCAGCTCTGATCTCGAGCATCTGCAGTCCTCACTTTCTCCTTAATGATGCTGTTGCAAAATACTTGCAATAGTTCCAATAAACAAACCCCTTAGCACAAAGAGTAAAATTGACACAAAAAGTTTACAGGTTACGAAATCAGAACATAGAAGAAGGGACAGAGCGTCTAGTTTCAACTGTGACCCTGACTCAGCTAATCCCCAAATCAAACTGACCTGCACAGCCAGAAAGTTGGTCACACTCCCTTGTTTACTCCATTTTTTTTTAAAGACATGAAAGCCTTAGACTAGAGGCATCATCAGTTAGGGATAAACAAAAAGGGCCCAAATAAACCTTTCAAACCCCCTCTCTGAAAAAAACTCAAGGGCACAGTAATTTTGAGAATGGACCAGCTTCGTCACACTGGTACTTAAGAGATACAACAATAATAGTTGTTGGCTGATTATAGCAATAAATCTCTATCTATTATGTAACAAAGAAAATCATTGGGAACCATACATCCAAAAGAGACCTGTTCCTTTCAAGTTGGCTCTAGATTTTACATTTCAAAATTACTCACTGTATCCCAAGTATTATTTCCCAAAGACATTAATCTTGAATGAAGTGATAAATAATTGCTTCCAGCATCTCCCTTGGGAGCCCTGTTCTATAATTTGACCATTCCCTCTCTGAAATTGTGGGAATTTTTCAAGACTATCAAAGAATTAATTTCCTACCTCATACCTTCATGATAAGGAAGAGAATAATGGACAAGAGACTGAGGAGAATAATGGAAATCCACCAAGATCGGTTCAGATTCATGCATGGAATCATAATGTCTTTCTCATTTTGAGACAAAAATTACATAATTATCAGAAAAGTCAATGAAACGAGGAGATTGTACTAATAAATCTCTAGATGGCTTATGACTGGATGCATAGGGCGCAGGTCTGGAGAAGTGCTTGAAGGGAAGGAGTCCCTAAGAAATGCAGTCAACTATGACCGGAAATGTATAATAAGTGCCAGAAAGAGGAAGGAGCAATGTGGTGAAAGTGGAGATTTCACAGCTAAAGCTGGATTCCACCAAATATTAACAACCATTATCACCTGATGGAGGAGCACTCCAAAAGCTAGCGCTGCCAGTTAAATCTGTGGGACTATAACCTGGTGTTGCATTGTTTTTAACTTTGTACACCCCAGTCCAACACCAGCATTTCCAAATCATTCTTCTTCTGGATTGTTATTGGGTCTTCCAACTGAACAATACAGACCAAAAATGCTATGGTCAATGATCAGTGTGGGTGGGATGATATGAATAGAACTGATCTGAAGAACTGGAAAAAGCACTGGAAGATTTCAACATCAGTTGCTGAAAGACCCAGAGTATGGACTGCCAGTTTAACCTTAAGGATGAAAATCAGCTTGAGGTTGCACAGTTCGTGGTGAAATGAGTGATTTTGAGTATCTTAGGTTGATACTGATGGAAGATGAAGTATAGAACTGGAAATTAAACAAGGAGTTAGCTCTATTTGAAGTTACTAAAAGAAGTGTACTGGAGTGTGATGTGAAAGAAAAATATCATTGAACCCAAAAAAGTGAATCTGCAAGATATTTATGAGTCTGGCCTTACTTTATTGTGCAGAAACCTAGCATATGTCAAGAAGACAGGAACAATGATTGGATACTAACGGGATGTGGATGCTGAGATGGATGCGTGGAGTGATGAGAAAGGGCAGGATCAGTAACAACTACATAAGATCAGAGAAGACTATAAAAATATTGATCAAAGTTAATCAAGAAGAGATTGAAATGTTATAGTGCTATGAACCAGACCAACCTACTCAAAATATATTAAGTAGCTGACCTAGACCCTAACTTTTTCTTATTTAAAGGCAAATATAAGGTATTGCATTCCAGATGCATTTCAATTGGTCAAACTATGAAGTTTTAAGTAAAACACACTTTATTCTTACACTACAGTTAAAACAAAGACAAAATACAAACATAAAAATAATTGGCTTAACTGTAACTCATAATATTTAACAAAATAATATACATTTTAACTACTACACCTTAACTGTTCCAATATATCAGCATCGTATAAATATCCTTGGCAAAGGCAAATAGAAAGGAAAACAGATAGACACGAACCCAGCAGTGAAGAGAGAACACAAGCTTTTGCAGCAGCAAAAGAGAAAGCTGTAACTTTCTCCAAAGTCCCAGCTACACCAACTAAAAGCAAGACCTGGAAACCCTGGGTCTGTGCGAGTTTGACTCCATCCACTCATGCTTCTGTTCTCTACTTTTTTTTTAAAAGAAAGCAAATCAATCCACACTGCTGTGCACAGAGCAAACAGTTTGGTGTCAGGTTTACAATACATGCTTGCAAGGGAACCAAAACAGAACAAATTCCTTCTAAAGGCACATCTCATCATAATAGTCATATATTAGTAAGGTGATGGACACGTGATGAGGAATGGATGTGGAACTGACAGGAAGGATAAAACAAGGAAGGCCTCAAACCAGTTGGAAAGATTCAGTGGTGAGAGATTTAAATGTGGAAAGACTAACACAAAACTGGGTGACTGGTTTGAGGAAACATGAAAGGTAACCAGCAGCCTCCAGGTGAAATGAAAGAATCTGAAAGGAGGATGGAGGGAGAAAGATTTGCATGTATTCTGTAATGGGAGTTAAACCTTTTGAAATTGAAATTATTCTGACATTATCCCAGCCTTTTCTGCGTTTATGCAGGAAGGGACTGAAATCAAGTGGTCACTCCCCCTGGTTCTATTAGGTAAATCTGGATGTAATCTGCTATAATGTGGATAGAGACAAGTAGTTTTTTTTAAAATCCCACTTACTTGTTGAATGAAAGAAGCCTCAAGATTCCACCATTTAAAACAAGAGAAGCTTTTACTGTAAAAATGTAAGATAAAGCAAACATTAAGCATCATTTGAGATAGCTACCTGTACCTTATCATCCAAAAGAAACATAAGTTAAAGATGAATTAACAAGAAAATTGTTACTGGTTAAAAGCTATAACTTAGTCAGAGTCAGCTAAGATAAATCATATGACTTGGTTCAACAATTCGCACAGCAAATACGTTGTCAATCTCAGGAACAAGATTCTTCAAACTCGGTCTTCCTCGCAAAGAATTTCAGCTCTTCCCCTTCTAGGAGCTAACCTGTTCCTCAGCTGACAGCAGCACACAACTAACAGGAGTACCATAGGTGCCTACTTCATTTCAATCCACCTCCGTAGAAATCTGGAAAAATCTGCAGAACCTCCTCAGCTCAGTCTGGATTCATGAATGCTATATTCAAGTAATAGCACTGTTCCAACGTAGCACTATCTCATAAATACACCCTTGGCAAAGGCAAATTCAGTAAAATAGATTGTCTCTTTGGCAATTCTCCTGTTCAGGAGGAAAAAACATCAAAAGAAAACTCTGAAAGAGAGAGATGCAGGGAGAGATGTACTTCAGCTTCCAAACCCAACTTCAAGACCCCAACAATTGCTAGTCAAAAATTAAAACTAAGAATCCTGACTCTGGGGGTGCTTGACCCCAGCCATTCAGGCTGCTCCTATTATTCCAACTTTAAAAAAGTACCCAAGGCCTCAAAAGTTGATTACTTCATTGGATTCAAATAGACAGCTCTACACCTCTGTCTCAAAACCTGTCTTCAAAAACAAAACAAGGACAAAGTGCACATCTTAAAGCCATAGTATCATCACAAGCAAAATTTTTTTTCTGATAAATGAGAACACACTGATTTAAGATTGTTGCAGTGATCACTTGATGAGGTTGAACTAAGCTCATGAAACCAATACAAGATTAACAGAGAGAATCTAAGCTCAAATTTTGTTGAAAAATGCTGAAACTTAGTCTGATGTGAAGAAATTCCAATTTTTGATTGACATCTTTCTGGATGTTTCATATTTTGGGATGACCTACACATATTATTGAGCTTCAACTAAACAGTGACACCAGACATGGGAATATACAAGTGATCTGCATTTCAGGCAAACAGCTTTTGGACAGAGCAGAGAAAGAAAATGAATCCATTCAGCGGAAAAGAGGCTTGCTGTTTGTCTTCCTGTTTTGTCAACTTCTTGGAAGTTAGTATAAGTAATAAAGCAAGTGGGAGAAACACATCCTCACTAGGAGCTACAGCTAATGATACGATACATCAACTAATCAGCCATGGTGTCAGTGCCGACTCTCACAATTCAAGACCTTAAAAACTTTTAAACTCCATATTGTACATTCTTCCTTTGTACTAGATACTCTTCTTAAAATTTATACCTGTGTTTTGAGCTTTTAATGTTTCACTTCATTATTTTGCTTGGGTTTAGCATGTAATAGTATTCCTCATGCATTCAAAAAAGTTTTCTAACTTGTTCCTTCATTTTGAATAGTACCATATTTTCCTTAAAGAATAAGATAGATGCACGCTAAAAAGAATTAAAGATATTTGTTCCATCTGACCTAGACAGCTAAAAAGAGCATTGTAAATGCACTCCACATTTGGTCATGGCAGCAAGTGATTTCTGACCTTTTGGAAGGAATTTTACTCCTCTTTATTTGCATTACCTTCCTTCCAGCCTTCACCACGGCATGGGAATAATTTATGCTGCTTCACTTGAATGAGGAGAAGCGATTCCACTGTTAAACCTCCAGCAGCAGCTGCAATACAAGCAGCACAAAATCACAGAATTACTACACCACAGCAGGAGGCCATTTCGTCCATTGTGCCTCATCTGCTTTTCAAACAAGCATGATTATCCAGTGCCAATTTCCATTAATCCATGACAAGCACCATCATCATACCTTTTAAAACAATTTAGGCAGCACAATGGCACAGTGGTTAAACACTGCTGCCTCATAGCACCAGGGACCCCGGTTTGATTCAACATTGATCCTGGGAAGATCTCTGGGACACACACGCTAAATAACCCACTGCCCTATGGGCAGAACACTTTAACTCCCCCTCCCACTCCACCAAGGACACTCAAGTCCTGGGCCTCCTCCACCGCTAAAGTCTTGCCACCTGATGCCGAGAGAAAGAACACCTCATCTTCCACCTTGGGACCCTCCAACCACATGAGATTAATGTGGATTTCACCTGGTTCCTATTTCCCCTCTCGCCCCATCCCCCCACCCCACCTTATCTCAGATCCAAACTTCCAACCTGGCACTGCCCTCTTGAACTGTCCTACCTGTCCATCTTTCTTCCGACCTATCCGCTCCACCTTCCTCTCTGACCTATCACCTTCATCTACCTTTGCATTCTCAGCTACCTCCCATTTCCCACCCACCCCCCCAATGCCTCATCCCCCCCTCCCATTTATCTCTCAGCCCCAATGGGCCACCCCTTCATTCCTGATGAAGAGCTTATGACCGAAACGTCGACTCTCCTGCTGCTCGGATGCTGCCTGACTGGCTGTGCTTTTCTAGCACCACTCTCTTCGACCACACACCTACCCCAAATTATGTATCTCACTAGATTGGGTGCTCGCATGTTCTACTGAGAGTTGAAGCAGATTGTACTGTTTTGGAGAGAGGAAACAACAACATTTGTGAAGAGTAACTGAGGCATGAATGAAATAGGATTACAGGCTGACAGTGAATTATAGTTAGCAATGTAAAGAACAAGCAAAAGAGCAATGGGTCAAACTGCAATTTTGAAGGCTGAAGAATGACTTTACGAGCATTCACCAATACAATGCATGTGGAGCTCGACATATGAAAATGTTGGATTTTATCTAGTATGCCCTCTTGAGGTCTTGCAGCCTCTTAATGCACTGGATCCAAAACCCAGTGAGCAATAGTTAAGCTCACCTGTCAGGAAATTAGGTTCCTGACCAAAAAGGTATCCTTATTGAAACAGCAGACCAAGACCAGTAAAGTCCAACATTATTTCAGCAGATGAATTGCCTCTTTATCCTCTTCAAGTGAAGTCAAATATCCTTAGATGGTTCAATTGCTTTTCACAAGGTCAAATAATTTGTCATGTCTAGATTATATAGTGCATCTGGAATTTTAAAAAATCATCACAAGACAACCTACGTCCTCTGAATTCAAAGGTTTTCTACAACTTTCAGTTGTATTATATTTTATGTTCTGTAGTGTTGGGCGAATGTACAGGATTCAGTGTTTCAATCCCAGCTACTTACAGTTCAAAAAAGATTTAGATGATAGAATCCAATATGATATTTCCAGGCTTGTTTATGTCACAAAAATAGATGAGATTATAAGTGGTGAGGAGGATGTAAAAATTCTTCAAGGCAATTTAGGTAAGTTACTGATTGAGCAAATGCATAGTAGATGCAGTTTGACATGGATAAGTGTAAAGTTATTCACTTGGCAGGGAAAACAAAACAGAATTTAATTTAAATGGTGATAGATTTGAAAATGGTGATGTACGAAGGGAGCTCAGTGTCCTTATACATCAGTCATTGAAAACAGCATGCAGACGCAGCAAGCAATTCAGAAGGTAAATGGTATGTTGGACTTTATTGAAAAACAGTTTGTATACAGCAGCAAGGATGCCTTACTATAGCTATATAGGGCCTTGGTGAGATTATATGTGTAATATTATGTACAGGTTTGGTTTCCTTATCCAAGAAAAAAATTCTTGCCATTGAGGTGATTCGGCAACAATTAAACACATTTAATATTAGCATGGTAACATTGTCATATTAAGAAAGATTGGGTAGATTATGCTTGTATTAACTGGAACTAAGAAGAATGAGAGGAATCTTACTGAAACTTATAGAGTTTTGACAGGGATGGACTGACTGGATGGAGGGAAAAAAATTAATTTTTTCACACAGAGGATGGTGAATCTTCAGAAGTCTCTACCACATAAGGGTGTGGAGACAAAGTCACTGAACATATTTATGAACAAAAAGGTTTTTTAGAAACAAGGTATGGAGAGAGAGCAGGAGAATGGAAAAGGAATATGTGACAGTACTGTGCCTTTAAGAGATTTTTGTTCTGTGCTGTTTCTCTTGCAGAGAGGTGTTGCTAGAATGTCTGCTTCATAAACAGTGGGTAAACCGCTTTGAACTCCCTGAATGTGTTTTTTTTAAAATTAGATAAAAGAAGCTTGAGTGGATGGAGTCAGGCTCGCACAGACCCAGAATTTTAGTTTTGCTTTCAGTTGAGGTTTAGAGTTGGTTGTTGAAGTTGATTGATAAAGTTCTCTCTCTCTCGCTCTCTCACTCCCTCTCTCTCTCGCTTTCTCTCTCTCTCTCTCTCTCTGCTGTAGTAAAAAGCTTGAGTTCTCTCTCTGCTGCTAGGTTGCATCTTGTGCTGTTCCTTTCTGCTGGACTGGAAGGGAGATAGCACATGATGAAAATCTGTTTTGCTGAACATGGCTTTGCCAAGGGTGCATTTATGGGATGCTGCTATATTGAAACAGTTGATGATTAGTAGTTGGATAATAGATTATTTTATTAAATATTTCAATGGAATTAAAGTTATAGCAATAAATTTTCATTTACATTTTGACTGTGTTGTGAGAATAAAGTCTGTTTTGCTTAAAACCTCGCAGAGGAGCAGTTGAAATGTCATAACTTTCAAGGCTATGGGCCTAATGCTGAAAAGTGGGACTACTGTAGATTTAATGTAATCTTGGTGGGATAGTCTTGATGTTCTAAAGCATCTTTTCTGTGCTGTATAATTCTATGATCCTAATGTTTCAGATTTGGTTTTAAAAAACAAAGTTTATTACCCAAAAGACATGAAGGTAGAATAGAATAAACCAAACTATTTATGTAGATCACAATTTGGAATTTTGAAATATAAAGCAAAAAAATATAATCCCAACTATCCTAAAACCATCACTTTACAGTCTTCAAATACCAAATTATTCTTCCTATCACAACTATAAGTTTGCCTTGACTATTTCTTTCAATTCCCAGTTGAGAATTTGGTGGACCTTTTTCAATTAGTCGCACAACTAAGCTTAAACTTCATTAGCTTTAAATAACACCTTCAAGGTTTCAAAACAAATACTGGTCTGCAGTTTTTTAAACAAATCCTTACACTGATTTAAGTTATTTCACAACTTCTGAATTAAGTCCTTTTTCCTGGAGAAACTGCTTTCACAACTAACCAGGACTTCTGCAAACTTAAACCAAAAGATTCCTACTCCATAAGATCATCCACCCAAGTAAAAGAAAATCCTGATTGTTCTAAACTGAAAGCAAGATGATGTTTTTCAATATTTATTCTTGTTTGATCGTAAACTTCTTACAATGCAAATAAATTCCCACTATCATTCCAGGAACACTGCCTTTCTCTTTTTAAAAAAATAATCACTCGAGGAAGACAGACAAGTTAATCATTAAAGCCCTTCATACATAGAGATCAGAACCCACATGCCAATCAGTTCAAAATCCAAACTCCAAAAATTAATCATAAAAATTACACACCTTCCTTCACAGATGTCAAGTGCAGTCATTTTCGTTGTACCAACTGAGTTCAGCTCTTCAGTCCATGTTTGGATTAAAGTAATAATAAGGACTGCAGCTGAGTCTACATTGAAGATCCCCACCTAAATTACTTTCCATGCCTTTGGTATCCTTAATGTTTCTTCTTCAACATGAAGAAGCAATGTGTCATCTGGTGAGAAAGGATGGTAATCCAGAACAGGTTTCCCTCTCTACGTTTGACTTGATGTTATGGAAGGATTCTTATTCCATGTCGAGGGAATCGGTTTACCTCAGTTGGCCAGATTGTTAGTTTATAGAGCAGTGTAATGCCAACAGCGTGGGTTCAATTCCCATCACCAGTTTGAGGTTACCATGAAGGACTCTCCTTCTCAACCTCTTCCCTTGCCTGAGATCTGGAGGTCTTCAGGTTAAATCACCACCAGTCGCTTCTCCCCAATAAGAGAACAGCCCCTATGGTCTGGTAAGACTATGGTGACACAACAACACAACTCCATGTTGAAGACACCCAGATCCACTCCTGCCCAATGACTATATATTCACTTACTTCTACATGTCTACATCTCCTTCACTAACTGACATTGAGGTCTGATAAAATAGCTGTGATTTATTGTCAGAAAAGAGAAAATTATCTAAATAAAATAAAACACAATAATCCAGAACATTTTTAGCAATCATATTATGTCAGATTATTCCCTCAACTTTAAAACTTGATGTAAACCATAAAATTGCAATTGTTAATTACTGTTAATACACGTTTCAATCAGATTTTAAGATGCACACTTTTTATGTAATTAATTTAGGTGCCAATTCCAATAACTGAAAACTTAGACCCACTTTCCCTTCTGACTGATGATGTTGACATTGCTGCCTGGAATAATCAGGGTTTGCCTAGTGATCGGACATCATCTGAAAATGCTACAATCCTCTGTAACACAGAACGTTGGCCTCTAATTATTGATGCACAACTACAAGGTATCAAATGGATTAAAAGGAAGTATGGAGATGATTTGAAAGTCATACGACTTGGACAAAGAGGGTTTGTACATTTGGTTAAAATTGAAATTTTTGATATTTAATATATTAAATTTGAATACATTAGCAAATTTCTGCATAATTACTTTTCTTTCTAAGATAGTTTTAGTTGAGGGAAAGACCTTCAATTCATGTGACACTATTCTCTCAGAATACCAACATTCCCATCTTGCCACTAAGGAATTTTCTGTTTGTTAAGTCAACCAATAGGTCCTCATCTGCTTTTAATGGCAACGTAATACAGCTAATACTACAATCCCTGGAATGAAATTGTCCTGACTTTTCCATTCACAATACCAAACCTGTACACAGCTGCCATCATAAAAACATTGTCTTGAATTTACCTCCCCTATTTCATTCAGCGTTATATACTGTATTCTCTGGTTCTGTTGTACTGGATGATATAATGGAATGTTATAAAGAACTTCTCAGCTGGCTTTTATCAGGAGTAAAGAGGCTCATCTCATGATTATTCATAGCTGTGCCTTTTGACACCAGGGGTACAGCTTTAAATATCAGTGGCTGATTTGAAGGGTAGACTTCATCAAAATGGCACTCCTGAGCTGCATTACTTGAACAGGTGTCAGACTGCACCAATTCCAGGCTGGTTCTAAATGGGATAGTCTGGAATCTGATCCATCCAGCAAAATAGTTCAGACTTTTAATTTCCAGAGGACATACCCTAACTAATGTACATTGAGACCCTTCGGAAGTCCCAATGATAGCCTGTGAATGGGTCTGGAAGTTTAAACTCTGGGCAACAACCCAGTGTGTAGAACCCTCAGAAAGTGTTTTCAAGTTTGATACAGAGTCACAGACTTTAAAAGGCACTGACTCACTTGAATAATTATCCAGGTAACATTAGAGAATTAAAACCATGTTTGAACTTGTGGTGACTTTACTTCTGATCACCAATTTCTCACAGTGACACACACCCCCAACCTGGCACCCAATCCAACCTGGATCCCAGAACCCAACCCAAAACCCCTCCCGACACCGAGCCCAACATCCTTCCTTACCTCACCCCCTCACCCACTTGCCTATTATTCTACTATCAATCTGTCACATTCCTTCCTTGTTCAATTACCAACTCCATACACCTCACCCACTTACTTGCCACCATTTCCCATTTACCTGACACTTAGCTTCTCTCTGTAGCTTTTAAACTTTTGTATTCTTAGGCATCCAGCAGCTAAATAAATCCCCTCTATTGTTTTAGTCTGTCCCATCACAGACCAATCCCCATATTTCTCAAACATTTTTAGCTAACTAATCAGACATTTTCTGCCCAGATGGTAGTCCTGATAATGTGGTCTATATAGAGACTGTTCAGTTAACCACTGGCAAAGTAAATGTATTGTTAATCATCTTATTGTGCAACTACAAACACAGGAATGTTTCTCCTAGCTCTATGGACAACAATTTATGTTCCATACCTCAGGACCTTGAGAACAGGTTGAGCACAGTGTTTCTAGACTGTTGAATTGTGTCAAGGGCTAGCATTAGTGCTGACAGCAGTTTCCCATGGGCCTGCATTGGTATGTGTGAAATAGCTCCAGTTCTGACATGATCTAATTTACAGGCCACTTATTATTAAACTAAATGTTAAAGCTACGTAAGAATTTAATATTTTGTCATTAATTATTGGGCGTACAGTTACCTTGATAAAATTGAACATGCTGTAGCCAATGGAGACACTTTATTACTTGAAAACATCAGTGAGACGGTGGAACCAGTCCTAGATGCTCTTTTGGGAAGAAACACCATCAAAAAGGGAAAGTAAGTTAAGCCGCCATATGTTTTTTGATAATTCATATACTGACTTTCTTTGGTTTATAGACACCAAGTACATAAATCATTCTAAACTACACTATGATCAATAAGGCCTTTAAATGTAAACCAACCAAGTTATTCAAGAGGTACAGACTTGTAAACTGGAGAATATATACTAAATCTTATATCAAACTTCAATTTGATCTCATTTTAAGCAGCTCTGGTTGCCATTTTATCAAGAGTATTAACGTGGCACTGGAAGGGTTACAAATATTTGCATTGCGAGATTACACCAAATTTTGAAGGCTTTTTTATATCTCTATTGAAAAGAGAAAGCTAACATTTAACCAAATAGAGGTATTGAAAATAATGGAATATTTTGATAGCATAGTCACAGGGAGTGTGTTTTCACTTGTGAGGAATAGCAGAACCAAATATAAGATAATTACAAGAAAAATCAAGTAGGGAATCCAGAAGAAACTTTTTTTACCTGGAGAGTGATAAGAATGTGGAATTTGCTGGTGTAAGAGGTAGTTGAGGTGAATAGCAGATCAGGAAAAACTGGATCAATGTATTCATTTTAGTCGCAAAAACAAAAACAAGAATATTTCTTAAATGTTGAGAGATTGGGAAACGTTTGTGTCCAAAAGGAGCTGCTGGTTCCTTGTGATAAAAATGTCACATATTGATACAATAAGTAATTAGGAATAGTAAATGGGATGATGGTCTCCATCACAAGGGGAATGAAAAAAATAATAAACAACTTGCCTTCCTTCCTTCACCCAGTATTGAGTTCCCTCCCAAGTCTTACCCACCATCTTAATATATTGTGCCTACGCTGAGGATTATAACAAGTATTCATAGAATCCCTACAATCTGGAAACAGGCCTTTCGGCCCAAGAAGTCCACACCGACCCTCCAAAGAGTAAACCATGCAGACCCATTCCCCCCACTAATGCACCTAACCTTCACATCCCTGAACACTATGGGCAATTTAGCATGGCCAATTCACCAAATCTGCACACCTTTGGATTGTAGGAGAAATACAGAATACCTGGAGGAAACCCACACAGACAAGGGAGAATGTACAAACTCCACATAGACAGTTGAACAAGGCAGGAATTGAACCCAGATCTCTGGCGCTGTAAGGCAGCAGTGCTAACCACTAAGCCACCGTGCCTCCTCTAGAAGAATCAGGGCCATAAAGGTCTCCGGCCTCATTAACACAGCTCCAATGTATCTGATTTTTTTCTGATGAAGGGCTTTTGCCCGAAACGTCGATTTCGAAGCTCCTTGAATGCTGCCTGAACTGCTGTGCTCTTCCAGCACCACTAATCCAGAATCTGGTTTCCAGCATCTGCCGTCATTGTTTTTACCTGCTTTGACTGCAGACAGTCCAATACCATTCTCTCAGAAAAGCCCCAGAAATCCATGGGCAATGATTAGCATCTCAATTCCCCCTTCCTGAGCAGGTAATGATATGTCTAAAGTTAGGCATGGGGCTTCCTATATATTTACACCCTTCAAAACTATTGTAAGTTAAGTTCAGCAAATGACTGCTCTGAACTAAAATGTACAATAATTAATATTTATTGCATATTTAGGTATATCCATATAGGAGATAAAGAAGTTGAATATCATCCCAACTTCAGAATGATACTTCAGACCAAATATTTTAATCCCCATTTCAAACCAGAAATGCAAGCTCAATGTACTTTAATTAATTTCCTTGTAACAAGAGATGGTCTGGAAGATCAACTACTGGCTGCTGTGGTTGCTAAAGAACGTCCTGATTTAGAAGAGCTGAAGGTATATTTTAATAGACATAAGATATTTTAAAAAGTTTGCAGCATCATGCACAATTTAAGTAAATATAACACATATTCTAAGACAATGGTATATTTCTGATGACATTACTCAATTAATTGAAGGATATTTTATTTGATGCTGTTTATATAGAATAGATATTACTAAGTTATTTATGGTAATACAATAATCATTTTTTATTGTTATAGGCATTGTGAAATTGTTAGCAATATCTTTGCATTCAAATGTGACTTTGTTCTTATTTCTCTCAAATTGTAAAACAATGGATTTGACTAACATGGCCGGATTTTGTTGAAAAGATAATGGTGTATAATTGACATGGTGTTAGTGCTCAAATCATCTTGTAATTTGTAGTTAGGATCAGAACAGTTTCTTTATTTATTCATGGGATGTAGACATTGCTGACTCGGCCAGTATTTCTTGGCTATCCCTAGTTGCCCCAGAGGGCAGTTAAGAGCCAACCACATTGCAGTTGGTCTGGTTTCACATGTAAGCCAGACCAGGAGGGATCATAGAATCTCTAAAGTGTAGAAGCAGGCCATCTGGACCATTGAATCCACCAACCCTCTGGAGAGCAGTCCATCCAGACCCAACTCTTTCCCTATAACCCTGCATTTCCAATAGCTAACCCACCTAGCCTGCACATTCCTGAACACCATGGGCAATTTAGCATGGCCAGTCCACCTAACCTGCACATCATTAGATTATGGAAAGAAACTCGAACACCTGGAGAAAATCCATACAGACACAGGGTGAATGTGCAAACTTCACACAGATAGTCACCGGAGGATGGAATCAATCCCAGGCCTCGGGTGCTGTGAAGCAGCAGTGCTAACCACTGAGCTACTGCGCCACCCTCAGGATGGTAAGGTTATTCCTGAAAAGACATTAATGAACCAGATTTTTTTTCTGACAATTAACAATGGTTTCATGGTTATCATTAGACTCTTAATTCCAGATTTTTATTGAATTCAATTTTAATCATGTGCCTTGGTGGAATTTGAACCCAGATCGTGATTGGTTTATACTACCTTATAACAATGGCATCTTGAAATTCAGTTACCTGAAGTTTTGATAGAGTTCCTGCAGTTGCACACTGATTGCTCTGCAATTAGGCCACTGAAAGTTAAATCTAGCAACTTACAGGTAAAGAATCATTTTAACAACATGACAATAATTAATATCTGCCTTAGCTTTTTTTTAAATAACTGCTGTTGAGGGGAACTTTGGTGCAGAGGTAGTATCCCTTCCTCTCAATTTCAAGTTTCACCTACTCTAGAGGTGTGTCATAACTTGTCTACATAAGATAAACCTAAACTTCTCTTCTTGGTCACGTCTGGACCAGAAAGTCTGGTTCTGTCATATCTGCCCCTCATGTGTGTCATAACACGTCCGAACAGGCTAATTTTAAAACCAAAACTAGAATTTCTTGTCCATTAAGTAAATCACTATAAGTAATGCTCCCTTTCAAATTTAGTTGTCGTGTCCAGCTGATTCTTTAATTGGGAGCGCCATTAAATTTTTTCTGCAGTACATGATTTGATGGCAAAACCACCCACTCAAATCAACTCTTTCAGTCTTTCCTCTGTTTATTTCTTAATCATTTAATCCTGTGCTAATGTGATATACTGCACCATTGTTCACCAAGGTTCCTGCCCTATTTAGTTTGGCTTTGCTGTCTATTATTAGTTTGCACATACAACAACTTTGATGGCAAAAAAAATTAAGATTTAAAAGGGAGCTGAGAGGTCCTTCACGCAGAGGGCGCTATGTATATGGAATGAACTGCCAGAGGAAGAGGTGGAGGCTGGTATGATTGCAACATTTAAAAGGCACCTGGATTGGTACATGAAAAGAAAGGGTTTTGAGAAATAAGGGCCAAATGCTGGCAAATGGGACTAGGTCAGATTGGCTTATCTGGTCGGCAGAGACAAGTTGGACCGAAGAATTTGTTTCTGTGCTGTACAACTCTATGATTCTTTGACTCTATAAAGCTGCCTGGTGTAGGTAAAGTTCCTGCAGAGAAGCACCTTAAACAGAACTTATCCTTTGGCAATTATTCACAACAAAGGTGTTATTAATGATTTACTGCAACAATTTAGAAATGATAACCTTGATTCAAAAAGGAAAACATGGGACCAATTTTTTGCCAGTGTTCTCTCAACATGGAAACTACACCAATAAAAATATTTGTTGGACAATTTTAAGCTTGCTACCCACAATTTTCTATTTTTTACCTGATTTCACAAAATTAGGCTTTATTTGATTAATTCAAAAGTTCTAATGAAAGACAAATTTTCGAGATTACACCCATTGTTTGCAATATATCCTCTTACCAGATTCTCTACCTATACAATCAGTTTCATACAGAAAGTTTTGTTAACAACTAACAATAAATATTCATTTTACTTTAGGCAAGACTTACAACACAACAGAATGAGTTCAAGATTGTTCTTAAACAATTAGAAGACTCTCTTTTAGCTCGACTCTCAGAAGCTTCTGGAAATTTCCTTGGTGATACAGCTCTGGTGGAGAACTTGGAGACAACCAAACAAACTGCGACTGAAATAGAACAGAAGGTCAGCTACTTAATGTTAAATTTGATGCACTCATTATTTTTATTCTTTGAAAATGAGACCCACAGTTATAAGAATTCCTCAAACCGTTGGAGTAGTATTTTATATATTTGTATTTTACTGACAGAGATAGAAAATAACATTTGAGAGGAAACTGCTTTTGCTGCTGTTTCAGTAAGGAAACAATTTCAAAACATTGGAATAAAATAGAAAGTGCTGGCAGATCTCAGCAGGTCTGGGAATAGTCATAGAAAGTGAAGCAGAGTTAACATTTGGAATCCAAATGGGCGGCACGGTGGCACAGTGGTTAGCACTGCTGCCTCATAGCGCCAGAGACCTGGGTTCAATTCCTGCCTCAGGCGACTGACTGTGTGGAGTTTGCACATTCTCACCGTGTCTGCGTGGGTTTCCTCTGGGTGCTCCGGTTTCCTCCTACAGTCCAAAGATGTACAGGTCAGGTGAATTGGCCATGCTAAATTGCCCGTAGTGTTAGGTAAGGGGTAGATGTAGGGGTATGGGTGGGTTCCGCTTCGGTGGGGCAGTGTGGACTTGTTGGGCCGAAGGGCCTGTTTCCACACTGTAAGTAATCTAATCTAATAACTCTTATTTGGAATTACAATATTTGTTGCAAAGTGAGCTATAAAGAATAAATCTTCAAAACCTGAATAAAAGTACCATAGTTATTAGAGAACTGGAAAAAAAAAAGTTGTGATAGCAACATGGAGAGAGGAACAGATTTCATGTTTCAAGTCCAATGACTCTTTTCTGGAACCTGAAAAGGAGTCACTGGAGTCAAAATGCCAACATTAGTTTCACTTGCACTATCTGTTTTTATTGATAACCTATCCTCATGCCAGATCAACCTATAACAAAATAGAATATATTTTCAAACTCATCATGTTACATGCTTTAACTAAATAACTTTATCTAAGTATTTTAATTATTTCTGTACAATGTCATTGTGAATTAAATTTAGGCTCCACGTGTTTCCCTTATGTAACAATTCTTTAGCTTGAATGAATCCGTTGACATATAAATTTTTATTTTTCGTACAGGTGGCTGAAGCAAAGGTAACAGAGGTTAAAATAAATGAGGCAAGAGAAAACTACAGACCTGCTGCCCAGAGAGCATCTTTACTCTACTTTGTTATTGATGACCTGAATAAGATCAATCCTATTTACCAGTTTTCTCTCAAGGTAAATGTTTGGTAGACCCAATCACATTTGTTAGAGGCATGAGCCATTTTTGAACACAAAATTGACAAGCTTACAGTTTACTTGCACTCGTTATTGGCAAGTTCATTGAGGGTAATGGGTAGAACAAGAAACCATTACTCTCATTTAAAGATAGTTTACACCTCTTCCAAATGAATACACCTTTGAGTGCACTCAACAGATTAGGCAAAATGGCAGGCTAAAGTAATCAGCACAAACTCACAATGTTTCATCCTCACTAACGCTCAATGCTGGAGCCCCCCAGGGATGTGTACTCAACCCCCTACTGTACTCACTGTGTACCTATGACTACGTCACCAAATACCAGACAAATGCCATTTACGAGTTCGCTGATGACATCACCATAGTCGGTCAAATCTCAGATGGTGATGAAACTGACTAGACAGGAGGTGGAAGACCTGGAAAAATGGTGCACTGAAAACAATCTAGCTCTCAATGCCGGCAAAACCAAGGAATTCATTATTGAATTTTGGCGGGATGTTACTCATGCCCCCTACACATTAACAGCACACAGATGGAACAAATGGAGAGTGTCAAGGTCCTGGGAGTAGTCATCCACACCAAGCTTTCTTGAACTCTTCATGTGGATGCACTGGTTACAAAGGCCAAACAATGTCTCTTCTTCCTCAGGTAGCTGAGAAAATTTGGCATGACGGCTAATATCCTTGCCAACTTTTATAGGTGCACCATCGAGAGCATTCTGTCTGGATGTATCACTACCTGGTATGGCAACTGTACCATTCAAGATCGGAGATGGTTACAGGTGGTGAACTCAGCCCGGACAATCACAAAGGCCAACCTCCCATCTATCGAATCCACCTATCAGGCCCACTGTCAAGGAAAGGCTGCCAGCATTCTCAAAGATCCATCCCACCCTGGCAATGTTTTCTATAACCTCTACCACTAGGGAGAAGGTATAGAAGCCTGAACACACGCACCAGCTGGTTTCGAAACAGTTTCTACCCTACTGTTGTTAGAATACTGAATGGACTCACAAACACTTCGCTTGTACATGGGTTTATGTTTTTACCGCTGATTATTTACTTATCTATGCTACTTAACTATGTGATCTGCCTGTATTGCTCGCAAAACAAAGTTTTTCACTGTGCCTCGGTACATGTGGTAATAAATTCAATTCAATTCAATTTTCCAACACTGCTTTAGAAGTATTGGTGGAGAAAGTCAACCAAGGAAGTGCTGTCCACTTTACTCCCAGCAGTAAATGAGTTTCCTGGCCAGCTTTATATAGTCAGTAGATAGGTGATAAAACTGGTCAATGTAAGAGGCATTGTATCCAGGAGCAGGTCACAGTGAAGAAATAATTTGAAAGATTTCAAGCAGCATCTGTAAAGGAAGGAATAGAGAAAATGTTTTGAGTCCAGTGATCCTTTGTCAGAATCCTTTCTCATGTAAAAATCCATCTTGTGTAAAGGTCAGTGCCTTTTTTTAGTGTTTTGATTATTAATTTTCCAGTAATTACTTTGGTTCATTAAATAAAGGGACAGATGGGACTAACATCGACTAAATGATCTATTGTGATGTCTTCCAGAAAGAAAATCAAGAGCATAGCTCAATCTAAATCAGAGAAAAAGTGACGTAAATGACCAGAGGTCAAATGGTTAAATTATCAACTTTTCTCTGATGGTCTAACATAGGGTAATTGGACTCAAAATGTTAACACGACTTCTCTTTCTGCAGATGTTGCCAGACATGCTGGGTTTCTCCAGTACTTTCTGTTTGTGATATAAATACAGTTCTACATTTTAACTTCCACACACCTCCTGCACCACCCAGAGTTACCTATACTTTATAAGAACACTGAATTTTCATAGAACATTACAGCGCAGTACAGGCCCTTTGGCCCTCAATGATGCGCCGCCCTGTCATATTAATCTGAAGCCCATCCCACCCACACTATTCCAAGTACGTCCATATGCCTGTCCAATGACGACTTAAATGCACTTAAACTTGGCGAATCTACTACCATTGCAGGCAAAGCATTCCATACCCTTACTACTTTCTGAGTAAAGAAACTACCTCTGACATCTGTCTTATACCTACCTCACCTCACTTTAAAGTTGTGTCCCCTCGTGTTTGCCGTCCCCATACTTGGAAAAAGACTCTCCCTGTCCACTCTATCTAACCCTCTGATTATCTTTTATGTCTCTATTAAGTCACCTCTCAACCTTCTTCTATCTAACGAGAACAGCATCAAGGCCCTCAGCCTTTCCTCATAAGACATTCCTTCCATACCAGGCAATATCTAGTAAATCTCCTCTGCACCCTTTCCAAATCTTCCACATCCTTCTTATAATACGGTGACCAGAACTGTACACAATAATCCAAGTGTGGCCGTACCGGAGCTTTGTACAGCTATAGCCTAACCTCCTGGTTCCAGAACTCAATCCCTCTATTGATAAAGGCCAAAACACTGTATGCCTTCTTAACAACCCTGTCAATCTGAATATAGAAAGGGCCTTAGACTTTGCTGTTTTTCGTGGGTTCAATTGCTTGTTGTGGCTCTCATATAGATAGCATTCTCACCCTTTAATTCTGCCATAAGAGATCGGGAGATAATCTGGACAGTATCATCTTCCACTGTTGATTTACAGTGGACATGATAAAAATGTAGTTTCATTGAAAAGAAACCATTCTCTGAGAAAAGTGGAATTATCAAGTTTGACATTGATCTTTAGATGTGCCTGGTGGCTTTAAAGAAAACATTCTCATGTCCTGATGGTTGGATATCTCAGATGTTTTATTCCCACCACACGTCCCTACTTCTGTGGATTTGTCTTTGTGCATCAACCTTGAGCTGTTGGAAAATTGCCCTTTGATTTGCTACTTGTTTTCACGGTGGTGTTCTTATGTATCTGCTGCCTTGCACTTCTAAATAGTAATGTATTGGGTTTTGAATGTGTTGTCTGAGGACCCTTGGTGAATTTTTGCAGTGCACCTTGTGGATGGTACACACTGCTACTAGATATTTATTCTTGTAGATGGTGGACAGGCTTTGGGACCATTAGGAGATTAATTTGTTACTGCAGGATTTCTACCCTCTAACTCGGTCTTAGAGCCAAAGTAATTGCATGGCTAGTCCAGTTCAGTTTTCATTTAATTCCCAGAATGTTGTTAGTGGGACATTCAGTGAAGGTAAAGTTATTGAATGTCAAAAGATGATGGTTAGACTCCTCTTGCTGCAGATGGTCTTGCATTTGTCTGGCATTTGTGCAACACAAATGTTACTTGCCACTTCTTAGACCAAGCAGGATATTGTCTAAGTCTTGCTACTTTGGACATAAATTGCTTCAGTATCTAAAAATTGAACATTGTGAAACTATCAGTGAAGAATATAGCTAGGGCTTTTTGATGGCATACTCAGTCAAATGGGGATTTAATGTCAAGGGCAGCCCGTCTCACCACTCCTCTGGAAGTCAGCTCTCTGGTCCATGCTTCAACCAAGGCTATAATGAGGACTGGAACAGAGTGGGCCTGCCAGAAATCAAACTAAGTGTCAATGACCAGGATGTTGCTAGTCAAATTCTGTTTAATAAATCAAATTTTTTATTGGGGTCACTTGTGGGCCAGACTGGATAAGGACAACATATTTCTTTCCTTGAGGGATGTTGGTGAACCAAATGGGTTTTATAGCCATCAGTAGAGATTCATGGTAACCCTTAGACTAGCTTTTTAATTCCAGATCTTTATTAAATTCAAATTTCACCATCTACCATGTCACCAGATTATGACTAGGTGATTACCTCGACTTAAGAACTCTCCCATCATGCAACTGGTGGTAGAGAGTAGACTGATGGGGCAATAATAGGCTGGTATTTCTCCAGCTCATTATATACAGGACACACCTGGGCAATTTTAACATTGCTGAGTAGATGTCAGGCCAGACTGGAACAGCTTGGCTAGGGGCATGGAAAGTTCTGAAGCTTAAATCTTCTGTACAATGTCCAGAATATTGTCAGGTTCCATAGCCTTTGCAGTATCCACAGCCTTCAGCCATTTTTTTGATATCACATGGAGTAAATTCAAATTGATTGAAATTTGGCATCTATGATGGTGAGGACATTTTCTGTTGAATAAGTCTGAGTGATAACATTACTTGGTGGTGATTTGTTTTTTTCTTTTGCTGTTCTAGGTCTTGCAATATTTTGGTGCTAGGTGAATGTTCATCATTGATTGAACGATTCAATTAGCTGGCATCATCCTCAGCATGGATTGAGTGTCACAGACATCACTTCAGTTTTGGAGCTAGGCAATAATGATTTGATCTAGGAATCCTTCATGTGGTTTTGTGTTTGACCTTTGAGTGAAAGGGGCTATAATATAACTGTGCAGCGAAATCGACGTTTCAGGCAAAAGCCCTTCCTCCTGAGGAAGGGCTTTTGCCCAAAATGTCGATTTCACTGCTCGTTGGATGCTGCCTGAACTGCTGTGCTCTTCCAGCACCACTAATCCAGTATTTGGTTTTCAGCATCTGCAGTCATTGTTTTTACCTCTATAATATAACTGTGCTAAGCATACTTTGTCAGCAGGACTTTTTCCACTCCTTTTTCAAAATAGTTCAACTTCGGATATCAGTTTTATGATTAACCTTCAAAAAGATGATCACGGTGAGAATGGAACTTGTCCATGATATCCTCAAAGTCAAAGGTTGGGGAATTAGCACTGACGATATTGACATATTAGTCATAGCTAATCTTTAGATAACATATCATGAATTTTTGATCAATCCAAATGGAAATTTCCAGTAGTGAATCCAAGATCAAACCCCACATGGCAAAATCTAACTCCTTAGACATGAGTGTTGCCATCAATCTTTTCTTTGCAAGAGAAGATATATACTTGTGCTTGTTCCTTCAACTCCCCACTTCAGGAAAGTGGGACTCACTGAATTCAGATTTTTTTCAGATGGTCACTTTGGAGACTAACCAGAAGAATTCTAACATTCAAAGTTGCTAAATTTAAAATATTATTCTTTCACTACTAATATGGTCATACTGCAGGGTGTTGTTCTCTGGGTAAAAGAAAGTGAATAGCCTTTAAGAACACCTTTTCTAGCCTCCTCACCATTTAGAGTGAATAGAGGTTATCCTGAAGACGACTGCACAATCGCCGATGCTTCGGCCCAAAGACACCTCTGTCCCATTACAGTTAGTCATCACTTTCATCTGTTGCCTGTGATTCTTGACCAGGCAATTTCACAGCAATGTCCCTGTCATCAATGTCTGTCACCATAGGACTTGGCAAATAGACCATGGTAGAAGCTTCACATTACTTTGTTTCACATGGAGACCTTGAGGTGCCATCATTGTCCACATAATCTTAAACTTGTTACATGTTTAAGATTGGAAAAAAATGAATAGCTAATTTTAGACCATCTTTTCTGGGCTTCTCTCCATTTGGGATGAGCAGACAGTCATTAATTGGTGGTCATATTTCAGAAATGTGTCAAACCACAATGACAGGTGCTACATTGCCAATGCAACCTTCTTTTTCCAGACACAGTCTGCATCTGAGCATAGTTAACCTAAACCCATAGAATATCTTGAGATCATGGTAGTTGCACAACGAGCTGATAATTCAGGTGCATTGCTCATGAGGCAGCAGGAATCTAGAATCAGACAGTGTAGAAGAGGCCCTTCAGTCCTTCGGGTCTGTAGCACCAAAATTTCTACACACAGTTCTAAGCATGAGCAGTTAAGGTAGCATGTCTCCAGTGGCTGGTGAAGTGCACAATCATCTTTTCCTTGTTCTGATTTTGAGAACTTGCAAGTTTACATGTTGCCTGACACCTTCCCTCCACCCACCCCACCAGTTCTTGTCACCATGGGTGGACTACTAGGAGAAAGGAGCTCCTCACAACATTGCTCAAGAGATTTTGAGAGCAAACAAGTCTCTCTACCATGCCAAAGTAGCAATCTACAGAGACTGCTCATAGTACCACTACTGGCTACAAGTTGATTGAGTATTCTGAGCCTTATGCTCATTTACAGGCGACATGCAATTCAATGTGATCTTTTAATACAGTTATGCCAAAGCAGCTAATAGTTGATATGTAAACTTTAACAGAAAAATAATGCAATTATTGTTTTATTATTTAGGCCTTTCATGTCACATTTGAGAAAGCCATTCAACGCTCAGTACCAGCAGATGATGTCAAGGAGCGTGTCCTCAATCTCACAGATGAAATCACCTATTCTGTTTTTGTGTATATAACCAGAGGTCTATTTGAAAGAGACAAACTCATCTTCACAGCTCAAGTTGCTTTTCAGGTATATCAGTGCTTTATTTTTGGTAAAGGGAGCTAGCATGTATCATACTTTTAAAAAGTGTCTGTACTTCTCAGCATTGTGCTAAGAATTTGATTTTTCATCTTGATTTGTTACCATCTGCAGAGGACAGTATTATTTCAGACTATCAATAATGGAACTAACTCCAAAGATAAAGTATGGTAGATTCCTTTCAGTGTACCTCCAAATTCCAGGGTAACTCCTCCCACTGGTTGAGCTCTGTGTCTGAAAAGTAAACAAGTCTGAACTCTTCCATCTGAAATTGGGCTTTCAGCTTTCAGGATTGGGACTTTCAAACTGCTCCCAAAGCTACATGCCCAAGAGCATAATTAACAAAAAATCAGGCAGGAGGCCACATCACCTCATTAAAATGACAATAATAATCCTGCATCTGTAGCCACAAAGCAGAAAAATTATTTCATACTTTGTTTTACAGCTTATGTCATATGAACATGCAATACTTTTTTTCCAACTTACACTTTCATTTGTTTTATTGTTGATTAACATTTTTATTGTCTGCAGATATAATAAGGATCTTCTAGTTGCTAAATATTATAGCTTTGTTAGTTGATCTACTTTGTCATTTCTTAACTTTGCTGGAATTTTTTTTAAGATGTTCATGGATTTCAAGGTTGCAATATGTTCCACTATACTATTAACAAATGAAGCTTTTAAACAAAAACTACACGACAATGCAATAAATTTATACAGCAAAGTAATGGAAAGCACAAATCAATTGGAGGGAGCTAAATGTTTTACAAGATGAAGAGAAGAATGATACAGAAGTTAAATCAGAAAATAGCATTTGTAGGAAGAAATTGCATGGACCATGGAAAATTCACGTTCATGTTCAGGATGTGTCATTGGAATCCTTTTGAAGAAAATAATAACATGTTTGACAAGAGAAATGGAGTAATAAATGGTTCATTTTGTTCAAAGCAAAAACAGTTTTGACAAGAAATACAAGAAGATGAAATTAAGTTAATTTTTGTTTTTGATTTAATAATGATATTATTAGTTGATTGATTAAGAAATACAAAATATCAAGGAATTAGCATGTTCATAATTTTGCATATTTTGCCAAAGTCATCATATATATCTGTTTCAGGAGGAATATGTAGTTTCTTCAAACATTTTGCATAGCAAAGATAAGTGAGTCAAGCAGAATTTAAAACATGATTAAGGTTACGTCAAGGGTACTTTTTAATTTAGCACAGATGAATGCAGGGACAGTTAGGAATTAGCAGACCAGAAAACACATGTAGATAGAATTTCAGTATCTCCTTCCAGGTACTGCGTGCACTGAGCTCAAATATTCTGAATATACTGAGTATTTCGAGGTCAGTATATTTACACAACTGGCTGTTAATACTCATGAACTGTCCAATACTCATGAACAACTGAACTGGATTTCTAGGCACTAGATGCCAATAAGCAGATTACAGCAGATGGAATACAGAGTTTTCAGGCTGACACCTAAATATGCTGTGAAGCGTGGAGTTTAGAGAATGGATACTGCATAATTGGAGAACTGCAAATGTATTTTATCAGAAATATGGAATGTTTGTTTAATTTTATTAAAGGTCAGAGAACCAAACATTCTCTGTGTACCGGCTGGCTTGCTGTATTCATCTGAATTCTATTTCTGCCGTAAGAGCCAGGTAGAGTCAGCTGTGCACTTGGAATGCTTTCTAGGCCTTAGGCATACGGCTGGGATAGTGAACACTTTTGCCTCTCAGGATTGAAGTGTCATGTTGCCAACTTCTTTGAATAATAGTGATGGGACTATCAAAGAAATCAAAACAAAAAAATACCAGTAATTGTAACATTAAAAAGACATGGAAAGCTTTGGGCTCTAATATCCTTTATTGAACAGGTACTTTGTAAAGTTATTGCCATATGGCTCAAAGATAAATTCAATACTGACCAATAAACAGAAGTATATTTTTGCCATTTAGAAATTACCATTACTAATATTCTGCCTCATAGGTATTTTTAATGAAAAAGGAAATAAATCCGAATCATCTCGACTTTTTGCTGCGGTTCCCATTTAAAGCTGGTGTTACAAGCCCTGTTGACTTTCTTTCACACCAAGGATGGGGTGGAATTTTGGTATGTAGTAACATACAAAGTGGCATTGTTTTCTGACATTAGTGAGCAAGATGATGAATGTAATATTTTATGAGTGCAAACCGAAAGGCTTTTATAAGCAGAGCAAAATATGCTGTTTTGTATACTAAAGCAAATCGGTAATAAGAAAACCATGGAATTAACTAAGATGGTGTCTTGAAGGTATTTTATAGAGAATTGACTGCAATCTGGATTGGAAGTGTATAAAAACAAGTGGCTTATTTTCCCTGGTTCTTATGGAAATCAAACAGGAGAGTGTACTTGAAGGGGTAAACTATGTCACCACCTCTATTTAAAGCCAAAAGGTAGCAATGGAGTTGTAGTGTATGTAAGAGATTGGCCCAAATTGGACCTTATTAAAATAATCTGAGTATTCCCTGAAGAATCATGGGTGTTCAGCATGTACTACATCCACTGAATAAGTACTGCCTAATTATTTTGCTTCAGGGATATCATGCCTGGTATTCATCTGGTAACACAAATTATTCTTCCAGTGACTTCATTAAACTTCGTCTGCCTTGTGGATCTCCTTGGGTTTACAGAGTTGTGACTCAAAACCAGAGCTGTCACTTTCTATTTTGTTCAGTCTCCTGTTAATTTGTGCTCTCAGATCTTGATTTAGATAAAACCAACTCTTGAGGAATTAAATATTCTTGGTTCCAAATTTCCATACTGTCTTAGGAAATAGGAGCAGTAGCCATTCAGCCATTTGATCCTGTTTTGCTATTCATTAAGATCAAAACAGATCTTCTATCTACTTCACTTCCATCTTCGCCATCATTTTCCTCCACTTTCACAATATCCCTATATCTCATGTTTCCATTAGAATCAAGAATACAGCAATTGCAGGCTTGAAAATACCCAATAATTGATTATCTATAACATTCTAGATAAAGAATTTGCAAGGTTGACAACCTTGCTAATGAAGAAATTTCTCCTCATCTCAGTCCAGCCCTTTATTCTAAGACAGTGGTCCCTAGTTCCTGATTCCTTAGGCAGGGTAAATATCCTCCTAGCACTTGCCCAGGATAGTTCAACCTTTCAACGTGGGAGTCTTCATTTAAATATTTTTCCTGCTTGGACTTGTGTGCAAGTTTCTGAAAAGGAAGATTCAGCACAGCAGTAAACATGAATTTGAAAGAAAACAAAATCCAATGCAAAAAAAATCAATAATTTACATGAGTAATTAATATAAATGGTCAATGAAAAGTTCCAAGCATCAGAGCCAATTCATAAAATTTGTTTTGCTTTCCCAGTCAAGAAACCCAGCTAGAATGAAACAGCACAGATGCCCAGTCCTGATCCCCAACAGTGAGGGAGGGGACCAGCACCAAGCTAAGGAGTTGGATTTAATTAATGCAAACTTGCAAACACCTGTGTTTGCATGCATTGTAACTTGGCCTTGGTAGAATTCATGTGAAAGTAGAATTTGAAGTGCATTGCCCTTCAGTATAGGTTTTTGTCCTCTTCCAGCCAGCTGTGTGGATATTTGAGGAGAAATGAAAGGTTTTTGTGTTCACCTGTCTCAGATTTCACACACTCTCTCCCACGTGCTCACATACTTTCTTCCTCACTCGTACACAAATTTTCCCTCTCCCTCACTCTCACCTTCTACTATCCTCCCCCATACATTCCCCACCCCCACTATTTCCTTCTGTCCCATCATCATACTCCCTTAACACCTTCTCTCCCTCATCCCTCACACTCTCTCACACCACTCTCCCTACCATCCTCTGTCCCTCATTTCCACTTTCACTGTCTGCTGACATACACTCTCACATGCTTACCCAGGGTCCCCTGTCACAAGCACTTTGCTCCGCCTTTCTTGACAACCTCTTCCAGGCTACCTGGGGCTAGTCTTCACTATACTTAACAGGCTAGTATGGTTCCTTATTTTCTCTTTCCCACCCTATACTATTGCAAACTCACTGACACCATCGGTCCCAATATGCAGACCTCAAGCTTCATGAAGCTATTTGGTCAGACAGCACACTGCCCTTCCTATCAGAGGTTGTTTTTCTTCCACATTCATGGGAGACAGAATGAGAACCTGCCTTAAATTGGAAGAGAATCTCCTTGCACAATCTTCCATTCGTACTTTCTATATTTTGAACAAAGGTTTGAAAGGTCACATGGGAAACCCTGATGGCCCATATTGTGGCTCCCAGCTCCCTAGTGGACAAGCCTGATCTACACTGTCATGCTCCTTATGAATTTCATGTTTCAATTAAATCACCTCTCACTCTTCTAAATTCTAAGTTTTATCAGCCCAGCCAACCCCTACATTCCTTATAAGGCAATTCTCCTATCTCATGAATTAGTCTACTTAATCTTTGTTCAACTGTCACTAAGGAAAGATGATCTTTCCTTGGTTGTGAAACCAAATGTGTACATGGTATTCAGTATTTTCAGTGAAATTGTCCAAGTACAAATACTACTAAAGCCAGACCTTGTTTTTCAGATGTAGATTCCACAGTAATTAAGGTCATGGGTTAAAACAAGTCCAATGTATTTGTCTATATAAGAAATTCTATCAAAAACAAGCTCAAGCAGCTGAATGGCCTACTCCTGTTACAATATAGTTGTTCACTCAATGTAATAGTACCAAATTTGGAAAATAACAAAAGGTGCTCCACCTTGAGTATAATTTTCAGCTGTTTTGTTCAGGGGTTCAACTAAGCTTTGAACTACCCTTTATGTAAGGCTTGAAATTATAGCTGAGATATGATCTACATGAGCAATAAAGCAAGGTCAAGGGACTGATTGTCCTCCTGTTTCGCTGTTTTGAACTGACAGCAACAGAAAAATACCAAAATCAAATGGAAAAAAAATCCAGAAGGAAATATTAATAAAATGACCAAGCCTTTATCTAACTGAAGAAGTGAATCCTTTGTCTCCTACTTTGTACAACAATAGATTAATTTCACAGATGTAGATTTATTTTGCAACAGGGCTTTCTGTTTGTCAGGAAGTAAGTGAACTATAAAACTCTTAAACTAATAGCAAAAAGGCATATACAGTATTTTTCAGTTAAGTAGATAAGAAGAAATGATTTCTTATATCCAAAACCATTCTTTCCTGTGAAGGATTTGTTGGTCTATCATTTGATCAACACACATTTAGCTATTATATTAATGTCACACATTCCACATATTGATAAATTATCAAGAAATCACATTCTTTCATACAGATGATCTAACTTTTCCGAAGGCCTTTGTATGACTAACATTGATTTCCAAAGGAATGGCATTAGATGTACTTGATTTCCTTTATATCAAATATCCTGACTAGTGTAAACTTCAGCATCAGCATTATGGGGCTACCAAATGCTCTTGATGCACTTAATCGCCATTTACCTCCACAGTTAGCTTGTTTGAATGAAAACAAAGTGCAAATGAAGTTAAGTCCCAATGAAGTTGTCTTTACAAGTTAGAATATTCTTTTCTGACTCCAAAGAATCAAAAAGAGTATTCAGCAGATTGCCATAACCCCACCATGACCATAGTCACATGGGTTTAATGCTTGTTATAAACTCACAGCAGGCGCCTGATAGTATTTAGGATTAGTGGTGCTGGAAGAGCACAGCAGTTCAGGCAGCATCCAAGGAGCTTCGAAATCGGTGTTTCGGGCAAATGCCCTTCATCAGGAATAAAGGCAGTGAGCCTGAAGCGTGGAGAGATAAGCTAGAGGAGGGTGGGGGTGGGGAGAAAGTAGCATAGAGTACAATGGGTGAGTGGGGGAGGGGATGAAGGTGATAGGTCAAGGAGGAGAGGGTGGAGTGGATGGCTGGAAAAGGAGATAGGCAGGTAGAAGTCAAGGGGACAGTGCTGAGCTGGAAGTTTAGAACTAGGGTGAGGTGGGGGAAGGGGAAATGAGGAAACTGTTGAAGTCCACATTGATGCCCTGGGGTTGAAGTATTCCGAGGCGGAAGATGAGGCATTCTTCTTCCAGGCGTCTGGTGGTGAGGGAGCGGTGGTGAAGGAGGCCCAGGACCTCCATGTCCTCGGCAGAGTGGGAGGGGGAGTTGAATTGTTGGGCCACGGGGCGGTGAGGTTGAATGGTGCAGGTGTCCCGGAGATGTTCCCTAAAGCGCTCACTCACCCATTGTACTCTATGCTACTTTCTCCCCACCCCCACCCTCCTCTAGCTTATGTCTCCACGCTTCAGGCTCACTGCCTTTATTCCTGATGAAGGGCTTTTGCCCAAAATGTCGATTTCGAAGCTCCTTGGATACTGCCTGAACTGCTGTGCTCTTCCAGCACCACTAATCCAGAATCTGGTTTCCAGCATCTGCGGTCATTGTTTTTACCTCCTGATAGTATTCACACATGCAAAAGCCCACTTGTTACTCCGGGAAAATATATAAGATCTGCAATATTATTGCTACTGTTACATGAGAAAAGGCATTGAGTCATTTAAAAGGCAGATGGATCTTAAAGAAGTGGTTGACTCAAACTTAAAGACCTCAATGGATGTGAATGTCGATGATTTGGGTCAAATTGGAGGGAGAGAAGGCACAATAAAGCCCATTCCATGCATCCATGCAGTTTGGGATCTTCTTTCTTTTATTCACTGGGCTTTACCTAGCAGTCCCAAGCTTGGAATATATTCTCTGAGATAGTGAACTTGAACTCAAACTCAAATTAAACCCATTGATGATGTATACAATTTCTGTCACCGTAAGGCTCTTCTTGCCCCTCAATTAATTGAAGCCCTTAAAAAGTACTTCTAAGGACCTCAGCCTTATCCCAACTGACACAACCCTGCTGCTATGTTACATGCCCTACCAGTCAATCTATACCAATAGTTTGTCAGCTGGTGGAGGCGGGGGACTGCATGAATCCCTCAATCAAAGCCACTCTGTGCAGGCAATGATGGAGCCAACCCCTTGTCTTTGCTTCCTCTGTCCCCATTCCTCCTGTGACCCCAAATCCAAGAATTCTCCTCCACTCACACACCAATTTAGAACTAGGAGGCATAGTATTAAGGTGAGAGCAGAAAGATCTAAAAAAGGATATAGGGGCAATGGTTTTAGACAGAGGGTGGTTTGTGTGTGGAATGAACTGCCAGAGAAAATGGTGGATGCAGGTACAGTTACAATGTTTAAAGGACATTTAGATAAGTTCAAGAATGGGAAAGGTTTGGAGGGATGTGGGCCAAGTGCAGGCAGGTGGGACTAGTTTAGTTTAGAAACATGGTCAGCATGGACTGATTTGACCCAAGGGTCTGTTTCCATCCTCTATGAATCTGTGACGTGCCATAGTCCTGGGACATCCATGATACTGACACTCCAGAAGTACTCTTTTGAAGGTAGCTGAAGCCTCCTCCATGATATTACTTGGTTCAAAAGCTGCTGGCCAGTCAGAAGCTGATGATTGCACAATGCTCACTATCATTCATAATTTCTCAGTGGTGCAATTTGAAGTTGACTATGTCTATATGCAACAGTACCTGGATAACATTCTGAGATTTGCCTGATAAGTGGTCAGCAACATATGTTTGGCCTGCATCTCACACTCAGCAGGACTTCTGTGTCTGGGGTCTTGGTTTCAGGTGAAGGCTGCCAGTGACCTCTCGAATGTCTGATTTGATGTATGCTTAAGTGGGAAAAGACAGTGCAGGTCTTTTGTCAGATCTTCAGTCAGCTGCTGAGATCCCCTAGGCCTCAATAAGATTCCATATAAGGAGTTCTGGTAACTGGTACAGATGGGAAGAAAACAGTCTAGAAACCTAACTATGCCTCTCTGATAGCATTTGTGTATGGTATAAAGACAAGGAAAAAGTCTTGGGAGTTCCAGTGGGGAGTAAGATCACAATTGAGGAAGTGAGACGGTGACAAGCTCTGAGGTTGTCACCCTTCACTTGAAAATCTCTTTCTACCTTATGTACTGAGCAGGTAAACAAAAGATTTCCCAGACTATTTTTCTCTGAAATGCAAATACAAGAACATTAAGCAAACCATTAGTGGGTCAGTTACTGATTCTAAAATATATTCTAACACTATATTTGTTGGAAATCTCATCATATGGATTTTACTTGAAAGGTCTTGGCAGAAATGGAACAGTTTAAGAATCTGGACAGTGACATAGAAGGTTCAGCCAATCGTTGGAAAAAAATTGTGGAGTCAGAAGCTCCAGAGAAGGAGAAATTGCCACAAGAATGGAAAAATAAAGGGCCAATGGAGAAGCTATGCATGATGCGATGTATGAGACCGGACAGAATGACATATGCTGTTAGGTGCTGTATCATAGCCTGATGATGTATCATTGTAAAATATACATTAGTTTGAATATATGTACTGTTGTTGGTTGATATGCCAGTAGGTAACATAGAAAAATTTATCCTCCAAATAAATGTAGGGGTATGGGTGGGTTGCGCTTCGGCGGGTCAGTGTGGACTTGGTGGGCCGAAGGGCCTGTTTCTACACTGTAAGTAATCTAATCTAATCTAATACAGGTAAGAATTGAATGTGTTTGATTTTGATTCCACAACGTGTTTTACTATTCACAGTTCCTCACATAGTGAAGCAATGGTGTTCAAATGGAACAAGGCTGATAGTATTCTGGCTCAGGCTGATAAGTAGCAAGTGACTTAGGTGCTAGACAACGATCATCTTCAAAAAGAGAAATTCTAACCGTCTCCCCTTGCTATTCAACCGCCTTATCCTTGCAAAAACAAATATAAAATAGAACAAAATATTACTAACACCAACCAGCTCCCTGAAATTAGACTGGCCATACGCTATCTAGTGTCAGCGATTGATCAATACAAGTAGCAGCGGAAGAAGTTCCAGCCAAGTGTGGTCCCGATGGTGGTAAAAGACACAGGGAACTTTAAAGGCAACAGCGGGCAGCAACATAAGGGGAAGGAAACTTTAGAACTGAGGGTGGAGACAGGAAAAGGAACCAGCTAAGGAAGTTCCGTCATGGCAATGGATACCGAGAATTTTAATAGTGAAAATGGCTAGTGGGATTTCAATTTCAAACTTTCAATATCAAAGGTTTAACCTTATCCTACAACATTATTTGGAATTTTACAGTGGCTTTGTGGAGGAGAAGCTTGGAGCTAAATATGTGGAAGGCCGTAGTATGGAATTTGCAAAATCATATGAAGAAAGCAGTCCTTCCATTCCAATATTCTTCATTCTCTCACCAGGAGTTGATCCACTTAAGGATGTGGAGGCATTGGGTAGGTGCCTTAAATGAGGCAACTAATTTATGCATATTTGTGGAAGGATTCAAATCTCTGGCTCCAATTTAAATGGGAAAATTTACTTGCTGCTGTAATTTCAAAGCCCAACATATATTAACTCTCAGACATCATTTAAATTTCACCAGCTAATTTTCAATCTGTTCCGTGTGTGGAAGTCAATAAAAGGCATAAATTCTCCCACACAATGAACTAGTATGTGAGCAAGACCAGTTACAGTGACTGATTCTGCAAGGTTTCCATTCATCAGTTTGTCAGGGAGAAGAGGGTTGAAATTGGGGCTGAGGCTGAAGGGGGAGCAACATATCCATGGTACTACCTCAAGCAATTTGTCATTTTGCTTGTCACTGGGGCTTTTGTGGCATCAGGATCCTGGACCTCCACAGGCTCGGGTAATGAATTCACTTTCCTTTCCAAGACAATGAAATAGGCTACAACCTTGGTCCTGCACAAGCATTATATTATGTAACTAACTTGTGAGAAAGTTGAATTTTAAGAAGCTCTGTTGTTGCTAAGTGTCTGCAAGTGCTGTGGAGTGATTCTGGAATTGATGTTCATTGATGGACTTAGCAAACAGTGATCTTGTATCCTCACATGGTTTACAAAGGAGGAGGTAACCTTTCCACTTAAAGGCTGCAATGGCAGTGGGAGTTGTAGTGACATAACATTTTAGTCAGTAGTATGATAGTGCAATGCAGCATAGGGAATAGAGAAGAAAATCTTTGCACAGTGCAATCAGCCATGTTGCAAAATGATACTTTCATGTTTTCTGACAGTGACAGTAGAAGGAAACAAAAACTAGCAGCATGGGTCGATCATTGAACCTGCTTCACCATTCATTACAGTTATCACTGACCTTGACTTTCAACTCCATTTTTCCAGCCATTCCCCATATTCCTTCATTTCTTCAGAGACCAAAAATCTGTCTTTTGCAGCCTTAAATGCATTCAACAGTGGGGGATTCAGAATCCATCCAGATATAGAATTACAAAGTTTCAATATTCTTTGAGTGAAGTAACTTAATCTCATCTCTGTCCAAATGGTTGGTTGCTTATCCTAAGACTCTGTCTGCATGTTTTCGATTTCTCGAATGGCAAAAGCAATCTCTCAATGTTTACTAATCAAGTTCCTTGAGAATCTTACATGCTTCAATGAGAACACCTCTAATCTCTCTTCCCTAATTGCAGAGAGATATTTACTGAACAACCTGTTCAGAAAAGGTGTTGCACTCTTCTGGAGCAGGTTGAACTTGAGCCCAAACTTCTGGGCTCAAAAGTAGGGATACTACCACTGTCCACAGGAGACCTCTAAACTGCAGCGAATATTCCCACATGCTACAGTCCCTGCCATCACGATCTCTGTCATGCCAGTCCAACATTATTTATTTGAGGGAACTCCTTACTGGACCAATTACTACACCCAGTACTCACATATGGTGCCACATCAAAGTTTAAATTCTAGAAACATAGAACTTAGGAGTAGGAGTAGGCCATTCAGTCCTTGAACCTACTTCATAATTTGATAAGATATTGGCCAACATATTACGGTCTCAACTTCAAATTTGTGATTCAGTTAACAAGACACCAAGTTCACTCAACCACCAAGTTCAGCCTTCTCTCCTTTCAGATTTTCTATAAACTTTTTATTTCTCACATTTGTCCACATGAGACTCCATGTGCCAAATTTTTGCCTACTTCCTTAACCTAAATATCTCCCCTTGCTGGCTCATTATCTCCTCTTGACAACTTAATTACCAATTGATCTTGCTGTCAGCAGCATATTTACCTTACATTCAGTCCCTTCATCCAAACTGTTGATGTACATTGTAAGTACTTGTGGCCCAGCACGGTGGCACTCAACAAGTTACAACTTATCTTAGCTAACTAATCCTTTACCCATGTTCATATCTTAAACCCTACACCATGTGCTCTTATCTTGTGTAGTACCCTTTTAAGGGTTAAGATATTGTTCTGAATGCCTTTCTAAGTTAGTGGCCTGTGTATGTCAGAATAAGCGTGGCTGTGCAGAAAGTCATTCTTGACTTTCTGAAAGCAGAGCTCAGAGGGGAAGGTTGGTGCAACGAAGAGCAGATGGATTTGAAGCAAGAGATCCATGATCAGCCCAACAAGAGCTTACTGAACATATTAATTTTCAGGTGAAATGGAAGTTTGGAATTGGCTTAAAGCAAAAGCAGAATCCTCAATATTCTCAGTGATGCTAAATCAAATGGACATTGTAATAAAGTATAATATCAACATTAGGAATGTCCTTGCAGACCATTCAAAAAAGCCGGTAAAGAATAAGCTTAATTGTTGCTATAAGTTCCAAGATAGATGTGACTTGAAAAATATTATTCACCCATTAACCCTTTTGCTTACGATCAGATAGATACCATACATCAAATGTAATTGTAGTAAATTGTTCTCACTGTTTAATAGTCTTTCTAAGCTCATTTTTGTTAAAGAATTTTTTATATATATGAATACTATATATATGTTTGCAAAGTTGGACAATAGAAATGCAGCAATTTTGATATTTCCAATGTCATCATCAGAAAATGTTACTTCTAACAATGGCAAATTTCATAACATACACTCAAGATAATATATGTGCTGTTATTCACAGAAGCCTTAACACAGGTTTATAATATCTTTTTTATTTGTTTATAGGCAAGAAATTGGGCTTTACCATTGACAATGGCAAATTTCATAATGTATCATTGGGACAGGGACAGGAAATAGTGGCAGAGCAAGCTTTGGATGAAGCAGCTGCAGATGGACACTGGGTTATTCTTCAGGTAATAAATACATTTAAAGTGTCAATGTTATACAATGTAAAACTGTACATTCAATCAACCAAATTACCATTTTCTTTAGCTGCTTTAAAGGTTATGTATACGGTCAGCCAAAAAAATCTTGACAATTTTTTAGTCACTTTGAAATTTTTAAAAAGTCTTTTTTACCATTTTTTTCAGTTTAAATGTCTTCCAATTATTTTATAGTAAGAGGAATCCCATTTTAATACAGAATGTGGTATGGTATGCTGTAGAAAATGTAGGAGAAAGTGAGGACTGCAGATGCTGGAGTACCAGAGTTGAAAAATGTGGTGCTGGAAAAACACAGCAGGCCAGGCAGCATCCAAGGAGCAGGAGAATTGACGTTTCGGGCATGAGCCTGAAGAAGGGCTTATGCCTGAACATCGATTCTCCTGCTCCTCGGATGCTGCCTGGCCTGCTGTGTTTTTCCAGCACCACATTTTTCAACAACTGTAGAAAATGTAGGCAGAGTTATTTGATTTTATTTATTTGCTTTCTTTATTCCACTAATTACATAAAATATTTTTGTTCTTTTCTTAATGAATAAAATTGAGAACATTTGTAGGGACATGATAAGTAGCCTGTCAGTGTGTCAATGTGTAAGAGCCCCTCAAACTGACAACAGCTCAGGCTAAAAGATCAATGGATTAATAGGCAAGACACAGCAAGGCAACGCAATGCATGGACACTGCAAGCAGCTCTCAGATGCAGCCTGGTTCATCACATAAGCTGATGACAGTCATATGTGCAAAATGTTCCTGCTGCAGCCTTCTCAATAGTCATCAGTGTGACCTGAGTTGCAACTTAACAGTGTATTGGAGAGCTCCCATAATGGTTGTGTTGGGTTGGCAGATGAAGGGTGTGTGTAGCTAGTGGCCATGATTTATGTCCTGATATGTTATTGCCCAGTGTCCAGCATGGATATCCACCAGGTATCCATTGCTGTTTTCCTTGTTGGGTTTTCCCAACATTTAGCTTGGTTGTTGAGCTTTGTAATGGAGGCTGAATATTAATTCAGCAAGTTACAGTGTTAACAAGGTATTACACAAGCATTAACTCCAGTCAATTAATGAGAATCTGACCACGCCACTTGTGAAAGAATAAGACAATAGACAATAGACAATAGATGCAGGAGTAGGCCATTCAGCCCTTCGAGCCTGCACCGCCATTCAATATGATCATGGCTGATCATTCCCAATCAGTATCCTGTTCCAGCCTTATCTCCATAACCCTTGACTCCACTATCTTTAAGAGCTCTATCCAATTCTTTCTTAAATGAATCCAGAGACTGGGCCTCCACTGCCCTCTGGGGCAGAGCATTCCACACAGCCACCACTCTCTGGGTGAAGTAGTTTCTCCTCATCTCTGTCCTAAATGGTCTACCCCGTATTTTTAAGTTGTGTCCTCTGGTTCGGCACTCCCCCATCAACGGAAATATGTTTCGTCCTGCCAGAGTGTCCAATCCTTTCATAATCCTATACGTTTCAATCAGATCCCCTCTCAGTCTTCTAAACCCAAGGGTATACAAGCCCAGTCGCTTCAGTCTTTCCGTGTAAGGCAATCCTGCCATTCCAGGAATTGACCTCGTGAACCTACGCTGCACTCCCTCAATAGCCAGAATGTCTTTCCTCAAATTTGGAGACCAGAACTGTACACAGTACTCCAGGTGTGGTCTCACCAGGGCCCTGTACAGCTGCAGAAGCACCTCTTTGCTTCTATACTCAATTCCTCTTGTTATGAAGGCCAGCATGCTATTAGCCTTCTTCACGACTTGCTGTACCTGCATGCTTGCCTTCATTGACTGGTGGACAAGAACACCCAGATCTCTCTGAACAGCCCCTTTACCTAATTTGATACCATTGAGGTAGTAATCTGCCTTCCTGTTCTTGCCACCAAAATTGATAACCAGACATTTATCCACATTAAACTGCATCTGCCATGCATCTGCCCACTCACCTAACTTGTCCAGGTCACCCTGTAATCTCCTAACATCCTCATCACATTTCACCCTACCACCCAGCTTTGTATCATCAGCAAATTTGCTAATGTTATTGCTGATACCATCTTCTATATCATTTACATATATTGTAAAAAGCTGCGGTCCCAGCACGGATCCCTGCGGTAACCCCACTGGTCACTGCCTGCCATTCCGAAATGGAGCCGTTAATCACTACCCTTTGTTTCCTATTAGCCAACCAATTCTCTATCCAATCTAGTACTTTGCCCCCAATACCGTGCGCCCTAATTTTACTCACTAACCTCTTGTGTGGGACTTTATCAAAAGCTTTCTGAAAGTCCAGGTACACTACATCCACTGGATCTCCCTCGTCCATCTTCCGAGTTACATCCTCAAAAAATTCAAGAAGATTAGTCAAGCATGATTTCCCCTTCATAAATCCATGCTGACTCTGTCCTATCCTGTTACTATTATCCAGATGTGCCATAATTTCATCCTTTATAATAGACTCCAACATCTTTCCCACCACTGAGGTCAGACTAACTGGTCTATAATTTCCTGCTTTCTCCCACCCACCCTTCTTAAAAAGTGGCACAACATTAGCCGCCCTCCAATCCTCAGGAACCGACCCCGATTCTATTGAACTCTGGAAAATAATCACCAGCGCATCCACGATTTCCCGAGCCACCTCCTTCAGTACCCTGGGATGCAGGCCATCAGGTCCCAGAGACTTATCAACCTTCAGACCTAACAGTCTCTCCAACACCAAATCCTGGCAAATATAAATTCCCTTAAGTTCAGGTCCTTCAGCCACTGTTACCTCAGGGAGATTGCTTGTGTCTTCCCCAGTGAACACAGATCTGAAGTACCCATTTAATTCCTCTGCCATTTCTTTGTTCCCAGTAATATATTCCCCTGTTTCTGTCTTCAAGGGCCCAATTTTTGTCCTAACCATTTTTTTGCCTTGGACATACCTAAAAAAGCTTTTACTATCCTCCTTTATATTCTTGGCCAGTTTACCTTCGTACCTCATTTTTTCTCTGCGTATTTCCTTCTTACTAATCCTCTGTTGTTCTTTAAAAGCTTCCCAGTCCTCAGTTTTCCCACTTATCTTTGCTAAGTTATACTTTTTCTCTTTTAACTTTATATGTTTCTTTATTTCCCTCGTCAGCCACGGCCGCCCATGTCTCCTCCTGGGATCTTTCTTCCTTTTAGGAATGAACTGATCCTGCAACTTCTGCATTATACACAGAAATATCCGCCATTGTTCCTCCACGGTCTTTCCTGTTAAGGTATTGCACCATTGAACTTTGGCCAGTTGCTCCCTCATAGCTCCATATTTCCCTTTATTCAACTGAAATATTGTCACTTCCGATTGTACCCACTCCCTCTCAAATTGCAGATTGAAGCTTATTGTATTATGGTCACTACTTCCCAATGGCTCCTTCACTTCGAGGTCACTGACCAATTCTGGTTCGTTACACAATACCAGATCCAGAATCGCCTTATCCCTGGTCGGCTCCAGCACCAGCTGCTCTAAAAATCCATCTCTGAGGCACTCCACAAAGTCTCTTTCTTGAGGCCCGATACCATCCTGATTCTCCCAGTCTACCTGCATGTTAAAATCCCCCATAACAACTGTAGTAACATCTTTGCGACAAGCCAATTTCAGCTCCTGATTCAACTTACATCCGACATCCAGACTACTGTTTGGGGGCCTGTAGATGACTCCCATGAGGGTCTTTTTACCCTTAGTGTTTCGAAGCTCTATCCACACTGACTCTACATCCCCTGACTCTAGGTCCCCCCGCGCAAGGGACTGAATTTTCTCCCTTACCAACAAGGCCACCCCACCCCCTCTGCCCGTCAGTCTGTCCTTACGATAGCACGTGTAGCCTTGAATATTCAGTTCCCAGGCCCTGTCCCCATGAAGCCACGTCTCAGTTATCCCCACAATATCGTATCTGCCAATTTCCAAAAGAGCCTCAAGCTCATCCACCTTGTGAATAATGCTTCGTGCATTCATATATAGAATTTTTAATTTGTTACTGCTCTCACCCTTCCCCTCAACCCTTATTTCACTCAACTTTACAGCATGATGCCTTTTCCAGTTTTCTGCCTCCTTGATACAGTTGTCTTTCTTGACTTCTCTTGTTCTAACTACCCCTTCAATTTCCTTTTTAAACATCCAGCTTGTCCCCTCCCCCCCGCTACTTAGTTTAAATGTAGCGGTGTTGCAGCAGAAAACCTGCCTGCCAGAATGCTGATCCCTGATCTATTAAGGTGCAAGCCGTCTCTCTTGTAGAATTTATAGTTACCATAAAATATACCCCAGTGATCCAAGAACTTGAAACCTTGCTTCCTGCACCAGTTCCCCAACCACACGTTCAAGTCCATTATCTCCCGGTTTCTGGCCACACTAGCCCGAGGAACTGGAAGCAAACTGGAGGTAACCACCTTGGACGTCCTGCTTTTTAGCCTTCTTCCTAGTTCTCCGAAGTCTCACTGTAGTATGTTCCTCCTCTTCTTCCCGACATCATTTGTGCCGACGTGTACCACCACCTCGGGCTCTTCACCCTCGTCCTTGAGGATGTCCTGCACTCTGTCCGCGATGTCTTTCACTCTAGCACCAGGAAGGCAACACACCATCCTTAAATCCCGTCTGCTGCCACAAAAACCCCGGTCAGTTCCTCTCACGATGGAGTCCCCTATTACCACGGCTCTGTGCGATGTCCGACTCTTCCGCTCTGCTTCTGCGGCAACTTTTGATTGACAAACATGGCCGCCTTGCGAACTGGCAGTGTCATCAGACTCTACTGTTTCCAAAAGCTTCAACTTGTTCCTGACAGGTACTTCTCCCGGCGTCTCTTGCACCTGTCTCCTCTCTGCCTTCCTCATCGTCTGCACTCTTCTGCTCTCTTCTGGCATGATTGGTGTAATAACATCACTGAAGGCCTTGTCCAGAAAGATCTCGTTCTCTCGGATGAGCCTAAGGTCTTCGAGTTCTTTCGTCAGTGCTGCAATATGCTCGGTCAATTGCTGAATGTGCGCACACTTTCCACACATATACGAGCCAGACACACCAGAGTCGTTGACCTGCCACATCAAACACGTAGCGCACTGAACCAGCTGAGCAGTCATGTCTTCACCCTCTTCAACTGTGGCGTAATCTCTTACTCAACCTCCTTATCAAGATTCCTGAGCTGAAGCCTCACTCTTCGATCTAAACTTCCTTAGACCCTCTTCCTATGGCAAGTCTGTGGACTCTTAATTAAGGTTAGCGGAGGAGGGAGGGAGGGAGACCCTACTTTGTAGGACCTGGGGTTTAGAACACACCCACTCTAATAACAATCACTTACCTTCCCGACCGGCTTTGCGCTCCGTCTGAACTTCCGCCCAGCTCCCGCCGCTCTCTGCTGCGAAAAAAGACAGAACAGGTTGATTTCAGTGTAAGGATGGGCCTCATCAAACTTCTTGTCCAATTCCGTCACAGCCCACATCACTCAGACTCCTATAAGATGCATCCTTAGTGTCTAACTTCTTAAAAAAATAATAAAGGGTAAAAGTGTATTATAGGGATATTTCCTTGAAGTACAGTTCATAGCAGTCAGTAAAGCCAGAAGGGTTGTTCTTGGCAAAGGTAATTTGACCAAATAAATTATGAAACCTCTGGGCAATTCATAGATAACATTGCAGGATCCAGACTATGTATAATATAGTGCTTTTTTATATGTGTAACATAAAGATTCCAAAAAAAATTATAATATTTCAACCAAGGATATGAAAATGTCCTGTAGCTGACACAAGATGACCTTTTGTGCAGAATGAAAGTTAAATGACCAGTAGTAAAAAGAAACGCTCATCTTTAAGTGAAGTGTAACTCTTCTAATAACGCACTCAAATTATGCCTTAAATCTAAATTGCCATAGATTTAGTCTATGTAGATTTTAGTTTGATTGTCACAGTAAAGGTGTTCAAATGTGAAATCTTGTGCAATTCATTCTATCAGTCTCTTGCAATTCAATTTTTTAAATTTGTCAGTCTCCATGGGGATCATTACACTTTGTCCTACTGTGTAACTACTGTTGTCAAGGTAATCTTTAAACTACTCCCATGATTGATTTCCTTTCTTTGCAATTTCTTATTTCCATGCAAACTATCTCTATATTTTGATATTCCTAGTCAAAATAATTTTTCAATATAACACTTTTCATTAACAGAGCTATCTCACCTCCTCTTCCTTTCTTCCTGCCCTTCCAAAATATCATATATCTTTTAATATTTAGTTCCCTGTCGTCTTCATGTTGCAACCATGTCTTTAATAATGGCTATCGTATCATACTTATTTCTAGTGCCCATATCGATTTGTCCGTCTTGTTCTGAATGCTACACATATTCCAATAAAACAATCGTCAGTTCTGTTTTTGGACCATTGTTCAAATAACCTTATTTGTTGTTGCATTCTTATGTTTGTACATGTTGTTCCTCCCTGTCACACAGATTAGCATGCTCAAGATTATCATTTTCAAATCTCCTTTCAAATGAACCATTCCATTTTTATCAATTCTTGAGGATTTAGAGAGAGCTTTAAATGAGTTACATGACAGTTGTATCATCACAGTTCAGGTGAAGGCCATTCAAATGATATAGGTATAGGTGCTTCTTTTTCCAAGCATTGTTATCAGCACTGCTTAAATTGAAACCCATTGCTCCCTCACTAATCCTTGAACCACACATTCAACTTGCCATTAAATTAATAAATAAATTTTAAGCAACTAATGTTAATTCAAATAGTGCCAAATTAGTCAAGAATGATAAATGTCTATGATATATTTCTAGAATTATTGATCAGTTCTTCATATATTTGGATTAAATCTTTTGCAGAACATTCATCTAGTTGCTAAATGGCTGGGTACATTGGATAAGAAAGTGGAATTTTATAGTTTTAACAGCCACAACGATTATCGTGTGTTTATGACAGCTGAGCCAGCAGGATCACCTGAGTCACATATTATTCCCCAAGGATTATTAGAAAATTCCATTAAAATCACCAATGAACCCCCAACAGGAATGTATGCCAACCTTCACAAAGCTTTGGACTTATTTAACCAGGTAAAAATAAAATACAAATATTCTTGACCTTACTCATAGCCTAGTCATTGGGGCAGCTTTTCTTAATATTAGATTTCTTTCGAAGGCAAAGCACTGCTTGAAATGCTGGATATCTGAAATAAAAAAAGAAAGTGCTGGAGAAGCTCAGCTGATCAGAAAGCCTTGATGGAGGGAGAAACAGAGTAAATGTTTCAAGTCCAATATGACTGTGCTTTGAAACAGGACTTAGATTTCTTTTTGGCCTTTTATTGTCAGCTCAGATATATTATCATTTGAAATTTGGATTGCAAATAAAAATGCAGTCGTACTGGACACAATGAACTTTTGAAATATCTGCTTTCTCATGCTGAAATTTATAATGGAGTTTAAAAGTTATTTTTAAGCTATACTCAAGAGCTTTCAACTTTTTTTTAAATTCAGCGGTACTTAGTCCAACCTTTACTGCACAGATTGAAAGTCCTTGAGTTGGTGAGCCAGCTTTTGAATAGAACTGAGTGGTATCCTAGGCCATTTCAGTTGCTCTTTAAGAAGCAACTACACTGTTGTGGATGAGGACATGTGCAAGACAGACAGATGACACCTAATTAGATATGGAACTGAATTTCTTGTGGAGTCAACTGTTAGTGCGCTTGTGGAGGATTCAAATTAATTTGGCAGTGGTGTGGGAACTAAGAGAGGAACACAAAGAGAGGAATACTACGATACACGGAATACTGGAAGAAATAGATAGCACTTAATAGAGGATGATAAGTTAATAGTTGAGTTCAGAAAAAGGAGAAAGGAACCTGGTTCAAAGAAATGATGGCTCAGTGGTTAACATGGCTGCCTCTCAGCGCCAGGGACCTGGGTTTGATTCCAATCTTGGGCAACTGTCCACCTGGAGTTTGCACATTCTCCTCATGTCTGCACGGGTTTCCTCTGGGTGCTCCGGTTTCCTCCCACAATACAAAAAATGTGCAGATCAGGTGAATTAGCCATGCTAAATTGTCCATAGTGTAAGGTGCATTAGTGAGGGGTAAATATAAGGTAGGGGAATGGGTCTGCTTGGTTACTATTTGGAGGGTTGGTGTGGACTTGTTAGGCTGAAGGGCCTGTTTCCTTACTGTAGGGAATCTAATAAGTGTGGCCAAGTGGTCTAAGGCACTAAATTTAAGCTCCAGTCTCTGCTGAGTCGTGAGTTCGAATGCCACCATTACCACTATCATGGGCAATATACCTGCAAAAGATCTGGGTAGCTTTAAGTTCGCGATGCTTTATTTTCTTGTGGGTGGTTGCTGCTCCTCAGGCCTCTGATACTGTCACTGATGAAAGCAGGAAAACTGGTGACAGACTCAGAAAACAGTGAGCACTCCAGCTGTGCCACACCTCCTCAGATCCCTGCCATCCCTATGCTTTAGGGCAGCATGGTTAGCACTGCTGCCTCCCAGCACCAAGGAGCTGGGTTCGCTTCCAGCCTCGGGTGACAGTCTGTGTGGAATTTGCACATTCTCCCTGTGTCTGCATGGGTTTCCTCCAGGTGCTCCTGTTTCCTCCCACAGTCCAAAGATATGTAGGTCAAGTAAATTGCCCATAGTATTAGGTGCATTAGCCAGGGGTAAATATAGAGTAGGGGATTGGGCCTGAGTGGGTTACTCTTCAGAGGGTCAATGTGGACTTGTTGGGCCATAAGGGCCTGTTTCCATACTGTAGGGAATCTAATCGAAAGGCAAAACTGGGGTGTTAATTTTTTTTGAATATAAGGTGTTCAAGAATGTAAAAAAGAGAAAGGGTTACTAGTACTGATTGGGGAGATCATAACATTGCTGGAGAAAGAAGTTCCAACAGGGGTCAGGGAAAAATCTATTTGGTTATATCCAACAAGTGGAACAAGTGAAATTACATTCCTCTGTGTTATATATAGGCCACCAATGAGTGAGAAGGATGTAGATGAACAAGTTTGCAAGAAATTGGATGTGCAAAATTATAGGGTGGTAAAAATGAGAAATATTTCTTATTCAAATATAAACTGGGACAGTAGAAGTGTAAAGAATAGTGAGGATGTGTTCATGAAACCTTTCTATACTAGAATATTTCCAACCGATCAAAAAGAGTGGCACTCCTAGACTTGGTTCTTGGGAATGAAATGAGCCAAGTGGATCAAGTGTCATTAGGAGGACCTTAAGTGACAGTGATCGTTGTCACCCTAAACTTTATGATGCAATGTAAAAGTTCAATGAACAATCCAAAATAAAAATGGTTAACTGGGGAAAATCCAATTCCAGTGGGGAACATCAGATCTGGGGCTGAATCAAATGGATTAAAATGTTTGCAGTCTAAGACATTTCTGAATGGTGGGTTACCTTCAAAGAAGAAGAATTTCAGATCCAGTCCAAATCAGAAAAAAGAAAAGATGCACTAATGATGGATAGGGAAAAAGTGAAGACTGCAGATGCTGGAGATCAGAAAGTATGGTGCTGGAAAAGTCAGGCAGTCAGGCAGCATCCAAGGAGCAGAAGAGTCGACATTCATTCCTGATGAAGAGCTTATGCTCGAAACGTCGACTCTCCTGCGCCTCGGATGCTGCTTGACTGGCTGTGCTTTTCCAACGTCACACTTGTTGAGTAATGATGGATGCTGAGTATAAATTATATCACAACTGAGTTGTGAATGTTTTCAACAGAAAAGGACCGAAAGCCATATGAGTAGAAATGATCAACTCTTCTTAATTTCTTACACTCTTTACATCTTAGTTACATTGCATGTGACGTTATCTAGCATTATTAATGATGCAGTTTAGTTATTAGCATTTAGTCACTAACCCCATTTACCATGGAAAATACAATTGACAGCCAGGCTCACTTTAGAAGATTCAGAGGTAAATTGGAACAAAAACAAATCAGAGAATCAAAAAGGGAGTGTGAAATGAGAATAGGATCCAACAAAAAAGGGATTGTCAGTGTCTTCTGTAGGTGTATAATGAGTAGAAAGTCAGTAAAAGGGCTGATTGGAGACTTGAAAAGGGGTATTATGTGGAAAGAATAGCTGAGTTATTAAAGCGTAGCTGAGTTATTAAGTCAGTACTTTCCACATGTCTTTACAACAAATAAGACACTCCCCAGACCTCGGAAAAATGTTGATGTCATTTAGACCTTAGAAGGACTTAAAGTTGATAAGAAGATATTAGAAAGGCTGTATGTAAAGAACATAAAGCATGAAGACAGAATGAGATTCATCCAAAATTACCAGATGACGTAAAAGTACAAATTGCAGAGTTACTTACCATCATTTTACAACCTTTCTTAGATTCAGTAATAGTGCTAGAGGATAGACAATTGGAAATATTACGTCATTGTTCAAAAAAAGGGGGAAACCCACAACTTTGATGGTAGAGAAACTGTTAGAAACAATGATTCAGGCCAAACTTAATCACAGCAATGAAGGTGGGTTAATTGGCAAATCTAGGATGGACTTCTTAAGGAAAACCATGATAAAATAACTTGCTGAAGGTTTTAAATAGGTAGGTAACAGAGAGAGTTGATGTAGGCAATACGGTGAGTGTGGTTTCTCTGGACTTCCAAAAGGTGTTTGATATAGTGCGACATAACAGACTTGTAAACAAAGTTAAAGCTTATAGAATAAAAGAGACAATAGCAACATGGATACATAATTATCTGATGAACTGGAAACAAATGTATTAGATAATGGATGCTTTTCAGGCTGGAGGAAGGTACGTAGCAAAATTCCCTAAGGATCAACGTTGGGATCCTTGTTACCCTGATAAATATTAATTGAGAAGAACTTGATACACAGGACAGAATTTTATTGTTTGTGAGTTATACTTGGCAACATTGTGAACTGTGAGTGGATAGCTGTGAACTTCAAAGGGACATAGGCAGTTTGGTGGAATGGGAGGACAGGATGCAATTAAGTTCAATATCAGAAATGTGAAGGGATTCATTAAGAAGAACATGGAGAGACAATATACGAGTGGGTGCAGAAAAGAGAGAACTGGATGCATATGCACTAAGTAATTTAGGTGGAAGGACAGATTTAAAGAATGGTTAATAAAGCATTTGATATTGTAGACTTTAGTAATACAGCCAGAGAGTAAAAGCAAGGTAGTTGTATTAAAAACACTGATCAAGTATTGCGTCCAGTTCCAGGTAACACACATAGAAAAATGTGAAGGAATTGGAGGTCATGCAGAAAATGTCTATGTAAATGTTTCCAGAGATAAGGGACTTCAGTTAGAAAACTGGTGAAGTTAGAATTGTTTTTCATGAAAAGAAGGCGAGGATATTTCATAGAAGTCTTCAAAATCATGCAAGTTCTAGACAGTTATTAGGAAGAAACGGTTCCCACTTGTGAAGGGGTTGAGAGGGCACAGATTTAAAGAAAAAATTAAAAGAAGCAAAAGCAATTGTTTCCTGTAGCAGTGGAATGCACTGCCTGACACTGAAGGGGAGCTAGGTTCAATTGAAATATTTGAAAGGAAATTATACTATCTGGAAAAAAAGCTCAAAATTACAGGAAGAAGCATGGAAAATGATAGTAGGTGAATTGTTTATTTGGAGAGTCAATGCAGGTATGTTGGACTGAATGGCTTCCTTCTGCACTGTAACAGTTCTGTGATTCTGTGAAATCAGGATGATGTATGATTTGCAGGAAGAATTGCCACAAATCATCTGCATTTCACCTAACTTATACAAGTATTTTGAATTGGTAGCCAAAACAGAGCACATGTTCTATGATATATTATATTACACATTGCTGAACCATAATGAAAATGACAAATTTTAACATTTGGGCAAGTGAGATGTAAAAAGTGATAGGTTGCTTAGATACTCAGAACTTAACTCTTTTCCCCCATTTTTGATTTTAATCTGTGTGGTTCAGCAAGAAAATAAAACACTCATACAAAATAGGAGGCAGCTTCCTAAATTAATCCAAATATTATATCAAAGATATGCTGTGATGGCATGTTCACTGGACCTGTGGGAGAAGTCTGCTCTGAGTTTCCACACAATGCTAAAGCAGATCTGTAATCTGAAGGCTCCCCCCCAATATAAGTTGGACCGAAAGGAGAAAGGGTGCTTCTGGCCTCACATGGAAAGCCACATGTTCCCAACCCTAAACTCCAACTTTTACCTACCCCTATCTAGGCCTTCTACTCTAGTCCATTGACTGCTATTACTATTCATAGAATAATTGCAGAGAAGACAGGCAATTCTCCCCATCTTAATTATCAAAAGATTAGTAAAGTCTGTACATTAGAGCATCCATTTGTTTCCTGAATGGATATGAAGTCATTACAACGTTACCCTGATTTGGAAAGATGCATGGCCAGCAAGCATACAGGTGGTAAATTCTAATTGTGAAATCACTGTTGTCTTGCTATATCGCTGATTATAAATTCAGTGTAGAAAATAACATGTGGTATCAAGAGTACAATGCACAGCTAATTCTTATTGGTACAAACTACTATTATAAACTTATGGATTTTTGATTAAACCAATGAGCATATATTTGGCACATTAATCATTTATATTTGCAACCTTTAACAACAATAATGCAAATACCTTGATATTAGCAATTAATGTTGATACAATATTAATCTTACGAATCATTTTATTAATAGTTAAGATTCCTTAACTGTTAATTTCTTTTTAATGTAGGATACCTTGGAGATGTGTTCCAAAGAATCAGAATTCAAATGCATCCTTTTCGCTCTCTGTTATTTTCATGCCGTGGTTGCTGAGAGGCGTAAATTCGGAGCACAAGGATGGAACAGAGCCTACCCATTTAACAATGGAGATCTTACAATTTCTGTTTATGTTCTGTACAACTATTTGGAAGCTAATCCCAAGGTATAAAGTAAACAAAGTTAGTTGTGTAGATCTCCAATTTCGGATGGATGAAAACTTGAAAAAATCATTTCAGTCTGCGACATGCTAAATTTATGTGATCAAACTGACAAATATTTTCATATTATGGAGTGGATGAAAGAAGTTAACAAGCAATTTATTCCTTCTGATCCCACTGCCTTCCCAATGGTGTTGATATTGATCTCTCCTTCATAGTTGGTAAGGAAGAACAATTGTTTCCAGTTGTTCCAGCTGTAGGGAATCTAATCTAATCTTAACACTAGATGAAAGAGAGAGAGAGAGGGAATGGATTGGGGACTGGAACTACAAATGTATGGAAATAAGGTACAATAGATAGCAGAGCAGCTGTTCATTTAAATTGTGCCAGTTTTCACTTCTTACAACTGTCCTCTAAACAAGAGAGAGATTTGTGTCACAAGTTATGCTCATAAGAAGGACTGTCCACAATCAATTTGATCGTTCTGTTACTTTAGATCAATTAACCAGATGGATTTATGAGACATGAGAGAAAATAAAAGCAGTAAAACAACTATGTTATGGGGGTTGTCAGTGTCAAAGTGTGATCTTAATTTGGTGTAGTTTGTTCACTACTACATATTGATAGAAGGGCTGGGTGGCGAGGTACATAGGAACAGCCCATCGAGACTATTCCACCATTCAATGAGATCGTAGCTGATATGTGGCCTAATTCTATACACCTTCCTTTGATCCAAAGCCCTTAATATTTTTACTTAACAAAAATATATCTATCTCAGATTTAATTAACAACTGATCTAGCATCAGCTGTCATTTGTGAAAGAGAGTTCCAAACATCCACCTTTGTCAAAATGCTGCCTAAGATCTCTCTGGGACGATCTAGCCCTAATTTTTAGGCTATGTCCCTTCATGCTAGAATCTTCAACCAGTGGAAATAGTTTATCTTTATCCATCCTGTCTTCTCCTGTTAATATCTTGAAGACTTCAATCTCCCCTTAAGCTTCTAAATTCCAGAAAACAGACCTAATTTGTATAATCTTTCCTCAGTACTTAACCCGTTGAAGCGGTATCACAGATAAAGTGAAGCTTAAGATTTGTTGCATTGTTGATCCATTGAATGGAATAATCCTGAGGACCTAATAGTATTATTCATTTATATTTTTAAAACAGAAGCTCAGCAACTACAGTTTTTTTTTTATCATAGCAAACTACATTTCATTATTAGGTTCCCTGGGATGATTTACGCTATCTCTTTGGTGAAATAATGTATGGAGGCCACATCACTGATGACTGGGATCGCAAACTATGTCGTACCTATCTAGAGGAATACATCAAAAATGAAATGCTGGATGGAGAACTTTTGCTTGCACCAGGCTTCCCTATCCCACCCAATTCTGATTACAAAGTAAGATAGCTTTAAAAAGATTCATTATTATCATATGTTAATATCAACTGCATTTTTCTGTGTTTTTTTATGCATCTTCCTGGCAATCAGTGTTCATGAATCCTGGTAGAATTGGTCTTACATTGTATTATGTTATTTGTGATGTAATACTAATCTGAAGATCCCAAGACTGGGCAAATAAAAATATAAACAAGTGTTATCTTAGAATTCAAGTACAACGATGGAGCTAATTGGGTTTAGGAGTTTCAAGATCGCCCCTTTAATGACCTTGAAGTCAGTCAACTGTTTTGGAAACCTCCATTGCAGTTGTGGGAACATTGGGCAGCACGGTGGCTCAGTGTTTAGCACTGCTGCCTCGCAGCACCGGGGACTCAGGTTCAATTCCAACCTCGGGCGACTGTCTGTGTGGAATTTGCACATTCTCCTCGTGTCTGCATGGGTGTGCTCCAGTTTCCTCCCACAGTCCAAAGATGTACAGGTCAGGTGAGTTGGCCATGGTAAATTGCCCATAGTGATAGGTGCATGAGTAGGATAATGGGTCTGGGTGGGTTACTCTTTGGAGGGTCAGCGTGGACTTGTTGGGTCAAAGGGCCTGTTTCCTCACTGTAGGGAATCTAATCTAAAATGTCACCTACCTTTGGACTCAGTGCATCTTCCAAGTCTGTGTAATTCTTATTTTGGACTTCAACTGGGTTTACAGGAAATCCTTAGCTCTTAGCTTGATTCCCTTCATGCTAAATCAGCCAAATCTCAGATAAAAGCAGAAAATTATGCAAATATTCAACATGTCTGGCAATATCTGTGGAGGGAGAAACAGTTGACAGTTGCCATGATTTTTTATCAGAACTGACAAAAGTTTGAAATGTAATAGCATTTATATTGATGAAATTGGGAAGAATGAAAAGGGAATAACTATAGAGTTTAATGCTCCTGCCCATATACTTTGATATGCACATACATTGACTGATTTTCTATCTTTTTAAATGCAATAAATTACTAATCCCCATCTCTTCATTTCAATGATTATAAAAACATAAGCAATCAGGCCTCCAGTCCCCTTGGGAAAAAACTCACAAGACCAACCCTACAAATGAAGGTAAAATCATGTTTCCACTCTGCTTCCTTGTAAGTGGTGGAAGGGCTTTGTGGTGGACAGGAGCTATCTACTTAATGTCTCATTTCTGATTTGCCATTGTAGCCATTCTCTTTATATGGCTGTTCCAAATTGTTTCCAGTCAATGTTAACACCCAGGGTATTGATAGCTGGAGAGTTAGTGTTGCAGTGTCATTGAATGCTAAGGGAAGATGGTTAGATTCACTCATATTGGGAATGACCATTGCCAGACACTAGTGTGATGCAAATATTACATGCAGACTTATCAGTCCAAGCTTGGATATTGTCATCATCATCAAACATCTGTACTTCCTGCCTTACAAATGAAGAAAGATTATCAATGAAGCAGTTGAAAATAGTTGGACCAAGAGGGCTAGAATATAAGAACAAAGATGTACTGCTGAAGCTGCAAAAGGCTCTGCTCAGACCATATTTGGAATATTGTGAACAGTCTTAGGATGGGATGTCCTAGCACTGAGATAAGATCATAAGATAAAGGAGCATAATTCGGCCATTTAGCCCATCGAATCTGCTCCACTGTTTGATTGACCGATATGTTTCTCAACCCCATTCTCTTGCTTTCCAGCCATTACCATTACCAATTGATCCCATTACCAATCAAGAACCTATCTATCTCTGTCTTAAATACATTCAATGACTTGGCCTCAGCCCTCTGCAGCAATGAGTTCCACACATTAACTATCCACTGGGTGAAGAAATGCCTTCTCGTGCTAGTTCTAAAGGGCCGTCCCTTCAATCTGAGATTGTGTACTCCACTCCTAGTCTCTTCAGTGATTGAAAACATCTTCTCCACGTCCACACTATTCAGGCCTCTAAGTATTCTGTTAAGTTTCATTGAGATATCCCTCTCATCCTTATAAACTCCATTGATTACAGGCCCCTAGTCTTCAACCATACTTTATATGACAAGCCCTTCATCCCAGGGATCATTCTTGCAAACCTCCTTTGCAATCCCTCCCATACCACCACATCTTTCCTTAGGTACAGGACCCAATGTTGAAATGAATGCCAACATTGTATTTGCCTTCCTACTTGCATATTAACATTACAAGGTTTACTAGTTAACTAGTCCTTAACCAGAACTCTCAAGTCCCTTTGTGCTTCAGATTTACGAAGCCTTTCCCATTTTGAAAATAGTCTACGCCTCTATTCTTCCTACCAAAGTGCCTAATCCTCACACTTTCCCACATTGTATTCCATATGCCACTTCTTTGTTCTCTCTTCTAGCTGTCCAAGTCCTTCTTCAGCCTCCCCGCTTCCTCAACACTACCTGTCCCTCCACCTATATTTGTGTCAAATACAGAAACAATGGCCTAGTGGTATTATTGCTGCACTGTTAATCTGGAGACCCAGGTACTGTTTTGGGGACCCAGGTTGGATCTTGCCATGGCAGATGATGGAATTTGAACTCAATTTAAAAATCTGGAATTAAGAGTCGAATGATGACCATGAATCCATTGCCAATTATTAGAAATGACCTTTAGGGAAGGAAACTGTCATCCTTACCTGGTCTGGCCTATGTGTAACCCTCCCTGACTCCAGTGATTCCTAAAAGATTGCTACCAATGCCTCTACAATCTCCTCAGCTATTGACTTCAGAACTCTGGATCCAGGTAAGGTATCCACCTTCAGACTTTTTAGCTTTCCCATCACTTTCTCCTTAGTGATGGCCACTAGACTCACCTCTACCCCCTACCTTTTATGAAGTTCTAGGATGTTACCTGTTTCTTCCACTGTGAAAAGTACCTATTCAGTTCCTCCACCATTTCTTTGTTCCCCACTGCATTTTCTCCAGCCCCATGTTCCAGTGGTCCAATATCCAATCTTGCCTCTCTCTTACCTTTTGTATATACAAAAAAAAACTCTTGCAACCTTCTTTTATATCACTAGCAAGCGTACTCTCAATTCATCTTCTCCCCGCTATTGCTTTTTTTCTTACTTATCCTCTTGAGTTTGTAAAGGCTTCCCAATTCTCTGGCCTCCCATTCAACTTCACGTGTGTTTTTCTTTTGCTTTTATGCTGTCCCTGACTTCCCCTGTCAGCCACAGTTGCCTCATCTTTGCCTTCATATGTTTTTTCTGCCTGCTGTGTCTCCCAAATTACCCCCAGAAACTCCTGCCATTGTTGTTTCACAGTCTTCCCTGCTCGGCTCCCCTTCCAATCAACTCTGGCCAGTTCCCACCTCATGTTTTTGTACCTTTACTCAATTGTAACAACATTACTTCTGATTCCAGCTTCTCCCTCTCAAACTGAAGGATAGTGGTCAAATCATGGTCACTGACCCAATCAAGTCTGTTTTAATACACATCGCCAAATCTAGTGGACTCTACAACAATATGCTCCAAAAAAGCCATCTTGTAGACATTCCATAAATTCCTTCTCTTGAAATCTGCTCCCAACCTGGCTTTCCCAGTCCACCTGCATATTGAAGTCTCCCATGATTATTATAACCGTGCCTTTCTTATATGTCTTCACTATCTCTTGATTTATTTTCTTCCTCACATACCACTAGGTGATCTGTATAGAACTCCCATCATGGTCTTTTTCCTTTTGCAGTTTCTCAAGCCTACCCACACAGATTCTACACCTTCTGACGCTATACCACTTCTGGCTATTGATTAATTTCATTTCTCACTATCAAGGCAACCCTGCCCAACTGTCTGTCCTTTAGATATCCGAATATCTTTGAATATTTAGTTTCTAGCCCTGATCCCCTTGCAGCCACATCTCTGTGACACCAACAATATTGTACCCATCAATTTCAATCTGTGCTATATTGGTGTTATGGTTAGGCTGCTCATCCATGCTGCAGCCTCTGTACTCATCCAAACAAGCTGAGACAACATTAAACCTATTGGAAATTTGCAGAGGCTGACACTCCCACATTCATGTCATCTCAAACTTCTTCAGCTTTGCCACTCTTAGTACTTCTTCCAAAAGGTGTTCAGATCACTAATTGGCTGAGTGGGTGGCAGGGATTGGTAAGTGATAAATAGCAGATCAAAGACCCATCTTTAAGTTCTTGCCTTGATATTTCATAGAGTCTGGAGTCAATGGTGAGAACTCCCAGGGCCATTCCTTCCTGACTGTATACCACCGTGCCACTACCTCTGGTGGATCTATCCTTTTAGTGATACAGGATATGTCCTGAAATGATGATGCCTGCAATATTGTCTGTAATGTACAATACAATGAGAATAACTATGTCAGGCTGTTACTTGACTAATCTGTGGGTCTTCCAGTTTTGGCAGAACCTCTAGTTATTAATCAGGAAAGTATTGCAATGTTGGCAATCCAGAGACACTCAACCACATTGTTGTGGGTCTAGAATCACAAATTGACAAGGACAGCAGATGTCCTTCCCTCAGAACTTCAGTGAACCAATTAGATATTTACAACAATTTGTGGGCAGCATTATTGTAGTTTTTTTTTGTTAATTCTAGATTCATTAATTGAATTCCTGCTATGATGGGATTTGAACCAGAGTCTCCAGATTTACTGATTCAGTGACATTTCCACTGTGCTACTATCCCATCGCCAATACAACCTTCCTTCAACCCACCCACCTGGTTGAGTTCCTGTTTGAGTTTTTACACTGACCCAATTCCATCTGCTGCTGGAAGCAAAATGACCTCCAACATACTTATATTTGTCTACAAAAACAAATGGTATAAATTGCAATATTCTTGTTTAAAGGGCTATCATGATTATGTGAATGAGATGTTGCCTCCTGAGAGCCCATACTTATATGGCCTGCACCCAAATGCAGAAATTGGATTTCTGACGGTGATTTCTGAAAAGTTGTTTCGCACAGTCCTTGAATTGCAACCAAAAGAATCTGCTGCAGAAAGTGGTGGTGGAGTAACGAGGGAGGAAAAGGTATGATTTTTTCTGATTCTGACTTTAAACCTAATGTACATAACTTCACAGATATATTACAAATTTGGTTCTGATATGACGTGAAAGTCCCATTCTTGTGTGATCTCCCATTATAAGAAAATAGGTCCGGAATCAATTATAGCCAATACAGGTAAGGAATGTTTGCGTTCCACAAATAATGGTCTAAATTTTTCAATCATGTTAAAGTCAATTTGCATTGAAAAGATGCACATTTTAGCAGAAAATGACTTTTTTAAAAGCCATGTCCTAAAACATTGCACTTTTCATAAAAGAATTTAATTTGAAAAGGGTGGTAAAGACAAGCCAGGGAACTATAGACCGGTGAGCCTGACCTCAGTGGTGGGCAGGTTGTTGGATGGAATCCTGAGGGACAAAGATGTACATGTATTTGGAAAGGCAAGGACTGATTAGAGATAGTCAACATGGCTTTGTGTATGGGAAATCATGTCTCACAAACTTGATTGAGTTTTTTGAAGAAGTAATAAAGAGGATTGATGAGGGCACAGATGTGATCTATATGGACTTCAGTAAGGCGTTCGACAAGGTTCCCCACGGAAGACTGATTAGCAAGGCTAGATCTCACGGAATACAGGGAGAACTAGCCATTTGGATACAGAACTGGCTCAAAGGTAGAAGACAGAGGGTGGTGGTGGAGGGTTGTTTTTCAGACTGGAGGCCTGTGACCAGTGGAGTGCCACAAGGATTGATGCTGGGCCCTCTACTTTTTGTCATTTACATAAATGATTTGGATGCGAGCATAAGAGGTACAGTTAATAAGTTTGCAGATGACACCAAAATTGAGGTGTAGTGGACAGCGAAGAGGGTTACCTCAGATTACAACAGGATCTGGACCAGATGGGCCAATGGGCAGAGAAGTGGCAGATGGAGTTTAATTCAGATAAATGTGAGGTGCTGCATTTTGGGAAAGCAAATCTTAGCAGGACTTATACACTTAATGGTAAGGTCCTAGGGAGTGTTGCTGAACAAAGAGACCTTGGAGTGCAGGCTCATAGCTCCTTGAAAGTGGAGTCGCAGGTAGATAGGATAGTGAAGAAGGCATTTGGTATGCTTTCCTTTATTGGTCAGAGTATTGAGTACAAGAGTTGGGAGGTCATGTTGCGGCTGTACAGGACATTGGTTAGGTCAATTCTAGAATATTGCGTGCAGTTCTGGTCTCCTTCCTATCGAAAAGCTGTTGTGAAATTGGAAGGGTTCAGAAAAGATTTACAAGAATGTTGCCAACGTTGGATGATTTGAGCTATCAGGAGAGGTTGAATAGGCTGGGGCTGTTTTCCCTGGACCATCAGAGTTTGAGGGGTAATCTTATAGAGCTTTATAAAATCATGAGGGGCATGGAAAGGGTAAATAGACAAGGTCTTTTTCCCTGGGATGAGGGAGTCCTGAACTAGAGGGCATAGGTTTAGGGTGAGAGGGGAAATATATAAAGGAGACCTAAGGGGCAACTTTTTCATGCAGAGTGTGGTACATATATGGAATAGGCTTCCAGAGGAAGTGGCGGAGACTGGTACAATTGCAACACTTAAAAGGCATCTATTGGAATATTGCGTGCAATTCTGGTCTCCTTCCTATCGGAAAGATGTTGTCAAACTTGAAAAGGTTCAGAAAAGATTTGCAAGGATGTTGCCAGGGTTGGAGGATCTGAGCTACAGGGAGAGGCTGAACAGGCTGGGGCTGTTTTCCCTGCAGCATCAGAGGCTGAGGGGTGACCTTACAGAGGTTTACAAAATGATGAGGGGTATGGATAGGATAAATAGGCAAAGTCTTTTCCCTGGGTTGGGGAGTCCAGAACTAGAGGGCATAGGTTTAGGGTGAGAGGGGTAAGATATAAAAGAGACCTAAGGGGCAACTTTTTCACGCAGAGGGTGGTACGTGTATGGAATGAGCTGCCAGAGGATGTGGTGGAGGCTGGTACAATTGCAACATTTAAGAGGCATTTGGGATGGGTATACGAATAGGAAGGGTTTGGAGGGATATGGGCCAGGTGGTGGCAAGTGGGACTAGATTGAGTTGGGATCTGGTCTGCATGGACGGGTTGGACCGAAGGGTCTGTTTCCATGCTGTACATGTCTATGACTCTATGAATAGAGCCTTGGTTAGATCCCATCTGAAATACTGAGTTTTGGTATCAATGGAAATATGTGTTGAACATGGGAGGGGCACATTGCAGATTTATTTGAATTATAAGAGGTTCTGGATGTAGATTTGCTTGCTGAGCTGGAACGTTCATTTCCAGACGTTTCGTCACCCTACTAAGTAACATCTTCAGTGGGCCTTCGAGCGAAGCACTGCTGCTGATTCTTGCTTTCTATTTATGTGTTTGGGTTTCCTCGCATTGGTGATGTCATTTCATGTTCTTTTTCTCTGGGGGTGGTAGATGGGGTTTAACTCGATGTGTTTGTTGATAGAGTTGCGGTTGGAATGCCGCTTTGTGGGTAGTGAATCCCAGGCTCATTCCTGTCTGGATAAAGAAATTTCTGGTGATCCAAATGAAATTGTTAAATGATTAATGAAACCATTTTCTCTCATGGTGAAATCCAGAATGTGAAGGCACCATTTTAAAATTAGAGCAAGGCTACTCATTCTTCGCACAAAGTATAGAGATAACCTAGAATAAAGGCTGAGGGTGGTGGTTGAATTGAAATGTTCATAGAGATTATGTAAAGACATGAATTAATATAGAACCAAGTTTGGTAAATAGAGCTGATATAAGTCAGCTGCCATTGTATGAATGGCTAAAAGGCTCACGAGGCGAAGACTATCGTTCCTACAGCAGAACATGGCAATTTTCTTTGGTCCCCTGGCTCTTGCTTCCTGTGCAATATCCTCCTTCAACTTGCTTCTAACTGGCTACCTTCTGACACCTATGGATAGGCAATAAATACTGCCCTATCAGCAAAGCCCATATTATATGAAAGAAAAAGACAATGATTTTCACCAGTTTATAGGCGGGGAGGCAATGGCTAAGTGTTATTATTACTTGACTTGTAATTCAGAGATCCAGAGAAGTTCTGGGAATCCAGCTTTAAATCCCACCACAGCAGAGGATGGAATTTGAATTCAATAAATATCTGGATAAAAGAAGCCTAATGATGACCATGAAATCCTCATTGTCAGAAAAACCATCTGTTTCAACCAAGCTTCTTTAGGGAAGCAAACTGCCATCCTTACCTGGACTGGGCTACACGTGACACCAGACCCACAGCAATGTGGTTGACTTTCAACTGCCCTCTAGGCAATAATGGTGTCCAGCCAGACACCCTCATCCCATAAATTAATGAAGAAGGAAAAAAAGATACCTGTCTTGGTATTAGGGAGCCTGTCAGGACAGCAGTGAACCCAACATAAAACGAGGATGAAGAACAGTGAGCACAGTATAAAGCAGAGCGATAGGACTGTTGAGCTCAGTAATTGTGTCTTAATACATGGAGCAATCGCAATAAAATCGATTAATTAAGTGTAAATAGATATACATAATTATGATACAGTTGCAATTACAGAGACATGGCTGCAATGCAACCAACATACAGGGTTATTCAATATTTGGGTGGAACATGCAAAGAGGAAAAGGTGGTAGGTTTGCTTGATTAGGAAGGGAGATGATATAGTTTCTTACATTATAGGCATCAAATTACACGTTTGGATGGAGACAAAGCAGAAATATAGTGTTGAGATAGCGGATCAGCATGATCATATTGAATAGTGCAGCATGCTTGAAGGGTCAAATGGCTTACTCTTCCTAGCTTCTGTGTTTTTCATTTAGCTTCCATTTCTGTCAGCTGCTATGCTTTGAAATGTATGTGTATTATGTAAATACAGTTTGATTTCACTAAGAGAAATTTGGTATGTATTAGAATTTGTATAACGTCACTGACAATATTATTTTTCTTTAACATTGTAAAATTTTAGCAATAATGGAACTTAATAATACTTTGATATTCAGGTTAAGTCAGTTTTGGACGAAATCCTGGAAAAACTGCCAGAAAGTTTTAATATGCATGAGATCATGGGCAAAGTGGAAGAACGGACACCTTATGTAGTAGTAGCTTTCCAGGAATGTGAAAGAACAAACATTTTGACTGCAGAGATAAAACGGTCGTTGAAGGAGCTGAATCTGGGATTAAAGGTTTGGACATACTTTAAAATATTTGACTTCATTATTTTGCTATTTGCTCATGGCATTGGGGGAGGGAGCTGGTGCTTTGAATTTTAATATCATAACCATAATAAAGATATCCAATGGGTAAGTTGTTTTTAAACCACATGAACTCCATACTAAACTTTCCAAAGGCAAGTTTCCAGACTCCATTCATCCCAGCTGTTTTTGACCTGGGCATGTGTATACAGTTACACTTCTTGTTTTGTAAGTTTGAAAAGAAATCTAGATCATCAAGGATCAGATGTGCAATCAGAAATGGTTATCTGAACCTTGTGGAAGTCCTGATGTGCTGACTTAACTGCAAATTTCAATGTCCATTGATCAATTCCCCAGCTACTTTGGGTTCCTCCACAAATATTTCTGAGTTACAGCTGAAGACTTCAGACAGTTCAGCTGTACTGAATGGTTGTCCAGGAAATATTAGACAGAAAAAAACTCTCCAAACTCACCTTTATCTCCAAACCGCAACTGCCCCAACCTCTGCTCTCTCTTCCTTCTTCTCTGTCACCTAATACATCTACTATCTCACCTACTTGCCACTTAACCACCCACCTGCAATCCTACACATGCCACCTCTAGTACCTACCACCTCAATTACCTGCCTGCTAATTATCACCCTTTTCACCTTAATCACCTACCAGCCTAATGACCTAGCATCTCACCCACCACCTACCCATCAACCTATTCTTTCACTCACTCACTATTATTCAAACTGGGCATCTAAACTTATTATAGGGCAGCTCCTCCCATAAAAACCAATTGTAGTCTCATTTCACCTCCACACACCACTCCCCCACCCCAATTGCATTGCAAAGGATTCTACACTTGTATTTTTAGTAAAAGTGGTTTTGGAAGACCCAGCAAGAAATGAAGAACAATGTCAAATTGCAGGAAAGTTTCAGCTGCATTTGCATCAGACCAGAAGCTGTTAATTTAATTTTTGACTCTAGTTCAGAAGGAAGAACAGCTTACTTTTAGGAGAACCAAGTTCTAGTTTGCCAAAGTAATGTTAGTTCATGAATGTTCAAGCTAAGAGAACTTGTCTAGAAGTCCTCAAGTTGTTAAAACTGAAAAAGTTTAGGCTGTCAGAATTGTGAAGCTGGCTCCACAGTCCAAGGAAAAGAAACTGGGAACAGTCAGTTAAGCAAACGTTTGAAGAGTTGAGGTGAGAGTGATAAATCTCTGGAACTGATATCTGTGAAAAAGGTGTGGGAAACAGGTGAAACTTTGATTTGCTGTTGTTGTCAAGGTCTTTCCAACTGACAAATATAGAATTTCTTTTATGCACTAAATATTTGGTCTGTTGATAAAGAACATCTGTAACTACGTGTGAATATGGTTCAGTGACCAACCAATCTTAGCCCAATCCAGGTGATATAAATGCTTCCACAAAGATGTTTTGCTTACCACACAAATGAATAAAATAATCTGAATTCAGTACTGGTGTGACACCAAGTATATAGGTTGTAATCCCAACTATTGACAGACCATATTAAAAAAGGGTAATGGAAATAGTCAAACACTGCTGCATCTCCCATAGCCATGCCCTGACCAATCAGAATCTTCCAGCCTGGTCTGAGAATTAAAACTGCCAGTGTTCTTACTCCATCACAATCCAATCAGCACCCTCCTTTCATACCTTATAAAATGATGCCTTTTTTTCCAGTCAGTTTCTTATGTCTTCGTTCTGAAAAGTGTAAAATTCATATCTGTCTTGTTTTAACAATGCTTAGGTTCTGTATTACCAAGCATTTATTTAAGTTGAGTGCCTGGCCCTTTTAAATCAAGCAAGACAAGGAGTTTGTTATGGGGAAAATCACTAGTCTCAGAGTCAGAGTCGGGGTTCAGTGACAGAGTTTACTGAACAAAGAAATACCGGAGCTCTGGGGAGAGAAAGACACCAACAGCACTGTGGTCAACTGTGAGTCTTCTCTCAACCCGGAGCATATGTCAAGACACTTTTATACATTTTTTTTAATATAGTAGCTCAGTGATGAGGTTATTGTCTCTGTAGCATAGTTTGTTTATTGTAAACATTGCAGAATCATTGATAGTTTCAGTGCAGTCAGTCCCAGCACAGCCTTTGTTAATTTCATTGCAGTCGTTGTCAGTTTCAATGTCTGCACTGAAGACATTGCTGTAGTAATGGGTGCTAATCGCTCTTCATGAAAAGGACGATTACTGCAGCCCTGGCTATGAGCGCTTTGTATTGAGTCTGTATCACTGTTAGCAGTTCTATTAAAGGTGTTGGCTGGACCCAGACACTTCGGTGGACAGTGTACACTACTCATGTGTAATTTCTCCCCCACCCACCTTAAACTAATCAACTAGGTTGTAAGTGCATTGTGCTGACATTCTGGTGGCCCCAGGCCATGTCTGTATTTGGTCTGCTGTCTCTCTCCATATTGTGGTCCGGTGGCCATTTTATGCATCAAGTGGCCAACTGATGGCTTTGAAGGAATATTTAGGTTTGATCATCACTGGATTTATGTGATCAAAATTGATAAAAAAAATGTAAAAATCAAAAGAACTGCAGATGCTGTAAATCAGAAGCAAAAATAGAGATTTCTGTAAAACTCAGCAGGTCTGGCAGCATCTGTCAAAGAGAAATCAGAGCTAATGTTTCAGGTCGCAGAACAGTCGTCAGCCTGAGGTGCTGTTTTGATATCACAATCTGCCCTAAGTTAAAGTTTTCAGACAATATACAGCTCATCTGCATTAGCATCCTTAACAGCATGGGGCAACACAAAGGCTGAACCAGAAACTATACAATTGCAAATTTCAGCAGCTCCAGCTTTACCCCTTATTTTTGTAATGAGTTGGTAAAGTAAGAACGTAGACCTTGAAACTGGTTAAGTAACCTAATAGGTGAGTTGATCAATGTAGTTCATTCAGAGATGGTGGTTTTGTTATTACGAGTCATAGAGCTGTACAACTTAGAAATAGACCCTTCAGTTCAATTCATCTATGCCGACTAGATAACCTAAACTAATCTGGTCTCATCTACCAGTATTTGGTCCATATCCCTCTAAACCTTTCCTATTCATATACCCATCCAGATGACTTTGGGGGTGGCACGATGGCTCAGTGGCCTCACAGCACCAGGGACCCAGTTTCGGTTCCAGCATCGGGCGACTGTCTGTGTGGAGTTACCCCGTGTCTGCGTGGGTTTCCTCCAGGTGCTCCAGTTTCCTCCCACAGTCCAAAGATGTGCAGGTCAGATGAATTGGCCATGCTAAATTGCCCGTAGTGTTAGGTGCATTAGTCAGAGGGAAATGGTTCTGGCTTGGTTACCCAGAGTAACCAAAAGAGTTGGTTACTCTTCGGAGGGTTGGTGTGGGTTTGTTGGGCCGAAGGGCCTGTTTCCACACTGTAGAGAATCTAATCTAAATGTTGTAATTGTACCAGCCTCCCCGACTTCCTTCAATACGTGCACCACTACTTGCATGAAAAAGTTGTCCCTTAGGTCCCTCTTCAATCTTTACCCTCTCACCTAAGGCCTCTGGTTTTGGACTCCCCTACCTTGGGGAAAAGGCCTTGGCTATCCATCCTATCCAGACCCATAGTTATTTTATAAACTCCTATAAGGTCACACCTCAGCCTGATGCATATTGGAAAATCTTTAAATAAATACCATAGGGGACACTTTCGAGTTTGTACTCTTTTCTAAAGTAAAACAAAATCTTTGAAGTCAGGATTTCAGTAACAAATTTTATACCTATGCTGATTTTCAGGGAGAATTAACCATCACAGCTGATATGGAAGAGATTTCAAATGCCTTATTTTTCGACACAGTTCCAGCAACATGGGCAGCCCTAGCTTATCCATCACTTTTTAGCTTAGGTGCTTGGTTTAGTGATCTTCTCCTTCGCATCAGGGTGAGCCACAGTAGCTTAACTGCATGTTCATTTCATCATTCGTACTTTGAATATCACAATTATGTACAATGTTTTAGTGTTCTTAAAGTATTTCTCTAACATTGATGTCATAAGATACTATATCAAGTTTGAGTTTTGAAAGTACCATCTTCAGTCATTTCCAAAGTGATTTTTGATTTTATATGTGGCTTGTACTAAGTTAAATAAACAATCAGATGTCTAGGTTGGCAGATGTATTATACCATTGTTTCGAGACTTCAGAGGTTGATACTGAACCTGAATTTCCTCAAGTTTGTACAGCACAAAAATAATCTGCTTCTAAACAGTAACAGTCAAGAACTTCGTCTCCCATGGTACTGCTAATAAACAATAGGATCAGTGTTCTTTACAAACTGTACATATCTGTACTGCAATCTGAAAACTAACATACTTAACCTGCTTGTACAAGCAAGGAAAATTTTAAATGAATGGTATGTCTTAGTTGCACACAGCAGGGACACTGGGTAGGTGTCATTTTGCAGATCAATCATTAATCAAGAATCTTGACTGCCTGTATAAATGGATATGAGAATTTCCATGGTATCTTTGAGAGAAGCTGGAAATTCTAGTCAACATTCCTTCAACTGATCCTATCAAAAACAAATTAACTCATCATTGTTTACCGACTAAATTCTCACTGCAAACTGGCTGTGTTTGTTTCCAGAGTAAGTGAGTACACTTCAAATGTTGGACTTTATCGGTTTTGAAATGCTAAAAATATAAATTTGTATTAAAAAACTTTTAGACAGGCAATAACTCTTAACAAAAAAACACAAACCAGCAAACAAAGGTAACAATACGCAAAATAGTATTTTATTATTAGAGTTTGTGGTCCTAAATATAAGTAGAGAAAGAACATGCGTGAGAAGACAGAGTCTTTCACATACTCAGGACATCCCAAAATATGTCATAGCATTAGCTACATTCACTGTCATTTGTAAGTGAACATAAACAGCAAAGCTCCACAAACATGAGCTAAAAGATTAGTTAATGTTTTTCTGTGAAGCTAGCTGGGAAATAAATGCTCCTCTTTGAATACAGCCACAAAATATTTTGCTAACTGAATGAGCTAGCAGACACAGGCTCCTGGCATCACACAAGTTTGAAGGAAGCCAATGCCATTGAAGTTTCCACTTTTATTTCAAACATGATTAACTTTTTGAAGATGTCATCTTCAACAAGTCTACGTTATCAGCTGGTGTCCTTGAACACAACTTGATTCAGAAACTAAGGGTGCTATCACTGAGCAAAAGTGCCACTGTTACAAAGATATGAAAAATGACAGACAAGAAAGAACTTAGTTTGTTCTTCCAGTCTGCCCTTACAGTGGGATGTCATACTGGTGGGAGAGAATCTTCCAGAAAAAACGAGAAATGAGACAAAATCCCAAGATGAAATATTAATTTCAGACTTCGACAAGCAATCAAAATGTGTCTAGCAGACCAACCCATTGAATATGGCAAGGGACCAAGGTGTACTCTATTCCAAGAAACACATCCACTCTCACTTGAATTAAATCAGCATTAACCACACAAGCTAGCACACATTTCTACAGGTTGATTAATCTTTGGGAAAATAATAATCTCAATGACCAACCTAGTTTTTCATTTACATAACTTCTGAGAGAAATCTGGTCCTGCCTACAACATTTAATGAAACAGCTCAACTATACAATCAAAATCTTGTCCTTTCAACATGTTATAAACTTGCATCACATTAATTCCAGGTTAAGGTCTTAGCATTACTCAGGAGTAATCTGGTCAGATGACTTCACACCCTTTACAATGCTTTAAGATTAAGCATCATGTAAAACAAATGTAACTGGCACATGACTAAGAGCTTGTACTTTGCTTTGTAACAGATTGCCCTATAAATATATTCTATCATACTTGGTGCACATTTTCACAATTTATTTCGTTGAAGTTATTAAAAAATGCATACAGTGACAAATATTTGGTAGCAATTTTCTCACGTCTTTGTATTCTCAGGAATTGGAAGCTTGGAGTACGGATTTTGCTTTGCCTAGTGCAGTGTGGCTTGGTGGCTTTTTCAACCCTCAGTCTTTCCTCACAGCTATAATGCAATCTATGGCCAGGAAAAATGAATGGCCACTTGACAAAATGTGTCTAGCTGTTGAAGTTACAAAGAAAAACAGAGAAGATATGACAAGTGCTCCCAGAGAAGGTGCCTACATCCATGGACTATTCATGGAAGGTAAGACATTTGAACACTAATAATCACTGCCATGAATTACAATTTTACAAAAATATTCACCTAGTGAAAACATTTTATTATTCAACGAATGGGTCACTATAAAACTTGCTAAATAAGAAATATCTGTTCAACTACCCACAAAAATGTAAAGACAAATAGATGTTAAAATAAAATTCTCCAGCCAACCTTCAATTTGCTTTATTAGATTTTAGCAAATTAACAGAATTCTAAAATACAAATAAATTGATTACAAAATTTCCTTCAATACATAGGCATTTCACGAGAGATAATTCTTTCTCAGTCTTCATTATTTTCAGTATAAAAACATGATAAATCTTTTTCCAGTTAATTACCAGTAATGTTTGATATGTTGAAAGGTGCGCGTTGGGAGAAGAACAGTGGAATCATTACTGATGCACGACTGAAGGAGCTTACACCAGGAATGCCAGTTGTATTCATCAAAGCCATTCCAGTAGATCGTCAAGAAACGAAAAACATTTACGAGTGTCCAGTGTACAAAACCCGGAGCCGAGGTCCTACTTACGTTTGGACTTTTAACCTGAAAACAAAAGAAAGTCGAGCCAAGTGGATCCTTGCAGGTGTTGCTGTTTTACTACAAGTTTAAATTGTAAACTGTATACTTTAAAAAAAATTTCATTTAAAATGTCATGATGCAAATTTAAAATAATTGAATTGTGTCTGTTGAAAAAGCTTCTGAATAAATGATACATGCTTAAAATTAATAATTTAAGTGATTTATTCAAGCTGAAATAATGCCAAATTAAAAAGAGGTTTTTGGAAAGCTTTGAAAAGTTTAGACACTTCGTAATATTTGTTACAAATTTACCTTCCTCCTCTTTCAATTAGCTAACAAGAGAGCCTGAAATCATTTCCTGAACGATTAGAATAAACCAGCCAAGATTAGCTTAAAAGATTATCCAACTATTGTTGCATTTTGTCCCTTCACGTGCTTTTCAGTCCACAATTTCCGAATTTAAATAAGTAAACAAAAATTCATAACATGGCTAGTCATTGTAAAGACAGCATAGTAAAATTCCATCTAGTCACCTGGGAACTGGCAAGTAGGGCAGAGAAATTTACATGCGCATAATAAGAGGTCCCAAATTTCATGCTGTTGAGTTAACCTTAAGCTCTGACAAAACAGCAAAGTTGTTTCTCTCACTACCAAACAGTAGTAGTAATTGAAAAGAAGCTACTGTTGTTATTTATATTTGGACAGGAAATGGGTGAATGTGTACTTAAAAGAACTGAAGTTTGCAATGTTAAGCTTAATTATATGCCTCAATGTCTTGTGAAAGACAGAACTTTCATCTAAGCTTTAAAGATGGTTGGAGATCAGGGAGTCACAATTCTCAATTGTGATCCATTCTAAATAAAAATGTTTGGTGATTAGTCCCAGTTGCCAGAGATTGAAGGTCCTCTCATGCAAGTGGACGAAAATAGATTCAGGTTCAACAATTCTAAGACTTGGGCATCTTCCCCTTTGCTCTCCCTCACCCCCCCCATTCCCAGGCCTTGTCATCACATGGACTGCTACTATGCACAACCCAGCATCAGTTACTGGCAGTCCACATTAGCAGCAATTCATTCTCTTAGGCTTACCTTCACCTACTCCTTTCCAACTGTTTTGCTCTCTCTTTGGGCTCTCTCTGCATCTATCATTTATTCCTGTCCCCCATCCCCCATCCTCCATCCTATTTTCTGCATTAAAAAAAAACTTTTTCCTGGCTACCATCAGTTCTGAAGAAGGGCCACTGGACCTGAAATGTTAACTGATTTCTCATCATAGATGCTAATTCCTAATAACCATAACTCGCTACAAAAAAAAGACCTTTGCCCCTCCACCCAATATCTTCTCCCCAAAGCCTTGTATTTAGGTTCCACAGTCCATTTAATACCAGCCAATGGAAACAACTTTGCTAGTCTTTCTTAATGAAAACTGTCATAATTTTGTATGCCTCCATCAAATCTCCCTTCAATCTCCTTTGCTCCGACAACAATCTAACTTGATAACTAAGAACTCCTCATCGATGACATCACCTCTGCTTTTTGCCCATACGATAATTTTACACCAAACAGATCCCATGAACCTTAAAGGAAAGAAATTGTTTGACTCTTATTTGATTATAAGGAACATCTGACTGTGACAATTAGCAAGTTAAAGAATATATTCGCATACTCTTTCATCACACTCTTGCACATTTATTTCAGTTCCAGCAACCAAATTCTTGTCTGGGATTTATTCCAATATCCCCAAACTTAAATTCCTTAAAATGGTGGAATTCTGAGGTATTGGTGCATCTCAAATAATTTTATCTCAACATTTTCTTCAAAATGTAACAGTTAGAAAATGTATTACAATAATTACTCAGCCTGAAAGTCAATGTTCCTGGAATAAAACATTGTGATCTGTCCTTCAGTTGTAACCCACAGTAATATTTTAGATGCTGTTAAGGAAACATTAAAAACTACTCGATATGGATCTTTCTTCCATTTGCTTAAAAACATAATGCTTGAGAAGAGAGTTTTAAAAGCAGATAACTAAAATCAACCATTCAAATACAATAATCCTGAGGATAATGGAGACCAGACTTGATTCCAGAAGTTTTGAATTTATACAAAGTTCGCAGTAAAACCTGCTTGTAAAAGGTGTAAAAAAATTCCAGTTAAGCTATATTACTTACACCAGGAATGGCATTCCTTTAGATTTTAGAAAAAATTCTTTATTAGTGGAGTTACCAATTTCACCCAGAGCTTCACATGTCTATTTGGTTGGTCAAATGTAATAGTCGAAATCTCATTCGAGAGGCAGTACAGATTTTCTTGTTCCTAGAAAATGTGGGTACAAATACTTTTCTGAGTTACAGGGTTCATTTTATTTTACGATAGCAATGCAGTTATTCATTAAGGTATATTTCACAAAGCTAGAGGAGAGATTATGATGATTCAGAAAATGTGAAAAGTATAAGAATCAAATATCATAACTCTACAAGTTGTATCTCATCAGGCACCAAGTTCTGTTTTACTATAAAGTCGTAAACTTGCCCAACATGAGCCTCTTGCACGTTTCTCTGATCCTCCACCCGCCCAAGTTCCACTCTCAGGAATTCCATCTCCAAGACCACCCATTCCACTCCCTCTTAGAATGCCCTTCAAAATTCATGTATTTGGCCAAACTTTTGTTATGCCAGTTAATTTCAATTCTCATTTTTCATGACCATGGAGTCATGAGGCCTTGAAGTATTTTTCTTCATTTAAGCTGCAATATAAGTGAAAGCTGCTGTTGCAATAGCATGTTAACAAAAGACAGTAAAGATAAATGCAGTCGGATGAGAGCTCTTAACCTATTGAAGGAAATAAAAGAGTAAACAAGATGCTCAGCAAGTATTTTGTTTGTGTTTAAATAAAGAATGATCGACAAGATAATCCAAGAGGGTATGGAAAAGCAATACTGGAGAAGACCTAAACAGAAATGACACATTAACATTCAGAATTATGTCAGAGGTTAACACTGTGGTTACCATTATTTATAATATATGCAAACTATTAGTCTTATTTTAAAGAGACTGAATTATGAAAATGAACAATGTGCAGAGCTACACAGTAAAGACAAGAGAATGGTATTAGATAAAACACTCATATTGAGAGCCCATGCTGACACAATGGACTACATTCTGGAATTAATAAGGGTTCAATATCTCAGAAGTAACATCAAAAAACTAAAGAGGGAGTTTGGAAGAATTTTATCACTGTGCAGAAAAGATTGTTGAAGATGAAAAATTTTGTTACAAACAGCTGCTGAAGGCAGTAAACAACAGGCAAGAGCCAATTAAGTTCAATAATTAAAGATGGCATTAAGTGGAATGTCTTGCACCTGTGGCTCATAGCCCATGCAGCTCTCGAAAGAACACTGAAATATTAAGACAACCATAGGCATTTAAGAAGTGTATATTTTGCATCAGTATCAAGATTCATTTGTTGTCTCATGAGAAATTGAACAAGGAGCTAAAGAGAAATATTCACGATTGTAGGCAGTACTGCAGATTGTTCCTTCAATGGAAATTTAATTTACAAATTTCAATGCACTGCAAAACTTTATACAGACAGCATATCATGAGTAGTGTGACTTGGCAACTAAGTATTTTTATAATGGTGCAAATTACGTTTGCACTACAATACGAAAGACACATAGTTGTAATCATAGCATATCTTACCAGCCTCTGCCCTTGGTTCCTTCTAACTGAGAAACATCACTATGAAATTCCTAAGTAACCTATTCAGATTTAAAGTTATGGGGAGGTCCATAGCATTGCAGACATGTCAAATTTTGCATCAAGAACAAGAAAGTGAAAAATGTGTCCCTTAAAGTAAGATGGACGTAAGTAACTGTTCCGATTGTGAAATATAAAACTAAAATGAACATTTCTTTTTGAGTTTACTAATTCACTACTGACCTGCTGTAATTGCTGCTGCAAATTGTGGTTGTCTGTGACAATTGCTAGCTGAGCCTCCAGATCTCTATGCACCGATCTGTACCCAAAGTTAGGAGAACCAATTAAAGTTAGGCAAGGCCACCTGCTTCCTGACAGATAATACCACAGACCTACAGAGAAAAGAGGGAGGAATGAAAATCAGCTCTACATATTAGACGAGAAAGAACTATCACACCATTCCTTCTAACAGTAATGGCTAACAGCATCAAAAGTTAAATATTATTTTATGTGAATTAAAAATCTCTACTGAAACTAGAAGCCTTTATATAGTACATCTGGTTTCTGTTAGACAGAGCCAAAGTGATATAAACTATCTCGGCTTGTTTTATAGTTGCCACAGAGTTAGATAAATTGATGACACAGAAGTTAGAACGATGACACTAGAATTGACTACTTAAGAGAATTAATCAATAAATGCTAATATCTTACTTTACATAATAATTTACTGTATTTGGATAAATTTTCTTCCCAGATTAATAACTAATCTACATAACAGAATCTGCGAGGGAAGATAAATCAACTATAACTGAAGCCTCGATGTAACAGTGACTTACAGGACAAGACAAAGTTTCTTCACTCAAATAAAAAAAAATTTCAATTAAAACAAACTGAAAAATATTACATAAGCCTATGAAATTGCCAGGGAATAGTCTATTGTTTCATTTTCTAATTTATATATAAAATAAATCAGGGCTATGAAAAGACAATATACATCGGGTTCAAAATTTGCCAAAGTCTATATTCCTGCACAAGCTGCTCAGCTTCCAGCTGTACATGTTACAGCGACTCTATAAATATTAAAAAAGATAATGATGTAATCTCAGATATGAAAGGAAATCTCATACTAGATTAATCTCCAGATTTAAATGACCCCAACCAAGGACAACTAAACATGAGACAAGAGAGTTATTTGCCTATATCTTCAAGGACATAAAAGCATTAGAATCAGGACGTAAAGGCTTAACAGTGTCAGGTATATTACTCTCAGACTGCAAGGTAGTACAAACAGAGACAATCAAAGCTAGTGGACTACAGGTTCATTAATCTGACACTGGATCATTGAAAAGACGTTTGAAGGGATCTTTGAAATGCTTTTAATGATCCCTGAGAAGATGCTCTGGAAAAGAAATTTATACTTTACAAACATGCTTGAAATTTTTTTCTGAATGCTATTAGGTTAATGGATGATGGTAATCTTCTTGACATTGGCTACAAAGGTATACAATAACGGAGGATATTCAGATTCTACCTGAATACGTTTTGATTTTCTAATTGCCCTGCTACTGCCTGCTTAATAATGGATTATAGCATTTACCCAATGACTGACTGTAGGCTGGTGAGCCTATAGTTACTGATTTTCCTTCTTTCTTAGCAGAGGTGCTATATTTGACATTTTGCAACCTGCTGTGACCTTTCCAGAATCTAGGGAATTTTGGAAATTTCAATTAATGTACTTACAATCTCTGCAGCCTCTTCTTTACAAATCCTAGAACAACTAAAAGATTCGGTCAATAAGAGCCAAAGACCATATTCGGTCCTTACACACTTCTGGGCAGACTGCATCTAGAGTATAGCAATCAGTTTTCACACTGATTCCCCAGAGCTGGAGAAGCATTGATTTAGAGGTGATGTGATAGAGGTACATAAATTAATGAAATTGCATATTATTGACAGATTTATTGAAGAGGACCAAAGTAATGCCCATAAACAGCTTGTGTAGCAATAGGCTAAATGTTAGGCGGTTCTGCTGTTACTTGAATTCCAATTCATAAAGAAGCCACGGCAGCTCTGCCTAGAGATCAGAGTTACAGTTTATCCTCTTGTATGCTGATCACCATTTGCCAAGGTACAAAGCATGTGGGGTCGTAATAAGGGGATGCATGATTAAATATCAATTATCAACTCATTCATTGCAGTTTACATAGCAAGTTAAATGTGTGCTGTCTAAAGTTTTAAATGATTCTGTCTGCAGCCAGTGCTCCCTGCGCTTTTCATCAGCTACACAAATCAGCAGGGGATGCAATAAAATGCTCTGCAAGTCTTAAAGGTGAGCTTCATCAAGGTGGCAAGCACTGGTGGGCTTTCTGAAATTCAGTCTGGTGTCAAGACTTCGGGTGAGATTAAACATCTGACACAGCAAGCACCAAAAATTTGATAATGCAGTGGAGATCTTTTTGGAAGGGAAGAGGAAGAGATGTCATGTATCTATAGGAAGACCTTCAGATCTATACTCAGGAGACAGTGCATAGTAACAGAGGTCAGAGTCAGAACTGTTACTCCATGAATACAGATGCAATACAGGAAGATGCTGAATGATTTTGAGAATCAAGTGAAACTTGAAAGATTATAACCAATGCAATTAATTAAGATATGACCAACACCTCTTGAATTACTTCACACAAATCGAGTTTCAGCTACCCTAATATCTGCTCATGGTAGGACTGTGACCTCTGACGATGGGATTTGTTTAGCCATTGCCCTACTAACCACACATGACTGAAAAATACCTGGGACCTAAATGGCGCACCTGCAACGGTGCTATTTCTCAAGCCTCAACTCTGCATGATTATCAAATTGATCTTCGTTCCTGCAAAATCATTCCCCATAGGCAAATCAACTTCATCCACAGGACATTTCTTAACGACTCCAATTACCACTGGTCTTAGCACAACTGACACTCCAATCGAACTTGTTCAATAGAACTGGGATATATTCTCCATCTATGCCATTTACCAATACTTTCACTTTAAATGAAATCTGGAGTGAAAACTAAATCCTTCTGTAGCGGGAGAGTTTGAGAAGCCTTTGTATCTCTTAGAATTGTTATGGGCTTGGATTCTTCCTTTGAGGAGAAAGGGGTTATCTTCCCATTAGATAAAAACTCTGCATATCTCACACCTATCCTTCCACTTCATACTTTTTCTACACTCACAATGGTGTCTACCTCCAGTCTCTTAGTTGTATTTAAAAATACAATCTCATTTGTGGACTTTTCCTTCTGAATTTCCTTTTCAGACCCACTGTTAAGTACTCCAACAAGTTTCACGGGTTTTCCTTTCATTTTCCAGCATTCTGAATGAATGTGGCATTTTGTTACAGTGGAAACATGTCACCTTCTGATTTTCTCCTCCACCCTCAGTATTTTGCTTTCTGACCTGAAGAGGAGTCTTTTGCCCATTCCCAGTTATCCATTAGCTATTTTGGCCACTTGTGCTGATTTCATTCACCCATTTTCTATCCCTAGGCGAAAGTGAGGACTGCAGATGCTGGAGATCAGAGTCAAGATTAGAGTGATGCTGGATAGGCTCAGCATGTCAGGCAGCATCGCTTTCTAACTTATGAGGATGACAGAAAAATAGTTGCGTTTTATGGATTAACTCAATCGTCAGCGACTGTTGCCACCTAGTTAGCAATTGCAACCTGTTGGCCTTCAACATTAGTTCTTATTATGGAAGGTAGAGAGTTTTCAAATTCCACGGAGATAATAACTTCAGAGATTTATACATGGTTTCACCTTCTAATCCTCAGCCACCTGCCAAAATAACTTGCATAACACTTTTGAATTCAATGTGTTTGCCCAAATTACTTCTTAAAATTTCAGAACCTTTGCCCATTTGTTTCAGGCACTAACCTGTACGTAGCCAATGGGTGCAGTTTTGTTCACATCATCGTCCCAAGAACTCTCCTCTGACAGTAAAGCATACATTCCCTGTGCTTTACTTGTCAACTTACACTGCAATAGCAGTATCCAATGCTCTTTTGCCCAGTTCATTTGGCTCACGACTTTATCAAATGGCATCGAGAATGACTTCATACCCAATTCCTCAAATTTTTGCAGAAAATAATTTAAAAATTCTTTGCAGGATTCAAATTATGACTCAGATTCTCCCCACCAGAGCCAGCATTAAATCATCAGTCTCCTGTTTCAACTGTACCGTTCCAAACTGATATTCAGACACCCTCACTTTATTTTTCCTTTGCATTTCTAATTCCAAAGTCATCTCCCTTTCCTTATCCTTTTTGCCCCTTTGAAATTTGATCTCCAGTTTTTCATTCTCCCTTCAGATTCAACCTGCTTTAATCATAACTGAATATCACCAGATTCTGACCATTATTCCTAGTGTTGTACCAAATGTTAAAGTTTTTTTTTTAAAACACAGTACCCCAATTTACCTGACTTTCACATGAAGGTTGACAGAAAGCACGGATCAGGTTCCTGTACGGAATACAAACTATGATGCCCTGGGCGGGAGATTTGTTAGAGCACTCCAGGAGGATTTAAACTAGCTTGGCAGGCGTTAGGAACCAGAGCTACAGATCAGAGGAGAGGGTAGTTGTTGAACGGGCAGAAACAGAATGCAGAGTCTGTCAGGAAGAATACACAGTTGGTAGGGCAATGGATTGGGTTAAAGTGTGTCTATTTTATTGCAAGAATGGTCAGGAATAAGAGTGATGAACTTAGAACATGGATCAGTGCTTGGAACTACGCTGTTGTGGCCATAACAAAGACATGAATTTCACAGGGGCAGAAATAGTTACTGAATGTTCCAGGGTTTATATCTTTTCAAAAGAACAGGGAGGGGGGGTAAAAGAGATGGGGGAGTAGCATTATTAATTAGAGAGTGCATAACAGCTGCAGAAGAGAAGATTGTTGAGGAGGATTTGTCTACTGAGTCAGTATGTTTGGAAGTCAGTAACAGAAAACGGGCAGTCACTTTATTGGGTATTTTCAATTGACCCCTCAATAGTAGCAGGATTTGAAAAGGTGCAGATGTAACAGATTTGGTGTTATGGGTGACTTCAACTTCCTCAATATTGATTGAAACTTCCACAGTACAAATGGTCTAGATGGAGTCAATTTTGTCAGTTGTGTCCAGGAGGCATTCCTGACTAAATATGTAGATAGACCGACTAGGGGGAGGCCACATTGGATTTGGTGCTGGACAACTAGCCAGGCCAGGCGTCAGATCTCTTGGTGGGAGAGCATTTCGGTGACAGTGACCACAACTGCCTCAACTTTACCATAGCCATGGAGAGTGATAGGAGCAGACAGTATAGGAAAGTATTTAATTGGGGGAGGCAGAGGGTAGGGGCAAGAGAGAGAATTATACTGCTTTTAGACAGGAGATGTGGAGTACAAGTTGGGAACAGTTCTACAGAAAAGGCACAATGGAAATATGGAGGCTGTTTAAGGAGCACTTGTTACAAGTGCTGGATAGCTTTGTCCCACTGAAATAGGCAAGGAATGGTAAGGTGAAGGAGCTTTAGATGACAACAGCAGAGGAGCTTCTCATCAAAACGAAGCTTGAAGGTTGAGGAAGCAAGGATCTGGCACAGCTTTAGAGGATTACAGGGTAACTAAGAAAGAACTCAAAAATAGACTGAGGAATAAGAGAATGATCAGAGAGAGGGTAGGGCCGATCAGGAATAGAGGAGGGAACGTGTGCCTGGGGTCTGGAGAAGTAGTGGTAGTCCTAAATGAGTTCTTTGCTTCAATATTCACAAGAGAGAGGGTCCTTGTTGGTAGTGAGGACACTGTGGACCAGGTTAATAGATTGATAGTAAGAAAGTGGATGCGCTGCAAATTCTGGAAAGCATCAAGACAGATAAGTCGGTAGGATTGGACCAGATATATCCAGGTTACTACGGGAAACGAGGAATGAGATTGGCGCACCTCTGGCGATGATCTTTGCATCCAAACTTTCCACGGGAGTAGTACGGGCTGATTGGAGGGAAGTGAATGTTGTTCCTCTATTCAAGAAAGGGAATAGGGAAATCCCTGGGAATTACAGACCAGTCAGTCTTAAGTCAGTGGAAAGCAAGGTACTGGAAAGGATTCGGAGAGATATAATTTATGACTACAGAGGAACCTTGATTATCCAGCATTCAATTAACCGAATTTTGGATTATCTGAACAAGATCACAAGGTCCTGATGCTTAGCTAACTATGTTACCCAGCATTTGATTAACCAAACAAAATACTCCCCGGCCGTGTCCTTCGGATAATCGAGGTTCCTCTGTATTTGGAAAAACATAGTTTGAGTAAACTGAAAGGAGTAGGTCGTGCCTCACAAGCCTTATTGTGTTCTTTGAGGACAGGATGAGACGAGTTGACGAAGGTCGAGCAGTGGATTGGATGTACGTGGGTTTCAGTGAAGTATCTGATAAGGTTCCTCACTGTAGGTTCAGAAAGTTAGGAGGTATGGGATACAGGAAAATTTGGCTGTCTGGATATAGAATTAGCTGACCATAAGACAACAGCAAGTGGTAGCGGATGGAAAGTATTCCACCTGGAGGTCAGTAACCAATGGTTTCCCACAGGGATCTGTTCTTGGGCCTCTGCTCTTTGTAGTTTCTATAAATGACTTGGAAGAGTGGTTTAGTAAGTTTGCCGATGACATAAAGGACGGTGGTGTTGTAGATACTGTCGAGGGCTGTTGCAGGCTATAACACTGGCAGGATGCAGAGCTGGGCTGAGAAGCGGCAGATGGAGTTCAACCTGGAAAAATGCAAAGTGATTCATTTTTGAAGATCAAATTTGAATGCTGAATACAGGGTTAAAGACTGGATTCTTGGCAGTGTGGAGGAACAGAGGGATTGTGGGGTCTACATACACAATTCCCTCAAAGTTGCCATCCAGGTTGATAGGGTTATTAAGAAGGCGTATGAAGTTTTGGCTTTCATTAACAGGGAGATTGAGTTTAAGAGCCGCGAGGTTTTGCTGCAGCTCTATAAAACTCTAGCTCAACCACACTTGGAATATTGTGCCCAGTTCTGGTCGCCTCTTTATTGGAAGGATGTAGAGGCTGTAGAGAGCGTGCAGAGGAGATTTACCAGGATGCTGCCTGAATTGGAGGGTTTGTCTTAAGTAGAAAGGTTGAGTGAGCTCGGGCTTTTCACACTGGAGAAGCAGGAAGAGAGGTGACTTGATCAAGCTGTAGAGGTAATGAGAGGAATAGGTAAGAGTAGATAGTTAGAGACTTTTTCCCCCAGGGCAGAAATGGCTGTCACGAAGGGTCATAATTTTAAAGGTGATTGGAGGAAGGTATAGGAGAGATGTCAGAGATGTTCTTTACACAGAATGGTGGGTGCGTGGAATGCACTGCCAGCAGTGGTAGTAGAGTCAGAGACATTAGGGACACTTATGCGACTGCTCAACAAGCACATGGATGGCATTAAATTGAGGGGTGGGTAGTTTAGGTTAATCTTAGATTAAGATAAATGCTCGGGACAATATAGTGGGCCGAAGGGCATGTGTGCTGTATTGTTCTATTATTTATTATAGGCTATTCTTCTATAATGTAATGGTTACATTCTTCTGCAACTCCATATTACAGAAAAATTGCGCTTTAAAAACAGCATTTAAAGTGTTAGCGTTGTAATCAAATTACAGCCAACACACATTTCAAAAGTTCACATTTTTGAAACACTGTCCCCAATTCGTCAATCGCGTCACAGTGAATTCACATTAACGAAATGCACCTTATAGCAGAATGGCCTGTAAACAGGTAGAAACTATGAGAATATAACAACCAAAACTTTAATTCCATTATAAACTCCCCTTACACACACTCCACAGACAAACAAATAAGGAAAATGGATTGTTAGCAGAGGTAGAGGTAAACTGGACAGTCTGTTCAGTAGTCTTTGCTTCCTGATTCCAATTGTTGAGAAGCTCCTCCTTCAGCTAGACAGGTCCTTGGTGTTCATAGAACATGGAAAAATACAGCGCAGTACAGGCCCTTTGGCCCTCGATGTTGCGTCGATCCAAGCCCACCTACCCTACACTAGCCCACTATTCTCCATATGCCTATCCAATGCCTGTTTAAATGCCCATAAAGAGGGAGAGTCCACCACTGCTACTGGCAGGGCATTCCATGAACTCACGACTCGCTGAGTAAAGAATCTACCCCTAACATCTGTCCTATACCTACCACTCCTTAATTTAAAGCTATTCAGTTGTCTTTGTCTGGAAGCACCCACTTGTTTGTAAGAAGTACAGAGCAATGATTCACTTGGAAAATATCTCTGAATTATCGATTCAAAAGTCAGACCTCACTGTTGCAGGAACAGTAATTCGTTATCTTCAAGCTTTAAAATTAGCTTTTTTTCTTTAACTGCAGTGAACAGACTGCTTCTGCTGGGAGATCAGTTGACCACAGGGTCTTTCTTTGTGTATCCATGACTCTATAACTCATTTCCAGTCACCAACTCCTCAGTTAGTTAGCTTTTTAGTTGGATTACTTACAGTGTGGAAACAGGCCCTCCGGCCCAACAAGTCCACACTGACCCTCTGAAAAGTAACCCACCCAGATCCATTTCCCTCTGACTAATGCAGCTATCACTATCGGCAACTTAGCATGGACCTGACCGGCACATATTGGACTGTGGGAGGAAACCGGAGCACCCAAAGGAAACCCACGCAGACACAGGGAGAATGTGCAAACTCCACACAGACAGTCGCCAGAGGCCCATACCTTAAGAATGAGCAGAATCTCTGTGTTTATCCAATTCCGTAAATTTAATATCTTACTGTTTTTCCATCAATCACATGCATTACAATATGCAATTTTCATTCAGCATTTTCCATTCCTTTGGTGGAGTTGAACCAAGTTGGTTGAGAAAGCAACATAGTGGCTGACAGACCCAGTGACACACTTGTTATCAGGCATAACATGAAATTATCTGTGCCATGCTACATACAAGTTTCCTCTACCCTAGAATACATTTGGTCAACCTTAACACTTGCGTTTGCAATCTAATTTACAATTAGATACCTTCAGTTTACAATTTTGATCCATATTAGGACAATTGATTGCAATTCTTTAAAATCAGTTTATGCTCTGCCTATCCTCTCTCTGTCTTTGCTCAACATCTGTTTTAGTTGACCAGAGTCACAGATTTAACTGCGTAGTGCAATTTGGCACTATGCTGACTTCAGGTCAAATAAAAGGTTTGAATTGCTGCATGTAACAGAGGCTTTCTTGCTGAATAATTTCCAGTGGCCTCATAATACCTAGGATCAATCTGGATAATTTATTAAAGGAAGAACCCAAAAACTCAAGGAAAGTTTATCTTAATCTGGCCCTATTCAACTACAAGTGCTAAACATGGTTTATGTCCTCCCCTGTTAATGTAGTACTATCAAAAAGGCAGCGAAGTAGAATTCCTGTGTGTCGGGTGCTGAGCTACAAACAGAGGAAGTTCAAAATACCAGCTAGCATTGAACGTGTAGAGGATTTGGGATGGAAGTGCTCAATGTTCCAGTCAGAAATAGGTGGAATCTGGAACAATTACTGGGCTAAAGAGTATTTTCTTTAGGTTTGTTTTCAAAACCTTTGCCCAAGTTACAAGTGAAGTGACAATGTGTTAAAAGTACTTCACTGAAAAATGTTATATGTGCAAATGTAATTCTTTGACTGTTCTGCTAAATGTTATGATTTCAGAAGTTCCTACACTTCAGTATGGAGAATATCCTTTGTATCAAATCCCTCAAAACCACAAAATCTGTGACGGTGATTGAACAAGTGCACTTTCTTTGCAATACCACCCATGTGATGAGCTGGCTTAGAGACATTAGATTGTCTTTCTGAATCCATTGATTTTAAGATTCAATCCCCTGTACCTATGTCTTAAAGAATGCAGTTTATGACATTAGTCTATGACATTAGACTATCTAAACAGAGTAACTGTGGAGATAGCCATTCTCTATGGTCCAGTGACTGAGTCTTTCCTGTTTTTATTTGTTGTCTTTTTGAATCTACAGCAAGATCTTCAACAGAGACAGTTTAGTGGAGTTTTAGGATATCTAAGAGCATCTTAAATTAATTGTCAAGATGGAGCAAAAAAAACTATGCTGTCCATTGCTTTATACGTATGCGCTACCGAGAAATTTAGAAAAGGTTTGAATATTCTTTTGTAGATTTGATTTGAGTTCAAAGTTCACATACTGCTTTGAAGGAAAGACTTATGGCAGTAACACTATTTCGGTCCTTTCAGCTCATGGTGACTGCTCTGGTGTCATCGGTTTCCATTTGGACTGATCACTGCTGGCATCTCAGCTTCATATTTTCAGAATTAGCCCAATTTGGGTAGATTATTTTCATGACTTCAGAATTATTCTATAATATGTTCTTCTATAATACGGATTTCATTAATGCAAATTTGCTGTAACACAACTGATAAATTGGGGGCACTGTTTCTAAAGTGCGAATTGTAAAGCATGGATTTGTTACAACATTATTGCAGTCCCTTTAGTTTAAAAAAATGGGTGAATCATAATGAAAGCTGACACAGAGATTTTTAATCAGTAAGAAAATCAAGCATCATGGGAAAAAGGCAGGAAAGTGAAGTCGAGCATAATCAGGTCAGCCATGATCTCACTGAAAGATGGAAAGGACTCAATGGGCTGAGTGGCCTACTTTGGCTCCTATGTCTTTTGGATGACTTTCTAGCAACTACATCCTCCAATACATCAATTACTACTGAAGTTGGACTGGATGTGAAAAGGTCTGGACTCGACAGGAAGTAGAGTACAAATACAATGGAGCCTTGATCTTTCAGCTTTGTCAACATAAAAGGCTGAAACGCCTGAACATTAATGTATTACCATTCATCTTATGTTTACTTTGAGCATCCCATTCATTTCAGATTTTGACACATGGTCTAGATCGAGGTTACCATGGTTACTTGGTAACAGTTTGGCCACCATGTCTAGTGATGCATCTTTTTATATATTCAATTAGCTAGGAGTTTAAACAAGGTCACGTTAGGCTACCTAGAACTTTACTGGAATGTAACAGGCCGTTTCCATGTTTCAGAAGGAGAACTGTTGACTAAAACTCCAACATATGAAATGCCTTGACCTCAACTCCTTGAAAGCAGATAAAATTTACCCGGATTCCTCAATGACAGATAATTTTTAAAAATTTCTACATCCCAACAAAGTGTAAAGGTTTCCTACAATTCCAAAGCATACCTGTCCGTGGAAGAAAAAAAACTTGGAGGATGAGGCAAAGGGTTTCACAGACAATGTTTGATTTTTGAAGACCAGTTACTGACATTGCGTAAAGGAACACAGCAGCCAATCGGTGCATAGAAAACCCATAAAAAACACAAAAATAAATTACCAGATAATCTATTTTAGTGAGGAATAATTGTTCAGAATGGCAACAGGGAGAGCACCATTGCCCAACTCTGAATATTAACATGTTTTACATCTATCACAACTACTTCCCTTTTAACAAGCAAATTTCAATGATACAAAACATGTTAAAATGACAAAAATACTTTCATTTTAAACATATATTTTGTTTTAAATGTTTAGCAAACATTTCAGTCTTTTATAGGTGTGCATCCCACCTTGGACACTCCCTTTTGTGTCTTCAATGCCATAGAATGAGGTTAGGTTCCTTGCAGACTGGTCAGGGAATAAGCAAAGTCAAGAACGATCTTTAGGTTTAAACCACAAAGTAATACTACTTGTTATATTGTCAAACTAACTACTATTATGTATGGTAAACTATAACATTTAGTTAGATAAGGTAATAATTAATGAAGTGTTAAATAACTAATCATGTATTCTCAGTCGTTCTTCCAGAGGGTCACCCATTTTAGTGTATCTCCTTGTCACATTATTCTGGAGTATTGTAACTCCACCCACACAGTATTATTTATACCCAGTGATACAGTTCCACGACATCATAACAAGGCTACTCCAAAGTTTAATCCCTTACACAACATTCAGGTCTCTCGTATTTTTCTTCAACAAAAAGGATTTTAAAATTGACTTATGATTAAGGGCTGCATTTAAAACAAACAAATTTATATAGATTCAGAACAGTCACAGTCTGTAGATACTAAAGAACATTTCTGAAGTTATACAAGCCTGTTCATAGACATCTCAATTTCCCTGCTCCTGTCAATCACCATAACTAATATCCCTGAAGTTGCTGCATTCTATTCCCTCAGTTTCAAACATGCTTGAGCAAGCTGCAGTGCCAACCTTCCAGCTCAGCACTATCCTCATGACCTATCTGCCAATCTCCCTTCTCACCTAACCGCTCCACCCTCCTCTCTGACCTATCACCTTCATCCCCACCTCCATCCACCTATTGTACTTTTTGCTACCTTCTCCCAGCCCCACCACACACCCCCCCCCACCCCATTTCTCTCTCCACCCTGGAGGCTCCCTGCCTTCAGCCCTGATGAAGGGCTTTTGCCCGAAACATCGATTTTCCTGCTCCTTGGATGCTGCCTGACCGGCTGTGCTTTTCCAGCACCACCAGAGTCTAATCTAGACTCTGATTTCCAGCTTCTGCAGTCCTCACTTTTGCCAAGCTGCTGTTGTGTCATGTATTGACAAATGCCAACTTGCTAATACTTCTCCTCAGTCCCAATGGGCCATGTGCCCACCAGTGAATAGCAAACCTTTACTCTAGGACTCTCAATGACCTCATTTTCTTTGGTGGCCCTTCTTTGAAGGGCTCCAGCCTCAAACTGAGACCTACTTACCAAAATACACAAACAGCACTGTTTCAGCCTATTCTTCATCCACCAAAACAATATCATCATCTTAACTCTTATTGCTCCTTTTGCTTGATCTCCTGTCCCCTCCATTCATGAGTTTTCTGAACAGTTTGCTGGTACTAACCCTCTTCATTGCACCATGGGCTTTTATTTCTGCATACCTCCATCTTCCACCAGGATCGTCTGAGATCTGTGCATCTTCCTTGGTAGAAGGTGCAATCAGTTGATCATCCTTTTCATACTGAACAACCTCTCTTTCAAGTCCACTCAGTTACTCAAAATAAATAATGCTGTTATCTATGCCCACATGGATCAGAACTTTTCCTGCCATTTTTGGGAACTGTGTGTCATTCTTTATTCCAGTTATATTCAGGCCTCCAATTTCACAACTTCACCTGTTATACTGATGACTGCATTGCAGCTGTTTTCTGCTCTTGTCTCGAACTGAAAAAAATTAATTGACTTTGATCCAATTTCTACCCTTCTCATATTTCACATGGTCCATCTCCGATGCTTCCCTTTCCTTGAATTCTTTGAATCTATTCCTGAGAACAGGTTATCAATGAATATTTACTGCAAGCCCACTGACTTCCACATCAGTAACAAACCCTCACAGGCAACCAGGGAAGAACATAATAGCTAGGAGTGGGAATAGGCAATTCAGCCCCTTGAGACTGCACCACTATTTAATATGATCATGTTGATCTCATCTCAGTCTCAATACAGTATGCCTGCCTGCCCCCCATAACTCTTTAACCAGTCACTAATTAAAATCTCTCTCCCTCAAATTTATTTTGTGTCCCAGCATCCACTGCACTCTAGGGGAGTGTATTCCTTCTCATTTGTTTTAAGTCTGCCACCCCTTAGCCTAGAACCTCTCATTCTACCTGTAAGGAATCTATTCCTTTCTCTTAATTTCTCCACTGGCATCGAATTGTAACCTTTCATACCAGTGCTTCCAGTAAATCATCCTTTCCTTCAACAGAGGATTGCCCCCACTGCTCTGACTCCATCATAGTAAACAGGGCCCTCCATCGAGTCCACTTTAAATTTCATAAATTTCTCTCACTTTTCCCTGCTTCCCAGAATGACAATAGGTTTCTCCTTGCCCTCACCTCTAAATGCCCTATAAACCTCCACATTCAACAGACTATCCCCACCATTTCTGACATTTCCATGATGATAAAATACTAATCGCACCTTCCCTTTGCCCCTTTCAGCACCCCAAAAGGGGCCAGTTCCTCTACAACATCCTGGACCACTCTTCAAACAACCCAATTCCTTCCAGCAGCTTGCACACTGTTCAATTTAGGATCATGTAGTCCCAAAATCATTCATTCCTCTTGTGACTTTGTAGGCAGATGTCAACTATCCTCACATTCAGACCTCCTCGATAACATCTCTTATTTTTTCATTCGATTCATTACCATTTTAGGCACATAATACCACTTACCCTCCACACTCTCACAAGCCTTCCCTTCTGTTCTTATTCCCAGTCTTTCTCCTTTCACGTTCAACTCATCAGATTTTTAATGTATTTTAATTCTAATGACAGGTTAAACTCTTGAAGCATTAACTCAGCTTCCATTTCCACAGATGTTGCCTGACCTGCTGAGTATTTTCACTAGTTTGTAGAATTCAGCATTAATAAAATGAATGTTGCTTGTTTTGTCCCAGGCACATTAACTGGGATAACTGCTGGTCATTAAGAACAACACAAGACATTGTTCTCTTTAAATATCTTATCCCAAAGGAAAAGTCAAATGACAAAGCAATAGGAGGAGGAAATCGGCATTTTGTACGCCCTCTCCCTAGGTGGAGAGACAATGAACTACATAGGCACTCGAGTTCTGAATAGGAGGTTGTGAAATTTAACAGTGGGGCTCAGAGCAGGAAACTGAAAAAAGGTCAGTGTTTAGGAACACAGTCTGAAAATAAACCAATTCCAAAAAAAACAAGCAAGTTAGACCAGTGAAGGAATATCACGTGTTTTATTTATTCACCCATACCGCAAACTTCTTCATACTCTTCATTACCAAGATTTTTTTTTAAGACAAGTGCCACTGAGCTATAGGTACTGGGATCTGGCTTGGCTGTTAAACTATATTCACACACCATCTGTGAAGTGAAACAACTTAGCATTTTCCATCCAGGCACTTATTACGATGTGAGCAAATGTAACACTTGGGGCATTTGTGAAAAATGCCACATTAAGTTCAGATTACAAGGAATTACGTAGTTACGCCATGGCAACTGTTACATGTTTATATAATGTGGTCACAGGCTACTCTCCGCCAACTAACGTATGACATTACACTATTGGCACAAGTAAAAATGCAAATCAGAGTGTTGTTACTTTAACCTAATCAGCTACCATGCAAAATCTGTTGCTTAAAATAATGTTCTCAGAATAACGTGAAGCTGTTTACATGTTAAAATGACTCAAGACACTTCAGATGTTGAATTATTTTTTGGAGTTCAATGACTGTTGTTACATGCACTTTCTGTGCGAGCCACATCTTAAAAGCAGCAGAGATAAATGGTCGATTTTGTTTCACACAGTCCTTACTGTGCAAGCAAGAAGGTTGACACAGAGAGCATTTCCTGCTCTTCTGCAAAATCACCAAAGGACACTAGTTTAATCATTCATTTGAAGAATACTTATGACAGTGCTGCACCCCCTCAATACTTTACTGAACTGATGATCCTACATTAAGTACTCGATTTCTGGAGTGGATCTTGAGCCCATATCTACCAATGTAGAAATGAATTCTTGTAAAATCTAGGATGTCTTCATACAACAGATATGAGAGCTGACAAACCAAACCAATACAAGCACCAACACAGCTTTGGAAAAAAAAGTGGTAAGTTTACAAAAAAATACTACCACTCACCTTTTGCATGAAAAGTCCAGTCTTCCCTGAAGTATTCATTTAGTCTTATTCTATCTTGCAGGCCACTCTGGTACACTCTCCTGTAAAATTGTCTGGCAATGTAAACATAAGCAGAAGGAATGGCTCCTGCCACACCTTTTGCACCAAAGAAGCCATTTACCTCTGGTGATGCGAGCAGTATCTGATAATCCGCACTGGTACCCAAAATAAGATCCATATATGCTTTAGTGAGGTTAAAATATCCCGAAGTCAAGTACATCTTAGACTCCGCCTCAGCTCTAGTCATTAATGTTTCAGTCACTTGTTCATCTATTCTAATTTCAAATGATTTCATTTGTATCATGGGATAGATCCAGGTATCTGTGCATTTCAGAGCTTGACCATTGTCACTGGGTACTAATAACTGTTCAGAATTGTTCTCACTCAGGCATTTTATATGGTTTCTGTACTGCTGCTTGCTTCTTGCTTCATTCACCACAGCCATGATTCTCTTATTTGCTTCTGCACAGAAATCTTTTCGATTACCTGAAAAAGAATTTTAAGATAATACTGCTTCTGTGACTGACACATTTTTAGATTTAATAAAACAGACATTTGAATAATACTAAATTAAATATTAGAATTCAGATGTGTTGACATTCCGTAAAACATTATAAATTCTGTATTATTTTCAAGGATAGAAGAACTACTAAATTTTGACCTCAGCGGAGCAGGTAACGGCTGTCTGATGGTGTTTTTTTTAAGTCGCGGTATAGTCCAGTTATTGTTTTTTTTAACGGCTAAAATTTAAAGTTTTTTTAAGCGCCTAGCGGACCCAGAAGCTGGTGTCGCGCTAGCTTACCTGGGAAGGTTTTTTTTCTTATAAAAGCGCGCAGGCGAGGAACCAGAGGCACTACAGGGGTAGAGCCTCCCACCCTCCCTCCTCCTCCTCCTCTAACCTAATAATACGACCCGTTGTGATAAGCAGGTAAGTGCTGCATTTTGCTTGTTTGTTTCTTTAGATCTAGTTTTTAAAGTTTACCTTTTAGAGGGATGGCAGCGAAGGCAGTGCAATGTTCCTCTTGCAACATGTATGAGGTGAGAGAAGCCATTAGCGTCCCTCCTGATTACACTTGCAAGAAGTGCACCCATCTCCAGCTCCTCCAAGACCGTGTTAGGGAACTGGAGCTGGAGTTGGATGAACTGCGGATCATTCGGGAGGCAGAGGTGGTCATAGATCAGAGCTTTAGGGAAGTAGTTACTCCGAAAGTTATAGAGAGATGGGTGACAGTGAGGGGGAGTGGGAGGAAGCAGCCAGTGCAGGGACCCCCTGCGGTCATTCCCCTCAAGAACAAGTATACCATTTTGGATACTTGTGGGGGGGACGACTTACCGGGGTAAGCAACGAGGTTCAGGCCTCTGGCACGGAGCCTGTCCCCGTTGCTCAGAAGGGAAGGGTGGAGAAAGGTAGAGCGATAGTTATTGGGGACTCAATATTGAGGGGCACAGATAGGCAGTTTTGCGGGGTTGACAGAGACTCACGATTGGTATGTTGCCTCCCAGGTGCAAGGGTACGTGATGTCTCTGATCGTGTTTTCCAGGTCCTTAGGGGGAGGGGGAGCAGCCCGAAGTCGTGGTCCACGTTGGCACCAACGATATAGGTAGGAGGAGGGCTGAGGATGTTAGACAGGCTTTCAGGAAGCTAGGTTGGAAGCTCAGAGCTAGAACGAACAAACAGAGTTGTTGTCTCTGGTTTGTTACCCGTGCCATGTGATAGAGAGTCGAGGAATAGGGAGAGAGAGGAGTTAAATGCGTGGCTACAGGGGTGGTGCAGGAGGGAGGGATTCCGGTATTTGGATAACTGGGGTTCTTTCTGGGGAAGGTGGGACCTCTATAAACAGGATGGTCTACACCTGAACCTGAGGGGCACCAGTATCCTTGGGGGGAGGTTTGCTAGTGCTCTTTGGGAGGGTTTAAACTAACTCTGCAGGGGCATGGGAACCTGGAGTGTAGCTTTAGGGTACAGGACCTTGAGTGTAGGGAGGTTAGGAACATGGCATCGATCTCAAAGGAGGGTGCCTGTAAACAGGAAGGTGGCTTGAAGTGTGTATACTTCAATGCCAGAAGTATACGAAATAAGGTAGGTGAGCTTGCAGCATGGGTTGGTACCTGGGACTTCGATGTTGTGGCCATTACAGAGACGTGGGTAGAACAGGGACAGGAATGGCTGTTGCAGGTTCCAGGGTTTAAATGTTTTAGTAGGGTCAGAGAAGGGGGTAAAAGAGAGGGAGGTGTGGCATTGCTTGTCAAGGATAGCATTACAGCAGTAGAAAGGGTGATGGAGGAAGACTTGCCATCTGAGGTAGTTTGGGCGGAGGTTAGAAATAGGAAAGGTGAGGTCACCCTGTTAGGAGTTTTCTACAGGCCTCCTAATAGTCCGAGAGAAGTAGAGGAAAGTATTGCGAGGATGATTCAGGAGAAGAGTGAAAGTAGCAGGGTGGTTGTTATGGGGGACTTTAACTTCCCAGATATTGACTGGGAAAGCTATAGCTCGTGTTCGTTAGATGGGTCGGTGTTTGTCCAATGTGTGCAGGAGGGTTTCCTGACACAATATGTAGACAGGCCAACAAGAGGTGAGGCTATACTGGATTTGGTTCTAGGTAATGAACCAGGCCAGGTGTTAGACTTGGAGGTAGGTGAGCACTTCGGGGGCAGTGACCACAACTCGGTGATTTTTACTCGAGTGATGGAGAGGGAAAAGTGTGCACTGTAGGGCAACAGTTACAGCTGGGGGCAGGGAAATTATGATGCGGTGAGGCATGACTTAGGATGCGTGGATTGGAAAAATAGGCTTCAAGGGAAGAACACAAATGATATGTGGAGATTGTTCAAGGAACAGCTAATGGATGTCCTTGATAAGTATGTACCAGTCAGGCAGGGAGTAAAGGGTCTTGTGAGGGAGCCGTGGTTTAACAAGGAATTGGAATCCCTTGTAAAAGGGAAGAGGGCGGCCTATGTAAAGATGAGGCGTGAAGGTTCAGTTGGGGCGATTGAGAGTTATAAGGTAGCCAGGAAGGATCTAAAGAGAGAGCTAAGAGCAGCGAGAAGGGGACATGAAAAGTCCTTAGTTGGTAGGTTTAGGGAAAACCCAAAGGCTTTCTATAGGTAGAAAGAAAAGGATGACTAGGGTAGGTATCGGTCCAGTCAAGGATAATAGTGGGAAGTTGTGTGTGGAGGCGGAGGAGATCGGTGAGACACTAAATCAATACTTTTCGTCAGTATTCACTCAGGAACAGGACACTGTTGCCGATGTGAATACTGAGTCACAATTAATTAGAATGGACGGCTTTGAGGTATGTAGGGAAGAGGTGTTGGAATTTCTGGAAAGGATGAAAATAGATAAGTCCCCTGGGCCTGATGGCATTTATCCTAGGATCCTCTTGGAAGCTAGGGAGGAGATAGCGGAGCCATTGGCCTTGATTTTTATGTCGTCGTTGTCTACGGGAATAGTGCCAGAAGACTGGAGGATAGCGAATGTGGTCCCCTTGTTCAAGAAGAAGGGGAGCAGGGATAGCCCGAGTAACTATAGGCCAGTGAGTCTCACTTCTGTTGTGGACAAAGTCTTAGAGAGAATTGTAAGGGATAGGATTTATGAACATCTGGATAGGAATAATGTGATCAAGGATAGTCAGCATGGTTTTGTGAAGGGCAGGTCGTGCCTCACAAACCTTACTGAATTCTTTGAGAAGGTGACCAAGGAAGTGGACGAGGGTAAAGCAGTAGATGTGGTGTATATGGATTTTAGCAAGGCATTCGATAAGGTACCCCATGGCAGGCTAATGCAAAAACTACGGAGGTATGGCATTGAGGGTGCATTAGAGGTTTGGATTAGGAATTGGCTGGCTGGAAGGAGAGAGAGGGTAGTAGTTGATGGTATAGGTTCATCTTGGAGCACAGTTACTAGCGGTGTTCCACAAGGATCTGTTTTGGGACCATTGCTGTTTGTCATTTTTATAAATGACCTGGAGGAGGGGCTTGAAGGCTGGGTGAGCAAGTTTGCGGATGACACGAAAGTCGGTGGAGTTGTGGACAGCGAAGAAGGATGTGGCAGGTTACAGCGGGATATAGATAAGTTGCAGAACTGGGCAGTAAGGTGGCAAATGGAATTCAATGTAGCTAAGTGTGAAGTCATTCACTTTGGTAGGAGTAACAAGAAGATGGATTACTGGGCTAATGGTAGACTACTTGGTAGTGTGGATGAGCAGAGGGATCTTGGTGTCCATGTACACAGATCTTTGAAAGTTGCCACCCAGGTAAATAGTGCTGTGAAGAAGGCATATGGTGTACTGGGCTTTATTAGTAGAGGAATTGAGTTCCGTAGTCCTGAGGTCATGTTGCAGTTGTATAAGACTCTGGTGCGGCCTCATCTGGAGTATTGTGTGCAGTTTTAGTCGCCATATTATAGGAAGGATGTGGAGACATTGGAACGAGTGCAGAGGAGGTTTACCAGGATGTTGCCTGGCATGGTAGGAAGATCGTATGAGGAAAGGCTGAGGCACTTGGGGCTTTTCTCATTGGAGAAAAGAAGGTTTAGGGGAGATTTGATAGAGGTGTACAAGACGATTAGGGGTTTAGATAGGGTTGACAGTGAGAACCTTTTTCCGCTAATGAAGTCAGCTGTTACTAGGGGACACAGCTTTAAATTAAGGGGTGGTAGGTATAGGACAGATGTTAGGGGTAGATTTTTTTACTCAACGGGTTGTGAGTTCATGGAATGCCCTGCCAGTAGCAGTGGTGGACTCTCCCTCTTTATGGTCATTTAAGCGGGCATTGGACAAGCATATGGAGGTTATTGGGCTAGTGTAGGTTAGGTAGGCTTCAGTCGGCGCAACATCGAGGGCCGAAGTGCCTGTACTGCGCTGTATTTTTCTATGTTCTATGTTCTATGACCTATGCAGCAATGAAGAAAAGTTAACTTCACAAAATGTTTGGCAAAAATGTGTTTCCATTCAATCGGTGGTCATTCGGTCTAGATCTTCAAACTCCCAAACAAACAGCACTGTGGGTGTAGCTTCACCGTATGGACTACAGAGGCTTGAAAGGACAGCTCACCATCACTGTCTCAATGAAGTAATGAAGTCTAACATCGACAAGAATGTCGAAGACCCTGGAATGAATAAAAGTGACCAAACATCTGAGTGAAAAACGGGGTAACAAATGTTGCTCACTATTCCAGAAAATATTCTGATAACTAATGGAAAATATGATTGTGTCTTGGACAAACACAGAGGATGCTGGAGGAGCTCAGTAGGTCTGACAGCATCTGACAGCGAGCAGCAGAGTTAATGTTATGCGCCCAGCATAACTGTTCTATAGGCAAGCGACACCCAGAGAGAGGAGAGGGGTTGAACATTGTTAGGAGGTGGTCAAGGGACTGCTGGTCTTGGTGGTGGTGTTGCGCGGGTGGGTGGGAGCACATTTCTCAGCAATGGAAGGGGTTGTTTGGGGGAGTGTAGGCCTCTTTTAATCTAATGGTTTCTCGGAGTCGGTTAAAATGTGGTTTCTTCCCTTGGGGACACAGCTGCAACTACAACCTCCAGGCCACCTCAGACTGCAACCTCAACACCCAGGCTATACCAGACTGCATTCCTCAACACCCAGGCTATATCAGACTGCATTCCTCAACACCCAGGCTATATCAGACTGCATTCACAACATCCAGGCTATATCAGACTGCATCCACAACATCCAGGCTATATTTCACTTCCACTATAAATTAGTGAGCTTACAGCAGTTAGAATCAAACTTTCCAACTTGATGGTGAGGAGGAATGAGTGTAGTCAAACCAGATAGTTCATTTGTTGTACATGTAATCCCTAACAATAAGGAGGTTTAATTCATCATTCTGTTCTGTTGATGCTACCTTGGGGGGCGGGGGAGGGTCTTAGCAATGTCTACTTTTTGCCTCAATCGAGGACTCCCAGCACTGTGGTTAACTGGGCCCTCAGCCACGTCCAACTCTTCCCCGCCCTCACCCTTCTCTTCCCTCCCACAACACTAACAGGGCCCCTCTGGTCCTCACTTTCAACTCGACCAGCCTCCACATCCAAAGGATCACAAGCTGCCATTTCCACCACCCTCCCCTGCCACGTACTCCCCTGCCCTGCCTTGTCAGTCTTCCACAGGGACAGCTCCGTCTAGGTCAACACCCTCCGGGTCAGCCTGGTGCACTCCTCCTCTTCCCCTCCCAAAACCTCCTCACACCCATATAGCACCTTCCCGTGCAAGTGCAGAATACCTGTCTGTTTACTCCCCCCCCTCCTTACTACCCCAGGTCCCAGACACACTTTCCAGGTGAAGCAATAATCTACCTGCACTACATTTAATCTAGGCTACTGTATTTGCTGCTCACAACACGGGGAAACAAAACAAACCTATATTCTGTCCTTACAAATGACCCTGAGCTTTCAGTTGCCTACTATTTCAACACACTATCGTGTTTGTGCCCAACATTTCTGCCTCAGGCCTGCTGCACTATTCCAGCAAGGTTCAGCACAAATAGACTTTCTAAAATTGATACAAAGGTCACTTGAGGTTAAGTGCAAAGATCATGGTACTTAAGTCATTTAATTAGCACGCACCATTGTTAGTAAGTTTCATCATCATCATAACTAGATACTAGACAGAGAAAAACAACTGAATTGAAAGGAATGAGGACGATGAAGGAACAGCCAACATTACTAATCCAAGACTATATCTATGACAGGATCACAACTTGCAACTGTCATAGTAAATGACTATGGCTTCCCCCCCCACCCCCACCTACTTCAATCATACTGCGGTAGATAGACAGAAACTATTTACATTGGTTGGTCCATCCAGGACTGAGGTATAGCTTACAAATTACAGCTAAACTTAACAACGAGTGAAACTAGAGGAACTCTCCCACATATAAAGCATGGTTAAAGTTTGGAAATATCTTCTGTGAATGGCAATTGATCCTGAATCACATGCAAAATTTAGTGCCAATTTTATACAATGAGGTAATTTTCATTTACAGTAATTTAATAGAAATTAAGGTCACATGAACTGAGTGCAGGAAATCACATTCATAATACAGTCTGGCCCCACAGCAAAACCATTAGTGCTCATTTATGTATAGGGATCATTCAGCTCCTGTTAAAACAAGGCCTTTGGAACATAAATTGCATGAATGAATGTCTCAGGATTGATGCCCATGTGGCAAGACTCAATTCCAACAAAGTCCCTATAGTCAACATTAGTGAGGATAATGTGTTCAGTGAGTAGTCAATGGATTGCAATGATCAGTTCTTAAATGTTCTGGCAATAGCCCTATGACTAAGACATTACGATTATTCACAAATCAATACCATGGAAAATCCACTTTCCTGTATTCGAAGTGACAGTTTAATTTACTAAGCAGCTTTGCTTCAGTGAAGTATTTTTCGAGAAACAATTGCCAGAAACTATTCTACAAACAAATTACCTACATATCACAATTTAGCTCGTTTTTTTGTCCCATAACCAACTAGAAAATTACTGAAATGTTGTCACTCCCTAAACAAGTGTTCCAAACCGAGCAAACATGAAATAACGAAACTTGAAATGTATAGAAAAACTAATCATTTGTCTTAAGTTATATAATCAACCTAGTATATTGAAGTCAAAGATATCTATAATAAAATATATGCTGTGGATCACTGAAGGCACCCCAAGATTTCTCATAAACATTTATAATTTACAAAAACTGGAAGGTGGAACAAAATATTTGATTTCAAAATGCCCAAAAACGCCAATGTTAACCATACTTGTCAGATTTCCAGCATGGTGTTAACCTGGCAGTTGCCACCATAATATAGGTTTCCAGTGTTAATTCCTAATAATTTAACATTTAAATTGATTACAGTACTGTTAAGAAAGGTTTCTGAGAGCCTATTTGCCATTGCCAGTTGGTGCCACATAGAGCGGACTAAGATTTTGTCAATTGTCTTCATCACTGGGAGTCTGCAGAAGTATATGGTAGATTTTGAAAAAAAAGGTAATGTATATTTAATTTTAAATCTAGTTACTTTTACAAAATTAGTATTCAATATTATTCTCACTTTTCCATTTTCAGCTTGAGGTAACATACCAATTGTCTGAGAGATATTTTGCCTTGTGACAGTGCATCTGTCTTCAATAGTCATCATAACTGAAAAATTATTTCCCTCCCCTCTCACTCAGCTGCTTCTGTTCAGATAATGAGCTCAACCGACCCAGTTGATGTCCATCGATGCTAGTACGCTGACGTGGTGATATCTGTACAGCCTGTGCCCATAGCAGAGGTCTTTTTGAAATTTTATGCTGTAACATTGGAGCAAGATTAAAGGGAACTCCTCGTTCTTCACCGTCCTACCACCTCCCCCCCCCCCCCCCCAATCACATTCCTCTTCCTCATTAACTATCCACTTCCCTCATCATTTTACCCTTCTATCACCTAGCACTCCTTACTACAATTATTACAATACTAATCTCTAACCCTGCTACATCATGACAGGTTTTTAAATTAAGAAAAAAAGGCAGGAAACAATTTTTTTTAAATCAAGAAAACCAAAACCACAGTGAAAAATAACTCCAAAACTCAATAAAAAGTCATATTGACTGTTGATTCAGAGATCAGGCATTGCAACAGATCATCCATCACATGTCAATTATTTTCTTCTCCTCAATATCAACAAATATTAAATGAATCCCTCCAGATTTTTAAGAATATTAAACTTTTGACCAATTTGAGATTGGGGAAAAATATTGACAATGGTAAAATAAAGAATTGTTGTAATGTAGCCTACAGAAATTCCATTTGAAAATGAGCATACTTCAAGTTTAGGAATATAAATAAATCAAGACTGAGAACTTGAGCAAATAAGAATGGCTGACCAGAGTAACTGCAATTGTATTTGAGCTCAGAAGGGCTCGTGAGTTTAAAAACATTGATTAATGAGGGATCAAAGTTGGACCATCAAGAGGCAAGAGTTGATGGGTATGAAGACAGGGAGAAAATACGTCTAGATTGAAGGATTGAAAATTTCAATGGCCCAAAAGGCTTCAAGGAAGTGAAGTTGCAATGATTCATTCACCGCACTGAGGGAGAAGGGGAGTCTATTCGCTGAGAAAATTTTAGCTGAAGAAATTTGATGCAAACAGAATGGTTGCAGGAGAAATACAAGGTTTAAATAGCTTTTTAAAAAAGGTGACAGAATTGCAAAAAGCACTAGTTGGTGTTCCAATTTCACATGAAACTCATGTTAACAAAAATATCTGCAGCGGAAAAATTAAATCTGATATCCATCAAATTCAGTCAAATTGATCATTACATATTTAATACATTCTTCTGTATGATACAGAAACAGAATTTCTTTCATTAAATTAGTTGTATTTTATGAACTCATAGATAGAATCAACAGCAATTTCTGGTGACAGAATATTTCACAATGAAAAAGGATCAACTTTTCTAATGCATACCTTCACATATTTTGGCGATACTTATCTTCAGAAACATACCAATTTGTTCAAATGCATGCTTTGAAACCTAACAATACTCAGTGTACAGGCTTCAAATCAAGATCAATTTGTTTTTTAGACAAACGAATGTACTGGCTTGCTCACTGAACTGGAAGGCTCATTTTCAGATGTTTCATCACCATATTAGGTAACATCTTCAATGAGCCTCTGGACAAAGCACTGCTGGTGTTTCCTGCTTTCTAAGTTTGGGTTTCTTTGGGTCGGTGGCGTCATTTCCTGTTCTTTTTATCAGACGGTAGTAAATGGGGTCCAAGTCAATGTGTTTGTTCTGGTTGGAATGCCATGCTTCTAGGACTTCTCCGTTCCCATCTACCACCCCAGAGAAAAAGAAATGACATCACCATAGGACATGATGTCACCACAGGGATGTCACAAACCCAAGAAAACCAGAAAGCAGGAAACACCAGCAGTGCTTCGTCCAGAGGCTCACTGAAGATGTTACCTAGAATGGTGACGAAACGTCTGAAAATGAACCTTCCAGCTCAGTGAGCAAGCCTACATCCAGCACCTCAACCTGAGCTATAAATCTCAAAACTTGCTAAAACGAATGTACTCTACCTGTGAATGGGTGGATCATTCCCTGATTCATATCAGTAGTATCATTCTGCTGTAACTGAAGTGAAATATCACTGACTGCATTGACTAGGTCATCAAAGAAATCTGCTATTTCATGGCAATCTTGGAGTAAAACGTAACGATCTTGTCGATTTGTGAAGTAGGAATCACTTAGATTTGCTCTACAGAGATAAAAAAAATCAAAGTTGTTACTGGAATCAAGCCCTGAAGATTGCAATACTATTTCAGCTCTCCAAGTGTTAGGAGCGTCAACATTATAAAGCTGCACTCATCTCGATATAGCATTCTATCATTATTCATAATGGTTCAAGATGTCACTGAATAAGTGGGGCAGGATTTTGAGATAGAAATAACAAATCATTAACAAAAATCAAATGACAACTTCCGCAAACTGAGGAAATCAGGATAATGCTATTCAAGACCCTATTCTTTCAGAAGCTTCACTACAGGAGTATCACGTTAAAAGATTCCACATGCAAATACATGCAGCAGCATGAGCAGCTTACATACATGATAAATGCTAAATAAACTGTATAAAAGTTGAGGTTTGTTTATTCAAAAGTAAATTAAACTTTCCTTCATCTCTCTAAATCATATCTTTCTTTCCCTCTCTATTTTATTGTCTATCCATTTACATTTATCTATATATTCTAAGTTTCACTTCCTGATTTAAACTCTGCATAGTTCACTAAGGCTTCTTCAATCTGACTAGTAAAACAAGTACAGTGCTGCATGTTGTTCACAAAGATCCTGGATCCCTGTAAAGATCATTGTTGCAAAGGTGGCAGAGTCTGAAAGACTTCATTCCAAGGAAAGCCATAAGCATCACCACAAACATGATATCATAGGATCCTTTGTACAATAGCTTACAATCTCAAATGAGTAAATCCTATCACTTAGGTGTTCCTCATAGTCACTGTGGCAATGTCTATCACATTAATGTAAATTGTACATGACTGCTATCATGCCAGTGAGAGAGGTGATTGTATTGGTTTTAGTTTTCCAAAATCTCTCACTTGCAAGCAAGTTTCTATTTATATGAAGGCTGCAAATGTAATTCCTTTATTCAAAAAGGGAAACAGAAAGCAGAAGACTTCTGGCTGTCTTTTGAGGAAAGGTTGGATAGGCTGGGCTTGTATCCACAGGGGTTTTAGAAGAGTAATAAGCAATTTGAATAAACATGAGATCCTGAGAGGGTATTTTCAGTGGCCTACCCCTGCATCTAATCTGTGTTTGTTCACAGTGAAGTACATCTTTATTAAGGCAAGAACCTGTCCTACCAAGTGGCTTTTCTCTACTACCTAAACCAAGTGAGTGGTATTGGTCTATTCCAGGAAATAAGATGACAGCAGCAAGTCTATCAAACAGCTTATACAACATGATGAGCAGTTGAGAGGAACCATCATACTGTTTCTGATTCTCATAACTGGAGACTCCAGTGTAAAAGCACACAAAGGCTGAGGAAAGTGTAATTAACAACTATCAGTATTAATTTGCAGTTGACCACAAAATCTACACCAATAAGTGGCAACATAATTGCACAGATCCAACACAATATCAGTTCAGTCTATTTTGGAAATGAAGAAGGTTTCCATATACTTGTGGCAGAAAGATTGGCAGAACTCTCAACGTTAACAATAAATAAGACCATAAGCAAGCAGTTTATTTCTGAGTACGTACTGCTTGATAGTGCTGTCAACAACCCCTTCATTCACTTTGCCAATGACTGAGTATAAAATGATAGGATGGAAACACAAATGCAGCAATGACAGGACAATTTCCAGTTTTTGGCTGAAAACTGGCATGTAACATTTCACTTTTGCCAAGCAAAGACTATCTCCTACAAGAAAGAATCTAACCAGTGACATTCAATGGCATTACCATCCCCTTACTATCAACATCCTGGGGATTAGTAATAACCAGAAAATTAAATGGACTAACCGCAGAGGTCAGAGGCTAGGAATCCTGCATCTCTGCACTCACCAAAGCCTGTTCACAATTTACAAGGGACAAGTCAGTGGTTGATCAGAATGTCTGGAGGAGTGCAGTTCCAACAACCCTAAAGAAACTTGATGCAATTCAAGACCAAGCAGTTTGCCTGGCAGACATCAAATTCACAAGCAATCACTCCCTCCATCACATAAACTCAACAGCAGCAGGGTGGACTATCTACAAGATACACTGCAGAAATTCAACAAAGCTCCTCTGACAGCACCTTCCAAATGCACAACTACCACCACCTAGAAGGACAAGCAGCAAGGTAAATGAGAATACCATCACCTACAAGTTCTCCCCTAAACCACACATCATCCTGAGCTTGAAATATATTATCATCCCTTCAATAGCACTGGGTCAAAATCATGGAACTCCTTCCTCAGTGGGATTTTAGGGCTAACTACAGCAAAAACACTGCAGCATTTTCTCAAGGGTGACCAGGGATGGGCAATAAATGCTGCTCCAGCCAGCAGAACCCACACCCATGAATGAATGATGAAAAAATATAAACCCGCTTTGTGTGTACAGGATATAATAGGCAACTATGCACATTGCCAGGCTGATGCCAATATTAATATGTTTTGCAATTTAGGGGAACAGCTTGGCTTCGGACACAGTTAATTCTTCAGTACTCCTGACAGAATGTTGTCAGGGCCCATGGCCATTATAACATCCTATGCCTTTCAACAGATATCATGTTGAATGACGGAATTGGTTGAAGACTGGCATCGATGATACTAGGATCGTCAGGTGGAGGTCAAGATACATCATCCACCAGCACTTCTGGCTGAAAATGGATGCACGTGCATCTGCTTTGTCTTCAGCACTGATATGCTGGGAACCCCATGGAGGTGAATGGAGATATCTGTAGGCCCTCCACTGTTTTTCAGATGTTTAATTGTACATGAAACAGCTGGATGTGCAGTGACTGCAAAGCTTTGACATGATCTGCTGTGCATGGGATTGCTTAGCCACATTACCTGTCCTGTGTTACAGATTCACCAGGGTTGACATCTCATTTTTAGGTATGCCTGGTGCTGCTCCTGGCAAGCCCCGATACATTGTTCATATATATGAACCATGTAAACCTGACAAATAGTCAGCCAGTAATCACAACTTCTGTAATAAGTGAGTTATGATCATGATTAGTGAAATTTAAGAATTTCAGGTTGTTTACATTTAGTACTCAGTTTACAATATGCAGAACTGAGTCACAACGGGTTTAAAAACGAACACTGGGAAACATATCTCGAACCCAATGCTGCTGCAAATTTTATTGTGGGCTTGCACATGTGCCTGTGTCTCATCATGGGCTAGTTGGGACACTGACTAATATTTAAGCAAAGTTTTTACAGTGCAGTTGCGAGACAGATTTCCTGGGACTCATGAAACTTGGCAACTAGAAAGACGTGCAGCAGGCTACAGATAATAAGCAGTTTTTAATAGCTCTGCTTGTGAGCCAAGATTAGTTTTATTTTACCACTCAAGCCCCCAAACAAACAATCCTTTATTAATCACAACTGCATCTCAATGCCACAATTAGCTGATTCCTCTACCCTGTCCCATTCATTACCTTTTAGCATTGACCTCCTGAACACTAATCTGCCAACACCCTATATCTCCAATCCACCTAAACCGGCCTCCACTTCTCAACACCAGCACCATCACACAAGCCCCCATCAATATAAATTCTGAACTCCTGCAGTTAAATTTGTTGGCTGGAAACTGTCCAGCTGCTGGGCAGGAAACAGAATTTTTTTTTTAAAAAGTGACAGAACCCCTCTCACTAAAATTCTCTACAGCTCCAGGGATTCCTGATTCACAGGTCGTGTTACCTTCTACCCAAACATCTGCCTGCTGCAATAATTTTTGGAAGTTCAGCCATTTTGTTTTCATACTCACCCACTAACAATGACATTGTTGTCGAAGAGGTAGACTTTGATGTGTTGCAGTCCAATTATCTCATTGAATCGTTCTGGAAGAAGGAACTTAAGAATACCTCGGAGATCCGGAGTGTGATACAAAGAAACACGCACTTGATTTGGAAATTTCTTTAACAATGGAATCAGCATAGTTCGGGAATTCTTCTTGCCTATAGGGAGTGACACAACACAATTATACCTCGAAGGATGACCAACACTCAGTTTAAAAAGAACATGTCAAAATGCTTAATGGGGGGGATTTAATAAACTGTAAACAGAATAAATGCCCAAAACTTTGCATTTTAAAAATATTTCACTTTGAAGCACACTTCGTAGATTTGAAATACTGCCTTACAAGTCCAACTTATATTTTCTCCATTATTCATCACCCCACACTATAGACTAAGAAACGACTGAAAACATGGACACAGCATATTCCAAGGTCACTACTTAGATCATCTGTATTCAGACAAGAGTGTAGTCAGGAGGAAGAAAAATGGAAGCAATTTGCATTTCTCTTGTCCCTTTGTTGGGAAAGGCCAGAGCTCACTTTCTCAGTTTTATTAGCTTATTCCTTCAAGGCCAAAAAAAAAGGAACCTGGGATCTTCAATCACAAAATTAAAAACAAATCATAACAGAAACCACTAGTAGAAATCTAAGAATATTAGTGTGTTAACTTAACACCAACCTCCTGAAAACCTACAGTAAGAGTAACAATAAGAATAACAGCATGCTTCAATAGTTCTGCTTTCCCAATAGAAGGTAGATAAAATCTTTCATTTCCTCGCTTTTCCCAAGAACGATATGGATGTACCAAAACTACATGCAGTGGTTCAAGAATTTTCCTCACCATTACCTTCTCAAGGACAATTTGGCATGGGCAGTAAGTGCTGGCTATCTTGTGAAAGAACATTGTTTTAAAAATTCAAAATGTCTACATAAAGTACAATTTTGTTTATTAGAATGCAAAGTTTTTAATCAAAGAAAGAAAGCAATAAAAGTACATACAATAGACAACTGGACATACAACATAAATCACCAAAAAAATTTAATGTTATTCATGTAAACTGAATTCACCTACATTTGCATTATTTTAACGCTAATCATATCAAACTACTTGAGGAATATCTATTGTTTTATGCAGTAACAACTGTTCCTATCTATGTACCTCTAGACCCTCTTGTGCAATCCAGCAGAACAGAAACTCTGAGATCAGATTTCGGAGTTTCATCCTGTGATCGTTGCAGTGTTTCTTCAATGCAATCTACCTAATAAAATCAAGGTTACAAATCATATTTCATTAGTTGAAATTGAAATATCAATGCCGTTAGCACTGATCAAACTTTAAATCCCACTTTAATTTTCAGTCCTAGAAATCTAAATGTGTTAGTTTAGTGGTCCCTCTAATTTAAAAAGACCTTTTTTTGGATTTCACCCATTAAACGGGCTTAAATTTCCACCTTCTGTTGTTTTAGCATTGTAACATGGCAGAGTAGAACAGTGGGCACAGACATAATTTGCAAATTAATAGAACAAAATAGACTAACTTCAAATTAGACAAAGGAGTTAATCAGCTAGGAGAAAGTGAGGACTGAAGATGCTGGAGATCAGTCAAAAAGTGTGGTGCTGGAAAAGCACAGCAGGTCAGGCAGCATCCAAGTAGCAGGAGAGTCGATGTTTCGAGCATAAGCTCTTCATCAACAATGTGACATTCCTAAACAAGAGCCTTTGCTTGAAATGTAAACTCTGCTGCTCCTCAGATGCTGACTGGCTGTGGTTTCCAGCACCACACTTTTTAACTCATTAATCAAGACTTTGACCTAGATATAATGCCCATGTGATGCACATTACTATGTAGATGGGGTTGAGATGTGTTGGCAGCCATAATACCACCATACTATAAGTTTCTCCTAAAAGATATTCAGGAGTTTCACAGATAGCTAAGTCTTTCAGGGGTAAGGCAGAGGCCACAAGCCTATATTGTTCATCACACAAGAATGTGGGTGGAAGTTTGTATTCAAAGTGAAAAGCCCACATTCATGAGGATTTGAAACAAGATTTGAACATTCGCCCATATCGAGATAGAGGGAGAATCTCTAGGGAAACTGCCACTGCAAAAGCTAGTTCTGAGACCTAAAATTTCCAGATCTGAAAAACAAAAGAATGCAAGTAGCTCCTTGGGAGCCTAAAATTATTTTTGATTGGCTTCAAGAGAAATTAGTATCTATTTATGGGATAGTGCTACACATAAATATGAAGTGGGATCCTCAGTTGCATTAAAAGTAAAAGGAGAAAGTTTTGCTTTGTATTTTAAAATATAAGCAACATATGAAAAGACTGTTTAGACAACCTTGCTTTTGATCTGCTTGTTGAAGTAAAAACTTTAAAACGTCAAATCTGTCTGTCCTTTAAATTGGTCACTGGAAATCGGAATTTCTTTTAAAAGCGATAGGTCTTGAAAGGGGTTGCTAAAACATCTACACATAAAATACATTGACAGCTCATCTGTCACACTCTGTTATAAATTTACATGTTTGTTTTAAAAATAATACTTAATTTTAGAATCTTCTGATGTGCAAATAAATTAGAGACATCAAACTGAAACTTACAAAGATTACTAATTTGCAAACAGGCTACAGCTACCTTTATTCCAATGAATGAACAGACCAGTTCAGCAGAAGTTGAGAAACAGTAAATGACAGTTTAAAAGTTCAAACACTTTTCATGGAAATATTGCCCAACTTTCGCAAGCACAAATCCTGCTTGCGCTACTGGTATCAAAAAGAAGCCAGCACAAAGATTTATAGTCAACCGAGCTAACTGTCCAAAACTCCAAGGAATCTATACTGCACACACCGAAATACTTAAATCATCCTGCCCAGAATTACATTTCGCAACAGTAATTGATTTCATTGACATGGCCCTGAGTCCACTCTCTACTTAAAACTTAACCAAAATAGACATGGTTCAACAAATATCATGGCTCAGTTCTGAGGAAAGAAAGTTGTATCTGACTTGAAGTTAAAACTACTTCTCTCTCCACAGATACTGCTAGTCCTAAGATTTTCCAGAATTTGCTGATTTTACTTCAGAGTTCCAAACGTTTGTTAATATACACTCAAATGTAGTAATGCCCTTCCTTTTCTCTCATCCTTCCAAATCCCAGAAACAAAAGGTGACAGCAGGATAATCTATTCACAGGCCTCCACAGGGAGTTCTTGTTTAATCTTGCAGTTGTGAGTATCATTTCATCTTAATATCGCTATGTTCGTAGGACGGGAAATATTGTTGAGCGCTGCAACATTCATATGATCTGCTTACAGTACCTTACCTGACCACAGTTTCACTTTGGAGTGATCGCTCCCTCTCAAACTAGTGGCCGCTCCCAATATCTCCAAGGTCCCATGTGACAGAGGCAGAACAGAGGGTGTCAGCCACTGCCAAGCTCAGCAGTATCTCCTCCCCATCTCCCCTACTCTGCCCTCAGGGCTGTTGCCACTAGCAGTCTCATCTCATCCATTGGGTGCTGCCTACTACAGAAGTTGGAAGCCTTCTGCCTTCTAACTACCTACCACTTCTTTCTCCCAACACTTCTCTGCTCTCCTTCTCCTTCACCTTCACCACCTCTTCCGTTCAGTCTCTTTCCTCTCCTCTCTACTCATTCCTCTCCCTTCCACACTCTCACCCCTCATCAATCCCCCTTCTCCTATCCCCAGCCCAAAGGGCAGGAGCCAACTCACTGAGCTCAGATGCTACTTAATGGAGTCATAGAGCCACACAGCACGGAAACAGACCCATCAGTCCAACCAGTCCATGCCGAACATAATCTTAAACTAAACTAGTCCCACCTGCCTGCTCCTAACCCATATCCTTCCAAATGTTCCTATTCAAGTACTTATCGAAGTAAAGCAGGAGTCCATGGTGTTAGGGGCATTACATTCGTAGTATATTGTTAGATGATCGTCTTCTATTAGATAGTCAGAGTGCTGGAATACGTGGGCATTTTTAGGAGAGTAACTTGAATCCAGCAGAGTACCACAGGGATCAGTGCTGGGATCACAATTATTTACAGTATATTTTAATGACTTAGAAGAGAGAAGTGAATATACTAAGCTAAGTTTGTGAATGAAACAAAACGAAGTGGAAAGGCAAATAGTGAGGATGACACAAAGACTCTGCAGAAGGATGTAAATAAATGACTGGGTAAAAACTTAGCAGATGGAATATAATGCGGAGAAATGTGAGTTAATGCACTTTGGCTGGAAGAGGAGGAGCTGACTATTATTTAAATGGAGCCCTTGAGCAAAAATCATAATAAATCCTGCAAAAAAGCTCAACAGGTAATAAGCAAGGAAAGCGGAACATTGCTCATTATTTCAAAGGGAATGGACTATAAAAGTAAGAAATCTTGCCAAAAGTATACAACTGTCAACTCATTAAGCCACACCTGGAATACGTGAGCTTTGGGCTTAAGAGCTTTGGGCCTCTTAACTAAGGAAAGATGTGCTGGCATTGGTGTCAGTCCAGAGAAAATTGATCCTAGATATGGAGGAAAGATTGAGTAGGTTGGACCAATACTTAGAGGAGTTTCCACAAATGAAAGGCAACCTTCTGAAACATAATGGACTTGAAAAGATGCTGAAGGGCTGTTTCCCTTTTGGGTAGAGTCTAGGATTAATCTCAGAGTAAGGGGTTGCACGGTTAGGGGAGAGGTCAGGATGTATTTCTTCTCTCACAGAGTAGTGAATCTATGGAACTCTTTACAGCTAAGCACTGTTGAGACTGGGTCATTCAGTATATTCAAGGCTGAGATAGACAGAATTTTAATCAATATGAGAAAGAAGCATTATGGTGAAAAGGTAGGGAAAGAGAATCCATGATCTCACTGAATGGCGAGCAGTTTCAATGTGCCAAATAACCTACTTCTGTTCTTACATCATATGGTGTAATGGTGCTGTATATACCAAATTATTGTTTAACTCCAATAAAATGCACAAAATGCAATACCATTCAATAATTAACTTCTGGGGTCCTCCAGTATGTTACCCACCAGCTCCTGCTCCAAAGGTCCTGTCCCAAGGTATAAAGAAGCCATAACGATTCTCTTCTTAGCCATTTTGATATGTTCCTATTTATATAAATCAATACAGAACATTACTTCAATTCAGTTAAGAATAATGTAAACTTATGAAAGTTATATTGCTGTACACCAACAACTAAGTCAAAATGAACACGAGATGTTCAAAGCTTTAATTGCCATGAGTGTAGACTATAATCCACTACCTATACATGCATCAAGATGACGACAAAGTGGGCAACCTCTCATTCTAATCTTTGTTCTTATTATAAATCATTTTTAATGACATTAAATTGGAAGTACACAATTATATGATTATGAATATAGTTTTTAATGTAATTTTTTGGTTAATTAATTTTGCAGATTTAGTACACCTAAGAATTAAAGAAATTTATCTAAACCTTCTAATTTCTCCAACAATTCCAAAGATAATAAACTTACTTGTTTCTTTTGCAATGTGTCAATTGTATACTGTCAATCTGCAAATAAAAAATTTCCATAACTTGTTTTTTAATTCAATGTTTGATACAGAATTTACTGGATGGAGAGTGAAGTTTCTATGATTGCACATCTTAAACCTATAAATCAGCCTCCAAAAACATTTCTGACGTGGCATTTACATTATTCCCATCTGTCATCTATTCTCTTCCTTTGGTGAGACTGCAAATCACTATTGAAATTTAGATTTTTTAAAAGTTATTTTTCAATTAACTGTTCAGGCATGTTATGACACCTCTGCAGCAGGTGGTATTTAAACACAGAACATTTCACACAGACACTACCATTGCGCCACTTTGTCTCATTAGCATGCACCTCAGCACCGACAACAGCAGTGGGAAGCTCTCAGCTCTTTAGTCAATGTGGAATGAATCTCAGAGCATGCAGATGAAAGAATACATTGCACTCCACTTACAGGTTTTACTGATAATTCTACAGTAGTGATGTGATTGTGGTAGCAACAAAATAAAACTGAATTTTATGCAGAACTTCCAAAGGACATCTGTGGACTAAATTAATCTTACTTAATTCTCAAGATATAGGACAAGGCTCTGCCAATACTGGTCTGAGAAAATGTTAACAGACCTGCTCAGTGATCTATCCACTGAAGTGCTAATTCTAACAGTCAACCCTACTGGAGAGGAACTGAATTGTATATATAACAAGTACCAAGTGTCCTCCAAATGGCATGCATGAAAGAAAATGGTGTTTTCGATGAGAATATTACAGCCTCATAGTATAAATTCTCGGTCTAGTATACTGAGATTTGAAATCATTCTCTGGATTATTAGTCCAGGCCTCCAGATTACAGTAAGAGAACGCCTATGCTATTACATTGAATTCTTCAAAAACTTACCGTGTGCAGCTTTAAAAAATTTGCTGCAACTGCACTGCAACTTTTGGTGAATCACTGCTATAGCAGATCCAACTTAGATGCAAAAAAACCATACAAAGTTGTAAGCTCTGAACTAAAAAGAACACAAACCACTTAAGTGGCAATTCTAACAGTCAACTAACTCTTTAAAAACTGAAAACCATCATATGTACATGTGTACAAGTGCATGTGAAATGGTTGGGTGCATATAAATTCATTACAAATTTTTCCAAGATAGAAGAAGGAATAAAAAATGAAGAGCATACAAAAAGACCAACACCAAAAACCAGAACGTTCTGAGCCTTTTGCAATCAAATTTAGAAATATGCCATACACAAGATGACATTGCTCACATGCTCTGATGGTAATCCATTTTGCACATTAACTTACCTTCATTGTTTCATAGAACTCTGAGGGGGAACTTAGCACCTTCACCTGACTGCCTGAAATTCCAAAAGCTGGAACAAACTCCCCAATCCACTGGAATCGCTGAATATTGTGTGCATATGCACTGCAAGGAGGAGATGGCACTTCAGCCTGTGGTTTGGCCTGACACAGTAATGGAGCCAACAGCAAGTACGATGATCTAGGCACAAAAAAGTTCTCAATTAAAAATATAGCAACAGGATAGTTGAAAATAGTTGAGATAGTAGAGAAGGTTGGAGGGTTTGAGCAATAGGAAGAGGCTGAATAGGCTGGGGCTGTTTTCCCTCAGACGTCAGAGGCTGAGGGATGGCCTTACAGAAGTTTATAAAATAATGAGGGGCCTGGATAGGATAAATAAACAAAGTCTTTTCCCTGGGGTTGGGGAGTCCAAAAGTGGAGGGCATAGGTTTAGGGTGAGGGGAAAGATAATAAGAGACCTATGGGGAACTTTTTCATGCAGAGGGTGGTACGTGTATGGAATGAGCTACCAGAGGAAGTAGTGAAGGCTAGTACAATTGCAACATTTAAAAGGCATCTGGATTGGTATTTGAATAGGAAGGGTTAGGAGGGATATGGGTCAGGTGCTGGCAGGTGGGACTAGATTGGGTTGGGATATCTGGTCGGCATGGACGGGTTGGACCGAAGGGTCTGTTTCCGTGCTGTACATTTCTATGACTCTAACGTGGATCAGGGAGGGCAGTTGACCAAGTTCACCTTGTCTAGATCGTCACACCCAAGCAAATCATTATTCAATTGCTGGAAATCAGCGACTCTATCTGCATTTAGTAGTACACAGCCACAATACGTAACCTAAATTTCTAGTTAAGTGTCGCTCCTGACGTTTTCAAACAATCAATTCTTACTGACTGCTTGTGTACACATGCAAACAATATTAAGTCTATCTTTCAAAATTAAAAAGTTCTTAGGATGTTTAACAGTTGATTTCTATGGCCCAATGTACTTTTTCCTGGAAACTGTATCACTAATTTGAACTTAGTTGATACAATAGCTGAGATATATTGCTGCTAATTCCCATGTTCCTTGATATCACCAAGTGCAGCCTTTCCAAAATGTAATCTTCTTTCAGTATAACACACGTTTCAAATGCACTGTGCTCCTCAGAAGGGTCCCTCTGGTTGTAATGAGGGACAGACAGCAGATTCAGGCTATGCAACAGCTATCAAATCTCAATACTTATGAATAAAAAAATCACATTCCTCTTACATACTAATTTACTGATCAAGAGCTGTAAAAAGAAATACAAATTTTGGCTGTGACAACTCACATACCTCTCAAAAAGAAAGACAAGTAACATTTCCACACTTCAGCTCCTACGTAAGTCTTTTAATAATTTGTAGTGTGAACATTACAGATTCCAACCAAACAGCTGGATGCTCTGTAAGCTTGCATTCCACTCCAACCACTGTTATACACGTATAACTTTCTGGGAATTAATGCTTTTACAGGCCCATAACTTTTTAAGAGATAAATCTGTAAGTGGTCAAAGGATATTACTGAAGGATAAAATTTCACTTTTTTAAATACTTTTAATGTAACAAAAACTAAAACCAACATAGATGAAACATTTATATAACAAGCAACACCTTACTAAAGGAAATGATTCTGCTGAGTCTCAGTCTTACAAATTAACTTCCATCAGCAAATCTCACCTCAGCAACTCCTGTTCCTTTCACCTCCAAAATTCTGTTGCTTTAGTCCCCTTTCTTTCAATTAGAAAACCAACTCTTTGGAACATCCTACATCATTAACACAAGTTTACCCTTCTCTCACAACAGCAGCTTTGTTGCTTCGCTGCCCAGTAGAATATGCCTTGACTATTTCTTGCTATTCATGTGTTTGGTAAACTGGTATTTTTTTTACTGAGAATTACTGTGGAAAGACATAAAAACTGTCACTTAATATTTTGATAAGTTTAGTTGGGCCTCTCTCCCACTGTCACAAGATCTCTGAGAAGGAGTGTTTAGTATGAACATTTGCCCCACCCCACCAGAACACCTATTTCACTTCAAGTTAAAATGAATTTTTCAGACATAGCTGTCTTTTAAGATGTAAAAAGAGGAAAAGATCAATAGTTGTTTACCTGACATTGGAGCAGCCAGGTATCTACAATTAGAGAGGAACCTATATTATCCAAACAAGATGGGCGGACACTGTTTCGTTTGGATAATTGATTATTCGGTTAATTGATTTCCCCTGGGGCTGGGAGTTTTCTGTGAAGTCTGCTCTTCATTCAGCAGACTAGGCAGCAGCACACTGCGCGTGAGCCCCCACATAAATTTATTTTGTTATGCTTTATAATAATACGTGAATTATAACAGTTCAAAGTAGATAATTAATTAGAAATCCAAAGGATGCTAATACTCAGACTGTGGGCTGATTGTTCTGATTTCATTGTTAAACTTGTTCCTTACACAAATATCAATATAAGATAGGACACAAGCCTTTTTTCTATGCTGTAAGAAATGATCATATGGTTATAAGGTTTATAAGTTTATGTTCTGAGAGTGTGTCTATAAATGTATACATCTATAAAATAAGAGTAAAATGAAGGATGTCATGTCACCTGTTCCAAAGTCTGCCTAACAACAGGTGTGAGTGACATAGCTATTAGATTAAAGGGAGACTCCGATTGCTATGCTCAAAAGAATGCAAAAGGTGTTCACAGCTGGTGACAACACATCAGCAATACATCGACAGTGACTCGACTTCCAGTATTTCCAAAGTTCCAGGAAAGTGATAAGAATATCAGGTTGTAAATGGTTATGTATGTGATTCATAATGTGTTTTGAGATGTTAAGAAACACCCATGGTCAGATCAGGTTTGCTAAAATAACAAGTTAGACAATTAGGATCCAAGAAAGACAGAGCGCAACTAGAATCGAAAAGTCTCTGTGGTTATAACGCAGATGTGCAGGCAGGAAGCTTGTGCTTGAATTGAAAAATAACTAAATTTGAAGCATTAAAATTCACCCAGCTTATGCGAGGGAACCTCCAGAAAAATTCTCAACATGAAGAAATAGCTCTAGGAGAACTGACTGTCTACTTAAAAAGAGAGTGAAATATAAAAATGCTTTTTTCTCAGTTGTGTTAAAAAGTTAAATTTAATATATATATTGCCAACAAAATGATTAGCTAGTGTGCTTTTACTTGCTTTGTACAGTAAAACATTTAAAATCTTAACCATTATATGTTAAACTGTGAATTTGCTGTTAGAAGTTGAAGTTACAAGTTATCAGTTTTTATAAAGATGTAACAAAGTCATTAATAAATACAAGAAATTCAACGCAAGGAATATCATAGAAAGTGTAAATGCAATTGACAGGATGCGAGAAGAGTAAAGAAAACAGCGTAACATTGACTCACTTAACAACTGGATAAAAAACTGGCTTAACAGTAGGACTCAGAGGGTGGTGACAGAGGGTTGTTATTCAGACTGGATCGGTGCTGGGTCCACCATTGTTTGCCATTTGTACAAATGATTTGGATGAGAATGTAGGAGGTATAATCAATAAATTTGTGGAGGATATCAAAATTGGTGATACAGTGGACAGTGAAGTAAGGTATCTAAGATTTCAACAAAATCTTGATCAGTGGGCAACGGGCCGCGAAGTGGCTGATGGGAGTTTAATTTGAATAACTGAAAGGTGCTGCATTTTGGTAAGACAAACCAGGGCAGGACCAATGCAGTTAATGGTAATGCCCTGGGGAGTGTTGTTGAACTGAGGGACTGAGGGTACAGGTACACAGTTCCTCAAAAGTGGCATAGCAGGTAGACAGGGTGATGAAGGCAGCATTTGGGCTTGCTTGCTTTCATTGGTCAGAGCACTGATAGGACTTGGGAAATCATGTTGTGGTTGTACAGGACATTGATTAGGCCACTTTTAGAATACTGCGTACAATTCTGGAGGTTGCCCTGCTACAGGAAAGTTATTGTTACACTGGAAAGGGTGCAGAAAAGATCAACAAGATGCTGCTTGGACTGGAGAGTTTGAATTATAAGGAGAGGCTCAGACTTTTTTCCCCCCGGAGTGTCAGAGGCTATAAACATCTAATAAATATAGATGTTTATAAAATCACGAGTGTCTCAGATAAGGTGAATGGCTAATGTCTTTTAACCAGGCAGGGGAGTTCAAAACTAAAGGGCATAGGTTCAAGATGTCACACCAGGGTGGAACTTATACAGTTCATGGTAGGGCCCTGGGGAGTGTTGCCGAAGGAAGAGACCTAGGCGGGCAGGATGCATAGTTCCTTGGAAGTGGAGTCACAGGCAGACACGGTAATGAAAGCATTTAGCACATTTGTCTTCATTGGTCAGAATACTGAGTACAGAACCTCAATTATCCAAACATCAATTATCCAAATTTCAGATTATCCGAACAAGATCTCAGGGTCCGGTAAAAACGGTACCCATTATCCAATGGTCCGATAGCCGAACTCTCAGTTATCTGAGCAAAATACTCCCCATCCATCTAGTTCAGATAATCAAGGTTGTTCTGTACAAGAGTTGGTATGTCATGTAGCAGCTGTACAGGACACTGGTAAGGTCACTTTTAAAATACTGTGTACGATTCTGGTTCCCCTTCTATAGCAAAGATGTTGTTAAACTCAAAACAGTGCACAGAAAAGAAATACAAGGATGTTGCTGGCACTGGAAGACATTTTTTCTGGAGGGAAAGGCTGAATAAGATGTAATTTTCTTCCCTGAAGCATTGGACACTGAAGGGTGACCTTATTGAGGTTTATAATATCATGAGGGGCATGGATAGGGTGAATAGCTCAGGTTTTTTTCCTAGTGTGGAGTAGGTCCAAAACTAGAGGGCATAGGTTTAAGGTGAGAGGGGAAGGGTTTAAAAATGACCTGAGGGAAAACTCTTTCACACAGAAGATGATGCATGTATGGAACAAGGTGGTAGAGATGGGTACAATTACACCTTCGAAAAGACATTTGGACAAGTACACGGATAGGAAAGATTTAAAGGAATATGGGCCAAATATAGGAAAATAGGAGAAGTTCAATTTAGGATACTTGGTCAACATGGATAAGTTGGACTGTTTTCATGCTGTATAACTCTATCTAGTCCTTTATTACTCTCGTTTTGAAAAGTGTGTGCTGGAAAAGCGCAGCAGGCCTGACAGCATCTGAGGAGCAGGAGAATCGATGTTTCGGGCATAAGCCATTCTTCAGGAAGAAGGGCTTATGCCCGAAACATCGATTCTCCTGCTCCTCGGATGCTGCCTGGCCTGCTGCGCTTTTCCAGTACCACACTTTTCAACTCTGGTCTCCAGCATCTGCAGTCCTCGCTTTCTCCTCCTTTATTACTCTCGCTCCAGCTCTCGTGCTCCCTTCACTGACTCTTCAGCTGCTTTCTGCACTGGCAAACATCTGTCACTAGATGGAGCCATGTCATTAAACCCAAGCAGCTGCTGAGTGTAATCTTTCTTTGAACAGTAATTTACATTTTCAGTGGCCCTCTTCTGATTAGTGTCTGAACTCATTTTTCCAACGCTGATTAAACAAAAAAAAACTACCCACCAGCCTTTCTTCATGTTTTTTTATGGGCAAGCTGCTAAGGGAGGATCCTGCAAACCTCACCCAGTGCAGGAAACACAAACACACAATTTAAGAGCAAATGTATGCCAGAAGCCCCTTGAGCCTGCTCTATGTGCCATTTCATAAGGTCATAGCTGACCTGCTTGTAACCTCAAATCCACAATCCCACCTACGCCCAGTGAACTTTCACCCTCTTAAGAATTTGCCTACCTCTGCATTAAAAATATTAAAAGTTTCTGCTGCCACCACCTTTTGAGAAAGAAAGTTCCAAGAGTTATGACACTCAGAAAACTTGTCACCTCTGTCTTAAGTGGACACACCTCACCTAATTTTTAAACAGTGATCCTGAGCAATATTCTCTCCAAGCAGCACGATCAAGGATGTTCATGCAGCAGCAAGAAAAATGAGAGAAACATCATCCCCTAGTGCTAGATTCTCACAAGAGGGAACACCCTCCCCACCTCAAACTTCTCAGACTCCCTCAGGATCTTATACAGGAAACTTGTTTTAACCAGCGCCCTTGATGAACCAGCAAAACTATGTACCTCAAATACTAGAGGTTTACTATATTATCGCAATCTCTGCAATGTCCCAATAGTCAGTTGAGGGTGCGAGTGAGTAAGCTCTCTGCCAGTAAGTATTATTTAAGCCAAAGTTGTATTTTTAAGTCATAGAGACGTACAGCACAGAAACAGACCCTTCAGTCCAACTCGTCCATGCTGACCACTTAGCCCATATCCCTCTAAACCTTTCCTATCCATATACCTATCCAGATGCCTTTTAAATGTTGCAATTGTATCAGCCTCCACCATTTCCTCTGGCAGCTCATTCCATACAAACACTACCTCTGCATGGAAAAGGTTGCCCTTTAGGTCTCTTTTATATTTTTCCCCACTCACCCTAAACCTATGCCCTCTCGTTCTGGACTCCCCAGCCTGAGTGAAAAGACTTTGTTTATTTACCCTATCCATAAAATCCATATAGAGATTTTATAAACCTCTATAAGGTCACCCCTCAGCCTCCGACTCTCCAGGGAAAACAGCCCGTTTGTTCTGCCTCTCCCCATTGCTCAAATCATCCAGCCCTGGCAACATCCTTGTAAATCTTTTCTGAACCCTTTCAAGTTTCACAACATCCTTCTGACAGGAGGGAGACCAGAATTGACACAATATTCCAAAGGTGGCCTAACCAATGTCCTGTACAGCCGCAACATGACCTCCCAACTGCTGTACTCAAGGCTCTGTAGTAAAGAATTCCTCAGATTCATTACTCAGAGAGAAAATTCCTCACCTTTTTAACTTGCAACCCCTTATTCTGAAATTATGTCCCTTAGTCCAAGATTCTCCCACAAAAGTAAACCTCCACTCAATTTCTATTAAGCACCCTAAAAATCTTGTATGTTTCAATAAGGTTACCTCTTCTATATTCCAATCATTACAGCCCAACCTTCTCAATATCTCAGGTAGGTAAAAACAATTACTGCAGAAGCTGGAAAAGCACAGCAGTTCAGGCAGCATCTGAGGAGCAGGATCTCATCAAACAGCCCCTCCATACCCAGGGTATCATCCTCAATGAACCTTCTCTGGACTGCCTCCAATGCCAGTAAACCTTTCCTTGGAAAAGGCATCCTGTGCTCTGACCAGTGCCTTATGTAGTTTTGGAAAAATCTTCATACTTTTATCCTCGATTCCCTTTGAAATAAAGTCCAAAATTCCATCTGTTTTCCCTGTTACACGCTGAACTTAGATGTTAACTTCTTGTGATTTATGGATGAGGCCTTCCAAATCCCTCTGTGTGGTAGCTTTCTGCAGTCCTTCTCACGTAAACAATATTTAGTTCCTCTACTTCCTTCAAATGTAGTGGACAGTGAAGAAGGTTACCTCAGGTGACAATGGGACCTTAATCAGATGGGCCAATGGGCCGAGGACTGGCAGATGGAGTTTAATCTAGATAAATGTGACCTGCTACATCTTGGTAGAGCAAATCAGGGCAGGACTTATACAGTTAATGGTAAGATCCTAAGGAGTGTTGCTAACAAAGAGAGCTTGGAGTGCAGGTTCATAGTTCCTTGAAAATGGAGCTGCAGGTAGACAGGACAGTGAAGGTGGTATTTGATACCTGACTAATAAAGGCAAGTGTATATCAAGTTATAGGAGTTGGGAGGTCATGTCGCGGGTGCATAGGGCATTTGTTGAAATCACAGAATCCCTACAGTATGGAAACAGGCCCTTCAGCCCAACAAGTCCACATCTACCCTCTGAAGAGTAACCCACCCAGACCCATTCCCCAACCCAATTACTCTACACTCAGCCCTGACCAACGTACCTAACCCACACATCCCTGAACACTATGGGCGATTTAGCATGGCCAATTCACCTAACCTGCACATCTCTGCATTGTGGTAGGAAACCCACAGAGACACGGGGAGAATGTGCAAACTCCACACAGTCGCCTGAGGCTGGAATCAAATCCGGATCCTTGGCGCTGCAAGGCAGCAGTGCTAATTGTTAACCACCACGTTGCTCTGATTAGGCCACTTTTGGGACACAACATTCAATTCTCATCTCTCTTCTATCAGAAAGATGTTTTTAAACTTGAAAGTGTTCAGAAACGATTTACAAGGTTGCTAGGGTGGTGGGTTTGAGCTATAGGGAGAGGTTGAATAGGCTGGGGTGGTTTTCCTTGGAGCATCGGAGGCTGAGGGGTGATCTCATTGAAGTTTATAAAATCATGAGGGGCATCGATAGGGTGAATAGTCAAGGTCTTTTCCCCAGGGTTGGGGAGCCCAAACACTGGAGGGCACAGGTTTAAGGTGAGAGGGGAAAGATTTAAAAGGGACCTAAGGGGCAACTTTTTCACGCAAAGGGTGATGCTTGTACAGAATGAACAGCCAGATGTGGTGATGGAGGTTGGTACAATTACAACGTTAAGAGGCATCTGGATGGACATATGAATACAGATAAAACTCGATTATCTGGCATTCGAGCATCCGAATTATCCAAACAAGATTGCAAGGTCCAATGCTTGAATAAACTGTGTTGTCCAGCATTTGATTATCCGGCATTCCATTATCCGAACAAAATACTCCCTGCCCGTGTCATTCAAACAATCAAAGTTCCTCTGTAGTAAGGGTTTACAGAGATATGGGCTAAATGCTGCTAAATGTGACTAGATTAATTTAGGATATCTGGTCGGCACGGATGAGTTAGACCGAAGAGTCCGTTTCCATGCTGTACATCTCTCTGAATCTTAAAATACATGAGCTCAGATTTCTCCACACTACATGACAAGGTTTTGTCTACTCCCCAAACCGATATATCACATTCCATCAAGGAGAGCAATTAGTACAGGAGACTGCATTGCAAACCAGCCATCCAGAGTGATGCTAACAGTGCTGGTAACACCAGTTAAGGTTACCATGAAGGCCCCACCTTCCCAACCTTGCCCCTCACCTGAGGCATGGTGACCCTCAAGTCAAACTCAACACTAATTGTTGCTCTCGAATGACAGGAACAGTCTTATAGTCTTTTGGGACAATGGCGACTTTAATATATCACATTCCATTAGCTTTCCTAATTACTCCCCTTACATACTCCCCTGCATACTAACCTTTTGTGATTCGAGTATCAGGACACCCATACCCCTCCGTATGTCAGAATTCTGCAAGCTCTCACTGTTTAGATAATATGCTTCTGTATTCTTCCTGAAAAATATCCCTTTGTAACCTCATTATATTGTCAACACAGTTTATTTTTTCTACCTATATTTCTGACATCAGCCAAATATAGCAACCATTCAGTACAGAAGAAGCCATTAAGCCAATCATGCCTGTTCTGGGTTCTTTTATCCAAGTCATTTATATAAATTGTAAAAATGCGAAGCCTCAGCACTGATATCTGCGGCACATCACTCATGATATCTTACCAATCAGCAAATGACTTATTTATGCCCACTCATTGGCTAATCAGAAACAGTCTCCTGTCCATGCCGTAAGGTACCCAGGAGCCTTTCTTTTCACAATCATGTTTGATGTGGCACCTTATCAAACACCTTCTGGAAATCCAAGTGCAGAACATCCACCAGTTCCTGGCACATTACTTCTTTGAGAAACTCTAATAAATTGGATAAATGTGATCTTACCTTCGCAAAATCATGCTGTTTGTGTCCGATTGCCTGGAATATTTCTACGTGCTCTGCTATAAGATCTTTAACATTTTCCCTATGATAGATGTTAAGCCAACTGGGTTGTAGTTTTTTTTTATCTGCACCCTCCCTTTTTGAATAAATGAGCTGCATTTGCTGTCTCCCAACCTAAAAGTTCCTTCCACGAATTATTTTAGAAATTTAGCACTAAGACATCAACTATCTTACTAGCCACTGCTTTTAAGATTCTAGGATGAAGTTCATCAGGACTTGGGGCCTTATCAGACCACAACTCCAGCCAGTTGTCCAACATCACTTCCCTGGTGCTTACAATTTCCTCAGCTCCCCCTTATATTTCCTAATTTAAAGCTATTTCTGGGATCTCACTCATATCTTCTATCATGAAGGGCAATGCAAAATACTGGATAAATTAATAGGCATCTCATATTTTTCCATTGTGATCACAGGCTCACTTTCTATAGAATCAATGATCATTGTCTTTACATTTTTTAAAACATATATTCAAACTCTTACCATCTGTTTTTATATTTCTAGTTAAATTACTCCCCTACTCTAATTTTGTCCTCCTTATTAATTCTTCAATCACTCTTTGCTTTTCTGTTCTGTCCAATCTTTTGATCTGCTACCTGTCTGCACAATTACATGCTTTTTTATGGTTTGATAATATCTTTAACTTTTCAAAGTAACCAGGTCTGCTACTGGGAATTTTTCAGTCACCTCAGGAATTTTTTTTGTCTTGAATTATATACTTATGCCATTGCATCTAAGTTGAACAATCTCAATCTAAATTGTCAACTCATTTTAGTTAGCTTGCTTTCATGCTGTCATAATTACCCTTATTTAAGTTTCAAATACTAATCTTGAATGCACTCTCCTCTCCTTTAAAAAAATGTAAAATTCAATCATATCATGATCACTGCCACATTAGGGTGCCTTCACTGAAATCATTAATTAATCCTATCAAACTGCCAGGTTAGATTTAAGCTCTGTAGTCCTATCATATCCATTTTTTTATTCATTTGCTGGCTGACTAGCATTGAGAGCCCATCCCTATTTGCCCTCAAGAAGGTGGTGGTGAGCTGCCTTCTTGAATCGCTGCAGTCCACTTGCTTGGGTTGCCCCATAATGCTGGTAGGGAGGAAATTCCAGGATTTTGACCCAACAACTGTGAAGGAACGGTGGTATATTTCCAAGTCAGGGTGGTTAATGGCTTGGAGGGGAACCTGCAGGTGGTGGTGTTCCCAAGTACCTGCTGCCCTTGTCCCTCTATAGTTGGGTTTGGAAGGTGCTGTCTAATGATCTTTGGTGATTTTCTGCAGTGCATCTTGTAGATAGTACACACTGCTGCTACTGAGTGCCGGTTGCGGAGGGACTGAATGTTTGTTAATGTGGTGCCAATCAAGCGAGTTGTTTTGTCTTGGATGGTGTCAAGCTTCTTGAGTGTTGTTGGGAGCTGAACCCATCCAGACAAGTGGGGAGTATTTCATCACACTCCTGACTTGTGCCTTGAAGGTGGTGGATAGACATTAGGGTGTCAAGAAACGTTACTCGCCAGAGTATCCCTAGTCTCTGACCTGCTCTTGTAGCCACTGTGTTTATGTGGTGAGTCCAGTTGTGTTTCTGGTCAATGATAACCCCAAGATGTTAACAGAGGGGGACTCAGTGATGGTAATACCATTGAATGTCAAGGGGCAGTGGTTAGAGCGTCTCTTATTGGTGATGATCCTGTCTGGCATTTGTATAGTGGGAATGTTACTGGCCACTTGTCGGCCCAAGCCTGGATATTGTTCAGATCTTGTTGCATTTGAGTACGGACTGCTTCAGTATCTGAGGAGTCACAAATGGTGCTTAACACTATGCAATCATCAGCAAACATCCCCACTTCTGACTTTTATGACAGAGGGAAGGTTATTGATGAAGCAGCTGAAGGTTGTTGGGCTTAGGACACTACCCTGAAGGACTCCTGCAGAGATGACCTGGAGCTAAGAGTTGGTAAGAGTATTGGAAATAACTAAACAACTCACAGGAGAAGGAGACAACTCCACAAATATCCCCATCCTTAACAGGGAGGCCCAGTACTGGTGTAGAAAATAATACTGAATCATTCACAGTGATCTTCAGCCAGAAGTGCCAATCTGCCTTGGCATCTTCCTGCCGTGATGGGAACATTCGCCGCAGCAGATTCGCCGACAATTAGCCACTGCCCTTTGACCACCGAGGATGCTTAGCCACCGCCCATTGGCCACTGAAGAAAATTCGCCACCGCAAATAAGTTTAAAATGTTAGAGAACAAGCATATCTAACCAATATAACGACAATTTTATATAGTTTAAGGTAGTGTTTGCGTTGTTTTAGTAACAACTTATTTTCGTTACAGGAGAGTTTTTTTAAGCTTGTATTTCTTTTTCCATTTACCCTCAAACCTTCAAAAATGGACACAGCAATTATTAGTAAACGTGAAAATAAGAAGTTTTACCACAATGGTTTTATATATGTTTTTGATTAACTGTCCAAGAGTGATTCAAGTATTAAGTTTTGGAAATGTGAACATTCGTATTGTGTTCTTGTAGTGCTCTTATTAATGAATGTGCAGCTGATGTCCTTCAGTCAGTCCCAGCATCTTTCCCAACGACAAGCAGCATGAAGAAAATAATTCGACGAGAAAGGAATGATAGGAGACGCAGACGATAGAATACAAACAATTGTTCTTGAATATGGTGAAAGAGACTGTTTGGAATATCTTAGAGGAATAGCGCATAACTATCAAATGAACTAAAATTTCATTGTTTAATATTAATGTGAGATTTTACTGCCATTATAAAGATTTTTAAAATATATTTCCTTTTTCTGGCTAAAGTTTGTAACTCATTTTTATATATAAACCAATAAAATGATATTTATTTTACCTTTCTCTAAATCAATATGTAGTATGTGGTTGTATAAATAAAGGGGAATAAGGGGAATGAGAAGAATGAAAGAACGGGTGGGAGGAAAAACAATCAGTCTCCAGAGGTCAAACGACCCCAGTGAAGAAACACTGGCAGTGGCTAATCTGCCATGGCAAATCGTCACCAATCCCCTCCTGCGGTGTCAACATGACCAGTGTCAGTCTTCAACCACTTTGATTCACTCCACGTGATATCAGGAACTGACAGAAAGCACTGCATGCTACAGGAGCCATGGGCTCTGCCCATATTGCACCAACAGTGCAGCAATTAAACAAGACTTGTACTTCATAACATGGTGCAACCTAACCAAGCCATTCCACTATAGTTACAATAAGAGAATCTAGTCAACAATGTGGAAACAGGTTTTCCCTGTTATGAAGTTGAAGGTGTGTTCTGTACCTTTAAGAGAGTGTGAATGCTGTTTTGCACTGAGAGCTTTCAAGCACTGTCATATGACTAGCTAGCAGTCCCAGAGTGTACTAAAAATTGAAAATATGTATCAATTGGCTGTGAAATGGATACCTAAGTTAGTTGCTGTTTTGACAACAATTTGAACTTAACCAGTTTAAAGTATTCCTCAGGATACTAAAATCAATTGAGTTCCAACCTTGAACCAATGAGATGATTCGATGTTGGGGGGGATAGAAAAAGCAGGCGGTTTGAAAGGCAGATAGAGAGTGTTTCGATGTCAGTTACTCTATCAAAGGTACCATTTCACATGAAAAATAATCGCAGTAAATGAAAGACAACAACCCAGAGAGATCTTCAGCCGGAAGACAGACAGACACCGATGATGATAGCTGCTGTATGGTTTTGAAAATGAGTTGATGCAATTTATTGAACAGTATATTGTCATAGAGTTGGTGGCAGATAATAAGCAGTTAAAAGAAAGGGGAGGGGCTTAGAGTTGTGAATTGTTGTTGTTTAATGTTCACTTTTAGAGTTAAAGAATAAATTGATATTATTTTCGTGAAATAGTTGAACTTGGGATTCTCTATCACTCATATTTTGACAGATTACGAGGCGAGGTGGGCTTTTCTGGGTGTTTAGTTTAATTAAGTGGGGTTCACCGCAGTGTCATAATATCCCTGTACAGATAAAAATGGCAGATGTAATGCTGACAGTTACCACCATCCTCCATCAGACTACTCTTAAACATGAGTACAATCATTGAAAAGGTGATCAGTAATACTACAAGCAGCATTTGCCTAGCAATAATCTACTCACAGCCAATATTCATCTACTCAACTTGGGGTCTATCAGGGCCACTTAGCTCCTTACCTCATTATAGCCTTGAGTTCAAACATGTAACAAGACAGCATTGGTGAGGCGAGAATGACTGCCCTTGACATCAAGGCCATATTTGAAGAGTGTGGCATCAAGGAACCCTAGCAAAATGAGAGTCAAAGGGAATCAGGGACAAAAGAGCACAAATAAACATGACTAGTTGCAAAAGGTCAGTCTTCTCAACACCAGGATGTCACTGCAAGAATTCCTCCGGATTTTGTTTACTTCAACGTGCTCTGATGTTATGACATACATATGAACTAGGTGGGACTTGAACCGGGACTCCTGGTGCAGAGGTTCGGACACTACCACTGCACCTCAAGAACCCTAATTTATACATACAGCTTGGAAAGAAACCCTTCGATCTAACTAGCCCATGACGACTATGTTCCCAAACTAAACTAGTCCTATCTATCTGTGTTTGGCCCATATCCCTCCAAATCTTTCCTATTCATGTACTTATCCAAACGCCTCTTAAACACTACCTGTACCTGCACCAACATTTTCTCTGGCAGTTCATTCCAGACCCAAACCACGGTAAAAACGTTGCTCCTCATGCCTTTTATAAAACTATCTCCTCTCACCTTAAAAATGTGTTCCCAGGGTTTGAACTCCTCCACCCGAGGAAAATACCCTCTCCATGCCCCTCATAAGTTGATAAACCTCTATAAAGGTCATCCTCAACCTCCTACGCTTCAGTGAAAAAAGCTCCGGCTATCCAGCCTATTTTTATAACTTAAACCCTTCATTCCCAGCAACATCTTGGTAAACCTTCTGAACCCTCTCCCATTTTATAATATCCTCCCTACAGCAGGGCAACCAGAACTGCACACAGAACTCCAGAAAATGCCTCACCAACCCTCAGAACATTTTTCCAATCAACCTGTTCAAGGATGTTATTGCACACTTTTGGAGCAGATAGGATTGCAAACCGAGCCTTCTGACTCAGATAAAAAAAACAACTACCACTGTACCACAAGACTCATAATTGCTCAAGACAGATATCATCTACAGCAACTGTTCAGAGACATTAAGCAGCAGGTGGGACTTGGACCCAAGCCTTCTGGCTCAGAGAGACTGACACCATCACACCACCACAAAAGTCCTAATTCCTCAGGATATATTTTCTAATCGACTTGATCAGGGATGGTATTGCTATTATCACACACCTCTTGAGTAGGTAGCACTTGAACCTAGGTCTCCTGGCTCAGAGATGGGGCACTATCACTGCACCACAATTGCCCTAATTCCTCAGGATATTGTTGTCGGCCCTATCTTCAGCTGCTTCAATTAGCTTCCCTCCATTGGAAGGTCAAAAGTGGGAATTTTCACCAACAATTGCACAAGGTTTAGCACCATTCACGACCACTCAGGTGATGAAGCGGTCCGTGTCAAAATGCAGCAAGACCTGGACGACCTCCAGGCTTGCATGGGCAAGTAACAATCTTGCCAAACAAGTGCCAGCCAACAACCATCTTCAACAAGAAAGGATCTATCCATTGTCCCTCAACATTTAATGGCATTACCATCAATGATTCCATATTATCAACACCTCAGACTTGTGAAGAGCTCTTTGATGAAGTAACCAAGAAGGTTGATGAGGGAAGGGTGGTAGACGTAGTCTATATGGATTTCAGAAAGTCTTTGATAGGATCCACATGGTACGCCGCTCTGCAAGCTCAGATCACATGGAATCCAGGGCAGGTTGGCAAACTGGATACAAAATTGGCTTGATAATAGGAAGCAGAAGTAATAGTTATAGGAATAGGAATAGTAATAGGAAGTAATAGTTGCTTGTCAGACTGGAGGCCTGTGACTGGTGGAGTGCCACAGGGGTCAGTGTTGGGCCCAGTACTATTTGTTATTAGATTAGATTAGATTACTTACAGTGTGGAAACAGGCCCTTCGGCCCAACAAGTCCACACCGACCCGCCAAAGCGCAACCCACCCAGACCCATTCCCCTACATTTACCCCTTCACCTAATACTTCGGGCAATTTGGCTTGGCCAATTCACTTAACCTACACATTTTTGGACTGTGGGAGGAAACCGGAGCACCCGGAGGAAACCCACGCAGACACGGGGAGAACGTGCAAACTCCACACAGAGAGTCGCCTGAGACGGAAATTGAACCCGGGTCTCTGGCGCTGTGAGGTAGCAGTGCAAACCACTGTGCCACCCCGCCGCCCACGATTATCTATATCAATGATTTGGATGAGAATGCACAAGGCATGATTAGTAAATTTGCAGATGACACTAAAATATGCGGTATCATGGACAGTGAGGAAGGTTATCAGAAATTGCTGCAGGATCTTGATCACCTGGAGAAGTGGGCCGAGACATGGCAAATGGAGTTTAACACAGATAAATATGAGGTCTTGCATTTTGAAAAGTCAAATCAAGGTACAATTTTCATGGTGAATGGTAGGGCCTTAAGGAGTGTAGTGGAACAGGGATATCTTGGAGTTCAGGTTCACACTTCTCTGAAAGTGAAATCACAGGTGGACAGGGCAGTGAAGAAGGCTTTTGGCGCACTGACCTTCATCAGTCAGGACACTGAGTATAGAAGTTGGGAAGTTATGTTGAAGTTGTATAGGGTGTTGGTGAGGCCACATTTGGAGAATTATATTCAGTTTTGGCCACTTTGCTATAGGAAGGATGTTATTAAATTGGAAAGAGTGCAGAAGAAAGTTACAAGGACGTTGCCAGGACTCAATGGTCTAAGTTATAGGGAGTGGTTCGACAAGTTTTTCTTTAGAGCATAGGAGACTGAGGAGGGAACCTTGCAGAGTTGTATAAGATCACGAGAGGCACAGATAGAGTGAATGCACTCAGTCTTTTTCCCAGGGTTGGGGAATCAAGGACGAGAGGGCATCAGTTTAGGGTTAGAGGGGAAAGAATAAAAGGGAATCTGAGGGGCAACTTTTTTACGCAGAGGGTGGTATGCATACGGAATGCACTGCCAGCGGAAATGGTTGAGACAGGTACATTAACATCATTTAAAAGGCATTTGGACAAATACCTGGATAGCAAAGGATTAGAAGGATATGGGCCAAGTGCAAGGAAATGGAATTAGCATGGACGGACATTTTGGTCGGCATGAACCAGTTTAGGCCAAAGGGCCTGTCTCCGTGCCGTAGGACTCCGATTCAGGGTAAGTTCTGACCAGAGATAAGCTGAACTGGACCATCCATAGAAATATTGTGACTGCGACAGCTTGTCAGAGGCTAGGAATACTAGTCAGTAAAACAATAGTTCACCAAATTAATTCTTGGGATGGCAAGATTGTTGTTTCAGCAAAGGTTCAATAAATTGAGCCCATATGCTTTGGAGAATGAGGGGGATTTCCAATCAAATACAAAATTCTGGCAGAGATCATAGGGTGCATACAGAAAGAATGTTTCTCTTGACTGGGAATTGAGAATCGGGGATACAGTCTCAAAATAAGGGACAGGAAACTTAGGACTGTGATCAGGAGGAAATTCTTCATTAGGAGGGTGGTGACTCTAGAATTCAGAGGGCTGTGGAGGTTCAGTCATTGTGTTCATTATTGGATTGAGTGATTGTTACAACTTAAAAACAAGGAGATGTGTAGCATATGGTGCTGAAGCAGAAGATCAGTCATTACATTTTCCAAATCACGAGAATGGCAGAGCAGAGCTGACTGGACTACACCTGTTTCTATTTCTCACATTCTTATGAATTTATGATACAATTTAAAATATAATCACAAAGTCACAATTTTAAAAGGATCAGATCTACAAATTTTAAAAGTAAAATTACACAAGGGAGAATGGAATATGAGATTATCTTCATAGGGGCACATCTGTTTGTGTGTACTTTACATTCAAAATTTCAAAGCAGTACATAAAATTACATTTTCCAAACCATGAGAAAGATTAGGCTAACAATTCTTTCAAAACTGTATTAAATTGTGTTCTGAAGAACAGTCAGTGAACTCAAAACATTCTCTTCATTGATGCTGCTAGACCTGCTATATTCCTCTAGCAATTTCTTTTTTTTTGTATGTACAGTATAAAATTACAAGTAACCACGCACAGGTACATCTACTTATTTGTCCAATTAGCTAAAAGTCAGAAATCACTACTTGAATATTATTTATTTTTTTTAGAAAGATGTGAAATTATTGTCACTTTGTTATGAGAAAAGCTCCTTTATTCCCAACACATTTTCTGGAAACCCAGTGACTATTGTTTTTGAAGTGTTTCTCGTGTTGGGGTTGTGCAAAAGATGGAATTTCCGGTAAGCGCTTTTGTGTGTGGTTACTGACTAAAGTTGTCGGTGCAATGAGGGAACAGAACGATTTCAGTGTTGTGAAAGCTGTACATTGCATTATCCAGTTTGCAGCATGTAAGGCTGTTGATTCCCACGGTGGCAGGGAGGGAGCTGGGAGGTTGTTGCACAGAGGGACAGGCGGTTTACAGTAACTGATGGTGATGACAATGTTGTTGCTGCTGGTCTCAGGTCGGTGTCTGGCTCTGGGCAGAGGCCGGGCCCGACTGTTTCTCCCCCCTCCCCACCGTCCCTCACAAACATAAACCGCCGGGAAACGACACAGTCAGCCTCGTCAAAAACCTCACCTCCTCTCCCGCCTCCGGAGCCCCACTTTCATCCTTGTCAAACCGGCAGCGAAAGGTTTCAGCACCGACGCCACCAGCCTGTGCAGCGCGACGGGAGCCGCCATGACTGAGGAGTGAAGCATCCTGGGAGCGAGCAACAGGCTCGAGCTGCGATTAACACATTGGCGACAGCAACAACTACAGCTTGGCACATTGCAAACTGCACACTGTCGACTCCAGCCTCTAAAACGGCATTATGCAGACTCCAAATTGCAAACTGCACAATGTACATTCTGCATTATGCCGTTTTAGAGGCTGACGTTGCAGTTTGCAATGTATAGTCTGCATTGTGCAGTTTTCAAAGCTGAAGTTGACAATGCAGACTGTACATTGCAGACTGCACATTCTCAACTTCAGCTTTGAAGACTGTACAATGCAGTTTATAGATTGGCACATTGCAAACTGCACAATACAAGCGACATCTTGGCACTTTGCAAACTGCACATTGTCAACTTCTGCCTTTAAACACGCACAATACACACTGTACATCACAAACTGCGCATTGTCAATTTCAGACGAAAACTGCACAATGCAGGCTGCAGCCTGGCACTTTGCAAACTGCACATTGTCAACTTCAGCCTCACATTTTGCACAATATAGACAATGCATTATAAATTGTGCAATGCAGAATCAAAGAATAACTCCAAACATTGTAAATTGCACAATATTGACCACAATTGAACTTATTGCGAACTGCACATTGTGCCATACGCAAGGCTGAAGTTTTCAATGCAAGACTCGTAGTGCAAACTGCAGCTCTAAATATTGCAAACTGCATAATGTAAACTGCAACCTCGCTCTAAGTTGAACAATGCACCTGCAGCTTTCCATGCTACAAAATACATAATGCAACCTACTATTTACATGTTGCATCAGGAAAATGAAACCTGCAGCCTTACATGCTGCAAACTGGATAATGCAATGTACAGCTTTACATGTTGCCAACTGCATCATGGATCGTACATCCACACAATGCAGATTGTCACTTTTCATGCTGCAGATTGCCAATGCAACTTTCAGCTTTACATAAAGCAAATCTGGGATTGCAAACTGCAAACCGCATAATGTAGGTTGAAACCTGAGATGTTGGAAACCTCACTGTGCAACCTGCAGTCCTTGCAAACGCTGAATGATGTGCAACCCGCACAATGCAAACTAGATGATAAAACCTCTCATACTGAAACCTGCAACTTTTACACACAGCAAGCAACTCAATGAAGTTTGTCGCTTTGGATACCACTAATAAATGCGCAATTAAGTCTATTGTCCTGCACACTAGAAATTGCTTGTGCAACCCTACAGACTTCAATACGCATACTAAAAGCTGCGGCCTTACGTGCTGCAATCTACAAAGTGCAAACCGCTGCAAATTGAAATGTGCAATTTACAACCTTACACGCTGCCAGCTACAAAATGCAAGGTGCAACCATATTTACAGGAATCCTGACACAGGTATCACAAACTGCACAATAGTAACAGCAGTCAAAAAGTGTGGTACCGGAAAAGGCAGCATCTGAGGAGGAGAGTTAATGATTCGGGCATAAGCCCTTCATCAGGAATGCGGGGCTGTGGGGAAGGGTGCTGGGAGATAAATAGAAGGCGGGGGGGGAAGTAGCTGGGAAAGTAATAGGTAAATTCAGATGGGGGCAAATAGTGATAGATTGTAGTGGAGGGTGGAGCACATAGGTGGGAAGGAAGATGGACAGGTAGGACTGTTCAAGAGAGCGGTGCTGAGTCGGAGGATTAGATCCGGAATGAGGTGGGGGGAGAGGAGATAAGGAACCTGGTGAAGTCAACATTGATGCCGTGCGGTTGGAGGGTCTCAAGGTGGAAGATGAGGCATTCTTCCTCTAGTCGTCAGGTGCATAATGCAGACTGTCAACATTATAAAATGCAAACTGCACCATGAAACCTGCAGCCTTAACAGCTGCAAATTGTGCAATGACGTCTGCAGCCATACATTGTTCAAATTATGCAACGTAAACAGCAACCCTCCATGCTGCAATCTGCACAATGCAAGCTGCAGCCTTATAGTGTTGCTAAATGTGCATTGCAACCAATTGTCACATCAACAAAGTGCAATCTACAACCTTAAACACTGCTAAGTACAAAATGCAACGCAGAGCCACATGACAAGCAGTGCTACCTTGGGGTACATACTGCAACCTATCGGGAGAGATACCGTGATCCAGTAGGTGGTTCTCCCAGGACGAATCTGAGCTGAGAACCTTCATCTTCAGAAGATCACGAGATCATCGCTGGATCGTGATTGCAAGCAGAACTTGGAGGATCATTGGTTAGGCTGAGCAGCAATTGGTGGATCTTTATACTGACTTCAGCCTAACGTCAATTCAGTAACCAGTCAACCAGAGCCACAGTCTCTGCTAGTGCCCACACCCCAGGACAGGGGAGAGAGGGGGGGTCTGAAATACAGTCAGGGTGAGAGTGAAGTGGAAGAAGGGTCCTTCGTGAAGAGAGTCCTCCTGGATTGCTGTGGGTTCCAAGCAGCAGATATTTTCTGGTGATGTGGTGAGAAGGGCTCGCCTGTGAGATCCTTTATGTACACCCGGACTTTCTACCGCACCGCACGCTGCCCTCGAAGTGGCTGTGGAGGGGACGAGACTGTCATACACCTCCTTCTGGAATCTGCCTACGCAAAGGAAGTCTGGAGGAGAATGCAGTCGTGTTTGTCGAGATGCACCCTGAGCAGCTCCATGATGCGGGACTCCGTGCTCTACGGTCTGTTGCCCGGGACGCACACTGAGGCGAACATCAACTGTGCCTGGAGGATCATCAACTCGGTCAAAGATGCTCTTTGGTCTGTCTGAAACCTGTTGATCTTCCAGCTGAAGGAGCTGACCCCAACTGAGTGTTGCAGACTGGCACATTCCAAGGTCCAGGACTACGTGCTGGAGGGACGTGCTACGTGAGGGACGTGCTGAAGCTTGGGGCAGCTGCCGCCAAGGCGTGGTGGGGAAAGACTACAGTGTAAGGTCTGCCTGCCTAAGAAGAACAGGGGGCCCACTCAGTAATTGGGCCCCGCTGACACCTCAGCAAAATATCTGGATGGTCAATGTACAGACATATGAATGATTAATTCCGATCTCTATATATAAAGAAATGGAATGTATACGTATGTATAGCATGACCAATTGTATAGATACCAAAATAATTTTATGAATAAAGTATATTTTTGAAATAAAAAATATTTTCTGCCTTCAGGATTTCGTCAGCGGGAGGCTACTTTGACTTGACCTTCAGGAGTGTGAAGGAATGTGAGCATCTCCTGAAGGAGGTGAGGAATCCCTCTCCGTCCTGTCTGCAGCACCATTGTTTATTCTACCTGCACAGAGGAGCCGATTGTTACAATCCACATGTACAAGCCCCATGCCCCGGGATGCAGATGCCCTGACCTTCCAGGAAGGTACATACAGCTAGAAGGAGGCAGTAGTGACTAGTGGACCCTATCAGCGTCTTATTCAGCAAGCGGCAGGTCAAGGTGACCCTAAAGGTGGATGCTAGCGGGAACATCCTCCACCCACCCTCCAGCTTCGCAATCGGACGGAGCCGAGGCTATCTTACAGGAAAACCTGGAGTGTGTCTCACCTGTAGGAGGGCAATGGACCTCAGGAGGGCCACCTGACGAAGGATTGCAAGAAGTCCAAGGTCCAAGAGCTACATCTTACATGAGGAAGCAGGCCACCTATACAAGGCCTGCTCAAGTTTGGAGGGGCACTGCACATATGCTCAGATGGCCGTAAGTGTAAATGTGCCCAAAGGATAATCAGGTGTCACCTTCCAGCGAGAAAACTGAAATGAGGAGCACCCAGTAGGAAGATCAGGCTGGACAGCAGGAAAAGGTATCCAGCATCGAGTTAGTAACCAACCCAACCTCCATCTGAACAGATGGACTCAATGGAGGAGGAAGAAATGAAGATGGCATGGTGTGTGGATACCTGCGAGAAACAACCAGAAAAGGAAAGCACATCGGGCCCCTCACAGGACCACAGCAAAAAGGCAAAAGGCGGCCGAATGATGGACACACCAGCAGTCCTCTGACGACAAAGACCTGTGAAGGGATGGCCACCAACAAAGCAAGGCAAACAGAACCACAGGAGAGAGGGAGAGGAGCGGCCCACCCAACCTGGAAACATCAGACAATTCAAGGGGTGCAGCCCAACGTCCGTCCATCAGGAATCATGGGGTACCCACCCCACCAGACCTCCCAGCAACTGGGAACAGTGACCGTCTGAATCAGGAGCAGAGCACGACTATCCTTCTATCGGATTCCGAACCAGATCTTCCTGAATCCGTTCTCACCTTGATGACACCGGATCAGAGCAATCCCCCCCCCCCGGGAGGGACAGGATGGCTACCTCAGTGCAGAGAATGTCTACCACTTCGCCCATATCATGGGGATGCGGGGAGTCCCCCGGTGACAAGACAGCAGGCGAACGGACAGAGTGGGTCTGCAGTTAATTCAATAAACTTTCAAAAAGCTTGGTGGGACTTGATAGGTCAGGACCTGCTGCAGTGTACAACAGTGTGCTTCTGCCAGGTAGAATGGATGAATCCACGAGGAAAGGGATCATCACCCTCACCAACGAGCCAAAAGGGGAGAGGGAGGAATTTAGAAATTGGCAACCAATTTCGCTAATGAACGCAGAATCCAGTCCAACGTCATCACCAATTGGATCAAGTCTGATCTCGGATTGGCGATTCACCCCAACCAAGCCTGTGCTGTACACAGAATGATCTCTGAGCCTCGTGCTTCTCAGGGATACAATCACCTATGTGCAGGATAGCAGAGGTGATGCCTGCCCCAATGCTAGTATTGATGTACATAGCATTAAATCTAATATGCGATGTGTTTCCACGTTGGTTTACCTGGCCAATGTCAAAACAGACCTCCCAGTTTCTGCAGGAGTGCGGGATACTGTACTTCGGCAGCTACAGGAAATAGTCAAACTTCTGGGGCCCCACAGACCTTCGATTTGGTCGGGCAGAAACGATAGCCGTTCCTTCGGCCTAGATATTCTGCTGCAAGGAGGCAACTTCACCATTTCCAAGGTTAAGGAAGTGGTGGGTAGGCATCTCTTCATTTGCAGATTTTTACAGCTGAGCCAACCGATCCTTTATCCCCTTCACCATCAGGACAGATCATCTGAAGATGCTGGGAATATGGTTTGGAGGAGCCTGGGCATGAGCAAAATCTTGGGAGGAGCATATTGCCAAATTAAGGTAGAAATAGGGCTTTTGGGAGCATCAGTCCCTCTCCATTATGGGTAAAAACCTTCTCATCATGTGTGAAGCACTCTGTCTCTGTTATTGGACATGACACAAGACTGGCCCATTCCCAGAACCTGTGCAATTGCAATCACCTGAGCCATTTTCACTTCAGGTCTAATATGGACTGTGTCTACAGAGACTTCATGCACAAAACACTGGATAAGAGGGGGAAGAACACACCCAATGCCTCAAACACCATGTGTGACTATGTACTGAGGTTCTACCTGTCCCCAGTAGTGCAAAGGACAAGACTGGCCTCATAGCCTCATAACATGCCAAATCATTGGACCATTCTTGTATCACCTATTCTTCAGGGAGAAATTTGCAAAGAGAAACATCTTCGAGCACAAGTCCATCAGGAAGTGGTTCAGTACATAGCATCCTTGAGACCTTATGGGAAAAGGAGAGGGTGGATCCTATTGGTTTTTCCCTGAGCAGACTACCAAAGTCATTAGGCGAGAACGCCTCGCCACCAGAACACTCCAAAAAGCACCAAGAAATCGTTCGGCTGGTTTTAGAAACCCTCCTGTGTGAGAACCCTCATGTACGCCTGGACTCTGCACCACAGCACGCTGCCCCTGAAGCAGCTTCGAGAGGTTAGAGACTGTCAGACATCTCCTTCTGGGATGTGCTTTTGTGAAGCAAGTCTGGCGAGAGACGCAATGGATTTTGTCGAGGTTTGTCCCAAGCAGCTCTGTGATGCAGGATTCTGTGATCGATCGTCTGTTCCCCAGGATATACACTCAGTCAAACATCAACTGTGCTTGTGGGATCATCAACTCAGTGAAAGATGCTCTTTGGTCTGCCCAAAACGTATTGGTCTTTCAGAGAAAGGAATTGACCTCAACAGAGTGTTGCAGACTGAAACATTCCAAGGTCCAGGACTACATGCTGAGGGATGCATCAAAGCTCAGGACAGCTGCCGCCAAGGTGCACTGAGGAAAGACCACCATCTAAGGTCTTTCTGCCAAAGTACAATGCGAGTCCACTCAGTTATCAGACTCTTCTGGTGCCTCAAATTATGTAAACATAGTTTTGTACAAGTAAGAAATGCCTTTGGTTTGTTTGTTGGATAGAGTTAAACTCCAATGTTTGTTTGTTTCTTCATATGCTACTGTACGGAACCAAACTGCGTTAGTGACGATGTATGCATATCAGGATATTTTCTATGAATCAAGTATATTTTTGAAATAAAAAGGATGCACACTGAACACCACTGAAAATAATCTGCATTCTTGTATGTTGCCAACTTCACATTATAACATGCAGCACAACATGTTACAAACTGTACAATGCAGACTGCAGCCTTTCATGATGCAAACTGCAACTACAGTTTCCACACTGCAAGCTGCACAACGGAGTTTTCCCGATAGTGTCTGGTCAATCTGTATTGGTTGTTCTCAAACAACAATGCTAAAATATAAAACAGATATTGGCCAGAGATTCTCACTGAAGCAGTAACTTCTATAGCTCACAGTGTTAAGGTCCAGAAATTGAGAATGGAGTGCTGGAAAAGCACAGCAGGTCAGGCAGCATACAAGGAGCAGGAGAATCGATGTTTCAGGCATGAGCCCTTCATTAGGAATTTCACTGTGCTTGCTGTGCTTTTCCAGCACCACAGTCTCGACTCAGCTCTCAAGCATCTGCAGTCCTTACTTTCTCCTAAGGTCCACATACCTAGTGTCCCTGCGAAATTTGTACCTCATTCCATGGCTCTCCATTGCAGTTTTAGAAAAGAGCATAACATAGTGTAGTAGTAATGTCATTGTGTTAGATAGTACAGCAGCTATTCACAGCTTAAAATCCCACCATGGCAACTAGTGCAATTGAACTTCAATTTATAAATCTGAACTGTAAGCTTAGTCTCAGTAACAGTGCTGTGAAACTACCTTTTTTTGTTAAAACCCCATCTGGTTCACTATTATCCTTGAAAGGAAGGAAATCTATCATCTTTACCTGGTCAGGCCATTACACAAAGCTCCACATTCTCAGAATGGTAGTTGACTCTTAGCTAAACTGAAGAACTGCAAATGTTGAAGATCTGAAACAAAAAAAAAACAGCAAGTGCTAAAGAAACTGAGTAGGTCTGGCAGCATCTGTGGAAAGAAAATAGAGACAATCTTTCGCCTCCAGTGACTTTTCGTCATATCTGAAAGCAGTTGGGATATGGTCATATTTATGCTGATGATAGAGGCAGTAGATTGGAAGAGGAATGAATCAGATAGAGGAATATGGTGCACAGAGTGAAATAGAGGGAAAAAAAGGAGCAGACAAAAGGCAATACTGATGATAAGCCAGGGAGGGAGATAAATGTTGAGTTGGTGATAACAGAAAGTGTGAATAGTTGAAAATGGGTTGGCTGAGGTGAGAGCAACCCTTTTTAGGACAGGAGCAAGTGTGTGGGGTGGGCTCTTGACAGATATTTATGCCCTGAAATTGTTCAACTCAATGTTGTGTCCTCAAGGCTGTAAAATATTAGGTGGTGTTATTCCTCCAGCTTGCACTGAGCCTCACTGGAGCAGTAGGCTGGAGGCAGAAATGTTGACATGGAAATATGATGGTATGCTGAATTGGCAGGCAACTGGAAACCTGAGAATACTTTTACAGACAGAATGGGGAGGTGTCCTATAAAGCAGTCACCCAGTCTGCTTTTTGTCTTTGCAAGACAGAAGAGACCACATTATGAAGAGCAAACATGGTAGATTAGATTGAGGGAAGTGCAGGTAAATCGCTGTTTCACCTGGAAGGCAGGTCTGGAGCTTTGGATAGTGACGAGGGAAGAAGTAAATGGACAAGTATTAGACCTTCAATTAGACAATTGGAGACATGAGAAAGTGGGAGTGTGGGGAAGTGATGAGAATAAAGGAGGAGAGAACCAGAGTGTTGCAGAGGAAACAATCCAGGCAAAATGCTGACAAGGGAAGGCAGCGAAATAAGTGGGAGCATCCCACTGGATGGTTTAAAGGAGGCAAGATGGCAGCAGAGTAGGACAGTTCTGCTGGAGCTCCTCTGTTCTGCCTGTTCTTTTTTTCTTTCTTTTTCCTTTTTTGTCTCTCTTTTTTTCTCTCCCCTCAGCACCGGAGATGAATACTGATACAGCAGCAGGCACTAGCAGCAAGTCCCCAGAGCAGCAAGCCCTGGTACACCGTGTGGACTGTGAGTCCCTAGAACACTGTGAGCAGCGAGCCCCTGGTACAGCATGTGGGCTGTGAGTCCCGGAACACTGTGAGCAGTGAGCTCTGGTACAGCGTGTGGGTTGGGAGTCCCAGAACACTGTGAGCTGTAAGCCCTGGTACAGCATGTGGGTTGGGAGTCCCAGCAAAAAGTGAGCAGTAAGCCCTGGTACAGCGTGTGGGCTGTGAGTCCCAGCACACTGTGAGCAGTAAGCCCTGGTACAGCGTGTGGGCTGTGAGTCCCAGAACAGTGTGAGCAGTGAGCTCTGGTACAGCGTGTGGGCTGTGAGTCCCAGAACAGTGTGAGCAGTGAGCTCTGGTACAGCGTGTGGGCTGTGAGTCCCAGCACACTGTGAGCAGTGAGCTCTGGTACAGCGTGTGGGCTGTGAATCCCAGCACACTGTGAGCAGTAAGCCCTGGTACAATGTGTCGGGTGTGAGTCCCAGAACACTGTGAACAGTGAGCTCTGGTACAGCGTGTGGGCTGTGAGTCCCAGCACACTGTGAGCTGTAAGCTCTGGTACAGCGTGTGGGCTGTGAGTCCCAGAACAGTGTGAGCAGTGAGCTCTGGTACAACGTGTGGGCTGTGAGTCCCAGCACACTGTGAGCAGTGAGCTCTGGTACAATGTGTCGGGTGTGAGTCCCAGCACACTGTGAGCAGTGAGCTCTGGTACAATGTGTCGGGTGTGAGTCCCAGCACACTGTGAGCAGTGAGCTCTGGTACAATGTGTTGGGTGTGAGTCCCAGAACAGTGTGAGCAGTGAGCTCTGGTACAGCGTGTGGGCTGTGAGTCCCAGCACACTGTGAGCAGTGAGCTCTGGTACAATGTGTCGGGTGTGAGTCCCAGAACACTGTGAACAGTGAGCTCTGGTACAGTGTGTGAGATCTGAGCTCTGGAAAAGCGCAGGGAAGCAGCTCGGAGCCCTGCAAGGGCAGTGTGTCCTGGGCAGAGACCTGAACGGGGGAGGCAGTCCTGGAGCAGCTGAGAGCTGTTATGGAGCAGTCTGGGGCTTGGAACTTCTGAGAGCTGGTACAGAGTGGTCTGAGGCTGAGAGTGGAGCGGGGGCAGCTGTTGCACCCGGGTGTGGCACGGTCTGTCAGAGCACATGCGTAGCCCCTGCCCTAGCTGACACACTGTAATGTCTACTTGAAATTTCCTATCCTTTAATGATGCCCTATTTTTAACTTACTTTTCAACTCTGTAAGTAATGCAACTACTTTTATTCCTTTGCTGTATCTAAGAATTGTACCTAGGTACGAGTACCTAAGATGTCGCCATAAATAGGCAGACATTATAAAAGCTTTACATTGTACTCCTTAAATAGAGTAGTGTACATGTGACAATAAAAGGGTATTGCATATTCAGTTATAGAATACGTACAGTGTGGAAACAGGCCCTTTGACCCAGCAAGTTCATACTGACCCTCCAAAGAGTAACCCATTCCCTTAACCTATTACTCTACATTTACCTCTGACTAATGCACCTAACCAACACATCCCCAATCACTATAGGCAATTTAGCATGACCAATTCACCCTAACCTGCATATCTTTGGATTGTGGGAAGAAACCAGAGCACCTAGAAGAGCACAGACACACGGTGAATGTGCAAACTCCACACAGGCCTGAGGCTGGCATTGAATCTGGGTCCCTGGTGCTGTGAGACATCAGTAATAACCACTGAGCCACTGAGCCACCATGTATGTTGTAAAGCTTATTTTAAAGCTTTGATATTATTACTCAAATTATTGTAGGTTTTGTGACTTACTTTTACTTTAAACATTTAATATACTTTTTGAAAGTTATTTATTCACAGGATGTGGGCATCACTAACTAGGTGACCATTTATTGTTTTTGCCCAGAGAGCAGTTAAGAGTCAACCACATTACTGTGGATCTGGACTCACATGTAGGCCAGAGCAGGTAAGCAATTTCCTTCCCTAAAGGTCATTAATGAACCAGATGGGCAATTCCAAAAATCAACGATGGTTTCATGGTCATCATCAGACACTTCTGGATTTTTATTAAATTCAAATTGCATCCTCTGGCATGGTGGGTGTAGTGATTGTAACATGGTCAGCTAGGTGGACCCCCTAGAATACGAATTCCCTGATTGGGGCAATTAATCTGGTCCAATCAGGGAGCCCTGGATGACAGATATAAACAGAAGTGTCAGTCCCTGCCCTCCCCTTCACTGTTTGATCACACAGCATTGCCCCTGAGAAAGGAGCTGCTTGTCACTGGCCACTTGGGAGTTTCCTTTCTTCCTGGTGGTGGAAATTGAATAAAGATTCGGACACCTTGTGTCTCTCACTGTGTCTCACACCTACACACACACAACAACAAAAACAAGAGAAAAAAATAAACAGGAGTGTCAGAGTTTCTGTTCACTCTGAGAGCTGGCTCTTGAGAGAGCTGGATCAGTGTGAAAATAAATAAATAAATAAACAGAAGTGTCAGTCCCTGCCCTCCCCTTCACTGTTTGATCACACAGCATTGCCCCTGAGAAGGGAACTGCTTGTCACTGGCCACTCGGGTGTTTCCTTTCTTCCTGGTGGTGGAATATAAATAATGATTTACAATCTTGTTGTTTCTCAATTGGTCCCACACCCGCACACAAAAAAGAAGAAAAAAAAGGGAAGAAAAAAGTTTTAAAAAGTAGAAGTGTCAAAGTTTCTGTCCACTCTGAGAGCTAGCTCTGAGAAAGCCGAAACATTGACAAGTACTATGCAAGTGTAAATGAAGGGTAACTTAGTGACAGGATATCAGCCTCTGTGGAGTTATTTCAGTGGGAATCAAACCTGGGTCCCCAGAAATTTATTTACATCTCTGGATTAATAGCCTACCATTAATAGTACTCGGTGATTGTCTCCCTAGTGCAGTCATTCTTATTATAATTCGTTGTGATTTATTTTAAACATGTAACATTTGAAATGCTGCTAAGTGTAACTTGATGAAAAGGGCTTTTATTTTGGCATGCAAACATTGTAGAAAAGATGCCAGAACAACAGAGCCAAAGACATGAATATTCTTGCTGAGGTACAATAGAAATCTTAGACTCTCAATGTTAAGGCACCCGTGAGAAGTGAAAGCATTGCCGGGGAGAAGATATTCACTACAGTCACTCCCACTAGCACTGTGCCGAGGACAGGAGATCAATGCTGTCGGTGTGAAACTTTAAATCCTAAGTTTTTAGGCAGTGAGCTTCACATGGAAAGATACTCTTGTTAAAATTCTATGAAATGTCATAAAATGAAATTGTCTTGGAGCTGGCTCTGATAATGAATCTAGTATTTTCTTTAAATTAGAAAATATGTGGCCTTTAGATTTTCGCAAGAGTAATGAAATGTATCACAAGACGGCTCAGCATGGTCCATGCAACTGAACTGCATCTGGCTGCACATGATGCTCAACCAGATCATCCCTTTCCACCCCTATTTAATTTCCAAGGTGAAGGGTCTGTGATAATCTTCTAATGGAGCTCATTGAGTATGAGTTTGGATAACAGGCAGTGGCCTGCACTGGTGCCTAAAAGAACAATCGGGGTCTTGTGTTGCAGTAGTAGTCTCCCTATCTCTGAGCCAGGAGACCTGGTTTCAAATCCCATCTGCTCCAGAAGTATGTAATAACATCTTTGAATGGGCTGATTAGAAAGTCCCTTCATTCTGATGAAGAAAAAAGCCTCAGGTACTGGTGACTTCATGGTATTTGTGTTCCATTGATAGCCCCAATCATCTTCAGAAACACAACAATCCTGTGGCATGCAATAAACTGTCCTTCATCCTAAGTAGGGGCATATCAGATTTAATAATATTCAAAGTCCTATCAAAAATGCAGGCCCCTCACACCAGCATTTCTTCATTCAACATCACATGGAGATATCCAATTCACCAATTCCTAATGAAGCAATGTACCACTGACACAATTCCTCAGAAATCATTTCAAATGATGTTCTCTGTGTGTACATTGTCTGGATTAGGTATTTGTTCCTATGCACAAGAAATCGAAAAAGGTTTTCCTTTAGAAGTCCCTGTGTTTGCATCATAACCTCATCATTAACAATGTAATGGCAGTGATATCTCCTGCTAAAGGTTTCAGCACTGGAAGGATTATAGAATACCTACTAAAAGTAAGAGATAAATCCACTTACTCTTCTCTCGCATATATTGTATAGAGTCATAGAGTTATAGAGATAAACAGCACAGAAACAGACTCTTCAGTCCAACTCGTCCATGGGCAAGATTAATCTAGTCCCATTTGTCAGCACTTGGCCCATATTCCTTCCTGATGAAGGGCTCTTGCCCAAAACGTCGATTCTCCTGCTCCTCGGATGGTGCCTGACCTGCTCTGCCTTTTCAGCACCACACTCTTGACTCTGATCTCTAGCATCTGCAGTCCTCACTTTCTCCAAACCCTTCCTAAAGATATACCCACAAGGTCTCTTTACCCTATCCATGTCGTGTGTAGAAAGTAACAGCATGAATTATGAAATGCTGCACAACTCTTATTATGTGTGTTCTAAAACTGTTATAAAGATCAACATTATAGACATTCAGCACTGAAATACATGATGCAACATCGCAGAGCAACATTGCATTAGTAATTTAAGTATTCTTAGCAGCAATACAGAAGACAGCTAAAAAGCTTCCTTTTTAAAAAGCTTTCACTATGCAAACTTACATTAGATATGGTCTCAAAACTTAAAAGTCCATAGTATGTAACATCATAGAAGCCAGTTGAAAGGCATTGAAAATACGGGTAAAAGAAATCTAAAGAAGCTGGAAGCTGGCTTTCCTGCTTTTTCAGGTTCCAAAACGTGTTAAAAAGTACTGCTACTTACTTATGATGTTGCCATTTTCTGGTTCCCCCTAACACAATAGGAAACTCTATCATCTCATACAGACATCTTTGAGGCATAACTGGCAGACACTTTTGTAACTGTGAACCTCGGGACCTTTGGGGTGGATAGAATATGAAGTTTTAAGCTCAGATCTAGGCTACATACAACCTGAACAAGCAGCTGCTGACAAAAGATTTGGAACCACTGACAAATGATGGAACAAATGATGGGGTCACTCTTCCCAAAGTGCAGCTCAAGCATTTCTGGTGTCTCTATTATTTAATATTTGATATTTTAATATTTGTATTTAGGCCTAGAGTCTTTCATGGTGGTTAAAAGTCTAGTGGAAAAACAAATTTGGATATTGTGAGCATATGGAAGATCATTCGGAATGACGGTGATGCTATTGAAGATTGGCATTTAGGAGTGGGATTCGGATTTCTTTGTAATTTTGTTATCATGTGTCTATTTTGATGACAAGTTCCACTAGTGAATTTTTTAGAAGTTTGAGAATGACAATTTTAAATCATGATTCCTTTGAGTACTATCCTGAACCAGAAACATGCTGCAGGGAGGAAATCTACATGAGAATATTTTTAATGTATATAATCTCAAATAGATATGTATCAGTTAGGTCTAAAAGCTGAAGTCGACAGTAATTTGCTTGATCCCTCTGGGAATAACAACTAATGGGTCAAGAAACAATAATGAGATTTTACTTAGGTACAATTTTCATTTAAATGAAATCTGAACATTCTTTATATTTAATAATAAAATGCCTATGATGCTTCAGCATTTGAAGTGTTTGGCATTTATAATAAAGCATTCAGGTTTTATTTGGGTCCTTAGTTATATTATCCATGATCAGGCATTACTGCTTTACACTAACTTGATGCCATCACAATTGTTACAAATCACAGATTAAATATTTTCCATTCTGAAACTCTTTAAATATAGTAAGCAACATATTATGTAATCTATATCATCTCTTCCATGTGAAAGTGTATGTTAACTTAAAATTGACAAGATCAGTTTACTGTACATTAACATTTTTATGAAAGCCAACTGGATGGTCTCAATTCATATTTCATTAGCTCAAGAGTTTTGATAATGTATACGTCATTCATTACTGATGTGCTAGAGACTTGAAAGCACTATTAAAATGAAGAAAATGCAAAATCCTTCCTCATGTTGGAGGCTGAGGGGTGAACTTGTAGAGGTTTATACAATCATGAGGGTCATAGATAACGTGAATAGCCAAGATTTTATTTTCCCAGGGTAAGGCAGTGCAAGATTTAGAGCAGAGGTTTAAGGTGAAAGGAGAAAGATTTAAGAGGAACCTGAGGGGCAACTTTTTCAAGCAGAGAATGGTGCTTGTATGGAATGAGCTGCCAGAGGAAATGGTGGAGGATGGAACAATTACAACAGTATAAAGGCATGTGGATGGGTAGATGAATAGGAAGGGTTTAGAGGGATATGGGCCAAAGCAGGCAAACGGGACTAGGTCAGTTTGGGCAGTGCTCAGCATGGACGAGTTGGACCGATGGGTCTGTTTCCGTGCTGTATGACACTTAAAAACCAAAAACATAGAAAAAAGTCCGAGGAGAAAGTAATGCTGGAGATCAGACTCCAAGAGCGTGGTGCAGGAAAAGCACAGCAGGTCAAGCAGCATCCCGGGAGCAGGAGAATCGACATTTCGAACCTGCACATCCACCAATATCATTTATTGTATCCGTTGCTCCCGATGTGGTCTCCTCTACATTGGGGAGACTGGGCGCCTCCTAGCAGAGCGCTTTAGGGAACATCTCCGAGACACCCGCACCAATCAACCAAACCGCCCCGTGGCCCAACATTTCAACTCCCCCTCCCACTCTGCCGAGGACATGGAGGTCCTGGGCCTCCTTCACCGCCGCTCCCGCACCACCAGACGCCTGGAGGAAGAACGCCTCATCTTCCGCCTCGGAACACTTCAACCCCAGGGCATCAATGTGGACTTCAACAGCTTCCTCATTTCCCCTTCTCCCACCTCATCCTAGTTTCAAACTTCCAGCTCAGTTACTGTCTCCTTGACTTGTCCGACCTGCCTATCTTCTTTTCCACCTATCCACTCCACCCTCTCCTCCTTGACCTATCACCTTCATCCCCTCCCCCACTCACCCATTGTATTTTATGCGACTCTCTCCCCACCCCCACCCTCCTCTAGCTTATCTCTCCACGCTTCAGGCTCACTGCCTTTATTCCTGATGAAGGGCTTTTGCCCGATACGTTGATTTCGCTGCTCGTTGGATGCTGCCTGAACTGCTGTGCTCTTCCAGCACTACTAATCCAGTATTTCGGGTATAAACCCTGCTGAAGAACGTTTTATGCCCGAAATGTCCAATCTCCTACTCCTGGGATTGTGCCTGACCTGCTGTGCTTTTCCAGCACCACACTCCCGATGTAGAAAAAGTTTTGCAAATTTCAGATGATGAAACTTTTCAATAATCAAGACTACGGTTAAAAAAAATAAAAGTCCATTCATAAGTTGCTGTGGGTTTTTTCTTACAAATATAGCAACTCTAAACGTTTATTTAATCCATAAATAACGAGACATTTTATTTCACAAGACGCGTTTTGCCAGAATTTCTACATGGTTTATTTAGGTACAAACGAGTAAACTTTGCTCAGTAAAAATAGAAACATTTCTTCCCTAACAGAATGACCTGGAACCGTAACTTGGTGCCTTCTGGAGAAATGGAAAATGTGCGAGTATTTTCTTCCGCACCGCTTCGGGTTACTCCATGTGCCATCCCGAGATTAGGGAATGAATCATATTTCAATTATTGCTCGGCGTTTGCTCTTCTCAGAAGCGCCGTTCACATTTCGAAAGCGGAATTTGGAAACTCCTTCTGTTGCCTTCGAAATCTAGGCAATCTCCTGCCCTCTCCCCACGGTTCATTCTTGGAAGCCGAGTTTACAACTTTCACAACATTCCCCACGTGAAGAGAATACGGGAAGAAACCAGCTAAGAAGCTCTGGGTTCCGCTTCGAACATTCAAGGACTCTCTGAACACGATTGATTTCATTCCCTTGTGTATTCATAATAACCAAAACCAGAAAGTGCTGGAAATACTTAGTAAGTCGGAGAAAAACAAGAGTACACGTTTTGAGTCGAATATGACTCTTCTGTTCAAAATGTCTATATATTATTTTTCCCGGTAGCGCTGTTGAACTTTCGTTGTCTGAACACGTCAGGGAATAAGTTTGTTTCTGTGATTAAGTTAGTTTAAGTGACTTCGAGCGGAAAGGGAACGTGCAAAAGTGGGGAAAATAAAGTAGCAGTTCTCCCGGACTTTGAATGGAGAGGGGCGATGCAATGTTGCCATGTACCAAGTGATGGCGCCACCAGATCTTTGTGACAAGACTCGAGAGGTGGCAGTAGGAGCAGCTTCGTGACAATTTACATAGAATTAGTTACACTCATCCAGCCACACCAAAATAGAAAAGACGAGCTGAGCCACTTGAGAGGCTTTCTCTGGAGGGCCATTCGTTCTGCTTTCTGATGTATTCCGGGCAGATACCAGGGATTTCTCTTCTCCCCGTTTCATCAGCTCCTTATTCAGAGCAAAATTCCACTCTCGCTGAAGGTCAGAGCCTGCAGTTCCGGGATAACTGATCCATTACGCGAATATACAACCGGGAGGGAGGGAAGGCAAGATAAATGGGGCAGACTTTAAGGATGAGAAACAAGAGTCGCAGAGAGTGAGCGGTAGAGTCAAAAATATCGCAAAAGGAAACGGAGGAAAGCATTACACATTGTGAATGAAAGAGAGAATGAAATTACAAGCGAGCTCTGACAGAGGCAAATTACTGGAAGAGGGTGCCGAACATTGGGCCGCTTAATCTTTTATGAATCGAGGACAATACACCACGTTTGTAAGTCATTGCTAGCAGCAAGTGACAGGCAGGAGGGGGTGAGCCCAGGTTAGAGAGGGGAATCTGACAGTTCCTCTCACCTTCTAAGAATGAAAACACTGATTCAGACTCCCCCAGAACTGGTTCAAAATCAATACCCGTAAAGGAGCGTATTCTTTAGACACTTCCCTTTTCTGGCAAATCGCCCATTTTTTTCTTTTTGAATCACGTTGTTACCAGAACTAATGCATTTCCAGGAACGCGAGGGGCGGAGCTTGAACACAATATAAAGGCAGGCTCCCAGAGCAAGTCTGTTAGAAGGTATCAGAGAGAGATCGTGATAAGCACCGTTCTAGAGAAGTCTGGCAACCGTCTGATCGACCCACACACACAAACTTTATCGACTTCTTGAAATACATTTAAAAGGGCATTGATCTGAAAGGAGCCAAGCAGACGGAGTGCCTCTGGACGTAAGCATTTGTGTGGTTCACACACACACACACACTGGCTCAGAGACTGTAAGAGAAAATTAGCTTGGGTCCTCTCCACTGCCGACCTGAGACAGGCTTCAATCCTCAGTTTTTTTTAATTAAAGAAGGATTTTACTGCGTTGATTTGAACAGGAACAAAAGAAGTTACAGTTGAAGGTAAGTTGCCTGGATTTCCTGTCAGTCTTGCTTTGGAACTATTTCCCACCGCGTGCAGTTGGGAACTTTTATGGGGAATCTTCGATTGTAGTTTAGTGGGGGTTTTTTTAAAAAAAAGCAAGAATAGAATTATCCTGGAGTTTTTGTTGGGAACTTTTAATAAACACGGGGGAGAAGTTTCATGCATTATGTGCTTTGAGAAGGTCATGTCTTTTCGTGTTAGTGAGAATGTTAGCAAGGACATGAAAACAGTGCCGGGAACTCTAAGCAGGTTTACACAACATCTGAAACAAGACAAACAAACCTTTCAACTTCCACCGTCCCTACTGTTGTGAGAGTGAAAGTCTAAAAGGTTCGTTCGTTTGTTCTTAAGATTCTGCTGAGTGAGCCCAACATTTCCATCTTTTGTTGTACTGAAAGTAGGTTCATCTGCTGTAGCATTGCCTAGTTAAACGTTATGGTTATGCACATTCTAGTATCAGTTACTAACTGGCATTTTTTTCTCTCTCTTTTCACAGAGGCGGGAAACCTATCAACAAGCCACTTATGCTTTAGCAGAAGTTTACAAATTCTTCCTGAACTTCCAATATTTGGACGTATCTGCAATGGTAACATACAGTAAGTTTGACGGGATGAGCCGTCCTGTCGATGTCCCGGCACAAAGACTCTCTTACCGACTGAAGACGTTTTCTTCCAAAAACGAGTACAACTTAATTGTGAACACTGTGCGGAAACTGAAAGAGAGTGGTTTTTACTGGAGTACAATGAATGGGGGGGAGGCGAACATCCTCCTGAGCCCCGAGCCAGTTGGAACTTTTCTCATAAGGGACAGCTCAGACAATAGGCATTTCTTTACCCTTAGTGTTAAAACGGAATCGGGTACCAAGAATCTGAGGATACAGTGTGAGAACTGTTCATTTTTCCTGCAAACGGACCCTAAAAGCACCCAAACCGTTCCTAAGTTTGACTGTGTGTTAAAATTGATCCACCATTATATGCCTTCAAAGTCTACAGACTCAGGGAATGTGAAGAGAGTTTATTTCATTTACTCTGGGGGTGACAAAATTCCTTTGGTACTCTCCAGACCTCTCTCATCTAGTGTTTCAACACTGCAGCACCTGTGCAGGAAAACTGTAAACGGACATGTAGAGGTATCTGGTAAAGTTCAAGATTTGCCTGTGCCTGTCAGACAGTTCCTCAAGGATTATGACGCTCCAGTATAATCCTGAAATTGCCATATGAACTTTTGAAGAACCACATAGCCTCTTGGCTGGATAACTAAGCTTGAAGAAACAGAAACATTTGCACTCATTTTTTATTTATAAAAAAGTTTCAATAATTTATAATAAAATGCACTATTTTTAATGACAACAAAATTGCATGCTTCGTTTCTGAAATATGTCATCTGTTGCTGGTGGAGCTTTTCAACCAGATGGTGTTTAAAACATATAGTTTGAAACATATGTCAGACAAAGTGGAGTTCCAAATGTATATATCCATCACTGCCTTTACTTTGTCAGGTTCCTCCAAACACTATAATGTAAAAAGCACAAATCTGCTTTCAATCAGCCTCCAATGTTGTCCTCTTCCATTTTTTAAAGGACCAACTTGGTATTACTGCTTTAGCAGACTACCAGAAAAAGGCATGCTCTATATCACTCTTAGCTCAATGGAATAGTATTTGCATCCCATATGATTGTGGGGCCTAAGGTAGCTAGCATATTAAACTATTTAAAACACACCAGTGTAGCAACATTTCATTAGGATATTCAGAGTACTGCACATTTCTAGCTGTTTTGACCACACTGTAGTTAAACCACGCTGACATGTGGACAGATGCAAATACTCAAGAACCAACATCACCATGTTTGAAGAGGTTTAATCGTGTGCATTGTTCGAACAATTTCAAGTGCTGCTATTTTCTGCAAAGGTTTCTCTGAAACAGACAGACTATTGACTTTCATTCAAAGCACCACCCCTCTGTTTTCACACATTTATTTCCTGTAATGCTTAACTAGTGGCTAGAGTTTTTGTGTAAACATTTAATTGTGCTTTCTATGAATAAGAAGGATCTCTTACATGGTTAGAAAGGGACAAAAATATTGTGTATTCAGTGTATATAATTTTACTGATAAGCACTAAATTGGATTCCAAACAATTTATGTACCTCTTTTGTATTCAAAATCTAAGTTTAAAATTGATAATTCACAGAAGTATCCAAACTTAGCTGCATTTAGCACATAATACTTAATGGACTCCAGTAGAGCCCCTCGAACACCATTATCATAACCCCTATGGCATTTGGAACTGTGCATGTGATTCCATTAAAATGCTGTCCAATTTACAAATCTTTCATTCAGTATAGCTTTAAAAGCCTATAGCAATAAAGCAGAATCTTCTATGCAATCTCTTTTTATGGTTGTACTAAGTGTTTAAAGGCTGAGTTTGTAATGTAAGCTATAACTTACAATGAACTCAGCTAGGTTGACCATGAAGGGAGTGCTTGTAACAGCTGGTAGTTATCCACAAGCAGCTGAAAGCTTCAATCATTGGCTCTGTGTTGATGATTATACTCAAATCAATAGCTGTTCACTCAAGCCTTCAGCAATGTAATCCCCTACATCTAGGGCAGCAACATCAGTCAATTCTGGCTTGATGGAAATGTGTTCTTTTGAAATCAATTTATGCTTGTGCCAGTAATCACTTGCCACTATATGCGCAAATGTGAATGGCTGGGAATGCTGATAAATTTAAATAGCTGTGGTTGTGTGGTTTGATTGTGTACACTGCATAAGCTTTTCCACTGTGCTGTAAGAATATATCATCCAATTTAACAAGCACTGAAAATGTAAAGACATTATTAAATATCTAATCTATCTCAAAATATTAATTTTCCTAGAACAAATTATGGTCTAGATTTAGAAAACATATTAGAAACCGCATACTCATTTAACGCCCATTTGAATGAAGATATAAAGATTTTGTTTCAATGGAAAGCATGACGATGTATACAACACTGTAATGGTTGACAGACATGCTGCTTTTCCTGTATAAATTCAAGGACAAATTATTAGTCTTGTTTGCTTTCTATATTTCACTAGTGATCAATGTATTGAACACATACGTAGTGCTGGCGGATGTGAACTACCCACACCCAAGGTCTGCCTTGGACCTGGCTCCATTCCAAACTGACCTTAACTGACAGTGAATTCTATTACAAATTATTGCTTCCCATCATGTTAAATTACATTAACTGCTGCATTCAGTTACTTATGATGTGAATTCAGCAGCAATTTTCCAGTTAAAGGCTCTGAGTAACCCAGTAAGGTATTTATTGACATAAAATGTTTTCCACTGGATAAGAATATAAGATATTCTCGACCAACTTTTGAGATTAATGCTGAGTACTGAAACAAAATAGAAAATAATGTTTTGTGCAGCTCAATTTCATTTCAACACAGTGAGGTAAGTAATATAATAGCTTCGTTTAGTAACCATTCTTTCCTGCACAGAAAAAGTTGGAATATGTGTGATCCCAGCTCTTTTCACTGTTTGATGTAACTTACATACACTTAGTCGAATGAATATCCCAGATGAACAAATAGAAAAGCCTCCTCTATTGGTTTAGTGAAAATATTCATTAAACATCCCAAGTTTATATCTAGGTTTGTACCCTGGCTATACAGTTATTGGATCTCATTCAAACTAATATCAGGGTACTGCAATTAACATTTTCTCCCTCAAGTTCAGAAAGGGATTATCCTAACTAATGTGCAGTGATACTGGTGTAAGTGTGTAAACGTATAGCTACATAAATGTATGTGTGTGACTTGCCAGATGAGGATAGATTGTGGTTCACCTTTGGTGATTGCTTCAATTAAGTAGCTTGCAAACACTCACTGTTAAGATTCACAGATAAATAATGATATCTTGGAATAACAAGTGTGTGTAATTGGCAAAAATGAATCAATATCCCAGCAATAATTAATGTAATTGATGGAGGATTGAGCAAGTTTTGTTATGATAAATAGTGGTGCAAATAATTGGAAACATCAAGATTTCACCAACGGGAGTTAGGCATCTAAATAAATGGTCAGGCACAAATAATCTCAACCGATGTGAAAATGAAATACAGCAAGAGAATCAATTAAAGCTTAAAAAAAACTTTACGTTCAACGTCTTAACTACTTTATTTAGCATGAAAGTAAATCCAAAAACGTAATTCTAACTTAGGTGTAAGAAAACTGATTACATGTCTGGAAGCTTCAGTAACTCCAGTGCTTTTTAATTCGGAGCCTGGCTTTTGCACCTTATCCCCTGCAAATATTTAGAATTTTGTACTAACAGGACAATAAACGCAGTCTTGAATCGATGGGAGTAATATATGCACATTCTAACAAAAAAAGTAGAAATAAATTCAAATTATTTTGTCTATTTATTACAATGAGTGTAGTTTCTACTTTTAAAACCACTTCATCAGGCGTCCCGCTATTCCACATATGAAAGCCATGAGAAGTATTTGAAATTGCACAAGAACCGTTTTCTAGTTCTCATTGACTGTTTATCTACAGTTAAAGGAGGTTCCTTTGACGTAATTTACAACTCTGCCCGCCCCCCAATGTTCTGTTACCATAGCTGCAAAGCAAATGTAAGCACAGCTGTTTATTCATAGCAAATACCAGGAAACCACAGTAAAACACTGTGAAACTCTATCGTCTCAACTATGTCATACAACTGCAGGCTTTTATAGTTCAATAGAGGGCTGTCTCAGACTTTGGAAGGCAATGTCGTGACCATGTGCTTAGTGTTAAAAACACAATTTAAAAGAACAGCGGTATTGAGTTCAATGAGACCTCAGTTTAGATTGAACCTTTTTTTTCAACAGGCAACAGACATTCTGGGTAAATGCACAGAATGCATAAACTTCATCGAGCTCCGAACTTCACTCATCTTCTCAGCTATTGTCTGCATGAACTCAATGGGCCGAATTGCCTTCTGCCGTATCAGAATCGCCGATGACTTAGATTTCAGCCGAAGTATTTTACCGTACACATACTTTTTTTTTACTTCGTGTGTTTAGCTGGAATTGTCATAATGAATCATCAACTTCATCAGGCATTATTAGAAAAAGTTCCAAAAAGACGTCCAACTCATCCGATGTCTCCTTGGAAACGACACTCCTCGTTTGCAAAATACATGTTACTGAACAGTCCACTGAGCCAGAGGGTGGGGACAGTTAGCAGTACACGCATTTCCTGTGAGTCACAGAACGTAAGAAAGACTCTGCTTTTCAGAAGAGAGGACAAATTCTACTAGAAATGACAGGGAAGTTAGAGAACGTGAGGGAAGGAAGCAAGTTTGAACACCGTATGATCAATCATTCTCTGCGTGGAAATCTCTGACTGAGTGTAAACACTGATGAAGGCAGCGCTAAAAATCATACCATGTGTACAGGCCACGCTAAATAATACAGATATACTTGTTAAAGTTTTTCAGATGTAATATATATTTAATTCTTTTCGGCATCATTGACAAAGTTGATGTTTACCGCCCATCCATGATTTCTTTGAGGAAGTAATGTGGTGTTTGAACAGCAGCATTTAATGCAACGAAAGTGCGCCCAAGGTTTTGTTATGTAGGAATTTCCAGCACTGTGCTTCAGTGAGCGTAACAATGACCATATCTATCCGTGTTGCCCTTTATTAATAAACCAATGATCCAAAAAGCCTTCTTGACAACTATTTCAACTGGCATAATTATCTTCAGAGAATTTTGCACCTGAACCAAGAGGTTCCCATGCTCCTGCATTCCTCTCAAAGTAGTACATTGAGCTTGTATTGTGTCTCCATGTTTAATTTACCAAAATGCATTACCTCACATTTCTCTGCATTAAAATTCATCAGCCAGGTGTTTGCCCAAGTGATTAAAACCCATCTCCAATATATAAATCAGAACAAAAACAGTCCCAACACTGATCCCTGGGAACACAACGTTCAACTTCTCTCCAGTCTGAGAATGACCCATCTTTTAGTCAACTTCTAATCCATGCTACCAAGGGCCCATCAGTCTCAAACATTTTTGATTTGTTAACCAACCTGCCATGTGGCAACCTATCAAAGTCAAAACATACATTATCCATTCCTTTCTCTGGCAAAAGTGAGGACTGCAGATGCTGGAAATCAGAGTCTAGATTAGAGTGGTGCTGGAAAAGCACAGCAGGTCAGGCAGCATCCATGGAGCAGGAAAATCGACGTTTCGGGCAAAAGCCCTTTGTCAGGGCTTTCTCTGCTCAATTGCTGTTTTGTCTCTGGGCTCCATCTCCACCTGTTGTTCACTTCTTTCCCTTCCCCCTCCCTCCCCACCCCCAATATCCAACATAAATACCAACTTGCCCAGCTACAATATGTTCTGAAGAATGGTCACTGGACCTGAGATGTTGACTCATCCTTCTCTCCACAGATACTGTCAGATGTACTAAGGTTCTCCATCAGTTTCTGTTTTCTGGTGCTCTGACAGTGGTTGTTTCACACGTGGATTTTATTCAAACTGATTGAGGGAGGTAGTGCTTAAGCCTCTTTGCAGTGAGTAAACTTTGACAAATGATATTTTGAGTTACACATGCCCTATTTGAATCCTGTATCCTAACTGTGAGTACAATGCTTTACTGCATTTTATTACTGAAGTCGGGATCTGGCCACAATCAGATGGAAAAGCATAGAACAGAATTCTCAGGTAATGTTTAACATATAAATGTCCATAAAAACCACTTATAAAGTGGAAGGACTTATAAAGTGTTGTGAAGATTTTATACTAGAATGCCATTCCCTGTTTCGATTAATTGTGGAGAAATGATTTGCAGTTTTCTCACCTTCTAACACATTATAGTGTCATGAACATTTCAAGAATGAAGTAAATTAATTCTCCTTCTACTCATTCAGTTAGCATAGATTGGCTTAGAAATATGACATCATTGCCAAAGGTCAACAAGAAATAACGCTAGTAGACTTATTTCCTACAGGTGGTGGCTTACCTGTAACGTCCAGGATTTAATAATCACCAACCCCAGGCTAATGTTCTAGTGTCACCGTATCTTGGCAGGTGGGGAAATGTGAATTCAATAAAATTTGGAATATGGCTGCCATGTGACCACTGTCAATTGTCCTAAAGGTGCATCCAGTTCCCTAATATCCTTTAGGAAAGGAAATCTGTCATCCTTACTTAATTCTGTCCTACATGTGAGTCTAGATCCTCAGTAAAGTGGCTGATTCTTAATTGCCTTCTGAAACAGTCTGGCAAGTCACTCAGTTGTATCAAATGGCAGGGAGTCGAAAGAAAAATATTAAGCCAGACGGATCGTATGGCGTTAACCTGGGCACCGGCAATGACCACAGCAAACCCAGCCCTGACAACTTTGCAAAGTCCCCCTCACTAACAAAGTGGGTGGAGAGGTGTGAAAATTGGGTCAACTGTCCCATAGACTAGCTAAGCTAGAGCCAGGTATAGTCATCCTCATGGAATCATACATTTCAGGCATAAGCCCTTCATCAGGTTCATCCCGAAACATTGATTCTCCTGCTCTTCAGATGCTGCCTGACCAGCTGTGCTTTTCCAGCACCACACCCTCCACTCTGATCTCCAGCATCTGCAGTCCTCACTTTCTCCTCATAGAATCATACCTCCTGGGGTATATCCTGTTCCACCAAACTGACAAACACACCAGACTCACTAGCACAGATTTATACAGTTGGGAGGGAGCTGCCCTGGAGTCCTCATTATTGACTCCAGATCCCATGTTGTCTCATTGTATCAGATCAAACATAGTCAAGTAAACCTCCTGTTGATTACTATTTATTTCTCCCCTCCCCAGCTGATTAATCAGTTCTCTGTGTTGAACAGTTCTCAAGGTAGCAAGGTTACAGAATGTATTCTGGGTGAGTGACTGCAATGTCATCACCAAGGGCACTCAGTAGCATCACTACTGACCAAACTGGCCAAGTCCTAAAAAAACCATAAGCTAAGAACGTAGGAAATAGAAGCAGGAGTAGGCCATCTGGCCTGTCGAGCCTGCACCGCCATTCAATAAGATCATAGCTGATCTTTTCATTGCACTCAGCTCTACTTACTCACCCACTCACCATAATCTGTCATTCCAAGTTTTGTCAGACTGATTTACATAATATATCAAGGAACCAACAAGAGGAAAAACCTTCTCGTCCTCTTTCTTACCAATCTAACTGTAGGGGCTGCATCTGTCCATGACCGTATTGGTAAGAGTGACCACCATACAGTCTCGGGGAGATGAAATCCTGTCTTCAAGTTGAGGATATCCTCCATCAAGTCTGTCAATACCAGTTAGCTAAATGGCGCAATCCTTGGACAGATCTAACAGCTCAAAACTGTGTAATCAATAGCACTGGGTATCATCAGCAGCCAAATTGTATTCAGCCACAATCTGTCATTTTATGATCTGCCATATACCCACTCTGCCATTATGATCAAGCTGAGAGAGCAACCCTACTTCAGTGAAGCAGAGCATGGCAGGAGCAGCATCAAGTATACCTATCAAGGATGTGTCAAACTCGAGAAGCTTCAACATAGGACTATTTACATAACAAACAAAAGAGACATTCATGTAGTTTTTATTTTAAGTCATTCATGGACTGAGGGTGTCACTGACTAGGCTAGCATTTATTGCCAATCCCTAAGTGCCCAGTGGGTAGTTAAGAATCAACCACATTGCTGTGGGTCTGAAGTCACGTATAGGCCAGACCAGGTAAGTATAGTTATTTCCTTCCCTACACCCAGATGGGTTTTTCTGATAATCAATAATGGATTTATTGTCATTATTACATTCTTAATTCCAGATTTTATTTTTATTGAATTCAAATTCCACCATTTGCCATGATGAGATTCAAACCAGGTCCCCAGAACATCGTCCCTGGATTAACAGTCCAGACTATATCCACTAAGCCCTCTCTGGACAAAACTATGCTATTCCATAACCTATGAAACCATATGATATATAAACAGAAGTCAGCCATTTAGCCTATTTTGTCTACTGTATCATTCCATGACACCATGGCTGGTCTGATAATCCTCAACTCCACTTTATGGCCTTGACCCCATAATCCTTTGCTGTTTTAAAATCTGTCCATCTCAGTCTTGAACATATTTAATGGCCCAGCCTCGATAGGCCTCTTTGGTCAGGAGTTCCATAGATTGATGGCCATCAGAGAGAAAAAAATCATCCTCATCTTTGTCTTAAATAGGTGATCCTTTACTCTGAGATTGTGCTATATGGTGCTGGACTCTCCTAAATTGGGAACCCCTCTCTGCACACATCCTGTCAAGCACCCTAATAATCTTATATATAGTAATAACGTATCCTCTTATTCTTCTAACCCACTCAACCTCTTGTCACAAGAAAGTGCCTCCGCCCCCGGAATCAACCCAATATACTTTCTTCAGACTGCCTTCAATGTCAATATATTATTTGCCTTAGACAAGGGGGCCAAAACTGTTCACAGTATTCCAGCTGTAGTCTAACTAGTGCCTAACTAGCAAGATCTCCATATTTTTATGTTCTATTCCCTTTGAAATAAACATATAAACTTTGCAGTGCTCCCATATCCAACCATGAATGGTGGCCAACAATTAGACAACTGATGGGAGGAGGGGGATCCACAAATATCCCAATTCTCAATGATGGGAAGCTCAACATATCAATGCAAAAGGAAGGAAGTGAGAACAGCAGATGCTGGAGATCAGAGTCAAAAGGTGTGGTGCTGGAAAAGCACAGCCGGTCAGGCAGCATCCAAGGAGCAGGACAGTCAACTTTTCAAGCATAACCTCTTCATCATAAACGTGATGAAGAGCTTATGCTCGAAACATCAACTCTCCTGGTCCTCGGATGCTGTCTGACCAGCTGTGCTTTTCCAGCACCACACTTTTTGACCCTGATATCAAAGCAAAATACAAGGCTGAAGCATTTGCATCATTTTCAATTAGAATTTTGAGTAAATGATCCATCTGGGCATCTTCCTGAGGCCCCTAGCATTGTAAATGTCATTTTTCAAACAATTCATTTAACTCCACACCAAGTCAAGAAATGGTTATAGCCATAGGATGCTACAAAGGCTATTGGGCTCTGACAACTTTCCAGCAATGGGAGTGTAGACGTTTCTCCCATAATTAGCCATACCCGTAACCAAGCTGTTCCAGCACATTAGCATTGGAGTCGACAGCTGCTTCATTGGCAGAGGTGATGTCAGTAAGCTAGACCCAGTGGTGATTGATGGTGCCTGAGGATTGGTGACTGTGTCATTGGTTGGGCCTGGCACTGATAGCAGTGAAGTGACAGCAGAAGGGCATCAGAAGAGCACTGTCCTAACAGTGGCTCAGTAGAACTACGAAATACAGCAGAAAGTTATAGGATTATATAGGAAACAAGACTTGGGCTGAGATACAGGCTGACTGTAAATTACAAAGTGTCAGGATGGTCCAAAGAGGTACTGAATCAGGGGTCAGCTCTCAGGGTCAGCCCTAATTGACGCTACACATTCCACTAGTGGACAGGATTGAAAGTTATCACCGAACATGCTGTTTACAGAGATCCTTAACAAACGTAGGACAGATGTCCTTAATTAGAGGAATCACACACACTGGCAATATATCATAAACTAATTGATGGGGCTAAGCATGCTTGAGCAACTAAGCTCCATGCTCTAGCAATACACCACAGTGGGGAAACAGTGAGCAGGCAAACTGTGGCACCTTGAACAGATAAGCTACACTTTAACATTACCTCCTGGTAAGAGAGGAGCTAAGCTATGTACGGGATTCTGCGAGACAGCCTCTCACAGCTACATGTCAAGTACTGTTCTGCTGGGTGAGGGGCACTTCAGTAAAATGGTTCGGAAGCCAGAGCCAAGAAAATGGCTTCCACACTTTCTAATTTTTTTTTCTTACTGTATTTTACTGTTTTTTTCACTGTAAAATACATGTGACAATAAAAAATATTATTCATTCATTCATCTACACAACAATGTGGAAAATTGCCCAGCTTTATCTGTTCACCATAAGTAGGCCAAACCAACACAGCCAATTACCACCTTATCAATCTCCTATTGATTATCAGCAAAGCAAAGGAAGGGGTCAACAATGGTGCCATCAAGCAGCATGTGCTTAGAATAACCAACTGATTAATATTCAGTTTGGGTTTTGCTGAGTTCATTGAGTTCCTCATTGCATTACAGCCTGAGTCCCAACATGGACGAAGGAACTGGACTCTAAGGGGGTGGTGAGAGAGATTGCTGTTGATATCACGTTAGCCTTTGATCAGGTGTGGTAAGAAAGACCCTAGCAAAACTGGAGTCGAATGGAAACCAGCAAAAATCAGGACTCATAGCTAACAGAAAGGAAGGTGATTGTGGTTGTGGGAGGACTAAAGGACATCTCAGCCACAGGACATCTCTGCAGAAGTTCCTCAGTTTGATCCTAGGCTTAGAAAATTTCAGTTGCTTCATCAAGATCTTTCCTTAATCTTAAGATCAGAAGTAGAAATGTTCCTGATGATTGCACATTATTCAGGATCACTTGCAACTCCTCAGATGCTGAACCAGTCTGTATCCGTAGACAGCAAAATCTGGATAATATCAAGGCTTGGGTTTTTAAGTGGCAAGTTACATTTGTACCCCACAAGTGCCAGACAATGATCATTACCAATAAGAGAGAATTAAACATTGATCCTACATTTTCAATGGCAATACTAAAACTGTATTCCCCACTCAACATTCGGGGCGGGGGTGGGGTTACCATTGACCATAAAATGAATCATATAAATACTGCAGCTACAAGAGCAAGTCAGAGACTAGAAATTTGGTGGCAAGGAATTAAACTCCTGGTTTCCCTCTATCTGTTCATCATCTACAAGATGTAAGTCAAAAATGAGGCTATTTAAGGCTCTGGTCAGACCACATTTGGAGTATTCTGCGCAGATTTGGGCTCCATTTCTCACAAAGGATGTACTGGCCCTGAATCGTGTTCAGAGGTGGTTCATGAGAATGGTCCCAGGAATGAAAAGCTTAACATATGAGGAACATTTGAAGACTTTGGGTTTATACTCAATGGGGTTTAGAAGGATGAGGATGATCTAATTGAAATATACAGAATACTGAATGGCCTGGACAGAGTAGATGTTGGGAAGATGTTTCTACTAGTAGGAGAGACTAGGACCTGAGGTCATAGCCTTAGAGTAAAGGGAAGACCATTGAGAATGGAGATAAGGAGAAACTTCTTCAGCCAGAGAGTGGTGAATCTATGGAATTCATTGCCACAATCTGTGATTGAGTATATTTAAGATGGAGATTGTTAGGTTCTTGAGTATCAAGGGGATCAAGGTTACGGGGAGAAAGTGGGAGAATGAGATTGAGAAACTTATCAGCCATGACTGAATGGCAGAACTGACTCAATGGTTGAACGGCCTTATTTCTGCTCCTCTATCTTATAAGTCTTTATAAGGTCTCCTTTTTGGTATATTTAGTTTGATGCATTACTTCCTTTGTACTTTAACATTACATTAAATTTTCTCTTTGGTTAACTTTCCTTCACTATTTCTCGTTTCATAACATGAAAGAGAGTTAATACAAACAAATTTTCCAATTTCTCCCTGCATGTAAAAAAGGAAGATTTGCAGTTCCATTGTGCCTGTAATGACGTAAGGACATCCAAAGTGATTAACAGCTAAGGAAGCACCTTTGAAATGCAGCCACAATTTTTAAAAAAAAGATCAGGCAGCCATCTGTGCACAACTTTTGATGTCCCATCATAAGACATGAATCTTTATAGAATGATACATCGCCTGTTGATAACAACATAATAATGATTAATGGTTTTTTTATTTTTAAAGTTGGTTGAGCGATAAATATTGGCTAGGATACCAGAGATAGCCGCTCTACTGTTTTTTCGAATGGTGACATGATATCTTTGGTCATCCTCTTAACAAGGGAAACAACACTTTGGTTCAATATCCCATCTGAAAGATGCCACCTCTGATAATGCAGCACTTGCTCACCAATGCACCAGCCTTGATGTTTGTGCTCACATCCTGGAAGAGTTTGTGAAGTGCAATTGTATCAATATCCACCATATTATCCACCATATCCACCAGGGTCATATTAAATTATCCAATTTTGTTTTCATTAACACTAGAAGCGTTGACTAATCTGCAGCTGAACTCATGTCATTTACATCATACAGAGTAAATTTTTCATTTAAAAAACACAAATCAGTGTTTGCTTTTTACTATCTTCAATTGTGGAAGAATCTGGTGTTTGGGAAATGATTTTCATGTTTATGATGATACTCATTATGTGAGGGCTTTGCAACCAAAGGATACTTAGGTGGGTAAGCAAAATCTCAATGTAGTGGGAAAATGTTTCTATGTTTGCTAAATTATGTTTAACTTAGATCGGTGTAAGCTCACTTCAGTATAATAATTGATTCCGTTGATAAAAGGAAGAGATCTGGGTCTTCAATATCCCATTCTATAAGGTTTAAGGCCCACACAGACTCTTAGGATGTATTCCAAGTTCAATTCACTATGAAACAAAACTATTTTCTCATTTACCAGTATTTAGTGAGGCTTAATTTGGAATAGTCTAGTTTTGGGACCCCCACATGTTTTGGGGAAGGGGTTGAGGGTATATTAAGGTTTGGCAATTAATTGAAATAAGAACCAGAGAATTGGTTCAATTCAAAACACTATAATTACCAACATAGGATTAAACAATTGAGTATCTATATTACAGAAAAGCAAAATGTCAGAGTGATTTGATCAAGGTAGATATAATTTTAAAGAAGCTAAATTGTTTTTACCTGAAAATATGTTTTAAAATGGATTTTAATAGGGAGGATCAGGAGTTATGCTGATTGGCTGTGTAAGATTAAATGTTTTCTCAACTTTGTGTTAGAATAGGAGACCTGCATAATAGATTGGTGGCTTCTGTAGTGAATGCTGATTTGTAGTATTCTTTCAAGAGAGAACCAGACTTATTTCAGTGAAGAGAAGTTGATCCATTTAGATGCAGTAAGGCACAACACATTATGGTTAATATGGTCTCCTGGACTAGTTTTTATCACCTGCTGGGTCACAGATTTCCAGACATTCTTTATCCTAATAGGCTCAGATTTCTATCTGTTTTTTTCACTCTCCGATAAAATAGCTGTGTAGGTTTGGCATGTTTTGCTGCTTCATGTATCAACACCAAATGGGTACTGATAATTGGATCAGTTGTTCTTTATATCTTGTCTGTTTTAAATATTCTGATATATAATTTGGGGATACTAATTTAAAGAATTGTCAATAAGAGTTGCAATGGAATTCTGGCACTTTTTCTAAACCATTTTTCTTCTGGCTTTGCTGTTTTTTGCTTCTACGTAGTTGTCCATGAAGTTTTGTATCAAGTGCATTTGTTAGATCCCAAATGCAACTCTTTTTATCCATTATTTCTAAAATGCAAAATCATTAGATCCGTAAAAAAAACCATGTGAGATCGTGAGAAGTATTTTGTGTTTCAGCTCCTCATATTTGCATCACAGTTCAACTAGATCACAGACCTTCCTCGATATACCTTGTATTATTACCTAAAAAGTCTTTTTCAATCCTGAAAACATCCACCGATCTGTAAAAGAAAATAAAAGATTGCAATTATATCTTACTCCTCACAACCTCACAATATCCTGAATTCTGTACAACCATTGAAATACTTTTAAAATGTAGTCATTGTGCTAACATAAGAATTGTGTCAACTAATTTGCTCATGATGAACTCCGTTGAACAGCTGATGCTGTGATGCTAATTAAGAAATAAGTACAGGCTAGGACATTTGGATTCATTCCCCTGCCCTTCCCAGAATTACTGTCATGGGATCTTTTATGTGCATTTGAGAAATCAAATCAGCATTGACTTTAATTTTGATTTGATTTGATTTATTATTTCCACATGTACCTAGGTACGGTGAAGTTTTGTTTTGCGTGCAGTACAGGCAGGTCATACCATACAAAGTGCATAAGGGTGATAGAACAGAACTAGGATAACAATGTTACAGCTGCAGAGAAGGTGCACAAAGAGCAAGATCATTGATAAATTAAAAATTTAAAGTTTCATCCAAGAGACAACATCTCCAAGAATGCAGCTTTCCATCAGTACCGTATTGGTGTCAACCTATATTTTTGCTTCTGAGTCTCTGCAAAATTAAGACTAGAGCCCAAAGCCATTTCGGGCTCAGTGTAGAGAATGTTGTACATGAGGGCATAGCTGACACTTGTGCAGAAACAGTGCCTCAATGATTTTGCTCCTGATAGCCTAGCTCTAATGTAAGGTTGGGCACCCCCACCCCCCCCCCCCCCCCCCCCCCCCCCACCCCCAACCTTTGATTTCCCATCAAAGGAAATTGTTTCTCCATTATCAAGCCTATCAAGTCTTTCAACAAAATCCTTACAACATTTTGAACACCTCAATCAGACCAGTTTGTTATAGTCAGGGGAATAAAAGTTGTGTTTGTTGTATTTGTGTCTCACCTTTAAGAGAACTCCATATGCTGTATACAATATTGCCACTCTGTCTGTCAGTTTGTCTGCTGTCATTTGTCAAGCTGCTCACACACAAATTAGTTGCGCTTTTATGTCTCTTTTACAGCTTATAATGCCATTTTAAATCAACTAACCCACTGAGTTAATCAATCTCTGTTGAACAATTAATTACGAGACCATTATCATTACTACAACAATGCTTCAGTAACAGGCATTATAAATTCACTCTAAGTCTTGGTATTAATCTGACGAATCTCTGCTGCCACCCTGAAAGATTAATGCATCCTTCCTCAGATGCAGTGTCCAAAAACAAATGGAATTCTGTAGACATGACTGGATACAACCTCGTAGCACTCTCCAAATCTGGCAGCAAAAATAGTGGTCCAACATCTCCCAGGCCAAATGTCCAGCTTCAAAAGATAATCACACAAAGAACCAGCTCTGCTGGATAGAATGTGCCATTTAATTGCCTGATACCAGATTCCAAAGCAGTTATCCTACCCAGAACTTTGGCTGTAGCAGAAGATTCCCAGAAGGACCATAGAAGTGCTTTAGGGATGTCCTCAAAGCACTCCAGAAGAAGGCAGGCTTGCTATCAACTCAAGGAAGTCCCTGCCTTTGATTGAGCAAAATTAAAAGTTTAGGAATGGACCAAGCACATCGAGGGACTTATGGGAACATGCAGAGACAAAGTTGAGGCATCAGAGAGAGAGCATACAAACTTCCCAATATGTGATCTGCCCCAGTATCATCTTCTCTGCATAAGAAATTGGCTTTAGGTCAGACATTAGACTCATCTGTCATTTCAGAACCAATCAAAGTAGAGTTAAAGCAAGTGGGCAGGGAGACTGCCTGAGAAGTAGACCTAATATCGTCCACTTGTTATTGCAGTTTTGTGAGTTAAAAGCTAACTTTCCATTAGCTTTTTTGATTTTTTAATTTTATATAATTTTACTGGATTTTAATAACTGGCAACTTGGTTTCACAATGTCCTTTACCTCCCTGCAGTTTCTAAATTTTGTACCACTGCTAAGTATTCTATTTATATTTCCTGGGGTCAAAGTAAATCACCACACCCTTGCGCACATTGAACAATTTGCCATCAGTCTTCTCTACAACTCTTTGTTCCTGCGTCCAACTGCACTGCTTACTATCCCTCCTAACTGAGTATCATCTAAAAATTTGGATATGCAACTCTTTATTCCTTAAACCAAGTTATTAGTTGAGACCCCAAAACAGATTCTTTGGGTGGGAATGTGGGGGAACAGCTCTTATGGTATACTGTCAATTCTTTATACTGCCTTACCCACACAGGAAACACAGTACGAATGTGTTAATGAACAACTCCAGTACAGGGAAATTTACTTGTGTTGTTAGTTGCTGGCATGCATTTCAGAAAATTGTGTTATACCTGCGCCAAGAACACAAAGTTTACTTTTAAATTAGATTACTTACAGTGTGGAAACAGGCCCTTCGGCCCAACAAGTCCACACCGACCCACTGAAGCACAACCCACCCAGACCCATTCCCCTACACCTTACACTACAGGCAATTCACCTAACCTGCACATTTTTTGTACTATGGGAGGAAACGCATGCAGACACAGGGAAAATGTGCAAACTCCACACAGTCAGTCATCTGAGGTGGGAATTGAACCCAGGTGTCTGGTGCTGTGAGGCAGCAGTGCTAACCACTGTACCACCGTACTGCCCATTAAAGTTTAATGCATTAAGAGGTTGTGGTATCAGCCATAGTTCAATGGCGACACTCTCACATCTGAAGTAACTTTGGATCTCATTCCAGAGTGTTGAGTACAGCCTCAAGCATTAAATTAGGTCTGTGTCTGCCCTGTCAGGTGCATGCAAATTATCCACAGACACCATTTAAAGAAGAGCAGAAGAGGTTCTGCTGTCTTGGACCATATCTATCCCTCAATTAATACCAAATGAACAGATGATTTCTTTTTCTCATTGCTAGTGTAATGAAATCACAGAAATGCTTTGGCACTGAGGGAGGCCATTTGGCCCATCATTCCTGTAACGGCACTTTAAATGAGCATCATTATCAGCCAATTGCCTGATTTTTTACCCTTGCACATGTTTTTAGACACAAGAATTATCTAATGCCCTCTTGAATATTTCAGTTGAATCTGCCTCCGCCACACTTCCAGACACTGCATTCCATACACTAACTACCCGCTGAGTGAAAGAGGTTTTCTCACTTCACCCTTATTTCGTTTCCATATCACTTTAAATCTATGCCCTCTTGTTTTTGTTGTTTATACAAATGGTAGCAATTTCTCCACCTCTACTCTATCCTGCCAGTTCATGATTTTAGAAACATTTATCATATCTCCTCTTAGGATCCCATTTACTACCCCTTGAAAAAATGAACAGGAAATGACATCACATAGCAAATGATGTCACCACAGGAAATGACGTCACTCACCCTAGGAAACTCAAACATCTGAATAGAAAGTGGGCTACACCACCAGTGCTTCATTCAGAGGCTTACTAAAGATGTTACCTAGTATAGTGACAAAACATCTGAAAACGAACCTTCCAGCTAGTGCGCAAACCTACATCCAGAACCTCATGCTGAGCTACAAATCTTCTTAAAACTCGCTAGTTTTCTTCTCTCTAAAGAGAGCAGTCCCAACTTCTTCAATCCATTCACATAAGTAAAGTTCGTCGTTCCAGAATGATTCTTGAAAACATCTTCTGCATTCTCTCCAATGTGTTCACATCCTTCCTGTGATGTTGAGCCCAGAACTGTACACAATATTCCAATTGGGGTCAAGCACGTGTCTTATACAAGTTTAACATTACCTCCTAGCTCTTTTAATCTCTGCCCCTCTTAATAAAGCTGAGAATACTGAATGCTTTCCTTACGCTCTTTCTACCTGTCCTGGCCCTTTCAATGATCTATGCACGTATGCACCCAGGTCCCTCTGCTCCTTTAGAATTGTACTCCCTTCTTGTTATTGTGTTTCAATGTTCTTCCGACCAAAATGCATCACCTTGCACTTCTCTGCAACGAAACTCATCTGCCACCTATCTGTCCATTTGACCAATTTGTCTGTCTTTCCAGATTCGAAACTGTGCTCCTCACAGTTTACAGTTCTTCCGGGTTTGGGTCACCTGCAAACTTTGAAACTGCCCCCTACTCACCAAGATCTATATCATTAATATATATCTGGGAAAGCAAGAGTTCAAGTACTGACCGCTTGGGAACTGCTCCATAAACTTTCCTCAAGCCTGAAGCATAGTCATCGGGCATTATTGTCGGTTTCTATCACATAAACTATTTTGTATCCGAACTGCTACTGTCTCTTTTATTCAATAAACTATCATTTCCTCACAAATCTTTTTATGACACTATATCAAATGCCTTCTGAAAGTCCGTATGCACCACATCAACTGTGTTACCTTCATTGGGCCTTTCTGTTACCTCTCCAAAAAAAAACTCCAACAAGTTAGTTAAACATGATTTTCCCCATTAGAAATCCTTGCTGATTCTTCCTAATCAACCCACCTTTTTCCATGTAACTACAAATTCTATCCCCAGCAATTGTCTCTTGAAACTTCCACACTACTGAAATTAACCTGTCTGCTCCGTAATTGCTGGGCTTATCCTCACAAGCTTCCTTGAACAAAGCCATAATATTTGCAGTTGTCCAACCTTCTGGTACCTCACCTGAGTTTAGATTACTTACAGTGTGGAAACAGGCCCTTCGGCCCATCGAGTCCACACCGACCCGCCAAAGTACAACCCACCCATACCCCAACATTTACCCCTTTACCTAACACTTCGGGCAATTTAGCATGGCCAATTCACCTGACCTGCACATCTCTGGACTGTGGGAGGAAACCCGCGCAGGCACAGGGAGAATGTGCAAACTCCACACAGCCTGAGTCAGGAATTGAACCCAGGTCTGCTGGTGCTGTGAGGCAGCAGTGCTAACCAATGTGCCACCGTTGAAGAAAGACTGAAAGATTATGGTCAATGCTCCTGTAATTTTCACTCTCCTTTCAAATTTTTGGATGCATTTCATCAGAGCCTTGTCTTGTCAATTATAAGTGCCAACAGCCTATCCAACACTTCTGCCCTATTAATTTTGAACCCTTCTGTTGACTGTGTTCCTTTGTCTGTCACCATGACCTGGGTAATATCTTTCTCTTATTCATTTAACCCCTCAGCCATACCTCCTGCCTTCAGGCGTAAATCCCATTTTTGAACCTACTTTGGCCATACTTCTCCTTTTATTGTTTGTTGTCTATTAATACCACCACAGAGGACTTTGAGACAGCACTTTATGTTGGCTGTCAGTGTTTTCCCATAATTCCTCTTTGCTTTGGTCTTTTACTGCCCCTCTGAACCTTCAGTAATTTTCTTCATTCTCAATTTTATTCCGTACTTGACACTTTTCATAAGCACACTTTTTCCTTTTTATCTTAATTTCTGAATCCTTTTCACCTAGGGAACTTGGATTTGTTTGCTCTACTTTTCCCATTTTAGGGAATACCCCTCAACTCTAGCTGAGCAGTTCCTCTTTGAAGGTAGTTTACTGCTCAGTTTTGCTTTTCATGGCAAATCCCTTGTTCCAGATAATCCTGCCCAGCTGTTATTTCTGTTCTTTCTAATTCTCTTCTTTCCTATCATTTTGTTACATCCTTGTTTCTGTGTTGAAGCTGTGGAGCAGGCCGTACAACACAGAGGAAAGGTCTCTCAAGCAGCAAAGTGACTGTGCAGAGGAGCCTTGATTATCTGAACAACAGTATTTCCCCGACAGTGGGACATGCTTTGGTCATGAAAGGCGCTAATTAAATGAGTTATTTCTTTAATTCCAATTCCATGTCATTATCATGTACTTTAAATTTGCTGGTTGTCAGGCAAAACTACAGCAAAGTATGCCAAATGCTAAATGATAATAATGTAGGGCTTAATTTCTGTACTGTTGTTTAGTTAAAGTATTACAACTAATTTCTTGGAAGAGCTGCAGCTTTGGAAAGAAGTGACTGTGCTACCAAAGAGAACTTTAATTATCTGTGATCAATTGTTAAGTAAAAGTGTTATTTTTCAAGCAAGTTATATGTGAAGACATGACAATAGGTGAGAATTGGCAATAATTTGCACAAGAGCTTGAATTTCCCAGAACTAAATTAACACTTTAATAAGCCTTCTGATGAGTCATGTGGTTTTATATTACATCAGTAATGGTGTCCCAAAACATGGATGTTTCTCTGTGAAGTTATCACTAAATCATAGATAGGAAGATATCAGATCGTAAGTAGCAGTGCTGACTCTGTGAAAGGTCAATCTAATTACCTATAGTTTCATTTTGCAATTTGAAATCACATTGCCCTTTCTTTTCCGTGCTTTTGCATTTTAGATAACTAGGCAGCTCACATTTCCTCCTATCAGAAATGTATTGTATGCTAAACTATACTGTAATGCTCCACTGCCATGAATTTACTCTGACCATATCTTACTGTTTCTTGGATATCTTCCTGCAGTTATGCAGGGCCTTGGTGAGGCCATACCTTGAGGAAGGACATTCTTGCTATTGAGGGAGCCTAGCGAAGATTCACGAGACTGATTCCCAGGATGGCAGGACTGACATATGAGGAAAGACTGGATCAACTGGGCTTATACTCACTGGAATTTAGAAGAATGCGGGGGGGATTTCATAGAAATATACAAAATCCTGATGGGACTGGACCAGCTAGATGCAGGAAGAACATAGGGGTCACAGTCTAAGGACAAGAGATAAGCCACTCAGGACTGAGGTGAGGAAGAAAGACTGCACTCTGAGTTGTGACCCTGTGAAATTCTCTCCCATAGAAAGCTGTTGGGGCCAATTTGTTAGATATATTCAAGAGGGAACTGGATGTGACCTTTGCAGCTAGGTACAAAGGGGTAGGTAGAGAAAGTGGGAGTAGGATACTGAGATTGCATGACCAGCCATAATCATATTGAATGGTAGTGCAGGCTTGAAGGGCTGAATGGCCTACTTCTGCACCTATTTTCTATGTTTCTGTTTTCAAATTTCGAATAAACCCTCCCAATCAGAATGGCTGTCTACTAACTATTGTTGTTTCTTCTGGACTCTGTGCCAATGCTTCTCTGCTATCCAAGATAGAAGTTCATTTTCTGTCATGGATCAAATCCCAATTCTAGGCTTGTTTCTAAGCTTTAATTATGTTCTCAGAAGGGATCAGAACCCCAAAGTATTACTTTTAATTCCAAATGTGTTTTTCTTTAAATTAAGAACTGCGACAGTAAACGAAAACTGCAGACATAAATTCAGTGACAGGCTGGTAAAGTCTTGTGAAAAACTAATGCATATTGTACCTGTAAAGAGTCAGAGAAACTTTAACCAGGGAGAGATGCAATAAGAAGGGATGAAGAAAGGGCTGAATATTCTCTCTTCAGCAGAAAGCCATCACTTGCAGACATGTCTATTTAATGCTCGAAAAATATACAAAAAGCATTAGTCTCTATGTGTCTCTATTGTCCATATTGGCCAGATATCCCATGGCTAGAGTGCTGTGAGTGCTGCAGTTTTGAGGTCTGCCATTTTCAATATCCCTGCCCTTCAGGTAAAATAAAAGAGAAGTTCTTTCTCTCACTCTGGATGCTATCAGCCAGTTCAATAGAAATCAGGATGTAATTTCAATGCTAGTAATGCTGTCCACGTAACAGTCACAATGTCTTCATATCTGCCCTTCACGAATAATTCAGAAACTAATCCAGACGTTTTTATTTTTCACTTATCTTTATGAACTCAGGTCTTATTTCCATGCTATGCATGTGTAATTCCTGATGAAGGCTTATGCCCGAAACGTCAATTCTCCTGCTCCTTGGATGCTGCCTGACCTGCTGTGCTTTTTCAGCCCCACACTCTCGACTCTGGTCTCCAGAATCTGCGGTCCTCATTTTTTCCTATGTGTTTATGTGTTGTATTACTGTATCTTCTCACATTTAGTAACCAATAAACCCACATTTTGTTAATTCATAACAACTTGGTTAAATCAGCTTAGAAATGGGAAGTGATCCTTTCTAAATTAACCTAGTCATGACTAATGGAGGGGTTGGGTGAATAACCAAAGGGAGCCTGGGAGATTATTGATTAGGGATATCCTGTCTAGAACTCTATCATGTTAGGGAACCACTGCCGAAACCTGGTCATAAGAGATAGCAATCAGCAATTGGTGATGCTTTCTACTGGAGTGAATTCTTCTAAATTCCAGTGAGCTACCTCTGTCCTTTACCCACTCTGTCCTTGTGGGTTCAAAACCGAACTCCTCGTTGGGGATTTTTCACATTCCACTGACCTGTTTCTGCTAGTTCCACTTTGCTCAAAACTCTACTGCCATATTAGTGAATGACCTCTGCTTTTCTGCTATCCACTTAGTACCCATGGCTACTACACTGCTTCACTTGTCCATCTATGATGCTCCCATCATCTTTTCCTGACTCCTGCAATAGTTGCTGCACAGCACCATTGACTTTTTTTGACCAGCTCCCTCAATGTCCCATGAATTTAACATTCACCCTCTTCAGACCTCCCAGTTTGACTGTTTTCAATTAACTCTCCCACTGTCCTTTTTAAATCTTTCTCCTTTCACCTTAAACCTATGCCCTCTAGTTTTGGATTCCCATACCCTAGGAAAAAGACCTTAGCTATTCACCCTGTCCATGCCTCTCATGATTTTATAAACCTCTATAAGGTCATCTCTCAGCCATTGATGCTCCAGGGAAAAAATCCCCAGCCTATTCAGTCTCTCTCAATAAATCAAACTGCCTAATCCCAGCAACATCATTGTAAATCTTATCCTCTCAAGTTTAACAACATCCTTCCTATTGAAGGGTGACCAGAACTGTTTATTGTCAAAGTGGCCTCCCAATGTCCTATACAGCTGCCACTGACTTATGACGGCAAGCATGCCTTCTTCACCACTTGTGGTGGGGAGTATATGGAACAAGGTGCCAGAGGAAGTGGCGGAGACAGGTACAATTACAACATTTAAAAGGCACCTGGATGGACATATGAATAGGATGGGCTTAGAAGGATATGGGCCAAATTCTGGCAAATGGGGCTGTGCTGGATTGTGATGTTTGGTCAGCGCAGACAAGTTGCATGGAAGAGTCTGTTTTTGTGCTGTATGACTTTATAACTCGATGACTCTTCTGCTGTTTGCAGGATCCACTGGTGTGCAGTGCTAATCTCTGAGATCACTATGTATCTCCAATTGACCCCAGGATTAACCTTTGTTGTTTAACAGTCTGTTACTTTTTGGTCTGCAATTTTGTTGTACAATCTATGCTAGTGCCTCTGCAGATGCCCTGCACCTGAATGGGTCCACGCCCTTACAGGTAATGACAATTCCTATTTTGGAGATTGGTTTGTGAGCATTCCAAGCTAATTACAGGTACATTTTTTTTATTATTCTCTAAAATGGTGACAGTGCATACCATTTACCAAAGGCTGAGCAAAACTCACTAAAGTTCTTTAGTGGTTCTTGCACATCCATGACAACTGCCACCTCATAGAAAAACAGTAAATGGTGCATAGGAACACTACCACCTGCAAGTAATGGGCCATTTTGGCTTGGAAATGTATGCCTGCATCTTTGTGGTGTCAAAATCCTTGAACTCTCTACCGAACAGCACTCTGGCGTATCTACACCACATAGCATCAGTAGTTCAATTAAATATTTCACCAATGCCTTCCCAATTGCAATTAGTGATGGGCAATAAATATTAATCATTCCAGCAATGACCATTTTCCCTTAAAAGCAAAATAAAACTCCACTGTTCATAACTTAAGATTGAACTTAGCCTTGGACTTTGATTCTAAACATTTATATCTGCCTCCTGTTTCTGACCATGACATGTCTCATCTAATCACTAACCTCATGTGTACAAAAACAATAATAGTTGAAAAGTAAGAAAAAGAAGTGAAAATCAGAAGATTACAAGAAATCAATGACACAGAAAGTAGGAGTAAAAGCAGTATTGAATAATAACAGAAGTAAAAATGAGATAACAGAGAGGCGAACAAACAAAAATATAAGTTGAGAAAAGAGAAAGAAGTAAACCCAAGAAATACATATGGAAGTAAAGGAGAGGAAAGCAGAACTGAATGAATGAAGAGACAAAGAGGGAGAAAAAGACCAACAAGAAGTGAATTGTCTAAAATGAAATGAGTTAGATGGACTGAAGTTATATCGGTACCCAGACACAGGTAGTAGGAGATGGAAGTGGCATTGACCGACAAATCTTGCAAAATATATCTGGAAATGGATGCATTTAAGCACCACTTTTCCTTCTTTGAAAATGATTGCATGAAATTTAGCCAACTTTCTTGCTGAATGCACAGATCCAATTAATTGATTCAATTATTTGACCCCCTTCACCAGTTCACTGGAAGAAGAGTAGTTCTGATGTTTGAATAAAGTTCAGCAATTTGAATCGACAATTTCACAACTGAAAATGAATTATTCCATTTATGCATTTTTTTTATTTTCATGCGAACTTTAAAAGTGCTCGTGGCAGTCATCTGCAAAGATGTGAAGTTCTAAGATTATTCAAACAATCTTAGGCAAAGCACATACTTTGTTCAAGTGTGGCATTTACCTCCCTAAATACATTTCCTGTCTCAAATTATCTATAGTACTCTATTTTTATTTTAAAATAACCTTTTCTGAAACCTAGCTGAGTTATCTGTTTTGCAATGAAGGCACTAACAATATGGGCTCAATACCTGCTGGCAGAGCTTTCCATAAATGCACCACTTTCTCAACCTTGCCTGGGGTGTGTTGACCTTCAGTTTAAACTCACCAAAAGTTGTCTCTGTCAAACGTTTAGAAGGATAATGGTTACTCTCACATGCACATTGGGCAACACAATACCTGGACGATTAATTTTTAAAGAAATTTTCACACTGTGAAACTGGTATCACAAGAGTTAGAATTATAATGTAAATTTGTGGGTTTTCTGTTTTACTCTCAGGACATTATGCTGTAAGTTTCCCATACAAGAGAGTTTGATCTTACCATCCCTGGAGGCAGGATGGCAGGTGGGAAAGGTATAAAATTGAGAACCATGCTCCCATTGCCCACATACCCATCCTTCTGTGCTTTTACCAGCAATAAGGGAAGGAGGCATCAGGAAACCAATCCCATAATTAATGATTACTTAAGGGCCACTCACTCTTGGCATGGCAGAAACTTTACGCATGGTGATGGGAGCCCAATCAGTTCTCCAGTCCATGGTTTTCACTGGGTGAGCTGCAGAATTGGTCAACAGGATTGCTACCACTTTAAGGAGACTCCATTGCTCAGAGTTACTATACTCATGGTCTTCCGCCTCTATTTCCTTCACTTCCAGCCCCACCCACCAGGGCACTCAAACCCCTAAGTCCCAGCTGCCAACCTGGTCCCTGTGCGATTCCAGACTTACCTTCAAGCTCAATTGCGACATGCATTTTTTGGGACTGGTTGCAGTTTCTGCAATACCCGTTGCTGCTGAAGGTGCCACAGGAAGTAGAGGTTGTTCAGTAATTCACAGAAGTAGCACATCTACCTCAATGACTGTTAATCGGCCAACCTCAAGCCGATTAACAACTTAGAGGCTGTTAAATGCTGTGGATCAGTCAGTAAAGTGCAGGTTGACACTCCATCGATACCTACACTCAAGCTTTTATGATGTGAAGCTTGTTTTCAACAGTACACCGCAGGCTTTGGTTCTGAGTCCTTTGCTGTTCATACTGTAGTTCAATAATTTTGGCATTAATGTAGGAGGTTTTATCAGCAAAGTTTCAGATGACACGAAAATTGATGGTGAGATAAATAGCGGAGGAAAGCCTTGTACTACATGAAAATACAGATGGTTTGGCAGATGGGCAGAGCAGTATCAAATGGAATTTAGTGTGGAAACATCAGGCAATGCATTTTAGGAGGACTGACAAGGCAAGGGGAGTACACAATAAGTGGTAGGTCTATGGGAGGTACCAATGATATGTGGAGCCTTGATGTGCGTATTCACAGATCCTTGAAGGCAGCAGGGCAGGTGGTTAAGAAGGCAAATGAGATCCTTGCCTTTATTAATCAAGGCATTGAACACAACAACACAGATGTTATGACAGTGCAGTATAAGATATTAGTGAAGCCACGCCTAGAGTTCTTGTGCAGTTTTGGAACTAAGGGGAGGCAATGGCCTAATGGTATTATTGCTGCTGTAAATCCAAAGATCCAGGTTCAAGTCCTGCCATGGTATACAATGCAATTTGAATTTAATTTTAAAGAAGACACTCATGATAACTATGTCAATTATTGGAAAGAACCCATCTGGTTCACTAATATCCTTTAGACAAGGAAACTACCATCTTTTCCTGGACTGGCCTACATGTGACTCGAGACTCACAACAATGTCACTGATTCTCAACTGCCCTCTCAGCAATTGTTGATGGGCCTTGCCGGTGATGCCCTCATCCTGTTAATGAATTAAGAAAAGCACACTATAGGAAGGATATGATTGTTCCAAAGATGGCACAGAGGAGTTCACCAAGCTGTTACCTGTGCTGCAATGTTTCAGCTAAAAGCCTAGATCATCTCGGGTTGTTTTTCTTAAAGGACAAAATGTTAAGGGGGTACATGATTGAGGGATATAATGTTTCAAGGGACAGAGGTAGCTTAGATAGCAATTTTTTCCCCATATTAGAAGGCTCAATGAGGGGGCATAGCATTAAGATAAGGGGCAGAAGGTTTAGAGATGATTTAAAGAAGAAATGTTTTACCCAGAGGGTAGTGGGTATCTGAAACTCACTATCTGAAAGGTAGAGGTGGGAACTATCATAACATTTAAGAGGTATTCAGATTAACACATGAAAAGCCATAACACACAAGCAATGGGCCAAGTGCTGGAAAGTGGAACTAGAGAAGATAGATGCTTGATTTCAGCACAGAACAATGGTTCAAGTGACCTCCCTCAATGCTATAAACTCTATCATTCTGTGACTCCATGCAAAATACATCTGTCAAGAACATTCATTAGCAAAACAGGTGTTGATCCTAATTGAAATTTGAATTTGAATTTGGCCAAAAGATTTTCTTTGACATTTTTGAAGCAATTAGAGAAAACATGTCACAAACCAGATAATTCTCTATTTCCGGCTCCAAGATGCCTCTTGTCCCTGTGTTCCAGTCACGTTTTTGCATCCCCTCCCTATCTTTGTAACATCTGCCTGCACTGTAACCCTCTTGATACTCTGCTTTTTTTCATAGTCTAGTCACCTGTGCTTCTCCAGTCTCCTTTGCTTCTTTGTTGGTTGGTACCTACCAGCTAAGTTTGATTTCCTACCCTAATTCTCTCTGCCTTTTTCTGCTCTTTTAGACACTTATAAAACATAGTGTGGATTATAGGTAAAGCAGTGTTACTTCTGCAATCATAATTGCTTATGCAAGGTATGTGAACTCACACCAGTGTATAATTATTTCAGCCAAGAGCTGAGTTAACAAGAATGAAAACTATGTGAAGGAAATACATAATTGCTTTTGCATTAGCTAAAATGTGCATACAAGAATGAAATGTGCCTGCAAACAATGGTAGACGTTACAGACAAATAGATAAGGTGCTGTGAGGGGAGGGGGTGTAGGTTAAGCTAGATATGCCTGTACAAACAGTTACAAGCATCTGTTTCCCGCTTCAGCAAAAACAAAAAAAGACCACCATCAAGAGGTTATAAGGCTCTGTGTAAATAAAGAATAAAAGGAAATATTGCTTTGGCAAGCACAGAAACAGATGGCAATGAAGAAGGATAAATAACAATAAGAGCACAAAGGGAGGTGGTCAAACGGCCTTGTGAGGCCAGAGATAAACATTTTGTCATGGACAAGGGCAGATGAGTTCAGAGATAAACAGCTGGGCTTAGATTAGAAACAGATGTAAACAGGGGAGGAGCAATGGGAGGAGGGAAGAGAAACGAATTACATAAATATTGTGTACTCGTTAAATTCAGTGTGTGTGTGTGCCTGCCTTGTGGACAGTGGGCACCACACCCCTCTTGCAAGAGCGTAATAAACAATACGACTGATTCAGATCTTGTCTCGGACTGAAATTATTGAAGTGAGTGAGCTTCGTTTCTCACAATAGCATTTTGATTCTTCTGGCCTAATACCCATTTACTTGGCCGTGTCTGATAATGCTCCTGCAAAGGACATTTCACTATGTTAAATATGCGATATAAATGTAATTTTTTTGTTACTGTTAGTAAAGTCCCAAGGTTCTGTTTTGTTGCCCTGGCCCTGCCCAGTACATTTATGATCAAAAGGTTATTAAAAGTATTAAGCAAGGATATAAATCTGACAATTCTTTTCCTTTTCTCTAAGCACCGAACGGAGTTTTATTGCATTTCCAGAAAAGTCAATCATTATTGTTATTTGGCGCTCATTAATGTAACATTTTACATCTCTAGCCAATTGCCACAAGCAATTTAATCACCTGTTCTCCCCATGTCCCCTATCTGTGACATTGCTGCTGCTGACTCAGCAGTGTAAAGTGATTTATTGCACTATTGACCGTGTTGCAATATAGGGTGGGAAGAATCTAAAGTCCAGTTTCTCACTATCATCATCTAACACATGTCAGACATTCTCAATGTAATACCCTTCAATGTAAAAGCTAATAAGTATCTTGATTATTTAGTAAATATTGAATCAAAGTTGCAAAAAAATGTTTCCTTGAAATAAGAATGCCAAAAATGAATCATCTTTAAAATTTTCAGTTTGGTAACTAAATCATGTGCAATTTCACAATCTGTTACTTTCTTTGATGTAATTGTATGTTGTAACTTTGCATTTACAATACAATTGGTTAACCTTGTGGCCTGAATTCTAATGTTTCTTCATTCTATTTTCTGCCATTGCCAACTCAGACGTCACAAAATATCCTTTTATTTCCATTAACCTTTTGACTTATAAGATCAAAGGAAAGACGTGTTAAGTAGGGTTAGGACGCTGTTCTAAAAGGAAAATTGGAGATGAATATGACATGATTGTATCAATGCTATAAATGAGGAATTTATGAGAAAGCAAAATTTGCTTTGGACCTGTTGGACTAAATATTGCTGTAAATTAGCAATTTCACTGAGTTCCATAGAGGGATTCTCCATGGTGAGGTTTCATTACTATTCTCAAAAACATACTTTATTAGCTGTGCACCACACTCCCATGATGCCCCACTCATTACATTTCCCTCTCACTGCAAATGGGTTTACCCGCCATTATGAGAATACCCCAAGGCCAACACCATATTTGGAGTGTGGTTGTACGACAGGTCAAGTGCTGTCAGTTTGCAGCTGCCCTGCACCGTTTCATTGACTCAAGAATTGCCCTGGTCAGGGCAAACAGAGGAAACTTGGAACCCCACTTTGCCAACCAGGACTTGGAAGTCTTAGTGGAGGACACCACACAAACAGACCCTGCCAGCCTGGTCTGAAGTTGCCACCTGTGTCAGTACTGTTTCCATGGTCTAAAGAAATATATAGCGATGCTATAGGCAGGTCAACAAGCTGAGCTGCAACTGGGTAAGTGCCACTACTTTCCCTCTGCTACCCAACGCTCACTAATCTCTGCTACTGTGGCCACCTAGCACCAAGGCCTGTGGTCTGCCACTCTCTGTATCACAAGCAGCATCTTCCCTCACTTGCACTCAGCCCTCTAACCCTGCATGGCTTCTGTATTGCCTACTCGCTCATTAAGGATATCTACTACCTTTCCCTCACCAACAGCAATGTCAACCACTTTCAGCTCACTCAGCCCCTTCTTTTGTCTCATTTTGGGAGAAAACAGCCCTCAGTCAGGCTGGAAGAGCCGAGATGGGTGGTGGGCTGGCCAACTTCCTTCTCCTCATTCCATACAGGGAGAGGATCCCAGCCCCAGCCAGTGAGGACTATGACCTCTAATGTGGTAAGGCAGAAACCTCCATGACCCAGGAACTGAGTAAGAATCATCGTCCATCGCTGTTTTCCCATTCCTTGCCGCTGTGTGCATCCTCCTAATATATGCGAACGTCTTCCCCCATTCACGAAGCACTCTCTCTTTCGCCTCCTGCAGGTACCAGTGGAATCTGTGTGGCCTTAGCCAACAAGAGGTCACCTCTGTAAGACATCTCCTTCTCCACCTCCAGGCAAGAGCCACAGATCCCTCAGAGGGGACACCAGCAAGGCTGCCTCCTGCACCCTCCACCAGCTCCATCCTGACCCGCTGGCGGGTACTTTAGCCCAATTGGAGCAAACGCTGGTGAGCACATCCCTGCCACATCCCCACAGCCGGTGGAGGAAGAAACACTCCAGGGTACTGGAGAGCTGCTAGACCCCACACAGGAGGGGAGTTTCCAGGCTATCGGCAATTAACAACTCCATACAAATACACAAACAGACACTGGAGCAGCAGGCAGGTTTGTCAGAGGCTCTGGCCAAACTGCCCCAAAGAGTCAAGGTTCCAGCAACACTGTTTGCATTGTGCCGATACTGGCAGCTGAGGGCCTGGCTACCTCATGGACAGGTTAATAAAAGGAGAGCTGTTGAGGAGACACAGCTCCAACACTCTCAGTGTCTACTAGATATACACAGAACTTCATCCATTGCTTCAACTATTAGTGTCCAGCAGAGTGACAGGAGGACAAGGGAGCCTGACATCACTCTGGCTGCCCCTTCCTCACAAGGATACATTGTGGGAAACCAACCAGATGAGGAACTACATCAAAGATGGGCAGGCCTTCCACCTCCCCCTCGCTTGCCCTCCTCAGTGCTGTGACAGTTTAAGCCAAGAAGGGTCAACTTATCCATGGGAAAGACCCATTGAGCATGTTTGGGCACTCTAGCCACAAATGCTACCGACAAACACTCCAACACCAACAGGTTTCTCTGTAGGGCAGGCTCCCACTACCCCAGGTGTGGAGTTCAGGCCTGCACCTAGATATAGTTGAAGGAATTAGAAGCAGGCCTTCTGAGGGCCTATAGATTTCATGGGTGAAATTTAACTGTAAATATATTATCAACATCTGTCAATGTATGACTACTTCTCATCACCAGCCGTGTGAGCAAATGTCATTCCAGTGCAACAACAAAAATCAAAGTGCAGTGTCCACGCATCCTTCGCACTGTCTGATGCTTTGTGGTCCAAGCTGTGAAGTGAGCAAATCCCGCGTTGTGTGCAGGCTCTGGGACCTTGGAAAGGGATTGCTGCTTTGGTAACTAGGGAAGATCTTTCCAGACTGCAGTACACTGCTTGTATATTCAGCCATTTGTGGGCCTGGGAATATGTGATGTACTGTGTTGCATAATGTGGTGAAGCATGTTTGGGGCCACAGTAAGTTGATATGTATAGTTTACATACAGCATTTAGTGCCTCTCACCTGTACTGTGCATGTGTCTGTTCAATGTTATTGCCCTTTGAAGGGCCTGTCATTGCACCAAGTGAAGTCCACTCCCTCACAGATTAAAGCACTTACTGCCGTAAAAGCACTTTCACTCAGGGCTTGGGAGCAGCCATTTTCATCTCCATCGTCCACTCATTATTTGAATGACAATGGAAGGAAACTCGTACTTCATGGAGCAAGCCACAGACTCAGCCTCTCAGTCGAGGTGACCCCTAAAATCGTCATATTCCGTTCTTGGTTATCATAGAGCTGTATAGCACAGAAAGAGACCCTTCAAGTCCAACTTGTCCATTACGACCAGATATACCAACCTAATCTAGTCCCACTTGCCAGCACTTGGCCCATATCTCTCTAAACCCTTCCTATTCTTGTACCCATCCAGATGCCTTTTAAATGTTGCAATTGTACCAGCCTCCACTACTTCCTCTGGCAGCTCATTCCAAACACGCAACACCCTCTGCGTGGAAAAAGTAGCCCTTATGTCCCTCAAGTCCTCCAACTCTGGCAACATCCTTGTAGATCTTTTCTGAAACCTTTCAAGTTTCACAACCCTTTCAAGTTTCACAACATCCTTCTGATAGGAAGGAGACCAAAATTGCACACAATATTCCAAAAATGGCCGAACCAATGTCCTGTACAGCCACAACATGACCTCCCAGCTCATTTATTCAAGGCTCTGTCCAATAAAAGAAAGCATACCAAATGCCTTCTTCACTATCCTATCTACCTGTGACTCTACTTTCAAGGAACTATGAACCTGCATTCCAATGTTTCTTTGATCAGCAACACTTCCCAGGACCTTACTATTTAGTGAATAAGTTTTGCTGTGATTTGCCTTTCCAAAATGCAGCATCTCGCATTTATCTGAATTAAACTCCATCTGCCACTTCTCAGCCCATTGACCCATCTGATCAAGATCCCATTGTACTCTGTCTATGCTGTCCACTACACCTCCAATTTTGGTGTCATCTGCAAACTTACTAACTATACCTCCTATGTTCATATCCAAATCATTTATATATAAACAATGAAAAGCAGTGGAGCCAATACTTGTGACACTCCACTGGTCACAGGCCTCCAGTTTGTAAAGCAACCCTCCACTAGCACCCTCTGTCTTCTACCTTCGAGTTAGTTTTGTATCCAAATGGTTAGTTCTACCTGGATTCCATGAGAACTTACCTTGCTAACCAGTCTCCCATGAGCAACCTTGTCAAACGCCTTATTGAAGTCCATATAGATCACATCAACCACTCTGCTCTCATCAATCTTTTTTGTTATTTCTTCAAAAAATGCAATCAAGTTTATGAGACATGATTTCCCATGCACAAGGCCATGTTGACTATTCCCAATCAGTCCTTGCCTTTCCAAATACATGTACATTCTGTCTCTCAGAATTCCCTCCAACAACTTGCCCACCACTGATGTCAGGCTCACCGGTGTATAGTTCTCTGGCTTGCCCTTACCACCTTTCTTAAGTAGTAGCACTAAACTGGCAAACCTCCAGTCTTCCGGCACCTCACCTGTGACTATCGATGTTACAAATATCTCAGCAAGAGGCCCAGAAATTACTTCTCTAGCTTCCCACAGAGTTCCGTAGTATCCCTGATCATGTCCTGGGGATTTATCCACTTTTCTGCATTTTAAGACATCCAGCACCTCCTCCTCTGTAATATGGACATTTTTCAAGTGTCTTCCTCCTCAACTTTGATCTTCCTCATGGTCCCAACCATCTAGTTCATCTTCACACTCTCCCCCAAGCTGCAGACATGCTGTATCATCATGCCAGGCAAAATAGTGTACTGTCCTCCTATCAGAGCCAGAATGGTGCTGACTGTCAGTGAATTCCCCCTCCCCCTTCTCCCATGTTTTATCATCTCCTCTTTCATATGTTAAATTACCCACTTTCACAATTGTTATGCCAGGCTGCTGCCTACAGTGCCCACAATTGAGTTGCTCAGCTTCCCTGGTAACCATACCCCTGAGACTCACTTGGGCCATCCCTTTGACTGATGTGAAAGGACAGCTGTGACTTGTGACTGACCAGAATCCAGACTAATACTGTGTGCCGCTTCCCACCTGAAGTGGATATCATTGGACCACCATTGTCCTCAACTCGCTTTTAAGCTCAGAAAATTAACTCTAGTGGTCATGATTTACTTCTGTCTCCTCACTGAGCTAGAGAAAGCTGTGAATTCAAATTGCACTCTAATGCCTTGATCTAGGCAGATACCCCAGTGTAGTACCATGGGAGTGCTGCACTGCAGGATGTGCCATCTTTGAAATGACATATTAAGGAGTCTGCCTTCTCAGGTGGATGTAAAAAGTCCCATGGTATTATTTTGAAGGACAGTAGAGTAGATCAGTTCTTCCCGGTGTCCTGTCCAATACTTATACCTTAATGATTATCACAAATAAGATGACTTGGCCATTTATCTCATTGTGTCTGTGGGACTTTGCTGTACATAAAATAGTGGCTATGTTTCCTACATTAGGACAGGGATTACATTTCAAAAATACCTAATTGCATATAAAGTATTTTCATTAATCTCAAACTGTAGAACATCGCACAGAAGTGCAAGTCTTCTTCTGTAATCATAAACTTTGTGCAGTTTTTTTTTAAAACAGTTAATTTACTAGAACTTTAGATTCAACCAGGGCTCAATAATTGTCAAGAGAACCGTCACTGGGGAAGCAATAGTAATGTAACTGCACTAGTAATTGCATACCCCAGGTTACTGTTCTGGGAATGAATTCATATTGCTCTGGGACAGATGGTGAAATTGCAATTCCACAAAAATCAGGGGAGGAAAGAAAGCTCTCCTCATGGTGACCATGTATCTAACAATGATTGTCATTTTAAAAAGTCTGATTTACTAAACACTTTTGGATTGGTAAATTTGCCCTATTTACTCAGTCAGGCCTACATATGCCTCCAGACCAAAAACAATGCGGATAACTCTAGGTTGCTATATGATAAATTCGAGATAGGCAATTAACCAGCGATGACCACATCCCATGAACAAAACAAAATATCAGATTATTTTGTCTCGTCTGATTTTGTAGACAATTTTGTTCCGGGCTGTGGGCCATCCTCACTCTGCTCCGGGATATGGGCCATCCTCACTCCATTCCAGACTGTGGGCCATCCTCACTCTGCACTGGGCTTTGGGCCATCCTCACTCTGCTCCGGGCTGTGGACCATCCTCACTCTGCTCCAAGCTGTGGACCATCCTCATTCTGCTCAAATTTGTGGGCCATCCTCACTCTGCACCGGGCTAAGGGCCATCCTCACTCTGCTCCAGGCTGTAAACCATCCTCACTCTGCTCCGGGCTGTGGACCATCCTCACTCTGCTCAATTTTGTGGGCCCTCCTCACTCTGCGCCAGGCTGTGGGCCATCCTCACTCTGCTCCGGGCTATGGGCCACCCTCACTCTGTTCCGGGCTATGGGCCATCCTCACTCTGGCTCGGGCTATGGGCCAATCTCACTCAGCTCCAGGCTGTGGGCCATCCTCACTCTGCTCCGGGCTGTGGCCCATCCTCACTCTGCTCCGGGCTGTGGGCCATCCTCACTCTGCTCCGGGCTGTGGTCCATTGTCACTCTGCTCCAGGCTGTAGGCCATCCTCGCTCTGCACCGGACTATGGGTCATCCTCACTCTACGGGCTGAGGGCCATCCTCACTCTGCTCCGGGCTATGGGCCATCCTCACTCTGTTCCGGGCTCAGGGCCATCCTCACTCTGCTCCGGGCTGTGGTCCATTGTCACTCTGCTCCAGGCTGTGGGCCATCCTTACTCTGTTCTGGGCTGTGGGCCATCCTCACTCTGCTCCAGGCTGTGGGCCATCCTTACTCTGTTCTGGGCTGTGGGCCATCCTCACTCTGCTCCGGGCTGTGGGCCATCCTCACTCTCTTCTGGGCTGTGGGCCATTATCACTCTGCTCCAGCTGTAGGCCATTCTCACTCTGCTCCTGGCTGTGGGCCATCCTCATCCTGCTCCGGGCTGCGGGCCATCGACACTCTGCTCTGGGATGTGGGCCATCATCATTCTGCTCCAGGTCACTGGCTGACAACACTCCACACCCATCTGCTGAACACTCCCACTTGGCTCCGTCCTCACTCTGCTCCAGGTCACTGATAACCCATCCTCTGCTCTGGGCCAGCTCGTTGCTGTCCTTGCATTGAGTCCTTGGCTGTCCTCCCACACTGCTCTGAATCACTGGCTGACCCCCTGCACTGCCCTGATCCACTGGCTGTCCCCCCGTACTGCTCTGAGCCACTGGCTGTCAGCCCACACTGCTCTGATCCGCTGCCTGTCCCTGCCCTGCACTGTTCTGAGCCACTGGCTGTCCCCCTGCTCTCCTCTGATCTACTGCCTGTCCCCACACTGCACTGATCCACTGGCTGTCCCCCCCTCCCCCGCACTGCTCTGAGCCACTGCCTGTCCCTGCACTGCTCTGATCCACTGGCTGTTCCCACCTGCACTGCTTTGAGCCACTGGCTGTTCTCACACAAGACTCTGAATCACTGGCTGACCCCCTGCACTGCCCTGATCCACTGGCTGTCCCCCCGTACTGCTCTGAGCCACTGGCTGTCAGCCCACACTGCTCTGATCCGCTGCCTGTCCCTGCCCTGCACTGTTCTGAGCCACTGCCTGCCTCCCCCCCACCCCCACACTGCTCTGAGCCATTAGCTGTCACCACACTGCTCTGAGCTACTGCCTGGCCCCCCCACACTGCTCTGAGCCACTGCCTGGCCCCCCACACTGCTCTGAGCCACTGGCTGTCCCCCACACTGCTCTGAGCCATTAGCTGTCACCACACTGCTCTGAGCCACTGCCTGGCCCCCCACACTGCTCTGAGCCACTGGCTGTCCCCCACACTGCTCTGAGCCATTAGCTGTCCTCACACTGCTCTGAGCCACTGGCTGTCCCCCACACTGCTCTGAGCCACTGGCTGTCCCCCACACTGCTCTGAGCCATTAGCTGTCCTCACACTGCTCTGAGCCACTGGCTGTCCCCCACACTGCTCTGAGCCACTGGCTGTCCTCACACACTGCTCTGAGCCACTGGCTGTCGTCACACATTGCTCTGAGCCACTGAATGTCCCCCACACTGCTCTGAGCAGCTGGTTGGACAGGAAAAGACTGAAGAGAATAAAACAAGAGGGAAAAAGAATGAAAAGGAACAGATGGAACAGATGAGCTCCAGCCAGAGCATCCCACTCTGCTGCCATCTTGAAATTGATTTTGACTTTATACAACATCAGAGAACCCTTTTCTACTGAGTCCATGAGACTGTGGAATGCATTGCCACGTTTAGAGACTGAAGCAGAAAGCAAATTGACAGTTAAGAATAGTTCAAAAGGTGAGTGAAGGAAATGAGTGCTTGAGTAAAGGGTTAATTATAAATTTACTCCAATAAAAACTATTGAATAAGTCTGGAAATGAGCTAGTCACTGTGACATCAGAACTCAGGGAAGCTGGAACCTGATGCAGCCCCTCCCTCATTATTGACTTATAAATGGTTACATTCAAAAAGCTGTTAATGTATATTACCAGAAGTGTAGAATCCACCTCATTACAGATTAATACAGGCACATGGCATTGGGATGGTGCAGAGTTTGAGCCATAGGGATGTACAGTATAGAAACAGACCCTTCAGTCCAACTCGTCCTTGAGTCCAATACGTCCATGCCGATCAGATATCCTAAATTAATCTAGTCCAATTTTGAGCATTTCGCTGTAAACCCTTCCTGTTCATATATCATCCATATGCCTTTTAAATGTTGTAATTATACTAGCCTCCACCACTTCCTCTGGCAGCTCATTCCATACACACGCCACCCTCTGCATGAAAAAGTTGCCCCTTAGGCCCCTTTTAGATCTTACCCCTCTCAACTTAAACCTATGCCCTCTAGTTTCAGAGTCCCCTACCCTGGTGAAATGGTCTTGACTTATCCTTATCCATGCCCCTCACAATTTCATAAGCCTCTACAAGGTCACTCCTCAGCCTCTGACACTCCAGAGAAAATAGCCCCAGCCTATTCAGCCTCTCCCTATCGTCAAATAATTGACTGGACGAAATGAGCTTTATCATTGTCAGCATTTCCACGTAATTCTGTTTTAGTCATTTACTGTGTCATAATTCTTATTATCTGGGTGTTATTTTGCAATTTCCTCGATTTGATCGACCTTCCTCTCTTTTCTCATGGTCAACGTGCTCAGAGATTGTTCTCTTGTACCTACCACTGCAGCAGCATGTTTTATAATGAGACACGGTGAGGCAGCACAGTGAGAACAAACTGCAGATCAGAGAACAAAATCTGAGATTATACTGAAATTTAGAAATAGCAACTATAAACCAGTGGAACTCAGTAAGACAAAAAAAAAGAGAGCTGATGTGTAAGATTGGAATAACTGGAGAACTCTTTCCAAGCTGACACAGGCATATTGAGCTGAATGACCTACATTGCATCTGTCTGATCACTAACTATGACATTATTTTCTTCATAGACACAAAATTCTGATACAATGATTGAAATTGTTTTCAGATTTTAAAAGGATAAGTCTTTGATTGTAATGAGAAACACAGTCATTTGTGGGCATGTCTTCAATATTTATCTGGAAATCTTTGGAGATATTGTTTCTTGATAATTGTTTAACCAGTATTTATTTACCTATCTCCCACGGTTCCAGCGAAAAGTATAACAAAATACATTACAGTTCCTCTTTTCATTATGCAGGTGGATTGTTGGAACTTGAATAATCACATATTTCTGGAAGCAAACCAGATTTTCAGTGAATGATTCATTTTATTTCTAAAAAACTGAATGTCCTTTCCAACTAAATGAAAAAAGGAAATATTAAAAAGTATGACGTGTGAAACTTAGAATTGTAATTAAGATTAATGTGGTGATATCAATAACTTTAATTTTACATAAATCAGATAAGACTTCATGTTGAAACTTTAAATCCTTTAGCATATTTACATTGAATGTCTGCAGGAGTATAAGATGTGAGTTTGCATCTGTAGGTTGTGCAATGACCTCCTTCTGGATGAAGTATTAGCCTTACCGCGTGCAATTCTGGTCTCCTTCTGATCGGAAGGATATTGTGAAACTTGAAAGGGTTCAGAAAAAATTTACAATGATGTTGCCAGGGTTGGAGGATTTGAGATGCAGGGAGAGGCTGAATAGCCTGAGGCTGTTTTCTCTGGAGCGTCAGAGGCTGAGGGGCGACCTTATAGAGGTTTAAAAAATCACTAGGGGCATGGATAGGATAAATAGACAAAGTCTTTTCCTTGGAGTGGGGGAGTTCAGAACTAGAGGGCCTAGGTTTAGGGAAAGATTTAAAAGGGACCTAAGGGGCAACATTTTCACACAAAGGGTGGTGCATGTATGGAATGAGCTACCAGAGGGAGTAGTGGAGGCTGGTACAATCGCAGCACTTAAAAAGCATCTGGATGGGTATATGAATAGAAAAGGTTTAGATGGATATGGCCAAGTGCTGGCAAATGGGTCTAGATTAGGTTAGGATATCTGGTCGGCATGGATGAGTTGGACCATGGATGAGTCTATTTCTGTGCTGTACATTTCTATGACTCTATGACTATCAGGTGTGTACAACACTATTGCAAAGACAATCAGGGTCAATATTTACCCCTTTACTGATGTCACAAAACCACATTGTCCAGGCATTAGCAGACTGATATTTCTGGGAGCTTGCTGTGATGTAGGTAGCTTGCTTTCTTCCCAATTTATTTTAAGAAATAATGGCGTATGCTAGGGTTTGACTTGAGGCTCTTTAAAAGGAGAACGAGGGGCTGGAAATTCAGCGAAGTCATTTTCAGCCTTCATCTGATGCTCAGAAACATGTGCTCCCTGGATAACACTCAACGTGTCTCAGAACCTTTTGGATTGGATTCCACCTTATGAATTGAGGTCACTTGTGGCAACCAAGGCATTTCCTACCCACCATTTTCTCATTGAGCCTGTCATGTTTCTGCAACCGAGCTGTCAGAACAGTGCAGGGATTTGAGACTAACTGTTACTGTTAGAAGTGCAATTTACTGGAAGCTGTATGAGGAATTTTTTGGTAATAACTGGCTACCACACACAGAGACTAAACGGAAACCTAACACAGTTCCTTTAATATCAGTTGAGTCAGTTCTGGCTATAGACAGCCCTTCTCATTGAAAAGGTAAAGTTTAATCTCTGCCTGTCAGCAATACTTAGAAAGAAGCATCCCCAGAACAAAACCGGTGGCTTAAATGCAAGAAAGTGTAAAAAGTAGCAATAGGTAACTGTATAACTGCACAAAAAGGAGATAGACTGGTCAATGGAAAGGAAGGAAGCCTTTACTCAGGTTTAGTTACTACTCAAATGAAAAGTGAAGTCAGCTGGAGAACATTAAGGGTACCCCTAGGTTTTGGTGGAATGATAATTAATGTGAGTGAAAATGTTCCTTTAAATATCTTGGATGAACATCCTTCTTCTTGAAAGTATCTTTTGTAATAGCTACTTATTTCCAACAACAAAATAGTGGTGAAAACAGACAGGCTGCTGAAACTTTCTGTCCTGCACTGATCAGGACGAGTACAAAATCTCAAACAATTGCAACAATTTATGTTACAGGAGAAATCCAAACTGCTTGGTTGGCAAGTTGACTCTGAATTCGCTAAGCTGTCACCATAGAGAAAGCAGCAATAGAATCAAAAAAACAATAGAATTACCGTAATTTACTTAATTGGAAGTTGATTCCAGTTTCAGAGGAAGTCAGCTGCATTGTGTCTGATAGAATAGGGGGTGCGTGTTATATCTACAGTATAACAGTTTTAAATTCAGTGGAGTAAATGTTAAATTCTAAGTTTGCAATTTTCCCCATCCAAAGGTGGAAAATGGGATGTCAAGAAGGGGAAATATTTGGGCAAGTTGACCCTGATAACCGCTCTCACCACATCACTAACTACATTCCAAAATCTCAATCAATTAAAACTTTTAAATGGTCAATTAATCACAACTGAAGAGCCTCAACACACCACCCTCCTCCCCAGGTGAGTGAGGAAAGTGGAAAGTTTCTCAGCTCACGTACCTGTCCAATTGGGGGATTTCCAATTGCCAATCACAGGCTCAATCTAGAACAGGAGATTAACCAGAGTAAGCCAACTCCCTTCTCTTGTCCCTGACACCATCTCAAACCCCTCCCAGTCCCTCTTTGCTCTGCACCTCCTCCTTCCCCCGCTCCCGTAGTCGTTTCTGGCCTCTGATTGGCTGACAGCTTCTAGTAATGTGTGTTGTCAGTGTCAAGACCTGAGTTTCACCAAGAAATTCTCCCATGTTCGTCTGCTATCTCTTAACAGGCTGATTATTGACATGCAATTGTATATGCTTTCACAATGGTAAGCATGGCATGTTAGTCACCAGCTAATATGCTCAGCTCCACATTTTTAAACAGAAATGGAAAAATACAGCTTTTGTCTTGGAATCATCATGAGGTAAAAAAAAATACTCTATTGCTGTAGTCCTTGGATGGACAGTTGCCAACTGAGAGTATGTAATGTGTACTCTCTTCCCATCATGGATAGCATGAAAGCAGGGATTTTAGGGGATGGGGTGGTCTCGTGGCATTATCACCACACCATTAATCCAGTGACTTAAGTAATATTCTGGAGATCTGTGTTGAAGTTCCACAATTCAGTCAAACTCTGGAATTAAGAGACTAATGCTGACCAGGATCAATTGTCAGAAAAAGCCAGTTGGTTCACTAATGCCCTTTCAGGAAGGGAAATGCCATCCTTATCTGGTTGGCCTATATATGACACCAGACCCACAGCAAAGTGTGGTTGACTCTCAAAGGTAAGGGTAATAAAGCTGGTCTACTAGCAAGTCCCAGATCCCACATGAATTTTTTAAAAATATTATTTTGATTGTCTTTAGAGTGACACAATGTACAACAAGCAAAATAGGTCATAACCACCCAATTGTAAAGCAGTTCATAACTTTTAAACAAAACACCTCTGTATTCTTGGCATTGACAGAGTAGGAGGATTATTACTATTCGTCAAATAATATTGACAGTACAGACCTGCTATGCTTCAATTAAAACCATCCAGATTATATCACTGAAACGACTTTACAATCCTTTCAGTTCCATTGGATGCTTCCCACAATCTTGTGCGAATGTGGATGGAAAATCAGGGGCAATCTGATAATCGATATTTGATTTTTTTGTTTGTGGAGGACACCACTGTCGTATGCAGCAGTCACTTACAGTCACTGAACAAACTGAAATAACAATAATTTTACCGTCATTTCTTTCCCCACACACCTTTGTGCTTTCTGCTATTGTTTACATATAAAACAAATGGAAACATTATACATTTTGTAATGTTTTCTTTTGCAACTTACACAATCACATCCAGTTCATCCTTGTTCTCCCTGACCCACATCAGCTCCAAGTCCAGAAATGCCTCAATATTAAAGACAGGGGAAGACAGATAAAATTAAACCCCTAATTTCCTTCCTTCAGTCTATCATCAATATATTTTATTTTTTAAAATGTAGATTAGTGTGTTAGCAGACCCTACTCCCCTCCCTCCCACATAGTACGTGACCAATTTAGAAACACCGGCAGCAGCGTCTTGTGGGTTTAAACCAGGAGTATTATCTAATAGCACAATCGCCTCAAAGAATCTAAATGCTACATCAGTCACACAGCACTCACTCAAGAAAAATACAATAAAAGAAGGAGGTGTACTTCATAAGTATTGCACCAACAAAATAGTTCACAGCTTAGATGTCTTTGAGAGTCCAGTGAAGAAGGAAGTTGTTACCCTTTTGGAATTGTAGTTCAGGTAGTTCCACATAGCTGGCAGCAAATCCAGATTAACAGCGATGTTGCTTTGGAAGTGAAGAACGTTCAGCAGGTCGTAATGTGGTTTTTGCTTCGGGGAGTCCAATTTCTCAATGGGTGAACTCAGATTTTCGAATCAAAAAAGAATACTAAGTCTTGCAGTTCTTGAAAGTCAACAATGGCACAACCTTTCTCTGCAGTTGTTGTATTGTTGCTTTCATTCTGCAGACTGCTTAAATCTCTCTGACTTTTGGAATATAGAGTGATTATCTATAATTCCAAAATAATACCTGCAAGGTTGAAGCAAGCCACAGGAAGGTTGTGTTCATGTGCTACTGCTGGTCCCAAGGCTGGGGATCAGAGGGCCATGGAGATTGGAGAAGAGGGGGACGTGGAGGTGAAGCCTGGTTCTGATGAAGCCAGAGGTGTGCAAATCCTCAGCTGACACTCCTTCTCCGTACATGCCATCATCAACATTGCCATTTCGTTGCATGGCCCTTTCCAGCTGCTGCTCTGCTGTCACCCACATCTGCTGCTCCTACTCAAAGAAGGAATTATTCCCTTCCTTATCCAGGTCTGCATCACTATCAATGGATGGCACTGGAATAGTGCAGACACTCAGGCCTCACTGTTGCAGTCATCCTCAAGCCCTCCCAATCTGACTGCTGTCACTCACACTCAATGTGGAATCTGATTCAGGCGACTGAGTCCTGGATTCCTCATCCTTCGATGATACAAACTTTCAGCAATGCTATCATTGAGACTGCTTGTTGCTTTCCATCACTTCCAAAGGCTGCTGGGTTCCTCTTTGTGCATGCATCCACTCTTCAGCATTCCCAGTCTTTCAAATGTAAAAATTTATTTATCAGAGAAGCAATTTTAATCACATGTTTAATGGCTATTAATACGCAACAGAAGTTCAAATGGACATCTTTCAGTGTCGGAGGACTTGTTCAGTCACATGGACCAAGGCCATTGATCTCAACAGAAGTCTTTTTCATTTAACTTGTGGATAACTGACCTCAGCTTCCCTTTGCTATGTCACAAACTTGGAGATATAGAGATTTAGGGCCCAATGTCTTTGTATTTTAGGGGACGCTTCAGTAATAGCAGGTATGAAACTTAGGCATTCAAGATGGGGTGGTGGGGGGTAGGGACCGGGGAGAGTCACCCATGCATTACAATTCAGTTCAGAACCTTCTGAAATGTTGATAGTCTGAAGTTGCAAACATCAGATGATCCCCTTGGCAGCCAATTTAATAACTCCTCACATTCAGTTTTAAAGTGGTTCTTTGTTTTGAATCACTGAATCAGCTCACCACAAACCCCACCAGCTGGAGATCTTTGTGCTTTCCTAATTCTAGCCTTTAGTACATCTCCAGTTTTCAGCACTCAACCATTGGAGCTGTAGTTTCAACTGCCTAGACCTGAAACTTTGAAATTTCCTTCCTAAATCCCTATTGGAAGGAGATGGGTTTGGTGGTGAGAGTGTGGTGTGGAAAATACCAGAGCACAGGTTTAGTCCCTAGGCCAGCTTGCGTAGTTCTTGGTGAGATTAGCAACCCTAATCACAAGGAACACCCGAAAAAGGAAGGGAAAGGAAAACCACTTTGGCTTCCTACCTCAGTCCCAAAATGCCCCTTAAAAATCAATCGCTTTAAGCATGTTTTATGATCTTCTGCCCCAATATGGATCGGTGTCATATTTTCCTTGATAACATCCTTATGACGCACGTTGGCAATTTTACTATATTAAGGCACTATAGACATGAAACATTTTTATGTTGTTGTAAAAGAATTCAGAAGAAACTATTGTGAAAACTCTTTGCTGTTGACCACAACCAGAGATTTGCACAAGCTTATTATAATTAAGAATGCTGAATTTATCCAATACACCAAAAGTTTAGCTATAGGTGGCCTGAGGGTTTACTAGTTAGCACTCCTGCCTCACAGTGCCAGGGACCTGGGTTCAATTCCAGACTTGAGTAAGTGTTTGAGTGTAGTTTGCACATTTTCCCCGTATGAATCTGTATGAGCTTCTGCCAGGAGATCTGGTTTCCTCCCACAGTCCAAAGATGTGCAGGTTAGGTGGATGGGCCACGCTAATAGTGTCAGGGATGTGCAGGCTAGGTGGGTTCACAAGAGCAATGTAGTACTGACTAACTACAGAAAGATGAGAAAAGATTGCGACCATGAAAGCTTGTGGATGAGCAAAGAGTGAAGAATTGTTTGATAACAGTGAATTTCCCAAAGAACTGTTCTGACAAGGGATCACTGGACTCAAAATGTAAACTTGGTTTTTCTCTCGACAGATGCTGCCAGATCTGCTGAGTTTCTCCAGCGCTTTGTTCCAGAACACCAACATGTTTTAGAAAAATCAGCAAGTATTTATACCTGTGGTCAAGCTGTGTACATGATTGGGAGCTTGGTGCACCATGGCAGTTTTAGTTTTATACCCTTGTAGCCAGAATACCAAGCTGAAGTATTAACAAGCAGAAAGTCTATGAAGTGTGTGATAAATATTTTGCATAAGTTTTACTGGGAGAAGTGTACTTTCCTGAGGTACTATTATAACAACAAAAACTTTAGTAGGAACCACAAGTCTGCCAGGCTGTGCTTTGTTCTCACAGCCAAATGACTGTCTGAAATTGGTGAACCATTATAAGAAGGGTTTCGAGCTGATGTGCAGTTTTCAGCATTCCAGTCACAAACAATAAATGCTCACTTTGGGAAGTCATCTCCACATTTCCAGAATGAATATTAAAAACGCTTCACATCCATTCATCATTTAATTATGTCATCAGGTTTACCGTTCAGCATGACACTTGTTACTATGCTGCATGTTAGAAACATATGATCCTGCAAAAATAATTCAGTGACTGAAATAACTGCAGTTGTTGTGGGTATGTTCACCAAGCTGGGAAGTTGTTTGCAGATGTTTTGTCCTCAGTGCTGTGGAGCCTCCTGTCAAACACTGATGTAATGTGTCTTCTGGATTTTATTTGGTTCCCTTCTTGCTGCTTCCAGTTGCCAATTCTAGTTGTTTGCTGCAGTAATCTGTATGTTGAGTCTAGGTCTATGTGCTTGTTGATGGAGTCTGCGAACAAGTGCCATGTTTATTAACATTCTCTAGCTGTCCTCTGTTTGGCTTTTTGGACTCCATCAATAAACACATAGACCTAGACCCAATATACCAATCACTGCAATGGTAAACCAGAATCAGAAACAGAAGCAGCGGGAACAAAACCAAATAAATTCCAACCAACACCCGTACAACAGCACTTCACAGAAAGCTCCACAGCACTGAGAATGTCACCTAGACAAAGGATGAAACATCAGCAAACCAACTTCCCAGCTCGGCAAACAAACCCACAACAACTGCGAACCAGCACCCGAGCTACAAATCTTTATGCAAACCTTGAACTGGAATAACTGCACAGAGGCCAGTAACCACACTTTGTTTATATGTGCAAAATGCATGGGCTCTGACCAGTCAACTTAGCGTCAGTCCCTAGAGAGAGGAGACCTTCTAAATCTCCTGTTTATACCTGTCGGCCAGGGCTCCCTGAATGGGTCAGGTTAACAACCCCAGTTAAGGATCTCATTGTCAATGATATCCCCCTGGCCCTCGCTCCAATCATTACAGTGACAAAATATAGAACAAGATAAGCGAATGAGATAAAATCTAATTGTTTTAGTCTGAACACTCCAAATCATTTTGTAAGCTATGATCTCTTTGGATTTCTTCTTTAGTAACTAGAGTCAGATTTTCTTTCTAACTGTGAAGATTACTATCCAGGAATGCAGAATAATAAACTTTACCTTGTAAGTAGATATTTCCTATAGCGATCTTAATTAGATTCCCTACAGTGTGGAAACAGGCCCTTCAGCCCAACCAGAGCACACCGACCCTCCAAAGAGTAACCAACCAGGCCCATTTCCCTCTGACTAATGCACTTAGCACTATGGGCAATTTAGCATGGCCAATTCACCTGGCCTGCGCATCTTTAGACTATGGGAGGAAACCAGAGCAAACCCACGCAGACACTGGGAGAATGTGCAAACTCCACACAGACAGTCACCCAAGGCTGGGATTGAACCTGGGACTCTGGTGCTGTGAGGCAGCAGTGCTAGCCACTGAGCCACCATGCCACTCCATCTTTTAGGATGCTATCCCCGCTGAGGGAGGTACAGATTTCTCATATTAAACAACAAATAGGGTTTAGGAACAAATTACTGCAGATGCTGGAATCTGTCCTAAAAACAAAAAATGCTGGAGATCATAACAAGTCAAGCAGCCTCTGTGGAGAGAAAGCAAGTTAATGCCTAGAGTCCAGATGACTCTTCATCTGAGCAGGGTCTGTTCCACATAGACTCAGGATAAATTGATCCTAAGTTACAAGGAGCCGATGTTTCACAACATCATGCAGTCACAATATCACTCATTGTCAACTGAAAGTCAACTTTTATCCATTCTACCTCAGATGATCTCATGATATTGGCACTGCTTGGATACAAATATTGATCTGAGAAAAGACTTTAATAATGAAACAGCTGAACTGCTAGGAAGTGCCTTGTATTTTTTTAAAATTCTGAACACTTTCCGAAGTACTTTCAGAGCACTGCAATTCTCTCACCAATTCGCCACAGTACATATGCTGGACAAACACATCAGTAAATATCTCAATGGACAGTATCATTCACCCATTATTCTTTCATTATTTTGAAAAGAACGGATTTTATTATCCAATGCAGTTTTCTGGGAAAAAGGCTAAATGGATCACATGGTATTTGTCCTGAGGGAAATGGGACTGACTTACTGTTTGGTGTAGCTGTCAAGCCTTGTTCACTTAGACTGCAAATCAGTTGTGTTGATTTGGGTATGTAACCTACTTTTGATGTATATCGCTGTGAAAAGTAAACACAGATGTGTTTTTAAAGGGGTCGGTCACTGTTTCACTTCTGGCTATAAATGACTTTCTATCCATTCTCCCAACGGGGCAGCTCCAAGCTATTCAGAAGATCACTTTGGAAGATAGGTTCCATTAACCTTTCTTAGTTACTAAAAGTATCACATATAAAGCAGTCTAGGCAGAGAACAGATCCCATTACAAAATCTATTTTATCAATCAAAGTAGGAAATGAAGTTACACTGATATAGTCAGTGCATCATCAGTCATATGCACAATGATGAGGATGAGCCAGTGATTCCCTCCTTTACAGTGTAATTAACTACAAAAGGAAATATGTGTCCTGTAACCAATTGAATGGTAACAATAAGAGGTTGAAGGATGCCCTAAAGCTTGGGGCAGCTGCTGTCAAGGTGCAATGGGGAAAGACCACCCTCTAGATCTTTCTGCGAGAATGTAACAAGGGGATGTTCAGGTTGAGCTTGTCGTGATATGTATGCTGGTTGGGGAGGAGAATGGGGAAGTGGGGAATGTTGCTTGCTGAAGGATTTACCATGAAAGAGGCTTGCAAGACAAACTTCAAGGAGAGTGATCTGCCTCAAAATACTCATTGCATTAATGCTTCAAACGTGCATCAAATTTACAGATCTCCTGAAACTGACAGTAAGATGGAACAGATTCTTCTGGTCATCTTACAGCTGAAGGGCATTGGGAAGGAGGAGTAACAGTTGCAGCCCCGGGCTGCAGGGGCACCACATTTGGAACACCAGGCCTCGCATTGACAATGAGCATTGGCCAGGAACTACGTCTACAGATTGCCACACAGCTATCTGTAACTGACAAAGAGGCAAGCTCAGAGGCACCTCAGGATGTCCCAGATTAGCTTCAATAGTTGCCAGCGCCTAGGTGCACATCTGCAGTCACATGGACTGTGTTTGGGGGGTGGGGGGTGGGGGGGGCTGGTGGTGGGAGGGTGGAAATTCCATGTCAGATGCTTGAATGTGATACTTCACTTTGGTGTGAGTGAATGGCTTCAGGAAACCCTACACTGGGATCTCTGCATACTTTCACAGCCAGCCTCTCAGGCGATGACTGATGTTCTCCTCACTAAAGAGCACCAATGTGTGTACTTCCACTTTGGATGTAAGCAGCTAGGACAGTCACCTTTGCTGCCAGAGCAGGCTTCCCCTGAGGTGAAGTGGAGAGTCAATTGCACCCACATTGCCAGCAGGCTGCCCTATGAACTGGATTGATTAGCAGAGTGTCCTGGAGCTGGATGTCCAGTGTGACCATCACCCTTTCCATGAGGGCAGGACCCACAGTGGACAGAACTTGGATGGACTCCTCCAACTTTTCCCCTCGTCCAGTGAGTGTCTCCGGCATCCCAACCTGAAGTTCTTCTGCCTGTTTCTGGACATTTAACATGTCATTTACGGCTAAGTACAGAGGCACAGGAGCTTCAAGGGGCAAAGGGGGTACCTGGTTACCAGCAGTCCTCTAAGTGTCAGAGACATCAAGAGTTGCTTCCCCCGTTGACCCATGTTAGTGCGGTACTAACCAGACTGTCACCCTACCCCCACCACCAGTTCAATCTCACGAGATGACTGTCTCTGTGCTGGTGAAAGGTGAGGGTGCATGTTATGACAGTGCCTTCTTGATGTCTCAGAGAAGGGAGGTCTCAGGGCATGAGGTGGCTGTGTTGTTAATGTTGGAGGGAAATTGTGGCATTGTGCTTTGTCCTCTTCTTGCAGGCCATTAGTACATACAGTGGGGAGGAGAAAGAAGCAGATGGTGAAAATGGACTGTCCTTTCTTCAGACTAATGTGTAACACTGCCTGGGGATCTGAGAACAAGCAGATTGCAATGTTCATCACTGACTTCATGGAAAATTCCTTCAGAAATGGTCACAATCCTTCCACTAGCTGCCAGAACTTCAGATGCTCTTTCAAAACAGGGATGAGATTTGGAAAATGTAGCACCCCCTCCACTGGTCTGGTCTTCCTCTGTTTGTGGTCACTTTGTTCTGCATGGGCAGCATGGTGACTCAGTAGTTAGCACTGTTGCCTCACAGCACCAGGGTCCCAGGTTCGATTCCAGCCTTGGGCAACTGTCTGTGTGGAGTTTGCACATTCTCCCCGTGTCTGCATGGGTTTCCTCCGGGTTCTCCAGTTTCCTCCTACAGTCCAAAGATGTGCAGGTCAGGTAAACTGGCCATGCTAAATTGCCCATAGTGTTAGGTGCATTAGTCAGAGGGAAATGGGTCTGGGTGTGTTATTCTTCAGAGGGTCGGTGTGGACTGGATGGGCCGAAGGGCCTGTTTCCACACTGTAGGGAATCTAATCTAATCTAAACAGAAAGAATGAAGGATTGAGTATGATACAATGATAAGCGTGGATTAAACACACCATATTCTGAGCACTCCCCAGGAATTGATTAGAAAGTATACTGTCCGGACAGTGTTCGAACATTGAGAGTATGAGATGCACATCAGCCGTGTGGTGCTGAGGATTACAGACAATCGTTCTGTGACATGCCTGCTCAGTGGCAAAGTTGGACAGAGTGATGCTCCATGAGTGTCAGTTTTCACTGAGTAGATGACACCACTCCTGACAAAAGGCTTTTACCCAAAACGTCGATTCTCCTGCTCTTCCGATGCTGCCCAACCTGCTGTGCTTTTCCAGCACCACTCTAATCTAGACTCTAATTTCCAGCATCTGCAGTCCTCACTTTTGCCTAGATGGCACCATTTAGCCATGTAAGGCGCAGGATACAGTTGATCCCCTTCCTGTTCTGGAACTGGCATCTTTCGTAAAGGCCTCTAATTCCGACTTCGGCCTCCTGGCTTCCTGCTGCCTCCTCTGGGGATGAGGACCTCCCTCTTTTCCTGAATAGTCTCAAGTAGAACCTTGAATGAGGTGCCTCTGAACGCTGGGGCCAATTTCTATCTGGTCTGGGACATCTCTACGTTGGGTGGATATGACCCGTTTGGGTACCCAGTGAGGTGTACCGTGAATAAAAGCTTGTCCAACTGGCTGTTAAATATAGCACCCAAGCTTTCAAACCAGGAAGATCTTGGTGAAAGCAGTAAGGTTTTGACTATCCATCCCCTATGATTCATTGTTCAACTCACGCAATAATGTGCATCCCTAAATAATCAGCTCTAAAGAGCGAGATTGCACGAGTATTCTGAGGCCCAAATGGAAGTGATGACCTCAAATAGACCCAACACCGTTCTTTAACTTCAAAATGGAAAATTCTGCCTTATGAGTCTATCAGAAAATGTTTTGCAAGGAGTCAGAAATAACTTTGTCATTCACGTAATTGCTGTCCAATGTAACCAGTCTCGAAAGATCTTGATGCTGTCTCCTGGTTGAATGGTTCAAGATGTGAAAACCATCTGATCTTAATTCACAAACCCATGTGTGTTTTTGAGGATGAGGTTAAGTAATTGTAGGAAAAGACGCCAGTTATGACTCTTCCAGCCTTCAGTGCACTTTTGGAACAGTTGTGTCCCTTATCCAGCACCCTTCCACTTATATACCTGCTACCGTGTTGATAGTTGCCAAACATGGATCATGTGGAAATGATTAAATGTGTAACTTCACTGTAAATATATCGCAGGCCATTAACAAGCTTAAAACTCAGCACCTGAAAACTGCCCATAAACAAAACCGTGACTTGCAACATATCCTACTGAAAAGACCCTTTTAACCCTAACAGTTGGTTATATGTTCCCCAGCAGTGGGTTTAAAGGTTAAATCCAGCAGGTGTTGTGCTCTCCACTGAGCCACACATCTCTACCTCACTACAATTAAATAAGGAGCATTGGAGCTTTAGGCATTTGCCTCCCTCAGGCCTCTTAAGGGTATGATCCTGCTGTTACTGGTTTTATTTGCAATGGTGGTGCCAGACAGCAAAGCCAGTTGTGATGCCAACGGCTTTAGTAAAATGCACTGGGTTCACACGCAGCCAGGAGAGGGTTGAACTCCTTTGCTGGTCCTACAGGGTGCAGCAGTCCTGTTCTCAAGTCAACCCCCCCTTTCCCAACTTGAAACTTCCCATCTGGCCTCCTAAGTCCAGCCCCACTCTCTATTCTTGATTTTCTTCAATAGCCATGAACTGCAAAGTGCACCAAAATGACTTATGAGGAATTCTGATGTTTCCCCATTGTAAGTCCAGGAGGCAGAAGAAGCTTACTACTTCAATAAAACAAAGAACTGCTGATGCTGGAGATCCTGAAACAAGCTATGTCAGAAATGGGTGGAGTCTAGTGACCCTTCTCCAGAACTGATAGCATCTAAGAAAAGGTAATATTTGTGCTGAAGGTGGAGGAGGGTTAGGAGTGAGTAGACAGGTGAAGAGGGAACCCATAGAGAGTCTGCCCCGGACAATCTTATACAGCATTTTGGGGAGAGGGTAGAAGGGGTGAATGGGGTTGGGGTCTATGAAGTAGGAGGCTGAGGGGATGGTGTGGGGGAGATCGCCAAATGAGATGAGTCAGCAATCGTCATGGGCACAAGAGTCTGATGTTTGATGGTGAGGTCAAGGTTCAAGGGGAGATAGGAGGAGATGTCTGAGAATTGGAGATCAGCCTTCACAATGTAGAGGTCAGTTCACCAGGCAATAACAGCATCAGCCTTGTTGACAGACTTGATGATAAAGTCAGGCTTGGCTCCGAGTGCTGTCATTTCAGAGAGTGAAACTTTACTGCTTCGATTTGTTACTTTGTTGCTGACATTGATCAGAGCCTTTGCATGTCGTTTACATCAGGCATTCATTGGAAGCGACTGTTAAAACAGTTTTCCAAGAAACTGCACACGTTACAACATAGTTCTGCTGTATTTGCTTTGTTATCATTCAATTGGCTGAAGGTTCCGCACTTGATAGTTTAAGTCAGTAATAAATAAAGCAGAACTTTCTGGAGAAACCAAGTTGCTTATAGCAGCAGTTGTGAAAAGAAAACCGAATTCAGGTTTGGAGTCCCAGATCACTGAACTCAAAATGTTAATTGTTTTATCTTCACAGATGCTGCCAGACTTGCTGAGTTTCTGCAGCAATTTATGGTTTTGTCTCTTCCAGCCCTTCAACATCCACAGTACTATGTGTTTTTTACCCTAAGTTACTAGTTATTAGTTACTAGCTATTTATACAAATACTCATTTCTGGTAAGATGACGATAGAAGAGGATTCCTGAGGCTGGGGCTCATCCATTCTGCTTTCCTTTTCATTTCTTTTCTTTATTGTCTCACTTTTGTTATTATTTTTCTGTTTTGTTGTTTTTATTTTACTTACCTCTTGTTGAAGAGCTCCGTCATGGCGACAGTATCAGCGGTCAGCAAGTCGGCCCAGGGTGGACTTATGGTGTCTGCCGGGTGGGCGGAGTACAGATACGTGGTGTTTGCCTGATGGGCAGAGTGCAGATACATGGTGTTTGCCGGGTGGGCTGCGTACAGATACGTGGCATTTGCCAGGTGGGTGGAGTACAGATACATGGCATTTGCTGGGTGGGCAGAGCACATATACATGGCGTTTGCTGTGTGTGTGGAGTACAAATACATGGCGCTTGCCTTCTGGGCAGCGTACAGATACATGGTGTTTGCCGGGTGGGTGGAGCACAGATACATGGCATTTGCTGGGTGGGCAGAGTACAGATATATGGTGTTTGCCGGGTGGGTGGAGTACAGATACGTGGTGTTTGCCTGGTGGGCGGAGTACAGATATGTGGTGTTCACCTGGTGGGCAGAGTACAGATATGAGGTGTTCACCTGGTGGGCAGAGTACAGATACATGGCGTTTGCCTGGTGGGCTGAGTACAGAAACGTGGTGTTTGCCGGGTGGGCTGAGTACAGATACGTGGTGTTTGCCGGGTGGGCTGAGTACAGATACGTGGTGTTTGCCGGGGGGGGGGCTGAGTACAGATACATGGCGTTTGCTGTGTGGGCGGAGTACAGATGCATGGTGTTTGCTGGGTGGGCAGAGTACAGATACATGACCTTTGCCGAGTGGGCTGAGTAGAGATACATGGCATTTACCGGGTGGGCTGAGTACAGAAACATGGCATTTGCCTGCTGGATGGAGTACAGATACATGGCGTTTGCCGGCTGGGTGGAGTATAGATAAGTGGTGTTTGCCGAGTGGGCAGAGTACAGATACGTGGTGTTTGCCAGGTGGGCTGAGTACAGATACGTGGTGTCTGCCTGGTGGACTGAGTACATATACATGGTGTTTTCTGGGTGGGTGGAGTACTGATACGTGGCATTTGCCGGGTTGGTGGAGCACAGATACGTGGTGTTTGCTGGTGGGCTGAGTACAGAAACATGGCGTTTGCCGGCTGGGTGGAAAACAGATACGTGGCGTTTGCCGGCTGTGTGGAGTATAGATAAGTGGTGTTTGCCGAGTGCGCAGAGTACAGATATGTGGTGTTTGCTGGGTGGGTGGAGTACAGATACATGCCGTTTTCCAGGTGGGCGGAGTACAGATACATGGCGTTTTCCAGGTGGGCGGAGTACAGATACAAGGCGTTTGCCGGGTGGTTGGTGTACAGATACATGGTGTTTGCCAAGTGGGCAGAGTACAGATGCATGGTGTTTGCCGGGTGGGCTGAATACAGATACATGGCGTTTTCCAGGTGGGCGGAGTAGAGATACAAGGCATTTGCCGGGTGGTTGGTGTACAGATACGTGGTGTTTGCTGATTGGGCAGAGTACAGATATGTGGTGTTTGCCAGGTGGACTGAGTACAAATACATGGCGTTTACTAGGTGGGCAGAGTACAGATACATGGCGTTTGCCGGGTGGGCAGAGTATAGATATGTGGTGTTTGCTGGGTGAGTGGAGTAGAGATACGTGGTGTTTGCCTGGTGGGCGGAGCACAGATACATGGTGTTTGCTGGGTGGGTGGGCAGAGTACAGATATGTATTGTGTTTGCTGGATGGGCAGAATACAGATACATGGTGTTTGCCGGGTGGGCAGAGTACAGATACGTGGTGTTTGCCGGGTACGCGGAGTACATACACATGGTGTTTGCTGGGTGGGTGGAGTACAGATACATGGCGTTTGCTGGTGGGCAGAGTACAGATACATGGCATTTGCCGGGTGGGTGGACTACAGATACATGGTGTTTGCTGTGTGGGTGGAGTACAGATACATGGCATTTGCCGGGCGAGTGGAGTACAAATACATGGCGTTTGCCTGGTGGGCAGAGTACAGATACATGGCGTTTGCCAGGTGGGCGGAGTACAGATACGTGATGCTTGCCGGGTGGATGGAGTACAGATACGTGGTGTTTGCCGGGTGCGCGGAGTACATATACATGGTGTTTTCTGGGTGGGTGGAGGACTGATACATGGCATTTGCCGGGTTGGTGGAGTACAGATACATGGCGTTTTCCAGGTGGGCGGAGTAGAGATACAAGGCATTTGCCGGGCGGTTGGTGTACAGATACGTGGTGTTTGCTGATCGGGCAGAGTACAGATACGTGGCGTTTGCCGGGTGGGCAGAGTATAGATATGTGGTGTTTGCCTGTTGGGCAGATTACCAATACGTGGTGTTTGCCGGGTGGGTGGAGTAGAGATACGTGGTGTTTGCCTGGTGGGCGGAGCACAGATACATGGCGATGGCCGGGTGGGCTGAGTACGGATACATGGCGTTTGCTGGGTGGGTGGGCAGAGTACAGATATATATTGTGTTTGCTGGGTGGGCAGAATACAAATACGTGGTGTTTGCCGGGTGGGCAGAGTACAGATACGTGGTGTTTGCTAGGTGGACTGAGTGCAGATACATGGTGTTTTCTGGGTGGGTGGAGTATTGATACATGGCATTTGCCGGGTTGGTGGAGCACAGATACATGGCGTTTTCCAGGTGGGCGGAGTAGAGATACATGGAATTTGCCGGGCGAGTGGAGTACAAATACATGGCGTTTGCCTGGTGGGCAGAGTACAGATACATGGCGTTTGCTGGTTGGGCAGAGTACAGATGCATGGTGTTTGCTGGGTGGGCAGAGTATAGATATGTGGTGTTTGCCTGTTGGGCAGATTACAGATACGTGATGCTTGCCGGGTGGATGGAGTACAGATACGTGGTGTTTGCCTGGTGGGCGGAGCTAAGATACATGGTGTTTGCTGGGTGGGCAGAGTACAGATACATGGCGTTTGCTGGGTGGGTGGGCAGAGTACAGATATATGGTGTTTGCCGGGTGGGCAGAGTACAGATACGTGGTGTTTGCCGGTGGGTGGTGTACAGATACGTGGTGTTTGCTGGTGGGCATAGTACAGATACGTGGTGTTTGCTGGTGGGCATAGTACAGATACGTGGTGTTTCCTGGGTGGGCAGAGTACAGATTCGTGGTGTTTATCAGGTGGGCTGAGTACAGATACGTGGTGTTCGCCGGGTGGGCAGAGTACAGATACATGGTGTTGGCTGTGTGGGTGGAGTACAGATACATGGCGTTTGCCGGGTGGGCGGAGTACAGATATGTGGCGTTTGCCGGTGGGTGGAGTACAGATACGTGGTGTTTTCCGGGTGGGCTAAGTACAGATAGGTAGTGTTTGCCGGGAGGGCTGAGTACAGATACGTGGTGTTTGCCGGGTGGGCTAAGTACAGATAGGTAGTGTTTGCCAGGTGGGCTGAGTACAGATACGTGGTGTTTGCTGGTGTGCGGAGTACAGATGCATGGTGTTTGCTGGGTGGGCAGAGTACAGATACATGGCATTTGTCGGGTGGGCTGAGTACAGATACGTGGTGTTCGCCGGGTGGGCAGAGTACAGATACATGGTGTTGGCTGTGTGGGTGGAGTACAGATACATGGCATTTGCCGGGTGGGTAGAGTACAGATACATGGTGTTTGCCGGATGGGCTAAGTACAGATAGGTAGTGTTTGCCGGGTGGGCTGAGTACAGATACGTGGTGTTTGCTGGGTGGGCTGAGTACAGATACATGGTGTTTGCCGGGTGGGCTGAGTACAGACACATGGCATTTGCCGGCTGGGTGGAGTACAGATACATGGTGTTTGCCGGGTGGGCAGAGTACACATACATGGCGTTGGCCGGCTGGGTGGAGTACAGATACGTGGTGTTCGCCGGTTGGGCAGAGTACAGATACGTGGTGTTGGCATTATGGGTTGAGTACAGATACATGGCGTTTGCTGGGTGGGTGGAGTACAGATACATGGCGTTTGCCGGGCGAGTGGAGTACAAATACATGGCGTTTGCCTGGTGGGCAGAGTACAGATACATGGCGTTTGCCGGGTGGGTGGAGTACAGATACATGGCGTTTGCTGGGTGGGCAGAGTACAGATGCATGGTGTTTGCTGGGTGGGCAGAGGATAGATATGTGGTGTTTGCCTGATGGGCAGATTACAGATACGTCGTGTTTGCCGGGTGGGTGGAGTAGAGATACGTGGTGTTTGCCTGGTGGGCGGAGCACAGATACATGGTGTTTGCTGGGTGGGCTGAGTACAGATACATGGCGTTTGCTGGGTGGGTGGGCAGAGTACAGATACGTGGTGTTTGCCGGGTGGGCAGAGTACAGATATGTGGTGTTTGCTGGGTGGGCAGAATACATACACGTGGTGTTTGCCGGGTGGGCGGAGTAGAGATACGTGGTGTTTGCCGGGTGGGCAGAATACATACACGTGGTGTTTGCCAGGTGGGCAGAGCACAGATACATGGTGTTTGCTGGGTGGGCAGAGTACAGATACATGGCGTTTGCTGGGTGGGTGCGCAGAGTACAGATATATGGTGTTTGCTGGGTGGGCAGAGTACAGATACGTGGTGTTTGCCAGGTTGGTGGAGTACAGATACGTGGTGTTCACCTGGTGGGCGGAGTACAGATATGTGGTGTTTGCCCGGTGGGCTGAGTACAGATACGTGGAGTTTGCCGGATGGGCGGAGTACAGATATGTGGTGTTTGCCAGGTGGGTGGTGTACAGATACGTGGTGTTTGCTGGGTGGGCTGAGTACAGATACATAGTGTTTGCTGGGTGGGCAGAGTACAGATTTGTGGTGTTTGCTGGGTGGGTGGAGTACAGATACATGGCGTTTGCTGTGTGGGCAGAGTACAGCTACATGGTGTTTGCCGGGTGGGCAGAATACATACACATGGTGTTTGCCGGGTTGGCAGATTACAGATACGTGGTGTTTGCTGTGTGGGTAGAGTACAGATACATGGTGTTTGCTATGTGGGTGGAGTACAGATGCGTGGTGTTGTGCTGGGTGAGTGGAGTACAGATACATGGCGTTTGCTGTGTGGGTGGAGTACAGATGCATGGCGTTTGCCGGGTTGTTGGAGTACAGATACATGGCGTTTTCCGGGTGAGTGGAGTACAAATACATGGCGTTTGCCTGTTGGGCAGATTACAGATAGTGGTGTTTGCCGGGTGGGTGGAGTACAGATACGTGGTGTTTGCCTGGTGGGCAGAGCACAGATACATGGTGTTTGCTGGGTGGGCAGAGTACAGATACATGGCGTTTGCTGGGTGGGCAGAATACAGATACGTGGTGTTTGCCAGGTTGGTGGAGTACAGATACGTGGTGTTTGCCGGGTGGGTGGAGTACAGATACGTGTGTTTGCCAGGTGGGCAGATTACAGATACGTGGTGTTCACCTGGTGGGCAGAGTACAGATACGTGATGTTTGCTGGGTGGGCAGAGTACAGATTTGTGGTGTTTGCCGGGTGGGTGGAGTACAGATACGTGGTGTTTGCCTGGTGGGCAGATTACAGATACGTGGTGTTTGCCTGGTGGGTGGAGTACAGATTCATGGTGTTTGCTGGGTGGGCTGAGTAGAGATATATGGTGTTTGCTGGGTGGGCAGAATACAGATACATGGCGTTTGCATGGTGGGCAGATTAAAGATACGTGGTGTTTGCCTGGTGGGTGGAGTACAGATACATGGTGTTTGCTGGGTTCGCAGAGTACAGATACATGGCGTTTGCCGGGTGGGTGGAGTACAGATACATGGCGTTTGCTGGGTGGGCAGAGTATAGATATGTGGTGTTTGCCTGTTGGGCAGATTACAGATGCGTGGTGTTTGACGGGTGTGTGGAGTACAGATACGTGGTGTTTGCCTGGTGGGTGGAGCACAGATACATGTTGTTTGCTGGGTGGGCTGAGTACAGATACGTGGTGTTTGCTGGGTGGGCAGAGTACAGATTTGTGGTGTTTGCGGGGTGGTCAGAATAAAGACACGTGGCATGTGCCCGGTGGGCCCAGTACAGATACATGGCGGTGGGCGGGTGGGCGCAGTACAGATACGTGGCCGTGTGCGGGTGGGCGCAGTACAGATACGTGGTGTTTGCCGGGTGGGCAGAATAAAGACACGTGGCGTGTGCCCGGTGGGCCCAGTACAGATACATGGCGATGGGTGGGTGGGCGCAATACAGAAACGTGGTGATGGGCAGGTGGGCGCAGTACAGATACGTGGTGTTGGGCAGGTGGGCGCAGTACAGATACGTGACGGTGTGTAGGTGGGCGCAGTACAGATACGTGGCGATGGGTGGGTGGGCCCAGTACAGATACGTGGCAGCAGCATCAGGGAGAATTTGGGCTGCTGGCGGCTTCTGTATTGACGGGGTGGTCCTGATGTCAACTGATGGTGCTGCAGCGGAGATGAATTTGGGTTTCTGCAGCATCTACTCAGTAGCAGAGGTGAGTGTGGGTCCAAAGTGGTCTCAAGGCGGCAGCGGAGTCACATTTGGGTCAGTCCACTACCTGGTGGTGTCTGCATTGGCAAGGTCCAGCGAGGCCTCATAGTGGCAAGGGTGCTGGTGGAGGTAAGATGATGCCAAAGTGTGGTAACTTTTGTTCCACGGCAGTGACACACTGAAGGGGAGTCGTGCCTGGCCACCAGTCCAATGGTCCACACTGGAGCACTTAAGAAGAAAGACTGTAAAGTTGACCACTTTTTGTTTATTTATTTATTTTCCTTTATATTCCATGTTTTGTTTTGTTGTTTCTGTGTTTTAATATGGTGCTGGAATATGTTGACACTAAACAACACTTTTGACTGTATCTTGTAACAAAATACATGTAACAATAAAGAAATAAAATACAATCCATTGAAACCTTGAAAAATCAATTTTTACATGGTTATATCAAATAATGGATACAGGGAAAACTTTTAACATTTTATATCTTCACGTCCAACTGTTTAAATATTTCTGCAATGGTCTCATAAAAAACTCAGTGTAAAGATTCTCGTAATTCAATGGAAAAGGAATGTCATTGTGGCTGCAGACATAGACAGCAATCACCCATTTACTTCACAGGGAGAAAGTGACTAGTTCCTGACCTCTAATCTGTTAACGTCAGCATCTTTCCCCTCAGTAACAACAGGAGGCACTTACAGATTGTGAATTTAATTTATTTAATGACACTAAGAATCTTAGAATCTCTACAGTGTGGAAACAGGCCCTTCGGCCCAACAAGTCTGCACCGACCCTCCAAGGAGTATCCCACCCAAACCCATTCCACATTTACCCTTGTTTAATATACATTCCTGAACACGATGGGCAATTTAGCATAGCCAATTACCCAACCTGCACATCTTTGGATTTGGGAGAAAACTGGAGTACCCGGGGGAAACCCATGAAGACACGGGGAGAATGTGCAAACTCCACACAGGCAGTCACCCAAAGCTGGAATCAAACCCGGGTCCCCGGCGCCGTGAGGCAGCAGTGCTAACCACTGAGCCACTCTGCCACCAGGACAACAGAACAACATCCTAAGACACTCCACAGAAATGTTCGGATAAAGACTTGTGACTTGTGCTAGAAAGAGTTATCAAGAAAGATGGTGAAATGTTTGGTCAAAGAAGTAGGTCAGAGAGAGAGAGCGAGAGAGAGAGAGAGAGAAAGAGACAGGCTTAAGGAAAGAATTCCTGACCTGGATGGCAAACACTGGTGAGTCAATAGGCAGAGGAGATACATGAAACCGGTGTTAGATGGATATTTTATTTTCAGAGGTTTGGAGAAGATAAGAAAGTTAGGGAGGGAAAGAGGCATTCAAGGATTAACATCAGAATAAAAACTAATTTTGAAAGCCAAGAGTCAGATGTGTGGGTATAGCAATTGCTGGGGATAAGATGCAGATAACGGAGTGTTGGATGAAGTGAAGATTGGCACAGTTGGAGGATTTGAATGCAGCCAGGGATGGATTGGAAGAGTTATGTCTGGAGGCAGCAGAAATAAAGGTTTTGTCATATGTCATGCAAAAGCAACCATCAGCTGCTTAGTGGGATAGAGAGCTGCCAGTAGTCTCTCTTTCTATCTGAGTCTAAAGGCTTATTGGGCTCACAGTGGTATAGGGTGAACCATGAATATATCCTAACATGAAGATGCACTTGTCTGAACAACAAGATGTAGCTTATTGCATGATAGGAGTGGGTAAAGTTACACTAGTTAGTTAGACATATTTTGCGCAGACTATCAGGAGTCAAGGATGAAAAGTCTGACTCCAACGGAATCTCAAGCTGCTCAAATTTTCACCGAGCTCTGTATGACACCATCAGCTTGGAATGAGCCTAATACCATGTCCATTGTTCATCCTTCCAGAACTATTATGTCATACAGCTGGATTTGATTGAGATGGTCTGAGGTAGGCACAGAGATATCTGATGATGCTGAAGTGGTCTCTGTGTCAAAAAGGATATGGAGGTTGAAGATCAAAGAAGCCCTAATACCTTTGTGAAAGTGTATCACTTCAAGGACTAGACCATACCCTGTGGAAAACAAGAGATAGCCAATAAATGTAGGAGCAAATTACTGCAGATGTTAGAATCTGTACTGAAATCTTCAGCATTTGTCCTTTTAATGGCCAATAAATGTACCTTTTGAGGCATTGCCTATAGCCCAAGAACAAATGGCAATAACAACCAACCCATTGAAAGGACAGTGTGGAGGAACAGAGGGATCTGGGTGTGCAAGTACATAGATCCCTCAAAGTTGCCACCCAAGTGGATAGGGTTGTTAAGAAAGCATATAGTATTTTGGCTTTCATTAACAGGGGTATCAAGTTTAAGAGCCGCGAGGTTTTGCTGCAGCTCTACAAGTCTCTGGTGAGACCACACTTGGAATATTGTGACGCCCTACGATAGGAAAGATGTGGAGGCTTTGAAGAGGGTGCAAAGGAGGTTTACCAGGATGCTGCCTGGAGTGGAGGGCTTGCCTTATGAAGAAAGGCTGAATAAGCTCGAACTTTTGTCTCTGGAGAGAAAGAGGAAGAGAGACCTGATCGAGATATACAAAATAATGAGAGGAATAGTTAGAGTCAATAGTCAGAGACATTTCCCCAGGACAGGATTGACTGGTACGAGAAGTCATAGTTTGAAGATATTAGGAGGAAGGTACAAAGGAGACGTCAGAGGTAGGTTCTTTACGCAGAGAGTTGTGAATGCATGGAATGCGTTGCCAGATGACGTGGTGGAAGCGAAGTCACTGGGGACATTTAAGCGACTGCTGGACATGCTATAATTTACTATATTTTACATTAGGCTTAAGTCTTGGCACAACATCGTGGGCCAAAGGGCCTGTTCTGTGCTGTACTTTTCTATGTTCTATGTTTTAACAATGAGACCATTCTTTTTAAACGTAAAATGCTCTCTTTCCTAAAATCAATAGAGTGCAATGTTACAGAAACTAATGGACTAAGAGTAGATGGAGAGAAGCACAGACTGTAAGGTTTGCATGAGGTCAGGATGGGAGGGAGGCTGAATGTCAGAAGCATGTCTATATTTTAGAAGGTTTTGACTGGGCTGCTAGTCCTCCACAAAATTGTAACATTGGCTTCAACATAAGGACAATTTATATTTCTGAGTTTTTGCAACAGAACATCTAAAACCTGAACAATCACCCTTGCTATGTTGGTATCTTGATGCAAAATATTTATGTTGGATCTCAACTGAGGGTCAAAATGTTGATCCAGTGTCTGTTTAAAAATTAAACAGAAATGAAGGTTCCACTATCTTAACTGATGAACTAAAGGTCAATGTCATTATATTCCTAGCATTTTTTTTTAGTCATCTGACAGAATGACTGATTTTCCAAACTTTTGACCTTCACCCATGGGATATGATACTGAGAGAGAACTACAGGGTGTAGGCACTGTGTTTCAGTTGAATTAGCAAACCGAGAGCCTAATGTGCACTCTCAGGGAAATGTAAAAAAAAAATCACACATCACTATTCAAAGAAAAGCAGGGAAGTCCTCTGAGTGTTCTGGCTACACTTATTCCTAGTGTTTCCATCTGCGGTTGAAGATATTCATGGACGTTTAATCACACAATCTCCAGCACTGGTCACCAACATGTCACAGTGGCTCCACCCAAACCTCCTCAATTGGAACTGAATCTTTGATACCTGATTGGATAATTATTTATTAATCAAAAAAAGCCCTTCTTCATCTATCAACAAAATGCTTTATCATGAAGGGAATTCTCCTTCTCAACCTACGCCACCAGCAGTCATCTTTCTCTCATAGGAGAGCAGCCCCATGGTCTGGTAGGACTATAGCAACTTTACAAAATGTTTTATATTGTAACAAGATAACAACAACATACCAAGGCAAGAAATAAAATGCATTACTATTCTAACAGCCCATGATTTTTCTTCAGGATTGTTGCCAGTGTCTTGGAGAGTAATCTTAAATTCCTGGTGACTCTAGGGCAATCCTGGAGAGTTGACACCCTTATTCTCAACTAATTGCTGAAAACAGAATAAATTATCATTTATCTTATTTTTGTTTGTGGCCTTATTGCATATAAATTTGCTGCTGCATTTCCTTACATTACATTACGTTCCTTACATTGTTGCAGAAAAGCAATTTATTGAGAATGAAGTACTTTAAAAAGTCCTGAGGCCATGAAAGGTGTTACATAATTTATATAGTTACAATAATATATTTACTGTCTAAGTTTTTTTTCTTCATTCATTCAAAGGATGAGGGCATCACTAACTAAGCAGCATTTATTGCCAATCACTAATTGCTCATGGGGCAGTTGAAAGCCAACCACATTGTTGTGGGCCTGGAGTCCCATGTAGGCCAGACCAGGTAATGATGGCAATTTTATTGAACTCAAATTCGACTATCTACCATAACTGGATTCAAACCTATCCCCAGAGGGTCTCTCGGTTAACAGTCCAGTGATATTACCATTAGGCCATCTGCCTCCCTTTAAAGCATCAATTCATTTGATTTTGGAGACAGGCATGCACCAAGCCAGGGAATCTTTTCAAATTAACCTTTTTATGATCAACCAAGTGAGCTTTTCCAGCACCACTCTAATCTAGACTCTGGTTTTCAGCATCTGCAGTCCTTGTTTTTACCAAGTGAGCAAACGATAAAGAGGGAAAGCCAGTTTTTCTCTCTTCACCTGGGCACTGGACAATTGTCGATAGCCCATATGAAGCCATGACAGATTGGAGACCCCTGTCTGGGGACTGATCATAACAAACTGGGACTTCTGTCCACAATTTTAATTTGATTTATTTTGTTGTATGTATCCAGGTACAGTGAAAGGTTTCATTTTGTGTGTAATACAGGAAGATCGTACAAAAGAAAGTGCATTAGGGTAATAGAACAGAGCGAGGAATACAATGTTACAACTGCAGAGAAGGTGCACAGAGAGCGATATCAATGTTAGATTTGCAATTTAGGAGGCCCATCCAGAAGTCTAATAACAGCGCTCCATTCAGAAGTCTGACATAGTGGGAAAGAAACTGTTCTTGAATTTGTTGGTATGAGTATTTAAGCTTTTCATAGAGTCATAGAGATGTACAGCAGAGAAACAGACCCTTTGGTCCAACTCATCCATGCTGACCGAATCTAGTCCTATTTGCACCCCATATCTTTCTAAACCCTTCCAGATGTCTTATAAATGTTGTAATTGTACTAGCCTCGACCACGTCCTCTGGCAGCTCATTCCATACACACACCACCCTCTGGTAAATGTCGATCCTTAGGTCCCTTTCAAAATTTTCCCCTCGCACCCTAAACCTATGCCTCTAGTTCTGGAGTCCTCGACCCCAGGGAAAAGACCTTATCTATTTACCCTTTCTATGCCCCTTATGACTTTATAAACCTCTGTAAGGTCCCCCCTCAGCCACCAACACTCCTGCCCAATGGGAGAGGTTGGAAGAGATTATAACTGAGGTGGGAGGGGTCTTTAATGATGTTGGCTGCCTTCCCAAGGCAGTAGGAAATGCACATGGAGTCAGTGGATGAAAGGTGTGATGGACTGGGCTGTTTTTTAGGGTCCTGGGCAGAGCTGACAATGGCCCTGCAATTTGAAACCACAACTAAAATGAAAGAACTAGAGTGGGTAAATTGTCTCTTTGAAACCAATTTATTAATGGCAGTGCTTGCTGACACCGGCAACTACGGGCAGCTGCGCATGTGTGGTCCTTCAGTAACAGGCTTGCACATGATCCCAAACATTATCACCTCGACTTTACATGTTGTGTCATGTGCAAGCATAGAACTGTGCAGTGCAGGAAGTATGGGCTGTTTCAAAATGGGAATTAGTGATGGGGAGAGGGGCTGTGAGACAGCAGTGGAACTCTTGGACTGAAAAGGGAAGAGGGCTCAGAAACAGGGGACATGGGGCACAAGGAGGTCCCAGGAGCCAGGAGACCCCATCTTCCTCCCGGGTCCCAATCTCTCACCTCAATCCTGATCTTCTCCACTCCCTTCCTAATCTGGCCCACCGCCATTGCCCCATTGCAATCTGCTGCAACTCCCATCCCAATCTCTGCCACCCCCCCATCCCTTTATCCTCCACCCCCATCCCAATCTCGGCCAACCCCCTTCCCAATCTTTGCCACCTCCATCCCAATCTCCTCCATCGCCCACCCCAATCTCTGCAATCCCCATCCCCATTCTCCTCCTATTCGTCCCAATCGATCTCACCCCAATTTTTTCTACCCTGTTTTGATCTCTTCTGCCCCATTTTGATTTCCCTAATACCCCGATCTACTTCCTCTCCCCAGCCATGTCCCCTTGAAATCTTCATACACATGATTTAAAGCAGCACACAGCATGCATGTGTCACGTGTCAACAAACACAGGTTTTTTAAAAAAACTTCACAAAAGATTTTAATGAGTTTGCAGTGACACGTTATAGAAATGTCCACATTCGATGTTGGCACATTTCTAGGAGAATTAGGAAAAGGTCCTTTTGAGAATGTTAACATTCTATCCCTCCAACAGATAAAAAAAAATACCTTAGCCAGGCTCTTAGGATTGACGATGGGTCATTAGGGTTCATTCAAGGCTGAGACAGACAGATTTTTAATGAGTAATGAAATCAAGGGTTATGAGGAAAAGGCAGGGATGTGGATTTGAGAATAATCAGATCAGCCACAATTTCATTGAATGGCAGGACAGATCCAATGAGTTGAGTAGAGTCATAGAGATGTACAGCATGGAAACAGACCCTTTGGTCCAACCCGTCCATGCTGACCAGATATCCCAACTCAATCTAGTCCCACCTGCCAGCACCTGGCCCATATCTCTCCAAAACCTTCTTGTTCATATACCCATCCAAATGCCTCTTAAATGTTACAATTGTACCAGCCTCCACCACTTCCTCTGGCAGCTAGTGTAATTCTACTCCTCTGTCTAATGGTCTGTGAGGAATTTTGCCCAAATCTAGAAAATTGGACATTTTAAAAACAGTGGCCAATGGCTGGCAGGTGGAAATTGAAGATGATGAAATAGATAGAGCTGGATTTAACTAGCGATGGTATACATTGACAGATCCTACTTGTTTACCTGTAGCTGGAATCTAATTATTTGTAACAAATAGTAATTCTTATTAAGCACTGAAATTTAGCCTCTATTTTCTGTCAACCTGGGTCTAAAAGATCAGAAAATTGGAGAATTTTGCAAACTTTTATAAAGGTCCTCAACTTTTGTGATGGCTCCAGAAAAAGCAGAGCTTCATGTCTTTTTTATTCATTCGCAGGATGACAGCATCATTGCCTCGGCCAGCATTTATTACCCATCTGCAAGAATAGCATTCTCAAGAGAGGAAATTCTTTTTTCACTCATCTTGTGATGACTTACTGAGGGGCATGTGAATAAAGAAGAGGATCCATTTCACTGTTCCTCATTTAGGAGCTTTACAATTTGGGGTATCCTATCTGGAGCCGTAATAAATTGGGGAACTTTGACCAGGGACAGCTCTTAACAATATTCCCTCAAAGGGGAAAGGTAGGGCAAACAAATTCAGAGCTCTCTTGATGACAAAAATGACAGAGATTAAGAAGCAGAAGAAGTGTGCTTATGTCATGCACATGACACAACAGATTCCTGATGAAGGGCTTTTGCCCGAAACGTCGATTTCGAAGCTACTTGGATGCTGCCTGAACTGCTGTGCTCTTCCAGCACCACTAATCCACAACAGAGAACTAGGTTGGCGATAGGAGATTCTGAGAGGATGTGAAAATTTAAAAACAGCAGTAAAGTGAGGATATGAAAAGAGACTAGCAGATAATATAAATGGGAATTCCAAAGATTTCTATAGGCATATAAAGGGTAAAATAATGGTTAAAGGAAGAGTAGGATGGAATAGAGACCACAAACGGATTTAAGAAGGGAGGTGGGGGAATAGTTGAAGTGTTAAATTAATACTTTTCATCTGTCTTTTCTAAGGGAGAAGATACTACCCAGATCATGGTGAAACAGTAATTAATATGCTTGAAGGATTTAAAATTAGTAAGAAGGATAGGTCGTCTATATTTCTAACGGATAAATTACCAAGACCAGATGAGATACATCCAAGGATAGTGAGGGAAGTGAGAGTGGAAATTGCAGCCACAATTTTATAGTTATCCTTTGACTTAAGAGCCAAAGGTGACATCAGAAGACAGGAGAATTGAAAATGGTACATATTTATATTAAAAAAGTGGTGAAAAGATAAGCCCAGCAACTACAAGCCAATTTAACTTTGGTGGTAGAGAAATTTCTCGAATCAATCACATGGGGCATGCACAAGGGTTGGCTTACTAAAGGAAAAGCAACACAAATCTGTGAAGAGAGCATCATTGTTAATTGACTTGGTGGAATTTTTTGAAGAAGTAGCAGACAATGTTAATGAAAGTAATGCTGTTGAACGTGGATTTCCGAAGGTATTTGTAGTGGCAATAACAGACTTCTGAGCAAAGTTGCAGCTCTTAGGTTAAAAGGATCAGTAGGAACATGGATACAAAATTGGCCAAGTGAGAGGAAACAGAGGAGAATGATCAATGGATGCTCTTCAGGCTGCAGCAATGTTTATAGTAGAGCTCTCCAGCGATCAGTGCTGGGACCATTGGTCTGTTACATATATATTAATGATGTTGACGTCAGGATACAGGGCATAATTTCAACATTTGTGGATGACGCAAAACTTGGAGCATTGTGAACTTGTGAGAACGATAGTGTAGAACTTCAAAAGGACATAGGAGAATAGTGCAATGCACAAATGAGTAGTAGATGAAGTTCAATGCAGAGAAATGTGAAGTGATTGATTTCAGTAGGAAGACCGTGGAGGGATAACATTAAAATATCGGAAACAACTTTGAAAGAGGTGTAGGAGCAGAGGGACAAGATGATTTTGTACAAAAGTCATTGAAGGTGACAGGACAGATTAAGAGAAATTAATTTAAGAATGCAATACTGAGGCTTTATTAAGAGAGGCATGTAGTGCAAAAGCAATTCGGCTGATGCTCTATCTGTGTTCTTCCAGCCTGTCTACTTTAGATTCCACAATCTGCAGTTTTTTTTTGTCTCTAATTAAGTTGGCATTAGATTAGATTAGATTACTTACAGTGTGGAAACAGGCCCTTCGGCCCAACAAGTCCACACCGCCCCGCCGAAGCGTAACCCACCCATACCCCTACATCTATATCTACCCCTTACCTAACACTACGGGCAATTTAACATGGCCAATTCACCTGACCTGCACATCTTTGGAGTGTGGGAGGAAACCGGAGCACCCGGAGGAAACCCACGCAGACACGGGGAGAACGTGCAAACTCCACACAGTCAGTCGCCTGAGGCGGGAATTGAACCCGGGTCTCTGGCGCTGTGAGGCAACAGTGCTAACCACTGTGCCACCGTGCCGCCCACCTTAGCTGGAGTATTGCGTAGGTTTCACATGTTGGATATTGGAGAGAGTGCAGACCTGGAGAGATGCAGGAGCATCTTGACATCTGTACTTTGCATGGACCATCTTGCCCACTAGCAGCACACATAGGAAGAGGGTGCATAATTGGTTCTTGGGAATTAGTCAGCCTTGTCACTCAGCTAGAGGCAGCCCTTCACTTTGATGCCCACAATGGATCATCTGCCCCATACCTTTGGCTATAAGATAACTGCTTGAAGGAATGGAAGAGAATGGGGTTGGTGGAGGGGTTGCTGCTGAATGTAGGTCAGCAGTCATGTTCAGGAGCTGAGAGAGAAGAGTGATTCCTTCCTCTATCTTCACAGTAACATAATTGAAGAAAAAAGTTACCTTTTTGATCCACTGCATCCTTTAAGGACTTTTGCCAGAAGTTGGATGTAATCCTGCTGACCTTGAGCAAAGCAAGCATTGGACAAACCGATTTTCAGAGTAAATCCTGAAACAGGCATTTGGCCTAACATTGTTACATGCAAGGAACCAAAGTCTGTTAAAAGCTACCTGCATATCTAAAAAAAGAATTGGCCAGTCAATATTGGTGAGGATGATTTATAGGTGTCCTTCAACAAGGCCTACACAACTCTGAATCTATTTACCCTATGCTGAAAGCAGGTTCAGCTCTGAATGCTTCACATTCCACCCCCTACCCCCATCCCCAACCCTGAGTTAATGAGGGAGCTATTGAAAATCAATTCATCAATTACCGAGTACCGCTGATGTGTGGAAGTCCCAGTTTCAAGTCTGCACTGCTGTCTAGTTTCAGGAATTCTAAGAATTCTCCTCTTTGATGCTGAGTTAAGTCACCACAGCCTCGACAGGAATATCACAAATACTTCGTAAGTGGTGTCTCATTTCTCTGGAATTTCCCATTTTGAACCTTTGGATAGGTTTCAAGAGAATAATACATAAAACAGTGTCTGAATGTTTTTGTTACTGTCATTCTTGTAAGCTGCAGCGAAGGTTGCTATGAGGGCTGAGACTTTAATTATCTGCAAAATGATCACTGATTGGAAATCTTGACAAAATGTCAGGATAAACTTGCCATTGCTTGTCCAGCAAGACCCACCCAACCTATCAAGGCTCTGACTTGCTACATTTATCTGGAAACAACTGGGAATTTATCATCTCCCACTGTCAAGTCAACTCCTTTAAGCATGAAGGAAGCTTAAAGCTGTCAACAATAATGCTACAGACATGTGTCAGTCTGAAGACTGAAGAGCCTGGACTGGGTTTCAATCTATATGTAATATTTTGGAGCCAATTTAACATCAAAGACACTGTGAGGATGGGCTATTTCCTACCATTATCAATTATAAAGTCATGCTCCCTCCTAGAGCACTCCTGTTGCAAGTTCTATCTGAATTAACTCTGCAAGTGGTGATCAGCACAGTCACAATACAATGGGTGAAGGTATTTCCACCATTTCAGCAGCTTGTCCTACTCTCTGTGCACTGCTCATTCCCCCACAATGTCTCAGTAACTATGCACCATATTTGGTAGCAAGGTATTGGGGCAGACTCTTTCAAGTCAGAACCAAAGCATTTACCAAATGCTACAGCACTTCTGGTGTATCCCAGTGCCTGTAATAATGGTTACCTAAAATGTCAACAAATGCAGTTCATACCAGAAATGTGCACCCTTTTGTTAGATTTGAATGATACTTATAATGATGAAACCGAGTGGCACCAAGCAGCCAGAATTCCTGATCAAATGTTATAACTCATAAATTGTAAGTATTACTTTTATTACAGTAGATGTACAAACACCATTAATTCACATTATCAGGACAAAAATTATGATCAAACATGATCTTTACATGTTTTCAAGTATAATAGGGTGAGACAATGGCCAAGTGGTATGATCACTAGATTATTAACCCAGAAACTCAATTAATATTCTGAGGATGGCAGATGGTGGAATTTGAGCTCAATAAAATAAAAATTCTGCAATTAAGAATCATTGCCAATTGTCAGAAAAACCCACCTAGCTTATCAAAGAAATCTGCCATCCTCACCTGGTCTGGCCTACGTGTGACTCCAGACCCACACCGATGTGGTTGATTCTCTAAAGATAGTGGCAGAAACAGCCCTGTCCATTATGCAAAGTCCTCCTTACGAACAGCTGGGGGCTAGTGCCAAAACTGGGAGAGCTGTTTCACAAACGAGCTAAGCAACAACCTGACATAGTCATACTCACAGAATCATACATTACAGACACTGTCCCAGACACCACCATTATCATCCCTGGGTATGCCCTGTCCCACTAGCAGGACAGACCCAGCACAGGTGGTGGCACAGTGAGATACATTGGGAGGGAGTTCCCCTGTGAGTCCTCAACATTGACTACAGACCCCATGAAGTCTCATGGCTTCAAGTTAAGCACAAGCAAGGAAACCTCCTGTGATTACCATGTACTGTTCTCATTCAGCTGATGATCTAGTACTCCTACATGCTGAACAACACTTGGAGGAAGCACTGAGGGTGGCAACAGCACAAAATGTACTTTGGGTGGGGAATTTCAATGTTTACCACCAAGACTGGCCCGGCAGCAGTACTACTGATTGATCTGGTTGGGTAAATGAGTATCTTCTAGGCTGGGTCTGTGGCAACTGCTGAGGGAACCAACAAAAGGGAAAAAACATACTTGACCTCAGCTGTACCAATCCGCCAGCTGCAGATGCATCTGTCCATGACAGTATCGGTAAGAGTGATCACCGCACAGTCCTTACAGAGACAAAGTCCCACCTTCACACTGAGAATACCTCCATCATGTTTTATCACTGTGCTAAATGGGAAGACTTCAAACAGATCTACCAACTGAAGACTGGGCATCCATGAGGCACCGTGGGCTACCAAAAGCAACAGAATTGTACTCCAACAAAATCTGCAACCTTATGGCCTGGCATATTCCCCACTCAACTATTACCATTAAACCAGGGGATCAACCCTCGGTACAATGGAGAGTGTAAGGGGGTATGCCAGGAATAGCACTAGGCACAGCTAAAACTTCAACCTGGTGAAGCTTCCAAACAGCATTACTTACAGCATAAGCAGCAAGTGATAGGCAGAGATAGGCGAGACCACAACTATTGGATCTGATCTAGTTTTGCAGTCTCACTACATCCAGTCATAACATAATTCTATTAGATTTAAAATAGTGATGGAAAAGGATAAACCAGATCTAAAAGTTGAAGTTTTAAACTGGAGAAAGGCAAGAACTTTCGAAAGCTGATTGGAGGCCGATGTTCGCAGGTAAAGGAACGGCTGGAAAATGGGAAGCTTTCAGAAATGAAATAACGAGAATCCAGAGAAAGTATATTCATGTTAGGGTGAAAGGAATGTTGGATAGTATAGGGAATGCTGGATGACTAAAGAAATTGAGGGTTTGGTTTAGAAATAAAAGGAAGCATATGTAAGGTAGACAGGATAGATCAAGTGAATCCTTAGAAAAGTATAAAGGCAGCAGGAGTATATTTAAGAGGGAAATCAGGAGGGCAAAAAGGGGACATGAGATACCTTTGGTAAATAGAATTAAGGAGAATCCAAAGGGTTTTTATAAGTATGTTAAGGACAAAAGGATAACTAGAGAGAAAATAGGGCCTCTCAAAGATCAGCAAGGTGGCCTTTGTGTGGAGCTGCAGAAAATGGGGGAGATACTAAATGAGTATTTTGCATCAGTACTCACTGTGGAAAAGGATAAGGAAGATATAGACTGTCGGGAAATAGATGGTGACACCCTGCAAAATGTCCAAATTACAGAGGAGGAAGTGCTGGATGTCTTCAAACGGTTAAAGGTGGATAAATCCCCAGGACCTGATCGGGTGTCCCCAAGAACTCTGTGAGAAGCTAGAGAAGTGATTGCTGGGCCCCTTGCTGAGATATTTCTATCATCGATACTCACAGGTGAGGTGCCGGAAGACTGGAGGTTGACTAACATGGTGCCACTGTTTAAGAAGGGTGGTAAGGGCAAGCCAAGGAACAATAACCAGTGAGCCTGATGTCGGTGGTGGGCAAGTTGTTGGAAGGAATCCTGAGGGTCAGGATGTACATGTATTTGGAAAGGTAAGAACTGATTAGGGATCGTCAACATGGCTTTGTGCATGGGAAAACATATCTCACAAACTTGATTGAGTATTTTGAGGAAGGAACAAAGAGGATTGATGAGGGCAGAGCAGTAGATGTGATCTATATGGACTTCAATAAGGTGTTCGACAAGGTTCCCCATAGGAGACTGATTAGCAAGGTTAGATCTCATTGAAAACAGGGAGAACAAGCCATTTGGACACAGAACTGGCACAAAGGTAGAAGACAGAAGGTGGTGGTGGAGGGTTGTTTTTCAGACTGGAGGCCATTGACCAGTGGAGTGCCATAAGGATCAGTGCTGGATCCTCTACTTTTTTGTCATTTATTTACATAAATGATTTGGATGCGAACATAAGAGGTATAGTTAGTAAGTTTGCAGATGACACCAAAATTGGATGTGTAGTGGACAGCAAACAGGGTTACCTCAGATTACAACAGGATCTGGACCAGATGGACAAATGGGCAGAGAAGTAGCAGATGGAGTTTAATTCAGATAACTGTGAGGTGCTGCATTTTGGGAAAGCAAATCTTAGCAGGACTTATACACTTAATGGTAAGGTCCTGGGGAGTGTTGCTGAACAAAGAGATCTTGGAGTGCAGGTTTATAGCTCCTTTAAAGTGGAGTCACAGGTAGATAGGATAGTGAAGAAGGCATTTGGTGCGCTTTCGTTTATTGGTCAGAGGAGTTGGGAGGTCATGTTACAGCTGTACAGGACATCGATTAGGAATATTGCATGCAATTCTGGTCTCCTGCCTATCAGAAAAAAGTTGTGAAACTTGAAAGTGTTCAGAAAAGATTTACAAGAATGTTGCCAGGGTTGAAGGATTTGAGTGATAGGGAGAGGCTGAACAGGCTGGGGGCTGTTTTCCCTGGAGGTTCGAAGGCTGAGGGGTGACCTTATAGAGGTTTACAAAATTATGAGGGGCATGGATAGGATAAATAGGCAAAATCTTTTTCCTAGGGTCGGGGATTTCAGATCTAGAGGGCATAGGTTTAGGGTGAGAGGGGAAAGATATAAAAGAGACTTAAGGGGCAACTTTTTCACACAGAGGATGATACGTGTATGGAATGAGCTGCCAGAAGAAGTGGTGGAGGCTGGCAAAAATGCAACATTTAAGAGACATTTGGATGGGTATACGTATAGGAACGGTTTGGAGGGATATGGCTGGGTGCTGGCAGGTGGGACTAGATTGTGATGGGATATCTGGTCGGCATGGATGGGTTGGACCGAAGGGTCTGTTTCCATGCTGTACATCTCTATGACTCTATGACTCTAAATGATGGTGGACAATTAAAGAACTCACTGGAGAAGGAGGCTCCACAAATATTCCTGTCATCAATGATGAATGAGCCCAACGCATCAGTGCAGATAAGGCTGAAGCATTCACTGCAATCTTCAGCCAAAAGTGCCACGTGGATAATCCATCTTGGCCTCCTCCAATGTCCCCAGCATCACAGGTGCCAGTCTTGAGCCAATTCAATTCACTGAAGCAGTCCATGTTCAAATGCAACAAAACCTAGACAATATCCATTCTTGGGCTGACAAGTGGCAAGTAACATTTGTACCACACAAATGGCAGGCCATAACCATCACCAATAAGAGTCAATCTAACCACCCCCAATGACATTCAATAGTGTTACCATCAATGAATCCCTCACTGTCAACATCCTGAGAGTTACATTGACTATAAACTCAGCTGGACTCACCACATAAACACAGTGGCTACAAAAACAGGTCAGAGGCTGGGAATACTGCTGCGAGTAAGTCACCACCTGACTCCCCAAAGCCTGTCCACCATCTACACGTCACAAGTCAGGAGTGTGATGGAATACTCCCCACTTGCCTGAATGGGTGCAGCTCCAACAACAGTGGAGACGTTTGACACCATTCAAGACAAAGCAGGCACTTGACTGGCACCACATCCACAAGTATCCACTCCCTCCACCACCGATGCTCAGTAGCAGCAGTGTGTACTATCTACAAGATGCTCTGCAGATATTCACCCAAGATCCCTCTGACAGCACCTTCCAAACCCACAACCACATCCATTTAGAAGGACAAGGTCAGCAGATACATGGGAACACCAGCACCTTCAGGTTCCCCTTCAAACCACTCACCATCCTGACTTGGAAACATATTACTGTTCCTTCCCTTCACTGGGTCAAAATCCTGGAACTTCTTCCCTAAGGGCACTGTGGGTAAACCCATATCATATGGACTGCAGTATTTAAGAAGGCAGCTCACCACCACCTTCTCAATGGCAACTAGGGATGGGCAATAAATGCTGGCAATGACACCCATGACCATTGAGCAAATAAAAAATATAAAAGGTTAAGATAAAAGACAGCAGCTCAAGACTTGCACCTTTATTTATGAATTTATTTTATTTCTTTTTGGAATCTAGACATCACTGGCATAGCTAACATTGCTAATTGACGTAGCCTATTCTTAAGTGCCCTGAAGAAGATTCTGGGTAGTTGCATTTTTGAACTTTTGCAGACCATGTGGTGTAGCTACACCCCTAGTGTTGACTGCGAGGAATTTCCAGGTTTTGACTCAGTGACAGTGACAATAATATAATTCTGAGTATGGATGCTGTTGGGAGGAAATCTTTCAGGTGCTCTCCTTGACCTTTTACACGGTGGAAGTCACAGGTTTGGAAGGTCCAGTCAAATAAGCCTCAGTGAGTTGCTGCACTCCATCTTATTAATGGCACTCACAGCTGCCACTGTGACTTGGTGAGGAAGGAATGAATGTTAATGGTGGAGAATGTGGTGCCAATTAAACAGGCTTCTTTGTCCTGGGTTGTGTTGAGCTTCTGGAGTGGTGTTGGAGCTGCACCCATCCCGTCAAGTGGGGAGTATTTCATCACACTCCTGACTTGTGACTTGTAGTTGGGTGGAAAACCTTTGCAATGTCAGGAGGTGAGCTACGCACCATAGATGTTATCACACATGCACAATATGTCCACTACATGCACAATATGTCCGCTCCCACATTCTAGGAGAAAGTGAGGACGGCAGATGCTGGAGATCAGAGCTGAAAATGTGTTGCTGGAAAAGCGCAGCAGCTCAGGCAGCATCCAAGGAGCAGGAGAATCGATGTTTCGGGCACCATTCCCGAAGAAGGGCTCTTGTCCGAAACGTCGATTCTCCTGCTCCTTGGATGCTGCCTGACCTGCTGCGCTTTTCCAGCAACACACTTTCAGCTCCACTCCCACATTCTGGATAGCAACCTCTCAGCAACCACCCTCAGTCCCACACTCCCCACTACCAGCCCAGTCCAATGGTCCTTCAAGCCAATGTTTATTTTTACTTTTGCTTGAAATCTGATCATGCGATCACACATATTGTGGGAGGGTGTGTGTGTGTGTTCAAGGAAGAGCAGTTTAAAAAGGACAGTTTTCAGCAGAGGATGGTCTTGGTTGGGAGCAGGGTCGAGTAACATGGGGAACATGAAACACCTAATATAGCTGTTAGCTTCCGTATATTTGGAAATGATAGGCCAAATGTCTGATCCCTAACAGAAAGGCAGGTTTTGGGCCTAGTGTTCTTCTTCAAAATTTGCAGCAGCTGCTGAGATCTTTAAGCACAGCTGGATCACCAATAGGTAAGAGTTTCAAAACAGAGCCTTCTTACAGTGCCATTGGCTTTAGTCTTGTCACAATCCACCTCCTGCTGCCTCCCCAACACCCCTCTCCCCCACTCCGACCTTTTACCCCTATAGCCCACCATAATCTTCTTTGAGTGACTGCCACTGAGACACACAGCACAACGCTTGTGTTCTGAAATATGGAAACTGTCTGAGGGCTGCAATAGGTACTGGCAACTCTTGTAAAAAAATTGAACAATTAAATCCAAGACCCATTTTAGCTGGGCTATACTCCAGACCAGATGGATTTCCAGTCCTATATATTCTTATCCTTAAAATTTAAGCAGCTTCAAATATTATTTGATTTAATGCCTTATACAAAACAAACATACTGACAACAGTTTTGTTTGTTGTTCTTCTTTGCTTTTGCTGCAGTGAGCTGATCCTCCCTGTGTGTTACAGTCAAAATTATAAACATGAATATCACACCTTAAAGCAGAACACAATATTGGCAGAGAACCTTCAAGGGAAATATTTCAAGTAACAGGGGCCTCAGGGTGTTCTTACCAGTAAATGATTGACATGAATTCCAGTCAGTGTGTATTGTGCTTTAAAGTATTGATATCAGGATCCCAACAACTAAAATAATTCTACCAATTATGAACTAACAATAATAGATCTTGCATTTTCCCTTTGGACAGATGAACATTATTTGCTGTATAATCATTCCCATTTCCTTATAAACACACATACAAGATAAAGAGGAGTGTGTACAAGTGAGAATAATGTGTGCTTGTAAATATGTGTGTGTGTGAATGTATGTTAGTAAATGTGTGAGGATGGGTATTTGTGTGTGTGTGTGTGTGTGTGTGTGTTGGGAAGGGCCTCTGTATCTGTGTGTGTGGGGAAGGGAGTTTTTCTAATTTTAACTGCCTAAAGTGGATGCTCTGAAGCAAGTGGGAATCAAAATTGCCAAAGCCCCCAATCTCCTTGGTGCTTTTCTATTATCAAGGGAGCTGGATTTCTCATGTGAAGTATGTAAACTGACCACCAGGAGATGCTTGTCCCCCGGACTCACTGAACAAATTTGTTATCATTTCCATTGGTCTTACCCTCCCCACCTCCTGCGCACCCTGACACATGCCAGACTTCTCCTATCCATCTATTAATGTTCTTGGGTGTTGATAAAACAAAGCACAAAGTCAAGTATTCCACCTCCCAAATATGTGAAAGGAGGGACTCGGGAATAGTCTGAGTCCTCTCCATACCTTGGCAGCCACAGGAACATGAACACCAGAAATAGAAGCAGGAGTACACCATTGAGCCCATTGCACCATTCAATACAACCATGGCTTACCTTGGGCTCATGTCCACTCTCCTGCTGCTCTCCACCTCCTTCAATTCCAGAGTGACCAAAAATTGGTCAATTCCACCCGACACTGAAGTGTCCACAACCATCTTGGGGCAAAGGATGCTGAAGATTCACAACACTTTGCATTAAGAAATTTCTTCTCATCTCAAAAAATTGAATGCTCATCCTGTGACTGAGTCCTGATCAGCAGAAATAATCTCGAAGTATTTCCATCTGTCAAACCCCTTTAGAATCATATTTCAATGAGATCACCTCTCATTAGTCTGAACTTCAGAGAATATCAACCCAATTTATCCAACCTCTCATCATAGATATCCCCCTTCATCCCAAGAACCAATTTAGGGAATTTTAAGTATCCTTGCAAATGTATCAGCTTAAATGCAGTGATCAAAACAGCAGACAATACTTCAGATGTGGCCGTATCAAAACTCTGTAACTTTAACAAGTTTATTCCTGTACTTCAGGACCCTCGCAATAAAGGTCAAGAATTGGCCTGGTGGTCACATGAAGATTTGTGGTCAAAACCTGGGACCTACAGATGGTGTTCATGAATGGAGCAGAATGGATAATGGTGTCCTATTCATTACCTGATCCTTTCAGGGTCTTCCATTGAAACCTACTCTTCACTGTGCCCAACTTCTCCCCACCGTATCAACGACCCACCTTCTTAGATTTTATTACACCCCAATTATCAATGAGCCATGATCCCTCTGAGCTCTGACTCCGTCCTAAATGATCATCCTGTGGTATTTGACTCCCTCCATCAATGTCGCTCTTGACACTCAATCTCACTTGCTCTCCAAACAATAACCAATTCCTCTTCAGAGTTGCAGACCCCCACAATTCTCTGAATAAATATAAATTACTTTTAAATCTGCCCTAACTCTTCCAAAAATTACTCAAAACAATGGCCCCAGTATTGATCTCTCCACTGAAGAGAAAAGATTCCTCTCGTATCACTTTGTCTCTAGGTCCCATTTAGTTTTATGCATATCAACTAAATCTCCTCTCAGCCTTCTCTGTTCCATAGAAAATAAACACATCTTAATCACTCATTTCTCATCATTGAAATTCTTCATTCCTGGCATTCTCCTTGTGAGTCTCCACGATAATAGCTTGAGTTGATTTCCTGTAATGTGGTTACGGAACTGTTCTACAGTACACTTGTTGTGACACACCCTCCCTTCCCTTATTTTCTCATTTGCTCATCGGTGTTCTTCCTGATAGCAAGTATTTACTGATTGTATGATGCTTCAGCCTGAACCAGTTTTCTGGGTAGTTTTTTTTAAATCACTGGTGGTTTGTAATTGCCTTAACTCTCAGGAGCAGATTAAGAGGCAGGTTCCAGGTCTGGAATGGAAATCGAGTACATGTGGTTGGCATTAGTCTGACCTGTATGCTTCACGGACGGACCCCAAACCCCTTTATATTCTGTGCCTCAGCTGACAAAGGAAAGTATCCCAAATCTCTTTTTAACCATTTTGCAATGTCTATTACGTCTGTTGGCTGGATGACCAGAACGTTGGTGCAAAATGACATTAATGAAACTGTATTAGTTCATGCAGCTCTGCATCCATGCTTTAATGTTGTGGCCATCCCAAAATTAACCTTTGTCCCAATCAGAAGCAATGCTTATGGACCCTCGTTTACTATGTCTAAGTACCTTTACTGTTTTTTAACCACCTTATCTATGGGTCCTGTCATCTTCAAAGATCCATGGACATGTACCATAAGTTACTTACTTCTCTCTCAAATTCTCTATTTCAAACCAATTTCTCACATATTCCTGTATCTTGTTTGCCCTCCACAAATGCATCACCTCACACTCACCCAGGTTCAATTCCTCTTGCCATTATTCTGCCCATCAGACCACTTCATTGATAATGTCCTGCAGTCTTCAGCTTTGATCATGTTGGAGACTATCAACCCATTCTCATATGCCACATACTTTCTGATTGATGTGGTTGTTATCAGTAGTATTTAGTAAGAAAAATGAGTAGAGTGTTTGAAATTTGTTCAATCTAGATTGTTGCATTCCACAAAAAAAGCAGATCATACAATTAGGCAGCCAAAATCCAAAACACCTCTTTCTAATCCTTTTACCATGATTTCCCCCCCCCACCTGCACTAGTGGCTCACTTGGTTAAAGCACTACCCATCCATCCTTTTGGATCAGTCCTGGGTCTGAGTGGAGTTCGTTGTTCTCAGCCTGATCTATCGTTGGGCCATTATAGTCGAACAAAGACTCCTGGCCAATGCAGAGGCTGCTGACCCTGATTGATGCTGGAAAGTTACAGTCTGTGTGCATTGGTGGGGGGTGGGGGTGGGGGGAAGAATTAGCATGGTTTTAATGTCGGCAATATTTCACAAACCTGCGAAACCATTTCCTGCTCCAGTCGACAGTCTGGTGCTGGAAAAGCACAGCAGGTCAGGCAGCATGGAAGAGTGGGAGAATCGACGTTTCAGGCAAAAGCCCTTCATCAGGAATGTAGCCCTCATTCCTCATTCCTCAGCCCTCATTCCTGCGGAAGGACTTTTGCCCGAAATGTCAATGCTCCTGCACCGCGGATGCTGCCTGACCTTCTGAGCTTTTCCAGCACCACACTCTAATCTCCAGCATCTGCAGTCCTCACTTTTGCCATTTACTGTTTCAGCTCACACTATACAAAGGGGCATGAGACAATGTAACAGATGGTTGTCAACAACTGAGAGTCAATACCCTGACAGATGAACAATGCTAGAAGAGGAAACAAATTTGATGCATTAATACCTGTGGAAGAATCTCAAAGGGATCTGAATGATGTAGGTTATGGTGAGAAATCTGGAAGAACTTCATGAGAAATCAAGCAAAACTTTTCTCAACATTAGGACCAACTTCTTGCTTTTTCTGACAGAGGTCTGAATGACAAGATGAGATTCTCTCTACAGAGCAGCAAGATGTCTATTAAAGGGGATGATTGCTTTTTCTCAGCCTCATTAATAGCAGATCTCAGCTTACGAATGCGCAGCTTCCTTTTCCACCCACCCGCTGTGAGGAAACGAGAATTCCCACCATGAAAGTCTGACTGGGTACCTGATGTCTCCAACTCACTACTTCCATGACTGAACCTCCCCTTAGGGAGGCTCCACGGGCAGTGGCCACACACACCCCACATCCATGGACCTTACTATCAGACACTTGCCAGCCTTTCTGCATTATCATGGTACATCTCCGAAGCTGAAAGGACATGCAGCACCTCGGGCAGCACTGGCGTCTATCATTGCAATTTTGCTCCTCAAGGAGACCCTGCAGGTTGCATCTCTGGGGAGCTGGCTTGCTCTCTTCATACTCACTCACCTTGAATCTACCTGAATGCCATTTAGCATCTGTGCATTGTCTTTGCACTTTGCCAGTTGGGAGGATCCAGTACCAGCCTTCTCTACCAGTCCTGGGGGAAGGTAATGGTCATCCTCTGCACCATGCAATCTACCAGGAACTCTAGGGGCCAGTCCATAATGTAAGGTGCCGAATGTCTCTCATTTGCCATGTCCAGGGCAAAGGTCAGGAACTGTGCAGTGCAGCTCTAGACTGAAAGTCCTTGTCCAGGGGCATAATGGCCTTTTAAAGTTGGCACCAGTGCCAGGGATGCCAGCCCATTCAGGATACCAGGGCAATGGTGAGTTATTCCAACTAAGACACAAGGGAAAATCAGGTTAACACTAATCAGGTTGAGTAGTTAATGACTCAAGGTTGGGATGGCAGCTGCTCCTCGGATGCCGCCTGACCTGCTATGCTTTTTCAGCACCACTCTAACCTAGGCTCTGATTTCCAGCATCTGCAGTCTTCACTTTTGCCTAGCTCAAGAAAATGTGCTAGGCATCAGAGAAAGAAACCATACATGAAGCTTGTCAAAACTGAGACTCAGCCAACAAATTCAGCCCTGAGTTCTTGGTTATTAGAGTTATTAAATATTAAACATGTTCCAGTAAAATTGATTATAGAAAGAAAAAGATGTAAAGACATGAAAAATGTAAATATGTTCAGAGGTTCTGATCAACTTGGACACAAAAGTAAACCAGAAAATACCTTAAGCACTCAGCCAATCATCATCAATCAATCAATGTTTCAGTCAACACCAGAATTGGAAGATAATGCAAGTAATAGGGTTGTCAACATACAGCTCGTGGGTCAGAATCAATATGCTCTCTCAGAGTATTATCAAAATGTATCCAAGATACAACCTTCAATTCTTTGCATAGTTTGAAATCAGAGTTGAGAATGTGGGGCTGGAAAAGCACAGCAGGTCAGGAACATCCAATGAGCAGGAGAAACGACGTTTCGGGCATATTCCCTTCGGTAGTAAAATCACTCAGTTCTTTTCAAGAATAATACACAACAAAGTCACGATCGCTCCTGAATGTTAGAGACCTTTCTGGAATATTCCACATGACTGTATCAAGTATGTGGATAGATATTCTCCAACAGAGTAAACAAAAACAATGTCAGATATCTCGCTCATTGGATCAATGTTCAACAGGGGTCAAGAAAGTAAGTAAATAAATCAGTCATCTCATTTAAAGCTTGTTCAGAAAAATACACTTTTTCATTGTTTTAATTAACAGCAAAATCCATTTTTGTAGTCCCTTAGCTTTGCAAAATTTTCATTTTGGCCTTGTTAGTTAGAAAAAAAAATGTGATGTGGATATGCAAACAACAAACTTATCCAACCCGACACCTTTCAAAACCAACCAAAACTCTTCATCATTACGCGATGGGCAGTCATCGCTGTGATGTGGGTAAAGCAGCATCAGATTGATACATGGTGACCTCCCACAAGCAGCAAAGAGATAGATGACCAGATCATGAGAAGCAATCTTACAGAAACATATAAATATCTTAAAGGGATCGACAGGGAAGATGCAGAAAGGGTGTTTCCCCTGGTTGTGGGGTCGATAACCAGGGTACGCAATCTCAGAGTAAAAAGCAAGCCATTTAGGACTGAGATGAGGAGGAGCCACTTTGCACTGAGGGTGGTGAATTTTTGGGATTCACTGCCTGTGAGGATGCAGATGTTTAGACAATAAGTAAGTCAAGACAAAGACTAGGAGCTTTGTAGTTACTAATCACGTTAAGGGATATGGGGATAGCATGGGAATAAGGCATTGAGGCAGATGGTCTGCTGGGGAAGGTAATGATGCAGCAGGCTTTTAGGGCTGAATATCCTCCTCCTGTTTCTATCATCTATTTGAGTGATATTTGCAGAGAGAATAAAAGTGTGGTCACAAGGATGTATTGGCTCTTTATATAAATAGTACAATGTATCTTTTGTGGCCATTTTAGAAGGCAGAGAGTAAAACATCACTCTGAAACAATGAGTATTTGCGACAGTTTAGCATCTGTTTAGTAACGAATTGAAATGCCATTGTTGAGTGTGACTCAAACACTTGATATTTTAATGCAGATAGTAGTGCCCTTTACCAGCGCTTGAGTTTTACCACTAATGCTGACTTCCTACATTTGTTTCTTAAGATCACTGTTTCATCATTGTGAAAAGTAGTTATTGACACCAGATCAGATGACATCTCCTTTTCCTATTTACTATTGGTTTGTGAGTCTGAATAAAACATGGGGATTCACGTGGGAATTTACCTAATTTTCTTCAGTCTAGGAGGAACCAGATCTGAAATCTGAATCAAATTAATTTCTCTAGGTAATAATTATTGCACCACCTAAACGTCAGCAAGAACAGGCATAACCACCTCCACACTGACCTTCAGAGGCACCACCATTTCCAATTTATGTACTTTTCCCCACCACCACCATTCTCAGATAAATTTCAATAAAGTTCCTTTAAATGAACTATTTCAACTCTATTGCTCACATAGAGCTGAGCATTGGCAGTCTATAGCAAATGACTTGCTCCTTGTTCTATCAATGCCATGTCACTATTGACAGAGCTTGTTACAGGGTGGAGGTCAGTGGGTGAGGGAGCATAGGTGATGGTAGGGAATGTGGGGATGCAGGTTTAAGTTTTCAATCCCCCAGGGGTCAACACTGAACATCAGTTGAATGGGCATGATCATGTAAAAAAGCTAAGAATAATAAGCCGTCTGTTCTGTGTGTAAAAGGCAGGAAAGACATTACCCCTTAGGATCTGGATTAGTGGTGCTGGAAGAGCACAGCAGTTCAGGCAACATCCGAGGAGCAGGAAAATCGACGTTTCGGGCAAAAGCCCTTCATCAGGAATACAGGCAGAGAGCCTGAAGGGTGGAGAGATAAGTGAGAGGAGGGTGGGGGTGGGGCGAAAGTAGCATAGAGTATAATAGGTAAGTGGGAGAGGGGATGAAGGTGATAGGTCGGGGGGAGGTGGCTTCAGGGCAGAGGAAATGACCTGGGAGTTGCAGTGAGAGAGGGACTCCCTGAGATTCTTGTAAAGAGAGGAGGAAAACTTCTTCAACCCTCCTCTCACTTATCTCTCCACCCTTCAGGCTCTCTGCCTGTATTCCTGATAAAGGGCTTTTGCCCTTCAGGCAGCTGCTCCTCGGATGCCGCCTGAACTGCTGTGCTCTTCCAGCACCACTAATCCAGAATCTGGTTTCCAGCATCTGCAGTCATTGTTTTTACCTATTACCCCTTAGGAACCAAACCAAGGTGCTAATATTCATTCATGGGAGCTGGCCATCAATGGCGAGGGCATCATTTGTTGCCCATCTCTGGCTGCCCATAAGAAGATATTTATGAACTGCCTTCTAACATATGCATGAATAATTTGCTATCTGTGGGTCCTCATGAACAGCATCTGTAACCCTGAAACTGAGATTGCAGATGGATCTCTTACCTGAATTTCTCAACCTGGGTTAGCGCTAAAGGGAGAGGCTGAATAGACTGTGGCTGTTTTCCTTGGAGCATCAAAGGCTGAGGGGTAACCTTATAGAGGTTTATAAAATCATGAGAGGCATGGATTAGATAAATAGATGCGGTCTTTTCCCTGGGGTGTGGGGGTGGAGGTGGGGGCAGAACTAGAGGGAATAGGTTTAGGGTGAGAGGGAACGATTTAAAAGGGTCCTAAGGGACAAATGGTGATGCATGTATGGAATGAGCTGCCAGGTGAGGTGGTGGAGGCTGGTACAATTACAACATTTAAGAGGCAGCTGTATGGGTATATGAATAGGAAGGGTTTAGAAGGATATGGCCTAAGTGCTGGAAAATGGGACTAGATACGATAAGGATATCTGGTTGGCATGGACGAGTTGGACCAAAGGGTCTGTTTCTGTGTTGTACATCTCTATGACTCTATAACCTAATGAACAAAAGTTATTTTAAATGCATTTGATTCATATGTCCTGCCGTTGAATGCAAAAGATGGCTGTAGAATTTTAATCGCATTCTTTGTAGATCCAGCACCTCTTTATTCTGCTTGTTACAATGATCTCTATTACTTAGTTTTTACTACTGACCTTTTTAAACAGGTGGACTTTCGCCAAAAACTTGAACCAGTTAAGAGGTACTTTCCAAGTAAATCCTGACTGCTGCCAAGGAAGGTACTCTTGAAGAACAGAGTCAACCCCATTGCCGACACTCTGAAATCGCATATACTGTAGTTCAGGACAGTAGATTTCAACTCCTAAATGATATTAATTGCTCTGATGGGATTTAAGGAAACCTGGTAGTTTCCTCTAACCATTACCGATACTTGCTTGTATTTCAAAGTTTTTTTAGTTAATTGAGCTTGAATTCTCCTCCTGCTGTGTTGGCATCACAGAATGGTCTCTGGATTACTAGTCTATTAGCAGAAACATCATTCCAGGCAGTTCTGAAGAAGGGTCACTGGACTCAAAAGGTTGATTCGGTTTTCTCTCCACAGATGCTACCACACCTGCTGAGTTTCTCCAGCACTTCCTGTTTTTGGTTAAGATTCCCAGCATCTGCAATTTGTTGTGTGTTATCATTCCAGCATTGTTTAACAAGTCACACTACATTAGGAAGTGTTTTCACCCACAAGGACAGCACAGTATAAGGTCATTTCTTTTAAGGTTGTTTATTTTAACTTTTGCAGCACAATAGACAGATTATAGATGCACTTATCAGAAGATGATGGCCAAATTGTCAATGTTTGGTGAAGGGTTGAGCTGGAGAATCACCTGGCAATGTTGTAATAAATAGGTTGCGTGCAAATCATGAGAAAGAGCCTTTTCCTTTCATTGTGACTTGCGTTTAAAAGCCAGTGAACAGAGTTTACCAAATAATCTCATTTGTTTTAAAGTATCATATATTTGTTTCATGTGTTTTGTTGGTATGTGTACTTACTAGATAAACCTGAAACACTCTAGTATTTACCTTCAGTCAACAAACTTCAATTCAAACTACAAACAAAGACAGAAATTGATGGAAAAGCTCAGCAGGTCTGGCAGCAGACCTGGAGAGAAACCAAAGTTAGCGTTTCGAGTTGAGTGACCCTCTTTCAGAACTGACTCAAATTACCGACTAGCCACAAGGCTGGAATTGTCCCAGCACTTGGGCGATGTGGGCATTGGCAAGAAAGTATGGAGAATCAGGTAATCTCTCTCTGTGTGTCTCTCCGCCATCAAGAGTAAAACATCATATTTTCTTAATTAAAAATCACACAACACCAGGTTATAGTCCAACAGGTGTAATTGGAAGCACACGAGCTTTCGGAGCATCGCTCCTTCACCAGGTGATAGTGGAAGACTCAATCCTAAGACACAGAATTTATAGCAAAAATATACAGTGTGATGTAACTGAAATTATACATTGAAAAATACCTTGATTGTCTGTTGAGTCTTTCAACAAACAGATGAAAGATTTAACAGACGGGATTGTCGCCAGCGAGTGGTGAGACATTTATTTGCATGCATTAGTATTCTTTAGCATCCTCATTGTTTCATATCTCACCTTATTGATAAGCAGTTTCCATTCACCCAATTGCTGGAACAAACCTACATAAAGCAGTTCCCAACAACGAAAGTCAAAGCAATAACCTGGCAGGTCACTGCTATTGACTCTGGGCCTCCATCAATCTCAGGGCACGCTCCAAGGGCAGCAAAGTTCTGTCTGTGAAACGGGGTGCCAATGTGCCTCTGCCCCACTCATCTGGGACAAGTGACAGGAACCACGCAGGATTGCTGAGGACTACCAGTAAAGATGGTGATGGTGCCAAGGCACCTCGGAGGTTCCTGGCAATGGCTGGTACTTCTGCCTGTGGCATGGGGGAGATCACGACAAACAGGGTGCGGCACGGTGGCACAGTGGTTAGCACTGCTGCTTCACAGCGCCTGAGACCCGGGTTCAATTCCCGCCTCAGGCAACTCTCTGTGTGGAGTTTGCACATTCTCCCTGTGTCTGCGTGGGTTTCCTCTGGGTGCTCCAGTTTCCTCCCACAATCCAAAAATGTGCAGGTTAGGTGAATTGGTCATGCTAAATTGCCCGTAGTGTTAGGTGATGGGGTAAATGTAGGCGAATGGGTCTGGGTGGGTTATGCTTTGGCGGGTCGGTGTGGACTTGTTGGGCCGAAGGGGCTGTTTCCACACTGTAATTAATCTAATCTAATTATAAGGGTGCCATAGCATGGTACACTGGATAGCGAATGAGGCCATTCGGGGAAAAAGACCAGGATACCTCAGCAGGGTTCACAGACAGAATCTCTCCATGGAATTCACCAAACAAAGGCCACTTAGCCGAAGTTTGGTAAAATTCAGCCTGAGAATTATTTACTTAAAATAGTATGAGGTTGGGGGAGTTTTCGTATTGTAATTGACGGTTTCACTGTGCTATGTTCTCATTTTCAAGTCATTAATTATCTGGCTGTTAGTTCTGCAATAGAACCCAGTGTCTTGCCAGAAAGTGACAGCACAACCTTAATCATTGGTTGCATCAAACCAGACTACACAAGAACGCTTGCCTACACAGAGCTTGCATGCAAATCACTTCATGTAACCAAGAGTTTCCTCCTTTACATAGTGGGAAGGAGCTTGTTTCCCTTCACACTGACACAGCTGACAAACTTCCTCACAGAGGATTGCAAAACAAAAAACACAATTAGATCAATCACACATTTGGGAATTGTACGAACTAATGATAAAATGACAAGTGAAGGAAAAGATTTTTATCCCCTGTCTAAAATTGTGGAAATAAAACAGGCAATGGTTTCAGCTTCCACTTCTGACTGATAGTCTTTTTCAAAAAATTTCCCTCAGTTGCACAAAAATTCTGGAAAAACAGAAAGGGAAGTTAGTCAGAATCTCGGCCACATTACAACAGTAATTCACGTAGAAAACTTTACCCAAAATTTCTGATCTCTTGTCAGTCAGTATGAAGCAAGGAAAGGCAAGTGAAGTCCTGGCAGGGGATCTGTCCCTAGGCCATCTCAAAATGGGCACAACCACCATCCAGCAGGAGTTGAGAGAGCCAAGCTAGTTCACTTGGGAGAAAGAAATGTGGCACCCTTACTTTTTTTACAACCTGTAAAGGCATGGCATGTTTTATTGGCGCTGATATAATAAAAGTGACACTTTGATTCACATGGACCAAGTGGAAAACCTTTGAGCTTTTATCACAGACACTGATGGTGGGTTCATATTTCTCATGGTTTGAATCTTTTATTTAACTGGTGGACCTCAAAGTTTGGAAGGGGATCACCAAACAGAGTTTGTTCATTCAATGACCTTGCTGTGCTTATGATGATCTAATGTGATCGTCTGGCTGTCTTTGTTGTGGTTGGGGATCATAAAATCATAAAATCCCTACAGTGTGAAAGCAGGCCATTTGGCCCATCAAGTCCACACTGCCCCTCTGAAGAGCAATGGAGTACCCCATGGAAACTTACACAGACCTACACAGAGTTTAAGATCCTCAGAGCATGATTATACACAGACCCCATCATGAGAGATACATATTCTCAGAGAGCACACCTTGCCTGTTGTAGGACACCCTCCAGACCTCTGACAGAAAGTCATACTGGGTATGACGCTCAAGAAATTACTAATAACAACAAGAACTCACATTAATTTAGTGCTTTTAGTGCAGCAACATGTCCCAAGGCACTTCACAGCAGTGTTATCAAACAAAATCCAACACCGAGTCACATGAAGAGCTATTTGGGCAGATAAATTTTAAAAATTGGTCAATGATACAGATTTAAGGAGCACCTTAAAAGGAAGAGTGAGAGAGACTGAGGTTTGGAGAGAAAATTCCAGAACTTATTGCCCAGGCAGCTGAAGGCACATGTAGTAATTAAAACACAATGTGCAAGAAACAAGAATTGGAGAAACAATATATCTCGCAGGGCTAATGAACTGAAGGAGGTTGTAGACATAAGGAAAAGCAAGGATATTGAATGATAAGAAGACATAGTTGACCATTTTTTAATTGAGGCATGCTTGTTATTGGCTGTCATGGACATGATGGACCAAAAGGTCTCTTTTCTATGCTGTAGGTCTCTATGACTCTATGACTTACCACAGCAAGAATCAGCACCTTAAAGTCAGGAATGAATAGGGGCAGTGTTCCCAAATCAGTTATTCATGATGTGCTTTGGATTATTGGAAAACCCATTTGTAAAATTTCTAAAACATGAGGTTGCAACGTGCTCCTAATTTAACATGGCAATTCTCTGTAAAGCAGGAAATGAGATGACTGCGTTAATGTAAAAGCCAGTGTTATGATTTAAATCAGAATTTGTTAATAATCTTCTAACAATTTGATGAGATAAGCATGAGTATTAGTGACCAGCTGCTCAGTTTGATTCATATGTTGATGTTGAAATCTATCATCAACACAAAAGGATCATGAGAGAGGTATTAACAAAAGCTTTGCGTTTTTGATTTTAAAAACCCTAAATCCCAAAAGTCCCTTTAACATATTTATGATCAGCACTTGACGTAATACTTACATTTAATTACTTTAACATGGCCAGGGTTACGCAAGATTTATTAGAAACTATGAAGGATGTTTTAACTAAAATATCTGTAAGGAATGTACAGTTACAATTTTCCCACCCTCTTAATTCTGTAAAACTGGTTTTGCAAGTGTGTTAAATCTGATGATAACAGGGTTATTATTATCCTCTGGCAAGTTGCATTCATCAAAAAGAAAGACAAAGGGTAAAATGTTAAATTAAAGGTCAGGTCCTCGTGATCAACCATTCAAATGCAATCCTGGCTGGTCACATGCATTCCAACATTTGCAAACTTACTGCTATCTTAGGCTCTACTGCCAAATGTCTTAGCTTGCACCAAGTCCAGTTCTCCTATCAGCCAATACTTACTGAATTACATACAGTCCAGTCAAGGCACATTCATGATTATAAAACTCTTGTCCTGAATTTCAAATTCCACCTTAGCCTCACTCCTCCTTTCCTATGTCTGTAATCTCCTCCCTCCTCATCACCCTCTGAGATATTCATACTCATGTAATTCTGGTCTCTTGAACATATACAGTTTTAATTGCTCTAGGCTCTGCTTAGCAATGCCAAGGCCCCCAAACTGAATGCCCTCCCTTCGCCTCTTCCCATCCCTGCCTTCCTTGCTTTCATTTAGGATACTGCTTAAAACCTACCTTATCGGCCAAGATTTTGCCCATCAGCCCTAACATTTACTTCTGTTTCTTGGTGTCACAACTCATTTTATAATGCTCCTCTGATGCACATTGGGATGTCCTGTGGCAGTAAAGGCACCTAATGAATAGAAATAATTACTTGTATTGTTGTAGCCTTTGTGATCCTTTCTATGATGCACTTCTCACAAACAAAAAGATCAGTTAGACTTTTTTTTCACACCTAAGTCAGAAAGTGAAATGGCCAAAAAGGAATTAGAGCCTAAGGTCAGTAAGACCAAGAGGCAGAACAGAGAGGGAGAGGTCATTGAACATGGCCGGACTGGTGGTCTGAAGTGTATTTGTTTTAATATAAGGAGTATAATAGATAATGCAGATGAATTTAGAACTTGGATTAGTACCTATAACTGTGATGTTGTCGCTATTACAGAGACTTGGTTGAGAGAGGGGCAAGACTGCCACCTTAACATTCCAGGATTTAGATGTTTCAGGCACGTTAGAGAGCGATATAAAAGAGGTGAGGGAGTTGTGTTAATTAGTAGGGAGAATATCACAGCTGTACTGAGGGAGGATGCCTTGGAGGGCTCATCCAGCAAGGCCATAAGGTTAGACACCAGGAATAGGAAGGGTGCAATCACTTTGATGGAGTTGTACTATGGGCCTCCCAACAGCCAGTGGTGATTGAGGAACAGATATATGGATAAATTGTGGAAAAATGTAAAAACAACAGGATTGGTGATGTGATTTTAAATTCCCCTGTGTTGACTGGGACACAGTTAGCGTCAAGGCCCAGATGACGGGGTTGGGGGGGAAGCATTGTTACATGTATAAAGGAGGGTCTTGTGAAGCAACATGTAAATAGTCCAACTGGGGAAGGGGTCATACTAGATGTGGTATTGAGGAATGGGCCTAACCAGGTGATCAAAGTTTCAGTGGGAAGCATTTTGGGAAAAGTAACCATGATTTCATCGGCTTTAAGTTACTTCTGGATAAGGATATGAATAGTCCTTGTGTGAAAGAACTAAATTGGGGAAGGCTAACTGCACAATATTAGGAGGGAACTGGGTAATATAGACTGGGGTCACTGTTTGAGGGTAAATCCATATCTAGTAATTGGGAATCTTTGAAAAAGCAGTTGATTAGAGTTGAGGACTATCATATTCCTGTGAAAGTGAAGGATAAGGATGGCAGGGATAAGACAAGGATAAGATTCAGGAACCTTGGATGACAAGAGAATTCATGAGTGTGGTCAAAAGAAAAAGAAGAAATACATTAAGTTTAGGAACTGAAGACACACAGAGCCCTTGACGAATATAAAGAAAATTGCCTGGGACTTGTACAAAATCTTTGTATCTTCTTTAGTTGCAGGAGAGGTTCCAGAATACTGGAGAATAGCCAATGTTATTACTTTGTTTAAGAAGGGAAACAGGGAAAATTCAGGAAATTACAGGCTAGAGAGCCTTACATCAGTGATTGGGAAATTATTGATGAATTATTCTTAGGGACAGGATTTACTCAAATTTGGAAGAATATGGATTTCATGATAGGCAGCATGGTTTTGTGCAGGGAAGCTTGTTTTTGACAAACTTGATTGTGTTTTTTGAGGAAGTGAGAAAGATGATTGAAGAGGGAAAGGCAATGGATGTTTAATGGATGGACATTAGCATGGTCTTTGACACAGGCAAGCTGATACAGAAGGTGAAGTCACATGGAATCTGTAGTGAGTTGGTAAGATGGATACAGAACGACAAAAGAATATTTTTCTGACTGGACATCTGTGACTACAAGTATTTCTCAGAAATCAGTACTGGGATCCCTGTTGTTTATAATATGTATAAATGATTTGGCGGAAAATGTAGATGGTCTAATTAGTAAGTTTGCAGATGACACAAAGGCTGGGGGAGCTGTGGAGAGTGAAGAAGATTGTCACAGGATACCGCAGGGTATAGAGTCATAGAGTCACAGAGACATACAGATATGCAGCACAGAAACAGACCGTTTGGTCCAACCCGTCCATGCTGACCAGATATCCCAACCCAATCTAGTTCCACCTGCCAGCACCCAGACCATATCCCTCCAAACCCTTCCTGTTCATATACCCATCCAGATGCCTTTTAAATGTTGCAATTGTACCAGCCTCCACCACTTCCTCTGGCAGCTCATTCCATATGCATACCACCCTCTGCATGAAAAAGTTGCCCCTTAGGTCTCTTTTATATCTTTCCCCTCTCACCCTAAACCTACGCCCTCTAGTTCTGGACTCCCTCACCCCAGGGAAATACATTGTCTATTTATCCTATCCATGTCCTTCATGATTTTATAAACCTCTATAAGGTCACCCCTCAGCCTCCGAGGCTCTAGGGAAAACATCCCCAGCATATTCAACTTCTCCCTGTAGCTCAAATCCTCCAACACTGGCAACATCCTTGTAAATCTTTTCTGAACCCTTTCAAGTTTCACAACATCCTTTGTATAGGAAGGAGACCAGAATTGCACACACTATTCCCAAAGTTGCCTAACAGATGTCCTGTACAGCTGCAACGTGACCTCCCAACTCCTGTACTCAATACTCTGACCAATAAAGGAAACGCCTTCTTCATATCCTATCTACCTGTGACTCCACTTTCAAGGAGCTGTGAACCTGCACTCCAAGGTCCCTTTGTTCAGCAACACTCCCTAGGACCTAAGTCCTGCGAAGATTTGCTTTCCCAAAATGCAGCACCTCACATTTATCGAAATTAAACTCCATCTGCTACGCTCAGCCTAATGGCCCATCTGATCAAGATCCTGTTGTAATCTGAGGTAATCTTCTTCGCTGTCCACTACATCTCTAATTTTGGTGTCATCAGCAAACTTACTAACTATACCTCTTATGCTCACATCCAAACCATTTATGTAAATGATGAAAAGTACCAATCCTTGCGGCGCTCCACTTGTCAAAGGCCTCCAGTCTGAAAAACAACCCTCCACCACCACCCTCTGTCTTCTACCTTTCAGCTAGTTCTGTATCCAAATGGTTAGTTCTCCCTGTATTCCATGAGATCTAACCTTGCTCACCAGTCTCCCATGGGAAACTTGTCGAACACCTTACTGAAGTCCATATAGATCACATCTGTTGCTCTGCGGTTCATCAGTCCTCTTTGTTACTTCTTCAAAAAACTCAATCAAGTTTGTGAGACATGATTTCCCATGCATAAAGCCCTGTTGACTATCCCTAATCAGCCCTTGCCCTTCCAAATACATGTACATCCTGTCCCTCAGGATTCCCTCCAACAACTTGCTCACCACTGACGTCAGGCTCACCGGTCTATAGTTCCCTGGCTTGTCCTTACCACCTTTCTTATACAGTGGCACCATGTTAGCCAACCTCCAGTCTTCTGGCACCTCACCTGTGACTATTGAACATACAAATATCTCAGCAAGACACCCAACAATCATATCCCTAGCTTCCCACAGAGTTCTAGGGTACACCTGATCAGGTTCTGGGGATTTATTCACTTTTATGTGTTTCAAGACAGCCAGCACTTCCTTCTCTGTAATTTGGACATTTTTCAAGATGTCACCATCTGTTTCCCTACAGCCTATATCTTCCATGTCCTTTTCCACGGTAAATACTGATGCAAAATACTTGTTTAGTATCTGCCCCATCTCCTGCATCTCCCCACAAAGGCCAACTTGCTGATCTATGAGGGGCTGTATTCTCTCCCGAGTTACCCTCTTGTCCTTAATGTATTTGTAAAAACCTTGTTGGATTCTCCTTAACTCTATTTGCCAAATCTATCTCATGTCCCCTTTTTGCTCTCCTGATTTCTCACTTAAGTATACTCCTAATGCCTTCATACTCTTCTAAGGATTCACTCGATCTATCCTGTCTATACTTGACATATGCTTCCTTCTTTTTCTTTAACAAGTCCTCCATTTCTTTAGTCATCCAGCATTCCCTCTACCTACCAGCCTTTCCTTTCACCCTAACAGGAGGATTGGACAAAGTTGTTTTCTTCTCACTTAAACAGTTGAGACTGACAGGTGACCTGATCGAAGGTTACAGAATAATGAGAGGAATGGATGAAACATGTAGTTGGAGTCTTTTTCCCAGGGTAGAGATGTCAATTTGTAGGGTTGATAGCTTTAAGATAAGAGAAGGAAAGTTTAAAGGAGATATGAGAGACAACATTTTACACAGAGGGTGGTAAGTATCTGAAATGCATGAGGACGTAGTAGATGCAGATACAATAGAAATGTTTAAGGGACATCAATACAAATAAATGAATTGGCAGGGATTAGAGGGATATGGACCAAGTAGAGGCAAAATGTTTTTAGTTTAGAAAGGCATAATATATCAGTGCAGACTTCATGGGTGAAAGGCCCAGTTCCTGTGCTGTATTGTTCTTTGTTTGTAATTCCAGATTTAAGGGAAACCTAAACAATGGCATTGCTGCATGTTCAATGTATCTTTTCCTTGCTTAAGTACTTATTAGATCCTCACAGTATGTAATTAACAAATGTAAGTATGGCAGAGACACAATATCATTTATCATTCCTGAATTGTAGTGCTCGACCTGCCTCTTCATCCTTTGTTATTAATGAAATTCACATTGATTTACTGCAGATGGGGACATGTTGAAAGGTGTCTCCAGTTTTCGTGATTCTATGCTTCATTTCTTCACTCAGGCCTCCTGAATGATCTTTTGTCCCTTGTCTGCCAGGAATATGCATTCAATCGGTAATATCAATGCATCAATGGACATGTTTATTAATGTACATGTCTAAATAGGCATGAGGTATGGTTGACTTGTGCAATCTCATTAAAGCCATCAGGTCTATTCAGAAGCACCATAGAATTCCTGCAGTTTGGCAGTTGGCCATTCAGCCCATCAGTGAGACATGATTTCCCATGCACAAAGCCATGTTGACTATCCCAAATCAGTCCTTGCCTTTCTAAAGACATGTATATCCTGTCTCTCAGGATGTACATGTATTTGGAAAGGCAAGGAATTGGCTTCCAGAGGAAGTGGTGGAGGCTAGTACAATTGCAACATTTAAAAGGCATTTGGATGGGTATATGAATAGGAAGGGTTTGGAGGGATGTGGGCCAGGTACTGGCAGTTGGGAATAGATTGGGTTGGGATATCTGGTCGGCATGGATGATTTGGACCGAACGGTCCGTTTCTGTGCTGCACATCTCTATGATTCTAAGTCCACACTGACTCTCTGAACAGCAGTCCGTCCAGACCCATCATGCTACCCTATCCCTGTAACCTTGCATTTCCCATGGCTAATGCAGCCAAGCCTGCACATTCCTGGACACTAGGGACAACTTAACGTGGCCAACCCACATAATCTGCACATCTTTGGACTGTGGGGGGAAACCAGAGCACACACATGCAGACATGTGCAAACTCCACACAGACAGTCAGCTGGAATTGAACCCGGGGCGCTGATACTGTGAGGCAGCAGCGCTAACCACTGAGCCACCATCCTGCCAATTAAGATCAGGACAATTGTGGCTAAAATATTGACACATTTGGTTCATCATATTCCTGGATGTCTACTCATATGATGTCTAATGGCCTGGTGCCAGAAACATTATCATTTCCCTTTCTTACAAAAATATACTTAATTTGTTGAGACTTTCCAAAACATTCATATTATTTTCGTAATAATTTGTCCACATAAAAGAGAACCTGAAATTAAAAACAACCGTCACATGGATGCAAATTCTGATGATTAGTCACAATTCACTCTCACCCACATTTTCAAGAGAAACAGCACACAATGAAAAACACACCGTATGATAAAATATAGCTCTTGTGCTGTATGCTCCAGTTGAATCAGCAACTGTACTGTTCAGGAACTGTATTTGATTCAAACAATGTCTGCACATGTGACTTTGTTATTCACTGTTGGGGTTTGTAATACAAGTTGAAGCTCAGCAGGTAAATAACTTCCCTGAACCAGTTGAATAGATGTTAAGAAGGATTATTTTCAAAGCTTTGCAATCTTGTTATCAAATAAGTTGCAGCTTTAAACAGATAACTTGATTTGATTGACATTTACTCCTCCAGTCAACAACTCTGAAACCCCAGAGAGCAGGTAGTGAGAACAACAAACAAGAAAGTTAAAAATCACACAACACCAGGTTATAGTCCGACAGGTTTATTTGGAAGCATGAGCATTCGGAGTGCTGTTCCTTCATCAGATGTTTGTAAATTCTGATGATTAGTCACAATTCACTCTCACCCACGTTTTTGAAAGAAACAGCCCACAATGAAAAACACGCTATGTGATAAAATATAGCATTTGTGCTGTATGCTCCAGTTGAATCAGAATAATTCAAAGAATTCAAAGAAACTACCTGATGAAGGAGCAGCTCTCCAAAAGCTACTGCTTCCAAATAAACCTGTTGGGCTATAACCTGGTGTTGTGTGATTTTTAACTTCGTCCACCCCAGTCCAACACTGGCATCTCCAAAGCATGATAAACAAGAAGGTTTGGATCCCTGAACTCTTTCTCTTTAGATCACACTGATTAGTTCCACTATGAAGGTCAAATTGTGGTCACAGGGTGGGCACATTGCTCCAAACAGCAATTTTAAGGAGGCATTTTATTGCAGTTAATACTTAGAAAGATTATCATGCTTTTGTATATAATAAAATATGAACAAATGACTAAGTGATGAGAATTTAGTGGTTTGTCTATGTCTAATTAAAATCTAAATGTTAAGCTTCACTTTCTATGTAGTTGTATTTTACTTATCAGGTGCAGCAGTTAATTATTTCCATTTGTGTTTTTCTTTTTCAATTTGTGATTTATTTTTTAATTGCAGTTCTTTAATTGATGTCCATGTTCATTTCTTTCCCTCCTTTACTTGTGCATCTAACTTGCATCAGTATACCAAGGCTTCGGGAAGGTTGACCATCACAGCTCACTGGCATACTCACCCTGTAAACCACCAACTTCACACCTCATAGCACATTATCGATATTTGTCAGGAAATAAGTGTTAACCTATTTAAAATTTAAAATGTAAAATTAAAATTTAGAACACAAAATTAAAATGCCATAACTCGGCTGGACTTAGAAGTTCCAAAACAATTGTGGAGTTTTGAACACAAAAGGGAGAGGGGTGTGGAGGGGTAGGGGACAGCTTTGCTGATGGTTTCTTGCCAATAGCTGGTGCATATGAAGCTCTGAGAACCTGCTAGCAAGTTATCAAAGATAGGCTATTAGAAACTTTACTTCTCTCCCAATTTGCCAGTTTAATCTTCCATAGTGAATGCTGTCAACCTTTATTACAAAGGAAGATCACTCCATCTATTTATAGAAACATAAAACATGACCTGGTCATATACTGCTTTTGGAAGCGCAGTGTTTGTTGTATTCTTATATCACAACAGCATATAAAGTTATTTCATTCATTGGAAAGCACTTTGAGACATAATGAGGACATGAAATTTTTTATGGAGGTGCAGATCTTTCTTCCTTTCCATGTTATCAAACTACTGACAACCCATGACTGTGTAAGTGCCAGGAAATTGTTAGACTGTCCCTCACATGTACAGCATTCACAGATAACAGTGGGAATCTACAGACACAGCTTAGATTCCTTGGTTAGATTCCAATCAATGGAGGTTTGTATAGAAGAACCAGCAGAGTAAATTGTCATGCACCATTGGAAATATAGGTATATTGAGGCTGCTAGGTGCTCAGGATGAGACAATCACAAAAGGCCAGATCTTACATGGATGTTTCCCCAAAAAAGATTAGAGGGATAAAAGACTGCCGTACATCCTCCCCTGACATTACTGATACCCCTGACCTCTTTGATAAACCCCCCAACCCAAAACCAATTTCTGTCTGACCAGCATTCCAACCCTCTCTATTGCGTAAATGCTGCCCACTGCACCCTTCACATCACCTCTAATGAAGAGTCATAAGGACTCGAAATGTTAGCTTGTTCTCTCTCTGTGGATGCTGCCTGAGCCACTGTGATTTCCAGCATTTTTTGTTTTCAGTTCCCTCTGACCAGAACAGACACCTTCTCAATCTGACATTCCCACAACCCTACTGGACTCCCTCCTGTTCCATACCTTTTGGACCCAATTAAACTCCCTCCAGTCCCACCCTAAACCCTTCACCCACCTCATACCCTGAAACCCTAGCCCCTTACTCATCATCCCTTACATCCCTCGTCTACCTGGTGCCCTACTCCCTCACATTCTACCTGGGACTCTAACATCTCACCCATTTACTTATCACTCTACTCTCCTGACCAATGTACCTTCTCCCCATACCTTTTCAATAAGGTTGTTGAAACTTTACAAAATCATAGACCTGTTAAGGTGTCGAATGAGACCATTTGGCCCATCTTGTCTGCACTGGCTCTCTAAATGAGCATCATTAACACCACTTTCCTTTCTGTTTCCCGTAACCTTGTATGTTGTTTTATGTTCAAACAATTGACGTAAATTCTTAAAAATCCTTTTCAAACATTCTTAACAGCAATTACAGATTGCAAAGTCATTTTAACGAAATCAGAAATTTCCCTTCCTGCTTCTAGGTTGACACAATTGATGGGAACTCTGGAGAGGGCTAGCAGTACCTGCTCACTATCTGTCTGAAACACAAAAAAAGACATTGCAGTAACATGATGACATTGGGGAAGAGGTGATGATTAACTGACTGAAGAGTTATATTCAAGACTCAAAAGGAAGCACAATAAGAAAAATACTAAGAATCTAGGAATGCTTTAAAGAGTGAAGGAGTGGAAAATATGAAAAAAGGCAAAACAGAGTTGGTTCTAATGCAACAGGTATCTGGCGAGAGGGGTCCTGATAAAATCCATTCTCAAAAATCCTGATATACAAATTTATGTCAAATCCCTACGTCAAGCCACGCATCAATAATAGCACTCACCGCCAGGTGGTCAGGGAATTAATATCAATGCAAATTTACCAACAAGGGATTTTCCATTTCCGTTGACTATCAGTGATGAGTGAACTATTCCTTGTGTGATGCAATGTTCTAGTTTCTTTCTAAACCTCGATAATGTTTATCTGCAAAATAGGAAACAAACAACATAGAAGTACTTGTATTATAAAGTATGGTTGCAGCATCGACAATAGAAAAAATGTTTTCTGTTATACGTAATTCATAATATCAAGGGATGGACTTGCACATCAGTTAGCAGCAGAGCACCGTGGAGCCATTGGTCTCAGTGTAAACCTACCCAGTCTCTGCACTCCCACGCCAGTCAAAATGAAAGGGTAAGATTCGCCAAGTCGATTAAAAATCAACAATGAGGGAACACGACCCCCAACCTGCCACATTTTTCACAGTGTTGTAAAGTGTACGTATGCCTCAGTTCGGAGAGGCTGAACATTTCATTATTTTATTGTTGTATTGTCACAGTACTTGCTTTATGTTTAACAAGTTTTGTTAGGCTTTCCCAGAACTCAGGAAGCCTGGGAGTAGTAAGAGTTGCTGGCTCCATCAGATTTGCTGCTTTATAGAGGTTTCTCAAGGCCAGGAAGAGCTGTATTCTTCCCTACTGTCACCATTCCAACCACCTGAAACCCTTGCTCCTCACAGAAAGACTTTGGCCTCTATATATCTATCAAAGCCACTAACTGCCTCTGCAAGGAATGCAATAAGTTGCATTTTCTGGAACATTGTCTCGTTAAGAAGTCCAACCAGGACAATGCTGTAAATCTGATACATTCAATGTGTTAATTCAGCAATGCCTCAAATATCTTGATCTGTGAATTTGAAACAAGGACACTCATTATTTTCACACAGGACTGGCACTGAACTTGATAATGAGCCTAAAGTTTTTGTCATTGCACAGTTTTGATGCAAATTGTTGCACGTTACTTTGTGTGTTCTTAAAGTAATGTCACCGAGGGCAGAAATGTTTCTACCTCGTCACTGTTGAAAGAATTTTCTCAGTGCTATGACTGGAAATTTGATGCTAATCTCTGATAGCAAGCTAAAAATAAAGTTAGTCTCTGAGAGGCCACAAGAATGCCTCATGTGCCCGAAAAGAAATATGATGTTGGTACAATGCTATGTTCACTAACTCAGTTATTTGCTCAATAGCAGAGAAACTTTTACTCCAGAGCTGGCTCGACTGAGGTCAGCCTGACGCGAGCACTGAATGAAGATGCTAAAGGTGGAAACTTTCCTGTGTTTATACTATATAGCAAACCACAAACAGAGGAACTCTTCCAAGAGGTTCAAACAAAAGCCAGGGCAGAAATGACTAACACGAGGGGTCATAGTTTTAAGCTGGTTGGAGGAAAGTATAGAGGGGATGTCAGAGGCGGTTCTTTACACAGAGAGTTGTGAGATCATGGAATGCATTGCCAGCAGCAGTTGTGGAGGCTGGGTCATTGGGGACATTTAAGAGACTCCTGGACATGCATATGGCCACAGAAATTTGAGCGTGCATACATGAGGATCAGTGGTCGGCACAACATTGTGGGCTGAAGGGCCTGTTCTGTGCTGTAGTGTTCTATGTTCTATGTTCTATGTTCTAAATGTGCTCTCTTCCCTCTCTTCTCATCAAAATGGTTTTCACCTCCCATTTGAAGGCACAAAAAACAGTCAGGGAAAACAGGCAACTGAATCTTAAATGATTGTATGAAAAGAATTCACAGAAGCAAATGGTAGCATGTCCTGCTTCTTATTTGCGACTTCAGAGTTATGAAACACAAATGCATTTCCCTGAGTAAACCTACACATATCCTTGATTTTTGACAGCAAAAGAAAGAACCATGAATTTGAAAGACAGGACTAAAATGCATACCTTTATGATGCTTACCAACTTGACGGAATAATGAGATCGATCACCTGCAGTGAGATGTTCTGGCTATACCACATAGATTTAATTGTGTTACTTTTTTCATGATAAAGAATGGTCAGCTCATGCATTTCAAGGAGAACTGAATGAATGCAATGATGCTAATTGCAGCAATTATTTCACACATGAACCACATGCTTAAGTAATTTAGTTTATCCGCTCTTAGATCGAGTTGCTGCAATATGCTCAAATATCCTTGATCAACAGAACCTCAAACCAATAGGAGATGGGGCAATTTTTAAAAAGAGATTTGTTTCTTCGAATATGGATTCATGGTGTATGAGGAATAACACCTGTGTGGAACAATAACCTTCCTGTGTAGGACTTCACTGGAAATAGATTAGCATTGCCAACTCTAATTTGCTTCTGAGAGCTGTTTTAAAATGACCCAATGGGGCCCTCCACTGGTAGAATTCCATTTATCCAAAGCTGGCAAATTGTCTTTTAAAAGGAATGATATGTCATCGTTAACTTTCTCAATCAACTTATTTCATTGTTTGCAGATTCAAAAATAATAATTAGCGTCTCTCCACGCATTAGAAATAGCAGGTTTTACACTCACTCATCTGACAAGGTTAAAAATCACACAACACCAGGTTATAGTCCAACAGGTTTAATTGGAAGCACCAGCTTTTGGAACGCTGCTCCTTCAGCAGGTGGTTGTGCACAACCACCTGATGAAGGAGCAGCGCTCTGAAAGCTAGTGTTTCCAATTAAATCTGTTGGACTATGACCTGTTGTGCGATTTTTAACTTTGTACACCCCAGTCCAACACCGGCATCTCCAAATCATCTGACAAGACTCATGATCTACAATAAGATCTAACCATCTGTGGTTTCATAAGTTTTGTGCCCAGCTTGGGAACTTCCTTCTGTCGAATTCACCATCTGGTACGAGCTTTCAGGCATGAGCACAGATTTTACCATCAAAAAGCTGGAAAAGGGAAACAGCCAGACCCAACAGAAACTGGAAGCCACTGAGAGAGAGTGTTGCATTCAAAATGCTTTTGGAAATACCTGTCCTTATCTCATGGGGATCAGTCAGTTGACATTAAATGTGACCTCTCCTTTTTTCTAACATTTTTCCTCCTCACACAATAGAATTTAGAGGCAACTTGTCAACTTGCCATTGCTTTCCCAGAACTCAGCTGTACTCATAGTTTTATTTGGTACCTATTGAATGCCTTTTGTTAAATTCAAATTACAAAACCTACTGGTTCCCCTTTATCCTCGTTGCTTGTGTGTTTTCAAATGAATCTACTAAATTCGTTCCACCATCGCATTCTGATGATGCCAGATTACTGTCCTTTGCCAGTGGAAATTGCAAAGTAAAATGATAAACAAAAGATAAAAAACAGGAAATCCCAACTTTAAAATGTCTAAAGATCAAATACTTTGGAGGAAGCTATTTAGACAAAAGCCAATTTATTGAGTAAAGATTGTGGATAACATGGTTTCCTTATTCTAGTCCTGAATAAACCAACTTACCATTCAATGGAAACTCAGGCACAATATTGTTTTGAGCTTACCACTAAAGTTGGATTTTTTAAAATTTCTTGAAGATCCTGATTCAATTTGGCTGCAGCCAACTTGTATATTGTTGATACAACTAGGATTTATTTTCTCAATATGCATTATAGTGCTTATAAATGTTAATTCATTATCTAAACAGGCAATATGATGTGGAGGAGCCAGTGTTGGACTGGGGTGGGCAAGGTCAGAAGTCACATGACACCAGATTATAGTCCAACAGGTTTATTTGAAATCACAAGCTTTCGAAGCACTGTTCCATCATCAGGTGACAAAGGAGCAGCGCTATAACCTGGTGTCGTATGACTTCTGATTTTGAACAAGAAATAAGTCTGAATGCTATTTTTTGACTGATTTAACTTCATGCCTGTGACATTTAATGTAAGTAATTTAGGCAATGTGTTGCAGACGCTCAGAAATTTACATAATCTGGAGAGTTTATAAGCACATCCATGCTGGACATCTGAAGGTTGGAAAAATGGTATTATCTACCATTTAAATACTGCACTGCAAAACCTTTACACGTGTTTCTGTGCAAGGAAAGAACAGCTCTTCCTGCTGAGAGCAATCAGAAGGGATTTAGTAATGATGTCTTGTCCTGTCGGTAAATGTCTGGAAATGAGCCAGCTGATGGGGTCAGGGCACAGGTGGAGCAATGCATACTTCCAATCACTGGAATATCGCTGTGTGTGTGTGTGTGTGCTGCTCAGAAATGATTCAAATTGACCTTTTATGTAACATCATTGCTGCAATCAAAGTAGATGAAAAGGTGTGTGTCATTGCAGCCTGGGGGGTAATAACAATCATTATAGCTATTGGGAACACTTCATTTAAAAGAAGAAAGGTAGGAAACCACTTTTGCTTCCATTTCTAATAATTATCAAGCTAAACCTTACTTCTAAAGGTGAGGTGAACGCTCAGAATAGAACATATTTTGAAAATGATTGTGGATTTAAATAGCAGCTTCCAGATTGCGAGAACAGTTACATAAGGAATTATAGAAGTTATATTAAAGAAGGTTGTGTCACCATAGTCTCACCAGACCATAAGGGCTGCTCTCTAATTAGAGAGAGAAGCAATTGGTGATGATTTAACGTGAGAGCCACCAAACCTCAGCTGAGGGAAGAGGTTGAGAAGAAAAGTTCTTCATAGTAAACTCAAGTGATGGGAATTGAACCCACACTTTTAGCCTCTCATTGCTCTGTAAACCAAAAGTCCAGCAAACTGAGCTAAACCAATTTGACATCACAAACAGCATGTCCAGTGCTGCTACAGGGATGGCCCGAGCAGCTCGAAATACTTCTTTGAGTTGGGCATATTCGACTGCATTTCCCAAGTGTGGCCGACCACGCTGAATTGCTGCTATCCTTACATCGGACAGGCTGACTGGTTGATGTGACGCCATGATGCAAAGTTTGGACAACACAGAGTCTGTGTGGCCCACTCTTGGAGCAAAGAGGCAGCAAAATGGGGCAGGCATCTATATATTCTTAGAACCTCATGGAAAATGTAAGAAAGTAATGTGCAACATCCTTGGAGGCGTTGAGTTAAGTCTCCTCACTTGCCAGTGAATGTTGGTGCATCCCGTTGGGTGTGGCAGAGCTACAGATGACCATAGGTATGGAGTGCCTTTGGGTCTCCAGCATGGCATGAATGTGAAGCAAAAGGTTGTGGAGAGGGCAAGATACATGCCATCCCCTCAGCCAAGTGGCAATCAAATTCCTTCATGTTCACTGATAGTGACAGGAAGCTACCTGGCAAGCAGGTTAATAAACTCAGCATCTCAGTGGGCATCCCCACTCAGCACTTGTCAGTATATTCCCCACTGAGGGCCTCACTTATGTCTGCTGCATCCATATGTGTCTCAATTTTCACTCACTGCTGAGCTGCCAGCATTTATCTGTGGTTGCAAACCTACTCATGCCTAGATACAGCACCTTCTAAACTCTTGATCGCTACTATCTAGAAAGACAAGGGCAGCAGATACAAGTTCCCCTCCAAACCTATCAGCATCCTGACTCGGGAAATAAATAACTTTTCCTTCGCTGGGTCAAAATCCTGGAACTCCCTCCTTAATAGCATTACATATGTCAAACTAGACTGCAGCAGTTCAAGATGGCAGCTCACCACAAGCTTCTCAAGTGCAAGGGATAGGAAATAAATGCTGGCCTTGCTAGTAATGCTCACATCCTCTGAATTATTAAATAAAAGAAAATAGAGTCATAGAGTCATACAGCATGGAAACAGACCCTTCGGTCCAACTCATCCATGCCAACCAGATATCCCAATTTGAGTTGGGCATATTCGACTGCATTTCCCATGTAGTCCCATTTGCCAGCATTTGGCACATGTCCTTCTAAACCATCCTATTCATATCCCGATCAAGATGCCTTTTAAATGTTGTAATTGTACCAGCTTCCAAGTGATCAATCTCAACATTAGATCAACTTTCAAGATAAGCTTCCAGTGTCTGAGTGGGTGGCTGCAAAGGTCAGATCAAATGATAGGGATCTTCATTCCTTGCTCTTGGCTCCTGTAGTTAAGGTTCTCGCAGTCAATGTACTCGGTTTGCTCACCAGTTTTCGCACATAAATCTTCAATTTCTGCCCTTGAAAGGAAAAATGCGTTCAGTATGTAACATCCGTCAATATGAACATCTATTATGTGGGATAAAAAATATTTTAAAGTGACAGACGGCAGATCCCATGGTCCTCACTGGATGGAAGAATGAGGATTTCAACAGGTCCCTGGAAAATGGCAAGTCTGGTATCATTTAAATAAGGCAACTAAGGAAGTGGGAGCCTGTGGTACGACCAGATACCTGGTAAATGATTGAATTACTGTCACCCTCCACAGGATACAGCAGTCCCCAGAAAATCTGTGTTTTTCCTGTCTTGAGGACTATCCAGTGCAATGGATAAAGCCATGCCAGAATGCATTAGCAGAGAATATGCATTTTGAAAACAGAGAGCATTCAGTACTCGAAGAGTTAATGCACTCTGGTTGTGTGAGAATGTGTGTTGCCCAACGGCCTGTGAATTCTCAGTGCTTTAGTTGCATACCAGTAAACTAAAAAAAAATCATGCCAGCTTGTTTTCAGCATATGAGATCATATCCAGTTCGACTATTCCAAGAAGTGCAGAGTAAGGAGTGCATAACACAGCTGTAGTTTGGTAGTAAGATAAGGAGAAGCTTCATTATACTGAGGATATTATTAACACTCTGCCTCTCTATTTACCTAATTCAGTAACAGTGAATACTCCAGTGTCTGATATGGTGACGATTGCTATACAAACAGACCTTTCAGAATGTGACTTATCTCTTCCTTCCCTGACTTTAAGATGTATCATGAGGCTCGGTTAATTCACTCCAAATAATTGACTATCAATCATGGCAGGTTTGTCATATTCTCCATTAACCTTCCTACAGATATTCCACAGACAAGAATATTCTCATTCACTGCAAACAAGACTTTTTAAAATCACATTTTGGGTGTGAAATTGGGATTCTTTTTGCACCCATTTATTGGACATTACAAGGACGCTTAGATCTTCAAAGTGGCACTCATAGTGTTTGCATTGGGTTCGGGGCCAAATTTGGCCAGATGCCATATTGGTGAGAACATTAGTCTGCACAGCCAACGTCTGATTGAATAATGCAGAGGATGCAGATGGTGGCCATCACTATTTAATGCTGATTTGATGCTATTTTAGTGCTTCATTCTCCAGCTGCACCGCTAAACACTCAGTAGCAGCAGGAAGGACTTAGCATCAGAGCTATTTGAAGGAATCATCAACACCGTACCACACAATTACTGATTGATTTCTCCTGGCCATACATTAAACTCCACAAGTGTTTGGTACGTTGTATAAAGTTGCAACGGTATGCTGGTGAATTTTTTTTGCTGACTTCAAGGTTACTGTGAGACGCTGGTAACCATTCCCCAGGGATTATAACATGACTGAGGGAAGAAACAGAGCTCAAACCAAACAGCACCAGTTGTTGGAAGTGGGAGGAGCAGTGGTAGGGAGCAGGATTCCCAGCGGGATTTCTACTATACTTGAGGTGTTCAGAGAGTAATTCTTCTATCTGAAGCTTCAGAAGAACAATGTTTGAAATGTCTATATTTCACAGAAATCTGTCACCCATCATTTGCCATAGCTGTAGCATCAGAGCAGGATGAGAACAGCATTGCCAACTGTAGTAAAGGTGATCCGTGGTGATGCTAAAGATATTTGTGCTGTCTCACTGTTTGTGTCTGTTGTTATGTGTGAGAGGTTACTCGGGCTCTATATTCACTAAGAGCGAAACTACATTTCACCATCTTTTGCCAGAGTGAGCACACAGGGATTGCAGCTTCCCCTTGCTACAGGCTGCCATTAGCTGCACAAAAATAGTTTTGCGGCTGCTACATGTCAACACCTTCAGGACTGAAGGGGTTTCCACACACTCAGTGCTCAGTTGTATGTGACCATAAGCAGAGAACCCCAGAAGGTAATGCTGATCTCCTGTCAGTGATAACAATGCACTCATTCCGCAGCTGTGCCAACAGTTACATTTGACTCACTGCAAGGGAAGGTACTGAATGTTGTCCAAAGATATGGCTGATGACTCTAGCACGTAGCCCATGCACACTAGCACAGTATGTGTATGAGTAAAGCCAAGATGCCACTCAAATTGAGCAGAGTGTTGGTATGTCAAACAGCCTTCTGCCACTTGGCCAGCGGAAAGGTCATTAAGATTCAATGTGAATATGTTGCTTGCTGCTAAACCTGTGCCACTAGAATCAGAAAGCAGGTCAGAGAAGAGGAGGAGGAGCAAGGCTCCTCTGGCAGGGCTCACTATGAAGAATTCCTCTAAGTGCCACAACCTCAATTCCTCATTTGCCAAAAGTGGCACACCTTCTTATCCCTCACTGACCATCCACTTGGCGCCAATGTCAGAAATTAATCATTCAAATTAAGTTCCTATCTGCTGCATTGCATACGAAAGTACAATAATGCTCCTGGTTCATTTCTTTTGTGCCTGTCCTCCGTGTACCTTCGTCTGTCCTAGTGCTCCTGCACAATGGGGCCACAGTGACTGCCAGCTGCTAATCTCCCAGCAGACACTGCACATGCAGATGTGAGCTGCTCTGGGCTTGGGAGGCGTGGCTTTAGGCTGCAGCATCTCGACATGGCCAGCAGCAGTCTGACTAAGAAGTAACAGAAAAAGAGGTAGTGGACTTGAATGGCTGGGAGGATGAGTCCTGTCATCCTGAATGAGAACTGCCAATCCCAAGACAGTGGTTCAACATATCTTGTCATCTTAAAAACACACATCTCGGGAGGTCTGTAACACCTGACAAGTCACTTTGCACACTGCGCTCCGAGCAATGATGGAAGTGCTTCCACTGCAGACTTCATGTGGTCAATGTTTGCGTTGCAGTGAAAGCTGTGACATTGGCTGTCTGATACGACACTGTGATTGGATCTACAGTTACTGGATCTGTCACTTGTCAGTCCAAGCTTGAATGCTGTTCATATCTTGCTGCATTTGAACTTGGGTTTCAGTATCTGAGGAGTCATGAGGGATGCTGAACAGTGTGTAAATATCAACAAACATCTCAAATTCTGAGGCAAGGTCATTGATGAAGCTGCTGAGGAAGGTTGGCTCCAAGTCACTACCCTGGGGAACTCCTACGATGATGTCCCATGTCTAAGATGACTGACCTCCAACAGCCACCATCCAACAGAAAGATTCCCCCCGATATCCATTGATTACAGTTGTGTTCAGGCACATTAAGCAAATGCAGCTTTCATGTCAACGGCGGTGACATCCTCCTTCCTTTCTTGAGTGCAGCACTTCTGTCTATATTTGGACCAATCCTATAATGCTGAATGAGCCTGGCAAAACCCAAACTGAGTGTTGGTAGGCAGGCGTCATTATTGAGTAAATAATGACCTCACCAAGGTTTGTTCCAATTTTTCCTGCTGCAACAGTCCATCCCTTATAATGTCAAGCTTTCATTGTTATGGAATCAAGATACAAAATGGCCTGTGCTGCCTCCAGCTCAGAATTAAGATTACCCCTTGTTGCTGTGCTGAAGCTGCTGTACTCAGATAACTTTGCATGTGGATACACCCAGAGACCACACTGCAAACTACCGTCAGCACATTCTCTGAAACCCATGAAACAGTGGGCCCTTAGGTTAAACATCTAAAAGCCAAGGGTTTGTTACCGGCCTGATTCAGTCACCCAACACAGCATCCACTATCCTTCAGCTATCAAAATCCACCGTAAACAATGGGACAATGTGGATCTGTTTCTATATATTAGAGTCCCCTTCAGTGAAATTGGCAGTGAAAACCAAAATTGTTTCCAATGTGCTGAAGCAGCTTTTGGCTATCTGAGGAATGGGGTGTTTGATGACGAAGATTTCTAATCCAACAGAGCAACAGTGTTACCTTTGCTCTTGTATGTGTCAGGGACATGGACAACGCACAGCAGACACCTCTAATCCCTTGAGTAATATCACTTGCAATGCCTTCGCAAAATCTCACAAATCAACTCCAAATCAGAGTTCTCTCACAGAACAATACTGCCAGCATTGAGACACATTGAATTACTGTCAATCAGCTGCACTGGGTCGAGGGGATGGGCACATTGTCCACATGCTTGACACAAGGCTTCCAAACAAGCTCTTTACTCCAAATTTTGCCATAGCAAGGGAACATCTGGAGGACTAAGCAAACACTTTGAGGATGCCTTCAAAACCTTTGTGAGAAAATGCACCATCTTCACAAGCTTATGGGAATCTCCTAGCTCAAGAGACGAAGACCAGTGAACCTGCGTTGGTGGTGGGAAGTTGCTGGAAAGGGTACTGAGAGACAGGATCTATTTATGTTTAGAAAAGAATGAACTTATCAGTGATAGGCAACATAGTTTTGAGCGGGAGAGATGGTGCCTTACCAACTTAGTAGAGTTCTTCGAGGAAGTGACCAAGTTGTTAGATGAAGGAAGGGCTGTTGATGCCATATACATGGACTTTAGTAAGGCATTTGATAAGGTTCCCCATGGTAGACTAATGGAGAAAGTGAAGTCACATGGTGTGCAGGGTGTTTTAACTAGTTGGATAAAGAACTGGTTGAGCAACAAGAGACAGAGAGTAGTAGTTGAAGGGCCTTTCTCGAAATGGAGAAAGGTGACCAGTGGTGTTCCACAGGGGCCAGTATTGGGGCCACTGTTGCTTGTAATATACACAAATGATCTAGAAGAGGGCACTGTTGGTATGATCAGCAAGTTTTCAGATGACATAAAGATTGGTGGAGTAGCAGAAAGCATAAGGGACTGTCAGAGAATACAGGAATTGAACCTGGGACCCTGGTGATGTGAGGCGGCAGTACTAACCACTGAGCCACTGTGCCGAAACTCATTCAAGTTAAAACTGAAGATAGCATGTGAAGTAATCCACTTTGTCCCGAGTTTGATTTTAAATCATTACCCTATTTAAAAATCATTTAAGAAGGATCAGTTAACTTAGGGCGAGATTAAGTTAAAAACCATGCCCTGAGGCTTAGTACATTGGCAAGACCAAGCAGAGGTAACAGGATGAATGGACACCGCACAACAATAAACAGACAGGAGTGTTCCCACCCAGTCCAAGAACACTTCATCCATCTGGGATATTAGACTTCAGATCTTCGGGTGACCATCCTCCAAGGTGGACTTCAGGACAGGCAACAATGCAAAGTGGCCAAGTAGAGGCTGACAGCCAAGTTTGGTACCCATGGGGATGGCCTCAACTGGGACATTGGGTTTATATCACACTACAGGTGACCCCACTGCACTAAACACACACACACACGCACACACACACACACACACACACACACACACACACACACACACACACACAGACTTATACCCCTTTACACTCACACATATACACATGCATACAATCTCACACAGACACTTCTACCCCCCACACATACACACATCCACATGTGCACACACACACACACACACATACAAGTTTGTGGGGTGAATTTGTACTTGCAGAATTACATTTTATTTTGCTCAAAAACTGCATGAATCCATGTGAGATTCTGTTCATTCATTTTTTTTATATGAATTCATTTACGATTCTGTAAATTCATTTTTAGAAATAGAATCTGTCTGAACATTGGCCTTAAAATCAGCTTCACACAGGGCACCTCACACTTTCAATGCATTATCTGAGCTGACATGTCATCTATTGTTAAAGCTCACTTGAGAATTTAAACTTAAAAAATGTTCTGGGAATTACATATGGAAGAACTGAAACCAACATGGTCATTCTAAAAATGAGAGGTTTAACAAACAATCCAGGTCTTTTTCAATATATATTTTCAATTACATCACACTGTAAACATTTGCTATGAATTCGGTTTCTTACGATCTTGTACACCACAACCGCCTGATGAAGAAGCAGTGCTCCATAAGCTAGTGCTTCCAAAAAACCTGTTGGAGTATAACCTGGTGCTGTGTGATTTTTAATTTCATACACTCCAATCCAGCACCAGCCCCCTCCAAAATGTACATTCAGATCATTGTTAGTAGCAAACTGTCCAGCTTTCAGGACCACAGCATGAAAAACTGTCATGGTAGACACTGCAAGACGTGTCAGTGTGTCGACACGGATACCACCATTACATGTGGGGACACCACCCACCATGTATGCAGCAGGTACTCATTTGACTCGGCCAATGTTGTCGATCTCATACACTGCAGACAAGGATGCCCTGAGGCATGGTACATTGGTGAGACCAAGCATAGGATATGACAACGGATGAATGGACACCGCACAATAATCAACAGACAGGAATGTTCCCTCCCAGTCCAATAACACTTCAGCAGTCCAGGACATTCAACCTCAGGCCTTCAGGTGACTGTCCTCCAAGACGGACTTCGGAATAGGCAACAATGAAAAGTGACTGAGCAGAGGCTGATAGCCAAGTTTGGTACCCATAGGGATGGCCTCAACCGGGACCTTGGATTCATGTCACTCTACAGATCACCCTTCTGCACAAACACACACACACACACAAGTTTGTGGGGTGAATTTGTACTTGCTGCATTACATTTTATTTTGCTCAAAAACTGCATGAATCTATGTAAGATTCTCAAAGTCCCTTTTTTAGAAATAGAATCAGTCTGACCACTGGGTCACAGACAGCCTCACACAGGGCACCTCACACCTTCAATGCATTATCTGAGCTGACATGGCACCTAGTGTTAAAATTTACTTGAGAATGGAACTTTTAAAAAAGTTCTGGGATTTACATATGAAAGAACTGAAACCAATATGGTCATTCTAAAAGATGAGAGACGTATCAAACAATCCAGGTCTTTTTCAATATATAACTTCAGTTGCATCACCCTGTAACCTTTTGCTATAAATTCTGTGTCTTACGATCTTATACTCCAGAACCAATTGATGAAGGAGCAGTGCTCAGAAAGCAAGTGTTTCCAAATAAATCTGTTGGATTATAACCTGGTGTAGTGTGATTTTTAACTTTGTACACCCCAGTTGAACACCTGCACCTCCAAACTAGGAGATTGACAACATCAGCTGAGCATTCTTTGAGGCCATACTGTTAGCTGCCTAGATCCCACCCTGTCACTCCCTGAACCCTTCCACTCTACCAGCCTCACTCATTCCTTTACTACTCTTCCTACTGACCCATCACTGACACAACTTTGAGTCATCCCTGGCTCTTTATTCCTTTCTCATTAATGTTCTGTGAAACATTGTAACACTTAGCTACATTAATATGACCACGGGTTGCATCTCTTGTCCATCTTGCAAGCACAGAACAGCCAAAATCTATTTGGTTGTGTCCTTCTTCATAAGAAAACAAGCAATTAAACAGCTTACTCAGGAATGAGTCGATAAACTGTTTGTTTTATGACTAATTTTAACCTTGTATTCAATATTTTCCTTCACTCTTGCTTGAGACTATCTGTTCAACTAAGTTTCCTAGCGAAACCAGTGTCTCATTAGGGAATAACCACCCGTTACTTTTATTAAAAAAATTTCCTTTTGACAGAAAAAGCACCAAAACTTCAGGAAAATCTGAAAAAGCGAAATTAGTGGGTAGAACTGAAATGAGCTGCATGACTAATCAGTTTTGAGAAAAGTATTTTATGTCTTTTGAGAACATTCTTAAGCAAGATTAGCTACAGTAACACAAATGAATCAGCAGCCACAGAAAAGAGCAGGCATGGGGAAAAAAAAGGCACCCTCCAAACAGTGACAAACACCAACCAGAATTCTTTATCATTTCTGACTTGGATCTCAGCATGGGCAACAAACATTTTAGAAAAATGATTAAATTGGACAAAAATAATAAGCGGTATTCATTGAAACCTATTGTTCGGGACATTGTGGTTTCCTTAGGTGACATAGCATTCTGTTTGACAGTAAGTAGCCAGGTTTAAAGTTGTGTATTCTTGTATGCATGACAAACACAAAGATTGTTTGAGTGTTATTCATTTTGCTGTTATTGCCAGAGTTACAGTCATTGCGCCATTGAGTTGGTGTTTGTTTAGGAGTGGTTTTATTGCAGCATTCCATTTGCCTTTGAGAATTTTCCCACAATGCTAAATCTGCTAGCTGAGGTTTACCATGACAGCAGATTTACAGAATAAGCCTCTGCACCCATCCCCAACCCCCAGATTCCCAAAAGAAACCTCCATCAAAATGAAGGCAGCATATCTGTTTGTTTATCCCCATCTCTCCACAGTCCCAGGAAGATGGGATCTTGTTTTGAAGCCACTTCCATGAGCAAAGAGTGCTCTCCATTTTATCTATTAAGTTGCAATTTTTCTCAGTGAAAATGAAAATTCTAGAAATAAACAGCCATCTAGTAAGTGTCACAACAAAGAGGGTTTGTACTCAATGCATTAATTTATCTGGACTATCAGTTTGCTGCTGGTATTTCCAGAATGTTTTCCTTTTAGTTTATATTTTTTAGTATTTGCGTAGTTTTATTTTCTATATGAGCTTCATCAATGAGATTTACAGTCTTTCAATTCATGGAATAGGATGTTTTAATGGGATCAGTCCTCATATAGCTTGTGTAACTTAAGTCACTGAGTAACATCCAGAAGTGAAGACTGCTTCCTCTCCTGGCTTTATTGAAATCAATTACTGCACCTAACTGTTACCCAACCGTCAACGATTTGCTTTTTGGGCTGTTCTTGAATTCTTGATACTGTGCTGAGACAGCCTGCAGTTTAAAATCAAAATTAAAAAAAAATGTTCCCATCTGAAATAGCTTCTGGGGGAATTGCTTACTATGGGCCCTTACTATGACTGTCACTTAGGGTTCTGCCAAGGCTTCTGAGCTCCAGCCTTGGTCCAAACATGCACAAAAGGTGTAGACCACGAGTTGAGATGAGATTGGCTACCTTTAACATCAAAGCAACTTTTAACAAAGTGTGACACCAAGGAACCTCAGCAAAATTGAAGTCAATAGGAAATGGGGAAACACCTACCGTCACTCAAAACCCACAATGTACCAAACCCTCAAGCACTGCAACCCATCAAATCCCCCAAAATCTCTATTTCCTCAAACTTCTATGACCCCTCAAAGCCCTACTAAGCTCCAACCCTCAAATAGTTTAATCATTCAACTTCCTACAAGCCCTCAAGTACCCACAGAAGGTGCAGTAGTGGTAGAGTGTTATGGTTTCAAGGCAGAAATGTTGTGTGGAGGATAATCTGAGGTTGATAATGCTCCCATGCATCTGCTGCCCTTGTCTTTCTAGTTGGAGCCTTGGTGAATTGATAGAGTGAATTTTGTAGATGGTTCACAATTGTGCTTTACTAGGGGACGGACTGAGTTTTGAAAGTGGTGAAGGGATATCAGGGTTATCATGACATGGATTCTCCAAACCTCCAATTCACTTCTCATCTCTGTTTCCTGTGTCATGAGTCACCAGCCATTCCCATTCTCTGGTTCTCAGAGGGTGGGCGGGTGGGGGCAGGTGGAGAAGGAGTGGGGAGCTAGAGACAGAACCCAAAGAGAGAGAAAGAAAAGGAAAAGTTAGAAACAAAGATAGATTGTTGGTATTAAGGCCTGGAAGAGGAGAAGTTAAACAAAAAACAAAGAACCGTCAATGGTGGAAATCTGAAATAAGAACAGAAATTGCTGGAGAAACTCAGCAGGCCTGGTAACATCTGTGATAGAATCAACATTTCAGGTCCTGTGCCCCTTCTTCAGAACTGACTGTTGTTAGGAAAACATAGTAATAATGCAGAAGACGAGGCAGAGGGAGGGGGAGAGTAAACTTTAGGTGGAGATGGAGAACACAGAGAGAGAACAGCAGTTAGGCAGACAAAGGAATGGACAGTGATAAGCTGAGGAGAAAGAAAAGCTGCAAATGGGGATCGTTTGTGGGTGAAATTAGATTGGCTGTGATGCAATTAGTCCAAGTGATCTCAAGGCCTAATGTGTGGGAACGGGCAAAGGGCATGGAAGAAGGTGGTCAGGCCCTGAAATTATTCAACTCAATACTGAGTGCTGAAGGCTACAGAGTCTCCAATGAGATGTAGTTCTTCCAGGTAGTGTTGAGCCTGACCATGATCTTCTGGTTTGCCTGACACTTTACTGTGTTCCTTGGCCAACATTTCTCTCTCGAATCTCCTATGGTGCTCCAGCAAAGTTCTATTTTCACTCCACAGATGCTGACAGACCTGCTGAGTTTCTCCAATAATTTCAGTTTTTGTTTAAGAAGAGAAGCTAGATAGTGGTCATGGGGGCAAAGAGTGTTTGAAATGGGTTGGCTGTTGTCATGACAGGCCCTGGAGCATGGGCTGGGTAAAGGACATGGAAGGAAGTGATCAAGCCCCAAAATTGTCAAACTCGATATTGAGTTCTGAAGAGTTCAGCGTCTCCAAATGGAAAATGAAGTGCTGTTCTTCCCATTTGCATTAAGCCTCTGTGGAGTGCAGCAGTAGTGCTGGGACAGATACGTTTGCATGGGAACACAGTGGTGAGTTGAAGTGGCAGGTAACGAGAGGCTTGGGATCATTTTTGCTGATAGGCCATAGGTGTTCCATGAAAGCGGACTCCCAGTCTGCGCTTGATCTCCTCAATGTCGAGGAGACCACATTGTGAGCGGCAAAGTGCAGGTAAAGCACTGCTTCATTGGAAGGTGTGTCTGGCGCCTCGGAGAGTGAGGAGGGAGGAAGAAAACACCTCCTGCAGTTGCATGGGAAAATACTGTGGGGTGTGGGGAGGCGTTGGGAGTGGAAGAGGAGTGGAGGAAATGGAGGGATCAGAAGCCGCTATTTTTGCAATAGGATACCACCACCTTCTGCATGGACCGTTGTTTCCGGGACATCCTGGTTCACTCTTCCTCTACTGTCATCAATACAAATGCCACTTTTTCCTAAACGCTATCAGTTCTGAAGCAGGGTCTTAAACATTAACTCTATTTCTGTCTCCACAGACGCTGCCAGACCTGCTGAGTTTCTTCAGCACTCTGTTTTATTTCAGATTTCCAGCATCCATACTTCTTGGTTTTATAATCACATACCTGAGGTCTGTTTCCTGGGGATCTCTCGGATAACAATGGATAAGATTTGTGTCATTCTATGCAGTCACTGTAACATATATAAGTGAATTCTGTACAGGCGAATGCGAATAGTCAAACCATTGCTTGACAGATTTTAATGTTTATCACAGAGAGAAAAATGGAAGTGCTTGAAATTTCAAATATGCAAACTAGCTCTTTGATGATTGTATATGTTCTAACAGCAATTTCAAGTTACTAAGCAAGAATTAACCAGAATTGAAAGTTCACCTTAAATTGAAGTATCATAATTCATAAGGTGTCATGATATAGAAAAGTGTGATAGTCGAGAAGGTAATGGAGAAATAGATAAGGACTAGTCTGGGGACACCAACTAAATTCCTTAAGTAGGATTTGGGGGTGTGTTGGAGGCAAAGTTGGTGAAAGTTTGCCAATGATGAATTTAGGAATTTGTATGAAAATATAAACAATGTGGTAATAATGAGCAAAATAGCTGAAAGTTCTTTCTTAGTAATAGAATAGGTGAAAGAAATCACAACATAACAGACTAACAATGAATAAAGAACAGTACAGCTTAGAAACAGGCCTTTCAGCCCACTAAGACTGCACCGACATATTATCCCTTTCTAAATGAGAAACCTTTCGCCTCAATGCTGTCTGAATCTGCCTATTCATATATCCCTCAAGCTGCCTCTTAAACATTGCCATTGTATGCACCTCCATCACCTCTTCGGGCAGCACATTCCAGGCACTTACCCCTCTCTGTGTAAAAAACGTGCCTCTCACATCTCTTTTAAACTAACCCACTTTTACCTTAAGCCTATGTCCCCTACTAATCACATTTCTGCCCTCAGAAAAAGACTCTGACTATCCATTCTGTTCATGCCTCTCGTAATTTTGTAAATTTCTATCAGGTCACCTCTCATCCTTCGAAGTTCAAGTGAAAACAAACCAGGTTTGTCCAAACTCTCCTCATAGCTAATATCCTTCAAACCAGGTAATGTCCTGGTAAACAATTTTTGCACATCCAAAGCCTCCACATCCTGCCTATAATGCGGCAACCAGAACTGTACACAATATTCCAAATGTGACCTAACTGAAATTCTAAACAGCTGCAGCATGACTTGCCAATTTTTATACTCTATGCTCTGACCAATGAAGGCCTCATGCCTTCTTGACTAATTTATCCACTCGTGTTACCTTTTTCAGGAAACTGTGGGTTCCTACATCTTGTGTATTAACTGTTTACTTCCTCCTGCCTTAGACCTTTCAAAATCCATCACCCCAATTTGTCAATCAAGTTTGTGAGACATGATCTTCCCTATACAAAGCCAAGCTGCCTATCACCAGTAAGTCTATATTTTTCCAGATGTGATTAATTTTTATTCCTAAAATCTTCACCAGTAATTTCCCAAGGCTCACCAATCTGTAATTTCTTGGTTTATCCATGTTGCCCTTCTTAAATAAAGGAACGTTAGCTATTCTCCTAGTCCTCTGCTACATTGTTTCAAAAGACTGAGCTGGACATACCTCACCAATTCTGGCCCCATCTAAGTCTTGGCATTAAGTGAGTCCTAGTCAATACAGGGGAAGTTAACATCACATTACCATCCCTCTTGTTTTTACATTTTTCCACAACTTGTCCACATATCTGTTCCTCTATCATCCACTGGCTGTTGGGAGGCCTGTAATACAACTTCAGGAAAGGGATTGCACCCTTCCCTATTTCTGACCCCTACCCATATGGCCTCACTGGATGAGCCCTCCAACGTGTCCTCCCTCAGCACAGCTGTGATATTCTCCCTCATCAGTAAAGAAAATTCTCCAACTCTTTTACATCTCTCTCTATAGTGCCTGAAACATCTGAATCCTGGAATATTGAGTCTTCCCCTCTCATAACCAAGTCTTGGTATTAGCTACAACATCACAGTTAAGCTCTAAGTTCGTCTACCTTAACTGTCATAACCCTCACATTAAACCAAATTCACATCAGATTGACAGTCCTGCTATGTCCAGTAACCTTGCCCTGTCTGTTCTTGCTGTTAGTCTTACTGACCTTAAACTCTGACTCCTTCTCAGTCATTTTACTTGCTGACGTACTGTTGTGATTCCTTCTCCCACTTGCACACTAATTTAAACCTTCCTGAGTGACAATTGCAAACCTTACTGCCAGGATATTGGTGCCCTTCCAGTTTAGGTGCAAGTTATTCTCCTGGTACACATCCCATCTGCCCTGGAAGATATCTCAATGATCCACATATCTGAAGCCCTCCCTCTTACACTAGCTCTCCAGTCAAGTATTTAACTGTACAATTCCTGACCTCACTGACACGTGGCACAGGAAGTAATCCCAAGATTACAACTCTGGGGTCCTGCTTTTAAACTTCCTACCTAACTGCCTGAACTCCCTTTGCAGGACCTAATCTCTCTTTCTGCTTCTGTTGTTGGTATCAATATGGGTCACAACATCCAGCTGCTCACCCTCCCCCTACAGAATATCCTGTACCCGCTTAGAGACATGCTTCACCTTGGCATCAGGGAAGTAAACACCATCCTGGAATTTTGCTCACAGCAACAGAAACACCTTCCCGTACCCTTGATTGTAGAATCCTCTATCACTACCAGCTCCTTACACTTCAACCCTCGCTGCTATATAACGATGCCGGTCATGGTGCCACTGATGTGGCTGCTGCTGCTTCTGCTGCTTTCACTTGCGAGGCCACCCCCACAACAGTATCCTAAAAGGTAACTCTGTTTGAGAGGGGAATGGCTGGAGTGGACTCCTGTCCATGCTTACATGTCTCCTGGTGGTTACCCAATTCTTCTCTGTCTGTATAACCCTTATTGGTGGTGTGACCAGCTCACTAGATGTACTGTCCACGACATTCTCAGCCTCATGGATGCTCCATAGTGAGTCCATCCGCAGCTCCAGCAGCTCCATGAGGCAATTCAGAAGCAGCAGCCAGACACACTTTTCAAATATGTTGTCACCATGGACACTGAAAGTGTCTCTGATTCCCCCCACACTGTAAAGGTTGAGAGATGCTTCATGGATGAACCAAGTTTTAAACTAACATCAACCCCGGCATGAGCAGTCCATGCAAAGAACTCATTGCAAAAGGCCAGGTGCTACAGTGCAGGTCATTCATTTTTTGAAAGAAATCTAATAATTCTTTCAGCGATGAGTGTTCACCTCCAGCTTTGGAAGGGACGACATATGCCTCCACCTTTTCAGAGCTGTTCAGTGCCAGCATGGAGGGTCATTCATTAAAGCTGTGGTTTCAGAAAACATTCAGTAAGCCTGATGGCATCACATAAGGCCATCAGAAATACATTTTACTCTGGGGACTTGTTATATTAAAGACAGGAAGAGCAGGAAGTGGAAAGGACCAAGTAAGACCAGGTAGTAATGGAGAAACAGAAATTTTATAGCATGGCAATGAAGCTGTTAAGCTCCACTCCTTGAGCTTACCTGGCTTTGATCACACACTTACAGAATGTGAAAAGCCATCGTATGTGATGAGGCAACAGGCCATTCACATATAGTTAGGCCAGTCACTTTATAAGGAGGAGATTCTGACAGATGAAGGACTGACTCATTGTGCACAAAGTGACACAGAGAATCAGAACAAAGCTATTTGCCCCAGGTGCCATCAATTGTAAGTTGGCACCACAATAACTAAAATGCCAGAGGGAGCCAATGAGTGGAGGAATACCACTACTTTAAGGAGAGCAAGGAAAATCCACTGGCAAATACAATTATTGGTGAAATGGACAAGATGCGGGGACAGTGGAAATATCTGTGGATTGCCCAAATGAGGTAAATATGTGGAAGGCCAGAAAACAAATGATGTGAAAGAGGACCTGAAAGTGGAGCTGGCCCCGAAAATTTACAAAGTTGCAAAAGGAGTTGTATCATAGCAGAGAGAGAGAGAGAGAGAAATGTTGCAGTTCTCAGAGTAGTAATAACACAAGAAGTGGAAGCCAACGTGATCGAGAAATTTTGGTGGTTACAAACATTTCAGAAGGTAACTTGATAAAGGATGCCAAGCAAAAATGAGTTGGAGAGGTGGAAAGACTTTGGTGTGTACATTGAGATCCCTCATAGGGGTAGCCATCCTTCAGATTCAGAAACCTGTGAACAGAAAAAGTATTCCCTGATGGGAAATATAGAAGAGAAAAGCCCGACTAATGGCTCAGGGCTTTTGTGATTAAGGTGTTAAAGTAGATTCACTGACTGCAAGAAAAGTGATCTTGAAGATCTTCTTAGTTCTTAACAATATACTCCTGGGAATATAAGCCAGTTGATGTAAAATCTATATTTTAGGAGGGTGAAAATTTTCAAAAGGAAGCACTCCTGAAACTACACGGGGAAGAGGTGACACATGGGAATTAAACAGGTTCATTTCGGTTGAATAATGCAGTGAAAGTATGTTATTTCTCAGTGAGGGTTACTGAAAACACATTGCATTCAGCTTAAAGCAAACATGAGATTCTACTGATGTCATGGAGACAAACTGATAGCCATCTTTAATATGCACATAAGAGTTTTAGCTGAGTAGTTAATAAACTCTGCACACAAATATTTTGTGAAACCTTAAGCATTTTAAAAAACTTACATTTGAAATTCAGGCATCAGAGAATCGACTGGGACTGCTATAGTGTTAAAGGTTTAGATGGAGAGGAATTTCTTAAGTGTGTACAAGACAATTTTCTGATTCAGTATGTGGATGTACCTACTCGAGAAGGTGCAAAACTTGACCTACTCTTGGGAAATAAGGCAGGGCAGGTGACTGAGGTGTCAGTGGGGGAGCACTTTGGGGCCAGCGACCATAATTCTATTCGTTTTAAAATAGTGATGGAAAAGGATACACCAGATCTAAAAGTTGAAGTTCTAAATTGGAGAAAGGCCAATTTTAGGGTATCAGGCAAGAACTTTCGAAAGCTGATTGGAGGCAGATGTTCGCAGGTAAAGGGACGGCTGGAAAATGGGAAGCCTTCAGAAATGAGATAACAAGAATCCAGAGAAAGTATATTCCTGTCAGGGTGAAAGGGAAGGCTGGTAGGTATAGGGAATGCTGGATGACTAAAGAAATTGAGGGTTTGGTTAAGAAAAAGAAGGAAGCATATGTCAGGTACAGACAGATCGAATGAATCCTTAGAAGAGTATAAAGAAAGTAGGAGTATACTTAAGAGGGAAATTAGGATGCAAAACGGGGACATGAGATAATTTTGGCAAATAGAATTAAGGAGAATCCAAAGGGGTTTTACAAATACATTAAGGACAAAAGGGTAACGAGGGAGAGAATAGGGCCCCTCAAAGATCAGCAAGGCGGCCTTTGTGTGGAGCCACATAAAATGGGAGAGATACTAAATGAATATTTTGCATCAGTATTTATTGTGGAAAAGGATATAGAAGATATAGACTGTAGGGAAATAGATGGTGACATCTTGCAAAATGTCCAGATTACAGAGGAGGAAGTGCTGGATGTTTTGAAATGGTTAAAGGTGGATAAATCCCCAGGACCTGATCGGGTGTACCCGAGAACTCTGTGGGAAGCTAGAGAAGTGATTGCTGGGCCTCTTGCTGAGATATTTGTATCCATCAATAGTCACAGGTGAGGTGCCGGAAGACTGGAGGTTGGCAAATGTGGTGCCACTGTTTAAAAAGGGCGGTAAAGATAAGCCAGGGAACGATAGACTGGTGAGCCTGACCTCGGTGGTAGGCAAGTTGTTGGAGGGAATCCTGAGGGACAGGATGTACATGTATTTGGAAAGGCAAGGACTGATTCGGGATAGTCGACATGGCTTTGTGCGTGGGAAATCATGTCTCACAAACTTGACTGAGTTTTTTGAAGAAGTAACAAAGAAGATTGATGAGGGCAGAGCAGTAGATGTGATCTATATGGAGTTCAGTAAGGTGTTCGACAAGGTTCCTCATGGGAGACTGATTAGCAAGGTTAGATCTCATGGAATACAGGGAGAACTAGCCATTTGGATACAGAACTGGCTCAAAGGTAGAAGACAGAGGGTGGTGGTGGAGGGTTGTTTTTCAGACTGGAGGCCTGTGACCAGTGGTGTGCCACAAGGATCGGTGCTGGGTCCTCTACTTTTTGTCATTTACATAAATGATTTGGATGTGAGCTTAAGAGGTACCGTTAGTAAGTTTGCAAATGACACCAAAATTGGAGGTGTACTGGACAGCAAAGAGGGTTACTTCAGATTACAAGAGGATCTTGATCAGATGGGCCAATGGGCTGAGAAGTGGCAGATGGAATTTAATTCAGATAAATGCGAGGTGCTGCATTTTGGGAAAGCAAATCTTAGCAGGATTTATACATTATTGGTAAGGTCCTAGGGAGTGTTGCTGAACAAAGAGACCTTTGAGTGCAGATTCATAGCTCCTTGAAAGTGGAGTCGCAGGTAGATAGGATAGTGAAGAAGGCGTTTGATATGCTTTCCTTTATTGGTCAGAGTATTGAGTACAGGAGTTGGGAGGTCATGTTGCGGCTGTACAGGACATTGGTTAGGCCACTGTTAGAATATTGCATGTAATTCTAGTCTCCTTCCTATTGGAAAGATGTTGTGAAACTTGAAAGAGTTCAGAAAAGATTTACAAGGATGTTGCCAAGGTTGGAGGATTTGAGCTATAAGGAGAGGCTGAACAGGTTGGGGCTGTTTTCCCTGGAGCGCCGGAGGCTGAGGGGCGACCTTGTAGAGGTTTACAAAATTATGAGGGGCATGGATAGGATAAATAGACAAAGTCTTTTCCCTGGGGTCGGGGAGTCCAGAACTAGAGGGCATAGGTTTAGGGTGAGAGGGGAAAGATATAAAAGAGACCTAAGGGGCAACGTTTTCACGCAGAGAGTGGTACGTGTATGGAATGAGCTGCCAGAGGATGTGGTGGAGGCTGGTACAACTGCAACATTTAAGAGGCATTTGGATGGGTATATGAATAGGAAGGGCTTGGAGGGATATGGGCCAGGTGTTGGCAGGTGGGACTAGATTGGGTTGGGATATCTGGTCGGCATGGACGGGTTGGACTGGAGGGTCTGTTTCCATGCTGTACATCTCTATGACTCTATGATTCTAACTTTAGTCACAGTTCGAGATTCATCAGTTTAAGTCCAGAATTAATTTAGATCAACTGCTTGACTTGGCAAGTGTTAATCACATTCTGATAAATCAGGCCAAACCTTCACAAGAAGATGATTTTGCATCCCAGAAAGAATCAGACCATTAAGAAGATTGACTGGACAGTAAATGGTGTGCACTCAGAGTAGTCAGTTATGACATATCTGACTGAGTGCTATGATGAAACGTGCTACTGTCGAGGAAGTCTGAGAGCAAATAAGGCATTAAACAAATTAAATTCAGTAAAATGTACACTAAGGTTTTCAGCCTTGAGTGACCTAGAAAATATGAATGCTTTGTATGCTACTGTTCCAGATAGTTATTTAGGTATAACAGAGTTTATTATGCTCTTGATGGGAAAGAATGATGTACATTGTTCATTAGCCCAGAAACTGAAAATTAAAATGGCAACTAAAAGTACCTTAGCTGCTGAAACACTGGTGCTTATAAAACCTGTACATAAATATCCAATATGCTTCAGGAAACCTTAAACAACCTTGTCTATAAAATGCTTTAAGGATAATTGTTTCATTTACGACATGTAAATTTGATGAAGGTTGTTGCTGAGAAAAGATTGTGGAAGACTGCGTAAAGGAAATGTTAGAAAAAAAGATATTTCCAAAATAAATTGGCTTGATGCAAGTCACTAGTTGTCAGACTTTCACAACAAATAAGTGTTTGGTGCTACATGAAAGGGAATGCTTAATGTATGAGGCATTTTAAAAGCATGAGAAAAGTCATTTTTTCTACTGGTTGATTAGCCCTTGTAGGGGCCTCTTGAAAAAATCTATATACAGCCATAAAGTGGGAGCACGTAGGACTGGTGTGTAGAAGGAGCTGTAAAACTGAGTAATTAATAAACTCTGCACACAAAGAAAGTGGCCTTTTGTTTTGGCTTTGATCCAAATTGACACAAATACACACAATGTATAGGAACTATATTAAAGTTCAAAGTATAGACTCTGTTTGGAGCTTAGTAAAGATGGACTCTGATAGTACAGACCATTAATGTATACTATAATCTTTAATCCTATTGGATTCTTTGCAGGTATGTTATAGCAATGCAAGGTCAGGAAGCTAAAAAAAATGAATGAATATTGCTAGTGCTATATAAAGGATATGGAAACACTGAAGTGGTTCTTTTTGCCTTGGAGAAAGATTTTTGAAATTTATGAAAATTAGGTAAAGATTTGTTCATTCTCATTTGTGGGGAAAATACAAACTAAAGGTAATCAATATAAGACAGCCACAAAAATTCAAATAAGGAACTCAAGAGAAACTTCTTTACTCAGTAAATGGCTCAGATGTAAATATTGACATGATGTGTGGGCCTAATGGCTATTTCTGAGATACACAAATGAATTAATACACAGGGGGCAATTTTATTTTAATTCTTTTATTGATCTCTTTCACTGAAATGTTAATTACATGGTACTTAATTAATATTCATGAAGTTTTAGAGGTTTGTAGACAGCATTAAAAACTGGCATGGAAGTTACACAATGCTCTCAGTAATCTTGTGTAATTTTATCGAGAATATGTTATTGTGCAGAATTGGGAAATCGAGCAATAACATGCGATGATAAAGATTAAATTGAACAAAATGTACAGAAAAAGGAAGACAATAAGTCTAGGAGTTAAATCCAAAATAGAACTCAAAATAGATAAATTAATGCTGAGCTTTCACAAGTATCTCTATACCCTTTGTTTATTGAGCCATGTGTAGACTTACTGTACTGTAACAATGCTCCATCCATAACCCCTGTGATCTCTGGTCAAATGAAACAGGAGCTGACCTAATTTTTGTTTCAGATTGTGAGGGAAATTGTCAGGTTTTCTTTGAATGGATTTTCATTGCAGATGTGCTGTGCTGGGGCTCCAGGTTGTCAGAGTGACAGATCAGAATGCCACTATCAATACTCTTTGAGTATTATTTTATTCCTGATTTTAAACTCTCTCAATTTGCCTGTTGATTATTTGCCAGCCTTTCCAGTTTGTATTACCCATCCCCCAGCTTCTTAACAATGCTGGATACCAGGAAAACAGCATCGTTCCTGATTCCCAGTTAATGCTACAGGACAAATGATGGGAAATATGCTGAATGATGTTTTCCCATCATTATCTGAAAGTGGATGTATTCACTTTAGAATCTTTGAACCAGTGAAGGCTTCAACACTGAGGAGGCCTTTGTACCCTGAAAGCCCATGCTATTTTGGGAAGAGCTGTTCAGCTAGTCTGATGCTTTGATCCTTGCTCTGTACTCTTGGATGTTCACTCAGACACTTACTCATTCCCTTTTGAAAGCCGCAGTTGAAATGCCCCTATGATATTCTCCAGATCCAAACCATGCAATGCATTGTGTGAAATAAACTGCCGAAGGAGGTGGTGGATATGGGTACATTAACATCATTTAAAGGACACTTGAATAAGTACATGAAGAGGAAAAGTTTGGAGGGATGTGGGCCTGGACCAGGCAGGTGAAACTAGTTTAGTTTGGGATTATGGTTGGCATGGACTAGTTGGATCGAAAGGTCAGTTTCTGGGCTGTCTGGCTCTATGTTGACTTAGCCTCATTCGCCAACTTCTTAAAATCTGCATCTTCTGCCTCCCTTTGGAATATCACAAAAACGATGGGGGATATTTAGGACAGTACACCACTCCCCCTCCCCAACACCCTGGTATTTCCCATGCCATATCAACCCAAAATTAGTAAAATGCTTAAGGGACAAAATCAAAAAGAGACCGCTAAATCTGATGGGGTTTTTTGTTTCAGTGTCAGTTTCATCGAGTTGCACAGAAGGTTTCTCAGCATGAGGCCCAGCAGATTTTCTCAATGCGTCTTTCCAAACTCGCCTCTTTAACTACTACCATGCACCTCTTGTACTCCCTCTCATCTGAGTTTAATCTCATTTTACCACTTGTTGTATCCAGAACATCTCAGCATTGCAAGAATATCCAGGAATGGACCAGCATCGCTGGTGCATAGACCATATCTTGTGATGTCGGTGTCTCTCTCCGCCATGGAAATCTTTTTTGGAGCAAGCAGTGAGCTGAAATTGACAGGTCTCAGACTTCCATGGTGAGAATTCTCAGCGTCCAATTTGCTCATGGCAGTAGATATGATGAGGCACAGCACGGTGGCTCAGTGGTTAGCATTGCTGCCTCACAGCACTGGTAACCCAGGCTCAATTCTGCTCTCGGCAGATTGCTTGTGTGGAGCTTACACATTCTCCCCGTTTCTGTGTGGGTTTCCTCCAGGTGCTATGGTTTGGTCCCTCAGTCCAAAGATGTGCAGGTAATGGTGGATTGACCATGCTGAATTGCCCATAGTGTTCAGGGATGTGCAGACTAGGTGGGTTAGCCATGAGAAATGCAGGGTTATAGGGATAGGGTGGGATGGTGGGTCTGGGTGAGATACACTTTGGAGGTCGATGTGCATTCGATGGGCTGAACGGCCTGCTTCCACACTGTAGGAATTCTGTGATTCTATAATAAAATACTAGATATTAAGGAGGTAAGATATGCAGTTAATAAGGAACTTAAAGCAGTAATATCCATTTAATAGATAACTCATCACAGCCTGTTGATAATATTGCATCCCTGAGCTAAGTTAAAAGGAACAGTGAGTTGTCCCCATCATCAAGATAGGCCTCATTGAACTTCTCACTTAATGCTACCACATTTCTTGCCATAATGTGGGCCCCCATTCTGCCCCAAGTTTTTGCAAAACACATAATTGTGATTACAGGTTGCATGTATGGAACAAAACATTGGCAGTGGGTTAGAAAACCCAACCATGGCTCTTTTTTTTATTTTGGTTCATTCATGGGTTTGGATATCACTGGTAAGATCAGTGGATGGTTTCATTTCAGCGGATGGTTAAAGAAATAATCACATTGACGTGGATCTGGTGTCGAGTATGTGTCATTGATTGAGCTCAGTGAATGAGATAGAGTCACAGAGTCATAGAGATGTACAGCACGGAAACAGACCCTTTCGTCAAACCCATCCATGCCAACCAGATATCCCAAATCAATCTAGTCCCACCTGCCAGCACCCGGACCATATCCTCCAAACTCTTCCTATTCATATATCCAGATGGCTTTAAAATGTTGCAGTTGTACCAGCCTCCACTACTTCCTCAGGCAGCTCATTCCACACACGTACCACCCTCTGCATGAAAATGTTGCCCCTTCGGTCTCTTTTATATCTTTCCCCTTTCACCCTAAACCTATGCCGTCTAGTTCTGGACTCCCCCCACCCCAGGGAAAAGACTTTGTCTATTTATCCTATCCATGCCCCTCATGATTTTATAAACCTCTATAAGGTCACCCCTCAGCCTCTGACGCTCCGGGGAAAATAGCGCCAGCCTTTTCAACCTCTCCCTATAGCTCAAATCGTCCAACCTTGGCAACATCCTTGTAAATCTTTTCTGAACCCTTTCAAGTTTAACAACATCTTTCCAATAGGAAGGAGACCAGAATTGCATGCAATATTCTAACAGTGGCCTAATCAATGTCCTGTACAGCTGCACATCTGGGAAAATGTTGACTATTTTCCATATTTTAGGAGGCTACGCTTGATGAAGGCTGAACTCTGAAATTCATTATTCCCTCCAATGTGCTTGTTCTGCCTTAGACCGGAAGTCTATGGAAAAGAGTATTTTAAGGGCCAGAAGTTCAAATCTTTTATCTGTAAACAGTGATTATTGTGTCCTGTATGCTTTGTATAACTGCAGAATTAGATAACTTAAAGCAGGTACCTCGAAATGTACACATACTTCAGGTGTGGCAATGCACACATTAGTGGCACTTTTACAAGATCCCCAGAGTCTGGTGGTGAGAAATGTAGTCCAACAGCAGTGTCCTGTCCCAACCCAACCTGCAACGTATGGGACATATTGCTCATATCCCTGACATAGACTTCCAAAGCAACTGCTCTACTCAGACTTGGTTACGGCAGGAGATTCATAGGAAGACTATTGGAAATGCCTGAGAGATGTTCTCAAAGCATCCCTGAAAATGTCAAACACCACTGGCATAGGGGTGATCCCATCTGTAACTGGCCAAAAGATGGAGGAGATTAATTCAAGAAGGCACTGAACACATCAACAGACTGATGTCTAGACATCAGGGTCACACAATCTCCAAACAACACAAACTACTCAAACTTCCAAACACCATCTGTCCTACAAGTGGAAGAGCCTGTAAATTGTTCAAAGAATTTTTAAAAGCTGCAGATGCTAGAAATCTGATACACAAACAGGAATTGTTGGAGAAACTCAGCAGGTCTGGCAGCATCTGTTGACCGAAAGCAGAGTTAATATTTTGGATCCAGGGACCATTCTGAAGAAGGATCATTAGACATGAAAAATTAACTCTGCTTTCTCTGTACAGATGCTGTCAAATCTGTTGAGTTTCTCCAGCAATTCCGGCTTCTGTTCCTACAAATTGTTCATTGGAATTATCCACCACTCAGAGTCCAATGTGCTTGAGTGAAAGCAAGTCATCCGTAATCCTGCTTAAGATGTAGTAGGTAGCTAGTTGTGGGAGAAGATCTGCCACCCTGCCTACCCATAGTAAGCCCACACAAAACATAGGAAAGCAAACATGGCCAAACTATACCAGAAACACCCAGAATGCCTCAGCAGTGACCAAACAAGCTGACAAGTGAAACCAGACAGCACTCACAGACAAGGGAATACACTTCCCAAAACCCACTAACAATACTCATCAACACAGCTGTCCCAAAGCCCCGAGGGCAGTCTCATAATACAGCAATACCAAAGCCACACAAAGAACAGGTCAGACGAGAGGCACCACCAAGGACCTCGCTCCCAGGACAGGAACAATGGAAGCACCTTACTGTTTCAAAAGAGCCTCATTCTCACTGACCTGCAAAGAGAACTGGAATCTCCTGATCCCAACAAGAACTCGTTGATACTGTCAGGATGTTACATTGTATCGACAATCAGGACATTCTTGCAATAACTGTTTTTCAATTATGATCATTGTAACTGGATTACTTAATTCCAATATTAGTTGTATCTTTCCCCATTTTAATTAATCTTATTGTACAAAATTCCTATAAAACCTGGGGAGAAAGTGAGGACTGCAGATGCTGGAGATCAGAGCTGAAAATGTGTTGCTGGAAAAGCTGCTGCGCTTTTCCAGCAGCACATTTTCAGCTCCTACAAAACCTGGCTCCACCTTCAGCTCGAGGAAGAGAATTCTTGGCTACCTGGACACACTGTCTATGCTGTTTCAGCATAGTCAATTTCTCTTCCACAATATGCGGCATGGTGGCTAAGTGGTTAGCACTGCTGCCTCACAGCACCAGGGTCCCAGGTTTGATTCCAGTCTCGGGCAACTGTCTGTGTGGAATTTGTACATTCTCCCCGTGTCTGCGTGGGTTTCCTCCCACAATCCAAAGATGTGCACGTCAGGTGAATTGGCTGTGCTCAGTTGCCCATAGTGTTAGGTGCATTAGTCAGAGGGGAAATGAATCTGTGTTGGGTACTCTTCAGAGGATCGGTATGGACTGGTTGGGCCGAAGGGCCTGTTTCCACACTGTAGGGAATCTAATCTGATATCACCATACTAATAAACTGTTCGTTAATTTCACTTCAAACTGTGCTTTGTGATCTCTAACTTATTGGGCTAATTTCTCTGACACTAGACCAGAGAAGAATAAGAGATTTCCTTTCATAATTGACCTGAATAAGCTATGTCTGTGTAGTATATATATATATAATACTTCTAGCCAATATTTCAAGATATTACCTTTGAATTCCAGATTTATTTGATTGATTGAATTTAAATTCCTGAGCTGCTGGGGTAAGATTTGAACTAATTTCTCCAAATCATTAGACCAGGCCCTGACATTCCTAGCCCAATACAATAGATACATTCCAATACACCACACCTCTGCTATGTAGGGAATCACACGTGCAGATGTTAGAGGAGGGAAGAAACTGTAATATCACTACATTTAAACACCATGCCTGAATCCTCATGTTAAAGGAAGAGCTGCATTCGGGTGAATCTACAGGAAGTGTGTGGTATCTCTTGTATCATTTTCCAGGAGGGTGCCAATGTATATAATTTTAGGTCAGTACCTTGAGCAGCAGTAAAAATTGCTGAAAGAAGAAAGAAACAAACAACTTGAACATGTTTGAGATTATTCAACGTGGAAGGTGACTCACCACCCAGTTGCCCTTTAGCACAGTTATGCAGGCCTGATAAGAATTCTCTTTTTTTTACTTGGAAGTAATGTGTGGGCTTGGCTTCATCTTGTACCTCACAAGATGGGCAATCGTAATGGTAATTATGGAAGGCCAGTTGAGATGCTGGCTCATGTTGTCCATGTAAAAATTCCCACAAGATGGATTCCCATTAATCAGATGGGAAATCTGGCCAATCACCCCACACTTTCCCTTCACTGAGGCCTGATAGGTTATTCGCCGCATCTCTGCTGTCCAACCTGCAACCAGCTCAGTCAGCACAAGCCGCTAGTCAAACCAGGGGTTTTCCTATCCATTGTAGATCAGCTACCCACTGGAGAAACTTGCTGAGCTTTAAGGGGATTCAGAGTGGCTGAAACCTAGTTTTGATTTCACAAAGGAGGCATTGAAACGCTTCAAGTTCCATTAAAGGAACTAACTACAGCTGTTAACTCAGCAGAGGGAAATTCTGTTTTAGTATATATTTACAATTGCGTGAGCATCCTTGAGGGAGGCTAAGGTTTCAGTTCAGTTTTAAAATATTTGTCCAGATTTAAGAAAACAAACAGCTTTCCACCGATTTTTTTCAACTTTTTTTGTGTACCTGTAATAGTTTCTTGAACATGGGGTATGAACCTTTTTTTTGTTCAGGTAACAGGCTGCTGCTGTTCTTTATTTCAAATGTTAGGGACAGGTAAAACAAACGGAGAGGGGCATTTACTTTTGGTCAAAAATGGACTGAATTTCATTTGAGTTATTCAAAATGTAAAATAGTATTTGCAAAATCTTCATGTTGTAAGGTATAACAGCAGAGAAAGAGGTCATTCAGCCCATCGTGTCTGTGACATACCTCTGAATACCTATCCAATTAGCTCCACTCCATCTCTATTGCCTTAAAGTTCTGAAAATTACACAAGTACTTATCTTTTATTTTGAAAGCTACTATTAAATCCACTTCCAGCATGCTTTTTAACAGTGCATTCGAGTTTATAACTTGCTCAGTTAAATGAAAATCCCCACTGGCTGTTTTGCTATTGCGCCTAAATGTTTCTTCAATGTCATCTGCAATGAGATTCATTGTTCAAAATGTTTTGTCAATGAGTTTTATGACTCATGATATTTCGTTAAGGAAACAACACACAAGTTAGTATCTAGATAAACAGAACACCCACATGTAAATAATGGAATCTGCAACGACAGGAACAAATGGATTAAAAATTAGTTTTACTTGAAGTCTGAAAATGTTCACAAGGCAATGGAGAAAGAGAGCAGAGGTTGTGTAACGCATTGGATCGCTTTTCCCAAGTTCTAATTGTACAATAGCCAAGTAGTCTGCTTTGGTGCAGTAATTTTCAATATACCCTTTACAGAACTGGTGCTCTATGGTCAACAATTAAAAGTTTAATCAACTCTGGTGAAGGTAATAACTACAGCGTGCCAGTGAAAATCTGATGAAGACTGTCAAGCTCTTAAAGTCACTCACTTCATCTCTTAAATGATGTCACCCAACCAAATGCTTTGCATCCCTGAGAGAAACTTGGATATTCTCTGTAAAGGTGAGATTTCCAGTAATGCTCTCATCTAATTTTGTATGAATCAGTAAGGCTTTGATCATCTTTCGTGTTAGGCGTTTAGGTTAGCGACTTTTGATGTTCTTCACGCCGGCAAAGTAAGTGTGTTGGAACATAAGTAGGTGATTTAGTCCATCCAGGGTATGCTGTACCATTCCATTAGTAAGCTTGATCATCCTCGATTCCACTTTCCTGTCTTTTCAAAATCTTTGATTGTCTTACTGATTAAAATTCTGTCCATCTCAGCCTTGAATATTCTTAACGATCCAACCTTGACAGATCTTGTAGTAAAGAATTCCACAGATTCACTACCCTCTGAGAAAAGATATTCCTCAACTCTTAAATGTGTGACCCTTAATTTTGAGATTGTGCCCTCTGGTCCTAGACTTCCTCACAAGGGGAAACTACCTCTCCACATTGACTCTGTCAAGCCTCCTAAGAATCTTGTATGCTTCACTAAAATCACCTCTCCTTCCTCTATATTCCAATGAGTAAGAGGCCCAACCTACTGTATGAGACTGTCCCTCCATACCCTGATATCAGTCTGGTGAACCTTCATTCAACCACATTCACTGTCAGCTTACCTTTCCTGAGGTGATATGTTCAAAACTGTGGAATAAGCAATTAAGTTTCAAGAGGATTCAAAGCTTCTGTCAATTCTCAAATGGGGAGTTTTAGGCCTTTGGAAAACAGAACATGAAATAAACTGTTCCTGCTAGCAATTAACTGCATCATCAAATAAGATATTTTCAATCAAAGAAAAGCTCATTATTGAAAGATTGCTTTTGGTGCTTTGATTCATGACATTGTGGTATAATGCCATCACTTTCAGCAGCTGATTTACAAACTGGGGAACCAGTTTTGCATTAATCAGTAATGAGCTCTATAACAGTGACTAGTTAAGCCTAATGAATGAAGCAGACCATTGCTGCAAGTTTCTGCTTTTCTTTCAGGTTTTCCAGCCCCCTTGACTGCTCATCTGTTCCACTATTATTCTAGCATCATTTGTTCTGCAGATATTAGTCACAACTGGATGAAATAATGCAAAACAATAATTATTTAAGTATATATCAGCACAAGTTGTGTGTTTCTGCACTGTTCCTGCTGTGTTTCAATCATAGATGCAGGTGGAGCAATCCAAGAAAATTACTATAGGGATCAATTTATAAATAATCTAATTATATTTGTTACCACTGCTTATACCTAAGAGCTTGCAGCTTTGCTGAATAATGAAAATTATTTGGTTCTGAAAATCCTGTACTTTCTGAACTTTATGCCACCAAAGAGTTAATTAACATTTCCTCAAGTCCAGGAGGATAACTAATTGATAAAGTTGCTACCAGAAAATGGAGTTAATCTTGCCACATTCTCTGATACGCAATTTACCTCCAGTACGATATGCACCCGGTGCTGCAATGCTTATGTTATCCCTCATGATAGAAAGAACTAGGATATTAGTAATGTGGCATTGAAATGTTGTTTAGTCTTCCCTTTAAATAATTTAGACAACTCCGACCAGAATGTTATGAATGAATTTGCCCATGTGTACCACAATACCAAAGCAGTCAAGTCAATATGAACACCAGTTGGTACCAATGCAAAACAGTACCAACTTTATTACGAACAAAGTTATAATAACTTTTAATACTAAACACACCATCTCTAATTCTGTTTGGTGCCTTGAGGTTACAATACTTCCTGACTCTCTGGTAGATGTGCGCAGTTGCACTCTCTCTAGCTCTGTCTCTGGGTCTGCAGAATTGCTTTCCTCCTCTCCCTGTCTCTCTAGCTGGTCAGCTGATCTCTGCCTCTTGCCATGCTGGTCTCCTCAGAAAGCCTCCCAATATTTCCAAGCGACAAGTCTGCAGCTGAACCCTGTTTTTACACCTTTTAGATGGTTTTCTGGAACTTTCTATATTTCTGGCCAGTAGTTTGAAAGGGAGGCAATCATTTAGATAAAAATCACACAAAACCAGGTCCTAGTCCAACAGGTTTATTTGGAAGTACTGGCTTTCAGTACTAGCATGAAGATAAAAATCATATAACACGAGATTATAGTCCAACAGATTTATTTGGAAGCACTAGCTTTTGGAGCGCCGCTCCTTCTTCAGCTGGTTCTTCAGGACAATCACCTGATGAAGAAGCGCTGCTCTGAAAGCTAGTGCTTCCAAATAAACTGTTGGACTATAACCTGGTGTTATGTGATTTTTAACTTTGTCCACCCAAGTCCAACACCGGTTCCTCCACATCATAGCATTAAGATGGCATGCTACTGTTCGTTTCTTTGTGAAGCAGGATTCAGTGCCTTACTGTCTGAGCCCTCCTTTGTTGAGTGAATACGTTGTTGGGGGCATGTCTGTCCAAGCTAACTGTTGCCTTTTATATAATGCTGGTTGCTGCATCTGGTGTGTGGGTTTTGTGATTTCAGAGTTTTACTTGGCCAATACCCAGCATCCCTTACTACTTGACCAAGTTATCAATCTGTCTGTGTCTTAGCAGCTAGGAGGCTGCTACAGAAAGATCTAACAAATGATATTACAGCTCATTAATGCGTGGAAATATTACATTCTCAGCCACATCCATCTCTGGGCTATCATTAAACTACATGATTACAAAGAGTAGCAAACATCCATGTGCCATACCTCAGGTTTTCCAAATTAAAATTGAACCGGAGACATTTTATTACCCTCTCATCACATTCTTTCATCGCGATTATATTATGAACGTGGCTCTTAAAGGTATACTGACAAGCTAACTGTGAGACATGATACAACTCATTCAGCCTAGGAGGAGCCATTGGTATGACTATCAAAACATGTTCATCAGTGTAAAGTGATTAGTCCTTGAAAATTTCCCAACAACTCCTGTGCATTTAGATAGTACAACCATCTTCATCAATCACAATTTAAAATAAACAAGGTATTGCTGCTCTGCAAGACTAATGTAGAAATAAGTTTAAAAAGTATAGTTAACACCGCAAGACACCAATATACAGAAAATTACACAATATGGTTCTGAGTTGAGTTTCCATTAACCAATTTAGCAATGTTTCATCCAAAGTTGTAGACCATTTCATGTGTAGTTTTATTCTTATTGAATCAACACTGATGCAATGAGAAAACACATGAAACCTGCACTTAATTCAAAAAGCAACTGGTTCCCTTCTGTAGCTTGTCACTTCCTGTGATAATAGATTAGGCAAACTTGATGGGCTACCCGGGTAACCTTTAGTTTCAAAAGAATTTTACTCATTTCAGTTTCAGTTTGTGAACCAAAACAGGAAATAATTCAGACTGAGAATAAATGCTTAATAAAAAGGAGAACTTAACTGACATCATTGAATCAATCACTTGTTCCATGAACAATGGGCTTCTACTTTCATTCTGTCAGCCCCCTCACCTCGCACTGCTGCAGTATCTGCAAAAAACACAATAGGATTAAAGTGTATAATCTACATGGATGGTCAGTGCTGTCGGCATCCATCTTAACATGACCCCAAAGCAGATTTTTTATTGAACGTTTCTATTGCTTCTATACATTGTGTACATTTAAACTTCAGAAGAAGTTCCAATGTGCACAGGTAAATTCATGTTGCAGTTGTAGCTGGTATTTACAAGTAAGCTTTAGTTCCCTTCCATTCTTTGAAGTCTTCTGCATTTTACCTCCAAATTCCATAAGATGGACAGGAAATCTTAGGCATTCTGTAACTTGAAGAACATCCCAGTGGGGCAGTGATGACCATCATTCCACAGAACCTGGTTACTGTACAAGGATTTTAGGTGGTAATCTATCTCTGAATATTATATAATAGAATGGATTGATTTGATATGTATTGTGCCACATCCTAATTCCAAACAATACCTAAATAAAAATATTCTGGAACTGTATAAATACTGTTTCAATGAAATAACTGAGGTCTTACATACAATTCTGGTCACCACATTATAGAAACAATACAACTGCAGCAAAGACAGCAAAGAGATTTACTCAGATGCTGAAGTAAAAATCAAATCGTTAGGAAGCTAGGGATAAAATCAGAAGATGCTGGAGAAACTCAGCAGTTCTACCTGCACCTGTGGAGAACGAAACAGTTTATTCAAGTTTAATATGACTCTCTTCTTCAGAACACCAGTGTTGTCTGTCCACATGACTGAAATCTATCTTCTTTAGGATCATTCTATTGAATCTTCTCTGACACCGTTGCTCTCTTGACAACCTTTCAGCGCTGATCATAATATTCCAGCTAGGTCCCCAATCAGTAAAGTATTAGCATAACATCCTTGTTGAGATATCACAGGTCCCAATCAATTCTTCACTGAAATGCTGCACTCATGTCCTATCCATTAGGAGTGATTGGGCATGAATTGTTCAAATGCTTGGCAGTGTGAAACCCACTGCTATTTTGGCTGAGATTACCTAACAAAGCATAGATGAACCTTTGCGAATGTTCCTGCTGTATATGTACATTTATCATTTGGAACTGACCAATTTGTCCTTCTACATAGCAGTGCTCATACAAGGCTAGCAGGACATGGACAGTGAAAATAAATCAGTTCAAATCTTAGATACTGTAGACAGAATATTTCATTCATTCATGGGATGTGAATGTCATTTGTAAGGTCAGCATTTGTTGCCCATCCCAAATTGGCCTTGAACTGAGCAGCTTGCTAGACTAATTCAGTGGACAGTTAAGAGTTAACCACATTGTTGTGGATCTGAAGTCACTTGTAGGCCAGACCTGGTAAAGGCAGCAGATTTCCTTCCTTAAAGGGCATTAGTGAACCTGAGGGGATTTTACAACAACTGAAGATATTTTCATGGTCACCATTAATATGACTAGTTTTAGATTCCAGATCTATTAATCAAGTGATGGGATTTGAACTCATGTTTTCAGAGCTTTAGCCTGGGCATCTGGGCAGCACAGAATCCCCACAGAGTGGAAACTGGCCATTTGGCCCATCAAGCCCATGCCGACATTCTGAAAAGCACCCTCCCTACCCCATCCCTCCCTATTTCCCATAGTTTATCCACCTAGTCTGCATATCCCTGGACATTATGGGCAAGTGAACATGGCCAATCTATCTAATCCTGGGAGCATAGGAGGATACCGGAGCACACAGAGGAAGCCTGTGCAGATACGGGGAGAATCTACACAGACAGTCGCCTGAGGCTGAAAATGAACCTGGGTCCTGGTTGCCGTGAGGCAGCAGTGCTAGCCACTTGGCTATCGTGCTGTCCATTGAGCCATTGTGCTGTGGATTATTAAAGTAAAGTCACCATAGTCCCGCACTCTTAAAGAGAGTGAGAAAACTGGTGGTGAGTTTACCCTGAGGGTCACCACACTTTGGGTGAGGTTGAGAAGGTGAGCTCTTCATAGTGATTCAGCCAGTTTGGGAATTGAACCCATAGTGTTCACATCACTCTGCGCCTCAAACCCCTAAGGTAATGAACAACTAAGTAGTCCAGTGAAGTTACCACTGTGCCATCATCTTCCACCTTCCCGTGGACCTCCCTCATAGGCATTTTAAATCTAATCCCACACTAAATGTCAGCAAACCCATGTGGGAGATCTTCCTGAGGCATAGGAGAAGGTTCAACTGTCCATTTCAAGGATTCAGGACATGTTCCTAAAGGTGCAGGTCCAAGCAGAGGAATTCTCTGCAAAAGCAAGTGGTCAAGGTCAAAACATTGACTATTTTCAAGAAAGAGATAAGAATATTTCTTTGAGTTAAGGGGATTGAAAGATATCAAGGGATTGAGTAGAATGATCAGCCATGATCATATTGAATGGCAATGTAGACTCAAAGGGCCGAATGGTCTACTCCTGTTCCTTTTTCTATGTTTTGCTTACTCCTACTCCAATGTTCAAGCCCAATGTCTGCACTCCCTAACAATTTTCATGTATTGATCAAGGTGTGGCACAGTGGCTAGCACTGCTGCCTCACAACACCAGGGACCTGGGTTCGATTCCTGGCTCGGGCAACTGTCTGTGTGGAGTTTGCACGTTCTCCCTGTGTCTATGTGGATTTCCTTCTGGTACTCCAGTTTCCTCCTACAGTCCAAAGATGTGCAAGTTAGGTGAATTGGCTATGCTAAATTGTCCATAGTGTTAGATGGATGAGTCATGGGTAAATGTAGGGGAATAGGTGGGTTGCTCTTCGGAGGGTCGGTGTGGACTTGTTGGGTTTGTTTCCACACTGTAGGGGATCTAATCCAATTTCTTTTGGGAATTTGCTACTGAATTGGTTTCCATGGTGAATTACAAATCGTCGTGGCATAAAATGCTGCATCACTTTCAGTTTAAAGCTATCAAGGTAACTGTTCCCTTTTGATACTGATTGAAACGTTGTCTTAATCTTTGAGGCGTTGCCCTGGGATCTCCCTTTTTAAAAATAATTTACATTATGAAACTTTGCTTGAAATTCCCCTCACCTGGTTTCTGCAGAATGCTGATCTAACTTTGCCTCAGAAACTTTTTTATTAACCCAAGGAATGTTTCCAACGTTACAAATTCCCCTGGTACTCTCTGTTGGATTGGAAAATAAAGTTTCACCCCTGTATTTCATGACACTGGAATGTTTATTTCAACAATTCAAAGTAATCTTGAATCTATTAAGTGGTGATAATAGGTCTGAGCTGGTTAAAGTTCTCTACTTAAGTGCACAGGATGTTAAAATTAATGTGAATCTGATATAAAATATATTCTAGAAGATTTGACATTGTTAGATTTATTATACAAACTTCAGATCAGAGTAGCTCTTCCAATTTAGAAATTGAGACTTCCTCTAGCTAACCTCATTATGTTTGTTGTTATTACGGGGAAGTTAATGGCAGAATGATTGCCCCGTAGCCTAGATAAAACTGGAATTCAAAAGTAATTTTGCTGCAGGAAGCACTTCAAGTCATTTCATTGTGATAAGAGTTCATATAATGTCAAGGTCTCTTGGTATCTTTTAGCAATAATTTGTTAACCCATGACTTGGAGATGCTGGTGTTAGACTGGGGTGTACAAATTTAAAAATCACACAACACCAGATTATAGTTAACAGGTTTAATTGGAAACACTAGCTTTCGGAGCGCTGCTCCTTCATCAGGTGATGAAAGCTAGTGCTTCCAATTAAACCTGTTGGACTATAACCTGGTATTGTGTGATTTTTAACTTTGTTAACCCATGTAATCATACACTTATAACAAATGTGAGTACAGGCAGTTCAATTTATGAAAAATGATTCTCCATTGAGCATTATAGAGTATTAAAGATAATAGAACAACATAGAATTTTGCTAAAATAACACAATCGATCCTGCTGAAGGGTTATTGGAGTCAAACTTTAATTCTCCACAAGTGCTGCCAGACCTGCTGAGTTTCTTCAGTAATTTTGTTTATATTTCTTTCAGTTGTTTTACTAAAACAATTGATAATTGTTTTCAATGTGGCAGAAGACCTGAATTACAGTGGTCAAACCTAATAAAAAAATCAGTAAGTTTATTAAAAGAAAACCTCCAGATTAGATTTCAACTGAATCTATGGAGAGCTTCTGCCTGTGGAAGTTTGCAGAATTTATACAGTTCAATAGTTGCAGCATTCTGGAAATGGTTCAGAATTCCATTATCTTAAATAGTTTTACAAATAGAAGTGTTAGGTTATCAGCAGACAGAACTCTGCTGTACAAACACTGGCTCAGTCACTGGGTTCATGTCAATTCTTTCATTTAAAATTTTGGCATAAGTGGTTTCGTTTCCATGGAAGTAATTAAAAGCTTAGAGACATCGCTGATCAAAATTCTCAGCCCTACTAGAGCATTTGGTTTCATTCCACCTTCTTGTTAGAAATAACGTTAGTCATCAGATCCCTTCTCAAAATTAGGATTATTTAGGTTATCTTGTACGTAATTCTCACTATAAGCAACAAAATCATGGTGGAGTCTGGTTTCTCATTTCATTAAGGGCTGCTCTATCTCTCTCTCTTTTGTTACAGGAGACAAGACTACTGAGGGCTCCAGACCTAAAACTAAGGACATGAGGCCAGCCTATTAGAGAATGTAACTACTGCAGGACTCACATAAGCCATATATCTTTTTCTGAAAATAATCTTTATTGTCAAATCCATCCCACTCAGAGATAATCATGGCCCAGAATTTCTTGAGCAGGAGACACCATGGTTGAGATGCATTCCATAGGACCATGACAGGGAAGTAGGCCATTCAGCCCATTGAGTCTGTTCTGCCATTCGTTGAGAGCATGGCTGATCTGATCAGTCTTTTGCCTGATTTTTCCCCATGATCCTTGATTTGTTTACCGAAAAATAAACTGTCTATTTCAGCCCTGAATATACTTGATAAACCAGTTTCGACAGTGTTCTGTGTTAAAGGATTCCACAGATTTATTACCCTCTGAGAAAATAAATTTTTCCTTATCTCTATCTTAAATATGTGACTCCTTATTCTGAGATGATGCCCCCTGGCTCTTGACTCTTCCATGAAGGGAAACAACCTCTCTTCATCTAAGAATCTTGTGGGTTTTAATAAGGTCACCCCTCATTCTTCGAAGTTCGAACGAGTACAGGACCAATCTACTCAACCTCTTCTCATAGGAAAGTCCGTGCCTATCTGGTATAGCATAGTATACCTTCTCTGGACTGCCTCCAATTTCAGTATATCTTTCCTTAGCTAAGGTGCCGAAATTGTTCGCAATATGCCAGCTGTGTCCTGACTAGTACCTCATATATTTTTTCAGCAAAAAATCCATACTTTTATACTCCATTACTTGTGAAGTCGAGACCAAAAGTTCATTTGCCTTCCCTATCAGTTGCTGAACTATCCCTATTAGTTAGGTAAAAACAATAACTGCAGATGCTGGAAACCAAATTCTGGATTAGTGGTGCTGGAAGAGCACAGTAGTTCAGGCAGCATCCAACGAGCAGCAAAATCGACGTTTCGGGCAAAAGCCCTTCATCAGGAATAAAGGGAGTGAGCCTGAGGCGTGGAGAGATAAGCTAGAGGAGGGTGGGGGTGGGGAGAGAGTAGCATATAGTACAATGGGTGAGTGGGGGAGGAGATGAAGGTGATAGGTCAGGGAGGGGAGGGTGGAGTGGATAGGTGGAAAAGGAGCTAGGCAGGTCGGACAAGTCCGGACAAGTCAAAGGGACAGTGCTGAACTGGAAGTTTGAAACTAGGAAGAGGTGGGGGAAGGGGAAATGAGGAAGCTGTTGAAGTCCACATTGATGCCCTGGGGTTGAAGTGTTCTGAGGCGGAAGATGAGGCATTCTTCCTCCAGGCATCTGGTGGTGAGAGAGCAGTGGTGAAGGAGGCCCAGGACTTCCATGTCCTCGGCAGAGTGGGAGGGGGAGTTGAAATGTTGGGCCACGGGGCGGTTTGGTTGATTGGTGCGGGTGTCCCGGAGATGTTCCCTAAAGCGCTCTGCTAGGAGGCGCCCAGTCTCCCCAATGTAGAGGAGACCACATTGGGAGCAACGGATACAATAAATGACATTAGTGGATGTGCAAGTAAAACTTTGATGGCTGTGGAAGGCTCCTTTTGGGCCTTGGATAGAGGTGAGGGAGGAGGTGTGGGCGCAAGTTTTACAGTTCCTGCGGTGGCAGGGGAATGTGTCAGAATGGGAGGGTGGGTCGTAAGGGGGTATGGACCTGACCAGGTAGTCACAGAGGGAACGGTCTTTGCGGAAGGCGGAAAGGGGTGGGGAGGGAAATATATCCCTGGTGGTGGGGTCTTTTTGGAGGTGGCGGAAATGTCGGCGGATGATTTGGTTTATGCGAAGGTTTCTGTTTTCCCGGCCCCCAACGTCTCATCTTCACCATGGATATCCAATCCCTCTGCACCTCCATCCGCCATGACCAGGGCCTCCAAGCCCTCCGTTTTTTCCTCTCCAGACGTCCCCAACAGTACCCTTCCACTGACACTCTCATTCATTTGGCTGAACTGGTCCTCACCCTTAACAATTTCTCCTTTGAATCCTCCCACTTCCTCCAGACCAAAGGGGTAGCCATGGGCACATGTATGGGCCCCAGCTATGCCTGTCTCTTTGTTGGCTACGTAGAACAGTTGATCTTCCGTAATTACACCGGCACCACTCCCCACCTCTTCCTCCGCTACATTGATGAACTGCATTGGCGCCAACCCGTGCCCCCGTGAGGAGGTTGAGCAATTCATCAACTTCACCAACACATTCCACCCTGACCTTAAATTTACCTGGACCATCTCTGACACCTTCCTCCCCTTCCTGGACCTCTCCACCTCCATTAGTGATGACCGACTTGACACTGACATTTTTTACAAACCCACCGACTCCCACAGCTACCTGGATTACACCTCTTCCCACCCTACCTCTTGCAAAAATGCCATCCCGTATTCCCAATTTCTCCGTCTCCGCCGTATCTGCTCTAAGGGGGACCAGTTCCACCACAGAACACACCAGATGGCCTCCTTCTTTAGAGACCGCAATTTCCCTTCCCACGTGGTTAAAGATGCCCTCCAACGCATCTCGTCCACATCCCGCACCTCCGCCCTCAGACCCCATCCCTCCAACCGTAACAAGGACAGAACGCCCCTGGTGCTCACCTTCCACCCTACAAATCTTCGCATAAACCAAATCATCTGCCGACATTTCCGCCACCTCCAAAAAGACCCCACCACCAGGGATATATTTCCCTCCCCACCCCTTTCCGCCTTCCGCAAAGACCGTTCCCTCCGTGACTACCTGGTCAGGTCCACACCCCCTTACAACCCACCCTCCTATTCTGGCACATTCCCCTGCCACCGCAGGAACTGTAAAACCTGTGCGCACACCTCCTCCCTCACCTCTATCCAAGGCCCTAAAGGAGCCTTCCACATCCATCAAAGTTTTACCTGCACATTCACTAATATCATTTATTGTATCTGTTGCTCCCGATGTGGTCTCCTCTACATTGGGGAGACTGGGCGCCTCCTAGCAGAGCGCTTTAGGGAACATCTCCGGGACACCCGCACCAATCAACCAAACCGCCCCGTGGCCCAACATTTCAACTCCCCCTTCCACTCTACTGAGGACATGGAGGTCCTGGGCCTCCTTAACCGCCGCTCCCTCACCACCAGACGCCTGGAGGAAGAACGCCTCATCTTCCGCCTTGGAACACTTCAACCCCAGGGCATCAATGTGGACTTCAACAGCTTTCTCATTTCCCCTTCCCCCACCTCATCCTAGTTTCAAACTTCCAGTTCAGCACTGTCCCCTTGACTTGTCCGGACTTGTCCGACCTGCCTAGCTCCTTTTCCACCTATCCACTCCACCCTCCCCTCCCTGACCTATCACCTTCATCTCCTCCCCCACTCACCCATTGTACTCTATGCTCCTCTCTCCCCACCCCCACCCTCCTCTAGCTTATCTCTCCATGCTTCAGGCTCACTGCCTTTATTCCTGATGAAGGGCTTTTGCCCGAAACGTCGATTTCGCTGCTCGTTGGATGCTGCCTGAACTGCTGTGCTCTTCCAGCACCACTAATCCAGAATATCCCTATTAGTTGCTGAACTGAAATATTAGCTTTTTGTGATTCATGCAGAACGATTCCCCAATCCCTCTGTTCCATAAATCTCTTCAGTCCTTCTCCATTTAAATAGTATTCAGCTCATCTATTCTTCCTGACAAAGTGCATAACCTCACATTTCCCAAAATAATATCCCACCTGTCAAGTTTTTACCCACTCACTTAACCTGTTTCTACCCCTCTACAAACTGTTTGTGTCAACCTCACCGCTTGTGTTCCCACCCATTTTTGTGTCATCCGCACCCATCCATTGTCTGCCATTCCTTAAATTAGTTCATCAATTTGTGATCTCAATGAGCAGATTCAGGAGGGAAGAACCACCTTTAAACAAAACACAGTAAAACTTGGAAATGACTCTGGTTTAAACTAAAGATTCACTTTCAAGTATACAAGACAAGATTGCTCCAAAAGCTGTTGCTCACCTGATCTGCATTTACTTGAAAGAAATATCCACATCAAAAATCAAATGATTTTCACTTGAAGTATCTAAGAAGATATTTTAAATCCCTCCAGTATTAGACCCCTTTCACCGAAAGAATGTAACTCAATTTCCAAAGTCCATCAGTATTCTGACTAAAATTCAGGCTGAGTGGGTGACATTCTCTCCACAGAGATTTGGATACACACTGCTGTATACTACCATTGTTTGGGTGAAGTCACCCTGATCTCAATGTAGGCAGGAACCTGTAAAATTATCAACAACATAACTCTTAACCTCCTGGACAGAGAAGACCTAAACAGAGGATGGAAACCTGCACTAGCCCAATAGGCTTTCACCCAATATTTAGTGAGGACTGCAGTTTTCCACATAGTTGCTAAATGCTAACTAAAAACTAACGCAAGAAAGAAAAATCCACTTGAGTGACAAGAAACATTCAGACGCAGGAGAAAGTTGTTGTGTCGTTGTGCTGCTACACAGTTGGAACACTACAATAGGTGACGGCAGTTTCTTGAAGTAATGAAGAAAGGGGCGTTTAAACCTCAGGCCGGGTGAAAGAAAAAGTCAACATTTAAAATTAGATTTACTCAGTGGATGAAGCAGTACAGAAACAGAGTGGGTAGATATCGTTAGGACTGTTCACTCTGTGGGTGGTAAATACTGACACAAGTCAAATGGCCAATTTCCAGTGGCATATGGCACATACATTGTGCTGGTTTGCTTAAAGTCTTCACACGCACTTTTATTCCCCCTTTGGGGAATAGCGCGGTAGATCAACAAGCTGATTATTAACCAGTTAAAACATATCATGAAGACTGCTTCTGTAGGTAACAAGCCCTGAAGTGGGAATTGAATTTTGTTTTTCAGCACTAGCTACTGAACTACAAGACTACCCCAGTAAGGATGTGGTGTTCGTCACTGGTAGTCCAGTGTTACCTTATATTTACTTGAAGGTGACCATGCATTTGCATTTGCCATTTCTGTTGCCTTTAAAATCTTCTGGCTGACCCTGTGCTGCTGAGATAGGCATGAAAAGAATATGAACCTCATTAATCAAATATAGTCTTCAAAGGTAATCCCAGCTAGTTAAAGCCTGAAGGTATTACAGATCCCAACTACAATTGGAAGCAAGCTTGCAGTAATTCTAAATGTCTTAATACACCTTACATAAAAATACATAATTGTGTTCTGGGAATGATCTAGCCACACCCAAATAAAAAAGCAAAGTTAACCCAGTGTAAACCAGTCATTTGATGTAAGCCACCTCATCTTTATATGTGCACTTTTGTACTTTAAACAACGCATAGCATTACAGTTACCCAGGAGCAATAACAATAAAACAGTGCTTCTCCACAAAAAAGGGCTTCACATGTCGGTAATGGTACGCAGTACCTCTCTATACAGTAAGGTTTTAGTGTTTGAACATGTATTGCTCATTGCTTGTAATTCCCATTTATGAAACTATAATGGAGGGAAAATGTCTGTTGGCAAATAGTTTAGGAGATTACACCGAACCATTGTTGCTCCATTCATTTCACCTTGAAGACCTGCATTGAAATAGTTGAAAATTTCTTTGTGGGCGTGTGCACCCAAAGCGAAATAACTATAAACATCTGAACACATTTTGTAGTATTGACACATATCAAAATAAATTTTTTTTAAAATCGTTAGCGATGTTTGGGAATGAAAAGTCACAGTATTGGGTGTAGAACATAACAAGGCTCAAGTTACAGCTAAAAATATTAGGCTGACAACAACCCATCCAAATCAAACAAACTTATTTTGGTCTTCTGTGATATTTGAATGGCTTGGAGCCAAGACATTGCAGAACGTTCTGTGGATATCTCCCAGCTAAGTGTATGTTTAAGGTCCTGTGCTGCCACTCAATTTACATTTCCCAATCCTAATTCAAGACCATTAGCAAACCCTCAAGTAAGCAGTTGGTGCCTTCTGTGGGAATGCTTCTGTTAGCCACTTGTAAACCTATCACTGTTTGTGAAATGTTGGCTGAGCTTCTGGGGAAACTCTATGACCTGCTGATTCATCCAAAACAGTCTATGCTTTAGCAAGGAGAGAGAAAGACCAGAACCATCAGCAAACATAGCAGCAGAGTTAAAGTTGTTGTATTTTGTAACAGCAAGAAAATAATCATTATTCCTCAACTCCTCCATAATGGCTGCCATCTTCACCATGTAACTGCAAGGGAATTCTAATTCAACCACACCTATTAACTGGCCTACCAAAATCCCAATGTTTCCTGCAGGGATCTACCAGCTTCTTTGTGCCTCACACAGAAAGTTAAGGGCCTCATCATTCAGATACAGGAGATGATACCTACCTTCCCTTGCCTGCATTTCTACCTCATTTTCTATAAGGTAGAAGTGCTCCTAGCCAGTTTGTGACACTGGTACTTTGGACCCTTGCTGGGGACAGTTTGCACTTCCTGTATTCTGATCCTGTACTTTGCCTAATGTTTCCTTTTCTTATTTTGGTTGCAAAGCTAAATTTTATTGGGTTGCCTTTTGGAGGTAATTTTCCTCAGACAACTTTAAGTATTAAAGGGCCTCAGAGGTCTTTAATGGGGTCTTCAGCTACAACATTGGCTTAGCTACATTTAATGGACAACTCTACCTTGGTAACAGACAAGGACAAATGAGAAATGGCTACCAGAGGATCATTAGGGGAGTGATTCATATTTAAATTGTCTGCTAGCACTCATTGAAGAGATTGCACACCATTTTGGTGGCAAATAAGAAATGGCTACTAGAGGATCATTAGGGGAGTGATTCATATCTAAATTGTCTGCTAGCACTCATTGAAGAGATTGCACACCATTTTGGTGGCAAATAAGAAATGGCTACTAGAGGATCATTAGGGGAGTGATTCATATCTAAATTGTCTGCTAGCACTCATTGAAGAGATTGCACACCATTTTGGTGGCAAACATTGAGCTAATCCCTCTCCTAACAGTAAACATGAGTAAACAAGTTACAGCTGAGGATTGCTAAATTCGCTATTTAAAATTGTTTAGCTTTCATTGTTCACTTGCTGCTCAAGGTGTGAAGATTTTTGAAATGTAACAGGAAACAATCACAGGTAGTTTCTAAACATTCGCCAATATCCTGATTGCACTGCTTTGGAAATTCGATAACACCTTCACCTGAAAAGTTTCAGTGCTATGCCTGCTTTGAAACCTTTGCAGTGTCACCAGAAGATAGTGAGGGGGAATGATACTTGCTCATAGACACATTACTAGAGGTTTCCATTGGTCTGCTGCAGAAATGGGAGTGATTGAGACACAACTGTAGAAGGTGGTGATGAGACCGCATCTGGAGTACAATAAATAGTTTCAGTCCCCCTATTTAAGGAAAGCTATCATGTCATTGGAGGCCATTCAGAGAAGGTTCACTAGGATGATCCCTGGTATGGAGGGATTGTCTTGTGATTGAAAGTTTAACAGATTGGGACTCTACTCATTGGAGTTTAGAAGAATGAGAGGTGATCTCACTGAAACATATGGGATTCTTGAGGGGCTTGACAGGGTCAATGCTGAGAGGATGTTTCCCCTCATGGGAGAGTCTAGGACCAGTGGAATTTAAGATGGAGACATAGAGAAATTCCTTTTCTCAGAGGGTTGAGAGTCTGTGGAACCTGTTGCCACAGAGATCTTGTACATACTTAAGGCTGAGATAGAAAGAATTTCTTGACCAGTTGGGGAAAGGCAGGAAAGTAGATGTGAGGAATGTCAGATCAGCCATGATCCTATTGAAGGCAGTGCAGGTTCAAGGGTCCGAACAGTCTGTTTGTGTTTCTGTTTAGTGTCATAGAGATGTAGAGCACGGAAACAAACCCTTCGGTCCAGCTTATCCATGCAGACCAGATATCCCAACCCAATCTTTTCACATTTGCCAACTCTTGGCCAATTTCCCTCCAAACCCTTCCTATTCATATACACATCCAGATGCCTTTTAAATGTTGCAATTGTACCAGCCTTCAGCACTTCCTCTGGCAGCTCATTCCATACACACACCACCCTCAGCGTGAAAATGTTGCCCCTTAGGTCCCTTTTAATCTTTCTCCTCTCATCTCAAACCTATGTCCTCTAGTTTTGGACTCCCCCACCCAAGGAAAAGACCTCGTCTAATCACCCTATCCATGCCCCTCATGACTTTATAAACCTCAACAAGGTCATCCCTAAACCTCCAACCCACCAGAGAAAATAGACGAGGTAAAAACAATGACTGCAGATGCTGGAAACCAGATTCTGATGAAGGGCTTTTGCCCAAAATGTCGATTTCGAAGCTACTTGGATGCTGCCTGAACTGCTGTGCTCTTCCAGCACCACCAGAAAAAATAGCCCAGTCTATTCAGCCTCTCCTATAGCTCAAACCCTCCAACTCTGGCAATGTCCTTGTAAATCTTTTCAGATCCCTTTCAAGTCTCACAACATCCTTCCTATAGGAGAAATGACCAGAATTGCACACAGTATTCCAAAAGTGGCCTTACCAAGGTCTAACTCCTATACTCAATGCTCTGACTAATAAAGGCAAACATACCAAATGCCTATCCTAGCTATCTGCTACTTCATTTTCAGGGAACCATGTGCCTACACTACAAGATCTTGTTATGATTTTATGCAGAGGAGAGAGAGAGGTGGACTACTTCGCACAATGATTCACCTTCCTTGGACCTTCTCTGTAAGATGCTTCACAGGAATGTCAGACAGCCAGTGCACACTCCTCTTTGTATCTTGAGCAACTCTGAAACCTGCTGCAGCATGCCAGAGAATGTGTTCCACATTTTCAGTAGTTTATCATTGTGGAACCAATGCATGCATTTACTTGAAAACTGTATTTAAATTGTGCCTGAGTACTAATCCGGCAATTGTTTCTGTTTCAACCAGTCCAGACAAGTTTCTGTTGGGGCAATTTGCAATAGGCCTAAGAATCCAAAGTTAAAAATCACGCAACACCAGGTTATAGTCCAACAGCTTTAATTGGAAGCACACTAGCTTTCGGAGTGTCGCTCCTTCATCAAACCAAGATTCCAGACATCTAAAAGCAGTCTGATCCAGTGTTTTCATCAAAATAGCCTCCATTTTAATTTGCTTTCATCCTCCACTGTTCAGTTTTATGCTGGAAATTCGTCCATAAACCTCTCTCTCTACATCCCTTTCCTGTTTAAAGAGGCAAATCATTTCTTTGCCCAGGCTTTTCATCATTTTCCCTAATAGCTGCTTATGTGGTTCATTGTCAAATGTTCTTTCATTTCCTGAGAAGTGCCTTGGGGTGTTAAACTACATTAAAGGTCTAACATAAATATAAACTGTTAATATTATGCTTGAACATCACTTATGTTAAAACCATTCTAACAATCTTGTTACGATATTCCCAACCATTATATTTTCTACTATAATTTTCAGATAGCATTTTTATTAGTTGTTCTAAATTTTAATGGCATCCTATCCTCAATTTTTATTGTCTCTTTTGAGGATTTGTTTTTTTCTTTCCTGTTGGGGTGAGAGTCACAAGAGACACATTCTGAACAAGTGTAAATTTGAAAAACTGAACCAACAAGAAAAATATAAAGAAGAAACAATAAGAGCTATAGAAAATAGTGAAGTCAAAACAGAAAGGCAGAAAAGAAGTCTTTATTGCAGATGCTAGATGAGGCAAGAAAGAACTAGAACAAACAGCAAAAGAAAAAATGCAGAGCTATTTCAGAAAAAAATCAAGGGCTTTCAAGCCATTGGGTAATAACCAACAGGGAAAATCATTGCTGACTTCTAATCAAGAAAAACACTAGGGACTTTCCACTGAACAATAGGAAGTGTAGACTGTTAAGTGTAGCAGAAATCTGGAAGCATGAGAAAGGCAAGATATCACAAAGACTGGTTTAGTATCTTACACACTATTGTATGCGCTGACTTGCTCAGTAAAGAACTGATACCTCACAGACTTGAATACATTTGGACATTCTGTACTACAAAAGCACACCGGAAAATCATATTAACTTGCCTTACACTGTCATAATGTGCTCATCACAGTTCATTTGAAATGTATCACTTCGCTATTCTTAGAAATCCTCATGTCTGATTGGATGGTCAGCAGTAATAACTTGAGAAGTATTCTAGGTAGTGTAATGACAGCATTCATTCTTCAGAAATTTGGGTTCACACATAATCTGACCAATGCGATTAAAATGTCCTTTGATTCCCCAGTCGTTTTTTACAGGGATGGCTAGCTGCTGGCCACTTAAGTGCTTGACTGACACCTTATTTGACAGGTCATCCCAAAAAGAGGCAACATGGGACTCTCAGTGTGTCTCTGACTGCTGACAAGACCCCAGTCACCACTATTACATACCATCCAGAGAAACTAGTTTCTCTCTATCTGCTCTATAAAATCCATTCAATTAAGTCACCCAATAATCTTCTCTATTCTAGGGAACTCCAGTCTGGTCAACCCTCTTTCTAGCTAAAATAACTGCAATCAAAACAACTAGAACCTGAAACAGGAAGTATTCTATAAAATCATTAACTTTCCTCAACATGATGTGAATAAACTTTTTATTGTATTTCCAACCAAGTAATTTCTCTGACTCTAATTTTCAGCTAGTATTTCTATTACCATTTGGTGTACATTCTATCCACTGCCTTATTTTAATGGATTTTTTTTGTTAGTTTTGAATGGAAAGGCATTCCAGTTTTAAGATCTGTCCCAAACTCAGAAGAGCTTTCGGTCAACGCACTTGATTTCTCAGTACAGGTGGGCGCAAAAGGGTACCGAAGAAATGATACCACTCTCAATCTAGCTGGCAGTTCCAAGCCTTCTGATTTCCTAGTACAGTAAGGTAAGTCACAGTCATGTGACCTGCACAGGATGGGGTGGGCAGAGATGGAAGGTTTCTGTTATGACTGTTTGCAGTAAACTATAATCAGGGAGAGGGGGTGGTGAATGGAAAACACTGCTTAGACAGAGTAATTACTAAATTTAAACATTTTCTGGTTACCATTCTGAGTGTGAAAAGGCACAGGATTGACTGAGTACTTGTGAACCATGAGTGATGTTTTAGATAATCTCCAAGAGACATTGAGTGATTTAATTAAAAGAAACAGCCAAGATTGATTGTTAAACACATATAAAATTTCTCATCTTTGTTTGGTGTTGCTTCTGACCCCCCCCCACCAGAAAATCACTCATAAGAAATGTGACTTCTGGACCTTCTCATTCAAATTAAACTGCGATATCAGAAGAGTTTTACCATCTTCCCTTCCTTTTACCTTTCATAAATTCTCTCTCCTCATTTTAATCTTCCCTCTTCTGACATTCAGGTTGCTGACCAGTGTCTCACCAAACATTGTTCAAATGTATCCAAGATTGTGTGTGGATCACTTAAACCCAACAACCCCTTGATATTTGTGCTGTTCGTTTCTGGAGTACAAATCTTTAGCACAATCCAATCTCACTGCCTGACAGGGGAGAGTACTGGGATTGTATAGAGTGAAGGTTCAACTTCTGGCTGCTCATTTTCTCTGAAAATAAAATGAGTGAAACCAGTGGAGAGTTATTTTTGGCAAGTCTTTAATTGGCTGACCAAAGATCATGCCTTGACAAGGTGGTGGGGGAGGGGAGATGGGGGTGGGGAAAGAGCAATTCCATTGACAAATCATCCCACCCTATCCTTTACTCCGCATCCCCTTCTCAATAAAATATTTCACCCTTGGGGTGGCACGGTGGCTCAGTGGTTAGCACTTGGCTGACTGTCTGTGTGGAGGTTACACGTTCTTGCTATGTCTGCATGGGTTTCCTCTGGATACTCTGGTTTCCTCCTACATTCCAAAGATGTGCAGGTTAGGTGAACTGCCTGTGCCAAATTGCCCATAATGTTCAGGGATGTATAGGTTAGGTATGTTAGTCATGGGTAAATGTAGGGCAATGGGTCTGGGTGGGTTACTCTTCAGAGGGTTGGTGTGGGCTTGTTGGGCTGAAGGGCCTGTTTCCACACTGTAGGGAATCTATAAATCTCCATTTGTCATGGCATCTACAGTCTCTTGAGGAGAAAGTCTCAGATTTCTCCAATCTTTTGGGAGAAATGCATGTCCTGATGTTAGATACTATTTATTTTATGCTGCTGCTTCCTACCCTTTTGGCCAAGAACCCATCAATGGGAGCAACTTCAATTTTGTTTCCTGCTCATTGGACATGAGGAGCTGGAGGTCTTTAACCTTTCAATGTATGTCTTCTATTTGTCCATTGTGGCTCTTACCAGCAGTATTTAATGTTTGGAAGGAGCAATTGTCAGCTAGAGGGTTGATCAAGGAGTTTCCATGAGTATAATCAACACAACATGTGCTGCAGTCACACTGATACCACATGTGGAAACAATGTTTGCAACTACATATTCCTAAAAGCTGTGGAGGACTTCTCTTTTTCAGAGAACAAGCTCAGGCTCAATTCTGAACAGTTCAGAATTATTCAATCCCTTTCTAAGCAAATCCACAAGGCCCGAAGCTAGAACTGATGCTCAGAGAAACCAACTTTGGTTCCAGTATGATCCCCTTGCTAGGTTTTCCTGACAGAACACTCCTTGAGCTTGTGAGAAGGCCGGAGCAATGCGAGCAGAGATGCGATGCCTGTTGGGGTTACTGAAAGCAGATCGGCCTGTAAGTTAGGTACTGAGTGGCTCTCCTGGTGGACGTTGTGAGTAAGGCCAAGAGTAATCTTGACCATTTCAAAAATGGCACCCAGAAAATAACCCAGAGTTAAGGCAGGTCTGTCTCATATCAACATCAACCTGAAAATAAATAGAACACAGAACCACACAAACACTTCAATCAATATCAAGTACCTTAGTCTGGACAGACAGCAGTGGAAGAAATTATGACCATTGTAGACTGGACCTTCTAAATAACAAACTAATCAATAACTAACAGAACTAACATTTGGTTAAAGCTTAGTTTAGACGGCACAAAACTCTCTCAACCAATTTGACTAAATGCAGATTTTCTGGTCATTTTTCCATTGCTTGCATACGGGATTCTGCTGTGTACAAATACTCTGTGTTTCCAAAACTACAATAGAGTACACTTCAAAAGAATTTCATGGATACAAAGTGCTTTGGTTTGACCTGAGGTTGTGCATGGTTATATATATAAAGGTTTATTTATATACATATAAATCTTTCTATTTTCTCTTTAACAAACCACAGTTTGGCTTATACAAATCGAGTCGGAAGTCAAAAAATACTTCATCAATGCTCAAAATAGAAAAATCAGTTCATTAATTGGGTGGAAACCCTTGATCATAACTATGCTGATAAACAGATGCAATAGAGTAGCTCAGTGTGCACCTGAAACCAGCTGGAAAGATGTGTGACTAAATTATGTATTGTTGGACTGAGCAAATGAAGTTTTAAACACTGAAGCATCTGTAAAGCACCTTTCACAGCCTCAAGGCATCAGAAAGCATTCTACAATCAATTGAACACTTCATGAAGCTTTAACCCTATCCCTAATGCAACCCTCTCATATACTGCCAATGTATGTACTGAAATATCCCACAGTGATGTAATTAGGATCGAGAATCTGTTTTCAGTGAAGTTGATGGACAGATTAATATTGGCTTGAACACAAAAGATAATTCCTCTGTTTTTTTCTTTGAATCCACAACCTGTTGACTCAGAGGACAGAGTGCTACCAACAACTAACACCTCAGTTATTAATAAATATGACACAAGCATGGAAAAGTTTTCACTAGATTCTGTTCAGTTATTTCATAAAATAAAGACAAGATGGATGTATTGCTTAGATCACACAGTGAGACTGCTTCATGATCAAATAGAAAATTCTAATTTCACTGTCAGAGATGCTAGATGTTTTGTTTTTGTTTTGAACGGGTTGAATTTAAAGTCATCACCATGTAATCTATTGATGACCCCTTGTTAGGGAGACACAAATGGAAATGCATAGGGGAGGGAGAGAAAAGATTGGTTTTCAGAAGAAGTGATCAGTGAATCGATTGTCAATTTTGGACCAAAGTTGATTTTCCTCTCAGCTAATTTGGAGTCTGAAATAAGTGGCTGATCTATTGCCAACCATTTTGTGACTTTTGTCATGATCAATTTCACCCCCACTTTTGCTGGCAGACTCCACTTTTACAGTACAGTTAAGGACGGGTGGCATCATCACTGGAGAGTAAGATAAAGCACATATGATAAAGATAAGAATCCTTTGGCATCTACACCAGCCCCCCCCACCTTCCATTATGGGACAAGCTGCCTTAAGATACAAACGAATTGTGTATAAATATCGTTGGAGGTGGGATTCCGGAAGAAGTTGCTGGGGATGATCAAGTGGCCCTGTGGGGGCTGCTCATCCTAAAAACGGCTGATGTGAGTCATTGTGTTGTTGCAGCACTAACCAATGTGGCATCCTCAGCAGCCTTAACATATTTACAGTCCCTCAATCAACCCACGCATTTCTTGTTCAAACTTGTTCGTCACTGTTGCATCTAAAAGGATTGTCCTTCTTAAAAAATACACCAACATGTGTCAGAAGGGCGCCCTCAGTGTTAAAGCAGTGTAACCTGTTTTTCCCAGCCAAGTTGTGTTGGCAGATATCTCTATTCAGAGTCTGGCTAGTGTAAATATTCTGGATGGTTACCAGAGGTCTCCCTGACAACATAGTAGTAGGAGAAGATAAAAAATAAAATATCTCAAACCCCAGCCACTCCACGAGGGGTTGATATGGTCTCTCTATTTCCCAAATGGAAAGTGATACAATACACTGTCCCTCTGTTGAATGCCAAGCTGAAAATTAATGTTGCCCTTGGAGAATGATTTCATGAGGAATAGAACGGCAGCTTCACAAAGTTATTGTAATACTTTTCAAAGCTGTTCGTTTTACCTTCCCGCCTTAAGATCAAGAATTCTGTGAACGGTTAAGTTCACCTTGCTCCATGCTATAACAATGTCTTATCCCTGTGAGGTTAATTTGTCTTTTGCCTGTTCGAATGAATTTCTGGCCAGTTTGTGAAAGGTTGTTTCATTGTGAATTACAGTGCCTGCCCTTGACAAAAGCTGGAATCTCTACATGAGCCAGGTCAATGAGATCATTTGTGTTTTTAGTGTCATGCTGCCAGTTTTACTCGGAATGACATCATCATTAAAAATAGATTGGACTGCCCAGGCTGTTCCTGACAGTACAGATGCCTGCCCAAAATAGAAGGGGGGAGGACATTCGCTCCAAAGTACCATTTACGTTGGTGTTTGAAACAGGATTAGTTCAGCTCTCTCTTGCTGAGTTCCTGCAGCATCACTCCAACTGACATCATTCTCAACATTGCAGTCACAGTGCCAGGTAGCAAGCTGCAATTACAGAGCATCACCCCTTCAACCAGATAAATTCTAGCCATGCACAGCCTCTGCTCAAATGTCTGTGAGTAAGCAAGTGAAGGGACTTCCTCTTTTCAACGGATAGACGTAGGCCACACAGCACTCCAAACTTTCCCTGCTCTAACTCTATCAGCATAACCCACTATTCCCTTCATCCTCAGTTGTTGATCTAGTCTCCCCCTCTGGGTAAACTCTATGAGTATGATGCCTGGAAAAATGCCCTCATCATCAGCTGGAAGCACCTGCAATGAAATGCAAACATTTTCTATGATGTGGACGAGCTGGTGTTTGACTGGGGTGGACAAAGTTAAAAATCACACAACACCAGGTTATAGGCCAACAGGTTTATTTGGAAGCACTAGCTTTCAGAGATGAAGGATCAGTGCTCCGAAAGCTAGTGCCTCGAAATAAAGCTGTTGGACAATAACCTGGTGTTGTGTCATCATTTTTCAAATATGGATTCATTCACAAGATGTAGATGTGGTGGCATTTAAGAAGTTCTCCTCCACCACCACCTCCCCCCCGCAACCTTGTCTTGCTTAGACTAGCTTTGCTCGACAGCTCTGCATGGATAGAACCAAGACTGGAAAGTGAGGCAAAGGACACACATTATAGACAAGAATCTACGTTTACCAAATTTCTTGGCCATTCCTTTGAAAAGGCAATGGTAAACTGCCTCTTGAACTGCAGCATACCACGTGGTGTAGGTACAGCACTGTTCGAATGGAACGTTCAGAGTTTTGACCCAGTGACAATGGAGGAATGGTGTTATAGGTTCAAGTCAGGCTGGTGTATCACATGAAGGGAAACTGCAGGTGGTGGTGTTGTTAAGTATCTGCTGCCCTTGTCCTTCCCAGTAGTACAGACACATATGCATTCCAGAAATTCACCAAAGCTCCTTGGGCAGCACCTTCCAAACACAGGATTATTATCATCTAGAAAGAAATGGGCTGCAGGTACTTGGGAACACCACAAACTGCAAGTTCTCATCCAGGGCACTCACCATCCAGATTTGAAAATGTATAGCCGATCCTTCAGTGCTGCTAAGTCAAAATTCTGGAACTCCTTCCCTAACTGCATTGCGAGTGCTTTTGTAGCACATGGACTGCAGCAGTTCCAGAAGAAATCTCACCACTACTTTCCCAAGGACGATAAATGCTGGCCCAGCCTGCAGTGCCCACATCCCATGAATGACTAAAAAGAAGTACTTTGGACATTGGTCCTCTGGACAGTGAGTCTGGGAACCTAATAACAGCAAAATAAGGAAGTGCCAAATGAATTAACAGGTATGTTTACGTTTGATTTCACTGTAGAAGATACAAATAAAATACAAATAATGTCCCAGAAATAATTTGAAGCAGGAAGTAAAGGGAAGGGACGAACTTAAAAAAATTATAATTACCAGGGAAAGGGTAGTGCGAAGATTATTCAATCTAACAGTTGATAAATCTGTAGGTACTGGTGGATTTCATTTTGACATCTTCAAGGAAGTGACTTATGAAATGCACTGGTTTTAATTTTCCAAAATTGCCTAGATTCTGGAAAGGTCCGGTTGAGTTAGAACATGACATTTCTATTCAAGGAAGCTTACAAATAAAAAGCAGGAAACTACAGTTTGTTAGCTTAATATTAGTCATAGAGAAATGCCATAACTTATTATTAAAAAGGTTATAGCAGCATGCATAGAAAATCCCAATGCAATCAAATAGAGTCACCATGATTTTGTGAAATGGAAGCTACGTTTCCTTAATTTATTGAAGTTCTTCAAGGAAGTAACAAGCAACATGGATAAATGGAAGACCTGCACATGTGTGGAATTAGAAGGAAAATAGATATGTGAGGGGAGTGGGCAAATATTTTGGCAGATGAAGTATGTGGAAAAAAGTAATTTTCATCAGGTGGTTGTAGAGCAGCGCTCCAAAAGCTAGTGTTTCCAAATAAACCTACTGGATTATAACATGGCGCTGTGTGATTTTTAACTTTGTACATTCCAGTCCAACACTGGCACCTCAAAATCATGAATGTTTTAAAGAGGTGTATAGACTCCTAACTAACAAGGGAGTCAAAAGTTTAAAGTGGGTTTGCAGGATGAGTGAGGTGTGGCCAAAATAGGATTCACCATGATCTTATTGAACCCTGGAGTAGCCTCAACTATGGCCTACTCTTGCTCTTAGTTCATATGTTTAAATGCACTCTGTGTAGTGAAGATACTCCCACAGTGCTGGGCAGTGATAAGTGAGGCACTGACATTATTTTTACGAAGTACCACTTGGTAAATTTCACATGCATAATTTGTAAATAAAAAGTTTGGTTCCTTTCAAACTCCTAAAATACTTTAATGAGAGGAGAATTTCTCAGGAGTTTGCCACAGTTATGATGTGAGTGAAAACAGACAAAGATAAATTGATGCAGCATGTTCATGATCACATTTATCATCTTTCAGATGAGAAGGAAAACAAATTGTATGCAAATGTATTTCCCCTCTCCCCCTGCCACTCCCCACATCAATACACTGAATCCTGAATGCAGAGCATAGGCCAAAACCATAGAAATATTACAGCACAGAAAAAGGCCATTCAGCCCTTCATGCCTGCACTGACTGCCCAAGCTCATCTCAGTTTGGCTGCATGGCCGGTCTTTTGAATAACAGTTCTAAGTCCTTCAAAATTTTTCAAATGGATCAATAAATACAAATGCTCGTTTTTAGGAAGTTAAATCTGGTGAATGGGTTTTTAGTCAATGAGATAATTTTTTGAAAATGAAAATGAACTCACCAATAGACACATAAAGACTTTATTTCATCTCAGCTTGGATCCTGAGGTCAAAATGCCATCCCGTATTCCCATTTCTCCGCCTCCGCCGTATCTGCTCCCAGGAGGATCAGTTCCACCATAGGACACACCACATGGCCTCCTTCTTTAGAGACCGCAATTTCCCTTCCCACGTGGTTAAAGATGCCCTCCAACGCATCTCGTCCACATCCCGCACCTCCGCCCTCAGACCCCACCCCTCCAACCGTAACAAGGACAGAACGCCCCTGGTGCTCACCTTCCACCCTACAAACCTTCGCATCAACCAAATCATCCACCGACATTTCCACCACCTCCAAAAAGACCCCACCACCAGGGATATATTTCCCTCCCCACCCCTTTCCACCTTCCGCAAAGACCGTTCCCTCCGTGACTACCTGGTCAGGTCCACACCCCCCTACAACCCACCCTCCCATTCTGGCACTTTCCCCTGCCACCGCAGGAACTATAAAACCTGTGCCCACACCTCCTCCCTCACCTCTATCCAAGGCCCTAAAGGAGCCTTCCACATCCATCAAAGTTTCACCTGCACATCCACCAATATCATTTATTGTATCCGTTGCTCCCGATGCCTCCTCTACATTGGGGAGACTGGGCGCCTCCTAGCAGAGCGCTTTAGGGAACATCTCCGAGACACCCGCACCAATCAACCAAACCGCCCCGTGGCCCAACATTTCAACTCCCCCTCCCACTCTGCCGAGGACATGGAGGTCCTGGGCCTCCTTCACCGCCGCTCCCTCACCACCAGACGCCTGGAGGAAGAACGCCTCATCTTCCGCCTCGGAACACTTCAACCCCAGGTCATCAATGTGGACTTCAACAGCTTCCTCATTTCCCCTTCCCCCACTTCATCCTAGTTTCAAACTTCCAGCTCAGTTACTGTCTCCTTGACTTGTCCGACCTGCCTATCTTCTTTTCCACCTATCTACTCCACCCTCTCCTCCTTGACCTATCACCTTCATCTCCTCCCCCACTCACCCATTGTACTCTATGCTACTCTCTCCCCACCCCCACCCTCCTCTAGCTTATCTCTCCATGCTTCAGGCTCACTGCCTTTATTCCTGATGAAGGGCTTTTGCCTGAAACGTCGATTTTGCTGCTCGTTGGATGCTGCCTGAACTGCTGTGCTCTTCCAGCACCACTAATCCAGTATTTGGTTTTCAGCATCTGCAGTCATTGTTTTTACTATGGTGGGTACTGGGTGAGTTGGAATGAAGAGGGTCACACGGGGTGAGTAGACGAAGGCATGGAGAGTAGATAGAGCCAAAGGCAGGCCTGAGGGCATGAAATAGCTTGAGATGCACAAGAAGCGTACTGGAGGATTGGAGCATGAATATTCAGGGATGAAGGGACTGTTTTGGTTTTATCGCTGTTTTTAAACAGCTGCAACAAAGTTGGAAAATCACCCTTTCCCACAGGCCAAAACCTATCTGTGACTGCATCCAAACTCTTTCTGAGGACAATAGACCCAACTGATAAGGCAGGCAGGCAGTCATACAGCACAGAGACAGACCCTTCGGTCCAACCAGTCCATGCTGACCGTAATCCCAAACTAAACTAGTCTCACCTGCCTGTACTGGGCCTATATCCCTCCAACAATTTTGTATTATCTTATGTCAAATATCTTAATTCTAACTGTACCCACTTCCACTAATTCCTTATTATTCAAACTTTTCATTCCCAGCAATAGTGTACACCCATTGTTTCTGTAAACCTGATATGAGTGGATACACAAGACCTTCCTACATGTATACAGTCTAAACTAAACACATTGTTAAGTACTGGGCAATCAAAAACCAAACCATTTTACTGTTGGTCCTCAATTTAAAACCGTTTGCCTTTGTACAAGATCTTTCAACTAGAAAGTGTCCCAAGGGCCTTCAGAAGTACAGCAGAATAGTTGCCAAGCCACAAAGGAACAGATATAGGAAGAAATTTCAGAGCCAGTACAAGTGTGAAACCTCCTGGCCAAAATGAAAATCTAACAACCTGGGGTAGGTTATCTTGGGTCAGCTATAGAGAGCCTGGAATTTTCCTAAATCTGTCCTTCCAACCCGGGTGTGACAAATCAGCATTGTATTTGAAAAAGGTGCCTGCTGAGAAAAACAATTCAGAGAATCTGATAAAATTGCCGTGCTGAACCAACACCTTGTGGTGAAAGTGAGGACTGCAGATGTTGGAGATCAGAGTCTATATTAGAATGGTGCTGGAAAAGCACAGCCGGTCAGGCCGAGAAGCAGGAAAATCAACATTTTGGGCAAAAGCCCTTCATCAGGAATGACTTGATAAAGGCCTTTTTGCCTGAAACGTCGATTTTCCTGCTCCTCGGATGCTGCCTGACCTGCTGTGCTTTTCCAGCACCACTCTAACCTTGCTCATTGTACCTAATGATGGTGTAATTAGTGCATTGACAAAGGAAGAAATGTTTATGGTTCACACTGAGCTTTGGGAAGATAAGTGACTTCTATTTTCCTGGCACAGATGTGTTTTTTTTAAATAAATCTAAGGTACTTCATTCGAGAAAGAAGAAAAGTTATTTACTGGGTACAGAGAATGGAAGGTGGCAATGAAATCACAAGGATGCATGTCAGAACATATGGTAATAGATTGCACACAAACCGAGATACCTGCCTTCTATGAGTTTCCAGTGGCTCTCCTGCAAAAACTCAGTAATGAAGGAAGTCCATTATGACCAAATCCAGCTAAAAGCTGAGGATTGAAACATAGTAACGGAGCCCCCATTACACAAAGGCTTTACTATTTCCATGTCCCACCACAACATCCATCACCTTCACAGTTACCTGGTGAAGTAGCTTCTAAAGACCTCACCGTGGCCAGGAAAATGCTTCACTGTAAAAAAGACATTTTCTGTCAGTCAGTGAGTAATGAGCAGCCACAAATTAATACCATCAGAGCTTCACAATGTTAACTGGAGACCTGAAGTCTGATTTTTAAATAGAAGTCCATTTTTTTTTTTAACTACTGCTTCTCGCAATCTGATGTCATTAATTATTAAAGTTTGCAGTGAATTTCAAAACCCACAAAGCAAATAACCAAACTTTAATTGGGTAAGTTTTGTCTTCCACAAAGTCAGTTGGAATAATGAGAGGAGAAAGGTTGCTGATTCCCAGTTACCCATTTAACTCTCACCCACAAAGTCACACCCAAGCAGTTCTGAACTCGGTGCCCTTCTAAACTATTGGCTGATTCAGTAATCACTGGCATGGTTTGCAAGCTTTTAATTAACAAAGATATTTATAAGTTTCTGGAGAAAGAATAGGTTTTTTTTAGCACCTTTACAGCAAAAGATTTCACCCTTGGGTGTATATGATGGAATAGGAGGTATCTGAGCCTGGGGCAAGGGAATTAAATCTTCTCAAAATAATGATTCAGATAGCACTCCACCCACTGCAAACTTTCAGTTGGGTAGATTTTCCGGGGACCTACTTAGAGTAGTTTGGTGGGAGGTAAAATATCCAAGTAGATCATTAACTGCTAACTCTACATTCCTGGCTTTAGTGGCCAATGCACCTATTTCTCAAGCTGTCAGCAACTTGCCAGGGTCAATCTGCATAATGCAGGTGGTCTTCTTAAATGGAGGCTTTGAACAGAGATACTAAGGAGTTGTAGTCATATCCTGGTGACTGATCTGTACTCCGATCACTAATCCTGAAAATGCACTGGCTCAGTGATTGCCATCTTCTTGAAAAGTACACCGCCTGCTCAGCACTTACTCATGTTGAACAACACTTGGGAGGTTGTCAGGTTTCATCACAACATAGGACCAGCTAATGCAACCGCATCCTTGCACCACTGATGAGGAACAAAAGGAGCAACAATCCCGTAATGCAGCTCTAATGAAAAACCACCTAGACTGAAAACATTCGCTTGAATTCTCTTCACGGATGCTGCCTGACCTGCTGTGATCTCCAGCAAGTGCAGTAGTTTGCTCCTAAGTCAGGAGTGGCATAGAATGTATTAATCGCAACACAATAAATAGAGCCATGTCCTCACAGAAAGAGGGTCCTGCAACCAAGGTAAAAATTAGACCAGTTAACACGTTTGGTTGATCCAGCTGAGCTAGTGGTGCACTGAGACTAGACACAATGCCAGTGATGATATATTGCCACTGAGTACCATGTTGAACCGTACTAAAGTTGAGGCAATGCTGACGGCAGATACAATATTTAAGAAATTAAATTTAACAAATTGTGCATTCAACTTTCCAGCCTTGGGTGATCCAGAAGAGTCTTTTCAGGCAAGTTTCCCATGTTAATCTTCCAGGTTGATATTCTAAAATTCCTGGAGTTTATCATATCTTTGGTAGTAAAGAATAATGAATTTTTTTGGGAACCTATGAAAATAAAGTGGCTAGTTAAACTCATTTTAGCTGCTGAAATACCAGAGCTGGCTTAAGCAATTTTTGTTTTATTCAATCATGGGATGTGGGCATCATTAGCTGGGCCAGCATTTATTGCCTATATTTAATTTTCCTTGAGAAGACAGTAGTGGTGAGATGCCTTCCTAAACCATTGTGCTCCATTTGATGTTAATGGATGCAGGAGGATTCTTGACCAATTTTCTGAAGGAAATCCCATACAAGGCACAATCTGAGATATATTTTCCCACAGAAGGTTATGTCAATATCTGTTCTCTTTGTGGTAATGTTCATTGAACAATAGGTGTTGTAGACAAAAGGTTGAGAACTGATCTTGCTAGTGTGAAGAAAATGTTGGCAAGACAAGTTATTTCTACCTTCCGAGCCAGAGCATTATCCACTCCTTTGTCTGTCCACCTATTCTTCTCACTTTTTGGGCTCTATCCCCACCTATCATTTATTCCTTACACCTTCCTCCCGCCCTATCTTCTGCATATAAACCGACATTTTCCTAGCTACCATCAGTTCTGAGGAAGAGTCACTCGAACTGAAACGTTAACTCTGATTTAGAGTCATAGAGTCATAGAGATGTACAGCATGGAAGCAGACCCTTCGGTCCAACCCGTCCATCTAGTCCCACCTGCCAACACCTGGCCCATATTTCTCCAAACCCTTCCTATTCATATACCCATCCAAATGCCTTTTAAATGTTGCAATTGTACCAGCCTCCACCACTTCCTCCGGCAGCTCATTCCATATATGTACCACCCTCTGCATGGAAGGGTTTCCCTTAGGTCTCTTATATATCTTTCCCCTTAGGTCTCTTATACATCTTTCCGCTCTCACCCTAAATCTATGCCCTCGAGGACTGGACTCCCCAACCCCAGGGAAAAGACTTTGTCTATTTATCCTATCCATGCCCCTCATAATTTGTAAACCTCTATAAGGTCACCCCTCAGCCTCCGACACTCCAGGGAAAACAACCTCTCCCTATAGCTCAAATCCTCCAACCCAGGCAACATCCTTGTAAATCTTTTCTGAACCCTTGCAAGTTTCACAACATCTTTCCAATAGGAAGGAGACCAGAACTGCATGCAATATTCTAACAGTGGTCTAACCAATGTCCTGTACAGCCACAACATGACGTCCCAACTTCTGTACTCAGTACTCTGACCAATAAAGAAAAACATAGCAAATGCCTTCTTCACTATCCTATCTACCTGCGACTCCACTTTCAAGGAGCTATGAACCTGCACTCCAAGGTCTCTTTGTTCAGCAACACTCCCTAGGACCTTACCATTAAGTGTATTAGTCCTGCTAAGATTTGCTTTCCCAAAATGCAGCACCTCACATTTATCTGAATTAAACTCCATCTGCCACTTCTCAGCCCATTGGCCCATCTGATCAAGATCCTCTTGCAATCTGAGGTAACCTTCTTCGCTGTCCACTACACCTCCAATTTCGGTGTCATCTGCAAACTTACTAACTGTACCTCTTAAGCTCACATCCAAATCATTTATGTAAATGACAAAAAGTAGAGGACCCAGCACCGATCCTTGTGGCACTCCACTGGTCACAGGCCTCCGATCTGAAAAACAACCCTCCACCACCATCCTCTGTCTTCTACCTTTGAGCCGATTCTGTATCCCTCTTTACAGATGCTGCCATTCCTGCTGAGCTTTTTCAGCAATTTCAGTTTTTATTTCGAATTTACAGCATCTGCAGTTCTTCCAGTTTTTTTTACTTCTAAATTAAATTGGGTTGACTCAAGCCAGCAATTGTTAGGCTATTTTACAAAAGAGAATTCTTGCCCTAAGAAATTGTTGAATGCCCTCAGAGAGGGGCGTATCATATTATGGTGAGAACTTGGAATTTTGCTTTGTAAAATCATGGAAAAGAATTTTCTTCTTCAATTGCTTTGTAATTGTTTTCTATTTGTGGATTTTTATAAGAATGGAGGATGCAGGGTCTGTCAATGTGTGACAGAAAAATACTTTTTTTATTATCTTTGGAAAGATTATCAAAATTTTGAATTTAAATATGCATGTAGGGAGTATACATTATATGGGAGGGGAAGGGAAAGGTCAAGCGTATGGAAGATGCTATAAGACTGAGTAGTCAATAAACACTATTCACAAAGAGGATGCCTTGGTTTTCGGTCTTACTGACAAACTTGTATATGAAATGACAAGGCAGGAACATTACTCTGACCCAAGATTCTGTGAAAAGCTTAGATGTTACGACAATAGCATTGAAGATTATGATTTTGAGAATGATTTCACTGATGCTGAGGAACATAGATGAGAACTCTCATTTTTTCATACTGTCAAAAACACTTGCAACTACAACAGTCAAAGTGTGAATTTTCCATTTGAACTTCGGAGTTTATATGTTTATTTACTCTTAAGCCAATCAGGTTCCATGGCACCACATTCAGTTTGGAAGTGGTTAGCATCTGGGATGTTACTCAAAGACAGATTGCCTAACTGCTCTTTAATATGTATTATCCTTCCCATTTCTGGGTCTGACAGAAGGGATAGGCTGCGAACAGCATGTCCTTCCACCTTCCTTCCTTCACACATGGTGGCCCAGTGAAAATCAAAACCCGTGACCAACCTGAGAATCAACTGACCTTGTGAAGGTCTAAGGCTGTGATATAAAGCCAAAAATGCAATCTCAGTCGCTGCTTCGAACTGAACAACTTGTCAAGTGAAAAGAGAAATGTTTTATTTAAGAAATATTTCCATATTAGAAACCAATAGAAGCAAAATGCTGGAGATACTCAGCAGGTCTGGCAGCATCTGTGGATGGAGAAAGACAGTTAGTGTTTCAACGCCAATGATTCTTCTTCAGAACAATGTGGTTTCTTAACCTCAATTATAAGTAAGACCATCACTAGAAAGTAAGGAATTAAGGAAAACAATAGATTGAACTAATACAAAGAACTGGTGATGCTGGAATTCTGAAACAAAAACAAAATTTTCTAGAGAAACTCAACAGGTTTGGCAGCATCTGTGCAGACAAAGCAGAGTCAACGTTTCAGGTTCTTTGGACTCTTCTTCAGAGCTGCCTCACTGGACCTGTAACATTGACTGATCACAGATGCTGCCAGACTTGCTGAGTTTCTCCAGCAATTTGTGTTCAGGCAAATGGTTCATCGCATGAGATTGATTAGCTCAGTTGGTTGGATATCTGGTTTGTGATGTAAAGTGACACCAACAGTGTGGATTCAATTTCTGTATCAGCTGTGGTTACTACGGAGGACTTTCCTTCTCAACCTTTTCCCTCTCTTACACACTTAATGGTAAGGTCCTAGAGAGTATTGCTGAACAAAAAGACCTTGAAGTACAGGTTCATAGCTCCTTGAAAGTGGAGTCGCAGATAGGATACTGAAGAAGGCATTTGGTATGCTTTCCTTTATTGGTCAGAGTATTGAGTACAGGAGTTGAGAGGTCATGTTGCAGCTGTACAGGACATTGGTTAGGCCACTTTTGGAATATTGCATGCAATTCTGGTCTCCCTCGTATCAGAAGGATGTTATGAAACTTAAAAGGGTTCAGAAAAGATTTACAAGGATGTTGCCAGGGTTGGAGGATTTGAGCTATTGGAAGAGTTTATTAGTCTAGGGCTGTTATCCCTGGAATGTCGGAGGCTGAGGGGTGACCTTATAGAGGTTTATAAAATCATGAGGGGCATGGATAGGATAAAAAGACAATGGGTGGGCGAGTTCAGAACTAGATGGCATAGGTTTAGGGTGAGAGGGGAAAGATAAAAAAAACTGAGGGGCAACTTTTTCACGCAGAGGGTGGTGTGTGTGTGTGGAATGGGCTGCCAGAGGAAGTGGTGGAGGCTGGTACAATTGCAACATTTAAAAGGCATCTGGATGGGTATATGAATAGTAAAGGTTTGGAGGAGGGATATGGGCCGGGTGCTGGCAGGTGAGACTAGATTGGATTGGGATATCTGGTCAGCATGGGCAAGTTGGACAGAAGGCTCTGTTTCCGTGCTGCACATCTCTATGACTATGACTCTTTAACAAACCCTCTGGTTTGCTGAGACGATGGTGATGTTACCTTTAATACTGCAAGATAGCATATGCGTTGATTCTACACTGCACGTCCCATGCATTTGTTAAACAAACATCATTTGGGCTTTGTTGTGTAACATTTGTGGATGGGAGAGGGTGACTTTTCCTGGAACCACTGAGCAGTTGTCAATCACCTTGGAGGATCTAGAGAACAGAGGTAGAGTTTCAGACAAGTTCATCAACAATGTTCAATCTGCCACTGTGAAGTCTGGACATGCAAAAGTATTATAGTCAGCTTAACAGGGATTTAGATTTGCAGAGCCATGACTGTTTTTAATGACGCTGAAAAATGCGTTGCTGGAAAAGCACAGCAGGTCAGGCAGCATCCAAGGAGCAGGAGAATCCACGTTTCGGGCATAAGCCCTTCTTCCTAAAGAAGGGCTTATGCCCGAAATGTCGATTCTCCTGCTCCTTGGATGCTGCCTGACCTGCTGCGCTTTTCCAGCAACACATTTTTCAGCTCTGATCTCCAGCATCTGCAGTTCTCACTTTCTCCCTGTTTTTAATGATGGGTTAACAGGAAACATAAGAAGAACTCAGGTGCCAAGTGGAGTCAAATTATGTGAGAAAAAGCCAAAAGGAACTAATTGAAGCAACAAGTCCAGAAATAACATTTCCAAATTAAACTAAGTACCAACACAACTGCATCAGGTATGCACTGCACACCTGAGAATAGAGACTGGGCAGGAGGATTGGTGCAGGAAGGAATTCACATCACACCACAAACATCAGGAAGAAGTATATGAGGTGCCTGGAATGCATCCAATTGAAATACCTGGATGTATTTGAATGCATTTGGTCTATGTAATTTCCCTTCTTTAAAACAGTGAGCTGCAGACATGGGGGGCTCCTTATTCTGCTGCCAGTGGGTCCTTTGGGAATTCCTCCCTGTAACCTTCATATTAAATTAGAGCTAAGGGCAATGACCATTTCCAGCAAGAGAGATTCTTTCCCTTTGACATTCAATAACATCACCGTGACTGAATCCTTGACTAAGAACTTTTTTTATTCATTTGTGGGATGAGGGCGGGGCTGGCTAAGCCAACATTTATTGCCAGTACTTAAATGCTACGTGATTGTGGAGTGAAGCCCAATGCACTTTCAACACAGTCAGTAGCGTGTGCCTGGCTTGCATGGTGGTAAAGGCAGCTTTCAGGCTACAGAAGCTGGTTCAACAGCAGCTGAAAGGCTTTGATGGTGTGAAGATTGTAAATTGAGAAGAAGGCCAGAGTGTGTGACTCCCATGTTCGTCAGTGCTAGAGCCCTTAATACAGGAGGAGGAGGTGGGAGGTACATTTCCAATGCATTGTCATAGGAAGAATTCCAAGAGTCTGTCCTGGAAGTTATTGTGACAATAGCTTTAATGCTTGCATGTCACAGCCACTCTTCTAATCATAGCCCACCACTGAGCCAGAAATGGCCAAGAACAGTTTGACTGATATTTCCAAAGTTCTTCACCTCTGTAGCACTGTTAGTACTGAAGTGTTTCGTGTTGGTTTCTGAATTTCTCTTCTTTGATTAGAAGTGACTGATACCCACTTACAATTATAGCACTAGGAAACAGAGAAGGACTTTACACCATTTGTACATTACAAAACTGTCTGGCAGTGGGAGGAGAGAATTTTTTTCTGCGTATTTTGAAGTGGTGGGAAACTTTCCTAATATAGCATTATCTCAATGTATACTTCTTTGTTTCAACATTTGCACTTGCTTGTTGCATTTTGCAATGTGACATCCATGATTGTTATCACAGCATTTGTACTTAAATAATATGTGACACTCAATTGAATTCACCACAGAACACTGTACACCCATTCTAGGAATCACAATTCATTCATCCTGCTTTATGTAATAAATGGAAAATGATCAGCCCCCATATTCTTTGTAAATAAACTGACTGAACAGAGAACAGATTGTTCAACCACAAGACAGGATGGGTTACAAAACAATGGTGACTACATATCAGGCACATTTCTATATTTTACTGTGTGAGTGAAGTAGCATGCTTCCACTAAATAGGTCTCATTTGCTATTCAAAGCTTTACATTTGAGTTTTAGTTTGACAAAGCCTGAACGAGTCAGGCACATTAATCAATAGTAAACCAGCTTCAACCTGTTTTTTTTTAAGCCTTAATTTTACTTTTAGGTATTTGTGTATCCTAGGCCATATTCTCACCTCTGACATTTTCCCAACGTCATTAGGAAGACTCCATCATAATACTGGCTTCTCAGCTGCTAACACCACTCTGAGTTACCTGACATATTTCACACAATGTCTCCCCTGTCCTGTGTGCCTCCTTGACTGCTTCTGTACTACGAGGACCCATGATCAAATTCTGCTAAAGTATGTGCTTTGAAGTGGATGGGTAGAAGCAAGGGGGCCCTATTGACTTTGAACACTGACCTGTTCCCAGTCATACAAATCCTGAAGGAGAAAGTGAGAACTGTGCCCACACCTCCTACCTCACTTCCATTTTTTCCCGCACTTCCACACACGTCATCTACTGTGTCCATTGCTCTCAATGTGCTCTTGTGTACATTGGGGAGACGGGACACCAACTTGTAGAATGGTTCAGAGAACATCTCTGGGACACATGCACTAAACAACCCGACTGCCCTGTGGCTGAACACTTTAACTCCACCTCCCGCTCAGCCAAGGACATGCCAGTCCTGGGCCTCCTCCACCGCCAAATTCTAGCTACCCGACTCCCGAAGGAAGAACACCTCATCTTCCACCTTGGGACCCTCCAACAACACAGGATCAATGTTGATTTCATCAGTTTCCTAATCTCTCTTCCCCCCATCTTATCCAAGATCAACCCTCCAACTCAGCACTGCCCTCTTGTACTGTCCTACCTGTCCACCTCCCTTCCCACCTATCCGCTCCACCCTCTGCTTCGACCTATCACCATCACACCCTACCTTCATGAACTTATCATATTCCCAGTTACCATCTCGCCATCCCCACTTATCTCTCTGCCCCCTTGGGCCTCCCACTACATTCCTGATGAAGAGCTTATGTTCGGAATGGCGATTCTCCTGCTCCTGACCGGCTGTGCTTTTCCAGCACCACATTTTTTGACTCTGATACAAATCCTGAACTCTACCAGTAGAGCTGATCTTGCATCCACCAACGTAAAGTGATCATTTTTGAATTTGAAGAGAAGAAAAATTCAGAAACCAAAGTAGCAAAATTCAGTCCTGTGGCAGCACTGCTAATGGGGCTACAAAGGCCAGGAACACTGGAAATATAAGTCAAATCATTCCTGGCCACTTCCGAAACAGTCTAAATGGCGGCCTATGATTGGAAGGGTGCCTGAAATGGAAAATAAACTGATTCAAGCAAGAGACATTTAATTTTTATGATGTCCTATCTGTAAGATTGGTTCATGCATGTATGAAATCTAGCTGTGCAACAAGCTGCAGACACAGTGTAAATGAAGCACCAAAGCACCAGACTTCAATAATGTCTCTTGTGGGCAGAAAATGTCAGCCAACCAAAGCCAGTGACATTTCTTTACAGTCCCTCATTTCCAGACAATAAGAGATGTTCACAAAATCTGATGGATTGGCAAAGTTGCACTTTTTGCATCATAATATTCTTCTGCCCTGGAGTATGCCCTTCAGAAATGTCAGCAAGATATTAATGCTAGTTAAGGATTGCAACATAACAACTGAAATAATGATTGCTGGCTCTGACACTGAAATTATTCTCCTACCTTAATTTTCAATAAGACTGTGAATCGTTGTGTGATGAATCTAAGTAAGTGTTTGAAGGGTGGTTTCAGTGCTCACACATTTACCGCAACTTGCAGGTGTCACACCTTTCTTGGGAGGTGCACTTTTTCCTGTTTATCAAATGCTGCTGGTTTCAAAACTGATAACATTTCACATCTGCATGACACTCACTAAACGGCTGGAACATAGTTCATAAAACCCGAAGAGTTTAGTTCAAAAACAAAATTCTTCAACATCTTTTTCACAGTAGTTCAAAAACCCACACTAGATTTTGAAAATGGTGCTAGAGCAACCACAATTCTCACTTGCATTGTAAGTCCATTATAGAGTGTGTAAGTTGCTGCCTTCAGTACACTTTTTCATCTTATTCGCATAGAAATGCCAGATCCATGGGAACTCTTGTCCAAAAATGTTTCATAATAGCAAAGACCTCCACCTGGTCGACATTCAGTCAAGAGAAGAGGAACTCACAGTAATATTCAAGAAACATAGCTTCATTTAAAAGTTAGGTGCCTGTAGATGGAGAGCCCCTGGCCCAGAAAGTCCTGGGTTTAAATCTGACATGCTACAGTGGTGTGTAATGACATCTCTGAACAGGCTGATTGGAAAAATAGGTTAAAAATAGGTTGCTCACACACTCCCAATCAACCTCTTAATGTCAGAAGTGGGAAACATGGAGATAATGTTTCCCCAATTTCTGACATCCCAAATACCGCTGCTTCTCCTGGGGAGGAGTTGGGAAAGGTTAAAATTACCACGAGTTTTCATTCTGAGAAAGGTAATGCCACTAAGATCAGCCTCGGCATGATATTTAAAAGAATTTTGGAAATATTTGGTGAGATGTCTGAGGGTGAAATCTTACAGGGGTCGGAGTGACATGGGTGATAGTGATATTTGTGTCAGTATCAGAGGAGAAGTCTGGCGAGGCCTACCACCAAGCAACAAGGTGAAAGATTCTCATTAAGGCAGCAAACCTCACAGCCATCATGATATCTTGTCAATCCCCTTGCAGGATGCCCAGGAAGAACAGATCTGCAGTGCATGGTGCACCAACTTCTAGCATTGAAAGGCTGCTGCAAGGACACTTTGTATAGTGGCAGGACACACAGCTCGCAGGATGGACAAGGTTGCATCTCAGAGCTGCTTGCTTGCTTGCAACCACACAAACCGGCAGCCTGCCTCAATGCTCAATGGTCCTCAATCAAGTAGGTGCATATTGTTCAGTGTGGCAGTGTGCTAAGTCAATCTCCCACCTGCACCACGTGTCAATAGCTCATATGGTAAAACATCGCATATGCAGCAAGCAAACAACCAGGTCTCTCACTCTTAGGGACATAGTTGTCAACAAAGTCCCTAGAGGGCACCCTTCAGTGGTGGGACAGTAAGTCAAGGGCGTGATCAGGCACCCGGTCAGGTATTATTGATCGCAGTGGTCCATACCTCTGCAGTCCTGGGTCATTGTCAGACCTGTGTCTCCACAGCAACCCAATCAGTGGGTAGGTTTAATGTGCTTTGGGTAGATGTCTATAAGCTTCAGTCAGGATTCATGGCATTTCTCAGCCAGTGCTATCCCATTAGGTCATTAAAGGGGGAGGACCGCAATCAGTCTGAAGGTACGTGTCCAGAAACTGAAGGAAACTGATGGCCTAGTGATATTATCACTGAACTGTTAATCCAGAAGCCCAGGTAATGTTCTGGTGACCCAGGTTCAAATCCTGCCACAGCAATTGTTGGAATTTGAGTTCAATAAAATGAAATCAGGATTTAAGAGTCTAATGATGATCACAGATCCACTGGTGAGAGTCAGAAAACCCATCTGGTTCACCAATGCCCTTTAGGGAAGGAAACTGCCATCTTTACCTGGCTTACATATGACTCCAGCAATGTGGTTGACACTTAATTGCCTCTGGGCAATTACAGATGGACAATAATTACTGGCATGGCCTCATTCCATGATGGAGTTTCAAAAAGGAAAGGGGTATGGGTATGGTCAAGAGCAAAACTCAACAACTTCATCTTCAGGCTGAGGGTGGGGGTGTGGGGGCAGCAGGCTGTGGAGTAGGGTGAATGGTTGACGACGATTACAAAGGGAGACTGGGGTTACATGTATAGGCTGTTGGGGTGTGTGCAGCTGATGGGGTTCATATGAAGGTCCACCTGGAAAGGGGTTTAGATGTTTGGGACCTCATTAACACAAGAGGCTGAGGCTGGAAGCCACCAGCTGAGGACAACTTACTGTTGCCTCCCGTTGTGTCCCAAAGTGCATGATGAGAAATAAAATGGCTTTGGCTACCTCGTTCGGAGTGAGTGAGAGAGGGGGCTGTAGGACCCCAGGAGGTGAGCTTTGTTAAAGGGAAACAACATCATTTCATAGAATCCATACAGTATGGAAACAGGCCATTTGGCCCAACAGCATCCCACCCAGGCTGTTCCCCAACCCTATTACTCTACATTTACCCATTACTAATTCACCTAACATACACATCCCTGAACACTATGGGCAATTTAGCATGGCCAATTCACCTGACCTGCATATCTTTGGACTGTGGGAGGAAACCAGAGCACCCGGAAGAAACCCATGGAGACATGGGGAGAATATGCAAACTCCACACAATTAGTCACCCAAGGCTGGAACCGACCCTCTGTCCCTGGTGCTGTGAGGTAGCCATGCTGAGCCACTGTGCCACCCCAAACATCACACACACTCAGACCAACTGAGCCACAAACACTTGCGGGCCATCCATTCTTCTGCAGATCTGCAGGGTCCCTCATTCCTATCGTCCGCTAGATGATTTCTCCAGAAATCAGTGACCATCTCAATCACAACAACTCTTTCAGACAAATAGATCAAGAAAAGAATATATATGTTGTAGGACAAAGAAGTGGGTGGCACGGTGGCACAGTGGTTAGCACTGCTTCACAGCGCCAGAGATCCGGGTTCAATTCTGGCCTCAGGCGACTCTCTGTGTGGAGTTTGCACGTTCTCCCCGTGTCTGCGTGGGTTTCCTCCGGGTGCTCCGGTTTCCTTCCACATTCCAAAGATGTGCAGGTCAGGTGAATTGGCCGTGCTAAATTGCCCGTAGTGTTAGGTAAGGGGCAAATGTAGGGGTATGGGTGGGTTGCGCTTCGGCGGGACGGTGTGGACTTGTTGGGCCGAAGGGCTTGTTTTCACACTGTAAGTAATCTAATCTATCAGCATGACCCATACACTCCTTGTTCCTCTTGCTTCCACATTCTGCAGCAGGTTCTCAATATAAACATTGCTCATGGGGTACACCCCGAGTGGAAATGAAGTTAGGCATCATGCTGGCAGTTACATTCAGAGTTACACACACTCTGCCCAACAAATGTAAGATCCAAACAGTGACTATTCTCGGAGTGTAGCAAATAACATGCAGTGCATTAGCAGGCGTGCCACCAAAGTGCTCTTGAATCACCTTCTTCCTCTCCCTCTCACTAGGTCTCAGTATATTACAGCTGGAGTGGAAGGAATCTGAACAGCACTGGAGCCCATTGGTCCTTGAGGTTTGTTTAGGTGAGCCTTGGAGGTCTGCGACTGGACTGGCCAGATATTTTGAGGGGCAACTTGAGAGAAACAAGTGAACCTTCCATGGCTGCAATGTAAGAAGATCTGAGGGCCTCGGCAGGGTGGAGCTGGAGGGCCCAGCCATCTCTCGAGACCTCTGAGGGGACCGTGTGTGGTTCCTCCCCCTGCAGGTGCCTCCTGGCATAACCCTGCCACCATGTGAGTGTGATTTGGAGATGCCGGTGTTGGACTGAGGTGTACGAAGTTAAAAATCACACAACAGGTCCACCAGGTTTAATTAGAAGCACACTACCTTTTGGAGCAACGCTCCTTCCTCCACTACCACCTGATGAAGGAGCGACGCTCCGAAAGCTAGTGTGCTTCTAATTAAAGCTGTTGGACGATAACCTGGTGTGTGATTTTTAACCATGTGAGTGTGTTACCTTGCCTTTGGTCATGAGGACGTGTGCCAAGCTGAAGCAGATGGGCACTTCTCTCCAGCACACCCTGAAATAAGTTGGAGGAGGCTCGTTGGGAGATAAGCGGAATGCTTGGGCCAGCTGAAAAGGTTTGGAAGGTAAGTGGGGAGATGAGTTAGCAATTGAGCCACAAACACTTGTGGGCCATCCATTCTTCCAGACCATGGGCATTCTGGATTGGGTGGTTTTGACTGGACCAGCAATGGGACAATACAAATGCTAATTCCTCAGTACTGCATGATGGAGAGGGGAATACCATCGGTCAAGGTGGCCATTACGATCACTATCAATGTCTCCAATAGGGACAATGCTAAGGATGACCGTAATGATTCCCCAGGTTGTATATCACCCTGAAACTTACCATTTAGGTTCCACAATGAAAAGTGGGCTTATGGTGATAAATTTATGGAAAAGGAGTAATGGAGAGGATTGATACATTCCATGTGAAAAGGAATAAAGAAAATAACCCTGTAAACTTTCCAAATCAAGGAAGTTACTTTACTGCCAAATGAAAAAGTCCCAGACTGCTCCAACCAGTCCACTTCGGTAGAAGGGTCCTCATGGCTTTGTGCGTGGGAAATCATGTCTCACAACCTTGATTGAGTTTTTTTGAAGAAGTAACAAAGAAGATTGATGAGGGCACAGCCCTAGGTGATCTATATGGACTTCATAAGGTGTTCGACAAGGTTTCCCATGGGAGACTGATTAGCAAGGTTAGATCTCATGGAATACAGGGAGAACTAGCCATTTGGATACAGAACTGGCTCAAAGATAGAAGACAGAGGGCAGTGGTAGAGGGTTGTTTTTCAGATTGGAGGCCTGTGACCAGTGGAGTGCCACAGGGATCGGTGCTGGGTCCTCTACTTTTTGTCATTTATGGATGCAAGCATAAGAGGTACAGTTAGTACGTTGGCAGATGACACCAAAATTGGAGGTGTAGTGAATAGCAAAGAGGTTACCTCAGATGACAACAGGATCTTGACCAGATGGGCCAATGGGCTGAGAAGTGGCAGATAGAGTTTTAATTCAGATAAATGTGAGGTGCTGCATTTTGGGAAAGCAAATCTTAGCAGGACTTATACACTTAATGGTAAAGTCCTAGGGAGTGTTGCTGAGCAAAGAGACCTTGGCGTGCAGGTTCATTGCTCCCTGAAAGTGGAGTCGCAGGTAGATAGGATAGTGAAGAAGGTGTTTCGTATGGTTTCCTTCATTGGTCAGAGTTGGGAGGTCATGTTGCGGCTGTACAGGACATTGGTTAGGCCACTTTTGGAATACTGCATGCAATTCTGGTCTCCTTCTTATTGGAAAGATGTTGTGAAACTTGAAAGTGTTCACAAAAGATTTACAAGGATGTTGTCAGGGTTGGAGGATTTGAGCTACAGGGAGAGGCTGAACAAGCTGGGGCTGTTTTCCCTGGAGCATCGGAGGCTGAGGGGTGACCTTATAGAGATTTACAAAATTATGAAGGGCATGGATAGGATAAATAGGCAAAATCCTTTCTCTGGAGTGGGTGAGTCCAGAACTAGAGGGCATAGGTTTAGGATTAGAGGGGAAAGATATAAAAAAGACCTAAGGGGCAACTTTTTCACGCAGAGGGTGGTACGGGTATGGAATGAGCTGCCAGAAGAAGTGGTGGAGGCTGGTGCAATTGCAACATTTAAAAGGCATTTGGATGGGTATACGAATAGGAAGGGTTTGGAGGGATATGGGCTAGGTGATGGCAGGTGGGATTAGATTGGGTTGTGATATCTGATCGGCATGGACGAGTCTGTTTCCATGCTGTACATCGCTATGACTCTATAACTGGTCAACACATTTAAAGCAAATCAGTTAGTATCAACAATAAACTAATGTTGCTGGTATCACTGAGAAAATGGCCATCTGCTTGTGCTTTTGGGTCTTTGTATTCTTTCCTTGAGAAAACGCTGTAAGTTCTAACTGACAGATCACAACTTTGACAATCTGTCCAAAACAACTTAGTTTGTCACTATACCTAAATAATCCCACCCTGCATTTCAATACACTGGGTTGCCAAGAGACCAAATTCTGGACAAATGATAAGGCAAGCCTGAACAGATCTCTCCACTTGTTACATGAATTGAAATACATCTACAGTTGCCAAGAGTGAACTGTAGAACTTGGCAAGTGAACCACTGGTCACTGCAGACAGCCAATTACAACAATGACCAGCAATCAAAAAATCCCATTGGCTGTGAAGCCCTTTGGATCGCCCATGAAGCTGTGAAAAGCACTATGGGAAAGCTCTGCAAGAGCTTTGTTATTAAATTTGAAAGGGTATAGAAAAGATTTACAAGGATGTTGCCAAGATTGGAGAATTTGAGCTATAGGAAGAGCCTGAATACGCTGCAACTATTTTCCCTGCAGCATTGGAGGCTGAGGGGTGACCTTATAGAGTCATATAAAATCACAAGAGGCATGAATAGGGAGAATAGCCAAGGTCTTTTTCCCAGGGTAGGGGATGCCAAAGTTGGATTGTATAGATTTAAGTTGAGACAGGAAAAATGTATAAGGAACCTCAGGGGCAACTTTTTCACATAGAGGGTGGTATGTGTATGGAATGAGCTGGACGGGTATATGAATGGAAGAGTTTAGAGGAATATGGGTCAAATGCTGGCAAATGGAACGTAATTAATTTAAGATATCTGGATGAGTTGGACTGAAGGGTCTGTTTCCATGCTGTGCAGCTCTAAGTATTCCTGGTTCCCTTGACAAAATTACAAAAATGGTACATTGAAAGGAACTCGAGGAGGTCTTTTGTTTTGGTTATTGAAGAATCAATATTTGAACTAAATAACGTGCTCCAAATTACAAGACTTGTGGGCCAAATTTAACACACAACTCAAATCAGACAAGCAGCAAAATGTGTATCAGGTATGTTAGAGTTACACCTACTCTCACCTGACCTTTACAAAACGACTCTCCTTGAATAAAGCCATTGTTCCCACGAGTTCACACATTCCAAAAATAGCTCAGATGAGAATGTAAGCAGAAGTCAAAGCACTTTTGTGATTTTGCATTCTATTCTGGTACCACAGCAAAATTCCGACAGACTAAGTTATTACCAGAAGCGTTATTTGCACCAGAAAGAATGAAGAGTACTCCAATACATGCCCAAACCTTTCTGACAAGTAACTATTTTAAAACACTGTCTACCAGTGGGCGACACAGTGGATAGCACTGCTGCCTCACAGCGCCAAAGACCCGAGTTCAATTCCCGCCTCAGGCAACTGTCTGTGTGGAGTTTGCACGTTCTCCCCGTGTCTACGTGGGTTTCCTCCGGGTGCTCCGGTTTCCTCCCACATGCTAAAAATGTGCAGGTTAGGGAAATTGGCCATAGTGTTAGGTGAAGGGGTGAGTGTAGAGGAATGGGTCCAGGTGGGTTGCTCTTCGGATGGTCGGTATGGACTTGTTGGGCTGAAGGGCCTGTTTCCACACTGTAAACAATCTAAAAAAAATCTAATCTAATCTATCAGAATCAAATGAGTTACACTTGGCAATAGACCAACTTGTTTAAGCAGGCTAATACCAGGAATAACAAATGTGAGTTCAAAACTCTAGGTGAAGGATCTTCCTGTTTTAAGCTAGTTTTTCCATATTCAGTTCAAAGAATTTGTCAAATGAGATTCATGTCACCTGGTCTGCAATGGCTCAGAGCAATTTTCCTTATGTAATCCTCTGCTTTTTACCTCATCAGTTGTATAATTGTGCTCTTTGACCTCGTTCCCATGCTATAGGAGTGGCGGATGTACTGGTGGACGTACCAGCATTCTTACTGCCGCACCATGTTGAAAACCCAGCTGCACACCACCTCGGACACTGTATGCCAGGAGCTGTGCTGCTCCACCGTTATCAGTGAGGACAAGATCCAAAAAACAAAGGTTGCTCCCCGGGCCCTGAAGGTGCTGGTGGGTAGAGAGAGCAGAACCATCCTTTTTACTGCAGGCTGCCACATGATATACTAGACACAGCCAGCCTGGCTCCAGGTAGCTACCCAGTACTGTGCTGCCCAGATGTATCTGTCAGGAAATTGCACTGTCTAGCTGTCAGGAAAAGACAGGGGAATTGGAAGTGTTGTATGAATAAGGTAAATTGGGCTGTGTTGTGGTGGAGTGGCAGTATCCCTGCCTCTGAGACAGAAGGGAAATTCCACCTATGAGAGAGTGGTGTAATTGCATCTTTGAGCAGGTTGATTAGAAAAAAATAATTGGGCTATTAGTGAGTTGCTAAGGCAGAGAAATAAGGTTTAATAGTGAGATTCTGAAAATGCTATTTAAAGCTGTAGAGCAATATCGCTGCATCTTGTTCTTGATATCGAGGCTCTGATTTTTTTCATTCTTGCCATATCTTCCAGTGCCACGCCAAGGAGGGGGATATCACACCCTTTTGTATTCAATAGAAGCTGAAAAACACAAGAGGATTTTGTGAATGATTAAAACGTCTGTAAACAGTATTATAACATTGAATATTTGTCCAATACAAACATTCTGCCAAATTGGATATTGAATCAGATATGGAAATTGGAAGGCTATGAGCAACTTTTTAACAAGTTAGGTCAACATTTTAGCATTGTTCTGGAAATTGTGTTCTGTCGCAGCCGAATGTGTACGGTGCTGTGAAAAATCTGTATATCTGATCACGATTTCTGGGTGCTGGAGCTTCGCTTCTGAATCAGAATGCCGTGGATTCAATTCCCAGCTCCAGAGATGGGTGGACTTGGCCAAGACTGACACTTCAGAGAAGTGCTCCTAATCATGTTTCTATAAAAGTCATTTGTACATCAACATAAATAGTGAATGATTTTTTTTTAAATGGCAGATTTTTGAAATGCTATACTCAGTCTTTCATGACTTTAAATAATGTAATAAAAACTCCAGAATACCTCAACAACACTAATTAGCAATTATATAGCACACTTGGTGTGAACTATCAGAAGGTATTTCACAGCGTGTTATTGGACAAAAGTTGACACCGAGCCATAGAATGAGATTGGGAGAGGTGACCAAAGATTCAGTCACAACAGGAGGCTTTGAGAAGTAATTTAATGACCTGGCTTTTGCCCGAAATGTCGATTTTCCTGCTCCTCGGTTGCTGCCTGACCTGCTGTGCTTTTCCAGCACTGCTCTCATCTTTTCCAATCCACTGTTTGCACTGTATCTCCCATCTCTCTCCCTTCCTTAAGCTTCAGCTGCTCATGCGTTGACTCAGACCAAGTCATATTGCACGTCTGTGCTTCCTGGCTGCCTTTGCATATGCTCCAGCAATGCTTTGAACATATGAAGTTCCCTTTCTTGTGTTCAACCTCCTCCACGACCTCAATCCTGCCTATTTTTGCAACCTCCTCCAGTCATGCACACACCTCTATAAAGCTGTATTCTTCCCATTCTGGCCTCTTGTACATTGCCCAACAGCTCACAAAGGGGTGAACGTGTTTTCAGCTGCAGAGCTTCTCTATTCTGGAATTCCCTTCCTAAGGCATGTCACCTCATTTCCTCTCTCCTCTTTAAAATACTCCTCAAAGCCTCCTGGTGTGACTGAACCTTTGGTCGCCTCTCCCAATCTCATTCTATGGCTCAGTGTCAACTTTTGTCCAATAACACACTGTGAAATACCTTCTGATAGTTCACACCAAGTGTGCTATATAATTGCTAGTTAGTATTGCTGAGGTATTCTGGAGGTTTTATTACATTATTTAAAGCCAGTAAAGACTGAGTTGCGACAAATCAAATGCATTGCATAGCATTTCAAAAATCTGCCATTTTTAAAGAAACCACTCACTATTTATGTTAGTGTATAAATGTTTTATAGAAACATAGAAAATAGAAGCATGGGTAGGCCTTTCGGCCCTTCAAGCCTGCTCCACCATTCAATATGATCATGGCTGATCGTCCAATTCTGTACCCTGTTCCTGTTTCCTCTCTGTACCCTTTGATCCCTTTATTCCTAAGAACCACATTTAACTCCTTCTTGAAAACATTCAATGTATTGGCCTCAACGTTTTTTCTGTGGCAGAGAATTCCACAGGTTCACCAGTGTCTGCGTGAAGAAACTCCTCCTCATCCTTGTCTGAAATGGCTCACCCTGAATCTTTAAACAGTGCCCATTTCTGGACCCTCTGCTCCACAGGAACATCCTTCCTGTCTAGTCATGTGAGAATTTTATGGTTACTACGAGATCTTCCTCATTCTTCTAAACTCCAGTGATGGAGATTGAACCAATCCAGTCTCTCTTCATATCCCAGTTTTCGATTGAGGCTGCAGCTGATTGATGTGGAAGAATAATTATTACATTTTTAAAAATTTACTCATAGGATGTGGGCATCAGTCCAGCACTGATGGACCATCCCCAGCTGCCCACCAGAAGGGTCATCTCTATTAAGTCTGGAGAGATGGAGGGACAGGTAGAGCCGAGGAAGAAGGGAGACTGCAGAATCATAGAATCCCTACAGTATGGAAGCAGGCCATTTGGCCCATCAAGTCCACACTGACCTTCCAAAGAGCATTCCACTCAGGCCCACCCCCTGTGATTCTGCATTTGTCGTGGCCAATTCACTTAGCCTGCACATCCTTGGACATTATGGCTGTTTTAGCACATCCAATCCAACCTAACCAGCACACCTTTGGACTGTGCAAGGAAACTCATGCAAACACGGGAACATCGTGCAAACTCCACACAGACAGTCGCCCGAGGCTGGAATCGAACATGAGTCCACGGCTCTGTGAGGCAGCAGTGCTAACCATGGAGCCACTGTGTCACCAGCATCTATGACCCACCCTTAGTTTCCCTTGAGAAGTTGAGTGCTGAGCTGCTGTAATGAATGAGGCTGACAGCACAGTTAATGGGCGAGTGGCAGAGCTGGATTCAGTGATTTGAGAGACACGGATGTTTCTGCGACGTGCAGGAACAGTCTCAGTCTTCTTGTGCAAGTGTAAAGACTCCTACTTTGTACAGGCTGAGGATCTGAAATTTGGACTCCCACCCATTAAGGGTGCCTCTGACCTGTTAAGGGCAGTTGTCTCCTTCAACGTGCAGAAAGGGAAGAAATTAGTGAAATAACAGTGGGTGGTCTGGCTGTGTGCACTGCTGCAGGTGGGGTAAAGGTAGTGGTGAGGTGTTCCATAGTACTGAAGAGGCAGTTAGCGATGTGGGAGGTCAGGGTAGAGGAGGGGTGCTGCTGAGACAACACCAAGTGAGGGAATGTTTTACAAGCAACAGTGAGAGAGGCAAAGCATGGTGAGAGATGGGCGCACTGGCAGAGACAGAGTGAGTGTGAGCTGACAGAGGAAAGAGTGTGGCTCTTACCCAGCAAAGCAGAAAAGAGCATTGACCTTCTTGCAGCACTGCCAGCTGTTCTCCCGCACCCTGGAAACAGCGCTGACCGAGATGGCAAGGTCTGGTGGCATGGCCACTTCTGTTGGTCTTCCTGACCTCTGGACCACCCGATCCCCCATCAGGACATCCGAGTCCCCATCAGAGAATGGTAGTGCCAACTACCCACTCTTTGCCATGTTCTGACTTGGTCCGTCAACAAGTAGGGCACCATTGGAAATCCAGCACTTGTCCAGGTGCACAGCATCCTTTTAAAGATGGCACAGGCACAAGGGATGCCACATGGTTGGGCAGATTTTCACTGAGTGGTGAGGTTTGCCACACAGCGGCCTAGCAGCAGAAAACCCTGCAAAAACTCAATGATAGTCAGACTTAGCCAAGGTAAACATAAGGTTCAGCTCCGAGTCTTGTGCTGGCTCTGTATCACTTTAAAATACACATCAACAAATATCATGAAAGAGACTTATTTATGCAGACCACAATCCTATATTCTTCTTTGAAAATTTTCAGAAAATAACTTACAAATGTTTTGATGGATCTTAAATCACCAACCATATAATGTGAAAACTGTTCATGAGCTTGGAATAATGACGTTACAGCAGATGCTTTATTGAGGGCAAATGTATAAGACACTGTACCCATGAACCTACGCTATATAGTTTGCAAAAAGGTTCAAAAGGTGAAGTCACATGGCATCAGAGGTGTCCTGGCAAGATGGGTACAGAACAGGCTTAGTCAGAGGAGACAGAGGATAGCGGTGGAAGGATGCTTTTCGGAATGGAAGGCTGTGACTAGCAGTGTTCCACAGGGATCAGTTTTGGGTCCTCTGCTGTTCGTGGTCTACAGAAATGATTTGGAGGAAAGTGTAGCTGGTCTAATTAGTAAGTTTGCAGACAATACAAAGATTGGTGGAGTTGCAGATAGTGAGGAGGATTGCCAGAGGAAACAGCAATATATACAACAGTTGGAGGCATGGGCAGAAAATGGCAGATGGAGATTAATCCAAGTAAATGTGAGGACATGCATTTTAGAAGGTCAAGTGTAGGTGGAAATTATAAAGTGAATGGCAGAACCCTTAGGAGCAGTGATATGCAGTGGGATCTGGGTGTGCAGGTCCACAGATCACTGAAGGTGGCAGCATAGGTAGATAAGGTAGTCAAAAAGGCTTATGACATGCTTGCCTTCATTGGAAGGGGCATTGAGGATAAGGATAGACAAGTTATGCTACAGCTTTATAGAAGCTGAAAATGTGTATCTGGAAAAGCATAGCAGGTCAGGCAGCATCCAAGGAACAGGAGAATCGATGTTTCGGGCATAAGCCCTTCTTCAGGAATGAGGAAAGTGTGTCCAGCAGGCTAAGATAAAAGGTAGGGAGGAGGGGCTTGGGGGAGGGGTGTTGGAAATGCGATAGGTGGAAGGAGGTCAAGGTGAGGGTGATAGGCCAGAGTGGGGTGGGGGCGGAGAGGTCAGGAAGAAGATTGCAGGTTAGGAAGGCGGTGCTGAGTTCGAGGGATTTGACTGAGACAAGGTGGGGGGAGGGGAAATGAGGAAACTACAGAAATCTGAGTTCATCCCTTGTGGTTGGAGGGTTCCTAGGTGGAAGATGAGGTGCTCTTCCTCCAACCATCGTGTTGCTATGGTCTGGCGATGGAGGAGTCTACGGACCTGCATGTCCTTGGTGGAGTGGGAGGGGGAGTTGAAGTGTTGAGCTACGGGGTGGTTGGATTGGTTGGTCCGGGTGTTCCAGAGGTGTTCTCTGAAACGTTCCGCAAGTAGGTGGCCTGTCTCCCCAATAAAGAGGAGGCCACATCGGGTGCAGCGGATGCAATAGATGATGTGTGTGGAGGCGCAGGTGAATTTGTGGCAGATATGGAAGTATCCCTTGGGGCCTTGGAGGGAAGTAAGGGGGGAGGTGGCACCACCTTCCTAACCTGCAATCTTCTTCCTGACCTCTCCGCCCCCACCCCACTCCGGCCTATCACCCTCACCTTGACCTCCTTCCAACCTATCGCATTTCCAACGCCCCTCCCCCAAGTCCCTCCTCCCTACCTTTTATCTTAGCCTGCTGGACACACTTTCCTCATTCCTGAAGAAGGGCTTATGCCCAAAACGTTGATTCTCCTGCTCCTTGGATGCTGCCTGACCTGCTGCACTTTTCCAGCAACACATTTTCAGCTCTGATCTCCAGCATCTGCAGTCCTCACTTTCTCCTACAGCATTATAGAACTTTAGTTAGGCCATACTTGAAATATTGCATACAGTGTTGGTCACCACACTAACAGAAGGATGTGGATGCTTTGGGAGAGGGTCCAGAAAAGGTTAACCAAGATGTTGCCTGGTATGGGAGATTTTAGCTATGAAGAAAGTTTGGATAGACTGGGTTTGTTTTCACTGGAATGCAAGAGGTTAAGGGGCGACCTGATAGAAGTTTATGAGATTCTGAATGGCATGGATGGGTGGAAAGTATGAGGCTTTTTCCCCACGGTGGAGTGACAAATTACTAGGGGACACAGGTTCAATGTGCAAGGGGGGGATGTTTAAAAGAACTGTGCAAGATAATTTTTTTCACACGTAGGTGATGAGTGCCTGGAATGTGCTGCCAGAGGAGTGCTGGAAGCAGACCCAATAGCAGCATTCAAGAAGCACCTGCATGAATACATGAATAGGGAGGGAATAGAGGGATTAGAGGGATATGGATCCTATAAGTGAAGATGGTTTTAGTACAGAAGGACAAAATATGTCAGTGCAGTCATGGAGGGCCAACGGGCCTCTTCCTGTGTTGTATTGTCCTTTGTTCGGTGTTTTATGTAAATCATTGTAAACTTGATGACAACATAGAAGTGTCATTAAGATAATGTCGATGTACTGTGAAAGTCCCCAATAAAAAAAATGTTCATTCATCTTTGGAAATGTATGACTTGTTTCTTTCAAACTTAACAGAAACACTCATAGCTAAAAAATAAAGGGATTTATTTTACTTTTAGTTTGGGACAGTTTGAGAGGTTTACTATAATATGCAGTATAATCTCAGAAAGTGAGAGGATAGTAAAAATACATTATCTTAGAGCAGAGAGTTTAGTCAATGTTCCAGGCTAGAAGTGCTGGAAGAAAACCCTGAAGAGGTTATTTGAAGCTGAAAACATCTAAACTTGGCTATATGAAAGCTCCAGGAAAAGGCTATCAGTTTTTCTAAACTGGGTGTCAAAGGCCCAGTTAAATGTAACTTGTCGTGATGTTAAAGAAAGGTATTGTTCTCTGATATCAGTATTGTCTGAGGAAAGGTTTTAGGATTAATGGGATTATATATCACTTTGGGTTTCTAAGTCTCTAAACTTGGGCTATGCATAAATAGAGTTTATTTTAATTTATCTTCACTTTTTTAGTGTTTTGTTGTTGTAACCAAATCTGCAATATTGCATGCTTATGTTTCAATGACAGTCCACCTCAGTAAAACCAAAAAAAACAATAATCTATTAAACCAGATTTCAATCTAGGATCTAGCCAGTACAGTAATTACTTCAGCTGGGATCATAACACTAGACTGTGTATACATCTTAAACCCACAACTCTCTGCCTCAGAGGTGAGAGCCTGACCTACTAAACCACAGATAATGTACAGGGAGAGATGGATTTCTGGAGTTTCTACAGTAGCAGGATCACACATTTAGTTATCGATATTTCACAGCGTTGCCCCTCTGTATTACCATCACCAGCAGCAGCCTACTCCCCTCTGTCTACTGCAGGTGGACTGCAGTGATTCAAGAAGGCAGCTCACCTTTACAATGGCAACAAAGGACAGGCAATAAATGCCAGCCCAGCTAGCAACACCCACATCCCACACATTAAATAAATGAAAATAAAAGGATCTCTATACTCTTCCAAGTCAGGCATCTATTTCCTTCACCTACCTTTTGCTGACCATACCTTCAAAACCCAATGCCCTAAGCTCTGGAATAACCTTTCCATCTCTCTTGACCTTTCTCTCCTTCCTTTAGGTGTTCCTTAAAGCCTGTATGGCTCAGTTTGATAACACACCTATAAAATGTCTTGGGATGATAGGTTTAGGGTGAGAGGGGAAAGATATAAAAGGGACCTAAGGGGAAACGTTTTCAAGCAGAGGGTGATACATGTGTGGAATAGGCTGCCAGAGGAAGTGGTGGAGGCTGGTACAATTGCAACATTTAAAAGGCACCTGGATGGGTATTTGAATAGAAGGGTTGGAGGGATATGGGCCGGGTGCTGGCAGGTGGGACTAGATTGGGTTGGGATATCTGGTCGGCATGGACAGGTTGGACTGAAGAGTCTGTTTCCATTTTGACTCTATGACTATGTTAATGAAAATGAGAGTATTATTTTAAAGACTTAACAGTAATTATATAAATATTAGATAGAAGGAGCCTTGCTGCAACTGGGTAACCCAATGAAACATGGTGGATGCTGGCAATAATTTATTGAAATGAATGGCAGGAAAATCACAGCAACTCCATCAAATGATTTTTCAAGAACCACCAGGGTCAAAAGGGTTTAGAACGTTTTGCCTCACCTTTAGTGTTTTTGGTAAAATCATAATATATTTAATTTAAACATTATCAACCCTGATGTTGACATACACACAAGGGACCCAAGGAAGTCTGATCATCTCCCCTCATGCAGAGGGTGGTACACGTATGGAATGAGCTGCCAGAGGAAGTGGTGGAGGCCGGTACAAGTACAACATTTAAAAGGTGTCTGGAAGGGTTTAGAGAGATATGGACCACGTCCTGGTAAGTGGGACTAGATTAGGTTAGGATATCTGGTCAGCATGGACGAGTTAGACCGAAGGGTCTATTTCCGTGCTGTACATTTCTATGACTCATTAGAACAAACTAGCAGCAGCTTATGAATGGCATCTAATATCCTAGACAGAGAAATGAGAAATGGGGTGTCACTCCCCCGCTACACTTCATAGAAAGCCCCCACTTTGTATCAGCCTTTTTTAAACTCCGGTGTACTGTTCCTGTGCTGTGAGACACCTTCATTTCCTGTCATGCAATCACAGAGCCCACACATGAAACTAAGGTTATCTGTTTACAGTTGTATCAGAGTGATGTGAACTCTGAGAAAACTACAGTGGGAAAGTTCTGAAAAGGTCATTCAAAGGAAATTGTGCATTGTGCAGAAGGCAAGTTAAATCTGGAGAAGATTGGAGGCTGAAGTCCACCAGTCATTTGAAGTTTCTATATCTATTACACACCTTGCACATTCTCCAGCTCCTCATTGAATATTTAACAACCTGCTATCAGTTTTGTCCACGGGGAAAGGCACTAAGTTCATTGTCTTAGTAAAATAGAGGAACAGACTTTAAGAAACTCTAAGGAATCATGAATTATGAAACTACACATTGTAAGACTGTTTTGAAATTAAAAACCTTTCATGTTCAGAAATCGTTATAACTGTATGGAAACTAATCAGATGGAAATGTTAAAAAGAATGCAAAGCCATCCTACCATTGAGTAGTTTGGATTCATTTTTTATATCGTTTGCTGTATAGCTGACCCTCCCCTAAAGTTTCTCCTAAATTCCAACAGATGGGCCATCATCATCTCTGTGAAACTCCGACTGATGGCCTGCTCGGGCTCTATGGAGAAGGATGAATGGTCCATTTTGTCTATTGGGCTTTGCTGACAGCATTCTGGTACCTGAGACTGGAAGTGTCAGAGAGTACAAGTGGCTGAGACTGAAGGATTAGTTCCACTCTGCAGAATTGAGCAAATGATCATGACTGATGCTTCAATTAATACAACCATAAGAAATAGGAACAGGAGGAGGTTGTTCAGCCCCTCGAGCCTGCTGCACTGTTCAATAGGATCAATGCTGCTCTGAGGTTCCTCATATCCATACTCAGCATGCTGCATTGTCAAAGGTGTATTTTTTGGATGAGATGTGAATCAAGGCTCTGTCTATTTACTTTAATGGACATAAAGGCATCCATGAAATTATCTGAAGGACAACAAGTGGTTTTCTCTGTTGTTATGAAGGTGTAGAAGTGTACTGTTCCTTTAGGAGAGTGAAGTACTTGGCAAACACGCCGAGTGCTGAAGACTTTACAAAGTAATATTTGGTTCCAAACAAACAGCACAGGCTGAGTTGCCATGAGACAAAAATACAAATTTAAATTTGGCCAATGAGTTAAGTTATAACCCAAAAATACCAAATTCCAATCAAGTTTGAATTGAGTATATTGACAACCTTAAAAGCCAAAGACACAATCCAATAATTTGGAGGCATAAGACTGGGGAAAATTGAACAGTTGGGAGGAGAACTGCCGGCACGTAAACAGGCTGCCTGAAAAATAGCTCTCTTAAAAGATACCTTTTTTGGTCAGTAACCTGTGAAGCAGAAAACCTTAAGAAGAAGAAAAGAAGACACAGGAAGATCCAACTAGAAGAACGGAAAGTTGCCTGGTTTTGAGATAAGTTCTGTTTTGTAAATCTTAATTGGGAATTTTATCAGACTAGTATTATAGAAGAGAAGGTAAAAGATAGGTTACAGTAAGGACTTCTGAATAGTTGTTAGTTAATTATTCTCAGTTATAATTTATTAAATAAAGTTGTTCATTTTTACTTTAAATAGTTCTTGGCCATTCGAGGTTTTACAGATTACTGCATGGGATAAATCTTTTCTGTGTTGCTGGTTTTAAATTAAGCAGGAGGGTTTACCTCATGTCATAACACTGTGAGCTGGTCAATATACGTGTCTCAACTGACTTTGTACACATTGGAGGCATCTTGTTGGATGTAATCTGCTAATGTGATTAACAGTGACTTTACTTCAATGGCTGTGCAGCATAGTTATTGTATCCTATAACTGTGGAAAAATCACAAGAAAGATCATGGAAAACAAGGGGTGGAAAACATTAAAATAAAACACAAAATACTGCACATGCTCAAACTCTGAAATAAAAACACGAAGTGCTGCAGAATCTCAACATATCTGGCAGAATCTGTGGAGAGAGAAACAGAGCTGACATTATAGTTCAATATGACTCAGGAAACATTGGTGGAAGATATTGATTGGCCTGCAAACAATATTGGTACAACAGGAAATTAGAGATGCATGCAATAAAGGTGATACAGTAATTATAGGTGATTTTAATCTATGTATAGACAGAAAAAAACATGTTTACATTATTACTGTGGTTGATGAATTCCCGGAGAGTGTACGAGTTTAAATTTTAGTCTGATATGTTAAGGAACCAATATAGGGGCAGTCTATCTTATATTTAGTTTTGTGCAATGAGGAAAGGATTAATAAATCATCTTGTTTTGAGAGATCCATTAGGAAAAAGTGACCACAACATGATAGACTTCTTAATTATGATAGAAAGCAAAGTAGTCCCATGCAAATCTAGGATCTTAAAACTAAACAAAGGAAATTACAGATGTGTGAGGGATGAGTTGGCAGCGATACGTTCATTAAAAGGCATGTCAGTGGACAGCATGCAATGTATTCCTTTCAGCCAAAGACCACACCAGGAAAAGTGACTCAACTATGATGAACAAAAGACAATTAAGGATTGCATTAGATCCAAAAAGGAGTTATATAAAGTTGCTAAAAAACTAGCAAATTTGAGGATTGGGAGCAGCTTAAAACTCAATAAATGAGGACCAAGATTAAGATAAATAAATAGATTATGAATGTAAACTTGCAAGAAACATAAAAGCAGGTTGTAAGAGCTTCCATAACTATGTAGAAAAAATTAGGACAGACAAATGTAAACCCTTTACAGTAGAAAGCAGGACAATTGATAATTTAGATTAGAGTAGATTCCCTACAGTGTGGAAACAGGCCCTTCGGCCCAACAAGTCCACACCGACCCTCTGAAGATCAACCCACCCAGACCCATTCCCCTACATTTATCCCTGACTAATGCACCTAACACTACGGGCAATTTAGCATGGCCAATTCACCTAACCTGCACATTTTTGGACTGTGGGAGGAAACCGGAGTACCCAGAGGAAACCCACGCAGACACGGAGAGAATGTGCAAACTCCACACAGACAGTTGCCAGAGGTGGGAATTGAACACAGGTCCCCGGTGCTATGAGGCAGCAGTGCTAACCACTGAGCCACCGTGCCGCCCCACAGTGACCAAGGAAATGGCACGGCAATGAAACAGCTATTTTAGATCTGTGTTCACAAAGTAAGGCACAGGGCCGAATCTTATCAGGCTCTGTGTGCCATGGAGTGTAGTGAGATGGGTGATAGAATCAGGTGGGATGTTCAGCGAGGCCCATTTTGAATCTGAGACCATCTCACTGTATCTTGTACACTTTCCCTAATGTCATGGCAAGCTTCTCACAAGGCAACAGTGAGTTCCCAATGATCTGGATATGAGCGTAAGAGGTATAGTTAGTAAGTTTGCAGATGACACCAAAATTGGAGATGTAGTTGACAGCGAAGAAGGTTACCTCAGATTACAATGGGATCTTGATCAGATGGACCAATGGGCTGAGAAGTGGCAGATGGAGTTTAATTTAGATAAATGTGAGGTGCTGCATTTTGAGAAAGCAAATTAGAGCAGGACTTATACACTTAATGGTAAGGTTCTAGGGAGTGTTGCTGAACAAAGAGACCTTGGAGTGCAGGTTTACAGATCCTTGAAAGTGGAGTCACAAGTAGATAGGATAGTGAAGAAGGTGTTTGGTATGCTTCCTTTATTGATCCAAGTATTGAGTACACGAGTTGGGAGGTCATGTTGCAGCTGTACAAGACATTGGTTAGGCCACTTTTGGAAGGTTGCATGTAATTCTGATCTCCTTCCTATCAGAAAGATGTTGTGAAACTTGAAAGGGTTCAGAAAAGATTTACAAGGATGTTGCCAGGGTTGGAGGATTTAAGCTATAGGGAGAGGGTGAATAGCCTGGGGCTGTTTTCCCTACAGCGTCGGAGGCTGAGGGGTGACCTTATAGAGGTTTATAAAATCATGAGGAGCTTGGATAGGGTAAATAGACAAAGTCTTTTCCCTGGGGTGGGGGAGTCCAGAAGTAGAGGGCATAGGTTTAGAGTGAGAGGGGAAAGATATAAAAGAGACTTAAGGGGTAACTCTTTCACGCAGAGAGTGGTATGTATATGGAATGAGCTGTCAGAGGAAGTGGTGGAGGCTGGTACAATTGCAACATTTAAAAGGCATCTAGATGGGTATATGAATAGGAGGGGTTTGGGGGGATATGGGCCGGGTGCTGGTAGGTGGGACTAGATTGGGTTGGGATATCTGGTCGGCATGGACAAGTTGGACCAAAGGGTCTATTTCCGTGCTGTATTTCTCTATGACTCTATGATAATCATTTTTACTTATTAATCACCTTGCCAACTGTCTGATTTGCCCTGGGCCAAACTCACCAGAAAAACAAGCTATCAGGAAATCTAACTTTGTCTCAATTACTTCTTTTTATATTTTCTGTAATTAAAGTGGTACCAGATTGTGGCAACTTGTACACATCTCACTGTATTTTCATAAGTACAGTTGACAATAAACTGATGATCTATCCAGCAAAGAAACCACCGCAGGTGCTTGACAGGTTCAACTCACTGCTCGCTCGAAAAGAACTCCGTGTTGGACACAGGCACAAACATCTCTCGGCACGCCTCCATGACTCTGGTCACACACTCTCCATTCACAAACATTGACATCCAACGTGTGCCATCCTCTAGAATCACACAGAACACATTTCCAATCTACTTAGAGGGCATCTCTGCACTGCACTTCTGCACCTCCAGCGGCCCCAGTCATGACCATTATACTGCTGCAGCAAGGGCATGTGTACTCAGGAACATGCACTCAGATTATGGACCGGACCAGGTGTATCTCTAGGCTGTTCATTCACCATCATAGTGCTCACTTGCTCTGAGCCTATCTGGATTGTTACAGTATCCCGACCTTTCTACACATTATCCCCTCAACCAGAGAGACCCAGCTCACATTACTACTGTCTTGGCTTGCAGTCCCAGCACAGTACATCAAGGGCAACCCCCGATTCCCAACCACGCCCTGCACAGGGCGGTCAGAGTCAGCATCCTCTACTCACAGGGGGTGAGGTGCCAAATGTCTGACAGCCCAGCACCCATCCTGATTCGTTCTGCCTGACTGTGGGCTGCTTTCTTCCTGGGTTGAGAGAGGAGCAGATGTTGCAGAAGTGGAGATGGTCATTGAACTTTTTCCTGCAATGCTGGGTGGCAATTTTGGACTAACCTTGATTGGTATCCTGGCCTCACACTGACCCTGAGGGAAGATGAGACTTTGCCAGTTCATAAATCAGAACCATGATCATAAAGCAATGAGCTGATTTCTCCCTGAGCACCATGTGTCTAGCAAATGACTGACAGTGCGTGTCCAGTCCCAATCTGGCTTTTTAAATATGGCCCCTGTGCTAAGACATGGCTGACGTCTGACGTGATACTCTTAATGAGGATTGAAATGCAGTTCTTCTTCAAAGAACTATTACATGTTATACAGCAACTAGGTCATGATTTGGAGATGCCGGTGTTGGACTGGGGTGTACAAAGTTAAAAATTACACAACACCAGGTTGAAGTCTATTTGGAAGCACTAGCTTTAAGAGCGCTGCTCCTTCATCAGGTGGTTGTGGAGAATAAGATTGTAAGATACAGAATTTATAGCAAAAATTGCTATAAATTCTGTGTCTTACAATCTTATTCTCCACAACCATCTGAACAAGGAACAACACTCCAAAAGCTAGTGCTGCCAAATAAACCGGTTGGACGATAACCTGGTATTGTGATTTTTAACTTACAGCAACTAAACATCCTTCAATGTGCAAAAAAAAGACCAAGCAAGTTCAAGATTGCATAAGGTGAAAAGAAGGGCAATAAAGTGAACAGATACAATCATAAATCTGAGAAGGGAGCAGTTGTTAGAATGTAGCAAAAGAGAACCAAGCAACTGGAATCATACAGTAATCAAGTCAAAGAGATATACAGCACGGAAACAGACCCTTCAGTCCAATCCATCCATGCTGACATCAAGGCTGACTTTGCCTCATTGTGACATCAAGGGGTTTATACAGTCATAGTCATAGAGATGTACAGCATGGAAACAGACCATTCAGTCCAATCCATCCATGCCGACCAGATATCCCAACCCCATCTAGTCCCACCTGCCAACACCCGGCCCATATCCCTCCAAACCCTTCCTATTCATATACCCATCCAAATGCCTTTTAAATGTTGCAATTGCACCAGCCTCCACCACTTCCTCTGGCAGCTCATTCCATACAGGTACCACCCTCTGCGTGAAAAAGTTGCCCCTTAGGTCCCTTTCATATCTTTCCCCTCTCACCCTAAACCTATGCCCTCTAGTTCTGGACTCCCCCACCCCAGGGAAAAGACTTTGTCTATTTATCCTATCCATGCCCCTCATAATTTTGTAAACCTCTATAAGGTCACCCCTCAGCCTCCGATGCTCCAGGGAAAACAGCCCCAGCCTGTTCAGCTGCTTCAGTGCTGTGAACTTCACCCAAACAGTTCCTCCAAGATCAGTTGTGAATTTCATTGTTTGTTCATTTTCCCAGTCCCACTCCAATGTCCTGCGATTCATGAATTCAAACAGCAAAGGCAGTAACTGTGCAGATTCACTGCTGTGTCAGGGAGCAGTGTGGGTTTCTTTCTTTCTTTCTTTCTTTCTCTCTCTCTCTCTCTCCCCTGCACTGACCTCACCATGTGCTTCCTTTGTCTGTTTTTCTCCCTTTTAATACTGCTGCTGTTTTGACTTTTTTTCCTAAAGTTCAAAAAGAACGCAACAGCATATAAAACAGTAATTGCTGCTCTTGAAATTCGAGGAAATCATCTCCAGCACCTAAAATACCTCAATAAAGGAGCAGTTGTTACAGGCAGAAATTTTTCCCGTCCTCCATCTTGGATTACCCAGAATCCTATTTTCTAGTCTAACTGGAGCCAATGGGAATCAGGGAAAAACTCTCCGCTGGTTGCCTGAGATAACCCCCCACCTCCTGTGAATGAATTACACAACATTGCTTAAATTACGCAGATTCAGGCCTTTTACCCCAATCATTCCTTGGCAGCATTTATACATTATGCAATACTCCATCATATTAATTAATTCAAAGTAGCACAGTATTTTTATTTTGTAGCCTTCGTCTGATACAACAATGCTAACATAATCAGACCTTTTTTTTGTACTCATTGCAAATCATGAAGGCGTGATGGCGAATACCCTTGCCAAGTTTTATAGGTGCGCCATCAAGAGCATTCTGTCTGGATGTATTACCACCTGGTATGGCAACTGTACCATTCAAGATCGGAGATGGTAACACAGAACTCAGCCTGGACAATCACAAAGGCCAACCTCCCTTCTATAGAATCCACCTACCGGGTCCGCTGTCGAGGAAAGGCCACCAGCATTCTCAAAGATCCATCCCACCCTGGCAATGTTTTTTACAACCTCTGCCATTGGGGAGAAGGTACAGAAGCCTGAACACATGCACCAGCCAGTTTCATAACAGTTTCTACCCTACTGTTGTTAGAATACTGAATGGACTCACAAACACTTCACATTCGCCTGTACCTGTGTTTTTGTTTTTGCTGCTGTTTACCTATTATTTATTTATCCATGCTACTTAACTCTGCAATCTACCTGTATTGCTCACAGGACAAAGCTTTTCACTGTGCCTTGCTCCATGTGACAATAAATTCAATTCAATTCAATTCAAAATCAAACTGTTCAATAGGATCCAGCAGGTTTCTGAGCTTTCCAAGTTTGAAGCTGACTTATTTGAACCTATCTCATTTAGAGCAATGGCAGGACCCATCGTTACTATCACCCACACATGCTTTAAACAAAAGCCAGATTTGAAAAATACTAGAAACTCTCAGCATATTAGACAGCGTTAGGTAAGAAAGGGAATTATGGCCCTCCAATGATTAACCATTTTAGACTCCAGCCTTTATGGTGCGGTGGGTTTGACATTCATTCTGCAGCAGTAGTTTGTAGATTCAACTCCACTTCTGACATTTGAGCCTATTATTTAGGCTGACGCTTGGGGGCAGCTTTGAAGAAGCACTGCACTGTGGGAGGGACCACCTTTTAGATTAAATATTAAATAAGGCAAGCTCAGCATAAATTACTTGGAGAGGTTGCAGCCTCCAGAACTCAATATGAGAACTTTAAAGCTTGATCACCTATTTCCAGTGATCACACCCCAGTGCTGCTTTCAGCACAGCCAATCCACTTCCACCTACTTTAAAAAGGGAGGTAGAAAAATATGGGGAATTATAGACTGGTTTAGCATAACTTCTGTAGTGGGGAAGATGCTTGAGTCTACTATCAAGGAAGAAATAGCAAGGCATCCAGGTAGAAATTGTCCCATTGGGCAGATGCAGCATGGGTTCATGGAGGATAGGTCACGCTTAACAAATCTTTTGGAATTCTATGAAGACATTATGAGCAAGGTGGACAACGGAGACCCAGTGAATGAGGTGTAGCTGGATTTCCAAAAGGCCTTCAATATGGTGCTGCACAAGAGGCTGCTACATATGATAAAAATGCATGGCATTATGGGTAAAGTATCAGCATAGATAGAGGATTGATTGACTAACAGGAAGCAAGGAATGGGGATAAATGAGTGCTATTCCGGTTGGCAATCAGTAACTAGTGGCATGCCTCAGGGATCAGTGTTAGGACTGCAATTATTCACAACGTATACAGATAATTTTGAGTGTAGTGTGTCAACTTTTGCAGATGACACTAAGATGAGTGGCAGAGCAAAGTGTGCAGAGGACTGTGAAACATTGCAGAGGAACATAGATACTTTAAATGAGTTGGCAAAGGTCTGGCAGATGGAGTACAATGTTAATAAATATGAAGTCATCCATTTTGGTAGGAGCAACAGTAAAAAGGATTATTACTTGGATGGTGAAAGGTTGCAGCATGCTGCTAATCAGAGGGACCTGGGTGTCCTTGTACGTGAATCACAGAGGGTTGGTCTGCAGGTGCAACAAGTAATTAGGAAGGCAAATGGAATTTTGTCCTTCATTGCTAAAGGGATTGAGTTTAAAAGCAGAGAGGTAATGTTACAGCTGTATAGGGTGCTGGTGAGGCCACACCTGGAGTACTGTGTGCAGTTTTGGTCTCCTTACTTGAGAAAAGATGTACTGGCACTGGAGGGGGTGCAGAGGAGGTTCACTAGGTTGATTCCGGAGTTGAGGGGTTTGGCTTATGAGGAGAGACTGAGTAGGTTGGAATTATATTCGTTAGATTTCAGAAGAATGAGGGGGTTCTTATAGAAACATGTAAAACTATGAAGAGAACTGATAAGATAGAAGTAGAGAGGATGTTTCCACTGGTGGATGAAACTAGGTCAGGAGGGCATAGCCTCAAAATCAGGGGGAACAGATTTAGGACTGAATTGAGAAGGAACTTCTTCATCCAGAGAGTTGTAAATCTATGAAATTCCCCACCCAGTGAAGTAGTTGATGCTACTTGAGTAGATGTTTTTAAAGTTAAGATAGATTGTTTTTGAACAATAAAGGAATTAAGGGTTACGGTGAGAGGGTGGGTAAGTGGAGCTGAGGTCACGAGAAGATCATCCATGATCTTATGGAATGGTGGAGCAGGCTCAAAGGGCCAGATGGCCTACTCCTGCTCCTAGTTCTTATGTTCTTATTGCCCCTATTACAGCTTTTCTTTCCTTCCCTGGCTTCCTAGCAACCATCCCTTTATCTGCCCAACTTTCTCTCCCTGAGCTCCAAGTGTACCTATCCATTCACTTCTCTGTCCACTCTTCTGCATATGGATCACCTTTTCCTAGCTGCTATCAGCTCTGGAAAAGGGTCACTGGACCCAAAACATTAACTTTGTTTTTCTCTCTCTACAAATGCTGCCAGACCTGCTGGGTTTCTCCAGTAATTTTTGCTTCAGGTTTCCAAAATCTGCAGTTCGTTTGCTTTATTTCAAGAAATTAAAGCTTTGCCTTCCATGTCAGGAAATACCACAACATATTTCGAAAAAGAGTATGTGACAACACTTCAGAATGACTGATTGGTGATGATGCACATGGAGCAACGCAGACCATAGTTCAAGGCTTGCCCTTTAGTTTGATCGATGATAGATTTTGGATTCAACCCTGGGATATACTTTGTAACTAAGACAACTGGCACATTCTTAACACAGAGCAAGAGGAATGCAGCTACTGCAGATTAAGGATTTTCATTCAGTAAAATGCAGTACACAAGGACAATGGAGAGGTCAGAGCGAGGGTCATGGTACTAACAACGAGGAGCCCAAGCTCTAAATCCAACAGCTATAGGTCTCAGGTTTTTTTGGTATTGCTGTAAAATGGTTCCACATAAGTGTACTTTATTCACGTTTTCAATTTTTGGAACTCTTAAATGTTTTTTCACTCTCCCTGCCACCCTTATCTCCCTTGTTTAATTTTTCTGTCCCCGCAAATGTTCTCCTTTAATAGGAAAGCAGAAGAATCAAGGCTCATTGACAAAACTGATTTCAGGATCATCAGCTTTGTGTTCCATCTGAAGATTGAGTGTGAGGAATTTTCATTTAATTCTGCAAGGCATTTGGATCAAGTTGAACCTTTTGTCGGCATCAGTGATCACTCAGTACTGAGTATGACTGTCCACCTTGGAAATTCTGAATCACTGGCCATGGTTCTTTGGATCCTTGCCTGGATGATGAGCCCAATCCAAGAGCCAAATCTCCGACTATACATTTGACACGTGTTTTGGGAAGTGGAAATGGTCCTTGACCTTGAGATCTATAGGATTCCTTTCTCCCATTCCTTTTCCTATTTCCTCTTGCTAATGGGTGCTCTTAAAGAATTGTGTCCATACAGGAGTTTCCTCCAAGCTGATTTCTTTCTGAATGAGGGTCTCTCATGTGTTGACCTTGATGTTGCATTTCTTCAGGGAGTCTTTGAAATAAAGTCATAGACCTATAGAGATGTACAGCATGGAGACAGACCCTTCGGGCCAATTCATCCACTCCAACCAGATATCCCAAATTAATCTACTCCCATTTGTCAGCACTTGGCCCATATCCCTGTAAAACCCTTCCTATTCATATACCCATCCAGATGCCTTTTAAATGTTGTAATTGTGCCAGCCTCCACCACTTCCTCTGGCAGCTCATTCAATACACGCACCACCCCCTGCTTGAAAAAGTTGTCCCTTAGGTCCCTTTTATATCTTTCCCTTCTCATCCTTCACCTCTGCCCTATAGTTCTGGACTCGCCCACCCCAGGGAAAAGACTTTGTCTACTTACCCTATCCATACCCCTCATGATTTTATAAACTTCTATAACGTCACCCCTCAGTCTCCGACACTCCAGGGAAAACAGCCCCAGCCCATTCAGCTTCTCCCTACAGCTCAAACTTTCCTTCCAACCCAGGCAACATGCTTGTGAACCTTTTCTGAACCCTTTTAAGTTTCACAACATCATTCCTATAGGAGACAGACCGGAATTGCACACAATATTGCAAAACTGGCTTAACCAATGTCCTGTACAGCCGCAACATGGCCTTCCAATGCTCTGACCAATAAAGGAAAGCATACTAAATGCCTTCTTCACTATCCTACCTACCTGTGACTCCACTTTCAAGGAACTATGAACCTGCACTCCAAGGTCTCTTTGTTCAGCAACATTCCCGGGACCTTCCCATTAAGTGTATATGTCCTGCCGTGATTTGCCTTTCCAAAATGCAGCACCTCGCATTTCTCTAAATTAAGCACCATGTGCCAATCCTCGGCCCATTGGCCTAGCTGTGATTCCTTTGCCCTCCTCGTGTTTCAGTGCCTTCCTTGAGCTGGGCAAAGAAGATTTACTCTGTTAGTCAGATCTCAGGCATCCTGAGCATGTGGCTGGCCCAATGGAGTTGCTTTCAGAATTGTATACTGATTGCATCAGCATTCCCACATTAAAAGATGCCCTGTGCAAGGCATTGAAATTTTAATATACAGCTGGACAGATTTAGAGGAAAATCTTCTGTTTAAATTGAATGACAGCTGTCCCCGTACGACATATTGTGATGAGAAATTTGTCATGGACAGTACCATTAAACGGGTAGTGTAGCGTAAGTCACTTGGTATACAACCCCCACTTGATACACACCTTCAGCTAATACAAACTCCAACCTATGACCACCAATAAATACATCACCCAATGTACCAACTGATATACACCATGCTCAATATACACCATTCAATATACAACCCTCATCTTGGCCCACCCAATATTCAAGTCCACTCAACATTCAGAAACATTGACTTTAATGGAGCTAAATATCAAGCAAAATAATTAACAGGTTTCTAACGCAATCTTGTTTACTGATGAATTTCTATCCTGTCATGCAAGCCTAATTATAATTTCCTCTGTTTGTCATTCTGCAAAGTTAGGCAAAAGTGAGGACTGCAGATGCTGGAGATCAGAGTTGAGAGTGTGGTGCTGAAAAAGCGCAGCAGGTCAGGCCGCATCCGAGGAGCAGGAGAATCGATGTTTCAGGCAAAGGACCTCCATGATTCATTTCTGATGAAGGGCTTTTGCTTGAAACATCAATTCTCCTGCTCCTCAGATGTTGCCTGACCTGCTTTGCTTTTCCAGCTCTCAACTCTGATCTTCAGCATCTGCAGTCAGCCCAACTTATGCCTCAGAACTTAGTACCTCAATAGATTTACAAAATGAATGAGATTTTGTACCACTAGGAGAGTAGTACCAGTTGCTTTAGTTGAGAAAACTAAAGTGAATAACTAATAATACATAACATTGGCCAAGGCATGATTGGTTTGGTCATGCTGGGGTGAAACAGGTTAGGCTATATTCTTGCACAAAAAGGACTTTAAGCTTGCAACAGCATACTGGAAATCTTCTTATGGTGTGAGAAGAATATGTTTTTAATCAAAAATGTAGCTGCTTTCAGGGTGTGATTTAAATCATCATATAAAGCTCTGCAGTGTCTGAAATGCAATGTGCTTTTAATAAAGTGAGGAATTTGATTCATTTTTATTTTATTAATGGGAGTGATGTCAACAGAATAGAATTCTGAGCTCATAACAAGACATTGAGGCTTGCTGTAAATTAAAACATCTGACAAATGAGACAAATCATCATGCAAGAACACAAAGTTTTAATCTGACTATCTGCATAATAGGCAACTTGATGGTGAGATCTCACTGACATCATTAAATGTATTAATAGTTTTAAATTAAGAAATTACTAGTTAATAGGGGCTGTACTTTTTCAAGCACCAGGTTACTTCATGTACTAACATGCATTAGTGCATTTGCTGATAATGAACATGAAAACCAACAGTTCCCGTCACTGGAACAATTTCTTCACTTTCTGGCAAAAGCCCAAGGCCTTAGCTATGATTACAAGAACTCTGAAATGTACTTCAGTTAGTACAGCATTGAGAGTACTTGACTCAAAAAAATGTTAAGTATTTGTACACAATGTCAAACTTAACAATAGACCAGCTTGTCGCAGGGGAGTCCTTTGTTGACTGTTGAGAGATATTTCTTGGGATTCCTGTAATTCAGCAGTATGCTGTAATATAGTGCTCTGTTATCATCTGTCAATCAAGACTCCTAGCCTAAGAATTGCACAAGTGACTCACGTTATATTGCCTGGAAGATAAAGTCTTATCATACACTCCAGCCATTGGTATGACAACCACATCTAGCAGCAATTTTGATGGCGTGTACACCCTGAATAACATCATATAAATGAATCAGGTCATGGTCTAATCTAAAACTGACCCTCCATTACGTGTGTGACATGAGCTATTCACCTCTTGTCCAGACTGGCTTAGTGGGTGGCACGGTGGCACAGTGGTTAGCACCGCTGCCTCACAGCACCAGAGACCCGGGTTCAATTCCCGCCTCAAGCGACTGTCTGTGTGGAGTTTGCACATCCTCCCCGTGTCTGTGTGGGTTTCCTCCCACAATCCAAAAACGTGCAGGTTAGGTGAAGTGGCCATGCTAAATTGCCTGTAGTGTTAGGTGAAGGGGTAAATGTAGGAGCATGGGTTTGGGTGGTATATGCTTCGGCGGGTCGGTGTGGACTTGTTGGGCTGAAGGGCCTGTTTCCACACTGTAAGTAATCTAATCTCTACAGTTTAAAATGCCACTTTTGATGCTGGGACAGCTTTACAAAATAACTTCCGAGCAAAAGAACATACTTATTGCCAATGCACAACACAAGCCCAAACCCAAACCCAAACCATCAGATTGACTGTTCCATTAGGGCGGCACAGTGGCACAGTGGTTAGCACTGCTGCCTCACAGCGCCAGAGACCCGGGTTCAATTCCCGCCTCAGGCGACTGACTGTGTGGAGTTTGCACATTCTCCCCGTGTCTGCGTGGGTTTCCTCCGGGTGCTCCGGTTTCCTCCCACAGTCCAAGAATGTGCGGGTCAGGTGAATTGGCCATGCTAAATTGCCCGTAGTGTTAGATGAAGGGGTAAATGTAGGGGGATGGGTGGGTTGCGCTTCGGCGGGTCGGTGTGGACTTGTTGGGCCGAAGGGCCTGTTTCCACACTGTAAGTAATCTAATCTAATCTAATTTATTTTATTGAATCAATTTTAACTTTGAAAGTTTAGAACTGCTGTTAATTCGGTATGTAATTATTAAAAACACTAATGGTAAAAATCACCAATTTTGCATTAAAATACAAGTTGTAGAGACTGATTTAGATACTTTTACTTAAAAAATGTTGGAGAATCAAACACTTCTATGTCAAAGAAAGAATTTTACATCACCTGACATGTCCTCAGGATGTCTCACTCTCAATGAGACACTTTTGAAGTGTTTGAAGGTTGTAATTTGTTTGGATTTCAGTCACTCACTGTAAATGCTAACCATAAGGAAAAAATGTAAAGTCCTTCCCTTTCTCTCTTGGGTCTTAGATGTGGTACACTCCATTGGCCGAGTATGGAGCTTCCCATTACAGATTTAATTAAGAAATGGTGACAAATTAGTAGGACTACCACACCCCGCCCCCACTACCTTTTTGCCTAATAAAATGCCCCCAACCACATGACAAAATTGACCATTAAATTAAGCCCAGATGCCAAAGGGCAAGTGGCAAAATCCAAAAAAAATTGCTTTGCGTTTGGTTGAATTTTATTGGCCAGAAGAGTCTAGTGATTGCAGTGAGCAGTACTTTTTTTATGAGCTTTTGTAATGTTGCTATCTTGTACAGTCAGTGCTGGTTGCCTCAATAGGCAGCTGGAGAAGAATGAAAAGCTGAAATTATTTTCCTCAGCCAAACACAAACTCTCGTATATCCATATGTCTCACTCAGTCAGGCAACTCTGAGGGCTACAGTCCTCTGTAGCTAACTTATATTGGATTACATAACTGAGATGTTTTCTCTTAAAAATAATCCAAGCCAGCTGACGGCTGGAGGAAGAATGCTTCATCTTCCGCCTCGGGACCCTTCAACTACATGACATCAACATTGACTTCACTGGTTTCAAATTTCCCTTCCTCCAACCTCATCCCAACCCTCCAATTCGGCACTGCCCTCTTGAACTGTCCTACATGTCCATTCTCTATTCCATCTATCCATTCCATCCTACCCACTGACCTATCACCATCATGCCCCCCCCACCTGCATCTACCTATTGCCTTTCCACTACCTTCCCCCCCCAGCCCCATCCCACTCTATTTATCTCACAGCCCCCTTCCAACCCCCCAACATTCCTGATGAAGGGCTTATGCCTGAAACATTGACTCTCCTGCTCTTTGGATGCTGCCTGACCTGCTATGCTTTTCCAGCACCACTTTTTTCGATTCTGACTCTCCAGCATCTGCACTCCTCACTTTCTCCTTGTTATATTTTCTGTCAAGCATGCAAATACTACAATATGACCTTTATAATGTCAGCATATATGTGTCTGTTATATTGTTCACTGAGAAACAATGAGTTTGTAACAACAATAAATAAAAGCAAATTACCGTGGATGCTGGAATCTGAAACCAAAAAAGAGAAAATGCTGGAAAATCTCAGCAAGTCTGGCAGCATCTGTAAGGAGCGAAAAGAGCTGACGTTTCAAATCTAACTGACCCTTTGTCAAAGCTCCTTTTAAACAATGTGTCGCAGTGCATCAGAGGAATCCCGGATGTAGGTGGGGAGGAAGTGAACCAGAGGAGTAAGGATGGAGTCAAGGTAGGAGGAAATAAGTTCAGTAGGGCAGGAGCATGCTGACACAATGGGCCTACCGGGACATTGAGCTTTGACAAAGGGTCTGTTAGACTCAAAATGTCAGCTCTTTTCTCTCCTTACAGATGCTGCCAGACTTGCTGAGATTTTCCAGCATTTTCTCTTTTTTGGTATGAGTTTGTAACAATCTTCTTATAATCTGAAAGCCCTTTATTTAATGTTCTTTGCTGTCAGAGTCGTCTATCAGTCTCATAGTCTCATTGTGGTTCCAGTTAAAGGTTTCACTGCTTTTGTAAATGTTTTGCATTAACTCACTTACAATTGATGCCATTTATGTCAGTCCTGCGGCAGTCCTTTCTATTCCCATTGAGAGGCACCAGCCAAGTGTTAGGGTTTTTTTTGGCATTTCTGAGAATAGTCTTTTCATTTGTGACATAGAAAAAACTAGCAGCAGAAATAGGCAATTCAGCCTCTCGAGCCTGTTCCACCATTTAATACGATCATGACTGATCTCATCTCATTTCAACCTCAACTCCATTTTCTTTCCCACTCTCCCTCATCCATGAACCCATTATTAATTAAAAGTGTCTATCTCCTCCTTAAATTTACTCAATGTCCTGGCATCCACCACATTCTTGGATAGATCAAAACCAGCCCTGACAACTTGCATGTTAATGCTAAATTGGTGAGATTTACCATCAGTATTTTTAAATACTGTGTACTGAATTAACAGCAGCTCCAAACTTTCAAAATTTGAGTCGATTTAATAAGCCAAACTGCATAACTTCATGACCATTTGAGAGTAGTAATTTCTCCTCATTTTTAAAAAAATCTGCCACCTCTTATCTTAAAACAATGACCTCTAGATTGTTCCATTCGTGGAAACATCCTTTCTTATGTCTCATTTGTCAACCTCTTTGGTATTTTAACAGTCAGTTCTTCTGGAACAGGATAGTTGCGTTTCAGTGTGACTCCACGCTATACAAAAATCATGCAATACAAATAACACTTAAAGTGTTGCTGATCTAATCATGTTATAGTTAACACACACTTTAAAAGTTCGCACTTTAGAAACAGCATTTCCTATTCGCCCAATTGTGTTACAGCCAGTTCACGTTAGTGAAAGACAAGTTATAGCAAAACTGGCTGTATGTTCTCAATTAGATTTCCTCTCATTCTTGTAAACTCCAGAGTATAAGAATGTATCCATTGGATTAGGTCATGTGCAATGTTACAAAGTTGATGGAAAATCTCTTAAAATCAATATAATTTTAAATTTTGCTTGGTATTGTGTTCAATGTTATGTTAAAAAATTCATGTCAAGAAGTGAAATACTTGGCATGTGAATGGCCCAGTATTTACTACATTCTCCCAGATCAGGTATAATGTCAACTTTCAACACATTTGTGAGACATTAAATTCATTTTAGTTGTTCCAAACAATGGCATAACCTCACTGTTGTACCACATCTGGTAATGTTTACAGAACAAAAGCCATCAAACTAAATTTGGATTTGTACATATTTCACTTTAGAGCTAAATGACTTGAATAGGAGAATATGTAATCATTTGTAAAACTGTAATAATATTCTGCAGGAGCATAAGAGAGAATGTGAATGTGTGTGACTGTGAGGATGAGTAAGCATTCATTATTCTGACATATACAATAGCACAAAGCTTCATTTTGGTTTCACGACAAAATGGCCTCAGTCGTGATGTTTTATTTAATGATAATACTACACTTCAGAAAGAAAGAGTGCCTTAATTTCAAACCCTTAGCCCTTCCAACCCCCCCCACCCCTCCCTTTCCCAGATGTGGTATCTATTGATGTTGGAGTTATGCTCAAAGACTATTTTCACACAATTCTGCTGAGCCCTGGATCCCTATAGGCGCCAGTATGTCATGTCAAATTCCTCAGTGAGCTGAGCAAACAGCACATGCAGCTAAAAAATATAAGCTAGGAGCCCCAGGTCTTTTGTAATATTGAGCAAAAATAATCATTTCCAGAACATTACCAGAAAGTAAGATGGAAAACATCTCTTCTATTTTCTTTGGTTTGTGTTAAATGCGTCTACTTAAAATAAAAGATATGGTACAGTCTGAACATGACAAAAGTAGCCATCAACACATCAACAGTACCGTAAAGGACTTTAAAATGTTCAGAAAAATACCTCACAAATACAAGTGTTACTGTTTGCTACAGGGAAAACAGGCAATTTAATAATCAGGTCTGAAAGAAAGACTCATGAAAGGAGGACTTGAAACATTAATTTTATTTCTCTCCACAGATGCTGCCAAGCCTAAGGAGTTTGTCGAGCATTTTCTGTTTGTTTATTTCAGACCTCCAGCATCCATAGAGCTTTGAATTTAATAATTTGATACTCCTTACAAGGTTGAAGAATGTGTGTTCATGAACTTATCACATTTACCGAACGACCTATAGCTCTCACCTTTGGAACGCATCACCAAGTCCCACAGAATTGATTGCATATCATTCCTGATGAAGGGCTTTTGCACAAAGTTGATTCTCCTGCTCCTCGGATACTGCCTGACCTGCTGTGCTTTTCCAGTGCCATACTCTCGACTGCACATCTAGGCTGACAATCCAGTACAGTACGGTCAGAGATGTCTCCTTTTGGGTAAGGTTTCCTCTATTCTCTCAGGTGGACATAAAATAGCAAGTGGAATCAATCCAGAGAAATGTATCAATTTTTAATGACCTGGAACTAAAAACTATTGGTGAATCTGAGTTTTTTGAACTGTATGGTTATTGGCATTTAAGGTTCCAAATATAAAATATCATAGGCTGAATCTTTTTTTTTGGCTAAGTATCATTTTGGACCAGAGGTTTTCTCTCTGCAAGACCTCCTAGATTTTCTTGCTGTATCTTACCAAACTCACCTCATTAACTACCCACCCTATCTCTATGGAGCTCTTCTCATTCAAATCTAGCTCCTTTCTACCACTGGCCATACCCGGAATTGGTCAGCATCTCTGGCACTGGTGCCATCTTCAAAAGGCTATTTTACTTCTGGACAAGCTCCGTCAGTCTGGGCTGTCCTGGCACAGTTCCTGGCATGCTGCCTGGGTGTGCCAGAGAAAGGAAAAGTGCACTCGCTTTGTGGGCAGGGACCTGGAGTTCCTGGTGGATGGGGTGGGGCAGAGACGCAATGCCCCCTTCTCCCAGGGCTGGCAGTGTAGGTCACATCACCAGCCTGCTCGGAGGTTGGCACTCAGGTCAGTGCAGTCTCAGGCGTTTGAGGAATGCACAGCAACATAGGAACATGGTCAATAACTCACCACTCTACCAAATGGAAGTGCCACTACCTTCTATCCAAAAGCTTACATTTATTCTACCTTTGCTACTGTGCCCTGCTCCAAACAAGTTTCATCAACTGCACCTCTCACCATTGTCTGCAACATCTTCCCTCATTCACTATCACTCACTTCAGCCCTGACACCATTAGCCCTGTATACCCTCTGCACTGCCTGCTCACCTGCTCAGAGACCTCACCTGCCCCAAAATAACAGTTGCACATCACTCCTTCCAATTTTACTTCCCTTAAGAGCTGACTCTCTCCTTTATTCCAAGAGGAAAACAGCCCACAATACAGTGAAAGAGTCAAAATGGGTGGTGAACTCTTGACATCTGGCTCTTCACCCCTTACAAAGTAATGATCCTGGCTTTGACTGCCCTAAGCAGCTGACTGACTATGTCCAAGTCCCTGAACTGGTATAACAACCTGCCCCTGTCTTTTGTGACAGGGGTCGAGAGTGTGGTGCTGGAAAACCACAGCAGGTCAGGCAGCATCCCTGGAGGAGAAAAATTGACATTTCGGGTAAAAGATGAGGGGTTCCCCCTCCAGGCATCGGGTGGTAAGGGAGTGACGATGGAGGAGGCCCAGGAGGCTGCATGTTCTCGGTAGAGTGGGAGGGGGAGTTGAAGTGTTCGGCCACGTGGCAGTGGAGTTGGTTGGTGCTGGTGTGCCGGAGATGTTCTCTGAAGCGCTCTGCGAGTTTGTGCCAGGAACATCTGCCTGAGGACCCAGTCTCTTGACAATAATAATAATCTTCCTTGGCTTTGTGTCTTCACTAAACAGCAAGGGCAACACAATAGTACTGTGAAAAAGTGAGGACTGCAGATGCTGAAGTATCAGAGTCAAGAGAGTGGTGCTGCAAAAGCACATCAGGTCAGGCAGCATCCGAGGAGCAGGAGAATCGACATTTCAGGCATAAGCCCTTCATCAGGAATCACTGTCTGAAGGATGAAGCACAAAAAGGCAGCATACAGCAGCGATGCTGTGTTTATCCAGGTAGATTCAAAATGAGTGAGCAGTAAATGAGCAAGTCAACAGGGTCAGAGATGCAACCTGGTCCAGTCCATCAGCTGGGTGCATGCTCCTTGCTGCAGCATTATAATGAGATGGTCTCCTAAGATGCAGCACTGAGGTATTATAAGTGGATCGGAGATGTGCCATGAGGCTTCTTGGAGACTGGCATGTGTCAGATGAGGTGTGGCTAGTGCCCATTGAGCATGCCCTTGAAAATGGAGATTCAGTGGAACAAGGGTCCAACTGTAATTGACCTCCATGTTAAGAATTCCCGGTGTCCAGTTTACTCATAGCTGGAGGTATGATAGAAAGCTGCATCTTAATAAGGTGAGATCTACAGTTAATAAGATCATAATATCCATTAACAGGCAACTCACAACTGCCCTGCAGGAACTACACCTCGACGATTGGAACTTTTAAAAAGACGCAGAAAGATGTTCCTGACATCACAAAAGACCTTGGTGAATTTCTCAAGTAGTTCTGCAATTTTTTGTACCGTAGGCCACATCACTCAGGTTCCTGTAAGTTTTTCCCAATATATCGGACTGAGGGAGACTGAACTGCGGCATCTCATCTTCTCCAGCAAGTGCCTCACTTCCAAACAACACTGCAAACAACACAATTCTGCTTCATTGGGTCTTTCCATTTCACTTACGATTCTGAATTGAATTCCTTTATTTAATATTGAATTCAACACGGGAGGCAAAAAGCAATGGGACTTGGTGATGTGTCCAAAGGTGAGAGCTATAGATCATTCTGTAAATGTGACAAGTTCATGAGCACAATTTAGGGGCATTGCAAAATTACAAATCCTTATTTGCAAGGACTAAACATTTGTGAAGATTTGGGGTGTAGGTTTGCTCGCTGAGCTGTAAGTTTGATATCCAGACGTTTCATTACCTGGCTAGGTAACATCATCAGTGGCGACCTCCAAGTGAAGCCTGTGTATACAGAAAACCGACAAACACTGACCAAATACTTAACTAAAATGTGTTGCTGAAAAAGCGCAGCAGGTCAGGCAGCATCCAAGGAGCAGAAGAATCACCATTTTGGGCATGAGCCCTTCTTCAGGCTCATGCCCAAAATGTCGATTCTCCTGCTACTTGGATGCTGCCTGACTTGCTGCGCTTTTCCAGCAACACACTTTCAGCTCTGATCTCCAGCATCTGCAGTCCTCACTTTCTCCCAAATACTTAACTACACCAGCAACCATCCCAACACACACAAACGAAGCTGTATCAGAACACTATTCCAACGAGCCACCACAGACTGCAGCACAGACAAACTACGCAAAACAGAGGAGAACCACCCATATTGTTTGTTAACTTGGAAGAATTTTAAAGGTTAAAGTAGCACCCAAAGAGATACTTTTGTATAACATGCAACATAAGGAGGTGTATGTATGAATCAGACTCCAGTTACAATAAGTCGCCATAGTTTTACCAGACCATTGAGCAACTCTCTCATTAGAGAGAGTCGACTGGTGGTGGTTTAACCTGAAGGCCACCATATCTCAGGTGAGGGGGAAGGTTGAGAAGGAGAGTCCTTCATGGTAACCTCAGCTGGTGATTGGAATTGACCCCACACTGTTGGTATCACACTGCTTCAGAAACTAACCATTCATCTAACTGAGCTAAACCAACCCCCTCCAGCAACCACAGGAACTCAGAAACAATTTAATCCATGTTTCATCAATAGAGTATGAATGTGACTTACTCTTGACAGCAGATCGATAAAGACCTAATGACGCAAAAAAAAAGCTTTAAAGCTGATTGAACAAGGCCCTACAGACAAAATCTTAAGAAATTGGTTTGAAGTCATTTCCTTCTGTCTGTCAATAATTGTTTTACATACTGTACACATTGTGTAAAATAGTAAAGTGCATCCTTCATCGAGTCTAAAATATCACAGATAAGTGTGATCCTTTTCTCACTTTCCATTTATATAGCTATTTTTCAGCTGTCACTGGAAGAATTTCTGCATCATGATGCAGTTTTCCTGCCCACCCAAAAGCAGGATCCTAGCCAACATTTAAGCTCCCCAGCTCAGGATCATTGCTGTGGAACGTAACACCCAACCTGTCAACCCTCCATAGACCAGCTAAGCTGTTATTGACTGGGGATCTAAAACTGGATCCCTCCAAATCTCAAAATCTGAATTACATGTTAATGAATAAAGGTTCATTTAGCCTGTTCTTGCACAATTGTAATGTCCTCGACATCACAATAGATTCTCTACACACCCAGGGAGTGGCTGAAAAGCAAATGCAACTCAGGTCATTTCAGGAAGCAGACATTCAAAATTCCCGAAACAGAAGAGCTCAAAACAGCAGCAGTCTTAAAAATGGGCAATTGTGCAGAGTCAAAGGGATTCAGCAGAAGTTTTATCATTGCAAAGTATCACTGGCATGTGCTGAGTGAGCACCAAATGTATCAATGTAAACATTTCAGAAATAATTGCACTGCTGTGCCATCTCATATTATTGTCCGACAATTTAGCATAACTTCATTTTGATGTCAGATACAGCACTGATGAGCCTGCTTACGAATTCTAATTAATTGGTAACTGACTGCTGTCATATAATGATTAGTGCCTTATGGGAAAGCCTTGCTGATAATGTTGCCATGGTACCAAAGAGCTCTCATTGCCTCAAAAGCTGAAATGTTGTTTTACTGAACAGCTTGGAGGAGAAAGTGAGGACTGCAGATGCTGGAGATCAGAGCTGGAAATGTGTTGCTGGAAAAGCGCAGCAGGTCAGGCAGCAGGAGAATCGATGTTTCGGGCATGAGCCCTTCTTCAGCTTAAAAACTTAGGTTAAGCTGAATGAATTTTGAATAGATACAGTTGGATACTGATTACCAACTGCTCTGATTCTGGTTGTAATGAGTTTGGTTTAGTCCCAATAGTCTCAATTCAAACTTTGGTTCTTGTTTACTCCACTATTAGTTTTTTTCCATTTTATCCTTATTAATGATACTACCCCATTGTTCTAAACATAGTGAAGGTAAGTAGTTGCTATTGAAAAGATTAATGTGTGAAGAGTTACTATAATAAAGACTAACATCCACTAAAGTAAGAGGAGTAGCATTAATGGGTGTCCACCAATATTAATAATAATAATTTTCAACCAATAAGATACGCATTCATATTGCAAAGTTGGAATCAGGACTTAAGGGTAAAGCACTCTCTCAATTTGAGTTAATTCTTGCAAATTTCTAAAGTTAATAGTCTTGCAAATGGGTGAGTTGCCCTATCTTTCAAAATGACAGGGACATTTTCCAAGTATACCATGTCATTGGGTGAGGCGATGGCCTAACGGTATTATCGTTAGACTATTAATCCTTGTGTCTTAAGGGTGGCATGGTGGCTCAGTGGTTAGCACTGCTGCCTCACAGCACCAGGGACTCAGGTTTGATTCTTGCCTTGGGCAACTGTCTGTTTGTAGTTTACACATTCTCTCCATGTCTGTGTGGGTTTCCTCCTACAATCCAAAGATGTGCAGGTCAGTTGAATTGGCTATGATAAATTGCCAAGTCAGGGGTAAATATAGGGTCAGGAAATGGGTCTGGATGGGTTACTCTTCAGAGGGTCGGTGTGGGCTTGTTGGGCTGAAGAGCCTGTTTCCATACTGTAGGAAATCTAATCTAATCAGCACAATACTTAAAGCAATAGGGTTGAGAATGTTCTAGATGAGGATTCACCATCTTAATTTCAACCCTTTTGACTCTTTCATTTCTTTGTTGTGTTTTTGTACATTAATTTGTCCCTTTGTCTCACAGGCTAGGCTCTGAACTGATAGAAAAAATATGCAGCCTACCAGAATGAGTGGCAATGGGCTAGAGAGAGGATATTATACTCATAAGGGAATGAAATGATAAAACAGACCAAACCAAAATTCAAGACATACAACAAATCACAATATCCATTTTAAAGTGTAGAACAGAATGATTTGCCCAAATACCATCTACTAAAGGCTCAACATTAACTTCACAGTCTTCGTGGACAAATTTTCTGCTGTTTTTCTACAGTTGACATCTTCGATAATTTGAAGGGTGCTTGAGTTTCAGGGATCATGACCCCCATTTTAATACAGGTCAGAGCAAGGAGACATGCCCTAATTCACTTCAGCTGTATCAGGGATCACAATGTAGGGAAGAGTATTTTGGTCCTGGAGAGAGTGCAATGTAGGTTTAGGATTACACCTGGACTTCAGAGGTTAAGTTATGAGAAGAGATTAAACAAATTTGGCTGGTTTTCTTTAGAATTTAGAAGAATAAGAGGTGATCTAATTGAGATCTTCTGGATATTAACAGGGGAAGATAGGATAGAAAAAGATAAACTATTTCCACGGTTCATTCTAGAACCAGGAGCATTGTCTAAAAATTAAAGCCCGGTCATTCAGGAGAGATGTTAGAAAACACTTCCATGTGCAAAGAATAATGCAGGTTTAGGACTGTCTTCCTCAAACGATGATCGGTGCTAATTCATTTGTTAAATTTAAATCTGGGGTTGATAAATTTTTATTAAGCAAGTGTATCAAGGGATATAGGCCCAAGGCAGACCTGTGGAGTCAGGCCATAGATTATGCTATCATTGAATGGCAGAGCAGACTCGAGGGGCTTAATGGCTCACTCCTGTTTTTATGTTCCTAGGAACCAAACCCTGCACTGTTTGATATATTTTGAGCCACATGCTAATTGACTAACTAACTGAGCTAAGCTGATCCCTGGCAAATGATTAAGATTCATATAACATTCCTTTGGCCATCATTTTATTGAAGGCATTGGCCAATTTAGTTTCAACAGGGAAAATATGCAAAATATAACGAGCCATTCACAGGATCCATTAGGCCCGAAGAGTCAGATCCCCCATTCAAATTGATCAAAGCTAAGTATCCAACTCTGTACCCTGTTCCTGCTTTCTACCTATTCCCTTTAGCCCTAGAAACTATATCTTGAAAACATTCATGTTTTACCTTCAACCGCTCTCAGTGGAAGTGAATTCCACAGGCTCACCACTCTCTGGGTGAAGAAATTTCTCCTTATCTCAATTCTAAATGGTCTCACCTGTATCCCTAAAGAGTGAGCCCCTGTTCTGGATTCCCCAGCTATCGGGGGCTTCCTTCTTGTGTGTATCCTGTCTGGTTCTGTTAGAATTTTATAGGATTCTATGACATTCCCATCATTCTTCTAAACTCCAGTGAACAACCACCTGATGATAGAGCGGCGCTCTGAAAGCTAGTGCTTCCAAATAAACTTGTTGGACTATAACCTGGTGTTGTGTGATTTTTAACTTAACCCTAACTAATCCAGTCCCTCTTCATGGATCAGTCCTGCCATCCCAGGAATCAGAACAGTAAACCTTGGCTGCACTCCCTGTACAGCCAAACAGCCTCCCACATATCAGGAGATCAAAACTGCACACAATACTCCAACTGTGGTCTCCTCAAGGGCCTGTACAATTGCAGCAAGACATCCCTGCTCTTGTACTCAGTGGGTGAAAACTCTATTACAAACAGCCTGTCAGAAGAACCTATTCAATATTTATCCTGCCACAGTTATTTCTAGAATACATTGTAAAAGTTAGAGTCCATGATTTATTACAGGTGAATTTGTTGGTACAGCAGTGAACACTCACCCTAGGGGGTTAATTACTGTAAGGGTAATCTTTATTTGTTTAAAAAATTGCCTGCACTTTACTGTAATCATTTAGTTGGCTGCTGTAAGGTAACTTACAGTAAGAGGGTTATAAAGAAGCAATTAGTTCAGTACTATTTGCATGTACCAGAAGTGGAACTTTACATAGTAACAGGAACAAGGCACAATTGGTACAGTTATCGCAAGATCGTGTCACCAACGGAAAAAGTATAGTGACCAGTAACAGCTGACTATTGCAAGGATTGACTGTTTAATTCTTGGAATCAAAACATGGTTTGCAGGCGTTGCATTCTTCTTTCACGATTTTCCATTTGTAACAGTTGCGGATATAAACGAATTTGTACTGTCAAGACTTTAAACCCATTGACATTATTTGACATTATAATTTTGCACAATTATTTTCCTTAGTATCAAACAAACCAAGCTGGTGTCCGGTGTTTTGCACACTTCATTATCAGGATGAAAAGGACAAAAAAAAGGGTTAAAGGGACAAACATACAAATGAAGGACAGTCAATTCGTTCATCTTGTCCCACATGCTCATGCTTCAACAGAACATCAACCTAGACCCGCCCTGGGGGCATTAACAGGTCACCTCAACCTATTATACTCAGCAGGAACTATACATTCATTCTGAGCTAGCTGTATAATGCTTTTTGTATCAGTGGGGCCAATGCCTGAAAAAGCCATGACTATCTTTGTACACTTGAGTAAAGAGCCTGCTACCTGTCTGAGCCCCAGGGCAAGAATAGTTTGCCTTGATGCTGCTGAAACTTCGGGCAACAAAAATTACAGATTTGTTATGGTACAGAAAGAGGCTATTCGGTCCATCATGTTCTTTCAACCTCACTCGTGGTTCTTAATGTGACACATTGAAACGGACGGTTAGTAAAATTTACCATGACAGGCAGGGCTATCCCTGTTAGGCTCCAGTAGTTTTATTTGCATTAAATTCTAATTTATAGCAAGGTTCACATCATCTTAAAGCAGAAAACATTCAAGCTTATGCACTATGAGGTACACCAATGGGGCAACAACATGAAAATGTGTAATCTCAATGTTCAGTTCTGCTTGATTGATTCCACAATGCACACAGTTGGAATATGCAAATACTATCGATCCCTGGTGAGTCAGCTCAAAATTACCATTTGAAACAAAAACTACATATATTTCTTAGAATCCCCATAATGTGGAAACAGGCCATTTGGCCTAACAAGTCCACACGGACTCTCCAAAGAGTATCCCACCCACACCCATTCCCCGACCCTATTACTCTACATTTCGCCTGACTATAACACCTAGCCTACACATCCCTGGATACTATGGGCAATTTAACATGGCCAATTCACCTGACCTGCACAGCTTTGGACTGTGGGAGGAAACCAGAGCACCCAGAGGAAATCTATGCAAATACGGGGAGAATGTGCTTACTTCACACAGATAGTCACCCAAGGCTGAAATCAAATCTGGGTCCCTGGTGCTGTAAGGCAGCAGAGCTAACCACTGAGCCACTGTGCCGCCCATGGGGTTGGTTATTTTTATAATCCAATATTTGTTAACCAACTAAGCACATTTACACAAAATTCCATTTGGGTTCTTTTAAACACTCAAATTCCAGAATAATTGTAGTTGAAAGGTTCACTTTGTTAAAATAAACGTTATGGATATTTTTGATAGGTAGTCAACCATTAATGGAGGTCAGTTATGTTCCAGTCTGCTTTTAGTGACTCCCATTTGCAGAGCTAGTTCCCATTGGAGCTAAAAGGTATCCATATCATTTCTGTGCTATGCACTTCCACCTATTTTTAGGTGGATCTTAATACATGTGGCTGATGTACCTGCCTGTTCCAGTTCCTTTAACTCACTCTTCCTGCTTCCAATTCTGCATTGGCTGGATGTTCTCCAGGAATGGGAGGACTGCATATACTCAAATGGGAAGTTCGAGGATGCTTTCTGAAAGTTCATGGCTTTAAGTAATGGTACTTTTTCATACAAACTGGAACGCCTGACAAAAACGTGCAAAAAGCTATCCTGTTTATGGTCCTTTCACAAATATAATAAAACACTGAGGCCAAGATTGTGAGTGAGGATTGCCCATCAGTAGATCCAAATGTTCCTTTAATTGAAACCAGCTACAATTCAAAACATATTACTGTAAGATACCACAGATTAGAATGATAAGAGGCGCCAAATGGGAGCTGTTCTGTTCATTGGCACAGAGTATGTAAAACAAAGCATTTTTCACGTTCACAGTACAAAGTGTAATTACAGCTTTGAACATCACTCAAGTGCAAGATGATTATAGGGAACAGAGTGTTTCCTTATTGCTCCAAAGAACAGTATTCTCGGAATACCAAATCTGAAAGTCTGTAAAATAGAAATGTTGTCCTTCACTAAACCCTTGTCCTTCATTAAACCCTCTTAGTAATGAGAGTAAAGTACAATAGCCAATATAAGAAAGCCTTTTTAAAAGTGCCAAACGTTTAGATTGCTACAAAAAGCCAGTGCCGATATACAACAGTTTTCTTTATTTCTCTCTTATGACAAACAGGTTCCATGTCAGTCACAGTGTGTCTATTCAGCTTTTCAACATACTGCTGTATCTCTCCATGTGCCAGAGCTGCTGAACTTTCCTATTGCTGCTCCATAACAAGATGGAGATAAAATGAGGGGTTAGGTTTTAAATAGTCATCAGCTCTGGCTGGAAATACAGTTCTTCAAATCCAAGGATGGCATATGCTAAATGGGATCAAAGCACTAAGTGTAATTATGTTTAATAGAAGACATTGAGCAATGGGAATATTTGCCACAACCATGTCAACTGCTTTGTTCCCAAGTAACCTTTAGCATTCCAAATTATTGTCACAGTAAATGTTGTTCAATAATTGTCTGATAATTAAGAATATGCTTGAAGGCAAAAAGAGTTAACATTTGCTTGCAAAATACTTCATTGGCTTTGTTTGTAAAATCAGTTTTCCAATTTATGAGAAACCTTCTTTATCAGATATAATTCATCAGTGAACTGAGGTCATTCAAACTTTGTTTTCTCAAACTTATTACTGCTGCTCTGAAATCTCTCAGAACCTACAAAATAATTGGCAAATACATGATACATCGAAACCCATTGCACAAACTGTTCAATCTGCTCAATCTTGAGATACAAATCTAAGAATCATCAGCATATTCGAATCACATAACCTTACAGCAGAGGAAGAGCCAATTGGGCTGTCAGGCCTGTACTGACTCTTTCAAGAGCTGTCACTTTAATCTCACATCACAACTTTTTCTTCAGAACCCTACAGATGAACCCACTTTAAGTGTCCGTCATTTGGAAGGTTTTTAGAAATCTACTTCAGGTAGCTCATTTCGCATCTTACTAACCCTCTGTGTTTAAAAGCTTCTCTTTCTTTTCTGTCAATTCTTTGAAATCTGCGACCTCTGGTGATCTCAACCCACTTGCACTCTTTTTGCCTTCAAGCATATTCTTAATTATCAGACAATCATTGAACAACATTTACTGTGACAATAATTTGGAAACAATTTATTGGGTCTCGTCTTAACTTTCTCTGCTCTCGGGGGAACAATCCCAGAGTCTCCAACCTTTCTACAGGACTGAGAACCCTCATCTCTTGTATCATCTGGTAAACCGCATCTATAGCCTTGCTGAAAACTCAGCATCCTTCCGAAATTTAACATATCCAAACTAAAGGATAGCCAAACACTTCTAAAGGTTTTACATAACTTGGAAAAACTTTGGAGGGTGGAGCTGAGCCTACCCAAAGTTATATTTAGATGTTTTATCAGCAGTTTAGAATACCCCTGTGGTTTCCAGGACTCTCTAGCCATGCAATTATTGCATTATTGGTGATTCCAGTAAGCAGAGAATAATGATAAGACTCCATGCTTCTTCCTGCTAAATGCATGCGTGTGCCAAGCCACTGAGGCAATGAGGAATAACCAAAGACAACTATGAGTTTAAATCTATTTCTGCAGATCACAAACCAGCATACTTCCTTTTCTTATGACATTGCAAAGATGGAAAAATCCTTTGTTCAACTCCCTTCTAAAATTGAGAGCTTCAGGAAGGGGTTAATCAACGTGTGCTTCTGATCATGGATGAGAAGGCTGGAAGTCCTTAAAAACATTGGGTTTATATACATGCTGCAATTTCCAGTTGTTCTAATTTTCTTCTATTGGAAACTTTATGGAAGGTCTGCAGAAAAACGACAGAGCAAGAATTGTCTAATAAAAGGAAAGGTAATTACAACATCTGTTCAGAATGTTGTAAGATGTTTGCTGTGTTTCCAAGTGAAAACTTAATTTCCATAAAGTCATGGAGAAGGAAAGACAACTGCTTAATGTTTAATACTGTGTTTATATTGTCAATTGGAGATCAGAGCAAGACACAAGTCAGCCAAATTCTAATGTCCAATTTGGTGTTTGTACTTATTGCTAAACTAATTATGTGGATAATCACCAGACAGTAATCTTAGGTTTCAGATTACAGTTTAACCTGCTTGAGTTTTGCTGCCATGATTTATGACGCTATCTCAAGCCATCAAGTAAATTACAGTTCAGTAGTCACTTTTAAGTACCCACTGTTTTCTATATAATTAGCTTAGCAACATCCCCCTCTGTAGACTGGTACACAACTGGAGTCTCAACCTTTGGATCTGCTTACACTATAATCTTCCAAAAACGAGCCTATGTTCTTTGTGCTTTCAGCTTAGAAGTGGACATTCTCATTTAGAGGTCTGTAGGTTCATAGCCATTGGTTAGAGTTGTGTGACAAATCCATCATTATAAAACAGACATATTCCCAACACTGCTTATCCTCTGTGCTTTCTGCAAGACATTAAACCTATCAAAGGATTGGATGGGATATGCAATGAGCTGCACAATGGAATTTCAGCTGTTTGGAAAATTGAGAGGATGAAGTCACTGAACTCTTTTTCATTGTCATTCACAAATCAACACAAAACCGGAAAAGTTTGAACTATTGAAAGGTCACACAATGAAATATTTACTTTGAAAGGATTACAGTTCTGGTTACTCTGAAATCTTGACGACATTATCTTGTCTTTTTAGATGTTGGAGAAGATCAACACATCTTGCATCTGAGCATTTAGGAAGATAATTGGCATTTTATCCCAATAGTCCAATAGACACAGAGGAGCCACCACTTTTGACATGGGTCAGTTAGGAGTCAGCAAAGATATTCACAGCACTTTTACTAGAAAATGTCAATCAGTGATGGGAAAATGCTATTGATTTTGAAAACTGTGAGTCATGGTAAATGGTTTCAAGGATGTAAATATGTTCCCACAGTGTGCATCTACAGGACTATATTAAACTGTAGATATAACTGAACCAACAGATCACAAGAAATTTAAATTTCCATTATAGTAATTTAAGTCTAGGTTTCTAAATGAAAACTGTCAGTCTAATTCAAGCAATTTGTTGCAACAAAGTCGAAGCCACAGTACAATTTTTTAAATGTAATTATTCAAGGCATCTGTTCTGAGGTTAATGTTCTGCAGATGGTCACCGGGAGCTAGATTGGAACTATTTAAACACATTCACTCAAGACCCCAAACCATGCATCACTGATCCACATGAACAAAGATGTTATCTTTCATTTTGAAGACAGCATCAACCCTATTTCTATCAAATTTGATGATTTAGTGTTGAGAGTCGATACATAAACTTATACTGCATTCAATTCCTATTGGATCCATCTCAATATGTCTGTCATTGATTGTTGAATGCTATGAGGGAACAACAACAATTCATTTTTATATAGTGCCTTTGATGCAATTAAATATCCCAAGGTGCTTCACAGATGCATTATAAAGCAAACCATGACCCTGATTCACATAGGGAATTGTTAGGTCAAGTGACAAAAAACTTGATCAATGTTGTTGTGGTTCTGTTCGCTGAGCTGGGAATTTGTCTTGCAAACGTATCGTCCCCTGTCTAGGTGACATCCTCAGTGCTTGGGAGCCTCCTGTGAAGCGCTTCTGTGCTGTTTCCTCCGGCATTTATAGTGGCCTGTCTCTGCCACTTCCGGTTGTCAGTTCGAGCTGTCCGCTGTAGTGGCCGGTATATTGGGTCCAGGTCGATGTGTTTGTTGATAGAGTCTGTGGATGAGTGCCATGCCTCTAGGAATTCCCTGGCTGTTCTCTGTTTGGCTTGTCCTATATTGGTAGTGTTGTCCCAGTCAAATTCATGTTGTTTGTCGTCTGTGTGTGTGGCTACTAAGGATAACTGGTTGTGTCGTTTCGTGGCTAGTTGGTGTTCGTGTGTACGGATCGTTAACTGTCTTCCTGTTTGTCCGATGTAGTGTTTTGTGCAGTCCTTGCATGGGATTTTGTACACTACGTTAGTTTTGCTCATGTTGGGTATCGGGTCCTTTGTTCTGGTGAGTTGTTGTCTGAGCGTGGCTGTTGGTTTGTGTGCTGTTATGAGTCCTAGTGGTCGCAGTAGTCTGGCTGTCAGTTCAGAAATGCTCCTGATGTATGGTAGTGTGGCTAGTCCTTTGGGTTGCGGCATGTCCTCGTTCTGTTGTTTCTCCCTTAGGCATCTGTTGATGAAATTGCGAGGGTATCCATTTTTGGCAAATACCTTGTATAGGTGTTCCTCTTCCTCTTTTTGTAGTTCTGGTGTGCTGCAGTGTGTTGTGGCCCTTTTGAATAGTGTCCTGATGCAACTTCGTTTGTGTGTGTTGGGGTGGTTGCTTTCATAGTTTAGGACTTGATCTGTGTGTGTGGCTTTCCTGTAAACCTTTGTGGTGAATTCTCCGTTCGGTGTTCTCTGTACCATCACGTCTAGGAATGGGAGTTGGTTGTCCTTTTCTTCCTCTCTAGTGAATCGGATTCCTGTGAGTGTGGCGTTGATGATCTGGTGTGTGTTCTCTATTTCTGTGTTTTTAATTATTACAAAGGTGTCATCCATATATCTGACCCAGAGTTTGGGTTGAATTTGTGGTAAGACTGTTTGTTCTAACCTTTGCATTACTGCTTCTGCTATGAGTCCAGAGATTGGTGAGCCCATGGGTGTTCCGTTAATTTGTTCATATATTTGGTTGTTGAATATGAAGTGTATTGTGAGGCACAAGTCCAGTAGTTTAAGTATGCCGTCTTTGTTGATAAGTTCAACGTCCTGTTGTCTGTTATGTCTGTCCAGCAGGTTGGCTATTGTTTCTTTGGCTAGGGTTTTGTCGATCGAGGTGAACAGTGCCGTTACATCGAATGAGACCATAGTTTCTTCCTTGTCTATGTGTATATTTCTGATGATGTCCAAGAATTCCTGTGTCGATTGTATAGATTGTCTGGATCCGCTAAACTGGTGTTTCAGTTTCTGCTGTAGTTCTTTGGCCAGTTTGTGTGATGGTGTCCCTGGTAGTGATACTATGGGTCTGAGTCGCAATTTCATCAACAGATGCCTAAGGGAGAAACAACGGAACGAGGACATGCCGCATTCACTTTCTCTTAGTAAATTATGAAGTGTCTCTAATTTGCACACATGCGGTTCACGAGGAGACTGCGGCTAAGGCTGATCTAACTTTTACCTGCAGTTAATTAAAAATACAACCAATGTACTTCAGACATAGTAGGAGAAGCTCTACAATTCCTGAAGATCTCTGGAGATGTGGGGTACATGTTTTGAGAGGTCAGATACCCTTTCAGATACAATCCCAGACTCCTCTTGGTGCAAGTCTATTTCCTTTCCAGAGAAGTAAGCTGCCCTTTGGGAAGTGTGAGGGTCTTCTCTGGCAGAGGTAAGGATTACCCTTTGGGATTGTTTAAAGTTGACATGAATGTGCCTAAAAAGTACATTAACTCATTGGAAATGTAAAAAGGTGTCAAAAGAAACTGTCAAATGGATCTGGAAAAGCAACCATAAAAGACAGTCGCAGTTTCTGTGAAGGCATTTAAAACTCCTGGGCTTTAAATGTTTTGTGGGTCGATGGGGGGAGGGGGGGGGGGGGGGATACCTGTGTGCAGTATGTGGGGCACAAAGTGGGTGAGAACTGAAGGGTGGGTTTTACTTTTACTGAGCTTTTGCAAACATTTGACACTGAGCAAGTTCTTCTGCACATTCCACCTCTGCAACTGATATCCTCTGCACCACTTTCAGGATTCCTCTCCATGACACCCATAAAACCTGTACTGCTCCTTATCCAGGAATAATAATTCCAACTTCTGGGATTCAGGTTTGTGGAGCTGGGAGATAGCCCAATACCCAGGCTCTTGCCCAAGTACTGGCTCCCACAAAACAAACAGATGAAGATAAAAACCTACCTGGTTCACTAATATCCTTTAGGGAAGAAATGTGCCTTGACTGGACTGGTCTCGTTGTGATTTTAGGTCCACACAATCTTCACCCTCTGAAATAGACTGAAAAGCTATTCAGATAAGCAGCTCATCAGCACCTTCTGAAGGGTGATTAGGAATGAGCAACAGTACTGGTCTTGTCAATGATTCTAACATTCCCTTCTAAGAATAAAACATTGCAATTCTCTGGCTCTGGTTGGATACGTAAGAATAGATTCAGGTGGGAGCAGTCATCCAGCTGGAAGACAGTGGTGAGGTATTGTAGGAGAATGGCTTGCTTAACAATGCTAATAGCTGCAAACAGGTCAAGGTGGATGAGGAGGGATATCTTACCTTCATAAGTTTGACCATAAGTTGTCATTCATGACTGTTTTAGTACAGTGGCTGGGCAGAAACCTGCTGGAGAAATTCAAAACATGGAATTCCAGGAAAGATGGAATTGTATTTGAAAGGCAACATGGTCATGGACCTTTGAGAAGAAAAGAAGTTTGGAAATGGGGTGGTAATTTGAAAAGCCATGAGGAAAAGACTTGTTTTATTTGTGGAGGGTGTTGATAATGGAAAATTTCCATAGGAGAGAGAACCACTCACAATATTAGTCAACATAGGGCACAAAAGAGTAGGTTGCCTGGATCATTTTAGCCAGTATAGGATTGAGGATATAGAAATGGCATTCCCTCCAATTTCCTTACCTCCCACACCCGCGAATGGCAGAAATCAATGCCACAGTCAGCGTGCCAACACCAATTACCATGCATGGAACATCGGAATGTGTACACGTGCATAGCCAAGCAGCTTAACTGGAACATTGTACAAGACTGAGGTCTCATAGGCAAGATGAACTCAGAGAAGGAGTGAAGGGAGATAGGAGAGAAGCTCATGAAAGATGTGACTTGAGGATCAGAGTGGGGAGATGTTTTAAAAGAATTTTGGCCAGATGGGGTGGTGAAAGGAAAGGCGTGATAGGGTTGATGATCAGATCATCTCTGATACTGTCTGGAGCTGCTAGGGAGAACTTTGGTTTGAAAACGCATCAAGGTGCCAAGTTGGGAAAAATGATTTGATTGTTCATATGTGAACTCAAGATAACAATCAAATAGGAAGATGGCGTCATGTCCTGGGTGATCTTCTGCTTCAATTTTCCATTACGTATTTCTTAGATCGTCTAAGAAAACAAAACATGTCCATTGAATATGCTCGTGATGGAATATCCATCATCATCTGGAGTGAATAATTCCAAAAATTCACAACTGGTTGAATGACAGTGTTTCTCTGTGTTTTAGTGCTGAATACTCCATCCTTTAACCTGAAACTGTCCTTAAGTTTTACTTTCCCCAGACAAGGGAAACAATCTCTCAGTGTCTAGCATGTCAAGCCCCCTTCAGAATCTTCTATGTTTCAATACATCACCTTTCATTCCTCAAAGATAGCACAGGCCCAGTTTACTCAGCCTCAGGACCATGATCTCATCCCAGGAACTAATCTAGTGAACATTCAGTGTATCACCTTCAATTAGAGTAGGTCCACCTTTAGATATGGAGACTAAAACTGCACACATAACTAAGCTGCAGTCTCATCAAAGTCTGATAGAATTGTAGAATGGCGTCAAAGAACAAAGATCAATACAGCACAGGAACAGGCCCTTTGGCTCTCCAAGCCTGTGTCGACATATTTTGCCTTTCCTTATTCCTCTGCACCAATCCACTTGCAATAAAGATACTGTTTGCCTTCATAATCAGCTGAGCCAAGATGTTATTGGATGGCGGAACAGCCCCAAGTGCTGAATGGCCTCCTACTGCTCCTATTTCAGATGTCCATATGTTCATGATGTTCACTTTGTATCTTTGTGTAAGTAATTGCAAACACCATTCTGAATATCAACATTTAAAAGTTCCATACCTTTTAAAAAGCATTCTGCTTTTCTCTTCTAACTGCCAGAGAGAATAACCTCACACTTTCCCTCAGTAAACTCTGTCTTGTTTCACATTGACTTAATTCCAGACATTTATTTCCATTTCCACATCACAGCTTACATTCCCACATAACTTTGTATAATCCACAAACATGGGTACATTACTCTTGATCTCTTTGTCTAAGACATTAACGTAAGCTATAAACAGCTGAGGCCCCACTACTGATCTTTGTGACGCTCCACGGTCACACTTGCCAACTTGAAAATGCTCCAGTTTCTTTGCTCAGTACTTCTTGCCATTAGAGCTGAAAAAATGTGTTGCTGGAAAAGCGCAGCAGGTCAGGCAGCATCCAAGGAACAGGAGAATCGACGTTTCGGGCATAAGCCCTTCTTCAGGAATCTTATCCTGACCAGACACTCTGGGTAACTCCAGTAAAGGCCTATATGGTACAATCCAATCCCAGGATGTTTCAGGGTCTTTGCCTTCTCTATTTCTGCATGTTTATAAAATCACGAGGGGCACAAATAAGGTGAATGATGAGGGTCTTTCCCTAGGGGTAAGGGAGTTCAAAACCAGGGGGCATATTTTTAAAGTGAGAAGAGAAAGATTTACAAAGGACAAGTAGGGCAATTTTTTTATACAGAGACTGGTTCGTGTGTGGAATGAAGTTCCAGAGGAGGTGATGGATGCAAGTACAGTTAGAACACTTAAAAAAACATCTGGAGAAGTACATGAATAACAGATGTTTGGAGCGATATGGGCCAAGCGCAGGTAAGTAGGATTTGCTTAGTTTGGCCGGTGTGGACTAGTTGGACTGAAGGCTCTGTTTCTGTGCTGTATGTGTCTATGTCTCTAAATTAGATTTGAAGATTCAAGTCAAAACATCCGTTATGAGCTCCTTCAGCCAATTGTACCAATGTCCATTGAGAAGTTTGTTTCATCATTTTACCCGCAATAATATATTAGTCATTCACTATCTGACTACAAGAAACTGGTCCATTTCTATTATTCAATATGAAACAAAGTGTTTTTCTCAATGGGCAGCAGGAAATCAGAGCCCTCATCCTCAACCTTAGTAAAGTACCTTCTGGGAAGTGCATTGACCATGTGGTGGTGAAGAATTTTGGGGACACAAAAACATCTCATGTTTACTCTTCTGATCGAATATTTTGGAAAGGTGCATGACGCAACTCCGTTTACCACATTGTTCTTGATAACATGCTGCAGATCACTGAAGAATGCTGTCCTCTGGTAATGAAGCCAATTTGTGGACAGAAATTAACAATCCGCTGAGGTTTTGCAGAGGGAAGTGGAGATCGGTCAAAATGTGCATTAAAAGCAACTTTGAGATGAGCTGGCCAATAAATATTTCAGAATTGTGAGTATGATAACATAGCAACAATTGAAAAGTCATTTCTCCATTATTTTCCACCTTGCAGTTTTCTCGGTTCTCTCTTCATATACCTCTTCAAAGTCTTTGCATCAGTGAACTTGTTGGATCAGCGCTCCGAAAGCTAGTTCTTCCAAATAAACCTGTTGGACTATAACCTGATGCTCTGTGATTTTTAACCTTGTACACAAAGTAACTTACTAGGAGGTGGTCTTTCCTGTCACCCATTGCTCCAGTAACTTTCCCACTGCCTGAACGATATTCACTTCACTTCAAACTACAATTCCTGTGCCTCCAATTTTAATAAATATTCAGGTTTTAAGAAACAAGTATAGTCCACATACACAAGTAAGGTTTTTATTTTCAGAATCACTTTTAAGTAAATTGAAAAATCTGCTTTATTCTCCATTTGTAACCATTTACAACATTAGTCCAAAACTTGAAGAACTCCCCCAGAAATGTTAAGGTCAGTTATTAAGGCATCAACATAACAAGAATGAACAGAAATATTTAATACATAAGTGCTAAAATAAACATGTTTTTTTTCTGGGGAAGTCAGTGGCAAACAGTTAATGTCATTGCTTGTCTGAAATTATTTCCAGTAAAGATTAAATACTGTTTGCCTCAGAAGGTCTCAGTGTAATACAATAAACAAAGGCACACATAGATCCTCAAATGTACAAGGAACAAAGAAGCATTCACATCAGGTCTGTTACTGTAATCCATCCTAAGTGGCACCAGAACTACAGCTTGAGGGCTGTGGTGTGAGCAGAACTGAAGAGGTTGCAATCACCAGACATTGTGAGCAAGCTCATACATACCATTTACGTTAGCCCTCTATACAGTCAGTGCCTGGCACAGAAAATGTAGCTGTGGAACAAGGGTGAGGTTGGGAAATCATAGGAGATGGTAGTGGTCAGAGGATCAATTAAAAGGGAGGTATCCAATTAACAGTTTCAGTGATGTTTGGAAGCACTTGGAAACTTCTGTAAACATTGCAGGGGGAACTTGTGAGTAGCTGACTGCTTAGTTCTGCATCTAAAGAATTGTTTCACACCTTGAGAAGTGCAAGCGTAGTTACAGGAGAGGGGTTCATGAAGGGCTGGGCTTTGTATTCCCAATTGTATTCCCCAAAGGGCAAGAGGTCAACATGAGGCACCTTGGCCATTGGATCTGTGCCTCAAAGAGCACTGAGGGATTCTAAATAACTTGACACACATAAAAACGCTGTTCAACTGAAATGTCGAGTTCACCTAGGGGTGAATCCTATGCTTTTTTTGGCCATGCGTCAGCTTCATCGAGTTGCATGAAGAGGCCTAGGAAATTTTCTCCCCAAATCTCAGCAAACTCACCTGATTAACGACCTGCCCTTGCCCTCACATGTTGCTGCTCACATCCTACCCTGAACCAATTCTACTACTCACCGTCCCTGGAAGAACATACCTCTGCCAGGAGATTCCAGATTGGACTGGGCAGCATTCCTGCTATCACTGCATAGGCCCTGTCAGTCTGGAGTTCCCATGCATAGTTCCCAGTTTTCCCCTGGGCGTGGCAGAGAAGGGAAAATTGGCAATCTGTCTGTGGGCAGAGAGCTGGAAGTCCTGCTTGATGGGATGATGCAGAGCAGAATATGGTCTTGCTCCAGTGCCATGCCAGCCTGAACCAAGATTGCCACCCAGATCAGGGTAGTCTCAGCCATTTGAAGGAATGTCCAGTCCTTGAGGAAGAAGGTCAATGATCCTCTCTACTCTGCCAACGTAAGTACCGCCATCTCTTTCTGACACCTCGCACTCACTCAGTCTCTCTCCCTGCCACTTCACCAGCTCCCACCAAGACTCTTGCTCTCCCACGCTCGTTATTGTCTGCAACTTCTTCCCTCACTTTCTCTCGGCCACCTTAACCCCTTGCTAGTACTGACCCTGCACACCCTCTGGGCTGCCTACACACTCACAAGGAACACCTTCTACCTCCACCAAAAGTAACAGCGATGGCACACCCAGTCATTTCCCATAACACCTGGCCCCAACCCATTCCAGAAAACAGCCCACAATGGGGGAGAGAGTTAAGATGGATGGTGGGCTGACCAATATTCGGCACCTCATCTCTTATGAAGTGAAGGCCCTGACTCTGACCATCCTGAGCAGCTGACCTTGCTCAGCCTGTATTAGAGACTGCCCTTGACTTACAGAGCCAGGATCCTCTGACTGACATCTATCTTCCTTCCTTGACAGATGCCTGCTGACAATAATGACAAGCTTCCTTGCTTTGTGTCTCTGTAATAGTAAGGCAATAGTACAGAACTGTGAGCCTGATATCTCTGGCTGAGAGGCAAGACACAAAAAGGCACTGCAGAGATTCTGTGAGCATCCGGGTAGGTTCAAAGTGAGCATGTGCTGAGGGAGCAAGCAATTATTGGAGAGGATTCTGAGACACAGGATCTATGATTACTTGGAAAAGCATAGTTGATTCGAGATAGTCAGCATGGATTTGTGAGCTGTCATGCCTCACAAGCCCTACTGAATTCTTTGAGGATGTGACAAAACACATTGATGAAGGTGGAGCAGTAGATGTGAGGTACATGGATTTTAGCAAGGTGTTTGATAAAGTTCCCCATGGCAGACTCATTCAGAAAGGAAGGAGGCATGGGATACAGAAAATGTGGCTGTCTAGATCCAGAGTTGGTTGGCCCATAAAAGACAGAGGATGGTAAGAGATGGAAAGTATTCAGCCTGGAGGTCAGTGACCAGTGGTGTTCCATAGGATTGGTTCTGGTACCTCTGCTCTCAGTAATTTTTACAAATGACTTGGATGAGGAAGTGGAAGGGTGGGTTAGTAAGTTTGCCGATGACATCAAGGTTAGCAGAGTTGTGGATAGTGTGGAGGGCTGTTGTAAGTTGCAACGTGACATTGCCATGATGCAGAACTGGGCTGAGAAGTGGCAGATGGAGTTCAAACTGGAGAAATGTGAAGTGTTTCATTTTGGAAGGTCAAATTTGAATGCAGATTATAGGATTAAAGGCAAGATTTTTGGCAGTGTGGAGGAACAGAGGGATCTTGGGGTCCATGTCCATAGATCCCTCAAAGTTGCCACCCACGTTAATGGAGTTGTTAAGAAGGCATATGGTGTGTTGGCTTTCATTACCGAGGGATTGAGTTTAAGAGCCACAAAGTTATGCTGCAGCTCTATAGAGTCCAGGTTAGACCACACTTGGAATGTGGTCAGTTCTGGTCACCTCATCATAGGAAGGATTATGGAAGTTTTAGAGAGGATGCAGAGGAGATTTACCAGGATGCTGCCTGGACTGGAGGGCATGTCTTATGAAGAGAGGTTGAGAGAGTTCGGGCTTTTCACATTAGAACGTAGAAGAGTAAGAGGCGACTTGATTGAGGTGTACAAGATGATGAGAGACATAGTCAGAGTGAATAGTCAAAGGGCAGAAAACGTTATCACAAGGGGATATAATTTTAAGGTGATTGGAGGAAGGTTTAGAGATGTCAGAGGTAGTTTCTCTACACAGAGAGTGGTGGGTGTATGGAATGCACTGCCAACAGGGTAGTAGAGTCAAACACATTAGGGACATTCAGCGACTCTTGGATAGACACATGGATGATAGTGAAATGAAGGCTATGTAGGTAGTTTGATCTTAGAGTAGGATAAAAGGTTGGCACAATAATCGAGGGCCGAAGGGCCTGTACTGTGTTGTACTATGTTCAAACAGCCCAGAGACAAAGCCTTGTCCAGTCCCTGAGTTGGTGCATGCCCCTGAGAGTACCGTGTCCTAGCTGCCATTGCACCCCAAGGTGTAGCGTTGAAGTGATTCACTGCCGGTGAATCACAGATGTGCCATGAGGGTTCTTAAAGGTTATCATCAATGAGATGCTAATGTGTGCGCATATGGCTGGTGCTACAGAATGTGCTCTGATATGTTGGTGGCTGGTGTCCAACTTGGAGGTCCTTTGTAACAAGGCACCAGGTACCTGTTCTGATAGAAAGTTGCTTTTTTACTGAGATGAGATATGCAGCTAATAAGGTTGGTAACATTCAATAATCCCACTTAATAAGTAACTCACCACTGCCTAGTGAGAATCTTGCCTCAAAGCATAGGTGGAACTTAGTTAAAAGATACAATGAGTTGCTCCCAATGTCAAGAAAGATTTCACGGAGTGTCTCGTACAATTCTACAACATTTTGCACATAGCCCATATCATTCAGGCCCAGTTAGATTCTGTTCCTGGTTTCCTTCCATATTCAGCATTGCCTTTATTAGAACCAGTCACAAGTCAAGGTCCACGAATGCCACATTATTCCTTTCTATTACTGTAACGTACCAAAGAACAGTAATGATCAGGACCCAGCACAGAATCAGTCTTCATCAAGTTTATAGATGGCTTCAATGTGAAATGTAGATAAGGTCAATGTGTCTTTCCTGAATGCTTTCCCTCAGTAAAAGCAGTGAGTTCTCCACACACTCTCTTACAACATTGGTCCAGGAGAAGGATTAAGCCCTGAAGTCTCCAGGGTGGCAGAACACACCCTGTGCTGAGTCAATGGATGGCACTTCCAACATAGGCACGAGATTGAGACGGTGACTGCCTGGACCACTGTGAAATGCGGTATACCAAGTGATAACTAGAGTGGAGTGACTGAATCTTTCAAACATGGCATCATCCTGTGAGACACCCTCTCCGTCAGTACCAGCTCCTGCCCTATTTCAGTCGGTTACTCAAAGCTCCTCTACCAGAGATCTCTGTGAGAGCAACAATGAGGTTGTTGTCGCCCTACTTGAAGCTTCTCAAGCTGCTCTCCCAACACGCACTGCGTCCTGAAGCAGTAAACCTCTGATCCCGAGAGTCCTAGGTCTTGAGAATGTCATGTGATGCTGACATGGGGAGACCATGGCATAATACACTGTTAAGATCAGAGTGGTGCTGGAAAAAGCACAGCAGGTCAGGCAGCATCTGACGAGCAGGAAAATCAACGTTTCGGGCAGGAGGCCTTCATCAGGAATACACTATTAGTAAAAACTTTCAAGATGTCAAAATCACAAATTAGCAATTAATAGGTTTGAGCAGGCGTCTGGACTAGCAGTATCCAGACAATAAAACACAGTTTATTATTTAACAGCCATTTTAATTTCAAACAATGGGCCTAATGTCTATCTGGTGCTTTCTGAAATGCAGCATGCTTACTCAGCAAAACATTACATTTGGATTTACTTGATATTAAAGATCAAAGATCTCAGCATGCAAGCAATGAAGTCATACCAAGCTCCAGAGAAATATTCAGCCAGCAAAAATGCAACGCATGCGCACACACACGCACACACACAAACACACACACGTGCAAACACACACACACACAGACACGTGCAAACACACACACACACACACACACACACACAAACACACACACACACAGCTCATTCGGATCAAACCTAATCTGTGGATATGTGCCCCGTGGTCAGTGCAGAAGCTACAAAGCAGCCTTCGCACCCTTGGGTTACAAAAAAACAATATCTCAGCCAAGATTCCAGCTCTTGATTTCTGTGTGATGATCACTGCTAAAGCACACGCATGTGTGAGAATCCCCTGGTTGAATACAAGACTGTCCAGTTGTGATGCCTTCCACGGTCAACGAATGTGTTGAACTCCATTGTCTGGGGTCAGAGATAGAGAAAAACCCCTTTGGCAAGGCAGCAGAGTCCTACTGATGTTTGTCAGAATGAGAACGAGAGAGAAGATTAGAAACAGAAATGAACACAGAATGAAGTTTCAGATTTGAACAAAGGCAGTTATTTCGAAATCTTGCCTTCACTTCTTGGCAGCTACCGCTATCCAACACACGAGCAACGCTTCCTCAGGATTCCATTCCGTGTTCCCAGTCCTGTTTTAATCAAAGCCAGGTGAAACTTGGCTGGACGTAATGGAAAAAACCGAGCATACAGCATAAATAATGCAGAATGTGCCTATTAAACACTCCGAGAGCAGCAAATCACAGCATTCCAGCAGTATGAAATCAGAAAAAGCAAATCCAGAAAGATGGATGAAATATTTTTGAATGCTAAATACAGGAAACTTGTTTTGTGCTAGGAGGGGGCGAAAATCAGAATGAGCGTAGACTTTCTGATTGATAAAAGGCTGGTCAACCCCTTCCACTCATCACTGACGGTGTTGACTTAAATTCAAAAGTGTTAAAATATTAGGGGATGTTTCCAGGCATAGAAATGTTGCTCAAGTAAAAACAATTCCGTTGTAAGAATTGTCATTATATATCAGATTGCTTCAAAGAGTCATACAGTCATAGAGTCAGAGGAGGTACAGCATGAAAATAGACCCTTCGGTCCAACCCGTCCATGTTGACCAGATATCCCAACCGATCTAGACCCACCTGCCAGCACCCAGCCCATATCCCTCCAAACCCTTCCTATTCATATACCCATCCAAATGTCTTTTAAATGTTGCAATTGTACCAGCCTCCACCACTTCCTCTGGCAGCACATTCCATACATGTACCACCCTATGTGTGAAAAAGTTGCCATGTAGGTCTCTTTTATATCTTTCCCCTCTCACTCTAAACCTATGCCCTCTAGTTCTGGACTTCCCGACCCCAGGGAAAAGACTTTGTCTATTTATCCTATCCTTGCCCCTCATAATTTTGTAAACCTCTATAAGGTCACCCCTCAACCTCTGACGCTCCAGGGAAAACAGCCCCAGCCTGTTCAGCTTTTCCCTATAGCTCAAATCCTCCAACCCTAGCAACATCCTTGTAAATCTTTTCTGAACCCTTTCAGGTTTCACAATATCGGCGGCACAGTGGCTCAGTGGTTAGCACTGTTGCCTCACAGTGCCAGGAACCAGAGTTCAATTCCCGCCGCAGGCAACGATCTGTGTGGAATTTGCACATTCTCCCCGTGTCTGCGTGGGTTTCCTCCGGATGCTCCAGTTTCCTCCCACAGTCCAAAGATGTACAGGTTAGGTGAATTGGCCGTGCTAAATTGCCCATAGTGTTAGGTGCATTAGTCAGGGGTAAATGTAGGGGAATGGGTTTGGGTGGGTTGCTCTTCGGAGGGTCGGTGTGGACTTGTTGGGCCGAAGAGCCTGTTTCCACACTGTAGAGAATCTAATCTAATCCTGCAGAATCTAATCTAATCTTTGCAATAGGAAGGAGACCAGAATTGCACGCAATATTCCAACAGTGGCCTAACCAATGTCCTGTACAGCCACAACACGACCTCTCAACTCCTGTACTCAATACTCTGACCAATAAAAGAGTCATATTGGACTCAAAACATTAACTCTATTTCTTCCACCAGAGATGCTGTCAAAACTGTTGAGGGGTTCTCCATATGTTTTTACTGCAGATCTCCAGCAGGCATTACTGTACCTTTAAACATTAGCTCGGCTCCTCCTTGTCCTTAGAATCCTCTCTGCCCAATATTCCTCTATTTGCTGTGTCCAGGTGATCCAACATGCTCAAATGGACGGACAGAAAAATTCCCATTCACACACCATTATCCCAATGATTTTGAGAAACGCAATCCAAGCATTCTGATGTTAATTCTCACTTCAAAGTAAATACAATGGAAAACTCTGCAGGTCTGACAGAACATGAGCAGAGAGAAGCACAGTTTACTTTCAAGCTTTTGGCCTTTCATTAGAACTGCTCATATAAACCTATTGGGGAATTTCTGAACGTGTTCAAAGAGATCACAAAATGCGCTAAACTCCAGCAACATGTTATGGCCACCCTTCACAACAGGCTTTTGATGGAGCTGGCAAACTCAGTCAATGTGCCAGGGTGAGACTAAACTCTCCATAAAATGTACTCGAAGAAAGTGAGGACTGCAGATGCTGGAGATCAGAGTCCTGATGAAGGGCTTTTGCCAGAAACGTCAATTCTCCTGCTCCTCAGATGCTGCCTGACCTGCTGTACTTTTCTAGCACCGTACTCTTGAATCTATAAAATGTACAGACCTTAAAATTCAACATCGAAGTCTAATGACATGCTTGTTTCTAGACGAAGCTGCATTTTTCTGAGTGTTTTTCCTTTGATTTGTTCCCTGTGAATTCCCATTGTCCACTCCAAGTTAACCCGTGAGGATGGTTCCTTCAACCACTCTCTGTACACCCCCAGTTAAACATGAAAGTGGAAGATAGCAAGAACATTCAGTGCAGCTGCTTATTTGTCATGGTACAGAATGTCTTAAGGTCGCTTAAATTATAACAAGAGTCAGTTTGAAGAACAAAGTTCATTTTTAAATTGAAAAACACTCAAGAAATACCTAGGTACTTTGAACAGACATAACTAATTAGGAAGTATAGGATAAATACTGGGAATATATGTAATTCAGTGACTTATGAACCAAATCATCATGATAATTTGGCCAAGAAACATGATTAGCAAACAGCCATGTAGAGTTGAAGTTGAGAACTGTTTAGTATAGTTACTTCACTAATGTCCTCTCTGTGTTTTTCATTTGTTCCTCTGTAACAGGGATGAAGGATGAGATTTTCATGGTGTTTGGAAGATTCCAAAGACCTTAATAAGGGACTAGTATGCAAAGTCCTACATCTCTGGGGACCAAGGTGCAAATCCCATTGATGATAGAATTTGTATTTAAATAAAAAGCTATCTGGAATTAAGAGTTTAATGGTGATGATGGAACTGTTGTCAACAGTCATAAAATCCCATGTGGCTCACTGATATCCTTTAAGGATGGAAATTGCTGTTCTTACCTGGTCTGGCCTGCATGTGACTCCAACCTAACAGCAATGTGTTTGATAGTTAACTGCCTTTTAGGCAATCAGGGATCGACAATCAATGCTGGCCTAGCCAGTGACACCCTCATTCTATGAACGAATAATTTAAAAAAATTCAAGAAAACCAAATCTTACTGGAAGGGGAAAGAGGGTGAGGTGTAATTTACGCATGTGTGAAAACTGAGCTCAGCAACCACATTTTCACTGAGTGCTCAGTTCAAATACATGCATCAAGGGCTTTAACCCACTGTGTGGGAGTCATTGATAGATTGAGTAAATTTGACTTTTTTTCCAGTATCAAGTGTGCCGGGCTCAGATTGCTAGAAGTTTACTTTTCTCATTTCTACTTGGTTCACCAGGTCTGACTATGGTGGATACTAGGTCAGTGGCTAGGAAAGTGGTAGTGGAGGTTTTAGGGACATTGGGGTGTGGGGGATGGGAAGGGGAGCAAGGTGGGGAAGTGAGAGCTGAGGGCTAGATGAACTAACAGTTTCTAAAATAAATGGGAAGAGTCCCAAAAAAAACCAAGGGAGATTTCTAACCAGCCTGCCTCTGCACTTGTCTGTCTTCATGTCGGCATTTGTCTTCTTCCAGGGTTATCAGATTTGGTCCTATCCCATACTTGCCATCTCAAGTGAAAACCTCATCCTTCAGGGGAACTCTTAATGAAGTGGGTCCAACAAGTCAGAAAACATCCTAACTCAAGCTACCCACCTCAGTAGCCCCAAGAATCACTGGAATATTTTACCCATATGCATGAAACACTTGAACATTTTCAATGCTAGCTTGAATTGGCTTTTCAGCAAGAATGCAGGAAGGGTGGCACGGTGGCTCTGTGGTTAGCACTGCTGCCTCACAGCGCCAGGGTGCCAGATTCAATTCCAGCCTTGGGCGACTGTCTGTGTGGAGTTCGCACACTATCCCTGTGTCTGCCTGGGTTTCCTCCCACATTCCAAAGATGAGCAGGTCAGGTGAATTGGCCATGCTAAATTGTCCATAGTTGTTAGGTGCATTAGTCAGAGAGGGGTGGATTACTCTTCGGAGGGTCAGTGTGGACTTGGTGTGCCGAAGGGCCTGTTTCCACACTGTAGGGAATCTATTGTAAAAAATAAACAACTGATGACCACTAAAAAACATGCAATGCTGGAGCAGAAATAGCCTGGCTGTTGCTGGTGTCTCACATGATCTGGTATGTCAGCTCCATTGCAAATTCTCTTGATGGTCTCGTGCAGACCCGTTCTGTTCAGTTTCATCTGGCTGAAAATGCAAATATTTATTTCTTAATGACTCAAAACTGCTGACTTTCTCAAGGACCGAATAGTTACTGCACTTGAAACATTAACTTGGTTTCTCTCTGCAGCCAGGCCTGTTGAGTTTCTCCAACAGTTCCTGTTTTTATTTTGGATCTTTGTAGTATTTTGCTTTTATTTTGGATGGACAGTCAAAGCATGGGGAGAAGGTGAGAGATGTGCCCACGCCCACTAACCTGCCCATGACTTACTATCAGAATGGGGTCATTCCTGTATTTAAGTAAAAAAAAACATAACTTAAGAAGGAGAGAAAAATTGAGTTCAAAACTATTGCATGGCTCCACTATTAAGACAACAAAACAGAATGAACTTATACAGAAAGAGTGATCGCTATTACATTATATGTTGATATCCAAACTGACCATAAATGGTCACCATAATTAAATTTTATAGGAATACTAATCAATTATTAGTGCTTGAAACATTAAAAAATTTTAGAATAGAGTAAACTGGATTTGTTTTTCAACATCAATACCAAGATTTATTAATGCAAAAGAATACTGGTATTACTAAGACATCGCTTCAATAGTGAAACTGATAATTAAATTTACTTTACATTCAAAGGTCTCAAAGGAGAAATGCAGTGTCACTGCCTGATAACTTAATGTCAATATGAACTGAAATCTGGCTTATCTTTAGAACTTAATTATAGCAAAGAAAAAACAACTTTGATGGAGAGAGCACAGTCATTGTGGCTACCCATAAGTTATTAACATTGCACAGTCTCTTCTCTCAATGAAAGGTCTCCTTTGGTAATTGTTGTTATAGGTTTGGACATTGATATATTTACTCACAAATTAGAATTCTGGGAAAGTCTGGCCTATTGCCAGACACAGACTTAACTACATCCCAGCAGTAACAGCCCAAGTTATATTTACTAACTTAACATGAAGCTGCTCTATCTGTCTCAATGTGTTTTAGGGAATTGCATTTTATTATCTGATGTGGATTAAATCACTAAACCATCCATGAAGTTCAATTCACATTCTGTGTACATTTTGTCTTAGATCACAAGGACATTTAAACTTGTTCATCCAACCGATTGTTCCTTAAGAAAGGATTTGACAGTATACTAAGTGTAAGAGTGAAAGGTGTCCAGGAGCTGGCCAAGTTGGTTGGAGTTAATCAGGCTGTATCCCAGGTCGGTGTTCTTTTTTTGGGATGGTTACATTGAATCCTCACTCAAAGACTGAAGAAGCATTTGCATCACACAATGCACTACTAATTTCCTCAACAAAACAATTTAGCCTGTTGTGTTCTAGACATTGCAAGATCCAACAGAAAAGAGATAAATTACTGAGTGACCAATTTTAGTGGTTTGATTTGATAGGGGAATTTTGGCTAGGGCATCAGGAGAACTCTATTGTTGTTCTTTGAATAATACCAAGTTGTGGACATTAATGGTTCCAAAAAAAGTTAATGTTGATGCTGTATTAAGCCCCACTCAAACTGGTGATGTTACACCATCTTTGGATAGAGAACCAAGCTGCCTTCCAGGAAACTCCAATGGGGTGAGAAACAATGGGGTGCCTCCTAATTTTGTTTTTTTCACAATGCAGAGCTCTGAAGCTTAACCTCAGCAGCAGCCTCCGGGGCAGAAGCCAAATGCATCAATCACAGAACCTTCCAGCAGCTGGAGGTCTGCATGACTATGCACCTTACAGGAGAGATGTAAGTGAGTTTACCACCTTAAATCTGTTACTCCTTTAAGAAGACACAGACAGGCCGTCAGCAGCTGAAATGCATAAACCAACAAGAAGTCAGCAGCTTTCCAGAAGGGGTGGGGGGGGCTCTTGTGGTATAATGGTAATGTCATATCTCTGAGCCTGGAGACCAGGGCTAAAGTCCCGCCTGCTGCAGAGGTGTGTAATAATGATCCAAGTTGACTGGGAAAATATCTTCGGCAGTTTTTCTGGGAGCAGCAACAATGTAAAGCAGCACTCCAGAAGGAAACGTTCAGCTCAGCACTGCTAAAAGGAATAGTAAAAACAATGTGGCCTGGGTTGAAAGACCAGCCATCTGGAAAGAAAGATGACAACTCTGGGGGAATGGTAGGGAGTTCTGAGAGGAAAGTTAAGTATGTCTAGGGAAAGGGGGTAAACGTTACACTAACAGCACAGGAGGTATATAAGAAAACAGGAGCACATGCCTTCATAAAGAATACCAACAGCAGCGCAAGTAGGGTCCAGGAGGCTCAGCTACAGTAAAAGGAACAAGGACCTGAAAATTAATTTTATACCAGTTCAGAATATGAGAAAAGTTACCGTTTATTTCAGGCAACCAAAAGGCAAGTTTGAAAGATTTGAAAAAAGAATCAAACAGACGAAGCATGTTGGAAAAATCTTAAGGTTTTTAGAAGATCAGGATGCATAATTAAGCTGTAACTTTTGGTCAGAAAATGTATTAAGGTCATAACCACAGAAGTTTATTTGAAAAAACTATGCACGGGGACAAAAATAAAATGTGTTTTGGACTGTGAAAGATGGGGAAAAGTCTATTTTAATTGGAAAGAAGTAGGTAACCTTAATCTTCACTGCAGAAGACAGGGAAATGCAGAAAAGTAAATTTCTGTAATTTAGGAAGTTGGGAAACTCTGATAAGCAGCACAGAGATACAACATTGCTATACAAAGATAATTTCATGCTTAAAAGAAGTAAAAATCCAATTTTGCTATTTCATTGAATTTATTCCAAGCACTCCAGACATTATTAACAATGTAAAGATGTTAATAGCTTGCAGACAAATACTAAACTGCAATATTGTGATAACAGAGTTTATAAAAATCAAAGAATCCCTACAGTGTGGAAACAGGCTCTTCAGCCCAAGTCCACACCAACCCTCTGAAGAGCATCCCACCCAATCCTATTCCCCATTACTCTATATTTACTCCTGACTAATGCATAACTTACACATCCCTGAACACTATGGACAATTTAGCCTGGCCAATTCACCTAATCTGCACATCTTTGGATTGTGCGAGGAAGCCGTAGCACCCGGAGGAAACACGCAGACAAAGGGAGAACGTGCAAACTCCACACAGACCGTCACCTGAGGCTGGAATGGAACCTGGGTCCCTGGTGCTGTGAGGCAGCAGTGCTAACCACTGAGCCACCGAAGACAGCAATTTTAAAACAACATCGAAATGCTTCAAACCTAAATCAGCTTTAAAAGAAAAGCAATAAATGAACACACTAAGAAGAAACAGTCGTGTGAAAAGATTCAATGTCAGAGATGTGCCAAATGAACATAGGTTCAGATATATTGGAGAAAACAATTCTTGAGATAACTTACTCACTTTATAAGGTATGGACAGGTGACAAACCAGCACAGCAGATACTAAGAGTCAGTGTCAGTGTTATGAAACAATGAAGCCTCTCAGGCATAAGCACTACATACAGGCAATATATGTCTGTATATCTACATTCCTTTATTGGTCAGAGCATTGAGTCTAGAAATTGGGAGGTCATGTTGTGGCTGTGCAGGACATTGGTTAGGCCACTCTGATCTCTCTCCTGGAGGAAGGATGTTGTGAAACTTGAAAGGGTTCAGAAAAGATTTACAAGGATGTTGCCAGGGTTGGAGGATTTGAGCTATAGGGAGAGGCTGAATAGGCTGGGGCTGTTTTCCCTGGAGCATCAGAGGTGACCTTATAGAGGTTTATAAAATCATGAGGGGCATGGACAAGGTAGATAGACAAGGTCTTTTCCCTGCGTTGTGGGAGTCCAAAACTAGAGGCCATAGGTTTAAGGTGAGAGGGGAAAGATTTAAAAGATTTTTCATGCAGAGGGTGGTGTGTCGGCATGGACAAGTTGGACCGAAGGGTCTGTTTCCATGCCGTACATGTCTGCGACTGTTTGACTCTGAAAAATGTACAAAAGTCTCAGACCAGCCAAATGCTTACTTATATAAAGAGATTGTTGCTGTTGGACTACTTTATTAGAAAAAGCACTTCACTGGATGATATACTTGTAATACAAAAGGATTTGAGGTATCCCCAATGGAAATTGGTGATCCAAATATTTTTAAGTTTCATTATGTGTGCTTATGTCAATGGTTAACCATTGTTTTTAAGCTAGAGATAGATCTGTATGTTACTTCCTAATCATATTATAGCTAAAGAAACAGAAGAGAATACATGGAGCATAGTACAACATAAGGAATATATGAGAGTTGAAAATGTTTACACATTCACAATCAGAACTCTTCACATCTGCATCCACATCTTGGCCTCAAAATTCTTAAAAATACCAAGAGCAGTTCAAATAGTTCCAAGAGAACAAATTGTTCAGAAACAAACTAACCAGTCAAGGGACAATCAGTTCTTGCATTATTATTGCATTGGGATTCCTCCTGGTGGAATCCAAACAGAAGTAAGAACCCATTTGTGATTCCCTAATTTGGCAGGACACAAGCATTTTATACTGTCAACAGGAAAGAAGTCACACAGGTGGAAAATTCTTTCATCACTGAGGAACATTTTTCTTCCAAAGCAGAATTATCCACTGCCAGTTACAGAGATGCTGCTGAGTCCAATCTAATCAACAAGCTGAAGAACATACCTCAACTCCAATATTTCAGCATATTGAGAGTGAAAATGTGTGTGAACAAAATGGAGTTGAGCTGCATATGTGCCATAGAAGCCAGGCCATTATTCACATATACAGGACACCATCAAAAAGAATTTACCTGGTCTGAACCTACAGACAACTGTAAAGCAAGAAGCCATTCCATGGTCCAGAATTGTAGGATACTACAAGAAGAAAATTAAAAATCACACAACACCAGGTTATAGTCCAACAGGTTTGATTGGAAGCACTAGCTTTCGGAGCGACACTCCTTCATCAGCTGGTGAAGGAGACACCTGATGGAGCTCCGAAAGCTAGTGCTTCCAATCAAACCTGTTGGACTATAACCTGGTGTTGTGAGATTTTTAACTTTGTACACCCCAGTCCAACACCGACATCTCCATATCATGACTGCAAGAAGAAAGTACTTGTTTCAAGAAACCAGATGTCTTCCACGTTAAACGTCCATCAGTTTAAAGGTCCCATAATTAACCATCTTAGAAAGGGGAGAAGAGTTTCTTTATCAAATAAAGTTATAGACTTTCTGGAAGAATCATTATAAAATAGTGCCCAAGATATAAAAACCCTTCATAGAGAAATGACACACAGAAAATCAAAATCGACTGCACTCTTGGGGTAATAGATTCCACAGATTCATGAACTGTTCAGAGAAGCAATTTTTCCTTATTTCAGTTTTAAATTTGCTTTCCCTTATCCTAAAACTAGAACCTCTCATTTTAGATTGCCACATGGGGGGGGGAAAAAATGATCTCCATTAACCCTGTCAATCCCGTTTAGTATCTTATAAACATCAGTTAGACCATAAGAGGCAGGAGCAGAATTAAGCTATTCTGCACAATGAGTCTGCTCCTTCATTTGATCATGGTTGAAATGGTTCTTAATCCCATTGTTCTGCCTTCTCCCCATAATCCTTGATCCTCTTACAAATCAAGAACTGATCTATCTCTGTCTTAAAGATACTCAATGATTTGGCATCCTCAGCCTTTTGCGGCAATGAGTTCCACACAGTCACCACCCTCTGGCTGAAGAAATTCTTTCTCAGCTCAGTTCTAAAGGGTTGTCCTTTCACTCTAAGGTTGTGCTCTTGTGTCCTAGTCTCTCCTACTAATGAAAACATCTTCTCCAAATCCACTCTATCCAGGCCTCTCAGTATTCTGTAAGTTTCATTCAGATCCCCCCTCAACCTTTTAAACCCCAATGACTACAAACCCAGAGTGCTCAACCGCTCCTCATATGACAAGCCCTTCAACCTCAGGATTATTCTTGTAAACCTCCTCTGGATCCATTCCAAAACCAGCACATCTGTTGTTAGATACAGGGCCCAAACCTGTTCACCATATTCCAAATGCAGTCTGACCGTACAGCTTATATAGCTTCAGTCGAGAGTGGTGCTGGAAAAGCACAGCCAGTCAGGCAGCATCTGAGAAACAGGAGAATTGACATTTCAGACATAAGCCCTTCATCAGGCGGGCTTTATCAGGAGAGCTTATACCCGAAACGTCGATTCTCCTGCTCCCTGGATGCTGCCTGACCGGCTGTGCTTTTCCAGCACCACATTCTCAACTCTGATCTCCAGCATCTGTGGACATCATTTTCTCTTTACACAGCCTCAGCAGCATCTCTTTGCTCTTGTATTCTAGCCGTTTTGAAATGAATGCTAACTTTGCATTTGTCTTCCTAGCAGCCTAATGAACCTGCATGTTAACCTTAAAAGAATCCTGAACCAAGACTCCTAAATTCCTTTGTGCTTTTGATTTCTGAGCCTTCCCCCATTTAGAGAATAGTCTACGCCTCTATTCTTTGTACCAAACTGTATAACGTCACAATTTAACACATTGCATTCCATCTGCCACTTCTTTCCCCATTCGTCAGCATGTCAAATCCTTCAGCAGATCTCCTGGTATTTTTCTATACTCTAAAGAGTTCTCTCTGCAGAAGGCAAGCCCTTCATTTCTGGAATCAATCTACTGACCCTCCTCTGAACTGACTCCAATGCAACCAACATGCCTCTCAAATAAAGGGGACTAAGGTTAACATGTTGTCACGTTCTAAATTGTGAGATCTTTTTCTTTCTCAGTAGCTAGAATCAGAGTCATTTGGATGTACAGCACGAAACAGATCCTTTGGTCCAACCCATCCATGCCAACCAGATATCCCAACCCAATCTAGTCCCACCTGCCAGCACCTGGCCCATATCCCTCCAAATCCTTCCTATTCATCCAGATGCCTTTTAAATGTTGCAATTGTACTAGCCTCCACCACTTCCTCTGGCAGCACATTCCATTCCGAATGTATTCTAGCTGAAGTGATTGTAAATTGGATATGCTGTACTAATAGCTAAGGGATATTATTTCAGCCTAAAGTAAGTACAATGAAAAATAACTGAGAAAAAGGTGGAGAGAACTCAATAAAGTGAACTTGCTTTAATATTTAAGAATATAATCTACATGCTATGTTGATGGCTCATTTGGCTCTCCGTAAGCGAATGATCCTCTCGGAGTTAATACAATAGTCACTGAAGGTTAAAAACAAAAAATGCTGGAAATACCCAACACAGCAGCCAGCGTCCATGAAAAGAGGAACAGAGTTAACATTTCAGGTGACACCTCATCAGATGTCAGTTGGTTTATCTGATCCAAGGCAACAATACAACATACCTTTCCACAACCCTGTTTAATGAAAGATTGCCTGTGGACACAGTGAAGATGAACTAGATTATGCTGTGATACTCTCCAGCCAGGCATCCTGCTGAGCCTCCCACAGGGAGAACTGTCACTTTTTGAGGTATCAGAAGTCACACTATGCTGCAATGGCATTGTACCAATGGTGAGGTTAGTCTGACTGGCTCCAAAACTATGATTCACCCAATCTGCAGTAATCTCTTTTTGCATGAAAGCCTCAACAGTGCTTTACCTGAATCAAACAGAAACGATAATGCCGCGGCTGATGAGTTAGTGACAGTTTAATTATGCTGAGTTGAAACTAGGCACTGTTTCAGCAGAGGCGATTGAGAAATGATGGGATGAAATTTGTTTTGCTTCGTTGGCAGGTCCATAACCAGAGGACCATCAGTTAACTGCACCCAACCAGAAGGATCCAGCCCAACAACTGTCTTTGGGCCTCATTCTTTCCACTGAGTGTTCAGCTTTTGTCCGCAGGAACTAAATAATGGCCCTATCGCCTCTCGCCAGGGAGCAGAGCATTAACTAGATGGGGATGTGGCGAAGTTGGTGGAAGCAATAGTATGTGCTGCGGAGTCAGGAAGCATCTCCTCCCAGCTCCGCATTGGCAATGTCTGATTATTTATTTTGTGCAAAATAACTCACCTTTGATAGGCAGCCAGTGATGAATCATGAACGGATAGACGTTGTTCCTACTCAAACTACTGCCAACATTTTTCGGCAAAAGGCCGTAAACAAGTATTAGCGCCCCCCCCCTGCCTAATCCCATGTCTGTGGATCCTAAACCTGGAAAATAGCAATGCCTTAAAATAGCCATGCAGATGGAGCTTGGGTCATTCTCTGTTAAATCGGCTTATGCCTACTGATTTCAATGCCAACTGCTCCAAATGTTATTGCTACAGATCAAAAGATGGAAATTATGCACAAGAACATTTTTGAACAGTTAGAGCATTGGCAATTCCCCTCAGGTTTGATCTGAAACACTAATTAAGTGATCAACTTGTCTATTTGACACAGTGCCAGACCATAAATCACCATAGCTACAGTACACAAGGTAAAGTGCTTGTACAGCAACACTCTTGAGAAAGCATTGCAGGTATGTCTCTGTAACCAGTGCCAAACAGCAATTCTGTTCTTTTGTTTTGATTTGGCAATGTTTTCTTGAATGATTGATGGAATTCAAAGGCTGAGGTAATTAAGTTGCTTTGTCATAAAGCATATATTCTAAGAGTTTTATTTTTACTCAGAGAAACTAACTTCACTTATAAAACAGTGCAAGTCTTTTGGACAATTTTCTTGTAGTTTGACCAAAATGTGAATGTCAAGTATCAGTCAAAAAGCAACGTGGAAATACAACTTTAGAGAAACTATTTATTTATCCTCCATGTTCACAAATACACCTCATCATATTTACCCAAGCTCTTCCCACATCCCTTTCTTTATTCCCTTAATCCAACTATCTAACCAAATTCTGGATGCTGACATAGGTTCTACCTCAATCACTAATCTTGGGAATGGTTTTCATAACCTCACAATACTCAGTCTAAGAAGGTTTACTTTCTCTGTCCAAACATTGCCTTGTGGCCTTACGAGATTCAGTTAAGAATGACCAGTAGATCCTAAGCAGACTTTTTTCGTGCACTTCATTACAGGCAGAACTTGCATTTATGTAGCAACGCTCACAACCCCAATTTGCTGAAATTTTTACTAGAAATCGGCTAAGTATCCATTTTGACAAGTTCCTTCGAAGGCTTCACTCTTTCAGGGCAGGTGAGATTTCTCAAATCATCCTTCAAAACATGCCTCATTGCCCATGTCCCGCATCTCTACAGCATCCTGTTCACAATCTACTCCCTCTCACCACTAACAGAAGTCCTCCTCATGGCCAGGACCTACTGAGATCCCTGGCACCAGTGCCATGTTTAAAACACAGTAGTGCATCAAGCCAAGAGCACACCAACACACCATGCCAGTCTGATCTGAAGTTAACTCCAAGGTCAGTGCCATTTCAATGATCCAGAGAAATGCCCAGCAATACAGGAGGAAGGTCAATGACCTTCTCCGCTTCACAATCATAAATGGTACCATCTTTCATCCGCCACCTCACATTCACTCCATCTCTGCATCCACCAACCACCAAGGGCCATAGTCTGCCACTCTCGCTATCATATGTACCATCTTCCTTCATTCCCTTAATCCCTTACTGACCCTGCATGACATCTGCATTGCCTACTCACTCACTGGGCACCTTTCACCACCTTTCCCCCACCGACACCATCGCCATCACTAACAGTTGTGTCGACCACTTTCAGCTCACTCAGCCGCTCCTCATTTCGGGAGAAGACAGCCCTCAGTCAGGCTGGAAGAGCTGAGATGGGTGGTGGGCCGTCCAATTTCCTTCTCCTCACTCCCGACAGAGAAAGGATCCCAGCCCCAGCCAGTGAGGACCATGACCTCTAATGTGATAATGACCCAGGAACCGAGTAAGAATCATCGTCCATCGCTGTTTTCCCATTCCCTGCCGCTGTGCGCATCTTCCTAATATATGCGAACGTCTGCCCCCCGTTCACGGAGCACTCTCTCTTTCGTCTCCTGCAGGTACCGGTGGAAACCGTGTGGCCTCAGCAATCAATCTGTAAGACATCTCCTTTTCCACCTCCCAGCAAGAGCCACAGATCCCTCAGAGGGGACACCAGCAAGGCTGCCTCCTGCACCCTCCACCAGCTCCATCCTGACCCGCTGGCAGGTACTTTAGCCCGATTGGAATCAGGAGCAAACGCCGGTGAGCACATCCCCGCCACATCCCCACAGGCGGGGGAGGGAGAAACACTCCAGGGTACTGGAGAGCTGCCAGACCCCACACAGGAGGGGAGTCTCCAGGCTATCGGCAATTAACAACTCCATACAAATACAAATATCGGAAAGATGTTGTGAAACTTGAAAGGGTTCAGAAAAGATTTACAAGGATGTTGCCAGGATTGGAGGATTTGAGCTACAGGGAGAGGTTGAATAGGCTAGGGCTGTTTTCCCTGGAGCGTTGAAGGCTGAGGGGTGATGTTATAGACGTTTATAAAATCATGAGGGGCATGGTTAGGATAAATAGACAAAGTCTTTTCCCTGGGGTGGGGAGTCCAGAACTAGAGGGCATAGGTTTAGGGTGAGAGGGGAAAGATATAAAAGAGATTTACGGGGAAACTTTTTCACACAGAGGGTGGTACGGGTATGGAATGCGCTGCCAGAGGAAGTGGTGGAGGCTGGTACAATTGCAACATTTAAAAAGGCATTTGGATGGGTATATGAATAGGAAGGGTTTACAGGGAATATGGACCAGGTCCTGGCAGGTGGGACTAGATTGGGTTGGGATATCTGGTCAGCATGGATGAGTTGGACTGAAGGGTCTGTTTCCATGCTGTACGTCTCTATGACTCTATAAATACACAAACAGACAGTGGAGCAGCAGGCAGGTTTGTCAGAGGCTCTGAGTAAACTGCTCCAAAGGTTGGAGAACTCCACCCAATGCTGTCAGCTCTGTGCTGTCTGTAGCAGGTGAACGTCTGTCCACCTCCATGGACAGGTTGGGATTGCCAAGAAGATGTACACACAGACCTGCTCTTCATTGCTCTGGCCGCTGGTGCTCTGCATCAACAGCAAGGAGATGGGGGGACGGAGGGAGGGGTGGGGGGGGGGGGGGGGGGGAGTGGGAGTGGAGAGAACAACCTTTAGCTCATTCTGGGTGCCCCTTCCTCACACAGAAATGGGTCAGTGCTAGGAGGTGCACAGCTGGAGGATGTGGCACGTAGTCTCCCCTCGAGACAGAAGGGAGATAGCCAGTCCTTCCACCCCCACTCCTGCCTGCAACATATTCGACAACAAGGTCTGTGTGTCCAGTCACTGCCCACAGAGCATGCCCTGAGATGCGTGTGACTGTTGTCTAAGATGGAAGCCCAGGGGAGCAAGTGGCAAGGTGGACTTGCCAAGTACCCACTCGGAATTCTTATTCAGGAATTGTCAGGACATTGTCTGCATCATTCAGAGCCTGGGAGGATTCCACTCAATGTCCAAAGCACTTTGCAACCAATAAATGGGCAGTTGACAGCTTTTTGGTATTATTACTGGACTATTAATCCAGAGACCTAGGTATTGTTCTGGGGACCTGGGTTCAAATCCCACCATAGCAGTGGAACTTTAATTCCAGATGGTATATTTTCACTGAATTCAATTTATGATGATGTTGGAAAAACAATGTGTTTTAGGGAAGGAAACTGCCATCCTTACCTGGTCTGGCCTACACTTGACTCCAGACCCACAATGTGGTTGACTCTTAACTGCCCTCTGGTCTAGCGAGTGATGTCCTCATCCCATGAATGAATAAAAATAAAATCATTTGGACGTGCAGTCACTGTAATGTTGGAAACAAGACAGGCATTTTACACAGAGCAAGGCTCTCACAAATGGCAATATAATAACATAGTTTGTAATTGGTGGTTGAGTCATGAGTGTTGGCCACGATACCAGGAAGAATTCCCCTGATCCACTTTGAATAGTATCTTGTGGATGGAAACTTGGTTTAGTGTCTTCTCTGAAACATTCAGACTGTTTCAATGCTGTGACGGAACCTGAAAACCAACTTGAGATTTGCAAAGTGGATACAAGGCCACCACTCAGTTCTGGCCATTTTGACCCTTCAAGCTTGTAGGCTTGTTTGCATTGTGTCACCAACCATCTCAGGTCCAATCTTTCCTGGACTCTGTTGAAACTAAAATAATTCAAAACATCAAATGGAGAAACCCAGGAATGTACCACAGCAGCTGTTCAGCAAAATCATTCAAATCTAGACTTCCAGTAAGTTTCTGCAACCAGTGCAAACCTTGTTCAACTCTTTTCCTTTTGCTAGAATGCAATAAATTATAAAACGTTGCACAATTCTATACTCTTGGTTAATTCTGATTAATAATTAACAAACAGGAATGTACAGCAGATGACCAACTGGTACAGGATGTGGTAAACCAATGTTAGGTGCCTTGTACAGGAAGGAAGTGGGTCCAATCCCACAGTCCTCCACACACTCAGTTCCCAGTATTAACTGTGTCACTGGGGAGGAGTGTCACAGGAAGGGAAATAGAGACACTTTACCACCAAAGCACAATAGGTACAATAGTCAAAGTGCTTCGCATGATGAGGCAATTTCCCACTGCAAAGGTCATTATCCGTCTACCTCCATCACCTTGATTCTGAATCAGCAAATGGTTAGCACGATATTGTGCATGAGGTGCCAAGGTCTGGGGATTTTAAAAAAAGATATCACTTTTTAAAACAGGGGCTGGAAGCAGAGTCACCAAAGAACCATTGGTACTGAAAGGGTTATATAACTTAGCTCTCTCGAGGGAGATTATTGAATCCCTGAAGCATATGTCTTCAGGGAAATAGAACTGAAGGACTTTCTTTTGTAGTGGCCCAATGACTTGTAATTATTTGACTAAAATCACTTGTTTTAAAAAAAAACTGGATTCTGAGAAGTCGTATGAGTTATTGTATAATGTCAAAGGAAATTATTCACAATCTGTTATGCCTGCGGAGGTCTATTACTTCTGCTTGATAGGAGCCTGCCCTATTTGAGCACATCTGTGCCGAGTTAGCTCATCTCAGCCAAACCAGCAAAAGGGGCCACTGTAAAGGGAGCACAGGGATGATGGGGGGAGGTTGTTGGCTATACGTTTTCAGCACCAATGTGAGGGAATAATGCTTGCCTTTACTTAGGAAATATACCAAAAGATATGTAAATTGAATGAGTTCAAAGTGAAATTTTCAATGAGGCACACGCAGCCAACAAGCTGTTCATAGCTAGAACATACACAATGGGCGAAATGGCCTCCTCTGTTCTAAGATTCTACGGTTTTAAATGAATGACAACTTACTCCATTTTAAATGATGTTGGTTAAGGCTGGATTGTTTCCCTGGCAAAGGATTCTGGAGAAGTCATTGCTGCGTCTTGAAGAACAATGTGGGATCACTAAATTGAAGGGAAGTAAAAATACTCCAACCACACTCAAGAAGTTCAACACCATTCAGTACAAATCAGGCTACTTAATTAGCACCCCATCCACAACTGTCAACTTCTACACACAGGGGAAGCAGTGTGTACTATCCACAAGAAGCACTGGAGCAACTCAGCAATGTTTTTTGCAAACCCTGACCCCCTACCATCGAGAAGGACAAAGTGAGCAGGCGCATTGAGAAAACCATCGCTTCCAAATTCCCAAAGTCACACATCATCCTGATTTGGAAACACAGAGGAACCTTGATTATCCAAACGACACGGGCAGGGAGCATTTTGTTTCGATAATCGAATGCTGGATAACACAGTTTAACCAAGAATGAGGACCTTGTGATCTTGTTTGGATATTCCAAAATTCAGATAATCAAGGTTCCTCTGCATGTTGTTTCTCGTGGCCAAGTCAGAACTCTGAACTTCCTGATTAGACAAGACTGTGCCCACAAGGACCAAAACAGCTCAATGATAGTGACTCAACACCAGTTTCACAAGACCAAGTGTTGATGGACAATTAACACTGGCCTCATCAACAATGTTCACATTCAATGAACGAACTAAAGAAATGAAGGAAAGGTGACACAGAGAAATGGAACCTTTAATGTAGTTGCAGTACAAAAGCCACACTTTCAAAGATATACTGAGGGCAGATTGACTCAGTCAGACAACATTACAGAAAGTACTTCTAACTGAATGATGTTATTGGCACAACGATCAGTGCATAGGGGAGTAAACTCTGTTACAAAGACATACTCCCTCTAACAAAAATTTTGGCTGAATCTCAAGAGGGATTTAAAGCTTTACTGGATGAGACATGTACCACTTCACATATCACTAGATGTGATCTGTTGCAGAAAAGGATAAGGTCAGAGTGAGCTCAGAGGATCAGAACCAGCCCTGCAGGGAAATGATTTCCTCAGGTTTTTGTCCCATTGTTAATCCTTAATACAAACAGCTGACAGCCCGTCAAACCTAATTCCCAGCAACGAATGCTCACACAATCAAATTCCTTCCATTTTCCTCATGCTACAAACATGCCAGTTAGGTTAAAATACCAAATGTGTCTTTGTGTATTGGACTGGAGAGATCCCTGTTATCAAGTATAATGGCATCTGCAAATAAATAGAGGAGAAAGTGAGGACTGCAGATGCTGGAGATCAGAGCTGAAAATGTGTCGTTGGAAAAGCGCAGCAGGTCAGGCAGCATCCAAGGAGGAGGAGAATCGACGTTTCGGGCATAAGCCCTTCTTCAGGAATGAGGAAAGTGTGTCCAGCAGGCTAAGATAAAAGGTAGGGAGGAGGGACTTAGGGGACGGGCATTGGGAATGCGATAGGTGGAAGGAGGTCAAGGTGAGGATGATAGGCCGGAGTGGGGTGGGGGCGGAGAGGTCAGGAAGAAGATTGCAGGTTGGGAAGGCGGTGCTGAGTTCAAGGGATTTGACTGAGACAAGGTGGGAGGAGGGGAAATGAGGGAACTGCAGAAATCTGAGTTCATCCCTTGTGGTTGGAGGGTTCCTAGGCGGAAGATGAGGCGCTCTTCCTCCAACCGTCGTGTTGCTATGGTCTGGCGATGGAGGAGTCTACGGACCTGCATGTCCTTGGTGGAGTGGGAGGGGGAGTTGAAGTGTTGAGCTACGGGGTGGTTGGGTTGGTTGGTCCGGGTGTTCCAGAGGTGTTCTCTGAAACGTTCCGCAAGTAGGTGGCCTGTCTCCCCAATAAAGAGGAGGCCACATCGGGTGCAGCGGATGCAAGAGATGATGTGTGTGGAGGTGCAGGTGAATTTGTGGCGGATATGGAAGTATCCCTTGGTGCCTTGGAGGGAAGTAAGGGGGGAGGTGGCACCGCCTTCCTAACCTGCAATCTTCTTCCTGACCTCTCCGCCCCCACCCCACTCCGGCCTATCATCCTCACCTTGACCTCCTTCCACCTATTGCATTTCCAACGCCCTTCCCCTAAGTCCCTCCTCCCTACCTTTTATCTTAGCCTGCTGGACACACTTTCCTCATTCCTGAAGAAGGGCTTATGCCCGAAACGTCGATTCTCCTGCTCCTTGGATGCTGCCTGACCTGCTGCGCTTTTCCAGCGACACATTTTCAGCTCTGCAAATAAATATACAATTCTGAACAACAGAATGTGGTTTAAACTCCAATAAAATGCAGCTTTATCTGATAAAACCAACTCAAAACTGTTCTGACAGAAGTCTGCTCATAAAAGATTTTTCAAGAAGTGACACTGCTACAGAATTGAGCAGGTCTGGCAGCTTCTCTGGAGTGAAGGCACTCTGCTTCCAGACCTGCTGCCTTCCTTCAGCGATTTATGCTTTTGTTTCAGAATTTTAGCACTGGCAGCTGCTTTGTTTTATTAATTTATGTATTCCCTCTGCATATAATAACCGGCCAACTGAATGCTTCCAGAGTCTCAGCTTTTGGTTAACAGCGTCTGAGAGGCAACTCAATCTTTTTCAAAACTGACCAGCATCAGTTCAAGATAAGTTCAAACTACTGACCAACTTGGATATGTTGAAATGAGCAGCAGGAATTCCTATGAGGTAACACATTTCAGACAGTTCAGTCTGTTTACCTTGTGAAAATGCCTGGTTCCCCCTTGAATAACATTCAGTCCACTGTTACTTTTGTTCCTGTTACTGGCAAGGCTCTGACTAATAAGGGGGTGACGTTGTAAAACACAGCAACAATATCCAAAGCTGAGGAGCTGGCCATTTCTTAGGAATAGTTTTCCAAATCAGATGAACTTCTTATTACAAATAAAGCATTCCTGCTGTGTATGTGTTCAAGAATTATCCACTAATGATCACCTTTTATTTTTCCAGTTGCCATAATTGAAACAAAAATGTTAATAACAGCCAACCACTCATTTCACTTTATTTCTGCATAAATATACATTTATCAACACAATATTTGATAAATGACAATAGCAATTCTGGACTCCTTCCTATCGGAAGGATGTTGTGAAACTTGAAAGGGTTCAGAAAAGATTTGCAAGGGTCTTGCCAGGGTTGGAGGATTTGAGCTATAGGGAGAGGTTGAATAGCCTGGGGCTGTTTTCCCTGGAGCGTCGGAGGCTGAGGGGTGACCTTACAGAAGTTTATAAAACCATGAGGGGCGTGGATAGGGTAAATAGACAAAGTCTTTTCCCTGGGGTTGGGGAGTCCAGAACTCGAAGGCAGAGGTTTATGGTGTGAGGCGGAAAATCTAAAAGATCCCTAAGGGGGCAACTTTTTCATGCAGAGGGTGATGAGTGTATGGAACGAGCTGCCAGAGGAAGTGGTGGAGGCTGGTACAATTGCAACATTTAAAAGGCATCTGGATGGTTATATGAATAGGAAGGGTTTTGAAGGGTATGGGCTGGGAGCTGGCAAGTGGGACTAGATTTGGGTTGGGATATCTGGTCAGCGTGGATGAGTTGGACTGAAGGGTCTGTTTATGTGCTGTACGTCTCTATGACTCAATGAGTATCATTTCTGACCTGCATATTTACGATGAAACATACTTGGTTGCATACAGCAGGTAACTTGTGGTTAGTCTCAATTTTCACTTTACATCTGACAGACACTTGACCACTTCCTATGAATGATCAAAAAAAATTATTTTCATACACTAATGTCGAAAGGTAACTGTATGACACAGTGATGTACACACAGAAACTGCAGACGGAAAGCTATTATTCTGAAAAGTCACGTGATTTACTACTAGGAGTACTCTGAACTTGAACACAGGGCCACGGTACTCATTGGGAACATCTCAACCAAACAGGAAATGATTCTTCACAAAGATCGATGTGCCAACTACCAAGCCTCCCAAAAATACTGAACTACTTAAATGCCTTTATTTTAAAGAAAAGTGTTTTTCATATTTGTTCTTCAAATAATGTCAAGGGAATTAAAAATACAGACTACGTGTGGCTTGACAGTCGGTTACAACTTGTTAATGTTAACTCTAGTCTGGGATTGCACTCTAGGTCAGGCTCACAGAGATGGGGAAATACTCAGTTCCATGAATTCGGGCTAGGGGGCAGTGTTCGTGGTGGTGGGAGAGGTGCGTGGATTGTGAATAGGGTTGGTAAGCCTGGAAGAACCCAATAGCTTGCCAGGCACAAAGGTGGGCTCAATCCCCCATCCATGCCAATCCACACTGCATTACACCCTCACCCACAACCCAGGGTTGCAATGCCTTTACCCCCATCCCACCCTGGGCTCCCATGCCAAGGTGTGCCTTCCAAAAAAAAATGATGACGGCTTTTCCTGAAACCCATGCCAAGCTGTGCAGTCCCACCAACTGCACCCCAAACTGCACCCCTTCGCTACCCTCTACCATGGTCCCTCATATATGTTAGATCGATTGGAAGTCCATTCAGTTTCACAGTAATGTTTGTACACTTATATACCAATTTTTTTTAAAAATTCCAAAGCGTGCTTGAACTCAGTAACAGAAGACCTGAACTTCCCACAAAAGTGTCTCGGAACCAGATTAGTGGGAATACCCTCACACCGGCTATCCAGAGCATTGCACAAACTTTAGTTCTGGACTTACATGGTCTACTCTGTACACCTCAGGTTTCAGACTCCAAAGCCACTTCAGTCAAGGCAGTTGATGATTAAACTCTGAACTGCCTCCATAACCTGTACATGTGGAAATCTTGACCTCATCCCCATCCCCACAAAAATGGAAATATCCAGAAACCAACTGCCCTCTTGGGGAAAAAGCCCAGATTTTTTACATTCTAAGAAAGTTGCCACCAAGTTACCCAAATTCCAAGCACTGCCCTGGGTTTGGAACCCTTATCCCTCTGCAGACTGGTCTGCACACTTGGTTTCCGAAACAAGTTCCATCAGTACAATGCCAAAAGCTGCCCTATGCACTGCTATCGAAAACCATGCATCCAGCTCCCCTGCTTGTCTTTACAGTAACTTTACAGTGCACATTGAATAAACAAAGAAGTACAGAGTGAAAGAGCAGTGTTACATGATATCATTAGCAGAGGAACCAACTTTTCTTGTTCTTTCATGTGTTACTGATTCGGCCAATATTTGCTGTCCGTCCCTTGTGAAGGTGGAGCTGAGCTGCCTTGTTGAACTGCTGCAGTCCACGTGGTGTAAGTACTCCACTGTGCTAACAGGAATGAGGCTCCAGGATTTTAAATTCAAACACAGGATCTGCATTCAAAAGAAGATTCAATGAAATGATTGAAAATATTTATGATTAATATGAAGTTGACACTGAACAGAGAAATTATGTAATTAACAAATAAAGTCCTTACATTTTAGATTGCATTATTTAAGTAGGTGACCATAAACAAATGGTAATTCACTAATTCTCTGTTAAGTAAACTAGCAGATAAGAAGTGGCAGAAGCTGCCAAGGTAGTGGGGGTAGCAGTAACATTTAATTAAGTAAAGCGTGCAGTCAAAAATCAAAGCCATTAGCTCATTCCAAGATAATAGGAGTCACGGATTCAGTAAAATACTGAAAATCACCCTCCTTTGTACTATCAGTTAATATGCATCATCCCAAAAGTATTGACCTTGTTTTTCAAACTATAACGAAATAAATCAGATAATCTTGAGCCAGGAACAAGGGTAGTAGTAGCCGCCTGTTCAGATTTTTTATTTATCCCGTTACCACAGTTAGCTGGACAACAACTCGTTGGGATGTGTGCTGAAAGAAGATGATGCAAGTTGCATCTTGTCAATGGCTACATAGAGGTCAGAGGGAAAGTGAAGGATAACGTACCACTTTCCTAACGAGATATTTCAATGCTGTGGCTAGGGCACAGTTCATGGAGAGTTTCAAAGCTGTGCAATGATGAGCACTAATTTAGGAGATTTTGGATAACAAAAGAGTTGTTAAAGAGATGGTTAGCTTTTACAAGGAAAGAGTATTAAAACATAGGGTGCTTACAGAGGGAGATTGCATCTTTGAAAGGGAGCTGCAAAGGCTAATACAAAACAACTGTTTGTAATGTCTCCTAGAGTGGGAACCTGATAAGGAAGTAGGGTGTTCAATCGTTTAATTTTAATGAACATAAGTCTCATTGAAGAGGGTGAGGAGAAAGTGAGGATTGCAGGTACTGGAGATCAGGTCGAGAGTGTGGTGCTGGAAAAGCACAGTGTTCCTGATGAAGGGCTTAAGCCTGAAACAATGATAAGGGTGAGCCTGGAAAAAGATCGGAGGATGGAAAGGAAAGAAATGAGAGAAAGACACTGGATAGGGCTAGGATTGGTACATCTTTAGGCAGCCTAAGGACTCTCTGAATCTCAATGACAAAAGGATAAGAGTTCCTTACATTTGTTGTTGGAAGGGAGGGTGGAGGGGACAGAAATTAGGGGCTTAAGGTGGTTGCAGTTTGTGTGCTTACATAGGGTTACCCTTAGGTGTATAGGATAATCTTGGAGAAGTGGACAATTCTAGTCAAAGAGAGTGAAGCACTCAATCTGATTGAAACAGCCCTGTGATGTTCTGGTCCGGAAAATACATTAACCTATTTATCGAAAAGTTACAATCTTGATCCATTTGTTATTAGCCTTATTGCTAGTGTTAATTCGTTGTGCATTAGATATGCTCAAATCTGTACCATTTGGAATTGAGAAAATAATGATTGAGATCATTTCAGGGTCAAATGACTAAAACGGGACTAATTAAAGGCTGTGCTGTCAGGAGTGAACCTTTGTTTAGTGGTTGTACCATCAGCTCTGAGTCAGAAGGGTGTAAGCTTATGGCCACTTCAGTAAAACAGTGGAATAAATAAGTTGCCTCATGTAGCATCATAAAGGGAAGCCAGAGAAGTTCTTTTCTGGGGACAAGCGTGTTAAAGAAGAAGGCACTGCTGGGGCACACAAGTATTGAGGCAAATGGAAGGCCAAAAGTGAAGCAATTAAGAGTTTGTTATAAGTGACTTAGGAGGTGAGCTGTTTTCCAAGGACAAAGAAAGAAGTGGAGTTGGAATTGGGTATAGGACAGAATACACAGAATGGGTCAGATCCTTGCCATTGGGCAAGCCAAAAGGAGTAGCAAGAGATGGCTTAATGGAAGAGTGGTCAGAAGTAGGAAGTTTAGCTGGAAGAAGCGGTCCAAATATAAATTAAGCAGAAGAACAAAATGAATCAGAAGCAACATTTGAAAGTGTAGAGATCGGTAAAGTTTTCAATAGGGAAGTGGATATATAATTGGAAGGCAAACACATTGTTACAATTTTCCAACATCCACAGTTCTTTGTTTCATTTAGATTAAATACTTTGCATAACTGGGGGTATGGAAATAACTGGATAACTCTATCCAAAGAAGTATTATGTACACAGAAGGCCCCGTTTCCACTAGATGATTCCAACAAATATTCCATGGTTTTCGCAATCCTGTGGTTTTAGCAATCCTGTGGTTCTAGCAATTTGATTCAAAAGGCTAGTGAGGAACTTCATGTGTAAATTTCTAGTAAGGACACGTGCATTTTATAATTTCCACAAAAAGCTTTGTTTTGGCTGAAATATCATAACATTGTTTCACAGAAATTATATTGAACCTGGTCCAGAAAATACAAACCTATTTATCAAAAAGCTACAACTTGATCCATTTGTCATTAACAAGTTTTTTTTAACACTAGCAATAAGGCTAAAGTCGTTCAATGGTTCATCAAATGATTATTCGAATCACGTCCCATATTATTTTAATACATGGGTTTGTCCACACGGTAAGGTTGCAATCTCAATCTGTACATCAGAATCTCTCCTTTGTACAACTGGATTTGAGGTGGCATATAGTCAGCAGAATAGGGAGAATAAAAATAGAAAATGCTATAAATGATCAACAGACCTGGCAATATTTATGAAGAGACCTATATCCCTGACTAATCACTCACAAGTACAACTAGGGTGAAAATGCAATCCATTGGATCGTTTCAAATGATATTTTTTTAACATTATAAACCACTGTCATACAACTAAAATTGAAAAGCAGCATTTCGATGAGTCTTTTTTCAAAGAAACTAAATACTCCATGAAATCTGAGCGAAGCAAGGCTGATAAGCCAGGAGGTAGAACTGTTGTCAATCGTTTTCCTACAAGCCTAACTGATCTCTGAGAAGTATATTATTGGACAAAGCTTGGTGGATTATCCGGACTCTGGCCACAGTTGCACACCATGGGTCAGTTTGCTGGTTAGAAATACAGAGTGAAGCCAACAGTGTGGGTTCAAATCCCACACTAAGGTTACCATGAAAGTTGCATTTTCTCAACCTCACCCCCTTGCCTGAGGAGTGGCTATCCTGAGATTAAACCACAACCAGCTGCTTCTCTCTAACGAGCGTGGGACTACGGTGACCTTACTGTATACTCTGGTTTGCTTCGAGACAGATAGAGGTTGGGGATATTTATAGTTTTCAAAAATGGGGAGTATATGCTTGCCTATTGGGAATAAAGAGTGTCTTTGAGAGGGACAGAAAAGTTGTGGAAGTAGAGAAAGTGCGTTTTGCCCAGAACAAGCAGAAACCTGGAGCTATTTCCTCAGCATACTTGGTAGAAAACTCTCAACTGTTAGGAAATATCAAAGTGTGAGCATAGGATAAGGTCAGACATAACGAAGAATGGAGGAGAGTGGGGAAGCAGCTTTCAGAGCCATGCATTTAGATTTCCCAAATATCTATGCAGTAACTCTATAACTGCTACCACAGCCCTTCTGAGGGATTTACAGGAATGTTATAAAAAGGAATGACTTCCTGTTTTTCATGCAGACAAAGAAGTCAGTCATCAGTAAGAGTCAAATGGAAAGATAGAGTGCAAAAATGTAGGGTGTGTGTTTGTAAGGTCTGACAACTACGGCCATGTTATTCGTAAAAAACGGGGGAACAATGCCCAGTTTTGTAATCGGATCAAAGCACTAAACATGGTAAATCAGCTTGAGACATTCGCGCGCGTTAATTTATCAAGGACAATTTTTTAAAAATCTAAACTTTGAAAGACCGTGTTGATGTTTGACCTTCCCTTGCAGAGCTGCTAGTAAAGAGTTAACCATGAAATGGAAAAGATGCTGAGTGTAAATGAATAAATTACTGTCATGCATCTCCAAAATTGGTCAAGTGTTCACAACATGAACTAAACAGTATCGGATTTCAGAACAAACATTCGTTTAAGAGAAGTCACGTGGCTTACTGGGACTGACTGTTTTTGATTTCCTTTCTTTTCTTCAAAGTACTGGAATGCAGTGCTCATTGTACCTAAAAAGTCAAAGGCCATGGTAAACAGTGTGAATTACATGGCTTAGAATATATTCTTTGTTATGGTGCAAATTGCATGATGCTCTGAAATATGAGCCAGGGTTTTTCAGTTGTGAACGTAGCCTCACCTTTACCAGGTAAACTCATTCGGAAACAACAATAGTAAAAATAGCTTGACAATCATGTGGGTTAATTTGGAAATTGGGAGTGTAGTATCAGAACTCATCCTCTTCTTGTTGCTCTTTAAAGCACTTCCGTTAGGGACAGTTTTGTTTATAAGGTCATAAGGAAAGTGTTGTGTAAGGACTGGACCAGGAAATCATTTTATATGGTGGGGGTTATCGGATCCCCAATTCTGACCTCATGAGGACCTGTAACATTAAATCACTCCAGGATTGGTAGCTATACCTTCAGTTCCCAAAGCTCTAAGTTCTGGAATACCCTCCATAAATCTCTGGAATGTTATTTCCTCCTTTAAGGCACCCATTAAAACCTCTCTCTTTGATTAAGCTTTTGGTCATCTATCCTCAATCTATGGTCATGTCTCCTTAAGTGGCTTGGACTTACATTTCATTTGATAATGCAATGATCAAATATATCCCAGGATGTTGTGAGAAGTTAGGGAAGAAATTATGGGGCCCTAGAAGAGATATTTGCATCATCTACAGCCATGGGTGAGGTGCCAGAGGACTGGAGGGTGCATACTGTTGCGCCTTTGTTTCAGAAAGGCTGCAGTGAGAAACCTGGGAACTATACAGCTGTGAGTCTTACATTGGTGGTGGGTAAGTTTTTGAGGGGGATTCTGAGGGAGAGAATTTACATGCATTTGGAGAGGCAAGGACTGATGAGGGATTGTCAGTCTGGCTTTGAGCGAGGGTAATTGTGTCTCACATACCTTGTTTGAGGTTTTTGAGGGTGCAACCAAACAGATCGATGAGGGCAGAGCACTTTATGTTGTCTAAATGGACTTTAGTAAAGCCTTTTACAAGGTTCTGCATGTACCTTCAGTTACCATCTACATGATAGATAACTGAAGGTTATCTATCTGCATGATAGATTGATTAGTAAAGTTAGATCACATGGAATTCAGGGAGACCCCACCAGTTGGATATAAAATTGGCTCGATGGTAGAAGACAGCAGATAGTGATGGAGGGTAGCTTTCTGAACTGGAGGTCTGTGACCAGCAGTATTCTGCAAGGATCGGTGCAGGATTCACTGTTGTTCATCATTTATAGAAATGATTTGGATGAGAATTTAAGAGGCATGGTTAGTAACTTTGCGGATGACACCAAGATTGGTGGCATTGTCGACAGTGAAGAAGACTATCTAAGATTACAACGGGATCTTGATCAATTGGGCCAATGAGCTTAGGAGTGGCAGATGAAGTTTAATTTAAATAACTGCGAGATGTTGCATTTTGGTAAAATGAACAAGGGCAGGACAAATACAGCCCAACAAATATAGTCCATATTCAAATGTGGAACAAACTTGACAAACACTGAAGACATTTGGACAGGTAGATTTGGAAAGGTTTAGAGGGGTTTGGGCCAAACACAGACAAAGGGGATTAGTTTAGTTTGGGAAACTTGATTGGCATGGATGAGTTGGAGCAAAACTTTCATTCCATGCTGAGGACTCAGTGACTCTATGATGTACTTTGGGACATCAAAGTTGTTGCTGTGAAGGCAAAGTTATTGCATGGAAACGGCAGTTTATTTTATAATGAGCTCTGTGGAAAGGATGATGTTATGTTGGAGTGAGAATGTCAATTTTTTTTTGCATTCACTTGTGGACTTTGGGTGTTGCAGGCTGGAGAAGTATTTATTGCCCATCCCTAGTTGCCCTTGAGAAGGTGGTGGTGAGCTGCCTTCTTGAACCGCTGCAGTCCATGTGCTGTAGGTAGACCCACAATACAGTTAGGGAGGGTATTCCATGATTTTGACACAGCAACAGCGAAGGAACAATGATATATTTCCAAATCAAATGTGAATGGCTTGGAAGGGAACTTGCAGATGATGGTGTTTCCACGTACCTTTTGCCCTTGTCCTTCGAGATGGACATGGTTATGGGTTTGGAAGGTGCTGTCTGACGATCTTTGGTGAATTTCTGCAGAACATCTTATAGGTCATACACACTGCTGCTTCTGAGCGTTAGTGGTGGAGACAGTGGATGCTTCTTATGGATGTGGTGCCAAACAAGCAGGCTGTTTTTTCCTGGATGGTGTCAAGCTTCTTGAGTGTTGTTGGGGCTGCATTTGTCCAGGCAAGTGGGGAGTATTCCATCACACTCCTGACTTGTGCCTTGGAGATGTATACAGGCTTAGGGTCATCAGGAGGTCAATTACTCACCAGTTTTCCTACCCTCTGACCTACTCTTGTAGCCACTGTGTTTATGTGATGAGTCCAGTTGAGTTTCTGTTCAATAGCAAATCTCAGAATGTTGATAATAGGGGATTTGGTTATGATAATGCTGTTGAACATCAAGTGGCAGTGGTTAGATTGCCTCTTATTGGACATGCTGATTCATACCACATAAGTGCCTGGCAATGTTACTTGCTTCTTTTCAGCCCATGCCTGGACATTGTCCAGGTCATTATGTTTTAGGAAATGGACTGTTTCAGTAGCTGAAGAGTCACGAATGGCGCTGAACATTGTGCAATCACCAGTGAACATCCTCACTTCTGACCATAGGATGGAGGGAAGGTCACTGATAAAGCAGCTGAAGATTAAATTACTTACAGTGTGGAAACAGGCCCTTCAGCCCAACAAGTCCACACCAACCCTCCAAAGAGCAACCCACCCAGACCCATTCCCCTAACACTATAGGCAATTTAGCATGGCCAATTTACCTAACCTGCACATTTTTGGACTGTGGGAGGAAACTGGAGCACCCAGAGGAAACCCACGCAGACACAAGGAGAATGTGCAAACTCCACACAGACAGTTGCCTGAGGCGGGAAGTGAACCTGGGTCTCTGGCGCTGTGAGGCAGCAGTGCTAACCACTGTGCCACCGTGCGAATCTAAGACACTACCCTGAGGATCTCCTACAGACATGTCTTGGGAGCTGAGATGACTGACCTCCAACAATCATAATCATCTTCTTATGAGTGCGATCATGTAGAAAAGAATACGAGATGCACTCAGGCAGGAAGGTTAAGGTCATTTCTGGATGGCAAGGTGAGATGAGATATGGTGAGATGAGATATATCGAGTGAGCAGACTAACTTTATGCACTGAGTGAGTAAATATTGAAAGGTCATTTCATGTACTGAGGGAGAAGAACAACAACGTTTCAAAATGTGCTTTGTATTGAGGTTCAGAAATTCACCAGCTCAAAAACTCCATTACAAACAATTGAGTGAAATGAATTTACCAAATAACTACCGTCCTCAAGACAAAATGACACACAATGGAATCTGATCAACCACATGGAAGCAGCTTGGAGGTTGGAGACAGAACCTTAGAAAGTTGCTTTCTGGGTTGCACAGTTAGCAGGGCATCATCTCCAGAACGAAAAGGCCTGTTGAATGACTTGGTCACAAATTATTCGCAACAAAGGGTCCAGTTGGAAGTAGAATTAGTCAGGTTGCTGGGATTTGCCCAACAGGAGACACACTCCTCAATGAGGCAAAAACCCAGTCGGTAGGTTGAGGCAGCTTGCCCTTGAAAAGTCCAGTGACCAAGGTGGCTCCTTCAGCTCCCCCATTCCCCAAAGCCAGAGTTCCTTTATGATATCTTGGAAAGGGAATTCAACCACTGGGTTATGATGGCTCATCTGTCATTGCACATTTCTGGGTTTTTGAATCGGAGTGTGCCAACATCTTGGAGTGCCCTCAATTTTTATCCCTCTTTGAGTGGGTCAGGAACAGTCCAATGCCTCTAACTTTATCCTGCTGCCCAGGAAGCTAGCACACTCTCTCACCCTCCCAAATTAGCCAGGCTGTCCTGGATCCAGCCTCTTACTCGTAGAATTCCTACAGGATGGAAACATGCCACTCAGCCCTACAATTCCACAGCAACCCACCCAGACCCATTCCCTTACTGCTCTATATTTGCCCCTGACCTATACATCCCTGAACATCATGGGCAATTTGGTGGGTTGCGCTTTGGCAGGTCGGTGTGGACTTGTTGGGCCGAAGGGCCTGTTTCCACACTGTAAGTAATCTAATCTAATCGTGGGAGGAAACTGGAGCATCCAGAGCAAACCCATGCAGACACAGGGAGAATGCACAGACAGTCAGCCAAGGCTGGAATCGAACCAGGGTTCCTGGCACTGTGAGGTAGCAGTGCTAACCACTGAGCCACTGTGCCTTCAAGAAGATAATGCATGCAGGCAGGATTCTTAATCTTGTAGGGGTGTTATTACTAAATAATTAATCACTTTGTTTCAATAAACAGAATGTAATTTAATCTTCACTTGTTTAAGTGTGGGCATTAAAAAACAATTTCTATAATGAAGAGACCGTATGACCAGGTCAGAAGTAAAGTTTATGGATTTGTTGTTAATTCTGTCACTCAGGTTAATGTAAACCTGGGTCCCAATGCCTGAAAAGTCAACTGAAGTGGTAAGATTTTGCCTGTAATATTGAACTAATTCTGCCCTAAATTCTACTGTATAGCACTCTCCTGGCATGTGTAGAATTAGAATTTTAGAATTTGAATTTTAGAATTACTGTCACACATACTTGCAGGAGTACAGTGAAAAGTTTACAATGGGTGAGCTCCTGCTATATGACTTAGGTCAATAACTCATTGTTCAGCTCTTCCCTTACTTAAGTTAACTTCTCTGGGTTGAGTCCATAATGTTGTTGCCTTGTGGGCAATGCATCCCCTACATTGTGATCATACATAGCCAAAGAAATTTCTCCAAGCCTCCCTATACACCATGAATCTGTAAGATTTCACAATTCACTGCAATAGTTTACAGGGAACTGCAAAATATTCCTTCTACCTTTATAAACACCCCTATACTAACAAATATGATGACTGGAGAACCAACTATAGAATTTTCACTTCCTGATTCATTCTCAAATCATTCTGTTTTGCTATTTCATTCCTTATTTCTTTCACAACTGTAAATATAATTATGTCCTGACTATTCATGTATATATAATGTTAACATATTAACATGACACACTTGTTATTGACTTTTCCTTCTATCTGAAATATTTGCTTTGTAACTCCTATAATGGAGTTTCTTTCTGACTCAGGAGAAAGTGAGGACTGCAGATGCTGGAGATCAGAGCTGAGAATGTGTTGCTGGAAAAGCGCAGCAGGTCAGGCAGCATCAAAGGAGCAGGAGAATCGACGTTTCGGGCATGTGCCTGAAGAAGGACTCATGCCCAAAACGTCAATTCTCCTGCTCCTTGGATGCTGCCTGACCTGCTGCACTTTTCCAGCAACACATTCTCAGCTTTCTTTCTGACTCAACAAGGTCCCATGTACTTTGCCTCTAATGGTTGCCTAGAACACAACATTGACAACTTGTTGGTAGCAATTGCAAGCTTTGGCCTTTTCATCTGCTCCAGTTTTCATTGCCTGTTGAGAACTTTCCAACTGCTTGTTGGCTAACTCTCACTTTTTGGTTAGGTTTCTTGGAAACTTGAGGGATATAGATTAGATATGTAGTCTCTCATAAACTAACTCTATGAAACTTGCTTTAATTTATGGAAGGGCCCTCTCATCTCATGTCTGTAATTCAGTTCAAAATCCTGTGAACACATTAGGAGCAGCCCGAATGACAAACAGTAACTTTGTCACCCCTTTATCCATACAGGATATTATTTGTCAAAAATGTCCTTTAAATGTCTAATCATGATCTTTAGTGTTTGATGCCACCTTTGTGGAGGTTGTGGATGAAAAAAGTATGACAACATTGTACAAATAAAATTATTCCTAAAGTATGCATTACCTCTTTGAACATTTGTGTTATAAAATTTGAAAGTTGATTTAATCATATTTCTTTGAAATTGTCCATACACTGTAAATAATTGAATCAACTTCTGCACTACAATTTAGTTTTCCAAAGGCTTGCTTCAAGAAATCTTGATGAAACATTCATAATTACTAAAAGATATTGCTTCCCATTACTGATTTTGCGTAGAAGTCCTACACAATTTTTTTATGACGTTGCTAAATGGCTCTTCAAAACCTGGTGTTGGATTTAGAGGAATCACTTTAAATAATGACTAGGGATTCCCTATATGACATAGGTGTCAAAATTTCACTGTACCTTTATGTAATCCTAGCTAATAAAAATGTTATTTTAGCCTATGATTTGTTAATACTCACATATCGCAATTTCCTGAGCCACTCAGTAAATGTTGTCACTCCACGCAGAACTGAAAGACAGTAGGACATCAAAGCATCAAATACACAAAGCGAGCACTTGCAAATTCCACTTTCATTTAATTTGCAATCTTTTCATTGTCCATTCAAAATGCCTGAGGAATGAACATGTTCAGGGTTCAAATGCTGATCAAAGTTTATTTGCATCATGCCATCGGTGTTTGCAAATTGAATTTTGGCATCTCGATGAGGTTAATGGCAATGGTTTAAAAAGTAGTGAATGTTGGCCATAAGTGACCAAAAGCACTTGAAATTTGCAATAATGTGGAGCATAGATACAATGCTGCCCATTCTTCCTCGGCGCCATGATGGAGCAGACAATGGGGCTACTGAGGGTCCACTGCTTGGACAGTCTGGATAGACCATCCAGTATAATCTGGACACAGTGCACCATATCATCCTGTTGTGTTGTGCTCTACACAATTGGAACAGACATTGAAGTGATGTGCTGGATGCTAGTGACTTAGGGATTTTAAAAGGGATGTAACTAAGGACAGTTAAACCGTCCAGTCTGCTGGTTAAACAGTGACTAGAGCAACAGAACAGAGGTATGAGTGAGGGAGTGTCAGCCATGCTGGCTTTGGGCTGGTGAGCAACTTATCTGTTCGCCCTAGTACAACTTTATCAAAGAATTCAAATACTCCACAGTTATATTTTCTAATCCCAAAACATCGTAGTGACAGTCAAGCCATTTTTAAATTCTAACCTATGTCATTTACTTTACAACAACTCATCATTTTTATACTCTGCACCTCACCTCAAGCTTTTTTTTAAATTCACCGGTCCCTTTTACGTTAATTTTTTTTTCCCCAACCTGCCCTCACTTTGTTATAATCTCAGTTGATAGTAATACTAGACAGTTCAGGTCCCAGAGTGAAACCTGAATTGAGACAACAAATGGTTTACTTTTGCAATTTGGTAATCAAGTTGGTTTGTTACTAAACAGATTTACAAGAAGCTGCCAGTGTATGTTTAACTAAAGAACATCAGGGTTCATTACATACAAAATAATACATATACAAATAATTCAGAGAGACCTTACAGTCCACAGAAAAAAAATTAATCCATTTTCCCAGCAATATCCTTTACAGAAACTCAATCCCAGAGAAGATCACTTCTATCTTCAATTTAAAATATCTTATTTGTGACCTCGTCAATTGTGTGTTTCCTTTTGACAATTTTCTGCACATTAATAGAGACAATCACAATTCTATATTGTCTCTCAATAGACACACAGACATAGGCTAACACTGACTTTCCTTACTGAATTCTAAGAAAAGAAAACAAAGCTTCCCCCCCCACCCCCACCCCCCACTCCACACACCAGGATGGTGTGGATATTTTATTTTGAACTAAACATGCTTCGGTTCTCTGCTTTCTCTTTCTATGGGTGATAAAGGTCTGCTTAGTAAAGACTTTGGTATCTGCCGTACCAGGTAGCTTGCTGAGCCATTTAGCTTAAGTCACATGATTTCTTAGAAATGCTGTTTTGGCTTTCTGTTTAAAAAAAGGCATCTTCATTCAATTAAAATCCTAAAAACACATTTACTTCCACTTTAGAGCCTAAGTTCCCAAAATAATTATATTTTATAAGCCTTCATCACATTAACAATAGCCTTGATATTAAGCCTACCTTTATGCCATTGCAACAATTACACTGAATAACTGCACTTTGTCTCCATTGTTCATCATTTGATTTCTAAGAAAAGTAATTTGATAACATCAAAAAAGATACGATGATAGATCATGAACCTGAAGTAATAGTACAGTTTCTCTAGGCACAGAAGCTATTTAATCTGCTAAGCGCTTCCAATATTTTCTGTTTTCATTTCACAGAAGTATATTCATTAATTCTCTTCATGGATCTTCTCACGTTGCCTGCCCATGATTGCCTGATTCTTTGAGGCAGTTTCTGTTCCTACTTTCCTCCCATTATTTTCTCCTGCTAAACCCACTTGTTTCAGAAGTCCTTTGCAACTGAATCACTTGATAAACAAATTACAAAAGTAAATCATTTGTTCTCTCAATTCAGGTTTACTTTCAACTGTCCAGTGTTGCTATCAACTGAGATCAACCTGCTCCAGGTTCCTTTCATCATCTGGTTGTGTGTTGTAAGCAGCACAATCTGCAAAACAACAAGCTCATCACAAAGACTGTGAAATGTTTTGGTATAGTTAGTTTCACACAAAGCAAAAGTGATGAAGGATTATGCTCGTTCGTTTCAAATGTGGGCATCTGCTGCATCACATTTAATGATAGTGCAGTCTTTCGCAATAAAATTAATAGCAAACATATTCTAAAAGGGCTTTGTATAAAAGGGATTACACTAAAGTAAGAAGCAAAACTTGATGCTTACTCCATGCACAATTTAAAATCATGAAGTTACTGACAAATGGATTGATTTTTCATTTTGATGTTTTTGCTAACAATCAAGAAATCTGAGCAGTGTCTAAAATATTCACCAAACAAAAAAAAAAGCCTAAAGAACTACAGATGCTGAAAATCAGAAACAAAATCTGAGACCGAAGTCCAATTCTGACGAAGGGTCACTGGGCCTGAAACATTAACTCTGCTTTCTCTCCGCAGATGCTGACACACCTGTTAAGTCTTACCAGCAATTTCTGCTTGTTTCTAAAATATTCACCGTTGTGTGAAGTGAGATCATTCAAATTGGAAAAGGTGGTCATCCACTTATAAGGAAAGTTTTGATCTTGGCAGTGCACAGGTTAGATACCTAGACTTGAGAATGCATCCAAATGGTGCTCTCCTCAATAGGAAATACATCTGGAGTCACTTAGCGACAGACTTTCAACAGATCTGACATTTTCTTTTCACATTATTCTTTCATGAATTGAGTGCATCATGCCTAGTCCTAATTGCCCTTGAACTGAGAGGCTTCCTAGGCCATTTCAAATGGCAGCTAATTTACAACCACATTGCTGTGGGCTTAGAGTCACATGTAGGCCAAACCAGGCACTGATACCAGACTTCCTTTGCCTTAATAAATATTTTTATGAGAAACATTTTTAAATCTTTCAGAAAACACCTATATACAAAAAAATTAATATCAAAATACAGGAAGATGAGGCAGTACAACAAATGTCATATCACAAAACTATGAACTACCTACTATTCTAACAGAACAAACGTACCTACTTAAACTAAAAACAAATTAAATTAAACTGAATTCAAATTCAAATTAAATTATATCTCACTACTTCATTCTATTTCACTCATCACATGTCCACTGAGGCTCCCATTCCTGTTTGCACTAGAGTACCCACATTCTTTTACCCCAACCTCCCCCTCCCAAGGGTCCATGGGCACCCAGACTGCTATACCACAGCCCAAGTTAATATTGTTGATAAGTCTGCACCAATATAATTTAAAACGGGCTGCCACATCTTGTAAAACTGCTCCGTTTTGTGGTATATAAAGACGACCATATTTGTGAGATAGTCTTGGGGGAGATGCTCCATTACCAGCCTACACCACCCCATAAGGCCTGGTGGTTATTCCAACATCCAATATGTTGAAATGTTCTTCCTCGCACAGTGGGTAAGAATGTTACCCAATCTCTTCCCGTGTTCTCCCAGAGAGGATAAATCTGGCAACCCCAGATTCACTTTAACTTCAATCTCCAGGGTGTCCTTCAGCTCCCTTACTATAGCACTCTGGTATTCCTGGATCTTACAACATGACCAATAGCAGTGTGCGTGTGAGAATGCCTACACTAACTTTACATTTGGGACTCCCTGGTGGCGCTCCTCTCTTGAACTTAGCGCACATATGGTGCCAGAGAGGCTAGCTATGTGCCCTGTGTAAAATCTTCAATTGCATAGCCTGCGCTATATTACATACTGAAATCTTCCTTACATTTTCCGATACCTCCAATGAGATATTCTCTCAATTCCACATTCTACATAGTCCCTCCACATCCCCTAAGGCACTTCCTTTCTGTAAATGTTACAAAGTACTAACTGAAAGAGCGTCCGTAAACTGGAGCACTCTTTTCTCCATGTCTGATGTGTAAAGCTGAGCCAAGAGGGTGGTCTTGCTCTGTATATAATCCCTTCTCTGATACTCCTGGAAAAAGCACTTATTAGACAATCCATATTTTTGACTTAGTTGGCTAAATGACATCAGGACCTCCCCCTCAAATAAATCTCCCAGACAAGAGATTCCCTTATTTTCCCCTGCCTTAAAGCCAAAGTCCATTGTTCCAGGTTTAAATCCTTGGGCTCCCACTAACAGGGTAAATGGCGAGGTCTTAAGCCAATTGCCCTCGTCTCGTCTCACTATCCTCCAGGCTTTCACCGTATTAAAAATGATTGGACTCTTACACTGCTTGGTCACGGATTTTATCTTATCTATAAATAATAGGTCCACCCCTCCCTCATCATGTGAAAGCTGCAATTTGGTAAATTTAATTGGGGGCACCTGCAACACCAAATGAAAGAACCTAGCCAAGCACTGAGCCTCCATAATACTCATCTGGGTAGCAACAACGGGAGCATTCTCATGGGGTACAAGAGGCAAGGAACAACATTCAGGGCTATTTGGCCTAACCATGATAATGGTGATCCCTCCCATCACTGTAGATCCTGTTTATCCTGTCCAGTAATTTTGCACAGTTAACTTTACACAGTTTGTGGAAGGCAGGGGTAATAAAAATGCCCAAATACAAAAAACCTTTTGACGACCATCTAAATGAGAACTGCATTCCATCCTTCAGATCAGGCACCTCCACTACAAAATCAGAAGCCGTGCCGGTAGGGAGATTAAAGTTGATCCTGTAGCCCGAAAAACTGCCAAATAAATTAGTTTTTTTGAATCAATCAAGAAATAGACTCCTCCAAATTGGCCAAGAACAAAGTGACATCGTGTATAGGGTGATCTTATGCTCCCCCATTCCCACCCTTGGCTGTACTATTTCAGGATCCCTCCTGATAGCCTCAGCTAAAAGCTCAATTGCCAAGGGAAATAACTGGTGAAAGAGGACACCCTGTCTCAATACTGAAGTTATCTGAATTAGTGCCATTTGTGATGACTGCCGCCTTAGGATCATTTTGCAATACCGCCACCCAACTGGCAAAGGCTCCCCCCAAACCAAAGCGCTCTAGGCCCCCAAACAGGTACAGCCATTCTATCTGGTCAGATGCCTTCTGTATCTAGAGAGATCACCAAACCTGGGATCAATCTTTGCTGGCATACCTGCACAATGTTCAGTCCCCTCCTTATATTTGTTGAAGGAGCTACGGCCCTTGATAAAACCAGGCTGATCATCTTTCATAATATAGGGCAACACCTTTTCCAACCTCAGGGCCAGCACTTTTGACAGAATTTTTAAAATCTACACTAGACAACAAAATTGGTCTGTATGAAGCACATTTTTGGGGGGGATCTTTCCCCTTCTTTAAAACGAGGGAGATATTAGCCTCCCTAACAGAGGGTGGAAGACAATCCTGTGTATATGAATAGCTATACATTGCCAGAAGAGGCTCCATCAACACATTTATGAATTCCTTATAAAATTTACTCGGGAATCCATCTGGCCCCGGAGCTTCATGCACTTCCCTGTATTGTCATAGGCACATTCAACAGGGAAATCTGTTCAGATTTATACTGGGGAGGTCCAAGTTCTCAAAGGACTGCATTCTCCCTGCACTGTGTTCGCCTCCCTCTGACTGATATAACTCTGTGAAGTATTCCCTAAATCTAACATTGATCATCTTCAACTCATGTATAACCATGCCAGCCTTCTCTCTAACAGACATAATGGATTGGGAAGCATTTTTTCTTTCTAGCCAGATATCTACCTGGCTTATTTGCAAATTCAAACAAACAATCTTAGTTTCACAAAAGAGAACTCTTTTTTTTTAGCCACTTTGTGTGCAATGAGTCGAGAGCAGCCCATAGAGCCGTGACCCACTGCAGCTTGAACAATGACTGCCTATTTTCTCAGCTACTTTGGCTGGGTCTCCAGCATCTGTTGCTGGTCCTCCCTCTGCCTCCTTCTAGTCGTTGAATACAAAATAATCAGGCCTCGTAAATATGACTTAGTGGCCTCCCACACTATTGTCAGATTACTGGCTGTACCCAGGTTGATACCCCAGAAGGCCCTGAACTCTCTTGTGATGTACTCAACTAATTTGCTATATCTTAACAGGAATGGGTCCATACGCCACTGCCATGCATCTATTCCACCACTTCAGATTAGAGTGGTGCTGGAAAAGCACAGCAGTTCAGGCAGCATCCGAGGAGCAGGAATAAAAAAACGATGTTTTGGGCAAAAGCCCTTCAGACTCCTTTCCTGGTGGAGGGCTTTTGCCCGAAACGTCAATTTTCCTGCTCCTCGGATGCTGCCTGACCTGCTGTGCTTTTCCGGTGCCACTCTGATCTAAACTTGGGATTCCAGCATCTGCAGTCCTCACTTTTGCCTATCTATTCCACCACCCTTGATTCTAACATCTAAATACACTGGTGAATGGTCCAAGACTGCTATATTCCCAATTTTGCACATAAATGTTCTGCCCAAACAAACTGATGGCATAAAAGAACATGCCAATGTGCATTTGGCACTTGTCTGGTTTGGAATGAAAAGAAAAGTCTCTTCCATTAGGGTAGGAGGTGCCTCCACACATCCACTAATCCCAACTCCTCACACAAGCCCATCAACTGCTTCAATTGCGCAGGCGTACCTGCTGGGCTCCTTGGCAATCTTAGGATCTAATAGGCGATTAAAATAACCTCCTATAATCATACGGCACACCCCAAGATTCAATAATTTAGCAAAGGTATCAATTAGAAATTTAAGAAGGTGTGCCGGGGGACAATATACATTCAGGACACCATACTTTTCTCCATGTGTTAGAGCCTTAAGAATGATAAACTATCCATGTTTGTCCTTAATTTGCTCAATTGCCTGGAATGAGAAGTTCCTTCTTACCAGTACAGCCACCCCTCTACTTTTGGAGCTAAAGGAGAAGAAGAATACCTTATCAGTTAGATGCGTCTCCTGCAGCAGGGCGATGTCTACCCTTTCCTTCCTAAGGCTTGTCAACACCTTCTTTCTTTTTAATGGGGGAATGGTTCCCTTGTACATTCCAGGAGCACCATCTGAAAAAATAAATCACTAGCCATGGTGGTTCAGGGCAGCCAGTGGTTTCCCAAGAGGAGTAAGTTTATCTGAGGTATGGCGAGCGACAAAGGCATTCACTCTATAAAAGTCTAAAAACTACTACGACTAAAAAAACTAATCACTACATTTAACTTAAGCAAACACCCAAATAACTCCCAATTCATTAGCGATCTCCCCCCTTGCCCATAGGGGGCACTCCTCCCAATCCTTGCTACCATCCCAACTCCCTCTAGCTGAGACTGTGCCCTCGCCCCAGGCAATTCAAAAATGTTATTTACATTCTGAGTAATAATAATGGATGCCGATTTCCCACCCCCCACCCCCACACATCTTAACCACAGGTATAGCCGCCCCCTAATCCAAAAACAGAAAAAAGGACAGCAGTAAAAAGAATAGCCCCAGATAATACCCAACTGACTGATATACAAAATAATTCCAGTTTTTACATCAAGGTAGTATGTATAAAGCCAATAACCACACCAAAAAAAGGGAGAAAAGGAGAAAAGAGACAATTAAAAAACCCATACTATTGTCTGTAACAATTCCCCCTCTCACCCCCACCCTGACTAGAGTCCTTTAATTCAGAGAATTCACAAAGTCCTTTGTCTTTCTACAGAATCAAAATTATGTACCATCCCTCAGTGCATGAAATGCAACACAGCTGGGTACCTGAAAGAATATTGAATGTTCAGATCCCTTAATTTTTCTCTTAACTTCATCAAACGCCTTTCTCTTCATAATTAGGGCACCTGAGAAGTCCTGAAAAAACATTATTCTTGAGCCTTTGTGCATTAAAGCCTGTGAATCTCTTCCCAGTCTTCTTGCTGTTTCAATCACTAACTGTTTTTCTTTATAATGTAGGACTCACACTGGGACCACGCAGAGCCACAGGTCTGACCTGGACCTGCGCATTGCGATCCACTGGGCCCACTCCATGCTCAACAGGCCTGACTCCAACTCCAGTCCCAAGAACTTCGGGACCACTTCTCCAGGAAGCCAATGAGGTCTTCGCCTTCCGGATGACCCACAAACTGTAAGCTTTTCTTCTATTTTTATTTTCCAGATCATCCACTTGCTCCTGAAGGACCTGAACCTGTCTTCCAGCGTTCCAAGCCTTCCTCCCCAGATCTCCGCCACGGTCTCTGATGTCGCGATCCTCTCCTTCACTGCCTCTACCCTTCGGTCCAACAATTGAATTTCTATTTTTCAGCATGGCAGATAGCGGTTCCACTGCTGCTTCAATCTTTTCTCAGAGTTTGGCAAACTCCGTGAGTAACTGCTGCTGCCCCATTAAATCTAAAGAAGTCACCCCGAGAGTTTGAGCAATGGCCGCAGACACCCCTAATGCAGTAGGAGAGTGCCCTGCCTGCTGCATCCCTTTAGGCACTTTCCTTTATTAATTTTCATTCTGGCCTTAAAAGCTTTCACACCATAATTTTAGCAGTTCCAGATGTAAGTTTATATTAGCATTTTCTTCTCCTCAGGGTGATTAATAAGGGGTGTAAAGGTCTACCTTGCCAGGGGATATGGCACAGAGCCCAGCACCACAGACTACTCAGACCACCGCCATCTTGGATCGCTCAGCAGATTTCCTTTTGTAAGGAAGAGTGAACTAGATTTTTTAACAACAATGATGATAGCCTAAATGACCGTTCTTAATGAAATTAATTAATCACTAAAACTAGCATTCAATCTCAGACATTTTTCATTTGGATCTCAATTTCATGAACCGTGATGATGGGATTTGAACTTTTATTCTGAGAGCATCTGTGGGCCTTTGGATTAGCTGATTAGCTTTCCTTCTTCCAATACCCAGTTGCAACTTCTGAAACCAGAAGTCAGTGTTGCAAATGGTGTCAGTATGCCAAAAGAGAGAAACTCAAAGCAGCTACATGGCCTGAAGTTTAGAGAAAACAGTGCCCTGGCTTATTCACCAGTCACCTTACCACTTTGAGACATTGCCTCCAATGGCATATTATACTTGGTACACCAATGCTTAGTGTTATCCATCGCAACATAAGAAACTGGACATAGATATTGAAGAATCCAACAGATGACATTTACCACAACTAGCTATTCTATATGTGCATTATATTCACTGGCACATTGCTGTCAAGTTAATAGATAACAACCAGGCAGCCTGCTTTTAATGATGTGTCCTGTTTCAGATGATCTAAAGTAAAATGGAGCATCAATTTTTCTACTCTCAAGTCATGTGCCACAATACAGTGAAGAAATTAGCTTGTCCCTGAATGGTATGCTAACATATGGAGCATGAGATATAAGACACTTGCAATTGTTGTTCAGAGACAAATGCACAAAGTGTCACGAGAGGTGGTATTTGTGGAAAACAGCCTGTCAGGACAAGATGAAGCAACTTAAACCACCTGTAAAACCAAACAAGCTTTCGACAACATCCAAGCTGCCATGCTATTGCACTACAATGTTACAGAAGCCAAGCAGATGTAGTTAACATTGTAGTTTACCAATATTGAAATTGATTCTTAAACATTTTCACATTGTGGCTGTAATGGAAACAATAGCCAGTCACTTAATGTCTGTCCTCAACTGTATTAAACTTCATTAATAAACATCAGTAATTCATTTAGACATTAGTGCAGACAAATTGATTGCACTCTCTTTGTCTGGCCAACAGCATTCAGATCCTCACCGCAGCATTTAGATGGTAATTGGTACAATCTTTCTGTCAAAACATTAATTTCCTCTCCTGCAGCCTTGTTGGTCAGTTCAACTACACAGTTGACATTGATACAAGGCAGTTTTAGCTTCACAAATTGAGTCATGTTTCTCAGGGCGAAGTTAGCATTTAGGCAAAAGATACCACAAGGAACTGCCAGCATGTCACTTGCATTTTATTCCCAGGTCAGACATACACAGAAACCCTGTGAAAATTTAAGGAACAGGGATGACCAAACGGTTTGGTGAGCCTGTGAAATACTGTCTCATATTCTACCTTGACTTTACTTTCCCATTCTTTCCCTGATTCAGGGTAGGACGGAGTACAAGATCTTTATACCCTCGGGACACTTGTCACAATGGAGTTTGATACCATGTACGTGTGTCTTAAAAGATACACTGATATATTGTGGTTCTTAAAGGGACACTGGCATACTGACTATGAGATATAACACAACAGGATTATCAATCTGAAATTCAATACCTCGGTTTTTCTCTCTCCACAGATCAGACCTTGTGAACTGCCCAGTATTTCCAGCTTATATGTTATTTCGATTCAGCAGCTATACTTCCAAGTCAAATGTGCAACAAGCTCTGAAGTAGCAGCTTTTAAACACACATCTTCAAAATACTGATTACTTTATCCTGACAATGTTCATTCACAGCATGTCTCATAATAAAAAAGGTGAAATTGGTTTGGAACAGAGGGGAACAATTTAATTCGGCGTTTAAGGTTCAACATTCACCAGAAATGCTGGCAGAGGCCGAGAGGTTGGGTGCTGGTAAAGCAGGTGAGTGCTGTACCATGAAAGTTGGAGAGGGCTGACCTCTCAAGAGTTGACCACTCAAACTTGCTCTGCTATTCAATGAAGTTATCTTCTACATTGGGATTAAAGCCAATACGATTCTGGTCTGTTTCCGTTAGGAGAAGTAAGTGTGCTAGTGAGCAGAGATGTTCGTGTGTTGACCTACTCCTGTTTGCTGGCTTGGTTTGTGCCGTGAAGGTTACAATTGAAGAACTACCTGCTAGCCACTGTATATTGTAATTAATAACTCTCTCACTGTCAGTGCTTGAAGCCAGCTGGCCAACACAAGCCAGTCAACAGAAAAGGATCCTCTCACCGAGAGTGGTGTCAGCCATCAAGTGAAACTGGACAAAAACTTTTCAACTAACTTGCACGGCCACAAGACCCACAAATTGGCGATCCAACTATCAAATCTCCGTTCTTTACTCTTCACGAAAGACCAATAGGGACTGATCTGATATCGCTGAATTTATCTTTTTATTTATTTGGGATTCACTTCCTATTTCAAACCTGTGTTACATTATTATTTCAGCTCAGGTTCAGTACCTAATAATCGGACTCTTTTGTTAACTTCAGAAAGCTTAGTTAAATTGACTCCTTTTAAAATGTAAACATTTGGTCTAGGAGAAAAAGGCATTCACAAAAGGAAGGGAACCTTTGGAAATTAACTGGAATTACTGGACAGAGGCCAGCATCCCATCACCAAGTCCCCCTTTATTTACTTGTGTACAGTACACTGGCTCTGGCCAGCCAACTTGGAATCAGTAGCCTCAACTGAGAAGATACTAATCTCCCAGTTATGTTGATCAGATTTCTGATTGGCCCAGGTTAACACCCCAATCAACGATCTTGTGGTCAACTTGCTTCCAATCAATACATTGCCAAACAAACTTTCTCCACATCCAGCCATTTTGAAGGATCTTTCACAATGACCAGGAACATTGAGCTCATGAAAAGGACCAGCATAGCCGACATACAACTGAGCCTACGGTCTTTCTGGCCATTCGCACAAATATGGGGGTGCTGCTGGTGGCAACTTTTGTCCTTGTTGGCACTCTGATTATAAAAGGTACTTGTCTGTAAAGGGACTGGTGGAACTTCCGCACACCAAAGATGACCACCAAACCTTCCTTCTCTATCTGGGCATATTTGGATTTGGTATCAGCCACAGTCTGGGAAGTGTACATTATCGGGCATTCTTCTCCACTGGGCCACCTGTGATACAACACCACCCTGATAACATACAAGGAAGCATCTCATGTCAGCACCATGTCTCGCTTCAGATTCTAGTGGCCCCACATCGTAGATGACGATAACTGCTTTTTCACTTCTCTAAAAGGCGACTTCTCGCCTACACAACCATCTTTGTGGCTGACCCTTTTTCAACAGCAGGTAAGTGTACCAAGATGGAGATCAGGCTATATACAAATTTTCCAGCAATAATTCACTAACCCAAGGAAAGACCTAAATCTCCAGCACATGTAGGAGATAGGGCTCCTTTGATCACCCTCACTTTATCCTCTAATGAGCATAACCCAGTTTCTCGGTTCATAACCCATGTAGGTCACTTGGAGCAAATGGAGTACACATTGTTCCCTTCTCGGGTGTATGCCTGCCTTGGAGAAACACTTAAACACAATGCCCATGTTCTACAAGTGCTTTTTATTGGTCTTCCTAGTTATTGGCACATCCTCCAGATAAATGGCAGCCTGGGGTAACCCTTGTGAAATGCTTTCCATGGTCCGCTGGAAAAGGGCACAGACTGATGATACCCAGTTGGCAGTCTTGTAGATTGGTGTAAGTCCTTATGGGTGTTAAGTGTGGCATACTTATGGGATTCCTCATCCAGTCACAATTGTAGGGAGGCATGGCTCATGTCCAGCTTTATAAAGGATAGTAATTCCCTGCGAGCTTTGTGTACAAGTCCTCTATGTGAGGGATTGGGCATTTCTCCAGCTGCGAGAAACAGTTTACCATTTGCTTAAAATCCCCACGAAGGTGAACTGAGCCATCAGCTTTCACAATCAGTATGACTGTTGCTGTCCATTCTGCAAATTGCACTGGTTTGACGATTCCTTTGCTCTACAGCCTCCCGATTTTCACCTCTACCTTTGCCCACAATGGCACCCATGGGCCTTGCATAATCGTTGAATTGCTTCCTGGTCACATGTAAAGTAGCTTTGGCCCCCTATGGTAGTCCCAAGCCCTTCCTGAAATACTCCTGGGTATTTCGCTAGGACTTCACTAAGGCAGCCATTTTCCAACTGAAAAATATTGAGCCAATCCAAGTGAATCTTTCTCAAATCAATTCTATCCCAATAATTGGGACCCAGTGTTTTATTACAACCAGCTGTAACTACACCAATTGCTTCTCATGGGACACCAGAACCAAAGTCATTCCCTTAATCTGCAATAGTTCCCCAGCCTGGCTGAGGCCTTGAGCAAACACAAATGTTGGAGTCCTGAGCAAATCTGGCTAAAGACAGGTTCTGCAACCACAGATACAATTGCACTGGTATTGAACTCCATGGGAACTGGGTGACCATTGAAGCAAACATTAATTTTAATTGGTTCTGATTTGGGTGTCACTAAGCAATTTAATTCACATAGGGGGACTTTCCAGGTTGTGCACTCTCCTGGATACTAGACTACAAATTTTCTAACTCAAGTGAGGCTTATAGCACTCCTTTACTATCTTAGGTCCACATATCGGCAGCAACCACAATAGCTGTTGGCCCAGATCTTGAAGGACTTTATAGCCATTTGGCCAAGGCGTGGCTTTGTTGTAGGGTTCTGCTGCAGATTAGCCTATGGTCCCTCTGCTTAGGATATGCCCTGCGTGAGGCTCTGCGATGCCTATACTCAAGTGGTGTTCCCCCAGCTCAGAGAGGTGAAGTAATCTAGTTCCATTGGGATGCCTTGTAGCTCCCATGCTCTACTTGCCACATTTTCTAATGACAATGCCAGTTGTAGTGCCTGTTTGAAATCCAGTTGGGCTTTAGCTAGGAGACACTTCTGCATGGTTACTTCACTAATCCCACATACCAAACAAACAAGTCTCCCACCACCTTATTCAGGGTTAACCCAAAATCACACGCCTCTGCTAGACATCTTAACCTGGTCAAAACACCTGATACACATTTCTTCAGGTCTCTAATAGCCAAGTAAAACCAATAACATCTCAGAATTAGGAGGAGGTTTGGGGTCATAATATTTCTTAAATCAACTCCAACTCTTGGAAGGTTTTAGTGTCTGGTGCCTTTGGCAAAGTTAAGCCCCTTATATCTGAGAAAACTGCAAGTCCGCAGGCAGTCAGGATGATTACTCATTTCTTTTATTATTATTTCCCCAGAAAAGCTATCACATTCGTTCCACATAGTAGGCCTAGTCATCAATAGCAGGATCAAAAGAGTCAAGCTTCCCAAATAAACACATGATAACAAAAATAATTACCCCATTTCCAAGATGAGTGTTGCAAGCAGGTGTTCTTCAGGAACATTGTGTTTTCTCCTATCACTACTAAAATAATGCACAGAGGCCAGTATCCCAACACCAAGTCATCCTTTATTTGGTTATATATTTTGTTTTCTAGGGGAGGGTAAGGCTCATTTTGCTTTTATTTTTTTTCCTTTTTTCTTCTTTTTTTACCCCCACACTACCACCTAACTGCAGTAGTGCTTATTTTTTTCCCCAGCACCCACGTTGTGTGTGTGCAGGTGTGAGACACAGTGAGAGACACAAGGTGCAAGAATCTTTATTCAAATTTATTTGGTTATACACTGTACACTGGCTGTAGGCAGCCAGTTCAGAGTCAATCCACTCAACGGAGGACATTCTCATCTCCTGGTTACATTGGTCAGCCAGGGCTTTCCTGATTGGGGTTGTTAACCTGGGCCAATCAAGAACCTCAGTTAACAAGATCCACCTGGTTCCCATCACTGCACTAACCTTGGTGTAACCAGCTGGGGAGGGCAAAAGACTCAAGAAGGGGAACTAGTTCATGGCTCCTCTCCCGGGAGTTTGGCAATTTGGGGAATTCTGTCTGGAACTGAAATAAATTGAAGAATCTCACCCAGCAACTGGTTGTAACATCATTCCAGGAATTAGGTTAATGAAGCTTTGCAAAACTCCCACTTTGGCAAGTACAGACTAGGACACTAAAACTGCACACATTAATCCTGGTGGAGACTTGTCAAGGTGCTCTAATCACATGGAGGCAGCATAATCGCTAAAAGCAAATGTCGCTGACACCCCAATACAAGCTCGCAGTACACGTGTGCAAAACACAAATGAGCAGTAACTGTGCCATTGTCTTCAGTCCATTCCATTCACCCATAGTTATTGTCTCTACACAGGCATTGCAGAGTGTTTCAGAAAGTGGTGCATGCGCTGAAAGACAGGTTGGTTACCTTAGTTGGACAGCTGGTTTGTGAAGCGCAGGTTTAATTCCCACTCCGATGAATGGCTCTCCTTCTCAACCTTTCCAAATGTCTGAGGTGTGGTGATCCTCAGGTTAAACCACCACCAGTTGTCTCTCTCTAATCAGAGATGGTCTGGTAAGAGTGTGGAGACTTTACTGATCTGCATGTGCAGAACTTTCCCTATGCACCATCGGGGAGTGCCAGGAGACACAGCCTAGCCTAGGGTCTTTAGGGTGCAGTTCAACGGAAGGTCACCAACCCAAAACATTAATTCGGCTTCTCTTGCCGCAGACACTCCGATCAGCTGAGCATTTCCAGTATTTTCTGTATTTATTTTAGATCGGAGAGTGGATTTGTTTCCCCAAAGTATATTTCAAAAAGACTGAAACTGCCAGTAATAGATTGTCATGCTAAATATCTCTGAAAACTTCAATCTCACATTGGCCATTGATAGGAGTCTGTGGGAAGTGTTCTTGGAAATTATTGGTTTCCAAGCACGTACTCACATTGCTACTTCCAGTTTACAACATGAAATAAATGTGTTATTTTTGACTTACATAGCTAAACTCCATACTTCTGTAATAAAAAATTTTGTATCACTGTAAAGCTTTCACTCGTAGCAACATGAGCATCTGAGTCTGTCTGCTTTTATTTTTACAGATGCAGCAGGGAGAGAGATAAGTAGTCACTGACTGCTTTTTAAAATTGCAGTGTGGAGAATTAAATTCCTATCATTACAGCCTGAATTGAATTTTATGAAGTTTACAAATCTGTCTCATCGTTCATAAATCATTGCGAGCTGATGAATTTCATCTGCAAGAAGGTTTGCCTCTGACATGATCTAAGAATTACCAGATGCTGTGTCAGGCTGAACTAAGCTCCAAAACTGCAGCTTTAGAGTTTGGTTATAAGGTTAAGCCTGATGGCTCAGTGACTATCTGTATGCTCAGCATAGCACAAGTCTATCGGGAGCAGAAATTTTGCTGTTCAAAATGCTTAGGGAACTTCACCTTGGACTTCAGATGTCTTTTCAACAAGAGAGTTAAGTGAACAAATACCTGCAGTTTGGAATTCTTCTGCCATACCCTATCCTTTTTGCTGCAACTCTACTCAGTTTCAAAAAACCTTCAAAAGGCTCTCTTGAGACTCCTGCTTCTCCATCTACTTACAGCGTATCTCCATCCCCTCTCCACTCCTCTCCCTACCTTAGAAAACATCTTCAGTGTGCTAAGGTACTACATCAGTACAAGTTGGTGCTGTCACAAAGTAGTATAGCATGTACAAACAAAGAAGCCAGGCTATTCTGTCCGTTAGATCCATGCCCGTGTTTATATTCTGCACTAGCCCAGAGCTAAAGAAGATCAGTAAATCTAATGACACTTTGCAAAATTCTCCAAAATTAGTCATTCATAATCTTGGGTATTTGCTCCATAGCTTAAAAGTGTGTTGCTGGAAAAGCGCAGCAGGTCAGGCAGCATCAAAGGAGCAGGAGAATCGATGTTTCGGGCATAAGCCCTTCTTCAGGAACAATAGAATTGCTTTATTTATTCTAATGGAGAAAAGCATCAAGCAAGATGTGGGTGATGGGTAGATAACTAACAAACATCAAATGTTGATCTCATCGATATGGTAAATCTAAAGTCTCGACACTGAAGTGAAAAATAAGCACAATCCTAACAACAAGCACAGAAATGAAGTTTTCCTGAGTTATTTATGTCAGTCAGGGGACGATTGGTTTGCATCTGACTTTAGGCCTTTGTCTTATGCAAACTCCAGAAGGTAGTTGAGAAGATAAGAAATTAGAATATAGTTAATTAAGGCTTCATTGTAATGTAATCATGAAGGAGTCACATTTTTAAGAACCAACAACCTATATTTATATGGCATCGTTAATGTAACAAAATATCCTAAATTACTTCACGAGAAATATAAACCAATCGGTGAAACACAAGATGATATTGGGCCAAGAGGTAGATTTTAAAATACATGTCTTCAAGATGCACAGCAAGTGAAGAGATGGAGAAGTGTAGGGATGGAATTCCAGAGCTTGGAGTCTCGACTGAAGATTAGAACTGGAGATAAACAAGAAGTCAGGTATCTGAATGTTTTGGATGAATCCAAAACTTACGTAATTAATAATGTGAAATTGTAATGGACATCCATAAACAGCTGTGACTAATTTTAAGTCACTATTTTATGATTCAGTAGGTTAACTCTTATTTCTGGATTAGTGGTGCTGGAAAAGCACAGCAGTTCAGACAGCATCCGAGAGCAGTAAAATCGACATTTCAGGCAAAAGCACTTCATCAGGATCTGGTTTCCAGCATCTGCAGTCATTGTTTTTACCTAGGTTAACTCTTAGCCATCTTGTATTTGTATTGTTAGTGCACTTTCACGCAAGTACAGTTTAACTCTCCACACAAGGTGAATAGGCTAAGTCTGTGTATTGATGCCCCTTCACAAGTCAACAAAAGCATCAGGTGAGAGCAACAAAATACAAGTGAGTGTGTTCACCTTGTCACACTCGCAGTCTCAGAAGTGACTTCTTGGTGCAGTAACGGTTGCCTCAGGTAAAGTCTGAGATGCCCCCTGGAAAAACAAAGGGATTAAAAGTTCTATTATCAGGGAGGTAAAGCTGAGACTGCTTTCTGAGGTTCCTCCAGACTATAGGAGTGAAAGCATCGCATTTATTTTTTCTTGCATTCTTCACCCCAACATATTAAAGTCAGTTGTCATCATAACTTCACTTTTCTGTGCTTTCATCAAAAACCCTTCTAAGACACATTGACTGACTACCACATGATTTCAGCAAGATTGCGATCAGTTTTCGAACTCGATCAAGTTCGATCAAGATTTCGAACTCATCATTTTGTGATGAGTTAGGGTCACAAGTAATGTGTACTCCTGTGTCCCTCATCTCCATCCTTGTTTGTTGTCAACGGTCAAAGGGTCTGAGTTAATATTCTCCCCATAAACAAAAACAGCACTTTCCTTTTTATGCACTTTCCTGTGGCCCATACTTTAGACATAATGATAATCACTTCAGAAATCCTTCTGTAAATGGTTTGTGTTCTTCACATTTCATCAGTACCAGTGTATATGTGCACAAAATACTATCATGAGAAACAGGAACAGTAAAAGACCAGATATGCCAATAAACCTGCTTCAAATATAACCCTGGATCACTTCTGTCCTTGCCCATCTTCCCACCCATTGTGCACATCCAGTGATTGCTTCAGAGACCAGAAAACCTAACAATCTCAGCCTTACATATCATCAACAACAGAGCATTTACAACACTCTCAGGTAGGAAATTCCAAAGACTCAACTCTTTTGAATGAAGAAATTTCTCCTCACCTCAGTTTTAAATGATTAACCTTTTCTCATGAGACTATGGGTGGGAACATTCCCAGCTCGCGAACTATGAAGGCGATGGGGAGAAAGTTGGGGGAGATAAGTGTGTGATGGCAAGAGGAACTTCCAAACATCAAGAGCCAAAAATCCCATTTTCCAACTGAGTGTTGTACAGTGATATATGAGTCTCCTCATAATATCCTCATAATGATATCATCTCTCCTCATTGATAATTAGTTTCCCATCTTCCCACCTGATAGAAACCAGATGGTGACAGTTCCTAACAAAGTCAGAGTGGTTACCTGGTCACTCCAGCTCACTGCCTTCTCCTTCAGTCATCCATTAGTCAACAAATCTCAGTGTTACTCCACAGTGCAACCCCTTCTCCCCACCACAGACCCCAAACCCCAGGCCACCAGGACCCAGCTGACAAAATAGGGGTCTCAATTTGCTTCTGCCCACAAGTCGAAGCCAATTGACAGGATTCATGCAGGCAGCTGTGGACTGACAACACTTTTCCAGAACCACAGCTGAGCTTTGAAGATGATCCTGGTGCAAGGAATCCTGGTATATCCCAGCAATAACCAGTACTTACACCTGGCGGGAGAACACATTGAACAGGGCACCATAGTGATGTGCAAGTTTGGTAAAATAGAGAAAACTCACTAGGATTCACAGAAGCCATTCCTCTTTGAAACTTGCCAGAACATACACTTTCTAGTAAAATGCAGCCCTGTGTCTTACATTCCCCAGCTAGAGGACATCTCAGTGTCTCCCCTACCAAAAACCTTCAGTATCCTGTATGTTTCAGTGAGATCATCTCTCATTTTTCTAAACCCCACATTGTATATGCCCAGTTTACTCAGCCCCTCAATATAGAACAACACCATCATTCCAGGCACCAACCTTGTGAACCTGCTTTGTAATATCTCCAACATAACATTCCTTCTTAAATATAGAGACAAACTTTTTTTTTAGATTACTTACAGTGTGGAAACAGGCCCTTCGGCCCAACAAGTCCACACCGCCCCGCCGAAGCGCAACCCACCCATACCCCTAACCTAACACTACGGGCAATTTAGCATGGCCAGTTCACCTGACCTGCACATCTTAGGACTGTGGGAGGAAACCGGAGCATCCGGAGGAAACCCACGCAGACACGGGGAGAATGTGCAAACTCCACACAGTCAGTTGCCTGAGGCAGGAATTGAACCCAGGTCTGTGGCGCTGTGAGGCAGCAGTGCTAACCACTGTGCCACCGTGCCGCCCTAAACAATCCAGGTGCCCTCTCAAAGCTCTATAAAATAGTTGCAAGACTTTCTCATTCTTGTACACAAACACTTTGTTACAAAGGTCAGCAAAGCATTTGCCTTCCTAATTGCTTACTATACTTGCATGCCACATTTGAGTGTTTCTTGTATGGAGTGTGCACAAGTCCCTCTGAACTTCAATGTGACTTTTAAAACAGTGTGTATTGTTATACTTAACATCAATGCGAGTAACTTCACATCTACGTCTTACTGCCCACTTACATAACTGGTGGTACAGCAGGTTAGGAAAGTAATTAAAAAGCATTCAGCATCTTGGGATTTATAAAGGACCCAGAATGTTTTAAAAAAGCAAAAAAGTTATGGTGTGTAATACTGGTTCACCTTCTAAGGCTGTACACTGTTGTGTATAAGTGTCAAGAGTGTGGTGCTGGAAAAGCAGAGGAGGTCAGGCAGCATCCAAGGAGGAGAATCAACGTTTCAGGCACAAGCCCTCGATTGTGTATAATTCTGGACACTGCACTTTAGACATTTGAGAAAGTGTGGAGGAGACGCTAACAAGCGAGTGAGAGATTGCAGTGACATGGATAGATTGAAAACACTGGGGCCATTTTCTTACAGGAGATTTAATAGAGCTGTTCAAAATCATGAGATCTCAAGGGACAACGGAGAGGAACTTTCACAGTGGCTCAGTGGTTAGCACTGCTGCATCACAGTGCCAAGGCCCCGGGTTTGATTCTAACCTTGGGCAACTGTCTGTGTGGAGTGTGCACATTCTCCCTGTGTCTGTGTGGGTTTCCTCCCACAATCCAAAGATGTGCAGGTCAGGTGAATTGGCCAAGCTAAATTGCCCATTGTGTTAGGTGCATTAGTCAGGGGTAAATATAGTTTAGGGGAATGGGTCTGGGTGGGTTACTCTTCAGAGGGTTGGTGTGGACTTGTTGGGCTGAAGGGCCTGTTTCCATACTGTAGGGAATCTAATCTAACAAAAGATTTAAATTGGTTCACAAGGCAAAATGAGGTTTTTTTTAAACGCAGCAAGTAGCAAAATCTGGAAAACAGTATCTGAAAGGGTGATAGAACATAGCATCAGTCATAGCTTTCAAAATGAAATTGGAACCATAGAATCCCTACAATGCAGAAGCAGGCTATTTAGCCCATCGAGTACACACAAATCCTCTGAAGAGTATCCTACCCCATCCAATCTGGTATTTCCCATGGGCGTTCCACCCAACCTGCATATCTTTAGACTGAAAGATGAAACCCAAGCAGACTCATGGAGAATGTGCACACTCCACACAGACAGTTGCCTGAGGCTGGAACTGAACCCAAAGTTCCTGGTACCATGAGGCAGCAGTGCTAACCATGGAGCCACCCCAAACTGGAGAAGTACGCAAGGGAAAATAAAATGAAAAGTGAAAGGAAAAGGTGGGGGGAAGCAGGACTAACTAAATTGCTGTTAGGAGGGCTGGTGTGCACTGGATGGACAGAATGTTCTCCATTTGTGCGAAAACCATTCTCTGGTTGTGTGGGAGTAATGGTAAGCTGACCATCTCAGGGTATTTATAGTGCAATAAAACGTGCACCTACTTAATGCTTGAGACACAAGTCAGTTTCAACCTTTTTCCCTCCATTAGGAGGAACATTGTTAGAGCATCATAGACTCATTGGGATCTCTAAGAGAACAAAAAGTGTAGAGACTGCAGAGGACATGAAGGAAACCACATACTTTTGCTTTTCCTGCATCTCCTGGTGACTGGCTCCAGAGGCCTCTGAGAGGGGATCACATAACTGCTGTCACTCATGGAAAAGGTGTGTACTGGAGAAAAGCCTGTTGCAGGGGGAGGAGAGTGAAAAAAAGTCAGTCAAATAAATCATTCTGACCATTGGTGGAAATGAAATAAATCAAGCACAGATCAATAGTGGCAGTTTAAGAACTCGCAAGATGTTAGTTGTGATGAACAATGTCAGCCCTTATTGTGTGTCAGTGCTCAGCAAGCAGGTCAATTTGATCCTTCACACTTCAACCTCCTTCTCCACTTGGGCTAGACTGATCATTGAGGTAAAAACAATGACTGCAGATGCTGGAAAGCAAATACTGGATTAGTGGTGCTGGAAGAGCACAGCAGTTCAGGTGCTCGTTGGATGCTGCCTGAACTGCTGTGCTCTTCCAGCACCACTAATCCAGTACTAGACTGATCATTGCTCAGCTGCTGATCTCCGAACAACTCGTGTTTGGCATTGAAAGGGTTAAACTGATCACGCAGAGTTGAGAGAAGTGCGTGTCTCCTGGATAAACAGAAACATGTTGCACTCGTTTTGAGCAAACAGCAATTAAATAGCTCACTTGGGTTCTTGTGGTGGATGTGTCTCCTTACCTCCGTGCTCGGTGACCTGGTCTCTAAACAGAGGCATGTAGTAACATTTCTGAATAGTCGATTAGAAAATAGGTACTTTTTAAAAAAACAGTGTTTTACATTTTTGTCAATTGGCATAATGATGCTGGCAGCTCAGATACTGCAGTCGGTGATTGTAGAAGTTGCAGGCTTGGTTATCAGAAACTAAGAAGTCTCCAACATACAAACATGAATGATTATATGGAGGCCATAAGGAGGTGATTATTCTCCAGAGGTCCTTTTCCCTGTTTGCTTCACAAAGCAGCTTTACACAGTTCAGCTCTTCATTAATTAATTTCTTTGCGTGTGTTGGGTTCAGCCCCAGGGCAGCTGAGCCTGATTTTTTCATTTAATTTAAATCAACTGGAATATAAGGTTCCGAGCAGTCACCTGACTTCCCAGCCTCCTGTCTGAAGAGGTATCAGTGTGTGACAGCCGATAGCAGAAAGCTGTCAGTTATTGATAAATGCTTGGCACAGCTCGGTGATTATCAGACGTATGCAAGCAATTTGCAACAGAAATAATTGCAGTTACGTGATACTTTCTCCCATGCCCTTTCTAAGCAAAAACCAGATGGGGAATTTCAGAAGCGAGTAAATAATCGTATAAAGGCGAGACATTCTGCTTGGTTCAGCTGATAATTTATCATGGTTTTGATGTTATTAAAAAACTAAGCAATATTTCTCTGTTCATAAATATTATTTGGCGTGAAGATGTTTTACACAGTAATTGTCAACTAATTTCAGAATGTTGAATTTCTTTTGGCTTTAACAATGTGCTAAAAGCCTTGTTGGGATTTTTGTTTAATTACAATTGGCTTTTTTTAAATTCTGAAGTTTTGCCCTCTTTCTGCGGACCATCCGTATTCCACCAGCAAAGGTTGGGGACATCAGGCAACTCCTTTCAGTTAGAGAGGGTGCCCATCTCATCTGAAATAATTTTCTGGGATTTTCACAGAAATGGGTTGGAGTGGAACGTGGATCTGGGGATGAAGTAACCATGGAAACTTTCACATTGACATTTTCCCATTTGGCCAGTATACCTCTGCCCATTTGGGAAATCAATGGAAATGATTCCGAAAGCTGGTGAAGAGAGGTCTGCATGAGGAAGAATTACCTGGTACTGGATTGTTGTCTCTATATCATACGTGCCCATTGCCTTAATGCATGCAGCTCCAGCAACACTCAAAAGGCTTGACACTATCCATGACAAAGCAACCCATTTGATAGGCAACTCATTCTCTTCACCACCAATGTACAATGTGTACTGCAACAATTCACCAAAGTTCCGCCGACAGTGGAAAACCCATGACCTCTAACACACAGAATGACAAGGAAAGCGGATACGTAAGTTCACCTGTAGATGTGTATTGGAATTCTATTACCATTCCTTCAGTATCATGAGGCCAAAATTCTGGATTCCCTCTCTGACAGCACTCTGCATTAACTGACATCCCAAGGTCAAGAGGCAGCTTAATAACTCCCTCTCCTGGGTAATTAAAGACAGATAATAAGTGGTAGACCTGCCAGTGATACCTACAATAATAAACAAAGGGAAAAAAACATAATTCCTATGATTCTACTGAAGTCAAAATCTGTGAATTATTTACACTCTGCGTTTTTCATCCAACATTCCTTTGCATGCACACATTCTGGAGAGAAGAGCTCTCAAATATTATTTGGACCTTATCATTGAACAGTTAACTTGAAGTCACTGCAATCAGGTGAGCAATGTACATTAAAGTTCTCAACACGACTTAACTCCTTTTTAGTTTTGTGCATGAAGGAAATAGACTAAAATGACCTTCTGTTCATCTCCCCATTTTCTTCATAAATCCCATGTCAATACTGTGCAATTTCATTTGTTACTTTCCATGCCTTCACAGTCTCACTGTTCCCTGCCCTGTTTCTACAGCCTTGTCAATAATGATTGACTAGGTCTGGAGAGAAGCTGAAAATGTTTTACCGAGAGTGGGGAAGGTTAAGAGAACCTTAACAGAGGTATTCAAAATAATGATCATTTTTGACTGGGTATGTCTGGAAACCTTATTTCCAATAGTAAGTGAGTAGACTGGCAAGAGGCTGGGTGGATACAGCAAGCCAGGTGGCATCAGGAGATGCAGAAGTCAATATTTTGGGTGTAACCTTTCTTCTGCACCTCCTGATGCTGCCTGGCTTGCTCAGTTCTTCCAGTCTCCTGCCTGTCTACTTTGGATTCCAGCATCTGCAGTTTTTTTTTGTCTCCAATAGTCGGTGAATCAGCCACCAAAGTACACTTTTTAAAGTCAATAGTGAAAGGACCACAGAGAAGGCGAGGAGAGTTTTGTTTGTGCAACTGGTGGAAAGGACATTTGGAGACGATAATTGGAAAAAAAAAGACTTGGAAAGGAGAAATTACAAGGATATTGAGAAAGAGTGTGAATGGAACTAATTGGATCATTCTCTGAAAGAGTTGGCAATGAAGCTACATGGATCTGCCAATTCACTCACTTTATACTCTCATGGGTTACACAAGTAGGAGCACTCTGGTTTAAGGTCTCACAATTCCCCATGCTCCATTCTCAATCTATTTTCTTTGGCTTTAATTTGATGCTTTTCCACAGAGAATGGATGAACATCATTTCTTGCTCTGCCTGCAGAGAATGCCCAGCAATTCTTAGCTCTCTGACAACTGACTTTATGTGCAAATCACTGGCATGGTTTAATTTTCATCATAGAATCCCTACGGTGTGGGTGCAGGCCATTCAGCCCATCAAGCCTAACTGACTCTCCAAACAGCATCCCACACAATTCCTGTAACTTTGCATTCCCTATGGCTAATCCACTTAGCCTTCACAATGGGGAATTTAGCATGACCAATCCACCTAATCTGCACATTTTTGGACTGTGGGAAGAAGCCAGTGCAGACACAGAGAGAATGTGCAAAATCCACACAGATGGTTGCCTGAGGATGGAATCAAACCCAAGTCTCTTGTGCTGTAAGGCAGCAGAATTAACCACTGAGACACAATTTTGTTACTCTCTTTAAATGCTTTTTCTACCTTGTTGTCTGGAGCCAGATTTCTGTTACTTACCACATATCTAGTGCCTTTTCAAATGACTTTCCTGATTTTCAGGGAAAAAAGTAGGACATACTAGTGCCTGCTTTGTAGCCAATGTCAAGGACATAAGATCTTCGACCACTTTCATTCCCAAGTACCAGGGCCAATGTACTACTTCATGTTTCTGAAAACATCTGAAGGCAGTGGAGAAGGTACTAAAAGATTTACAATAATCTTACCAACAATATGAGGTCAAATTTGTCTGGAAATGCAAAACCAATTGGTTCTCTTCCATCTCGAAAGAGGAAGATTGATTTGAGAGGAACCTAATTGAGGTCTTCAAGATTATGAAGAACGTTGGCAGTAGAAAAATGTGGCCACTCATGGGAAGAGCAAAATGAGAGGTCATCAAATCAGCAAGAAATCAAGTATGAAATTCAGGGAAAAGAATGTGGCACTTTCAATCCCATTTGTTGAGGAAGATGCATTTAAGGGGATGCTGGGTGACTGTGAGAGAAATAAGGAAGCAAAGGCCGTACTGAATAAAGGATGAGATGAGATTTAAGAGGAACATAATGGTTGGCATTATGACTTCTGTATTCTCTATAATTCAGGACTGACGGGTCTGTTTCCATGCTGTACATCTCTATGACACTATGACTCTATGATGCAAATCTGAAATTTTTGGAGAACCTACGGAAATATTCAGGAATCTTCAGATCTCACGTTGCAAACTGTCAAATACATATTTATTTTTTAAAAGGCAAGTTATTCCATGTTACATTCCATTGTGTAAAAGTGGGAACTTATAGCTCTCTGGCTTTCCCTGACTATTAGCAATCAGTTTTCAAATAGTTTCAGAATGTATTAAGTTTGGGGCATTAAGGTAGCGGTCTTTCAAATATATCTGCATATGAAGAGCAGAATAGCGTATTTGATAAAGCTTCACAGTCACCTACCTGTCTGTAGATCCCCCCAGTGTATTATATCTGAGATGCAGCAAAAAACACTACAAGAGATTTGTTGATTGTAATGAAATGATATTTTACAATGCACTGGAATTTTACTGATCAGCAATCTGGGTCAAACTGGCCTGATATCCTGGTCGTTTAACGTCAATAAAGACCAGCTGCATAACTGACAACAGACTAAACTTTCTAAAAGGCAACTTAGTAAATTCCACAGATGAAGGTTTCTAAAGATTTCTGTTCATGGAGTATTCTGAAGTGTAGAACTCTTACAAGGCAAACACTCTTTCGAAAATGACATTTCAGACCAACTGCTCCATGAAGTCGATCACAGAGCATGATATTGAGTTATCATGCTGAACACTTCTTACTTCCCTGGACTCTACTTCACCCCTCCCCACACACACCTACACCTCACAAATTCCTGAGAGAGACAAAAAAGCCCCAAGGCAGAAAAAGAATGGTCAATAAAAGAAACAACTTCTCTATCTCTGACTCACAACAACTGTAACTAGTATAAGAGATAACATGGATCAATTATTACTCATAAAGAGGTTTGGCTTCCATGGCGTGATCTCTGAACCAGTGAGGAATTAGTTGAGCTTCCCTTAAAAATGAGAGAGCCACAACTCACCTACCTCGGGAGCGTTATAATTCTTTGATGAAAGTAAACCGATCTGTTCAGGTTCTTACAGGAGAAAGTGAGGGCTGCAGATGCTGGAGGTCAGAGTCGAGAGTATGGTACTGGAAAAGCACAGCAGGTCAGGCAGCATCCCAGGAACAGGAGAATCAACATTTCGGGCATCAGCCCTTCATCAGGAATGAGGCTTGTGAGCTGCGGGACCTGCCTACACTGCCTACCACAGCCACATCTCCTTCCTCAGTGCCTGCCACACAGCGTTCCCCCCCCCAACCCCCACCCTGGCCTACAAGCCTCATTCCTGATGAAGAGCTTATGCCCGAAATGTCAATTCTCCTGCTCCTCGGATGCTGCCTGACCTGCTGTGCTTTTCCAGCACCACACTCTCAACACTGTTCATGTTCTGATGTAGTTTAAACTCACATGGCCTGGTCGAGAATAACCTATCATCAGGCAACCTCATCACCTCAGGAGATCTCCCACCCAAGCATCCAACCTCATAGTCCGGGAACCCCGCACCACCCGATTCTACCTCCTCCCCAAGATCCACAAACCTGATCACCCTGGCCGACCCATTGTCTCAGCAAGCTCCTGCCCCACTGAACTCATCTCTACCTACCTTGACACTGTCCTATCCCCCCTAGTCCAGGAACTCCCCTCATATGTTCAAGACACCACCCACACCCTACACCTCCTCCAAGACTTCTGTTTCCCCGGCCCCCAATGCCTTATCTTCACCATGGATATCCAATCCCTCTACACCTCCATCCGCCATGACCAGGGCCTCCAAGCCCTCCTTTTCTTCCTCTCCCAACATCCCCAACAGTACCACTCCACCGACACTCTCATTCGTTTAGCTGAACTGGTCCTCACCGTTAACAATTTCTCCTTCGAATCCTCCCACTTCCTCCAGGCCAAAGGTGTAGCCATGGGCACCTGTATGGGCCCCAGCTATGCCTGTCTCTTTATTGGCTATGTAGAACAGTCCATCTTCTGTAGTTACACCAGCACCATTCCCCACCTCTTCCTCCGCTACATTGATGACTGCATTGGCACCACCTCGTGCTCCCGCGAAGAGGTTGAGCAATTCATCAACTTCACCAACACATTTCACCCTGACCTTAAATTCACCTGGACCATCTCTGACACCTCCCTCCCCTTCCTGGACTTCTCCATCTCCATTAATGACGACCGACTTGACACTGACACTTTTTACAAACTCACCGACTCCCACAGCTACCTGGATTACACCTCTTCCCACCCTACCTCCTGCAAAAATGCCATCCCATATTCCCAATTCATCCGCCTCCGCCGTATCTGCTCCCAGGAGGACCAGTTCCACAGAAATCACCTTCTTTAGAGACTGCAATTTCCCTTCCCATGTGGTTAAAGATGCCCTCCAACGCATCTCGTCCACATCCCGCCCCTCCGCCCTCAAACCCCAACCCTCCAACCATAACAAGGACAGAACCCCCCCCCCCCCCACCGGTGCTCACCTTCCACCCTACCAACCTTCACATAAACCAAATCATCCGCCGACATTTCTGCCACCTCCAAACTGACCCCACCCCCACCCCTCCCCACCCCTTTCCGCCTTCCGCAAAGACTGTTCCCTCCGTGACTACCTGGTTAGGTCCACGCTCCCCCAACAACCCACCCTCCCATCCTGGCACCTTCCCCTGCCACCGTAGGAATTGCAAAACCTGAGCCCACACCTCCTCTCTCACCTCTATCCAAGGCCCTAAAGGAGCCTTCCACGTCCATCAAAGTTTTACCTGCACATCCACCAATATAATTTATTGTATCCGTTGCTCCCGATGCGGTCTCCTCTACTTTGGGGAGACTGGACGCCTCCTAGCACAGCGCTTTAGGGAACATCTCTGGGACACCTGCACCAATCAATCACACCGTCCTGTGGCCCAACATTTCGACTCCCCCTCCCACTCAGCTGAGGACATGGAGGTCCTGGGCCTCCTTCACCGCCGCTCCCTCACCACTAGGCACCTGGAGGAAGAACGCCTCATCTTCCACCTTGGAACACTTCAACCCCAGGGCATCAATGTGGATTCCACCAGTTTCCTCATTTCCCCCTCCCCCATCTCATCCCAGCTCCAACCTTCCAGTTCAGCACCACCCTCATGACCTGTCCTATCTGCCTATCTTCCTTTCCACCTATCCACTCCACCCTCCTCTCTGACCTATCACCTTTATCCCCACCTCCATTCACCCATTGTACTCTTTGCTACCTTCCCCCACCCTCCTCTCTGACCTATCACCTCCATCCCCACCCCCATTCACCTATTGTACTCTTTGCTACTTTCTCCCCACCCCCACCCCCCTTTCATTTATCTCTCCACTCTGCAGGCACCCTGCCTCTATTCATGATGAAGGGCTTTTGCCTGAAACGTCAATTTTCCTGCTCCTTGGATGCTGCCTGACCTGCTGTGCTTTTCCAGCACCACTCTAATCTAGACCTAGGGATTCTATTCAGTCATTTAATTATTTAATAGACTTCCATTAGGTCACCTGTAAAGCTCTGCTGCTCTGAAGTAAACAAACTAATATTCTTAATTCCATCTCGATAGCTGATACACCATATGCTAGGGATTATACTTGTAGTTCTCTTCTGGATCTTTTCCAAGATATCTTTATCATCCAGAAGTATAGGGACCAAATCTGGGCACTTTCCAAAAGATGCGGTCTGAGCAGTGACCCGTACAGTGTCAAAATGATATCCTGTAATTTAAATTGAATAGAATATATTAAGACAAGTCAATAGCTACATTAGGCCTGAACCTTCAGTGACCCGTGCATACTAACACCAAGATCATTTCTCTCTCAAGCTGTTTCAGGAAGTGGAAGGTTTTAAGAAGAATATTGAAGCAGGGGAGACTTTAGCGTCAAATATTTTGTCAAATTTCTCACTTCAAAACTTTCAGCATCTATCACTTCTATGCTTGACAACATTCAATCACGTTTCCAAGCAGCCCATCAGAGACCCTTCAATAGTGAAATTTCACTGCAGCTACTCTGTTGGGATCTTCAACTCTGGGTTTTTGGGAGCTGAATTCTTTATTTTAATTGTCTTTCTACTTTTGTCGTGCTGGATCATTGCCAGCTGCATTTTTAATGAGGAGAGTTGAAAGTAACAGGCTGTATCCCTTTAAATTCTGCTGTTTAACCATTTTCTATACTATTAGCCCAGAGGTCGGGTGGCTCAGTTAGCTGTGCCCAGTTGGTTAGCTCAGTTGGCTGGGTGTCCAGAATCGAAAAGTGCGGCACTGAAAAAGCACAGCAGGTCAGGCAGCATCCGAGGAACAGGAAAGTCAATGTTTCGGGCATAAGCCCTTCAACAGGAATGGGGAGGGGGCTGAGAGATAAATAGGAGGGTGGGGATGGGACTGGGGGCAAAGGTAACTGGGAAGGCGATAGGTGGATGCAGGTGGGTGTTGATGGTAATAGGTTGGTGGGGAAGGTGGAGCGGCTAGGTGGGAAGGAAGATGGACAGGTAGGACAGTTTAAGAGGGCAGTGCCGAGTTGGAGGGTTGGATGTGAAATGAGGTGGGAGGGAGTAAATAAGGGAACTGGTAAAGTTGATGCCCTGTGGTTGGAGGGTCCTAAAGCAGAAGATGACGCATTTTTCCTCCAGACATCGGGTGGCTTGGATTTGGCGTGGAGGAGGCCCAGGACTTGCATGTCATTGGCAGAGTGGAAGGAGGAGTTGAAGTGGTTAGCCAAAGGATGGTGGGGTTGTCTAGTGCATGTGTCCCAGAGATGTTCCCAGATTGCAAAACAGAGTGAAGCCAACAATGGGGATTCAATTCCTGTACTGGCTGAGATTGCCATGAAGGCCTCAGCGTCTCCCCTTTCCTGAGGCATGGTTAACTCCCCATTAAACTACTGCCAATCATCTCTCTCTAATGTGGCAGCAGCCCTATGGTCCTCCAGGACTTTAGCAACTTTACTAATACCCATTGATCTGGCTTCCCCAGACAACTCCGACCCTGAACTCACCACATAACGAAATCATCATCAATCTGGATGATCAGTTCTGTTCCTTCCGATAAATTTCAAAGTTTGTGAGAAGATTTGTAGCTCGGGTGCTCGTTGTTGTGGTTCTGTTCGCCGAACTGGGAATTTGTGTTGCAGACATTTCATCCCCTGTCTAGGTGACATTCTCAGTGCTTTGAAGCCTCCTGTGAAGCACTTCTGTGATGTTTCCTCCGGCATTTATAGTGGTTTGTCTCGGCCGCTTCCGGTTGTCAGTTCCAGCTGTCCGCTGCAGTGGCCGGTATATTGGGTCCAGGTCGATGTGTTTGTTGATAGAATCTGTGGATGAGTGTCATGCCTCTAGGAATTCCCTGGCTGTTCTCTGTTTGGCTTGTCCTATAATGGTAGTGTTGTCCCAGTCGAACTCAGTTGCTTGTCATCCGTGTGTGTGGCTACTAAGGATAGCTGGTTGTGTCGTTTCATGGCTAGTTGGTGTTCATGGATGTGGATCGTTAGCTGTCTTCCTGTTTGTCCAATGTAGTGTTTTGTGCAGTCCTTGCATGGGATTTTGTACACTACATTGGTTTTGCTCATGTTGGGTATTGGGTCCTTTGTCCTGGTGAGATGTTGTCTGAGAGTGGCTGTTGGTTTGTGAGTCCTAGTGGTCGTAGTAGTCTGGCTGTCAGTTCAGAAATGTTCTTGATGTATAGTAACGTGGCTAGTCCTTTGGGTTATGGCATGTCCTCATTCCGTTGTCTGCAAGGATGGTGTAGGAGGGAGGGCTTCAGATATTTGGACAATTGGACTGCATTCTGGGGAAGGTGGGACCTGTATAAACAGGACGGGTTGCACCTGAACCAGAAGGGCACCAATATCCTGGGGGGTAGGTTTGCTAGCACTCTTCGGGGGGGTTTAAACTAATTTGGCAGGGGGATGGGATCCGGACTTGTAGTCCAGCAAGTAAGCTAGCTGTGTGTCAGGATGTCCAAGACTGTAGGGAGGCTGTGGAGAAGGTAGCACTGACAGGGACTACTTACAGACACAGAGATGGGCTCAAGTGCGTATACTTCAATGCAAGGAGTATCAGAAATAAGGTGGGTGAACTTAAGGCATGGATCGGTACCTGGGACTACGATGTTGTAGCCATCACGGAAACATGGATAGATGAGGGACAGGAATGGCTGTTGGAGGTTCCTGGGTACAGATGTTTCAGTAAGATTAGGGAGGGTGGTAAAAAAGGAGGGGGGGTGGCATTGCTAATTAGAAATGGTATAACGGCTGCAGAAAGGAAGTTTGAGGGGGATCTGCCTCTGGAGGTAGTATGGGCTGAAGTCAGAAATAGGAAAGGTGCAGTCACCTTGTTGGGTGTTTATTATAGGCCCCCCAATAGCAGCAGAGATGTGGAGAAACAGATTGGGAAACAGATTTTGGAAAGGTGCAGAAGCCACAGGGTCGTAGTCATGGGCGACTTCAACTTCCCAAATATTGATTGGAAGCTCTTTAGATCAAGTAGATTGGATGGGGCGGTGTTTGTGCAGTGTGTCCAGGAAGCTTTTCTAACGCAGTATGTAGATTGTCCAACCAGAGGGGAGGCCATATTGGATTTGGTACTCGGTAACGAACCGGGACAAGTGGTGGGCTTGTTAGTGGGTGAACATTTTGGTGATGGCGACCACAATTCTGTGACTTTCACCTTGGTTATGGAGAGAGATAGGTGCGCACAACAAGGAAGTTACTACAATTGGGGGAAGGGAAATTACGATGCTGTAAGACAGGATTTGAGGAGCATACGTTGGGAGCATAGGCTGTCAGGGAAGGATGTGGTGGAAATGTGGGACTTTTTCAAGGAGCAGATACGACGTGTCCTTGATATGTATGTACCGATCAGGCAGGAAAGAAATGGTCGTGTGAGGGAGCCTTGGTTGACGAGGGAGGTTGAATGTCTAGTAAAGAGGAAGAAGGAGGCTTACATAAGGTTGAGGAAACAAGGTTCAGACAGAGCAGTGGAGGGATACAGGATAGCCAGAAGGGACCTGAAGAAAGGGATTAGGAGAGCTAAGAGAGGGCATGAAAAATCCCTGGCGGATAGGATCAAGGATAACCCCAAGGCATTCTATGCGTATGTGAGAAACCTGAGAATGACGAGAACGAGGGTAGGTCCGATCAAGGACAGTGGTGGGAGACTGTGTATTGAGTCGGAAGAGATAGGAGAGGTCTTGAACAAGTACTTCTCTTCAGTATTTACGAACGAGAGGGACTGTATTGTTGAAGAGGAGAGTGTGAAACGGACTGATAAGCTAGAAGAGATATCTGTTAGGAAGGAAGATGTGTTGGACATTTTGAACAACTTGAGGATAGACAAGTCCCCCGGGCCTGACGGGATATATCCTAGGATTATGTGGGAAGCAAGAGAGGAAATTGCAGTACCGTTGGCAATGATCTTCTCGTCTTCACTGGCAACGGGGGTGGTACCAGGGGACTGGAGAGTAGCGAATGTTGTGCCCCTGTTCAAAAAAGGGAATAGGGATAACCCCGGGAATTACAGGCCAGTTAGTCTTACTTCTGTGGTAGGCAAAGTAATGGAAAGGGTACTGAGGGATAGGATTTACGAGTATCTGGAACGGCACTGCTTGATTAGGGACAGCCAGCACGGATTTGTGAAGGGTAGGTCTTGCCTTACAAGTCTTATTGAATTCTTCGAGGAGGTGACCAAGCATGTGGATGAGGGTAGAGCAGTGGATGTAGTGTACATGGATTTTAGTAAGGCATTTGATAAGGTTCCCCATGGTAGGCTTATGCGGAAAGTCAGGAGGCATGGGATAGAGGGAAATTTGGCCAATTGGATAGAAAACTGGCTAACCGGTCGAAGTCAGAGAGTGGTAGTAGATGGTAAATATTCAGCATGGAGTCCAGTTACAAGTGGAGTTCCGCAGGGATCAGTTCTGGGTCCTCTGCTGTTTGTAATTTTTATTAATGACTTAGATGAGGGAGTCGAAGGGTGGGTCAGTAAATTTGCAGATGATACAAAGATAGGTGGAGTTGTGGACAGTGAGGAGGGCTGTTGTCGGCTGCAGAGGGACTTAGATATGATGCAGAGCTGGGCTGAGGAGTGGCAGATGGAGTTCAACCCTGCCAAGTGTGAAGTTGTCCATTTTGGAAGAACAAATAAGAATGCGGAATACAGGGTTAATGGTAGGGTTCTTGGTCAGGTGGAGGAACAGAGGGATCTTGGGGTCTATGTACATAGATCTTTGAAGGTTGCCACTCAGGTGGATAGAGTTTGTAAGAAGGCCTATGGAGTATTATCGTTCATTAGCAGAGGGATTGAATTCAAGAGTCGTGAGGTGATGTTGCAGCTGTACAGGACTTTGGTTAGGCCACATTTGGAGTACTGTGTGCAGTTCTGGTCGCCTCACTTTAGGAAAGATGTGGAAGCTTTGGAGAGGGTGCAGAGAAGATTTACCAGGATGTTGCCTGGAATGGAGAGTAGGTCGTACGAGGATAGGTTGAGAGTTCTCGGCCTTTTCTCGTTGGAACGGCGAAGGATGAGGGGTGACTTGATAGAGGTTTATAAGATGATCAGAGGAATAGATAGAGTAGACAGTCAGAAACTTTTTCCCCGGGTACAACAGAGTGTTACAAGGGGACATAAATTTAAGGTGAAGGGTGGAAGGTATAGGGGAGATGTCAGGGGTGGGTTCTTCACCCAGAGAGTGGTGGGGGCATGGAATGCGCTGCCCGTGGGAGTGGTAGAGTCAGATTCATTGGCGACCTTTAAGCGGCATTTGGATAGGTACATGGATGGGTGCTTAATCTAGGATAGAAGTTCGGCACAACATCGTGGGCCGAAGGGCCTGTTCTGTGCTGTATTGTTCTATGTTCTATGTTCCCTTAGGCATCTGTTGATGAAATTGAGGGGGTATCTGTTTTTGGCGAATATATTGTATAGGTGTTCTTCTTCCTCTTTTTGCAGTTCTGGTGTGCTGCATTGTGTTGTGACCCTTTTGAACAGTGTCTTGATGCAACTTCTTTTGTGTGTGTTGGGGTGGTTGCTTTCGTAGTTCAGGACTGTATGTGTAGCTTTCCTGTATACCTTCGTGGTGAATTCTCCGTTCGGTGTTCTCTGTACCATCACGTCTAGGAATGGGAGTTGGTTGTCCTTTTCTTCCTCTCTAGTGAATCGGATTCCTGTGAGTGTGGCGTTGATGATCTGGAGTGTGTTCTCTATTTCTGTGTTTTTAATGATTACAAAGGTGTCATTATTGAATTCAACCCAAACTCTGGGTCAGATATGTGGGTGACACCTAGCCAGCGATGTCCTCATCCTGGAAATGAATTTTAAAAAGCAATAAAATGTTAGTTTTTTGATTGGTAAATCTGAAAACAAAACCTTACGTGACATTGTATATTCAAATGCTTTCAGGTTTGAGTCCTGGTCTGTACTGAGCTAGTTAATCTTCCCCTGTAATTAGTCTGAGTAGCTTCAAGCAAGGGTGGAATAAATATTCACCAAGAGTCTTGCCCTAACTGGCTACCGGTGATACTTTCAGGAAAGCGGTTGAAAGTGTTGGGTTTGATTGTGATCTCCTACTGCCATTCACTGGGGTCAATCATAAATTATACCATCGCCTGTGAACTGTGCATTTCAAGTCAGGCAGTGTGCAGAACAAATGTCTAACGCACAACATTGAGATTTTCTTTTCCCAACAATTGCTTGTGAAGAATAAGTACTGGGGACTCTTTTCTCCATAAAATAGGAAATACTGCTTTCTACTTTTACCTGCTTAATAATAATCCAGAGAAAGTCTCTTCGCACTGTCCAAAAATGTGTTAATCAGCACAGCAGAAGAACAGCTGAGGTGAGAAAAGGCACTTTGACACATTCATGTTTTGTGATAATTGCACAATAACTTCTATTCATATAAAATAGAAGTTTTTAACCTAGTAAATCATCCCAAAGCACTTCACAGAGACTTGGAGGTGCAGGTGTTGGACTGGGGTGGACAAAGTTAAAAATCACACAACACCAGGTTATAATCCAACAGGTTTATTTGGAAGCACTAGTTTTCAGAGTGCTGCTCCTTCATCAGGTGGTTGTGGAGATCATGCTCACAGAATGTATAGCCAAAGGAGTCCAGTGTCGTGGAGATGTGATACAGTAAACAATCTTAGAAAATCTTTCATAATGGGATATGCTCGTTTCTGTTCTTTGATATGTAAATTCCAGAGCTTCTTTTAAATTACATTCTCAAGATAGCTCAGCTTTTTAAACAATAGGTGAGAAGTCATTTACAGAGGTTATCAAACAAACGTTCACATTGAGATACATTGAAAAATGTAAGATCAGACAACCAAAATTCTATCAATAAAAGTTTTAATTTTTAAGATGTTGAGAGAGATAGGGTGACAGAAGAACTTCCACATTTAAGGGTATATAGGAAGCTGAAAACAGTTGCCAATGGAGGGCTAATTAAATGTGGGGATTGGCAAATGGCTGGAAATGGAAGGTTGCTTCAGAAAATCAGAGGTAGCGAAAGGGCTATCTCACAGAGGTGGAATATCAGTTAACCTTGAACACACTAATTTTGTCTGAAGAAGCAACTAAATTGTCTGCATCCCCTCAAAAGGAAATCACCTGTGCTATTAATATCTCTCTGCTGCTCAGTTTTCTGTCTAACTTTCCAGTGTTCTCTCACAACGTGTCAGTTCACAAGAACTAACAACCAGACAATAGAACCCGCTGTGGCTGTGGAAATATCAGCACTGATGTGCATCCTGCCCAACAGCTGAAACAAGCACCCGCTCTCATCAACAAAGTAAATGATGGCATAAATAGAAATGAAAACACAAGTTCTTTGTCTTTATACTCAAGACTGGAGAACAGAACCTAGACATCTGTATCAATACTGACAGGGAGCTGCACTGTTGGAGGTGCCAACTTTTGGATCAGATGTTAAACTGACGCCTTGCCTGTCCTTTCAGGGGGACATAGTTTGGTTTGTGTGTGGAATGAACAGAGGAAGTGGTGGATGTGGTTACAGTTATGACATTTATAAGACATTTGGATAAGTAAATAAATATGAAATGTTTGGAGGGATATGGGCCAAGTGCAGGCAGGTTGGACTAGTTTAGTTTGAGATTATGGTCAGCATGGACCAGTTGGACCAAAGGGTCTGTGTCCATGCTGTATGACTCTATGACTGTAAGACAATGGGAATTCTCTTGTTATCCAGTCTGATACTTAGTCCTCAATCAGCAACTTTAAACTAGTTTGTCTCACATTCATCTCACTCTCACTACTCTTTATGGGACCTCACTGTACACAAATTAACTACCTACTTTCCCCACATCACAACAGCTATTCAACTTCAATTCTACCTCATTGGCTGTGAAGAATTCTGGGACAAGTGGAGGTTATTAAAGGCAGGATGGAAGCAAGAATTCTTCCTTTACTTCTTGGTGGTGGTCGGGGGGGTGGGGAGGGGGAGGAAGGGGGAGGAGGTGGTTGGAGTTGTTTAGATTCACATCTGGCCAATGTTTCCAAGTTTGAAAGTCATAATTAGTAGAGACTTTTCACTCAGGACACCTCATATACATATAACTCAGAAAATAACATTCAAGTGGCATGTCTTAACTAGCCAGGAATGACAACTGTTGATTTAACTTCCCAGAAGAGTAGCGATTCCAGCAGGTTAGTTGCTGAATTATGCATGAGCAATACAATCATATGAATTACATGCCTCGTGGGGACATTTCAAACTCTGAGGGTTAATGGGTTATGCCTACAGCCTGGTAAACAATCTAAATTGATGCATATGGCTCAGCACATTCCACCTCTACCCTGTCTGTCTATTGGCACCTCTATTATCAAACTTTTCAGGGCTATGATCAGAAAGTACTTTGAGTATTATGTCCAATTTTGATCATCAAGAAATAATGCAAATATTTTAAGCACTGGAGAATATGCAGACTCAGATCCCAAACTGGTTCCAGTTATGAGGAAAGGCTACAGTAAGGGGGTTGACATCATACTGTAACGAGCACACAATTCTGATTAGCACACTTGCAGTAATGTCAGCACCATATCTTACAGATACATATTATATACAAGTGGGCAGTATATGTGAGTGAGCCTCAGGTGAGCCTCCAGTGAACACAGAAATGAGTGTGGTTTGAGACTTCCATACTCATAGAGATGTACAGCATGGAAACAGACCCTCCGGTCCAACTCATTCATGCCGGCCAGATATCCCAACCTAATCTAGTCCCATTTGCCAGCATCCGGCCCATATTCCTCCAAACCCTTCCTATTCAAATGCACACCCAGGTGCCTTTTAAATGTTGTAATTGTACTAGCCTCCACCACTTCCTCTGGCAGCTTATTCCATACACGCAACACCTTCTGCGTGAAAAAGTTGCCCCTTAGGTCCTTTTTAAATCTTTCCCCTCTCACCCTAAACCTATGCCCTCTGGTTCTGGACTCCCCAACCCCAGGGAAAAGATTTTGTCAAATAGCCATACTGGCCAACTCAGAAAAATAGTTGTGATGGCCAAACTACAAAACAAGGCAGGGATGCTGTGAGCCTCCAGGTTGATGCTCAGTGAGCAAGCACTGAGAATGTGCAAGCAACCCTGAGAGGTTCCAGTGCATGAGAGGGCTACTACTGCTCTCTCTCATCCCCTGCCAAGTTTACATTGCGAGTCTACACAACAATAAAACATAAAGGCAATGTTGGAATGTGAGCTTGATGCATTCAGTCTGGATGGGAAAACTGCTGCTTGGAACATGCTCTTATACAGCAGGAGCCTTAAATATTTGACAAGAAGTGAGTCATGGATAGTGGGATAATGGCAGGAACCTTTTAAAGGGGATTTGCCAGGTCCCCATTCCTGAAGCTGTTTGAAAAACAAATCTGCTTGGTTCAACCCAAACACCTCATCTTGCTTATTTTGCAAATTGGGAGAGGAACATCATAGAGGAGCTGAACAATTAAAATACAAAGGAGTTCAGATTTTAGAAACTTACTGGGCAGAGTTGAGGCAGAGTTATTTTCAGAATATATTCTCAACGCTATTTTATCCCCATCAGTGAAGCCTGGCAAGATGCAAGTGTTTATCATTTTATTTTTAAAAAATAAACGCACTTTTGGTGCAATAAGGCAATTCTCTCAGAATGCACAAATCTGACAAATATAAGGAATAAAACTGATCTTAAATTGAACTGAAATACCTGAGAAAAGTGACACAAAACTGGGATCGCATGCACCTTTTGGTTTGGGCACTGCAGACGCTGTTTGGGAATGGTATAACTACAGCACTTGCACAGGTTTCTTCAGGCAGAGATATGCAGATGCTGTGTGGGTGAGAACAATGTCAGTGACACCAGTGAAGCTGAAAGTTCCAGTGAACATCTGTTAATTTTGCACGGCTGAATGTGCATACAGTAACAGGGAGGGATCCTCACCACTTAAAGGGATCATTGACTACTTTTAAATTCATTTCTGGGTGATTTCTCTGGGGGTTGCTTCAGTGGCATGTCTTTGTGCTTTCTGGATTAGCTTAATGTGTGTGGGGTCTACAGGAATTGGTGCTGCAAGTGCGTGGGTTGTTGTTTGTTGAATTAAAAAGCTTAGGCGTAACGCAGTCACTCCCAGATATGGCTGCACTTGTCACCATTTGCCTAGGAACACAACATGACTTAGAGAATGAACAGGGGCCGCACAGAGCAGGAGAAGCTGCAGGTAAAGGAAGAAAGAGGTTAGATTAGATTCCCTACAGTGTGGAAACAGGCCCTTCAGCCCAACAAGTCCACACGGACCCTCCAAAGAGTAACCCACCCAGACCCGTTCACCTACTCCCTACTAATGCACCTATCACTATGGGCAATTTAGCATGACCAATTCACCTAACCCATACATCTTTGGACAGTTGGAGGAAACAGGAGCACCCGGGGGAAACCCATGCAGACACAGGGAGAATGTGCAAACTCCACACAGCCAGTCGCCCGAAGCTGGAATCAAACCCAGTTCCCTGGCGTTGCGAGGCCACAGTGCTAACCACTGAGCCACTGTGCTACCCGATTCAAGATAGTCAAGGAAAAGCTATTCAACCCCTTGAACCTATTCTGCCAATCAATTAGATCATGGCTAATATGTGGCCTAACTCCAATCTACTGCCTCTTGCCTATGACTCTTAACACCTCTTCTTAACAAAATAGAACTATCTTAGATTTTAAATGAACAACTGATCCAGAATGCACTGCTATTTGTGGAAAAGAGTTTGAAAACTCTACCACCCTTTGTGTGTAAGAGTGCTTCCTAACATCTCTCCTGAACAAATTTGGTCTTAATTCGCAGACTATGCCCCCTTGTTTTCGAATCCCCTACCAGCTTATTTTGTATAAAAATGTAGTTAGGATACATTTGGAGTATTGTGTGCAAGTTTGGTTATAGCAGCATTGTGATAGCAGCATTTAACAGGCATTTATACAGACACATGAACAGGCTGAGAATAGAGGGGTATGGACCATATGCAGGCAGATGGGATTAGTTTAGAATGGCATCATGGTTGGCACAGATATGGTGGGCCGAAGGGCCTGTTCCTGTGCTGTGCTGTTTTACATTCTCTGTTTACCTACCATGATTTTCCTGTTATTATCTTGACGACTTTGATCAGATCACCCCTTAACCTTCTCTGAATCTCAGCATAAAGCAGACTGTCGGGTATGTGAGCCATTTGCACTTCAGTAAGAATGGTTGCACTGAAATCTGTTACCCGCTGCTGCCACATCCACAACAGTAGAGCAGGGTGCAGATGGCATTGCTGATGCTCCATTGTAATGGGTATTCATGAGTCTAGCCCCTTTCAGGATGAACCTGGAGATATTTTCAGCATCTTGTAATTCGCTGTCCATTGTTCTGTCTAGGAAGTGTCTGAGAGACTCAATTTATTATGGTCTGATTACACTGCAATCTCTCTTGCCTGAGAGAAGTAGTGAGAGTGACCACATAGGGACTGCATTGGACTCCAATGATGCAATGTGGTGGCGATTGTACACACATTGCTTTGCAGAGACATGCATCAATTCTGTGTGATAAAAAAACTGAAAGGGATTCCATTCCCTTAATAACCAGGTGAAGAGGGAATTGTTCAGCCAATATCTGATGTACTGTCACCAACCATGATGCTTTTATTAAGTGACAATCTGCCGCAACATCTGATTGTAAGCAATATGGTAAATTGAAGGATGGTTACGAGGCAACAGAGCTAGCTACTGACGAAACGGCTGGTACCCTTGTCTGCATTTCACACAGATGTGGGCAGCGTGCATACAGTAAAAGCAGTGTTGCCACATGAAATGGGACAGAGCATAATGTCACAATACTTCAGTTCTCTAGAGGAGAGCTACAGTACTCAGAAGTGCAGGTGTGAAGACACATTATCATCTGCTGAAAAACATACCATCAGCTTTACGACAATTGACTCTGGATAAAGAGAATGAGGAAGTGGAAAAAGATAAACAGAAATTGGCGAAAGAGAGGAGGTAACCAAGGCAAACTCTTTCTGCCCAAGTTTTCTGTCAACTGTGTATGTGAATGCGATAGCTGCAGAATGCATTGTGAAGTGGGAGTTTCAAATGAGACCATTGCAATGCCTCTACTGCCACCATATCTGATATTCCAGCACAGATTTAAAATATTTCAGGATTATCACACAATAAAGAATGTTTTAACAACCAACCCAAAGTGATGGTTTTCTTCCTGCCACAATTCAAAAAGAAATTTCAATCAGCTTTTTTGTGAACGTCATTATTTTTCTGACAAAATGGAACAGCCGCCTTCACCTGGTCACCTCCACTCCAATTCAGAATCCTGGAAACAAGACAGCACAAAGTGACTTAAAGTTTGGGTCCTTTGTACCTTTCTTTTGCCAGAGTTTTTGGATTTGTATCATAACTTGTCTTAATTTCCTATGTCCTAGAGAGTCATGGGTTTTGATGTCTTCGAAAGTGTTGATAGTGTACCCAGCATAATGCAGAAAGTTGTTCATTAGATTTGATCTGTCCAACATACACTCATTTGACCAATAGTTTCTGCTGATTCATCGTTACTGTGTTACTTTGAATCTCTATGGTTGAATTCATAAAACTTCAAATGCTGTTGGGTTTTTTTATGGTTTAATGTACCTACACTTACACTTAAGGGAATTAAGTTTGAAACCTTAATCTCTGTTTATGCAACTCTTCAGAATGTTGACAAGAAGTGCCCAACCCTTTTTTTTGTTCAATTTCTCTCAAAATATATTAACTTACAGTAATATGAATACTGAAATAACTGGTGTTCGAGTTCCCTTTTCAGAGACAACCCACTCAAAATCTTGGGTTGTTCCTTTTCCAAATGCATTTTGTGCATGAGGTGTAATAATTTATGGACTATATTTTCATATACTTATATAGCAACTGTGGAAAAGTCCTCATTAACTAACTACTGTGTCAAACAGAATAGATTATAACTGTGTAATCACCTGCAGCGACACATTATTCTGCAGTTATTTGCTGCAATGATTAAAGGGCCTATAAAAGGAACAAACATTGGCAAGTGCAGCAGAATGATTGAACTAAAATGTGGTAAATGACCTGTGACCTCCTACAAATATTACAATGCAAAGTCCTCATGAACACTGTTGGCTTAGTGCCTGAAAATACAATTTGTGAAGGAATATATTTTTCTTTGGCAATCTTATTTTTTCCCAAAACATGGAAGTTCTGCCAAGTTTTAGGTTCATAAAGTACTTCCTTTTTAATGGACAAGGTGTTCTATGCCAGTATTCAAAATTAAAGGGAGCGGTGGGTGAATCCTCTTCCGATACGTCAATAGTAACCCTGGAAAAGGTAAGGATACTGGTAATCTTTCTTCAACTTGTTGCCCCCATTCTGAAACTGAGTAATTATTTCCATGCTTCTATCCTCTACATGAAGCAATTTAATTGAATAAATGAATGTACAGCAGGCAGAGGTGCACCTGTAAACACAGTAGAATGGAAGGCACTGTCTGGGAGGATGGTTGAGGTGGGAAACATCACAATCGTTAAAAAATTCTTGGGTGAGCCTTTGAAGTGGCACAGTTATGTGCCAAGTGCTGGAAAGTGGAGCAAGTGTAGAATTACAGTGGTTTTTATTGGTGAAGATTCAATGGACCAAAGGGCCTCTCCTATACGATTCTGATTCTAGAACAAGATGCGGTTTAAAGGCTTGTGGTATCACTCTATACCATGGTTGAAGCATGTGTGCAGGGGCATGCACAAAGAGGTGAAAAAGCATATTCAGTTCAATGGAACTGCACCTTGTTTTGAAAGAAGTCTGGAGACAGAATCTGTGAGGACCTGCTGTCCCAATGTGTTTCTAATACTGCTGGTCTGGTCCTTCAATGGCATATTCCTTCTGATTCACCTATGTTCCTCCATCAATTATAGCCTCTGTCTGTAGAGGAGCAGACAGTGAAGATGGAAGAGAGCCTGGTATTGAAGGAACTGAAATCGCAGCATTAGATAGGGTACTGCTTCAACTGGAACACACTACATTCTCGGGATCACCAGCTCCAGGCCAGTCCTTCATCTTTCAATGTCCTCCGTGACCAAGACAGGGTCCAGGTGTTTAAAAAAAAGGATTTAAGAATTAAGCAGCTGGAAAACCATAAAAGAGGCCAAGAACAGCCTAAAAGCAGGTCGCTGTTTTAGGATGAAGGGATAGCAGAACTAAAGCAAAGAGAGGAAAGAATCACTTCTTTCAAAGGGCCATGAATATGTAGCATTCACTATCCCAGAATGAGATGGTTACAGAGTCATAAAGTCATAGAGATGTACAGCACAGAAACAGACCCTTCCGTCCAACTTATCCATGCCAACCAGATTTCTGAAATTAATCTAGTCCCATTTACCAGCACCTGGCCAATATCCCTCAAAACCTAAACTATTCATAGACCCATCCAGATGCCTCTTAAATGCTGTAATTGTACCAGCCTCCACCACTTCCTCTGGCAGCTCATTCCATACACGCACCACCCTCTGCATGAAAAAGTTGCCCATTTGGTCTCTTTTAAATCTTTTCCCTCTCACCTTAAATCCATGCTCTCAAGTTTTGGACTCCCCTACCCTGGGGAAAAGACCTTGACTATTTACCCTATCTATGCCCTTCATGATTTTATAAACTTCTATAAGGTCACTCTCATCATCCAACATTCCAGAGAAAATAGCCCCAGCCTATTCAGCTTCTCCCTATAGTAGGTTGTCAAGACAATGAATGAATTAAAGGAAGAGATAGATTTTTTTGTTAGTTTAGTGCTGAAAGGTTATGAAGAAAGTGGAGTTGAAACTGAAATGTATTCTGCCAGGATTGTATTAATTAGCAGAGCAGGCTCAAGGGGCAGAATGGCCTCCTCCTGCATCTAGTTCTTAGGACCTACCACCAAAAACAGATGTATCAGCCAGTAGAGAGATAGTCAACAGTTGCCTCTTAATTTGTGGAGGGGTGGCTTGAGATAAGGTATCGGGACAGGATAAAGGCTGCATTTGGGAAAATGGTTATAATGGAAACTTTCATTTCAATCAGAACTGCTGTTACTCACTTTCTCTGTTCTGGTTTTATTGAACCATTATTGGTGTTCCAAGAGGGTGGTGGTGGAAGGTCACTTTTCAGACTGGAGACCTGCGGCCAGTGGAGTGCCACAAGGATTGATGCTGGGACCACTATTTTTTGTCACATATATAAATGATTTGGATGTGAATATAGAAGGTATAGTTAGTAAGTTTGCAGGTGACACCAAAATTGGAGGTGTAGTTGTCAGGGAAGAAGGTTACTTCAGAGTAAGATGGGATCTCGATGAAATGGGCCAAAGGGTTAAGGAGTGGCAGATGGAATTTAATTCAGATAAATGTGAGGTGCTGCATTTTGGAAAACCAAATATTAACAGGACTTATACACTTATGGGTAAGGTCCGAGGGAGTGTTGCTGAACAAAGAGACATTGGAGTGCAAGTTCATTGTTCCTTGAAAGTAGAGTCGCAGGTTGATAGGATAGTGAAGAAGGCATTTGGTGTGTTTTCTTTTATTGATCAGATTATTATGTATAGGAGGTGGGAGGTCATGTTGCGGTTGTACCGGACGTTGGTTAGGCCACTTTTTGAATATTGCATGCAATTCTGGTCTTCTTCCTATCGGAAAGATGTTGTTAAATTTGAAAGGGTTCAGAAAAGATTAATGAGGATGTTGCCAGGGTTGAAGGATTTGAGCTACAGGGAGAGGCTGAATAGGTGGGAGCTGTTTTCCCTGGAATATTGAAGGCTGAGGGGTGACCTTATAGAGGTTTATAAAGTCATGAGGGGCATGGATAGGGTAAATAGAGAATGTCTTTTCCCTGGGATGGAGGAGTCCAGAACTAGAGGGCATAGGTTTCGGGTGAGAGGGGAAAGATATAAAAGGGACCTAAGGGGCAACAGTTTCACACAAAGGGTGTTGCATGTATGGAATGAGCTGCCAGAGGAAGTGGTGGAGGCTGGTACAATTATAACATTTAATAGGCAGCTGGATGGGCATATGAATAGAAGGGGTTTGGAGAGATATGGGCCGGGTGCTGGCAAATGGGAACAGATTAGGTTAGGACTGGTCAGCATGGACAAGTTGGACCAAAGGGTCTGTTTCAATGCTGTACGTCTCTATGATTCTATGACTCTATGTGTTCTATGTTGCTAAATAAAAATGCTGCATGGAAAAATAAGCTTTTAACCTAACATTAGATTGACACCTCATGCATGGTTAGCATATCATTTTGATCTGATTAATCCTTGGGTTGAGATTGGTTAAATTTATTGAGCTGTTGTAGAATCTTGCTGTTTGCACTTTGTGCTCTCTTCTCTATCTAAAGCCTGCCAAATGAGCAGGACTGCAAAAACCTGTGACTTCAAATAAACCTGCTGGACTATAATCTGGTGTTGCGTGACTTCTGACTCTTTCTGAAGAAGAAAGGAACATACTGTCCCAACCCTCTGCATCTGATGCAGATGAATATTGTTCTTGCTTGAAATTAGACTTGTGCATTTCAGTCAGTTCAATGACTGTGACAGGACAACACTCTTTCCAGTGAAGAGTGGGAATCTTTGAACATTGATGAGGAACAGAAAGACTAACCAAATAGTTACGCTACACATTAATGTAACCACTCCTTGCATCAGTTGGGTCAGTGTCGCATCAAATGGTGCTGAGCGCTAAATGGAATCCAAAGTAATATTTTCATGCTTTGTGCTCCATGGACCATGAAGCAGAATTGAAAATTAAACTTGTAATTTATAAAGTTACATTCAAAGTTTGTGAGAAGATTTGTAGCTCAGGTGCTCGTTTTTGTGGTTGTGTTCGCCGAGCTGGGAGTTTGTGTTGCAGATGTTTCGTCCCCTGTCTAGGTGACATCCTCAGTGCTTGGGAGCCTCCTGTGAAGCGCATCTGTGATGTTTCCTCCGGCATTCCTCCAGAGGAAAGACCACAGAAACGCTTCGCAGGAGGCCCCCAAGCACTGAGGATGTCACCTAGACAGGGGACGAAACGTCTGCAACACAAATTCCCAGCTCGGCGAACACACCACAATAAAGTCACATTTTCCAAGGACCCGTCACCCAATTAAAATAATTTCCACTGGGAGCCCAACAGCTGTCAGGGGAAAGAGGCCTTCAGCCATATATTGGCTCAAAATTAGCCCAGAGTTTACGTGTCAGTGTTATATGTTACATGTTGGTGCAGCTCACAAGGTGCAGCTGTACTGAGTGTACTTTTTCCACATTTTACTCATGCTGCATCTTCCTGAAATACCATGATGCATTGGCACAGATGGTGTTTAACTTCATGCATGCATTTCTAGAACGCAGACTTCCTGTCTTAACAACCAGCCTTCTGAATCCACGTAGGTCAGACTTTATTTCACTTGAGGAGAAAGTGAGGACTGCAGATACTGGAGAGTCAGAGTCAGAAAAGTGTGCCGCTGGAAAAGCACAGCAGGGCAGGCAGCATCCGAGGGGCAGGAGAGTTGACGTTTCGGGCATAAACCCTTCTATGGCCTTAAATTTGAGGCATCTTTTTTTACTTAATGTAATATGTTATTTCAAGACTGCAGTCAAAGCCAAAATGCATTGCAAGGTCAAATCCTTTCCATTGCTTTGTCTTTTCATTGTACTGTACCAAAGTTGAGGTAATGCTGAACCGGTAACCTCAGAATTGCTGTACAATGACATTAGCGTTTTTGCTAATTAGAATTAGCATTTGACATTTCCAATACAGAGATACATCCACACCTCAATGTTTTAAATGCTCATTAGAAAAGAATGCAGTGTGACCAGTCTAATAAACATTGTTGCACCTCTGTGAAGCTTTTCTTTATAACTTTGGTTAGCACTGCTGCCTCACAGCACCAGAGACCTGGGTTCAATTCCCGCCTCAGGCAACTGACTGTGTGGAATTTACACATTCTCCCTGTGTCTGCATGGGTTTCCTCCGCGTGCTCCAGTTTCCTCCCACAGTCCAAAGACGTGCAGGTTAGGTGAATTGGCCATGCTAAATTGCCTGTAGTGTTAGGTAAGGGGCAAATGTAGGGGTATGGGTGGGTTGCGCTTCGGCGGGTCGGTGTGGACTTGTTGGGCCGAAGGGCCTGTTTCCACACTGTAAATAATCTAATCTAATCTAATCTAATCTAATCTAAATGCCCCACCTGGTAACATATCATTCATAATTGGACATATGTCACCCTCCCGCTGGGTCAAATCCTGGAATTCCTCGCTTTTTAGGTTGATTCAGTACTTTCACCACATGGACTGTCGTGACTCACTACCACCACCTCCTTAAGGGAACTAGAGGTGAATAAAAATTATGGCTGAACTTGTTAACAGCATCCACGACCAGAAAATGAACTGGGTCAAATGCTATTTGTAATTGATGATGTTGATGATCAACATATCCAAGAAGTCACAATTGAAAGGGAGTAGGATAGGGACTAAAATGCCTGAATGACCATAATGGAACACACTTAATTTCTCATGAGTTCATTTCATTTTGTTCACTTATTAAGATTGAAATACTTGAGTATATATATAGCACCTTTCACAACTGCAAGGTGTTCCCAGAGTGTTTTACAGCCAATGGAGTACTTTTATAAACGTGGTAACTACAATAAGGTGAGAAAACAAGGTTACAGCTAAGACCCATTGTCTGAAATCAATGCCAGGAGTGGAAACAGAAAAGGTGATAGGCTTGTGTTTTAAAAGTTTCAGAGGAGGGAAACTTCTGCCATATTGCAAAAGAGAGTTAGGAGGCTGTGTATAGAAATCAACAGTGTGGAGGGAAATTTGAATTCAAACAATCAATGTAAATTATTTTGCTGATTTTGACTGTGTATTTTGAAATGCAGATAAACCACTGTGTGTCAGTAGGATGTACTATAAGAGTATCTGCTGCAAGGAAATCAGTAAGGTTTATATAGCTGGGTTTTTTTTCTGGCCCGATTTGACTACAGATTTTTCTTATTTCAGTAATGGGTTTGTAAATTGAACCAGACTTTAAGCACATGTGGTTTCATTTTGTGAACTATTTCCAATAGTTTCTGATCAAATGGGATAAAGCGCTGCTTGGAAGTTGTGATGCAACACTCGCTGTCAGTCAAATCAACAAAAACTCCATAATGAAGCATTTGGAGTTGATACAACTGAAAAGCATCCCATTTTCAGAATCATCGAATCTCGACAGTGCGGAAGGAGGCCTTTCAGCCCATAGAGTCTGCGCTGATGCTCTGAAGACCATCCCACCCACAAACAGCCCCCAACCCTAACCCCTTAACCTCATGTTTACCGTGGCTAACCCACCTAGCCTGCACATGCCCAGAGGCAATTTTATTACTCAGCTCTGAAATGTGACATTAGTTCCTGCATATGGAGTCCTCATTAATCAATATCATCAACTATCTGTAAAGCCCACAACTGTCAAACATTCATTCAGAAAAGTGTGGTTTTAATCTCCTACAAAATATTGCAAGCTAATGTAGTTTAGGAGAAGATTAGCTCAGCATACAGCAATGAAAGGCGCCTGCTAAATTCCCGTTATTCATAGGACTCTTAGAGTCATAGAGTCATAGAGTCATAGAGATGTATAGCACGGAAACAGACCCTTCGGTCCAACCCGTCCATGCCGACCAGATATCCCAACCCAATCTAGTCCCACCTGCCAACACCCGGCCAATATCCCTCCAAACCCTTCCTATTCATATACCCATCCAAATGCCTCTTAAATATTGCAGTTGTACCAGCCTCCACCACATCCTCTGCCAGCTCATTCCATACACGTGCCACCCTCTGTGTGAAAAAGTTGCTCCTTAGGTCTCCTTTATATCTTTTCCCTCTCACCCTAAACCTATGCCCTCTAGTTCTGGACTCCCCGACCCCAGGGAAAAGACCTTGTCTATTTACCCTATCCATGCCCCTCATAATTTTGTAATCCTCTATAAGGTCACCCCTCAGCCTCCGACACTCCAGGGAAAATAGCCCCAGCCTGTTCAACCTCTCCCTGAAGCTCAGATCCTCCAACCCTGGCAACATCCTTGTAAATCTTTTCTGAACCCTTACAAGTTTCACAACATCTTTCCGATAGGAAGGAGACCAGAATTGCACACAATATTCCAACAGTGGCCTAACCAATGTCCTGTACAGCTGTAACATGACCTCCCAACTCTTGTACTCAATACTCTGACCAATAAAGGAAAACATTCCAAACACCTTCTTTACTATCCTATCTACCTGCGACTCCACTTTCAAGGAGCTATGAACCTGCACTCCAAGGTCTCTTTGTTCAGCAGCACTCCCTAGGATCTTACCTTTAAGTGTATAAGTCCAGCTAAGATTTGCTTTCCCAAAATGCAGCACCTCACATTTATCTGAATTAAACTCCATCTGCCGCTTCTCAGCCCATTGGCCCATCTGGCCCAGATCCTGTTGTAATCTGAGGTAACCTCTTCACTGTCCACTACACCTCCAATTTTGTTGTCAATCACAAACTTACTAACTGTACCTCTTATGCTCGCATCCAAATCATTTATGTAAATGACAAAACGTAGAGGGCCCAGCACTGATCCTTGTGGCACTCCACTGGTCACAGGCATTCAGTCTGAAAAACAAGCCTCCACCACTACCCTCTGTCTTCTACCTATGAGCCAGTTCTGTATCCAAATGGCTAGTTCTCCCTGTATTCCATGAGATCTAACCTTGCTAATCAGTCTCCCATGGGGAACCTTGTCAAACGCCTTATTGAAGTTCATATAGGTCACATCTACTGCTCTGCCCTCATCAATCTTCTTTGTTACTTCTTCAAAAAACTTTGTGAGACATGATTTCCCACGCACAAAGCCATGTTGACTATCCCGAATCAGTCCTTGCCTTTCCAAATACATGTACATCCTGTCCCTCAGGATTCCCTCCAACAACTTGCCCACCACCGAGGCCAGGCTCACTGGTTTGTCGTTCCCTGGCTTGTCCTTACCACCCTTCTTAAACAATGGCACCACATTTGCCAACCTCCAGTCTTCCAGCACCTCACCTGTGACTATTGATTCTACAAATATCTCAGGAAGAGGCCCAGTAATCACTTCTCCAGCTTCCCACAGAGTTCTCGGGTACACCTGATCAGGTCCTGGGGATTTATCCACTTTTAACTGTTTCAAGACATCCAGCACTTTCTCCTCTGTAATTTGGACATTTTACAAGATGTCACCATCTATTTCCCTACAGTCTATATCTTCTATATCCTTTTCCACAGTAAATACTAATGCAAAATATTCATTTAGTATCTTCCCCATTTTCTGTGGCTCCACACAAAGGCCACCTTGCTGATCTTTGAGAGGCCCTATTGTCTCCCTAGTTACCCTTTTGTCCTTAATATATTTGTAAAATCCCTTTGAATTCTCCTTAATTCTATTTGCCAAAGCTATCTCCTGTCTCCTTTTTGCCCTCCTGATTTCCCTCTTAAGTATACTCCTACTTCCTTTATACTTTTCTCAGGATTCATTCGATCTACCTTGTCTATACCTGACATATGCTTCCTTCTTTTTCCTAACCAAACCCTCAATTTCTTTAGTCATCCAGCATTTCCTATACCTACCAGCCTTCCCTTTCACCCTGACAGAAATATACTTTCTCTGGATTCTTGTTATCTCATTTCTGAAGGCTTCCCATTTTCCTGCTGTCCCTTTACCTGTGAACATCTGCCTCCAATCAACTTTCAAAAGTTCTTGCCTAATACCATCAAAATTGGCCTTTCTCCAATTTAGAAGTTCAACTTTTAGATCTGGTGTATCCTTTTCCATCACTATTTTAAAACGAATAGAATTATGGTTGCTGGCCCCAAAGTGCTCTCCCACTGACACCTCAGTCACCTGCCCTGCCTTATTTCCCAAGAGTAGGTCAAGTTTTGCACCTTCTCGAGTAGGTACATCCACATACTGAATCAGAAAATTGTCTTGTACACACTTAAGAAATTCTTCTCCATCTAAACCTTTAACACTATGGCAGTCCCAGCCAATGTCTGCCAAGTTAAAATCCCCTTCCATAACCACCCTATTATCCTTACAGATAGCTGAGATCTCCTTACAAGTTTGTTTCTCAATTTCCCTCTGACTATTAGGGGGTTTATAATACAATCCCAATAAGGTGGTCATCCCTTTCTTATTTCTCAGTTCCACCCAAATAACTTCCCTGGATGTATTTGCGGGAATATCCTCCCTCAGCACAGCTGTAATGCAATCCCTTATCAAAAATGTCACTCCCCCTCCTCTCTTGCCTCCCTTTCTATCCTTCCTGTAGCATTTGTATCCTGGAACATTAAGCTGCCAGTCCTGCCCATCCCTGAGCCATATTTCTGTAATTGCTATGATATCCCAGTCGCATGTTCCTAACCATGCCCTGAATTCATCTGCCTTCCCTGTTAGGTCCCTTGCATTGAAATAAATGCAGTTGATTGGATTAATTTTCTGCTGACTTCCATTAGACCATAAGATGGAAGAGCAGAAGTTGGCCTTTCAGCCCATTGAGTCTGCTGTGTCATTTATTAAAATTGTGGCTGATCCGATAATCCTCAATTCCACTTACCTGCTTTTTACTCCTCTGTCCCTTGTTTCCTTTATTAATTAAAAAAATTACCAATCGCAGCCTTGAATATACTTAATGACCCAGTACTGACAGCCCCCTCTTCAGTAAAGAATTTCCAGATTCACTACTTTCTGAGAGATGGAAGTCCCCCTCATCTCTGTTTTAAACCTGTGACCCCTTATTCTGAGATTATGCCCACTGGTCCTGGGTGCTCCAATAAGGGGAAATAGCCTTTTCACATCTACATTGTCAAGTCTCCTGAGAAGCTTGCATGTTTTATTAAAGTTGTCTCTCATTCTTCTGAACTCCAATGAGTACAAGTGTAACCTATTCAACTTCTCATCAGAAGACAGTCTGTCTATACCTGATATCAGCTAGTGAACCTTCTCTGGATTGCCTCCAAAGCAATATATCTTTCCTTAGACAATGCATCCAAAATTGTTCACAGTATTCCAGCTCAGGTCCAACTAATGCCTTGTATAGTTTTAGCCAAGTGTCCCTACTTTCAGACATGGAACTAACTTGTCAATATCTCAAAGTCATGATATGGAGATGCCAGTGTTGGACTGGGGTGGACAAAGTTAAAAATCACACAACACCAGGTCATAGTCCAACGGGTTTAATTGGAAACACTAGCTTTTGGTACGCTGCTCCTTCATCATCCGAGCAGTGCTCCAAAAGCTAGTGCTTCCAATTAAACCTGTTGGACTATAACCTGGTGTTGTCTCATAGTCATAGTGTTGAAATCAGGAGCTCAGAGGATGAGAATCATAATCACAGAGTCTCACCTCATTTGTCCAAGTGCACTTGAGTATTTTATAGAAAGAGGTTCTTGAGGAAGACACAGTGCAAGTTGTGAGGGGAGAAAGATTCTGAGTGAAATTGAAGCAGGACTTCCAATGAAAGCAATGAAAGGTCCACTCTCCCCCATCACTCTATGGAGGTGTCTCCACAGGGAGTAACTCAGAATTTGGGTTAAGACATACAAATGTTCCACTTTGGCAAACTGGTGCCAGCTCACTAGACGACCGAGAATACGTCCATCGTTAAGCTAAACAATGCCACCCAGCTTTTGGGTTAACTTCTTGACAACTGCCTGCAACTGCAGAATGTACTAACAGCTGTTAATTGAATTGCAGAATTTGCTACACATGTGCAACAAAATTTTGGAAAAAATGAGTCATTGTATTTACTTTTCCATCTTTTGACAGAGATCCATGTCACAAAATAAAAGTTTACTGCAGAGAAGGTTCATAACTCTTTGAAACTTGTCTCAACATTGAAACAGCATCAAACTACCTGAGTTAAACCACTGCCAAAAGCATGGCTGATGCTCAACAACAACAATAACCACTGTTTATTTAGCAACCAGGAAAAATAGTGTTTCTGTTTCTTTGTAAGAGATGACTGTGCACAGCAACAAGTAACTATCTCACAGAGGAGAAGAGAAATATGTTTAAAGAGATAGATTTTTGCAACCCTTTGAAGGTAGACGGGAAGTTATTGAGAAAAATTGGATTTGAAAGTTGCAAATTATTTTAAGCATCATATAAAACCCGTCTCGGATAAACAAATCTGGGGCCTAATACCCATTTGATGTTTCTGCGGGCAATCTGAGGATAAATTCGAGAGAGTCTGAGCCATTTTCAGCTTGTCAGATTTAACACAGACCCTACTTTGAAGAGACCTGTGGAGACTGCTCAGGAATTAATACTTTTTTTTTTGCCTTTCATTTACTTCAGTATGGAGACAGTGGGCTCAGGAGTACCCCTTTCCTTTAATATCATCATACAAAGTCTTTGAGGTTCTCCTCATGCCTATCAGTCTCTTCCACTTTGAGGTTCATGGGGATGCCTTTGTCACATTGATTTTTAACTTTGTCACACACATGGAAGGATAAGAACAAAAGAGATGTTGTGAAAGGAGGGATTTTAGTGAAACATAGAGAAGGCAATGGAGTCATCAACAGTGGAAAGTGAAAGTAACACAAATGTTACAATGAGTTGGAATTAAAATAAATCATTAAATCAATTATTAAATAAAATATGGAGGGTGATTTCCCCCTGAAATTGCTTGCATTTTCAGAGTTGGGAGAAACAAATTGCTGGTCAGCAAATGGTGGAAGATAATTCCACTAGGTTTCTACCTTGTGGTCATCATACCCAAATTTCCATCATGACCTAGATTTCCTTGCTAATTGCCCTCTGGCTCTTCATGGAGTTAATGTCGACCAACCTATTCAGATGTTTGGGGCAGGATAGATGTGAACCTGGCTCAGAGGTGGAGAGAGTGCCGCACATAAAAGCCCCCATTCAGCTGATGGAAACTTAGTGAAATGAAGGCTGATGGCACTTATGCCCCAGATGTAAGTTAGTACAGGATAAATAACATGAATCTGTTCTGAATGACACTGGACACTGTTAGAAATAAAGGAACTGAAAGCTCAGAGAAGATTGGACAACAGACCAGTGAAGTTGGGAATAGTTCCAATTTTTAGCCCAGACAGTGCTGGATAGGTGGAGGGATATTTAGTATTGAGGAGGCAGGGAGGCTGCAGAAAGATTTAGACAGGTTAGGAGAGTGGGCAAAGAAGTGGCAGATGGAGTACAACGTGGGAAAGTGTGAGGTGATGCACTTTGGTGGGAAGAGTAGAGACATGGTCTACTTTCTAAATGGGGAGAAAATTTAGAAATCGGAAGGACAAAGGGACTTGGGAATCCTAGTCCAGGTTTCTCTTAAGGTAAACTTGTAGGTTGAGTTGGTAGTTAAGAAGGCAAATGCAATGTTGTCATTCATCTCAAGAGGACTAGAATATGAGAACAGGGATGTATTTCTGAGGCTTCATAAGGCTCTGGTCAGGCCACATTTAGAGTATTGTGAGCAATTTTGAGCCCAGGAATGAAAGGCTTAACCTACAATGAATTGAGGACTTTGAGACTATACTCAATGGAGTTTAGAAGGACAAGGGGGGGGGGGGGGAATTTGATTGAAACTTTCAGAATACTGAACGGAGTGGACAGAGTGGACATTGGGAAGATGTTTCCATTGGTAGGAGAAACAAGGACCTTGGGGTAAAGGGAAGAACTTTTAGAATGGAGGTAAGGAGAAACATCTTTAGCCAGAGAATGGTAAATCTGTGGAATATATTGCCACAGAAGGCTGTGGAGGTCAGGTCATCGATTATATTTAAAACAGTGATAGATAAATTCTTGATTGACAAGAGGATCAAAGGTTATGGGGAGAACGCGGGAAAATGGGATTGAAAAGCCTATCAGCCATGAACAAAAGGTGGTGCAGACTTGATGGGCCAACTGGCCTAATTTATGCTCCAATTCCAGAAAGCTGAGAGATGAAGGACAGAACTGGATCAAATCTTTCATCATTTTCCCTGTGATCTCTGCTTGAAAGCTCATCTGCCGTTATCAGCAGCAGCGAGTTAGGTCCTGAATCCAGGAAGGGTGATCCTCCCACAGTCCAAAGATGTGCAGGTCAGGTGAATTGGCCATGCTAAAGTGCCCGTAGTGTTAGGTAAGGGGTAGATATAGGGGTATGGGTGGGTTGTGCTTCGGCAGGGCGGTGTGGACTTGTTGGGCCGAAGGGCCTGTTTCCACACTGTAAGTAATCTAATCTAATCTAATTATTGACAAACTGGCACCCAGCCAACTGAACTAACCACCTTTCCCTGAGGAGTCTGTGTTACTGTGGCAACATGTACATTGTATTCTGAAGCTTTGGTTAATGTTGGCAGAGACTCCAATTAACTTTCCATCACATAGCTGACTGTATGTCTCTCCCACTTTTACCACCAAACTAATCGACCTTGTGATTTATTGGAGGCAGCAAAATGACACGGCCCATTGTTGCTCTATTTTAACATTCAAGGGCCAATCTTCCAACATGAGCCCATTGCCTGTCCCAACCAGAAAGTGATTACTTTCCCTGAATGTTCCATGTGTCTCTGACCAATTTTAACAAATTGTCCATTCAATGCAGTATTTGCAAGGAATTGTTACAATACTCTGACCTTGAAGACCTCAGATGGGCCCATTCTATTCAGTGAAATGTTGGCTTGGCTTTCGGGTACAAAAATATATCAATCATTTCCATATCCTCCCTTTGAGCTCAAGAATGCTTCGCTGAAACTTGCTTCCATAAAACTGGTCTACCAATTAGAATAAGATCCTAAGGGTGCAAAATGACGGAGTCATTGTTTAAGTGAAATAGGATCTAGCAGCTCACTCCAACATAGTTGTCTGCTGTCCAGCCTGAGATTCAGAAAAGAATGTAATCAAAATCTCCTGAAGAGGTACTAGCTGGTGTTGAGGCTGAGAAACATAACCTCAGGCAGATCATGAGCATGCAGATATTTCCATCTTGGCTGTCGCAGAAATTCGTGATGAGTAGATTACTTACAGTGTGGAAACAGGCCCTTCGGCCCAACAAGTCCACACCGCCCCGCTGAAGCGTAACCCACCCATACCCCTACATCTACATCTACATCTACCCCTTACCTAACACTACGGGCAATTTAGCATGGCCAATTCACCTGACCTGCACATCTTTGGAGTGTGGGAGGAAACCGGAGCACCCGGAGGAAACCCACGCAGACACGGGGAGAACGTGCAAACTCCACACAGTCAGTCGCCTGAGGCGGGAATTGAACCCGGGTCTCCGGCGCTGCGAGGCAGCAGTGCTAACCACTGTGCCACCGTGCCGCCCACCGTAGGTGCCGGTGTTGGACTGAAGTAGACAAAGTTAAAAAATCACACAACACCAGGTTATATTCAGACGAAATCCATGGTCAGGTAATCATCAATCCATCCGCTTGGCTTAAAGCTCACCCCATTTAATACTGTCGATGATAGCCATTATGTGGAGGAGCCGGTGTTGGACTGAGTTGGACAAAGTTAAAAATCACATAATACCAGGTTATAGTCCAACAGGTTTGTTTGTAAGCATGAGCCTTCGGAGCGCTGCTCCTTCATCAGATGGTTGTCACAACCACTTAATGAAGGAGCAGTACTCCAAAAGCTAGTGCTTCCAAATAAACCAGTTGGACTATAACCTGGTGATGTGTAATTTTTAACTTTGCCCATTTAATACGACTAGCATTGTGTAACACCTTTCAGCGTTCCTGCCAACCCCAACTATCCTCGAAAGCACACCTGTCTATGTGTCTCGTTAAATAAACATGTTACATCAAAGCTAAATAAATGTGTAGCACTTTGAAAGATCACTCAATGACTAAACCAATTAACATAGAATCATTAAATCACACTTACTCAGCAATTCATACTCGCTGCATATTCCCTGCAGGCTAGGAGATTTATTCTCATCTGATCATTAGCTGATTCTTTTAGAAGCAATAATTGCTTGCCTCTGACCTAGGTTCAAGTCCCACCTGCTCAAGAGGCATGAAATAGCATCAGTTAGCTCTGTTGGCAGGACAGCTGGCTTGCAATGCTGGGTAATACCAACAATGTGGGTTCAAAACAATCAAGAAGTCTAATGGAATGCTGGCCTTCATATCAAGAGGACTGGTATGTAAAGACGCAAAAGTTATATAAAGCCCTGCTTCTACCCCACTTGGAGTTCTGTGAGCAGATTTGAACATCACATCTTTGGAAAGTTACACTGACCTGGGAGGGACTACAAAGTAAGTTTGTAAGAATAACACCAGGACTTCAGGACTCATAGAGTCCTACATCATGGAGACAGGCCCTTTGGCCCAAACTGGTCCATGCCGACCAAAATGTCCGTCCATGCTAACCCCATTTCCCTGCATTTGGCCCACATTCTTCTAATCCTTTCCTCTCCATAAATTTGTCCAAATGCCTTTTAAACATTGTTCATGTACCCGCCTCAACCATTTCCACTGGCAGGTCATTTCATATGCATAACATCCTTTGTGTAAAAAAAAGGACTTAAGTTATGAGGAGAGATTATACAAAGTGGGCCACTTGCCCTCGCATTTAGAAGATTAAGGGGTGATTTGATTGAAGTCTTCAAGATATTAACAGGAAAAGACAAACTATTTCCATTGGTTGGGAATGTGAGAACTAAGGGATATAATCTGAGAATTAGGGCCAATTGTTCAGGAGAAATATTAAGAAATACCTCTACACACAAATGATGGTTGATGTTTGGAACTCTCTTCAACAACCAGCAGTGGATGTTAGATCAGTTGTTCAATGCAAATTTGAGATAGACAACATTTGGTTAAGCAAAGTTATTAAGGGATATGGGCCAAAGGCAGGTATATGGAGTTAGGCCAAAGATCAGCCATGATGTCATTGAATGGCAAAACAGGTTGAATTGTCTATTCTTGTTTATATGTTCCTATCATTCTCACACTGGCTCAGGTCCCCATGAAGCACACTATTTCTCAATCTCTCACCTTGCCTGAGATGTGGTGACCTTCAGGGTAAATCGTCTCTCTCTAATGGGGCAACAGCCTATGATCTGGTAGGACAATGTGATTTTGTTTTAAATCGCTGAACAGGTTGATTTGAAAATATCTGAGGGCCATGATAAAATCCATACTGCCTGGCTCGCCATTCCAAATCTGAACTTCTCACTCTGTAAATATGTTTTTCATCATGTGATCATTTTAATCACTATAAATTGCTGTCCTCTGGTTTTTGATCCTTATGCCAATTGGAACAGTTTCTTCCTATCTACTGTGTCCAGATGCTTCATGATTTTTAACACGTCTATGAAATTTTTTCAATGTTTTCTTAAAGAGATCAGCTCCAACTTCTCTAATCCATCCTGATTACTGTGGTTTATCATTTCCAGATCCATTCTAGTAAATCGTCTTTTTGCCCCCTTTCAAATACCTTCACATTCTTCCTAAAGTGTGCTATCTTGAATGGGATGTATCTCTCTGGGTGAGGCCCAGTCAGAGTGTTATGACAGGAATTCAAAGAAGGGTCATACCATACCCAAGAAGTTAAATCTATTTCTCTCTCCACGGATGACACCAGACCTGTTGTGTTTATCCCATACTTTCTGTTTCTGCTTCAGATTTCCAACATCTGCAATATTTTGCTTTTTATTTTATAATGTCCAAATTTCTTGTAAATTCCTGTCAAGTGCAAATCCCAAGGCAGCAGCTCAAGGGTTATAAAGTCCATAGTGAAAAGCAAATGAACCCAACTCTATGATCAACTCAAACAATTCATTGTAAAACAGTTCCTTTTGCATTCAAAATAGCAATCTCAGAAAGGGTTATTCACGAAACAGATTCCATTTTGCATTTGCTTATTGAAAAACGTCGGATCAGATATTTACCAAAACCCCTAATGAAATCTGTCCAACTCACTAATTGTTTGTGAAAACAGATGTATTGGGAAATGAAATGAGTGTTCTCTGTGCTTCTCAAATCTGACTGTTAATCCCTAATGGCAAACGTATTATTCAATTCTTTCACTTGTAAGATTTTCCTGTTGCAAAGTAACATTCTAGAAAACACAATGCCTGCCAAAAAGTTCCAAAAACCATGATACTCTAAAAGACACTCAAGCAGATTTTTACTAAGTTTGGCAACATTTTTTTTTGTATCAGATGCCGTGAGGAAAGAACTGGTCAACGGAATCGATTGTGGCATAAATCAAGACAGTCCTTTTATCTTGTACTTGCTTCTGTTCAATTGATGATAACCCATCCTTTAACAAGCATTTATCTGAAGCCATCTACATTTCTCCTCAAATAACTGCACCTTCACTACATACTGACCTTGAGAACAGCATTAATTATTGCCTATCAATTATACATGAGCTCTGTTCTGTTCATGTAAAAGGACAGCTCCTGGCACAAAGCATACACACTGTGCGATCTGCTACAGGCAATTGCTGTGCACTCCCACTTGCAAATGCAGGTTGACATTTAATCTATGACTGGTGATTGTATGGAAATAATATTTATCTTGTGATCTTACGGAAGATGCCATACCGAGTCACACAAATAATTAATAGCAAAAAACACTGTTATGAACAAATGTTCCAACACACAAATGATACATGAACTCAAAGTTTTGAACAGTAGAAATCAGCTCTGCATGTAGGGAGGCATGGTGGCTCAGCAGTTAGCACTGATACCTCACAGCATCAGGGACATAGGTTCAATCCCAGCTTTGGGTGACTGTCTGTATGGAGTTGTTCTCCCTATTTCTGTGTGGGCTTCCTCCCACAGTCCAACAATGCAGGTTTGGTGGATTGGTTGTGGGGCTAGGGGGTTGGGTCTGGGTGGGATGCTCTTTGGAGAGTTAAAGTGGACTTGATGGACAATGGCTTGAGTATAGGAGTTGGGAGGTCATGTTGTGGCTGTACAGGACATTGGTTAGGCCATTTTTGGAATATTGGCCTCTCTCCTATCAGAAGGCTGTATGAAACTTGAAAATGTTCAGAAAAGATTTACAAGAATGTTGCCAAGGTTGGAGGATTTGAGCTGGAGGGTGAGGCTGAATAGGCTGAGGCTGCTTTCCCTGGAGCACTGGAGGCTGAGAGGGTGACCTTATAGAAATTTATAAAATCGTGAGGGGCAGGGATAGGTTGAATAGACAAGGTCTTTTCCTCATGGTATGGGAGTCCAGAACTGGAGGGAATTGATTTAGGGCGAGAGGGGAAAGATTTAAAAGGGACCTAATGGACGACATTTTCACGCAGAGGGTGTTGCATGTTTGGAATGAGCTGCCAGAGGAAGTGGTGGAGGTTGGTAGATTTACAACATTTAAAGGGCATCTGGATGGGTATATGAATAGGAAGGGTTTAGAGAGTTATGAGCAAAGAGCTGGCAAATGGGACTAGATTGGGTTGGGATATCTTGTCGGCATTGATGAGTTGGACCAAAGGGTCTGTTTCTGCATTGTACATATCATATCTATATATCTATGACTATATGAATATCCTGCTTCCATGTTGTAGGAATTCTGTGACTTCTATTAAAATGATGCTAACAATTAGACAATGTACTGTGCTGAACCTGTAAATTCAATTGATAATTGGCAGCAACACTTTCAACACATGCATTACTCGTGTTCTAAAGCAGGAAACTAAAACATAAAAGATCATAGTTTGTTGTCGCAGATTATCTTCCAGCATATGCAGCTACTTTGACTTGCTCTGATATGATTAGGTTTATAAATATTTGTGGAATAAGTTATTGAAACTTGAAGTGGTTAACATCACAGTGAAGGAATGTGAGCAGTGGAGACCTGAGTAATGCAGAAAATTGACTGTGTGTCTCCTCAAGTAACCAGGATTGTGAAATGAACAGCATTGGAACTGAGAAGGAAGCATAAATTAGATGGAGCTGGAACAATGTGAAACCAGGAAGCAGTAGATAAATAAACTAACAGAAGATTTTGATAACAACAATATAAAGTTAGAACGAAGAATTAAAAAGAAACTTTAATACATTCCAAATGTGATACATTTACAATCTCCAATAACAATTAACTCCAGAAGGAATGAAATTCTATTTTGTACTAAATTTCAGTATCAATGAAATTGATGAGCAGTAATTAACACGTATTATCATTGAAGGTATACTTAGACTTGAAATTACAGAATTAATATTCTGTGGTTTGGATCTACCATTACAATAACTTTGCAATGTTCAGTGTATTTCAGAGGTGAGACAGAGACTAAGAGGCTCTCTACAACCTATATAGCCATCCGCATGACACACAAGGTGGCATTGTGGCACAGTAGTTAACTTTGCTGCCTCACTGCACCAGGGATATGGGTTCAATTCTAGGTGACTGCCTGTGTGGAGTTGGCACATTCTTCCCATGTCTGTGTGAGTTCTCTCCCACGGTCCAAAGATGTGCAGGTTGGATGGATTGGTCATGCTAGATTTCCCTGTCATGTCCAGGGTAGTGCAGGCTTGGATTAGCCATGGGAAATGAGGGTTACAGGGATAGGGTAGGATAGGTGGTGTGGACTTGATGGTCTGAATGGCCTGCTTCCACACTTAGGGATTCTAAACTGCGCTCCCACACAAATTGTGAAAGGACTGTCATTGCTGCCAGTCAAACAACCTTCTGCTCCCTGCATCCAATATTTGTCTTGCCTAAGAAAAGTGTTCAAAGTACAAAAACCAGACCTTATGACATTTCTCTTGAATTTTCTGCTGGTTGGCTTGCAATGGGGTCCTGGAGATTAATCTTCAAATCCCTGAGTGCTGCAACCTAGAAACTTTGACACCTAACATAAACTGGTTTCAAACAGAGTTTTAATATGATTGACCAATTTTTGGCCAGAGCTAATAGTTTGCTGTATCTGATGAACAATTTCAACGTTATATCCATTCCAGTACCAATGAAACATCAACTGGTAGCATTTCACACAACACTGACACTGTGTGGTAAGCATCGCCATTTGAGAGACTACGGGATGGATCAGAAATTTGTGAATGTGAACAGAATCATCGATATACTACGTTCGACTTGGAAACAACTGCGATCCTTTTGCAAGCTGTAATCAACATTCAACAGCATGTTTTATTAATGCAATAACAAGCATCTAGGGTATTGTCACTACATCCTATATTGTCAATAATAATGTTAATTGCTGGCAGGTTTTAGCTGAATGCACATCTACTCATACGGGCCATGTTAAGTGCATCAGTTCCTGTTGTGGTGTCTCCTCCTACAGTCCCAAGGTTGTCATTACAGGTGATTGTTCAAAATCCTGAGAAAAGTCCTAATCAACCTGTTCAGAGACGTTATGACACTCCTCTGGAGCAGCTGGTACTTGAAACTAGATCTCCTGATTTAGAGTTAAGGACTGCACTGCAAGGGCCCTGAATCCGGTATTGAGGCTGCTTTTCAAAGAAAAGGAATGCAAGAATCATACAAACTTTTCACACAGAACATAGAATCCCTACAGTGTAGAAACAAGCCATTTTGGCCGAACAAGTCCACACTGACCCTCCCAAAGAGAATCTCACCCAGACCTATTCCTCTACTCTACAACTCTACATTTCCCATGACTAATGTACCTATCCTACACATCCCTGAACACTATGGGCAATTTAGCATGGCCAATTCACCTAACCTGCACATCTTTGGACTGTGGGAGGAAACTGGAGCATGGAGAAAGCTCATGCAGACACAGGGAGAATGTGCAAACTCCAAAGACAGTCATCCAAGACTGGAATTGAACACGGGTCCTTAGTGCTGTGAGGCAGCAGCACTAACCACTGAGCCACCCATGTGGATTTGTATAAACACATAATGCTATTCACTGATGGTGCAGAAATCTATTGAACACAGAACAAAATGGCCCAAAGTTAGCAGGAATAGGGTGGAATAATTAGTCTCAACCAGGCCGCCACTCAACTTATTACATTTGGCCTCAGGATCTCCACTTTATGCCCAGGATCTTACCTCACAACTGCAAGTGCATTTGTGGTCCTCTTGATAAGACAAAATTAAGCTTCATTCAAATTTTCTTCCCCAATCTGCACCTTCGGAGACTTCCGCTGACATCACAACATCCGTAAGGTAACACAGGGCTGCCAGCCTCAGTTTAAAGCCTCACCTGCTCACTGCTCAAGATGGGACAGAAAGAAAATTAATCTCAGTCTAAGGATTTGTTAACATCCGCCCAGGAATTAAATCGACATGTGTTCAATAACTGCCAAATGTTTTCTGAAATTCATAATAACCAGTTAAGTCAATCATGCTTAGCACATTGTTTCAGAACATTTACATTGAAAGCGTACACAGTCAGAGTAAAGGTGACCCTGTTTTGTTTCTAACAATTAGTTGCATATGTGTGTGCACACTAATCAGCAGTGGTGTCCCGTCACAGTGTGTGGTACTTGTGACAGTGTGGCAACCCCATGACAGTGCAGTAACCCTGTGACACTATGGAAACCCCATGTCAGTGTGTTGACCCTGTGACAGTGCAGTGACCCCATGATAGTATAGAGAGACTTTGGCAGTGTGGTAACAGTTGTGACAGTGCTGTGACCCCGAGATTGTGTGGTGACTCTGTGACAGTGAAGTGACAGTTGTGACAGTGTGGCAACAGTTGTGATAGTGCAGTGATAGTGCGGTGACCCTGTGACCTTGCAGTGACAGTATGGTGACAGTTGTGAAGTGCAGTGACCCTGTGACAATGTGATGACAATTGTGACAGTGCGGTGACCCCGTGACATTGTGGTGACAGTGTGACAGTGCAGTGACAGTTGTGACAGTGTGGTGACAGTTGTGACAGTGCAGTGACCCCATGACAGTGCGGTGACCCCATAACAATGCAGTGACAGTTGTGACAGTGCAGTGACCCTGTGACAGTGTGATGACAATTGTGACAGTGTGGTGATGCTGTCAACAGTTGTAACAGTGCAGTGACAGTTGTGACAGTGTGGTGACAGTTGTGACAGTGTGGTGATGCTGGCGACAGTTGTAACAGTGCAGTAACAGTTGTTTCAGTGCAGTTACTGTTGTGATTGTGTGGTGACTCTGTGACAGTGTGGTAACCCAGTGACAGTGTGGTGATCCTGTGACAGTGCGGTGTTCCTATGACAGTGTGGCGACCCAGTGACAGTGCAGTGACCCTGTGACAATGCAGTGACAGTTGTGACAGTGTGGTGATCCTGTGACAGTGCAGTGACAGTTGTGACAGTGTGGTGTTCCTGTGATAGTGCGGTGACCCCGTGACAGTGTGGTGATCCTGTGACAATGCAGTGAGAGTTGTGACAGTATGGTGACCCCGTGACAGTGTGGTGATCCTGTGACAGTGTGGTGACCCCGTGACAGGGCAGTGACAGTTGTGACACTGTGGTGATGCTGTGACAGTGTGGTGATCCTGTGACAGTGCAGTGATAGTTGTGACAGTGCGGTGACCCTGTGACAGTGCGGTGATCCTGTGACAGTGTGGTGATCCAGTAACAGTTGTGACAGTGTGGTAACCCCGTGACAGTGTGATGATCCTGTGATAGTGCAGTGAGAGTTGTGACAGTGCGGTGACCCCGTGACAGTGTGGTGATCCTGTGACAGTGCAGTGAGAGTTGTGACAGTATGGTGACCCCGTGACAGTGTGGTGATCCTGTGACAGTGTGGTGAGAGTTGTGACAGTGCCGTGACCCTGTGACAGTGCGGTGATCCTGCGACAGTGCGGTGAGAGTTGTGACAGTGTGGTGACCCTGTGACAGTGCGGTGACCCTGTGACAGTGTGGTGATCCAGTGACAGTTGTGACAGTGTGGTGATCCTGTGACAGTGTGGTGATCCAGTAACAGTTGTGACAGTGTGGTGACCCCGTGACAGTTGTGACAGTGTGGTGATCCTGTGACAGTGTGGTGACTCTGTGACAGTGCAGTGACAGTTGTGACAGTGTGGTGTTCCTGTGACAGTGTGGTGACTCTGTGACAGTTGTGACAGTGTGGTGACCCCGTGACAGGGCAGTGACAGTTGTGACACTGTGGTGATGCTGTGACAGTGTGGTGATCCTGTGACAGGGCAGTGACATTGTGACAGTGCGGTGACCCCGTGACAGTGCGGTGACCCCGTGACAGGGCAGTGACAGTTATGACACTGTGGTGATGCTGTGAGAGTGTGGTGATCCTGTGACAGTGCAGTGACCACATGACAGTTGTGACAGTGTAGTGTCCCTGTGATAGGGTGGTGATCCTGTGACAGTGCAGTGACCCTGTGACAGTGTGGTGACCCTGTGACAGTGCAGTGACAGTTGTGACAGTGCGGTGACAGTTGTGATAGTGTGATGATCATGTGACAGTGCAGTGACCCTGTGACAGGGCAGTGACAGTTGTAACAGTGTGGTGTTCCTATGACAGTGTGGTGTCCCTGTGACAGGGTGGTGATCCTGTGACAGTGCAGTGACAGATGTGACAGTGCGGTGACCCCATGACAGGGCAGTGACGATTGTAACAGTGTGGTGACAGTTGTGATAGTGTGATGATCATGTAACAGTGCAGTGACCCTGTGACAGGGCAGTGACAGTTGTGACAGTGCAGTGACAGTTGTGACAGTGTGGTGTTCCTATGACAGTGTGGTGATCCTGTGACAGTGCAGTGACAGATGTGACAGTGCGGTGACCCCATGACAGGGCAGTGACGATTGTAACAGTGTGGTGACAGTTGTGATAGTGTGATGATCATGTGACAGTGCAGTGACCCTGTGACAGGGCAGTGACAGTTGTGACAGTGCAGTGACAGTTGTGACAGTGTGGTGTTCCTATGACAGTGTGGTGATCCTGTGACAGTGTGGTGATGCTGTGACAGTGTGGTGATGCTGTCGACAGTTATTGTCCCTGGAGCTGAGAGGTGACCCCTGGGGCAATGACATCATCCGTGGGCAGAGTGATGAGACTGGGGTAAGGTGGCAATCTATTAAATTGCCTACAATGATTTTATTTAAATTGCCTACTTTTCACCCATGATCTCCTTCGTGTCATGCCAGAAGTATCATTTTTATTTGCTACTCAATGAGCAGTGAGATAACACTTGCAAACATGGAACTAAGAACAGTGACTCCTTGTCTCTGAATACAGTGGTTGGGCAACAGGATGTGGAGAGAGACAAAAAGTAAACTTATCCTAACAAGAATGATTGAGAGAGCATGCTGTAACTGTTCTGTGATCTGTGTCACGCTAACAAAAAAAATGCATTAACATGAAGTGAGGTGGTATGTGGTGTTTAGAATAAAGTGCGAACATGTTTATCTAGCTCAACAGATGATTAAAGCAAAGACCTTTCCGTCCAAATGTTTCACCACACGTGATGCATTCACAGAAACTGGTCTTAGGTTTGGGGAGGGACAGTGAATGATAATATCAGTCCAATTTGCAGATGATGAAGCATTCATAACAAACACAGAAAGGTTACAGGAACTAGCCGTTAGACATGTTAGAACAGGCACTGTGTTTAGAATGAAGGAACATTGACAAGACAAAGTGTTACACATCTCAATATTGCCAAAAAGTATTCAAACATTCATTGAAAGTACATTGATGTAGCAATCCATGCATATAGGAGCGATAACATCTGTAAATAGAAGATACAACCAAGAAATAGGAATAAGGTTAGAAATTTCTGGAGAAACTTAGCAGGTCTGGTAATGGTTGTGGAAAGAAAGCAGAGTTAACATTTCACATCCGGTGACCCTTCCTGACTGATGCTGCCAGGCCTCCTGAGTTTCTCCTGCAATTTTTGCTTTTGTTTGAGATTTGCAGCATCTGGGGTCTTTGGTTTTATTGAGGAATGGAGATAACAATGGAAAGGCCATCATTGATAAGAAGAAGCGACTACTGGAAAACCGAATAAACAACTCAAAAGACAACTTGTAAAGAACTGGCTGTGAAATATTGATTTGTATAGATGTGAGAGATGGGCTTCTCACTGAAGGAGGTGATTAACTTGATAAGTAGCTTTGAAAGATGGGCTTGGAGGAGGACGAAAGGGATCTGCTGGAGGGAAGGTATAAAAAAATGACAAAGTGCTGTGGAGAGTGAATGAACAAATAAATTTATTACACATCGTGAGAAAAGGTTAGAGAAGCAAGATAGGGCACACACTTGTAAGAAATGTCACATTGGAAAATTTTCACAGTGGGGAGATAGAAAAAATAAGAATATCAATGTTGATAGCTTGAAAATGTAGGAGTTTGTTGGCACATGAAAATGATGGCACAGAGATGGAGTCATAGTGTCATAGAATCATACAGCAGAGAAACAAACCCTTCAGCCCAACTTGTCCATGCCTACCAGGTCTTAGAATTAGAGGGGGTCATTTCAGAACGGAAATGCGGAGACATTTCTTCAGCCAGAGAGTGGTGGGCCTGTGGAATTCATTGCCACGGAGTGCAGTGGAAGCCGGGACGCTAAATGTCTTCAAGGCCGAGATTGATAGGTTCTTGTTGTCTAGAGGAATTAAGGGCTACGGGGAGAACGCTGGCAAGTGGAGCTGAAATGCGCATCAGCCATGATTGAATGGCGGAGTGGACTCGATGGGCCGAATGGCCTTACTTCCACTCCTATGTCTTATGGTCTTATGGTCTTATGGTCTTATGGTCTCCTAAACTGAACTAGTCCCATTTGCCTGCATTTGGCCCATATCCCTCAAAATCTTTCCTATCCACGTACCTGTCCAAATATCTTTTCAATGTTGCAATTATATTCACCTCTACAACTTCCTCCAGCAGTTTGTTTCATGCTCCTCCTACCCTTTGTGTGATAAAGCTGCCCCTCAGGTCCCTTTTAAATCTTTCCCCTCTCACTTTAAACATAGAGAGTCCTCTACTTTTGGACCTCCCTAACCTGGGGAAAGACCTTCAATATTCACCTCCTCTATGCCCATAATTTTATAAATTTCTTTCAAGATCATCCTCAGCCTCCTATGCTCCAGGGGAAAGGTCCCAGCTTATCCAACCTCTTCAGTATCAGTAACATCCTTGTAAATCTTCTTTGCGCCCCTTCCAGTTTAGTAACATGATATGGAAAGATGGACCTGCATTAAGGCAGAGTCCACTTTGATGGGGGTTAATGAAAGTGTTGAGAGAGAGCTATCACATGGACACATTCGCCAAGTAGGAAGAACGTGCTAAAGAGCCTTCCTCCTGTCAGAATTGATTACCTTTGCTCACACTCCCGCTCTTGTGAACGTGTCCCCGATCAGGCCGTGGGTAGAACATTTGGGTGATGAGCCACAAGGCAGTAATGGTGTCCAGGGAGCGGAGGCTCAGCTGGGAAATTCCCGGGACAGGTGCCATGACCTTTCAACATGACCCTACTCTTCTGATTGGTCCCCATGTTCAATCTGACAGCTGTTCCCCATCTCCATCCTGTCTTTCCCACCCAGCCCCCCAGGTCTCAAGACGTTTGGTCTGCTATGGCAACTCTCCACCATATATTGTTCCTGCCACCCCCAACACACACTCCAACAACTTTCCCTGTACTCTTGTAGTCCCCTAACATCACACCCATCCCTGCCCTTTGCCCTGAGGTCATGGCGATTTTCAAATTTTGAAATGGGGTCAGTGAGAACATGCTTAGTGAGCACTGAACTAACTCAAAGGGACCTGTCTAGCACCAGGATATGGTTGACCATCTATCAACACTGCTGAACAGAACGCACACGAGACTATTTCAGAACTGGAGCAATTCATGTATTTTGTTTAAGAGCTTTTGTTGTCAGAGGCGTTGCCCTCCTGGTAACTACAAGGTGCAGGACTGGATATATTCTGTACTTCCCCATGGCAGAACACACCAAGTGAGAAGTGATTGACCAAAACAAAAAAAAACATGGGATCAAAGTCGGGAGATAGAGAGATGGAGAGAGAAAGTTAATTGAGACATGAGGGATCATGCGGGCTGGTGTGAGAAGAATCAACTATTCCCCTATAGTTTGTAGCAAACTTTTTGATATTTTTCAAGAAGCACCATAGAGATTCTGAGAGATAAGTTTAAGTTTTATCTTGTAATTTATTGATGAATTGAGACAGGCTGATCTGATCTGGCCATCTACTTTGGTTCATTATAAAATTCAATGTAGGACTCCTGAAAATTAACAGTGGTGATAGAAAAGTACAAAGTGACTTCCCCTTGATTACATACACAAGTCAATGGGATATTGTGTATTTGCTCTGAATCTAATATTCACTGTAGATCAATTATTTCCTTGAAACATAATGATTTGGAAATAATATAAAACTATACAACTGAGCTAAATTAGCCCTACGCAAACCAACCTCACTTCTTACATCTTGGCATTGAGGTCATATCCTCTCTCAATCCTCTGTTAAACAACACTGTAGTGAAGTTGACAGGGTTATCACTTGAAGGCTGGGCGTTATGTTCCAGCCAGCTGAGGAAGGGTGAGTATCTCCCCTCTTATCTTCCTCCTTGATTTTTAACTCTTTTTAGCGGGCATCTTTAGCATACTTCAAATAAAACACCGCTTGCTATTTCAAAAATGATTTAGCAAATTACAAGGTTTTCTTGAAAAAAGAATTGCTTATTAACCCTGAGAAAAATAATCAAAACACACAAACGTAGGTGTAAAGTGAAAAGGAGAGAGTGTCTAGTACAGAAATGAAACGAATGGATATGCAGTTTAAAAAAACCACTGACGAATCCTTGAGGTGTTGGGTTTAATCTGAGACAATAGTCTGACTTTTACCAGAAATTGGCTAAGTGTCAATTTTGATGGGTTTCATCAAAGATTTCTGTCTGGCCTCTAGCAGGATTTCTCAAGGTATTTTCCTAAATTGGTCTCCTTACCCCTCCAACGCTTCTTTGGCATCACGTTGTTCCAATCTTTCCTCTTGGCAGAGATGGAGGTACTTCCGAGGACTTTCTGAGTCCTGGGATACTGGTGCCAATCTTCAAACCCAGCCTTGCACCACGTTAAGCACTACCAGCTGGGAGTTAATAAGTGCAGGGAGAGAAACCTTTGGCTTTCATTAACAGGGGGATTGAATTTAAGAACCGCGAGGTTTTGCTACAGCTCTACAAGTCCCTGGTGAGACCACACTTGAAATATTGAGTCCATTTCTGGTCGCCCTACTATAGGAAAGATAAAGAGGCTTTGGAGAGGGTGCAAAGAAGGTTTATCAGGATGCTGCCTGGACTGGAGGACTTGCAGGATGAAGAAAGGTTGAAAAAGCTCTGACTTTTCTCTCTGGAGAGAAGGAGGAAGAGAGGAGACCTGATCAAGGTGTACAAAATAATGAGAGGAATAGATAGAGTCAATAGCCAGAGACTCCTCCCCAGGGCAGGATTGACGGGTACGAGGGGTGATAGTTTTAAGATATTAGGGAAAAGGTATAGAGGAGATGTCGGAGGTAGGTTCTTTATGCAGAGAGTGGAATGCATTGCCAGCTGTGGTGGTGAAAGCAGAGTCATTGGGGACATTTAAGCGACTGCTGGACAGGCACATGGAGAGCAGTGAGTTGAGGGGTGCGTAGTTATATTTTACATTAGGATTAAACCTCGGCACAACATCGTGCTGTACTTTTCTACGTTCTATGTTCTAAACCAAAATGAAATGCTTCTCAGGACACATAGCTGGCATGTCAGGCATAACCATACAGTCATAGAGATATACAGGACGGAAATTCGCCCTTCAGTCCAACTCGTCCAGATATCCTAAATTACTCTAATCCCACTTGTCAGCATTTGGCCCATATCCCTGTCAACCCTTCCTATTCATGGGCCCATCCAAATATCTTTTAAATGCTGTAATTGTACCACCTCTACCACATCCTTTGGCAGCTCATTCCATCCATGCACCACCCTCTGTGTGAAAAGGTATCCCCTTAGGTCCCTTTTAAATCTTTCCCCTTTCACCCTAAACCTATGCTCTCTAGTTTTGGATTCCCTTACCCCCAGGAAAAAGACCTTGTCTATTTACCGTATCCATGCCCCTCACAATTTTGTAAACTTTTATAAAGTCAACTCTCAAACACTGACATTTCATGGAAAAATAGCTCCAGTCTATTCAGCCTTTCCCTGTAGCTCAAACCTTCCAACCCTGGCAACATCTTTGTTAACCGTTTCTGAATCCTTTCAAGTTTGACAACATCTTTTGTATAGGGAGGAGACTAGAATTGCAATATTCTAAAATTCATTGCAAACACAAGCGCTCATTCATAAAACTATAACTATTTAAGAAACAAGTTACACAGGCCACTGGTCTTTTAGTGTGTTTCCATCTAGTTGGTAATCTACTGCCCAGGGTGTAGTGGGTGAATAAGGGACATGATCTGGCACAAATTGCATTGGAAACAGTCTTGATAGATTTGTAGGTTGAGGACTGATAGATGTCACACAGATCCCCAGTGGATTCTTGGAAGCAACCAGTAACATAAAGATGTGGTGCAGCTGTGACTTTGACAGGCAGCAGGGTAGGGCGATCACAAGTATTTCCTCGAATTATTTTTTGCAGTGCATGGATGTCCGAGGTTCATTGTTTATTCAAAACTTAGTAAGCTGCAGATGACTTTCATCCTGATATGTGAAGTCTCTATAAAGGTTTAATATCGAACAGGTGCCATAGATCTGAATGCTTGGTTTCAGTCATCTTGACAGCATGCAAATTTCAGTTCAGACTGGGTCTTGTTTATAGATGGTTTCACAAACTTGACTTCACTTGTTCAGATGATCATTGCCAACATATTAAATCTGAGGTTTCTCTTTGTATGAAACATTTATTCCATGAAAGTGATGGAAGTCCAAAAATTTGGTAAGTCATAGAATCATAGAGATGTACAGCACGTCCAACTCATCCATGCCGACCAGATATCCTAAACTAATCTAGTCCCACCTGCCAGCCCTTGGCTTATATCCCTTTAAACCCTTTCTATTCATGTTACCATCCAGATGCCTTTTAAATGTTGTAATTGTACATCCACCACTTCCTCTGGCAACATATTCCATCCATGCATCACCCTCTGTGTGAAAAAGGTGCCCCTTAGGTCCCTTTTAAACCTTTCCCCTCTCACCTTAAATCAATGCTGTCTAGATTATTCTTACCGCATCCATGACAGTACAAATCCTCAACCTTATGGTTACTGTTTCATCCTGTCATTCCTTACTTACCCAATTCTACTTGAAAATCCATTAGTGAGCTATTTAGGAACACGGGCAGTTCTAGGAACTGTTGTACAATATTCAGCTTGTTCTACTTGCTCCTAGGAGTTCGGGCAAGCAGAAGCCCTGGGGTCCATTGACAGTTCAGTGGAGCGCAGATTGGGTACAGGGATGCCCACAAACAGGATTTGCTGGTGCTGCTCGGAAAGATTTGAGCTCAGAGAAATTAAGAATCGGCAACCCAGCTGTTTGCTACCAACTGAAATGGTACAAGCAATTAGGTTCTTGGGAGCATTCTCAGAAGTCATTGCAAATTTGATTTAGAAAGGAAGAACTGAGCTATCAAGATATGAGCAGTTGATGAGGCACCAAGTGAGAGCTGCTGAGAGGGAATTTCAAGGCTAGAATTGCAAAAGTGAATACATGAGCTACAGTATATGCTCCGTGGTTTTGAACCCAACCAACCATGCACATGACAGGCACAATGGGAAAAGGCTTATCAATAACACTGGATTGAGGTATTGCGTTCATTCAGCAGTTTCAGATGTTTGACCAACTGGACAGGAAGCACTGGGACGAGTTGAACTCCTTCCTGCTGAATATGGCAGAGTATAAATCAGTACAGAAACGTAGAATATAGGAGCAGAAATGGGACATTAGCCAAATAGTCTACATCATGAGAAAGGAGCTTCAGCCCATCAAGTCAAAAACAACCTCCTACATATTCTAATCTCATTTTCCAGTACTTGGACCACAACCTTGTATACCTTAGCATCACAAGTGCAAATCTGAATACTTCTTAAATATTATAATGGTTTCTGCCTCAACCATCAGCACAGGCAGTGAGTTCCAGATCCCCAGGAGTGAAGTTTTTGTCCACTCACACCTGCTTTAAACCTTCTGTCTTTTACCTTACATCTATGCCTGTGGCCATTGATTTTTCCACCAAGGTGAAATGTTCCTTCCTATCCACCCTGTCTTTGCGCCTCATCATTTTATACAACTCAATCACCACCACCACCCCTCCCCCCACCCGGCCCCAGTTCCAAGGAAAACAACCCTAGTCGATCCAATATTTCTCCTTAACGAAAACAAAATCACATGAACCTGCTCTGACATTCAATGTCATCATCATCCAGCTCAGTATCACATTCCTGCTTTCCTCCCTACACATTGATTCTTTCAGCCCGAAGAAATATATCTAACTCCTTCTTGAAAACATTCTTTGTTTTCTTCCTTCTGTGGCAGAGAATTCCACAGATTCACCATTCCCTGACTAAAGACATTTCTCTTCATTTCTGAGCTAAATGACCGACCCTGGACAGGTCATTCTGTTATAATGTGCATTTTGTCAACGTGAATTGGGGTCGCTGTTTCTAAAACGCAAACTTTTAAAATGTGTGTTGGCTGTCACACAATTACAGCACCAACACTTTAAGTGCTGTTTCTAAAGTGCAGTTTTTCTATAACACAGGTTGCACAAGAACGCAACCATCATGCTATAAAAGAACTGACTGTTAGAACATAGAGCAGCACAACACAATACAGGCCCTTGGCCCCTCGATGTTGTGCCAACCTTTTATTCTACTCTAAGATCAAACTGACCGATATACCCTACACTTTACTATCATCCATGTGTCTATCCAGGAGTTGCTGAAATGCCCCTAATGTATCTGACTCTACTACCACTGCTGGCAGTGCATTCCACCTACCCACCACTGTCTGTGTAAAGAACCTACCTCTGACATATCCTCGAAACCTTCCTCTAATCACCTTAAAATTATGCCCCCTCATGATAACCACTTCTGCCCTGTGAAATGGTCTCTGGTTATTCACTCTACCTATGCCTCTCATCATCTTGTACACCTCCATCAAGTCACCTCTCGCCCTTCTTTGCTTCAATGAGAAAAGCCCTAGCTACCTCAACCTTTCTTCATAAGACATGCCTTCCAGTCCAGGCAGCATCCTGGTAAATCTTCTATGCAGCCTCTCTAAAGCTTCCACATCCTTCCCATAATGAGCAGACCAGAACCGAACACCATATTCCAAGTGTGGTCTAACCAGGGCTTTAGAGAGCTGCAGCCAAACCTCGCGGCTCTTAAACTCAATCCCTCTACTACTCAAAGCCAACACACCATACACCTTCTTAACAACCCTATCGACTTAGGTGGCAACTTTGAGGGATCTATGGACGTGGATCCTAAAATCCCTCTGTTCCTCAACACTGCATTTCTTAAACTGTGATCATCAAGATGGTCAATTTACTGGGCAATTCATGTTCCACCATCTCATTAACTTACACTTTCCACTGGATGAATCTGGAATCCTCCTGACTCAGAAAGGATTCCTCTGATACACCCTCTGATAGGAACTGGTAGAATTTTGACAGCCTACAGGGGATAACTTGTGCCACAGTTAGGCAGCAGAGGACTCCTCCAAGGAACCTGGTGGTTAAAGTCAAGAGGCTTCAAAATCATTAAGTTGACAATTATTATTATGGGGATTTAGAGGAGCAATAAATCTTCTCTGAGCACTACAATAACAATGTGGATCATTTTCCCTTGCCCCCTCCATCATCATACCTTTATCTCCCTTGGACCTACCTACCAACTTCTCCACATTGAACAATCTAGAAGCACTCAGTAAGCCATATTGGACATCTATTTAAGATATACAGGAGAAAGTGAGGACTGCAGACGCTGGAGATCAGAGCAGAAAATGTGTTGCTGGAAAAGTGCAGCAGGTCACGCAGCATCCAAGGAGCAACAGAATCGATGTTTCGGGCATGACCCCTTCTTCAGGAATTCCTGAAGAAGGGCTCATGCCCGAAACGTCGATTCTCCTGCTTCTTGGATACTGCCTGACCTGCTGCGCTTCTCCAGCAACACATTTTCACATCTATTTAAGATATACAAATAACATTATTAATTTTAATTGGATGTATTCCTGGAGGTTTCATCACTTAACCTCCTGCCTCAACCTTGAACTGTCGCAATTAGTTGCAAGCCAGTTGTAGGGCAAACAGACAAACATGATTTCACTGGGTGATTCCTTTCATCCAAACATCCTCTTGTGCACACTTTTCATGAATTATGTTTTATAGTGTTGTATGGTCAAGATTTCCCAATTAGTATGATAACATTCCGAGTTACAAACCAACTTGACCTTTTCCTTTACTTGCAATGCAGGGGTGTTTAGATGGCTGGTTTCCAAAACGATGCCTCAAATCATGAAGCTCCTGTGTGAGGAAGGGAACATTGGTTCCCCTTGGGTTGCTCACCCGTCCCTTCAGTTGGTTGAAATGAGGTTAATTTTAAAAGGATCCCTTGTGGATACCTTTCTCCCAGATCCAAATGAACTTATGTTTTACAAGGAGTCAATTTAAGTAGGTTTTCTTGAATTTAACAATAAGGGTGAGTTTATTAACTACTCAGTGTGAGACGCAATGGCAACGCACCACACACAGACACAAATTAGAAATATAAGGTGTACAAAAAGATAAAAGTTAAAGATAAAAGATTAGTTTGAATTATTCATAAAGAGCAGATAGTTGAACACTGTAGTGGATAGTATGTAGTCAATGTTAATGGAAGTATTGGTAGTTGAACAGTCAACTCTAAGATTGTTAGCTTTGCAGTTGATTGAAATGCCCTTGTCCTAATTTCTTTTGGCAGTGGCTGACTGGCAGCGCACTGAGCGAGAGCGAATCTGATCCTTTTCTCTATATTTGCAATACAGGGGTGTTTAAATGGCTGTTCCCAGAAAAGACCATGAGAATTAGGTACAGGAGTCACCCCCTTGAGCCTGTTGCACTATTTAACAACTTTACTGCCCTGCTCGTTCTCCATAACCCTTCAACCCATTTGTTGGATGACTAATTAAAAACTTGCCTTTCTCATCTTTAAATTTATTTAGTCCTGGTGTCCGCCACAATCTGGAATAATGAATTCCACAGATTTATGACCTTTTGAGAGAAATAATTTCTCCTCATCTCTGTTTTAAATCCTAGAATTATGATCACTTGTTCTAGATTGCACCACATTAGGAAACATCTACTTTGTCAATCCCCTTTAGCATCTTATACACTTCATTAAATCTCCCCTCATCTTCTGAATTCCAGGGAGCATATACCAAAAGTGTTTGATATCTCTTCATACGACACATCCTTTATCACTGGAATCTCCATTGAACTGTCTCCAATGTCACTCGATCTCTTTTCCAGTAGGGGAATCCAAATTGCATGTAATATTCTACATGCAGTCTCACTAATGCCTTGTACAGTTGCAGCAATGTTTCCCTATTTTTACGTTCTATTTCTTTAGCAATAATTGCCAAACTTCCATTTGCCTTTTTTATTACCTGCTGTACCTGCAAACTACGATTCTTGCACAAAGTCACCAAGATCCCTCTGCATGAAAAACACTCAAAAGTTTCTCTCCATTTTGATGAAAAGTTGCCTTTCAATTCTTCTGACTAAAATGGGTAACCTCACTCCTATCCATGTTAAGCTCCATCTGCTTTGCAAAGAGAAATACTACTTGGAACTCAATGAAACTGACAACCAAAAACCATAAAATTCAGCCCCTAGGGTGTTACAGCGTGGGAAGAATCCCTTTAGCCCATGATGCCTGCAATAGTTAGTGACCCAAAATAATCCATCTTGCTCAGACGTGAGGTCCTGTCCTCAAAATGGTCTTTTTCCAAAGTATTAGGGAAGGAGGAAGTGGACAGTTAATAATTCTACTGGTGAAAATTGCCACAGTCTGCATATATTTTGAAGTACAATTAGTGAAGCAATAGAAGACATAACTATATTGTGCAACAATAACTTCTGATGCTTTCTATAATCCAGCATCAATGAAGTCAAGGCACAAGCATGTAAACTGATACTTCAGAGTCAATTATTGATACTACAGCTCAGTGAGATTAAAATTAAATGAGAACTGACTGGTAGGAGGAAGACTCAGGCAAGTCTTGGCACAGTGCGAACTATGTGAAAGTCATAAGTATCACTGAGCATGATTAACTGTGATGTAACATGAACACTGAAATAATAAAACCTTTTCACAAAACCTAGCAATCAAAATTTCAGCTCCAGGAAATTGTACAGATCTTCAAAACCAAATCTGGACCATTGAAACAGCCATTTGTGAAAAGAAGTTGATGCATTTCCCTGAAAGTATCTGATGAACCAAGTTTTTTTTTCCCAGAAGGGGAAGGATTTGACTCAAATGATTGTTCTATCTTACAATTATTGCAGCCCACATCCTCAGCCTTCCTGGTACCTCTGGCAGAATATCTGGTCATGGTCCCAATTGATGTTATACAACACAATTCTAAGACATATGTGAATGTTTCAGTGGAAAGTTTTCCCAACATTGTGATGGCTCCAAGTATGTTGAGTTTGGACACTGTTGTGGTGTAGAAAACATAAATAGCCAGGTACACTTGCAGCACTCTTCTACAGACAGGAATGAAATAAGTACTCAGATAGGTTTGTCAAAGAACAAAGAGTGTATAGGAAAGATAAGTGACAACCTTCCAATGAGACTGAACATCTCTCTATCTGATTGTCTCATCACCTCAGTGGATCAATGTTAATCTCTCTCTCTTTATTATTAGGTTTCCCTCTGCAGCAGGCAAACTGTGTTCATTTCAAAATAAACATGACTGGAAAGACCAATGAAAGTATTTCCACTGTTATCTGATTTAACAGTAAATTAAGTGAACATTTAAGATTGGATATTGAAGCCTCATGGCGGACCATTAGCTTGTTTTGAATTCTGTCCATGGAATGGAGTTAAACCATTCATAAATCAACATTTCTTAAAGTAGAAAGCAGATTGAACTGTAAAAGAGGACTAATAGAAAGTTAATTCACTGAACATAGTGCTTTGTCAGTTGTTTGCCTTTGATCTAAAACACTGTGTACTGGTCAATGCACTCTAAATGTTCCCAAAGGAGTTCTTAATACACCACAAATGTCAAAAGATTGTTCCTTGTTGATAATGTTCTTGGCAGCAAGTAGTTTATGGCATCAGGCGTCATGATCCTGCAGTTATGTGCCAATCATTAAACTTCCCACCTCATATCTCCACGTATAGAAAGGAATGTCAATCAGGCCTCTTAGAGAAGGGAGGTGTTTTCCAATCGTAAAACAAAAAGACAGAGTTCTCAGCATTTGATTCATAATATAGACGTCTTCAACTGATACAAAGGATTTACAGTAAACGACTGACCTTGGCACTTATCTTCCTTCCAGTCATACTGCAGTCAGAAAATTCTCTGATCCTAGCACTTTGGTATGGTAAATGTCCAAAGCGAGTGACAAATTAGTGCTTGTTGGACTCACCAAATCAGTTTTGAACGCAACTCTCTCTGCGGTCCTGATTGCTAAGATATTTGAGAAAATTTAACATTCCTTACACAACACATTTGATTGATCCGGGACTTTCAGAAAGTTGGCATATATTCGGAGATTTTAAATTATCTGTAGAGGTGGAGTCGAACCAGTTTTATTTCAGGTTAAAGTAGTTCATATTGGAATCATGCCACTGCTGGTAAAGAATCAATGTAAATATTCTTTTGTGTCACATTTTCATTGATACCTCGCCTTTCCTTTTTGTTTCACCCCACATTTTTCCTCTGATGTTCCTGACTGCCCTGACTTCAAAGCTCATGGGCACAGGCAGCCTTTTTTTTGTGTGAGCATAAATGGTGTGTGTGTGTTAATTATTTAATCTTGGAGTGGGGGGGGGGGGGGGGTATAATGGGATCACAGAATTGTTACAGCCCATTAGTCCTGTGTACATTCTCTATAGGAATAATTTACCTGGGGTCTTCCCCTTGTCTTCTCCCCATTATCTTGCACATTCTTCCCTTTCATATAACATTCAATTCTCTGCCTCCTACACAACCTCAACAATGTCATTCCTAACTATTCACTGAGTGAATCATGTTTTTGCCCATGTCACTTCTTTTGATAATTACTTTATGTCAACCTATTCTTGATCCTTCCACCAATGGGAACAATTTGGCCCTATTTATTATGTCTGAACTCTTCATCATTTGAATACTTTGATCAAATCTCTGCTAAGTCCAAACTTCTTCAATCTACCTACATTACCAAAGCCTTCAACTGAGCTAGAATGTTTGTTTTCAGACACTTCGTCACCATACTAGATAACATCATTAGTTAGCCTCTGGTGAAGCACTGGTATCATGGCCCACTTTTCATTTATGTGATTGATAGAAAGCAGGACATAACGCCAGCGCTTCAATAGAAGCTCACTGATGATGTTAACTAGTGTGGTGATGAAACATCTGAAAACTAACCTTGAACCTACTTCATTTTACAATTCTTTCCATTAAATTGCATTTGCCACTGTCCACTCATTCCACCAACCTATTATTTCCTCGTTAAGCTTTGCATCATCCTCCTCACAGTTCACAATGCTCTGAGTTTTATAGCAACTGCAAACTTTGAAGTTATACCGTGTACCCTGAGGTCAACATCATTTATGTCTATCAGTATAAGAAAAGGTCTTAACATAACATTTGGGAAACTCCAGTACAAACCTTCCTTCATTCTGCAAAACTAGTCACAAACTTTACTAAACACTATATTTTCCATAATCCATGTCCATGTCCCTTTTATTCCATAAGTTGAAACTTCATTCATAAGTCTATTTATGGCTCTTTATTAAGTGCCTTTTTGAAATCCATGTACACTACATCAATAATATTATCTTCATCAACATTATCTGTTGCCTAATCAAAAACTCTTCTGAAGTTAGTTAAACAAGATTGACCCTTAACAAAGTAGAGCTGGCTTTCCTAAGTTAAGCTAATCATAGCAGACCAAATCTTATCCTTATTGAACTGTCAGGAATGTCAACTTTCAGTGGGTGTCAGTGCTTAGCAATGGGCAAGAGGAATTCTGATTACCTTCTTCCCTCTCCTACCCATCTAGGGATCCTGAGACAAATTACAATGCTCAGCAAAGTCCACTGACTAAACTTTGATTCTTTGTGGTTTGTGAATTATTACAAAATATCACAAGGTAGTTAAAGCATAGAAACAGGCCATTCAGCCCATCTTTTCCATATTGGTGCACATGCTTCACTTCAGCCTTCTGCTGTTCACCAAACCCCATTCTTTGATTTTTTTTCCCAACTTCATGTATGTAGATAGCTTCCCCTTGTATATATCTGTACAATTTGCACCAGTCTCCATGTAATGTTGAGTTCTACATTTGAACCACTCTATGCAATTTCTCCTGAACACCCCAATGAATTTATTGGTAACTACCTTGTGTGGCCAAATAGCTCAATTGGTTAGATGGCTTGTGTGCAGTTCAGAATAATAGCGACAGCATATAGTTTCATCACCGTCCTGGCTGAAATCACTTTAGGGACTGCAGTTCCACTCTGCTACACAGTAGAAGTCATGGTTCAGCAAACCTCTAATAATTGGGGCTGCTACCTGGAGAAAAGAAAGTGACTATCTTTGATTTGCAACTCTACCTCTGGCCTTGTCCACTAGTAATAGGTCAGACATTCAGGGGTATGAGTTTCATGCTGTAGAGTCAGACAAGTGTGGAGTTAGTGTAGCTTTAGTAGTACAGACTGATGACCTGAAAGGCCTATTCTGTGTGATTCTATGATTCTAGTGGAAACATGGACCTACGTCCCAATAATTGACATTGGAGTTGTTGTGGCTGATGCCAATCTTCAGTTGCGGCACCTACTCAGCTGCCTGGGTTTTCCTTGGTAAGTCTTCTGATGCTGGCCACTTGTTGTAGAACCACAAAATAGCATTGGGCAGCCTGTGAATCCATACCCAATATGAGACCAGTAGCTGAGAACACTCCTTAAGGGCAGTACCAAACAGCCACAGCATGTAAACTACCAGTTAACATGTGCATCACTCCTCAAAAATTACATAGATTTTTTAAAAAATTCTATTGTTATGTAATAATTCTAAGTGTAATTTTTTTTCTGATTTAACAGTTAATGTTATTTACTAATTCGCAGTGAACACATTTGGGTGAGTGAGGCAAGTGTGTAAGGGGTTAGGATTGTATCTGGCTATGGCAGCAGATAGGTCAAAGGCAAGTGGGTGAAGGTTAGGGTAGCTCAGCAAACAGTCAGGTTGAATTGGTGGGTGGGGGTGAGCTGGTGTGGTCAGGTCAGTTTGGGTCAGTTTGGGGGTCAAGGGAGCGTTGGTGAGAGGCCCAGTTGGGAAGTTTGTTGAGACAGTCAGATATTCAGGATGAGTAAGGTGTGTCAGCTCAGATGGGGATCAGGGAAAAGTTTGGAGATTCCAATCAGGGGGTCAGGTCAAGAGTTCCGCTTGGGAAAATTGCAAGTTCTGAAGAAGAGTGACGTGGAGCTCGAACATTAACTCCGTTTCTCTCTCTACAGATGTTGCCAAACCTCTGAGTTTCTCCAGCACCTCCTGTTTATACTCCTATGAGATGATCTGGGATATGTCCTCCACATCTATCGTATTAAACCCTGTTTGTATAGCTCACTTAAAGGTCAAGTCACTATATTCACATTCATTCATTCAAGAGAGATTGCTGACAGTGAGGTAACCTGAAGGACTGAGAAAGAGAGTCCTTTAAGGTCACCTCAGCAAGTGCAGGAATTCAACCCACGTTGTTGGCATCACTCTGCATTACAAACTCAACCCTCTTTATAACGTGCATGACTTCCCTGTGTACTGGAGCAGTAATTTGTACTCCGACACTGATATGTTATTCTCTCATGAGATGCAGACATTACGAGCAAAGCCAACATTTGTAACCTATCCTAACTGCCCTTGAACTGAATGGCCATTTCAGAGGTAAATTAGAAGTGAACAATTTTGCTGTGGATCTGGATTTTATCTAGGCCAGACCAGATAAGAACTGCAGATGCTTCTTCCCAAAAGGACATCAGTGAACCAGGTGGGTATTTACAGCAATGAATGAGAGTTGGCATTTTATAGTTTGGAGATATTAGTTGGGATGTAGAGAAGGCGTCAATGCTTATAGTTGCTGAGGGTAGTGGGTGGAAGCTGGAATTTAGGTTTATCATTTAACAACAAGTCATCAACAGGGAACCACAACTTAACATTATGGCATGGTTCATAGACTCATTGCTTTGAGTAGTTAAGTCGGTCACCTCTTTAAGAGCTGTTTCAGAACATAGCATGTTTTACCATTTCTCTGATAAATGAATATTCGTTGTCACAAAAACCACCTCTAAAGAAGGAAAAATTCTAGACAACGCTTAAACAAACATGATTAATGAAACAGCCACAGACAGAATGTACATCACAAAGTTAACGAACAATTTAGACATCAACATTGTGACCATCTATCCTACTCCAGGAAATCTGATAAATCTGGTTGTTCTTCCTGTAATAAGTGGATTTAATATTCAGGTTGACATGGAAAAATCTGTTTTTCATCTAAGTATTCTGCGTGGGTTTTATATAAATTCTGAACCAAGTTTCTGTTTATGGGAATGTCTTTTTTGCCCTGGACATGCACTTAAATTTGACAATAGACAGTTCTTCTGTTAACCACAAACTATCTGGTTCCTTGTGAAATAAATTAAAGATATCACACTTTAACTCTGGTACAAATTACATCTTGTCTGAATGACACTGTCTGAATATAATTTTGTCACCTTGAAATGTTAGATCTCCAAATGATTCCATGATGCAAACTGGCTTTGTATGAACTTGAACATTTTTTGATCAGGACAGCTCATGGCTGTGTTTTAAGTTCCAGCTATTACTTACATTCAGAAGTACAAGAACAATGAAATGCTATTTGAACAACTTAGATCAGTCAATTCCTTTTTTGTGGATTAGTGGTGCTGGAAGAGCACAGCAGTTCAGGCAGCATCCAAGGAGCAGCAAAATCGTCATTTCAGGCAAAAGCCTTTTGCCCGAAACGTCGATTTTGCTGCTCCTTGGATGCTGCCTGAACTGCTGTGCTCTTCCAGCACCACTAATCCAGAATCTGGTTTCCAGCATCTGCAGTCATTGTTTTTACCCCCTTTTAAATTCCTTTTTGTGGTCAATGAAGCTTAGCCACATTAAAGAAGTTAGCTACTGTGTGCAGTTCTGGTCACCATACTATGGGAAGGATGTGTTTGCATTGGAGTGGGTGCAGAACTGATTCACCAGGATGCTGCCTGGGCTGGAACGATTTAGCTCTGAAGAGAGTCAAGATAGGCTGGGATTGTTTTGCTTAGAGCAGAGACTGCTGAGAAGGGGATCTAATGGAGTTTTACAAAGTTTTTTTATGGAAGTGTAGACAGGGTAAATGGGGGAGAAATGTTTCCCCTTGGCAGAGAGGTCAGTAACTGGGGGAACAGTTCTAAGGTAAGAAACAGGAGGTTTATAGGGAATTTGAAAACCGAGAAGGTTGCAGTAGGAGTGGTGAGGACCTTCCAGGCAATTAAGAAAAGCTAAGATGAACATTTGCAATGGCAAAGCTTACAAGGTTATCGGCCAAGTGCTGGAAATTGGGAGTGGAATGAATGATGAGTGGTAAAGACACAATAGGCCAAAAGGCCCCTATCAGTGCTTTAAAATCTCTATGGGCATTTTATTGCAGAAGCCAACTCACTCCTCAATCTTACAGATCGAAAAGGAATTTTACGCATTGTTACATAGGAAATGCAACACAGAAGTGTCAGCTATGACCCAGTTGCTAACTTCCTGCCTCTGACTCAGAAGGTTCTGGGTTCAAGTCTCACTCCAGGTCTTCAGCAGCAACATCAAACCTGGAGTTCCCATGCATGGTCATCTTTCAGATGTGATGGGTAAAAACCTGAATTCACTCCTATATCTTATGGTCTTATGACCCCATCAGAGGTTGGGAGGTGACCTTATAAAGGTTTATAAAATCATGAGGGGTACACAAAGGTTATCTCTTTCATAGAGTGGGGAATTTCAAGATAAAACAGCATATTTTTAAGGTGAAAGGAGAAAGATTTAAATAAGACATGAGGGGCGATTTAGTTTTTACACAGTGAGTTGTTCGTGTCTGGAATGAACTTCCAAAGGATGCAGTTGCAATATTTAAAAAACTTTTAGAGAAGTACACGAATAAGAAATGTTTGGAGGGATATGGGCCAAGCGCAGGCAGGTGGGACTAGGTTAGTTTGGGATTATGGTTGGTACGGACTGGTAGGACCAAAGGTCTGTTTCCATGTCTGATTTTATGATGCAATGACTGCCTGGTTGGATGTGAATGAGAGTATGGGATTTCAGGGAACACCAGAGGCATTCCAGCCAACATCCTGATCAATATCAATTCTCAATCAACATTATGTAATTACAGTTATGATTGCATTGCTGCTCGGAAGAGTTTTCTGTGCACAGTTTGGCTCTCATATTTCCTACCTTACATCAGTGCTCACAACTCAAAATACTTAACTGACTGTAAAGCTCATTATAAATGCAAGTCTCTCTTTCAGAAGAAAGCTGTTGACCCAACAAGTCCATGATGATGTTTACTCTCCATGTGACCTTACAAGTGTTCATGGAGAAATGTTTTGTGAAAAGAAATGAATGCACAATACAGGGTTTTTGTCAGAGAAGAACCCAGAGTCTCAGATGTATTATTTCGGTCTGTCTTTCCTCCCATGCTCTTGTCTGAGGTGTGGGTCATAATTGATTGATCACAGCTTATATCCTGCAATGGTTTGCCATCGCCTTCTGCAAGATGGCTGATCAGGAAATTCTCCCACTCTTTCCACCTACTATCAGGCATATTGGAAGATTTAAAGGCTAATCATCAATCTTTTTGGCCAAATTATAAATCCACCTTCAAAGGCCTACAGGTCTTGGCTTCGGGCTTGAACCTTGAGCTTCTTGCACAGAGACTACACTGCATTATAAGACCTCTCCATTGTTATTATTAACATTTACACTTAGAATTGCCAGTGTTATCCCAGTTGAACACTGAGGTTCAGCGGTTACTTTGTGTGTATGAGAAATTCTACATTATCCTCCGGCATGTGTTTGATTAAGTATTCCTTCCCTCATTGTCACTAGGTCAAAACCTTGGAAGTCTCTCCCTAACAGCCCACTTACAGCTCACCACCGCCTTCTCAAGGACAAATGGGGCTGGGCAATAAATGCTGGCCAGCCAGCAACACCCAGATCCCATAAGTGAATAAAAGAAAGTTAAAATTGTGACCACAATATCCTAGGCTTTAAATGAGAAATGGTCTCACATTATTGAGCATTAATATATCGGACTTATTAAGGAAGAGCAGTACTGGGTAATGGAGATACTTCTCCTGTCTTGCTGGTTTGGTTGTTACATAAGGAGGTAAGTACTCATTTCTTGCCAATCTGCATAATGCAAAGAACAGCGTTAATAAATTATTGTAATTATTCTTGAAATTTTATTTTGAGGCATTTCCGATCTGGACAAATATCCCTTCAACTAACGCCATTGTCAACTCAGCATTTTCATTTGGCATGGTGTGTGCATTTTTATATTTGTTTACAATGTAATACATTGTGTGCACTCATTGTGTCAAGGCTTCTTGTAATTTTTTTTAACTATTCATATTGGAAACTGAAGTAGCATGCTGCAATTAGCTTCTTCCAGCAATGGAGTTGTTATAAAGACTGGGTTATGTTAAATACTGCCTCAGTTTAGAAGCATTGTCATATGCTGGACTGTAGCTTATGACATTTTGGCCAAGTGTCTATTGTGACTAGTTCTTTTCTGAAGGAATTCCTGCCCCAGTGCCTCGCAAGATTTCTCACTCTATCTTACCAAATGCATCCCATGAACCACCTGTCCCCTATGACATCCCTCCCATCCAATTCCAGCCCCATCTTACCACACACCGTTCCCAGAACAATTCCCACTCAGCACATATCAACAAAAGACTGGCATTCCCTTGTACCCACGCCATCTTTGAAAGGGTCACTGTGAACCCAAGCATGGACAGTCCACTATTGCACTCCACTAGCAATGTAAATCTCAAAGCCATGCTACTCACTGCACATAGCATAGCTGACATTCCCTCATACATGCAACCCCATTCTCTCACCCTCAGCACTGTTTAACCAGCAGCCACTTTATCTGTCAATAGCTCACATCGAAACATCGTCTAAGTTACCATGACTCTGTCCCCAGTGCCCACTTGAGACACATCTTGTTGTTGTCCTGTAAACATCACATATAAGCAAACAATTGGATAATTCCAAACATTAGTTTTCACTAACGGCCACCAAAAGGGAATACAAACAAAACCATTACAGACTTCAGTTCACTCCCAATTTGCAAACCATTGGCATTCTGACCATTTTATATTCCATGATGGTGTATGGGACACAGCTCTCATCTACTGGAACAGAGTGACGATAAAGTTCTGTCTGGCATGTTATGCCCAACACAGCTAAGTTCTGTCATGCACAAGGATAGCTTTGTCCTTCCCTAATGACTATGTCCTTTCTCCTCTAAAGACTGCTCCCATTTCCCCAATTCCTCAGCATCCTGCACACAGAAACCAAAAAACTAGGAGCAGATATAGGCCATTTAGCCCTTCTAACCTGTTCCACCAACCAATATTGAACCTGATTCTCTACCTCAATGACATATTCCCACTTACTCCTCATAGCCCCTGATGGCCTTCATAGCTAAAAACTTATCAATCTCTTCCTTGAATATATTCAGTCGAGAATTCAGGTTGACCACTTTCTGAGTGACTAAACATTTCCTCATCTCAATTCTAAATGGCCTATTCCATATCCAAAGATTGTGACCTCTTGTTCCAGACTCCCCAGCCACAGAAAACATTCTTCGTTCATCTGTTCTGAAGAAAGGTCACTAGGACCTGAAACGTTACCTCTGATTTCTCTCTGTAGATGCTGCTAGACCTGCTGAGATTTTCCAGAAATTTCTATTTTGTTTCAGATTTCCAGCAATCACAGTTCTTTCAGGTTTTTCTTTCCCTTCATCTGGTCTACCCAGCCTGTGATAATTTGATACATTTCACTCAGGTCTACTCTCAGCCTTCTAATCTCTAGTGAATACAGGCCCAGTGAAACTTATCCCTTATAGGACAGTCCTGCATCACTTGTATCAGTTGAGTAAACTTCTCCTGCACTTTCTCTAAGGTAGGAAGACCAAATTCCACACAATACTCCAGATGTGGTCTCACTAAAGCTCTTTACAATTGCAGTACGATGTCCCTACTTCTGAACTCAAGTCCTCTTGCATTGAAGGCCAATGCTGCCTTCCTAATTGCTTGCTGAACCTGCTTACCTACTTCCATTGACTGACATACACTGAGGTCCCTTTGTACATCCACTCTTCCCGATATAGCAACATTTAAGTAATGCTCTTCCTTGCTGTTTCCCACACTAATTTTATAAATTCACATTTAGCCATGTTGTACTGCATCTGGCATGTGTTTACCCACTCACTCAACCAATCTAAATTATCTTGAGGCCTTTTTGAATGCTCCTCACAACTCCCAATTGCATCTAATTTTGTGGGATCAGCAAACTTGGAAATGTTACATTTGGCTTCCTCATCCGGGTGTGTGTGTGTGTATGTGTGTGTATAACATCTGGGGTCCAAGCACTGATTCTTGTCGTACCCACCACTAGTCACTTGTCTGCCACCCAAAAAACTTTTCTCACTCTTGAATCCTAATTGTCAACCATATTCAATCCATGCTATATATTATTCCCAATACCATGTGCTTTACCTTTGTCCATTAACCTCTTATGTGGAACCTTAACAAATCCTTCTGCATATCCAAAGACACTACATCCACTGATTCTCCCTTACTAATTCTACTAGTTACATCCTCAAAATACTCCAGTAGTTTTTAAATGTATGATTTGCCTTTTATAAATCCGTATCAGCTTTGTCTAAGCCTATTAATGCTTTCCAAGGGTTCTGTTACCATTTCTTTACCAGACACAAGCTTTTTCCCCACTATTGATATCTGTTTTCCTAATTCCTCCCTTTTCAAATAATGGGGTTGCATTTGTTACCCTATGGTCTGCAACAAATGCTCCAGAATCAATAGTTTTTAAAGGTAACAGCTATTGTACCCTATATTTTCAGAGCTACTTCCTTTAGTACTCTGGGCTGTAGATTATTGTCTTCTCATAGCAACCAAAGGGTTAAAGACAAGTTCATTCAGAACAATGACCCAGAATGGTTGACTCACCTCAATGCACAAACAGGAATATTGCAGCTGGTGTTTACTGCTGTGTAACAAAAGGCTGCTTTAGTACGCAACTGCCTGCTAAGAGCAATGCTACCAGCATTGTCCGACAAAAACCAGTCCAATATTTCAGATGTGAGCTCAGTGAGAACCATCACAACTGTGTGGACTACTCGAGCTACTATTTGATGGGCTGTAATTCTCTTTGATAAAGTAAACTTCCCGAATTATCTGCATGGAGCCAGATTCTGGGAATGCAACTGATGAACAAAGGAGATCAGAAACATTTCTCTCCTGATTGCACCACACATCCTGTTTGGCAGTATGATACAGTTGTGAGTGATACTTTTGATCACCCTGTCCACTAGTTGCATTCCAAAGGACTTAGAAAGTATTTCTTGAACAGACTTGCCCCAAATTAGAGCTGACAGAAGCCAAGAGACAAACAGACTCTGCAGAAGGCTAGCAGAGAATCCTTAAAGGCTTATCATCAGAAACTTTGTTCAAAACCAACACTGTTAGATTTAATCAGAGGAGGGCAATTGCTGTTATTTTCCAAAGGAAAATAGGTATTTATAGTCTATGTGACTGAGAACTACTTTGTTTATAATCAAAGCTGTTAGAGCAGTTGTATTACCACTTCCTGAAATCATGTGAGGGCACTTGCCATTTTCAAAACAGAGCATTTTCAGTTCCCATGTCCATACCAACACTTAGAATTTGGTAAGTGTTGCAGATGTTCAATCAAACTAATGGCTCACTTTTGTGGGTGATCTTTGGAACTGAGCATGAGGAAGATGTCTGGGACAAAGGTTTAATATTAATCAGAAATGTCCTCTCTGCTTTTGGTTGAAGGAAGCCAAATAATCCTGTTTATGAACAAGTGTCTGACGACTTGCGGTGAATCCGAGAACATTAAAGAGCGTGCCTGTTGAGGGCATGCGTTTTAAAAGCTGGAAAGGAAATGCAGTTCTCAAAGATTTCTATACTTTGACAAATGTCTTTAAAAGGAAGTTCTGTACTCAGATTGTCCTTGGGCCAATTTCAGAACAATTGCTCACAGGGTCATTGCCAATTAAATTGAACGTCACACATTTATGTGGCAAAACGTTTCACATTGTATCATCATGAGTTGCATTGCCTTATTTTATTCAATAAATTTTACTCTCCATGTGGATCACTTCAAAGCTGGGCAAATTTAATCAGTCTGATTCACTGCTGCTCATGACACGTTCCTATTGGGTAACAGATGCAGAGTGAGACAACTCTCTCTGCTCATTTTGGCTGGAACAGCCTGATTCCAGTTACTGTTTTAGGAAAACAGAAGTCTGCAACTCAAGCAGCTCTTTAGTAAATGCAATGTGGTCAGTTGCCTACGAAGGTCAGAATCTCAGGTTAGAACATAGAACATAGAACATAGAAACATACAGCGCAATACAGACCCTTTGGCCCTCGATGTTGCGCCGATCCAAGCCCACCTAACCTACACTAGCCCACTATTCTCCATATGCATATCCAATGCCCATTTAAATGCCCATAAAGAGGGAGAGTCCACCACTGCTACTGGCAGGGCATTCCATGAACTCATGACTCACTGAGTAAAGAATCTACCCCTAACATCTGTCCTATACCTACCACCCCTTAATTTAAAGCTATGCCCTCTCGTAATAGCTGACTCCATACGTGGAAAAAGGTTCTCATGGTCAACCCTATCTAAACCCCTAATCATCTTGTACACCTCTATCAAGTCACCCCTAAACCTTCTTTTCTCCAATGAAAACAGCCCCAAGTGCCTCAGCCTTTTCTCATACGATCTTCCTACCATACCAGGTTCTTTCTTTCTTTCCAGCACTTGGCCCATATCCCTCTAAACCCTTCCTATTCATATACCCATCCAGATGCCTTTCAAACATTGTATTGTATCAGCCTTCACCACTTCCTCTGGTAGCTCATTCCATATATGCACCACTCTCTGTGTGAAAACGTTGCCCCTTAGGTCCCTTTTAGATCTTCCCCCTCTCATCCTAATCCTAAGCCCTCTAGTTTTGGACTCCTTTACCCTGGGGAAAAGACCTTGGATTTCACCCTGTCTATGCCCCTCATGATTTTATAAACCTCTGTTAGGTCACACCACAGCCTCTGGCACTCCAAGGAGAACAGCCCCAGCCTATTCAGCCTCTCCCTGTAACTCAAACTGTCCCACCAGTGGTTAGCACTGCTGCCTCACAGCGCCAGAGACCCGGGTTCAATTCCCACCTCAGGCGACTGACTGTGTGGAGTTTGTACGTTCTCCCCCTGTCTGCGTGGGTTTCCTCTGGGTGCTCCGGTTTCCTCCCACAATCCAAAGATGTGCAGGTCAGGTGAATTGGCCATGCTAAATTGCCCTAGTGTTAGGCGAAGGGGTAAATGTAGGGGAATGGGTCTGGGTGGGTTGCGCTTTGGTGGGTCGGTGTGGACTTGTTGGGCCGAAGGGCCTGTTTCCACACTGTAATGTAATCTAATCCTTGTAAATCTTTTCTGAACCCTCTCAGGTTTCACAGCATCCAATAGGAAGCTTTAATCATACAGGTAGATTTTAAGGAACATTTTAAAGGAGATAGAGACTAACAAAATAGAGAGGGCCATGGCAGACAAGGCTACCAATCGCAAAGTAATTAAAATCAGGGTTCCTTAAAGTGCTAGAACCCGAGTAACACAGGTATCTCGATCTGCTGTAGGGCTGGAGGAGACAGATACTATGATGAGGTGATGGTGAGATGATGTTTAGCTCGGTGCTAAAGTGTGTCCCCAAACACAGGGATGAACGGTCAGCAGGATTTGGTGTATGCTAGAACATTGGTAGAAGAATTTTGATGCCAGTTAGGGTGAGAGGTCAATCAGAAATTAGAATAGTTAAATTTAGACATTGTAAAGAGATGGAAGAGCACTTCAGCAGCAGATAAGCTGAGGCCATGTTGGAGTCAGACAGAATTACAGAGATGGAAATGAGCAGTTTTAGAGATGGCGATGATATGTGGTCGGAAACTCATCTCAGGGTCAAATACAATGCCAAACAAGCTGGGTGAATATTGTGATCTCTGTGAAGGACAGTGACAGAATATTCAAGGGGAAATAGATGGGTTGAAATTGGGGGAGGGGGAACATGTGGCGATGAAATTTAATGCAGATAAATGATGATTCACATTGGTAGGAAGCATAAAGAAAGGCAATACAAAATGAAGGGTGCAGTTTTGATTGGGGGCAGGAACAGAGAAACCAAGGGTACATGTATACATTGTTGAAGTTGGAAAAACACAGGATCATAGAGTTTATAAGTAGAGGAATGAAATAGAAAATAAAGTCTACAACTGGAGTAATATATCCAGTTCAAGGCACCACATGTTAGGTAAAATGTGAAGACTTTACAGAGGGTGCAAAAATTATTTATGTGAATGCTTCCTGCTAGAGATTACACAGAGAAGCTCCCCTCAAGAATGTTGAGAGGGAATGTGAGAGAGTTCTACCCTTTATAACTCATGAAAGATCTAGACAGTTGATAGAGAGAAATTGTTCATTTACAGACATGAATAACTGGAAGACACTGATATATGGCAAATACCAATAAAACCCACAATTACATAAATTAAAGACTTTAAAGCAGTGAGTGTTTAGGATCTGGACAGAAGTGTCTGAGACCGGGACAGATTTACGCATAAAAATATTGTAGGGCTACAAGGCTGTGGAATGAGACCAGCTAATTTGCTGTTGCAGAGAGCTGGCATGGACAAAAGTGCCTCCTGAGCAACAGATTAGTTCAGGATATCTGGTTGGCATGTACAAACTGGACCAAAGGGTCTGTTTCCATGCTGTACATCTCTATAACTCTACGACATTTGACCCAATATCTTGCATGTGGCTCTATTTTGATGTTTCTTTGTAAAGGCTCCTTTGAAGTACCTTGGAACATTGTACAATATTAAAGGTATTATATAAATGTAAGTTTTTTTTGGGTTTTAGTTGATGAACAAATGATAGATGAACAACTAACTTGCTAATTTTAGGTTGAACTGCTGACAAAGTTTATGTTTTACAAATTCTCTACTCTATTGAAAAACAATTCTAGTTTCCTTTTTGAAGCATGTTGTCATTTACATTGTCTTATAATTCTTTTCTCCCCCATATGCTGAATAGATAACAAGTCAGTTACATTTGCCTAACGATCTTCTTTCATCATGTGCCAAATGGTACAACGGAAATGAGAAGCATCAGAAGGTGCCAGAAGAACATTTTATTCTGACTTCAAAATAAACTCTCCAAATTTGTTAAAATAAAGAAGTCAAGGGGATAAAATATAAAATGTTAAAGAAACTTCCAGTCACAACAATTAACCTTTCATAACCTGGCTGGGGTTCAAGGACAAACAGACAATGGAGCTTCTACTAAGATTTATTCATTAGAGGACTGGAAACAGGCATCAGGTGGAGAGGTTGTGTGATACTATAAACCATTTGATTTGATTTATTATTGTCACGTAGTGACATACAGTGAATAATATTGTTTTGCATGCTAACCAGACAAATCATACTTTACGTAAGTACATCAGGGTAATCGAGCAGGATACAGAATACAGTTTACAGCTATGGAGAAGGTGCAGGGAAAGATCAACTTTAATATATGAGAGGTCTGTTCGTAAGTCTGATAATAGTGGGGAAGAAACTGTTCTTAACTCAGTCGGTACGTATTTTTAGACTTTTGTATCTTCTGCTCAAAGGAAGACGGTGGAAGACGGTATAACCGGGGTGGGAGGGGTCTTTGATTATGTTGGCTGTGTAGATGGAGTCAATAAAAGGAAGGCTGGTTTTTGTGATGGACAGGGCTGTGTTCACAACTCTGTAATTTCTTGCAGTCTTGGGTAGATCAGTTGCCATAATGTGATGATGCTGCTCCTTTAACAAGGTTATGTTGTCCTTTTTTTCAGGAGGTCATAAAAACACAGGTGCTGGAATGTCTGGGCTTGTATAGGTTTAGGGATAATTTGATTATAGCTAACAGGCAAAAGGCTTTCAAGTTTATAAAAAAAACACTTGTACAATGAAAGGCGAGTGGCCAGTTCTCTCAGCTGAGCTTTTCTCTGGTTTGGTTTGGTCTGGCTATTCACTGAAAGCAGTCAAGCAGTTGTAGACACTGCTGGACCCAAAGAAGCAGGTCCATGCTGATTCTTTCTCTCTCCAACATCTCTCCTGTAAGCCACATGTTTGATTTTACCTTTTGCACCAAGTGGTGTTTATGTGGATTGTTGCAAGTATTTGGAACAGCGTCATTAAGTTGGGATGGTATGTTGAGTTTTCAGATAGGTTAAGTTATTCAGTATTCTGTTCTTTTTTGTTTGTAGTTTGGTAATCTTGTATAGAAATTCTGTTTTGTTTAAAACTAAGTGGTTTGACCAACTGCATGGCTCCTGAGTATCTGTGTTACACCTATTTAAAACAACTAGCAAAGTTAGGGTCTCGGCTACTTTCTTGAAATGTCTTGAGAAGGTCTGACCTGATACCTAACAATACCAAGCTCTGATATACCCACGTAGATGCTTTCTTTCGTGCATGTGTAAAAATTGACAAGAGTCATTGTGGACATGCCAAATTTCCTTAGGCATCTGAGAATATTGAGGCATTGGTGTGTTTTCTTGATTATAGTGTTGGTGTGGATAGAACCAGGACAAATTGTTAGTGATTGTTAAACCTAGGAACTTGAAGTCATGAATATATAAGGAGTATAGCAGGAAACTGAGTTCGCAGCCTTGCGGGGAACCAGTTTTGAGGAATACTGTGGAGGAGTGTTGTCACCTATCCTTACTGATTGTGGTCTGTGGGTCAGGAGGTTGAGAACCCAGTGATAGAGGGGGGAACAAAGTCCGAGGTCTCACAGTTTGAGATGAGTTGGGTTGGAATTAGGATGTTGAATGGAGACCTAAAGTCAATAAATAGGAGTCGAATGTGGGTATCCTTGTTATCCAGATATTTCAGGGATGAGTGCAGGGCCAAAGAGATTGCACCTATCCTGGACCTATTGTGGTGGTAGACGATTTGTAACAGTTCAAGGAAATCTAGGAGGCTGGAATTAATGTGAGCTATGACTAACCTCTCGAAGAACGTCATAATGATAAATGTTAAGCTATCTTAGCAGAATATCTTACCATTACACTTAATGGTAAGATCCTAGGGAGTGTTGCTGAGTGCAAGTTCATAGCTCCTTGAAAGTAGAGTCGCAGGTAGTTAGGATAGTAAAGGAAGTGCTTGGTATGCTTACCTTTATTGGTCAGAGTATAGAGTACGGGGTTGGGAGGTCATGTTGCGGCTGTACAGGACATTGGTTAGGCCACTTTTGGAATATTGCATGCAATTCTGGTCTCCTTCCTATTGGAAGTATGTTGTGAAACTTGAAAGGGTTCAGAAAAGATTTACAAGGATGTTGCCAGGGTTGGAGGATTTGAGCTATAAGGAGAGGTTGAATAAACTAGGGCTGATTTCCCCGGAGCATCGGAGGCTGAGAGGTGACCTTATAGAGGGGCACGGATAAGATAGACAAGGTCTCTTCCCTGGGGTGGGGGAGTCCAGAACTAGTGGGTATAGGTTTAGTGCGAGGGGGTAAAGATATAAAGAGACCTAAGGGCAATGTTTTCACGCAAAGGGTGGTACGCATATTGAATGAGCTGCCAGAGGAAGTGGTGGAGGCTAGTACGATTGCAACATTTAAAAGGCATTTGGATGGGTATATGAATAGGAAGGGTTTGGAGGGATATGGGCCGGGTGCTGGCAGGTGGGACTAGATTGGATTGGGATATCTGGTCAGCATGGACAAGTTGGACCGAAGGGTCTGTTTCCGTGTTGTTCATCTCTATGACTCTCTGACTATAACTCTATGTCACAGCCACCGGAAATTAGTCATTAAGGTGTATTGCATGATTTTAATTTGGCACTGGGAAGATAATGGTTTTCTTGAAGCAAGTGGGAACCTCGCATCAGAGTAAGGAGAGGTTAAAGATGTCTGCAAATAATCCTGCCAGCTGATCTGCACAGGATCTGAGTGAATGGCCGAGGACTCCGTACTGGCCATTTGCTTTCTGTGAGTTCACTTTCAAGAAAGCCAATCTGATGTCTTCGACTGTGACAGTGGGTACAGGGGCATGCGAGGCTGTCGGGGCAGGTGGTATAATTTCTCTGACCTTCTGGTCAACTCAACTCGCAAAGAGTTTGGCAAAATTTCCCATAAGTTTCAAAGGCAGTTGGGCTCACACCCAGAAAATCACAGCTGCTTCAGATATTGTAATATCCTCATCTGCATTTTCCAGTCAATTGTCTTAACTCATCTGCACAGTAGTTTGCCTCCATTCTGTTGCTATTTTGATCTGAAGTTGAAGGCGGGTACTGTACCTTTAAGAGAGAGTGAATGCTGTTGTGCACTGACAGCTTACAAGCACCTGTCGTATGACTAACTAACAATATTAGAGTGTACTGGAAAATTGAAACTAAGTATCATTTGGCTGTGAAGTAGATACCTGAGTTGGTTGCTGTTTTGACAACAATTCGAACCTAACCAATTTAAATTATGCCCATGGATACTAAAATCAATCAATTTTGAATTTATTGTTTTTGCCAATATCGAACCAATGAGTAGATCCAATGTTGAGAGTGTTAAAAAAGGCATTTTGAAAGTCAGACAGAGTAACTGCTATCGAGAAAGACTCTCTATCAAAGGTAACTTTTCATATAAAAAATGTTTGCAGTAACAGAAAGAAGACAACTCAGGGAGATATTTAGTCAAAAGAAGAAAGACACCGACGATGACAGTTGCTGTATGGTTTTGAAATTAAGTTGATGTAATTCTTATAAGTGTTTTTAATGGAAAAGTGTATTGTTATAGAGTTGGAGGCAGATAATAAACAGTTAAGAGAAAGAGGGGCTTAGAGTTGTTTAATGTTCATTTTTAGAGTTAAGGAATAAACTGATACTATTTTCTTTAAATAGTGGAATTTGGGAGTTCTCTGTCACTCAAATTTTAACAGATTACAAGGCAAGGTGAGCTTTTCTGGGTGTTTGGTTTAATTAACAGAGTGGTTCACCGCTGTGTCGTAACAATATAATTTTGTGGAATTCTTGATCTCACTGCTCTACAAACTACACTTATCTAATTCTTCTATTCAACCTTCACTCCCATATTGTTACTCTCCATTGTTACACAACTACATAAACTCCATGTTCCTCGTCCTCATCTACGACCCCTCCACGGCCTCAACCACACTATTTTTAAAAATTGTGTGCAGCCACATATCCTTACCTTGATTCTCCTTAGCCTTCACTCTACACCTACTCCTCAAGGAAAAGAGGAGTGATAGGTAAGGATTAAGAAATGACAAAGAAATTGAAAGAGGAATAAAAAGATGAGGAGATTAAGAGGCCGTTGAAGATGGGGGCAACAATAGTTGGTGAAGCAATTAAGGACTCTACTGTTTACAGAGCTGACTGACAGGGACAACTCATGAAGTTTACTCTCTCAGATCCGAGGAGAATGGTCACTGACTACGAGACAGCAAAGGGACCATTTTAAGTGCGTATCAGTTTGTACCAGGGGCATAGGAGAAGAACTTCTGTGCCTTCAGGCATACCTGTAATCTAAATAGCTTAAGCAGTTTGCTTTTGATTAGCACAGGCTCTTAAAATTGAGGTGACCTCTGAAAATCCTTCTGAAGTAATTTACCTCGAGGAGTTCAAAAAACTCCATACCCAGCGAAATAAATGTTGGCCATCACTTTCCCCACCTTGAATGAAACAATGACTCTGATAACAGAATCATAGATAAAATAGATACAATTTAGCTTTCTCAACCTCCCATTGTGCCTTGTTCTGCCTATGTCTTCACCGCCTATTGGACTGTCCTAGCATTCTTTCAAAATCTGGTTGGACCTTGCTCCCGTCTTTATGTCTGTCTCTGTGCCCCCCTCCCCCTGCCAGGTCAGTTTAAATCTCCCCAAAAGCTTGAGCAAATCTCCCAGCAAGGATGCTGGACCCATTCCAGTCCAGCTTGTTCAGGTCCTACCTACGCCAGAAACTCTCCCACTGATCCAAGAAACTAATTCAAAAATGTTACATACTCTAAAGGATGTAATAGCAGTGCATTTAGAAATACAGAATATAATCATGCCGATTCAGCATGGCTTCATATAGGGAAATTATGCGTGAACATTTACTAGGATTCTTTGGGGAAGTAACAACCAAGATAGATAAAGGGGAATATATTTGGATTTCCAAGAAGGTAATGGATTTTAGACTACTTAATAATATAAGACCCCATGGTGTCATATAACTAATAGAATACAGAGAGATGGGAACTAAAGGGATATTTCAGGGAGGCAAACTAGAGTTAGTGGAGTGCTGTAGCGATCAGTGCTGGGAACATATTTATTTCCATTACTTAGTAGTGACATGGATGAGGTAAGTGAATGTACTATCACCAAGGTTACAGATGACACAGTCTACAAAGAGATGGACAGGTTAAGCAAGTGCGCAAAATCTTGGCTGATGGAGTATAATATGGGAAATGGTAGGGAGAACATAAGAACTAGTAGCAGGAGTAGGCCGCCTGGCCTTTCAAGCCTGCTCCACCATTCAATAAGATCATGGCTGATCTTTTTGTGAACTCAAACCCACTTACCCGCGCTCTCACCATAACCCTTAATTCCTTCATTATTCAAAAAAAATCTATATGAGCTTTAAAAATATTTACTGAAGTAGCGGTAACTATTTCACTGGCAAGGAATCCCATAGATTTACAACTCTCTGGATGAAGAAGTTCCTTCTCAATTTAGTCCTAAATCTGCTCCCCCTTATTTTGAGGCTATGTCCTCTTGTCCTAGTTTCATCTGCCAGTGGAAACATTCTCTCTACTTCTATCTTATCTATTTGCTTCATAATTTTATATGAAGATAAAAGATCCCTCCCCCCACTTCTTCTAAATTCCATTGAATTTAATCCCAGTCTACTCAGTCTCTCCTCATAAGCCAAACCCCTCAACTCCAGAACCAACCTAGTGAACCTCCTCTAGTGCCAGCACATCGTTTCTCAAGTAAGGAGACCAAAACTGCACATTGTTCCAGGTGTGGCCTCACCAGCACCCTGTATAGCTGCAACATAGCTTCCCTGTTTTTAAAGTCCATCCCTTTAACAATGACGGACAAAATTCCATTTGCCTTCTTAATTACGTCTTGTCTCTGCAACCCAACCCTCTGTGATACATGCACAAGGCCACCTAGGTCTCTCTGCATAGCAGCATGCTACAACTTTTTACCAATCAAGTAATAACTTTTTTTTTCAGTTTCTCCTACCAAAATGAATGACCTCACATTTATTAACATTGTACTTCACGTGACAGACCTTTGCCCACTCACTTCACGTATCTATGTTCCTCTGCAAAGATTCATAGCCCTCTGCACACTTTGTTCTGCCACTCATCTTAGTGTCATCTGCATCTTGACACACTACACGTGGTCCCCAACTCGAAATCATCTATCTAAATTGTGAATAGCTGCAGTCCCAACACTGATCCCTGAGGCACACCACTAGTTACTGATTGCCAACCAGAATAGCACTCATTTATCCCCACTCTTTGCTTCCTGTTAGACAACCAATCCTCTACCCATGCAGATACTTTACACATAATGCCATGTATCTTTATCTTACACAGCAGCCTCTTGTGCGGTACTTTTGGAAATCTAGGTACACATCCACTGATAAGCATGACCTGCCTTTTGTGAACATGCTGCACCTGCCCAATGGGACAATCTAGATGCCTTGCTATTTCTTCCTTGATAACAGACTGAAGCATCTTCCTCACTACAGAAGTCCATCGAGTTTGCATTAGTCAAAAACAAGCACTTAACTATTGTTCTCCCATTTTCCACCATTTGGCTCATAATCTTGCATATTTTGGCATTGCAAGTGCATATATAATCACTTCTTAAGTACTATGAGGATTTCTGTCTCTACCATCCTTATAGGCAGTGAGTTCCACATTTCCACCGCCCTCTGGGTGAAAAGATTTTTCCTCACATCCCCTGTAAACAAATGTCCCTTACAGTAAATCTATGCCCTGATCGTTGATCCCTCTATCAAGGGGAAATGTTTCTTCCTGTCTACTTTGTCTATGTCCCTCATAATTTTATACATGCAAATTTCTTTAAGTATATCGCAATCTTCCATGATCTCTATACCCATTTCCTCCCTCTCAATAGTGAACGACGACATAAAATATTCATTTAGAACCCAAACTACATCATCTGGCTCAATGCATAAATTACCACTGTTGTCTTTAATGGGCACTACTCTTTCCCTCTTTGGCCCCATATTCCAAGGAAAGATGTACTGGTATCAATAGGCCAGAGAAGGTTGCTAGCTATAGAAGACATTTCTCATGAGAGGTTGAGTATCCCTACAGTTCAGAAACAGGATTTCAGCCCATCAATTTTGCACTGACCCTCCTAACAGCATCCCACCAAGTGCAGATCCATCTCCCTGGTTAATCCACCTAACCTGCACACCCCTGGACAGTACAGGGCAATTTCGCACGATCAATCCAATGAACCTGTACATCTTTGGACTGAGAGAGGCACCTGGAGCACCCAGTGGAAAACCATGCAGACACAAGGAGAACATGCAAACTCCACAGTGACAATCACTCAAGACTGGAATTTAACCTAGTGCTATGAATCAGCTGTGTTGACCACTCAGCCACCGGAGTCGGTTGGGCCTGTAGTCATTGCACTAGAAAAATAACCTAATTGAAACATACAAGATTTTTAGGGGAATAAATGTAGAAACAAATCACTGCAGATGCTGGAAACTGCGCTGAGAACAAAAATGCTGGAGATCACTGCGGGTCAGGCAGTTTCCGTGGAGAGACAGCAATCTAACGTTTCAAGTCTAGATGACTTCATCAAAGCTGAAGATTTTTAGCGAGTTGATTCTGTAGAAGCAGAAAGGCTGTTTGCCCCTTTGAAAGAATCTAAAACCAGATGGCATATTCTCAATAATGTGTCACTCATTTAAGACAAAAGATGAGGAGAATATTTTTCTCTCAGAAGGTATTGAATTTGCGAATCTTTACCACAAAGGGTCATTAATTATATTCAAGGCTGAGATAGACAACTTTTAATCAGAAAGGGAATTGAATATTATAGGGGGGAGGCAGGAAAGTGGTACTGAGGATTATTACGTTATGAAGGGGCAAGGAGAGGATGATGAGGGGAGTGAAGATGGGAGCTCAGGGAGAAAGAAAGGATGGTGAAACAGGGAAATGGGGTGAAAGGGGGAGATGGGGAAATGAGATGGGGAGGGGGATATGGCAGGAGGGAGAGTGAGGAAGGGAAAAGGAGATGTGGTTGGAGGGGAAGGAAATGGGTATGGAATTGGGAAGGAGATGGTGTGGGGGTAATAGAGATGGGGGTGGGAAGGAATTGGGGCAAGGAGTTGGAGAGGTGGGATGAAATGAGTCCAGTATGTGGGGGGGAGGAGACAGGGATGGGAGAAAAGAGACAGGAGGAGGGGAAAGGAGATGGAGATGGGGAATGAGGCAGGGATGGGGGGAAGGAGGCAGGGATGGGAGAATGGGGGAAGGAGGCAGGGATGGGGGGAAGGAAGCAGGGATGTGGAGAAAGATACGGGGATGGGGGGTGGAGATGGGTGAGGGGAAAGGAGATGGGGTGATGGGGGAAGGAGACAGGTTGAGGGGGGAAGGAGATGTGGATGGGGGAAAGAGGCGGCGATGGGAAGGAAATGGGGAAGGGGGGTGGAGATGAAGTGGGGGGAAGAAGACGGGGATGGGGGGATGAAGACGGGGATTGGGGAGAAGGAGCCTTGGATGGGGGAAGGAGACGGGGATTGGGGGGAAGGAGACGGGGATGGGGGAGGAGGAGGAGGAGGAGGAGATGTAAAGGGGGGGGGGGGCGGTGGAGGAGATGTAGGTAGTTAGGAGGTGAGGAGGAGATGGAGATGGGGCCGCTGGACTGACCCGGTGTGAGGCCCAGCGCCGGCAGCGAGTCCTCGGGCGGAGCGGAGGGGCAGGGACGGGAGGTGGGTTCCTGTTGAGGAGTGAAGCTCCCGTTAATCCAGGCCCCGGCCCGATGCTGCCCTTGCTCCTGAGGCCGCTCCGGCGGCTGCTCTCCCAGCTCCGGGGCAGCGGTTCCCAGCCCCGGGGCTGCCTGAGGACCGTGGACCTGAGGAGCGACACCGTCAGCCAGCCCGGGCCCGCCATGAGGGCGGCCATTGCGGCCGCGAGGGTCGGGGACGATGTGTACGGAGAGGACCCGACCGTGAACGGTAAGGCCCGGGGGCATAGAGAGAGAGAGCCCAAGGCGGGGGTAGAGAGATTGAGCGGGAGGGGCAGGGACACAGACAGTGACAGAGCCCCCCTCCCCTGGGGTGGGGATGGTTAGAGCCTGGGGGTGGGGTAGAGAGAGAGAGGGACGGGCCTGGATATTATGGCTGCAGGGAGGATGGGTTTTAGTGACCCAGGGGAGAGGAGGGTAATAGTCACCCTGGGGTTGGAAATGTGACCTGGGGGGGCTAACAGTGGTTACATTTGGGGGTCATAATGTTTATATTGGGGGTTATATTTTGGTGTGGTTGTATTTGGAGGTTCATGGAGAATATATCCTGCACTGGGAAAGAATGTGGGAAGATTTAACAGACTGCCAAATAGGTTTCTCTATATCTGTTGACTTGGATCAGATTTAGGAAGATTAAAGCTTTCTATTATTGATAACTTGAGCACTGTTTGAATGACGCTTTTATGAGGTTTAAGGGGAGCAGCTTTTTTCCACTGGAGATTTTCCAAACAATTTGCTTATTTTGTCATTTTCAGAGGTATCTCAAATGTTTGTCAATGGCTCACTGATTCAGAACATAGCAGATACTCTGAAAGACTGGTTATGGATAATGAATGGAAGGTGTGAAAGAGACATTGTGTTTGATAGAGGGGTGATAGAAGGGGCATTGAATGAAGGCTATGGAAGAGATATTAGTGAGCATGAGGTGTATTAGGCAACTTGGTATATGAAGGAGTTTGTGGAGGGCATGGGAATGGGGAATATGCAGAGACATTGATAAGACCTTCTGAACTTAACCTGTTGAAGGTTCTGACTCCACAGGCACTTCCATGAGGTTACAAACTGACCTATCTGTAACTGTTCTCAAAGGTATCACAAGTAGCACATCCTCCTATATGAAAATACTAAAGGAAGTGAAATTTGAATTTCCAACAGGATATAAATTGTGAGAACAAATTCACTTTTAAATGGACATCAGATTCCCAACCCAAGGCAGTTGGCTGGCAGCAGGAATTGTAGGAGAAATTTTAAAATCTCACACATTTCCAGTTTTGTTCTGACACAGATTTGCTCAGTACTGGTTGACAAATTTTCAATTGTATTTTGGAATGGTTACAGGAATTTCTGCTTTATTTATTCATACCTATAATTCAGAATTTTTTCAGACAAACAAATATTGGCCTCTGGAAGGACTGGACAGTTATTATATAGGGTGTAGGTTTGCTCGCTGAGCTGTAGTTTTGATATCCAGACGTTTCATTACCTTGCTAGGTAACATCATCAGTGGCAACCTCCAAGTGAAGCGAAGCTGTTGTCTCCTGCTGTCTATTTATGTTTGTCCTGGATGGGGCTCCTGGGGTTTGTGGTGATGTCATTTCCTGTTCATTTTCTGAGGGGTTGATAGATAGTATCTAGATCTATGTGTTTGTAACAAACTAACAAACTTAAAAGACCAGTACAACCCATGGACAAAACCAACGTCATTTACAAAATTCCATACAAGGACTGCCACAAACACTATGTAGGACAAACAGGAAGAAAGTTAGCCACCAGGATACACGAACACCAGCTAGCCACAAAAAGACACGACCCCCTCTCCCTCGTAGCCCTACACACGGATGAAAAAAAACCCACCATTTCGACTGGGACAACACATCTGTCCTGGGACAGGCTAAGCAAAGACATGCCAGAGAATTCCGAGAGGCCTGGCACTCCAACCTCAACGCCATAAACAAACACTTAGATCGAGATACCATCTATCAACCCCTCAGAAAACGAACAGGAAATGACATCACCACCAACCCCAGGAACCCCATCCAGGACAAACATATAAATAGAAAGCAGGAGACAACAGCTTCCCTTCACTTGGCGGTTGCCACTGATGATGTTACCTAGTCAGGTAGAAACGTCTGGATATGAAACCTACAGCTCAGCGAGCAGACCTACACCCTAAACCGCAACCTGAGCTGCAAACCTTCACAAACCTTGCAAAAACAGTTATTATAATTTGAAGTATTTATTCCAAAGTATCACTATACTTTCACTGTCCCTGAAGAGACCTTACAACATTTTTCCACATTCTTTCACCTGGGTTATGTGTCCTGTTCCCACTTCTTGCTTTCTCTGCAGTGTTATCTCTGATTTAATGAGACTGTAAAAACAACAAGAGCTTGCAACTATTGACTGCTTAATATTACATATCTGGTACACACTTCTTGTCCGTTCTACTCCGTTACACAAGTGTGATACTAAATTTTCTGCATCAAAATTCAAAAAGTAGCAGTCTCCCAGGAACAGTACAATGACTGTAATCTGTTTTGTTCTATAATCTCACCCAAGGTTTACTTAACAGTCATTGTTGTCAGTTAGCCAATACTCTCAGATCTTTGGGCACATGGGGCAAGACATCCTACAAGATCAAGGAACCCAGAGTGAATGGTTTGAGAATTAAAGCGAAGGCATCTTGACAGGCAAGGTTGTATTACCATTTTGAATGTTCTTCCAGCCAGTTAACTCACTGCTGCCATGCATCTAGGTGAGACAATAGGTGCAGGAGTAGGCACCACCATTCATTATGATCATAGCTGATCATCCTCAATCAATATCCTGTTCCTACCTTATCTCCATAACCTTGATTCCACTCTCCTTGAGAGCTCTATCCAACTCTTTCTTAAACGAATCCAGAGACTGGGCCTCCACTGCCTTCTGGGGCAGAGCATTCCACACACCCACCACTCTCTGGGTGAAGAAGTTTCTCCTCATCTCTGTCCTAAATGGCCTACCCCTTATTTTTAAGCTGTGTCCTCTGGTTCGGGACTCATCCATCACTGGAAACATGTTTCCTGCTTCCAGAGTGTCCAATCCTTTAATAATCTTTTACATCTCATCAGATTCCCTCTCAGTCTTCTAAACTCAAGGGTATACAAGCCTAGTCGCTCCAATCTTTCAACATAAGATAGTCCCGCCATTCCAGTCAGCTTAAGAATGTCTTTGAAAATTTTATTGTCTTCCCAGAACACCTGCTATTCAACGTTGAGAAACCAGGACTAGATGGGGAGACGATTTTCAGCTGCTGTATCTTGACACTTGACAGTTACCTAGCCCCACCCCATTGAACTTGCCCTGTGTATTTACGTAGCATGCGCCATCTCTCACTGTCTAGTTTCATCACCACTCCCAACGTGTATGCTTTACCGAGTTACTTAAATATAATGTATCTTATCCACATTATTTAAGAATGTTAAAAAAAACTGACAACCAGGTTTCTTTAATAAATAATTAAATTGGTTTATTAAAAACAGATCTACCAAAAATGCAAAGCTGACTAACACACAGTTTGAAATATGGAAGTATCAATATTAACCCTTGTAAATAACCTAACATACAGTCGCTGAAGACAACATAGTGAACATTTCTCTGTAGAAATAACTTTATAAAAATACTTCTAAAAGTGTTAATCTTTGAAGAGGAAAGAATTGGCTTTCGGTCTGATATCTTGGAGCACGGGCTGGTGTCACCTGGCACCTTTCATTATTACCAGGATGTTTTCAGAAGCAGTTCATTCAATGAAGATGTCAATGTCTTCCAGAAGAATTGCTAATCAGTTTTTGAGCTGTTTCACCAGACTGGAAAGAGTTTTTGTCAAATAGGTGGGAAAGGAAGAGTTAGATCGTTTCTCTCTTAGGCTATCCAAAACTGGACCTTTCCAAACAATGTTAAAAACTCCCAACACTCCTTAGAGCCACAAACCTGCACATGTGACTTCTTTGTAAATAGGTCCAAACTGTTCCATAGCCTATAAGGCTCTGTTTGTTTACTTAACTTAATTGTCTGTTCCAGTAAGTGATTTTTAAAAAATCTAATGTGACCTTCTAGTAACCTTTTTTTTTAAATACATCTCCCCTCTTTCAAATGAACCAATTTTCACAATCTTTTCAGTTAAAAAAAAATATTGGAAGCAATTTCATTAGGAACATTCTCCTAATTTTTTTTATATAGCACAAATTTTAGGACATTGTAGAATGACCTATTTTTTGACTTAATGTTGGCAATGCCAAAGGAAATTTGCTGATTGTAAATCTATTCATTAGCTTTCAGATATTCCACGTACAGATATTCATGCCAGAGATAGAACACAGAACATAGAAAAGAATGCTAATTTGTCAAAATTCTGTATATCTGCCAAGACCAGTCAACCTCTGATTTGATTGACCATCATTATTGAAGCATTATGTGAGCAAAGCACAGCCTTGTAGATTTAAATGCAGTTACACATAGCTCCTTGAAAGTGGAGTCGCAGGTAGATAGGATAGTGAAGAAGTCATTTGGTATGTTTTCTTTTATTAGTCAGAGTACTGAGTACAGGAGTTGGGAGGTCATGTTGCGCTGTACATAAGACCATAAGACCATAAGACATAGGAGTGGAAGTAAGGCCATTCGGCCCATCGAGTCCACTCCGCCATTCAATCATGGCTGATGCGCATTTCAGCTCCACTTGCCAGCGTTCTCCCCGTAGCCCTTAATTCCTCTAGACAACAAGAACCTATCAATCTCGGCCTTGAAGACATTTAGCGTCCCGGCTTCCACTGCACTCCGTGGCAATGAATTCCACAGGCCCACCACTCTCTGGCTGAAGAAATGTCTCCGCATTTCCGTTCTGTAATGACCCCCTCTAATTCTAAGGCTGTGTCCACGGGTCCTAGTCTCCTCGCCTAACAGAAACAATTTTCTAGCATCCACCTTTTCAAAGCCATGTATTATTTTGTACGTCTCTATTAGATCTCCCCTTAATCTTCTAAACTCCAACGAATACAACCCCAGTATCCTCAGCCGTTCCTCATATGCTAGACCTGTCATTCCAGGGATCATCCGTGTGAATCTCCGCTGGACACGTTCCAGTGCCAGTATGTCCTTCCTGAGGTGTGGGGACCAAAACTGGACACAGTACTCCAAATGGGGCCTAACCAGAGCTTTATAAAGTCTTAGTAGTACATCTCTGCTTTTATATTCCAACCCTCTTGAGATAAGAGACAACATTGCATTCGCTTTCTTAATCACAGACTCAACCTGCATGTTTACCTTTAGAGAATCCTCGACTAGCACTCCCAGATCCCTTTGTGCTTTGGCTTTATTAAGTTTCTCACCATTTAGAAAGTAGTCCATTCCTATATTCTTTTTGCCAAAGTGCAAGACCTCGCACTTGCTCACGTTAAATTCCATCAGCCATTTCCTGGACCACTCTCCCAACCTGTCTAGATCCTTCTGTAGCCTCCCCACTTCCTCAGTACTACCTGCCTGTCTACCTAACTTTGTATCATCGGCAAACTTCGCTAGAATGCCCCCGGTTCCCTCATCCAAATCATTAATATTAACATGACATTGGTTAGGCCACTGTTGGCATATTGTGTGCAATTCTGGTCTCCTTCTATTGGAAAGATGTTGTGAAATTTGAAAGGGTTCAGAAAAGATTTACAAGCATGTTGCCAGGGTTGGAGGATTTGAGCTATAGGGAGAGGCTGAACAGGCTGGGGCTTTTTTCCCTGGAGCGTCAGAAGCTGTGGAGAGGATAAATCGACAAAGTCTTTTCCCTGGGGTCAGGGAGTCCAGAACTAGAGGGCATAGGTTTAGGGTCAGGGTGGAAAGATATAAAAGAGACCTAAGGGGCAACTTTTTCACACAGAGGGTGGTACGTGTATGGAATGAGCTGCCAGAGGAAGTGGTGGAGGCTGGTACAATTGCAACATTTAAAAGGCATTTGGATGGGTATATGAATAGGAAGGGTTTGGAGGAATATGGGCCGGGTTCTGAAAGGTGGGACTAGATTTGGGTTGGGATATCTGGTCGGCATGGATGAGTTGGACCAAAGGGTCTGTTTCGATGCTGTACATCTCTATGACTCTATAAGGATAATATTTTGTGTGTTAAATGATAGAGTACTGCTCCTATCCTTGGACCTGTATTTCCTCTGACAGTATGTGCCCAGTGCTGGCTGGAGTTCAGAAATACACATTTTCATCGTGTCATACAGCATAGAAACAAGCCCTTCGGCCCACCATGTCTATGTTGGCCAACCAACAAACACCAAACTACATTAATCCCATTTACCTGCGCTTGGTCCACAGCCTACTATGCCCTGGCATTCTCAGTACTCATCCCGATGCTTTTTAAAATTTGCGTGACTACTTGCCTCCATCACTCTCTCGGGCATCATGTCCAATATATCTACCACCTTCTGGGTGAAAATAATTTGCTCAGGTCTTCTCTAAACCATTCCTCCTCAGCTTAAACTATACCTTCCGATCTTAGATATGTCTGCTGTGGGGGGAAATGATTCTCACAATCACATGTCTTTGCCCCTCATAATTTTGTGTACCTCAATCACTAAGTGGTTCACACTGCTGCTTCACAGTCCAAGGACCCAGGTTCGATTCCCGCCTCAGGCGACTGCCTGTATGGAGTTTGCACATTCTCCCTGTGTCTGTGTGGGTTTCCTCTGGGTGCTCCGGTTTCCTCCCACAAATCCAAAGATGTGCAGGTTAGGTGAATTGGCCATGCTAAATTGCCCATAGTGTCGGTGCGTTAGTCAGGTGTAAATATAGTGTAGGGGAATGGCTCTGGGTGGGTTACTGTTCGGAGGGTCGGTGTGGACTTGTTGGGCCGAAGGGCCTGTTTCCATACTGTAGGAAATCTAATCTAATCAATCAGCTCCTCCTCCGCTTCTCCTGCTCCAAGGAAAACAAACCCTGCTGATTCCAATCTCTCCCAATAATTGATGCTTTCCATCTCAAGCAACATCCTGGTCAGTGTCCTCTGTACCCATTCCAGTGTAATCGTATCCTTCCAGATGTGTTGACCAGAACTGCACAGAGTACTCCAGCTTTTGCCTAACCATTGTCTTGTATCTTCAGTCTCTGCAAACTATTGACCGATATCCAAAGTCCGTGGTTGTTTTCCAGATCTATGCTTACCTTTCTTGCAGCCATATATCTAAACATCAGCAATTAAATCTCTGGCCTGCCACAGCACTGAAACAGCCGTTATCAAACTTGTAAATGACATTCTGGCTGATTGTTACTATAATTAACCAACCTTCTTCATCCTTCAAAGATTGACCTGCAGTCTTTGTCACCTTTGGTCACACCATCCTCATCCAGTCACTCCTGAAGAAGATTCATACCGAATCTGAGACATAAATCTGTTTCTCTATCCACATCATACCAGGTTGCTGATTTTCTTCAGCATTCTACGTTTGTTTCAGAGTTCCAGCAGCTGCAGTATTTTGCTTTTAACCTCCTTCAATACCACTCACCTCTTGTCCAGCTGATTGGGCCTGCTGACCCCTACCATTTTATTTTCAATTCTTGTTTCATCCACTGCCCTAATTATATTTTCTTCCCTAGGTTGGGGCGTGGCAATCTGAAAGTTTATATGTTTGTACCCTTTAGTAATTTGCCATTATTCATGTGAGGTTGCTGACTATAAAGGCAGCAGTGTTCCGTTTGGTTGCATGTTACTTGACATTCATATAGTACAGTCTACTGCTTTTTGTTACAAGTGTAGTGGCAAGTCTAAAAGCTCCTGGGGCACTCCCACCACTGTGAACAGGAAAGCCCGCTATCTGTGTAGTCATAGAGTTATAAACACAGAAACAGACTCTTTAGTCCAATCAGTCCATGCTGAACATAATCCCAAACTTGACCCACTTGTCTGCTCTTGGCCCATATCCCTCCAAACCTTTCCTATTCATGTATCTCTCGAAATGCTTTTGAAACGTTGTAATTGTACCCACAACCACCACTTTCTCAGGAAGTTCAGTCCACATGTGAACCACCCTCTGTGTAAAAAAATTGTGTCTAATGTATTTTTTAAATCTCTGTCCTCTCACCTTAGAAATGTGTCCCCTAATCCCACATCATATGGAAAAGACAGCTACTATTAACTCTATCTGTATATTATTTTCTAAACTTCTATCAGGTCGTCTCTCAACCTCCTACACTGCAGTGGAAAAAGTTCTAGTCTATCCAGTCTTTCTTTGTAACTCAAACCTTCCATACTTGGCAACATCTTGGTAAATCTCTTCTGAAGCCTCTCCAGCTTGATAACATCCTTCTTATAACCAGGTGACCAGAATTGGACACAGTATTCCAGAAGCGGTCTCACCAATGTCCCTCACTCAACATTACTTCCCAACTCCTACACTCAAAGGATTGAGCAATGAAGGCAAGCATACCAAATGTCTTTTTAAGCACCCTGTCTATATGTGACGCAAACTTTAAAGAATTATGTATCTGCACCCCAGGTCCCTCTATTTTACAACAATACCCAAGGCCCTAACATTAATTGTGTAAGCTCTACCCTTGTTTGTTGTACCCCAAACTGCAATACCTCATATTTATCTAGATTGAACTTCATCTGCCATTTTTCAGCCCATTACATCATGTGATCAAAATTCCTTTGTAATCTCAGATAACATTCTTCACTGTCTATGCCACCAATTTTGGTGTCGTCCAAAAACTTACTAACCAGGCCTTCTTTATTCTCATTCAAATCATTTACATAAATGACAAACAAAAAAGGACCCAGCACTGATCTCTGTGGAACACCGCTGGTCACAGGCTTCCAGTCCAAAAAGCAACCCTATGCCATTACTCTGTCTCCTGCTGTTAAGCCAATTATGTATCCAATTGGCACGCTCACGCTGAATCCCATATGAACTAATTTTACTAATTAGTCTGCCACGCAGAATCTTGTCAAAGGCTTTACCAATATCCAAATAAACAATATCTACTCCTATGCCATCATCAATCTTTTTGGTAATTTCCTCAAAAAAAAACTGAGTCAAGTTTTGTGAGACAACGATTTTTACTGGCATGGAATCATCTATAGGGCCTTCTGTTCCCCATTACCTCTGGAGTTCACCGAAGGACCCACCTATTTCTCACCTATCTGCATCTCGAGATCACCTACGAAAACAGGTCACTTCCACACAAGGTTAAGTGGATTTGACCTAAATGATTGGGAGGAATTTGTTACGAGTCATTCAAAATGGCAACAACATCAAGCTATTTCAAACTTTGAGTCCTAAAGTCTTAAGGAAGAGGCAGAGTAGCAGAAGAAAAGGAAGCAAATGCTACACTCCACATCTCACTACCTTATTGGGACATTCTTTCCCATATGCCCAAAGATCTTCGGGTCAAGAATAGATCTATTCAGTCACATAAAGGCCATGTTGTTAAGTCATTTTCCAAGTCTAAAAATTAGACAGTCCTGTTCAGTACATGATGTTGTGATGATGGTAATATTGCTTCGCATTGCACCGTATAAAGCCTATTGGAGTCAACGGTAGTCATTTTATTCTAGCATGTGTGCATAGATCTGTCAAGTAAGGCTATATGGTTTTATGGGGAGGACCACTATCCTCTGATCTGGACAGTGTATGGAATGTTTGAATGTGGGACCTGAGCAGAGAATGTGTAGCTCTGCTGCATGTTCTGCTCAGAATTTATTGTGTTGAGTATGGAGATAAATCAGTCCTACTTTTGTACATACCTTTCTATACAAAATACTCTTCAAGATCTGGTTGATTTTGTGCCCCCAGATGAAATTGGATTGCACAGTGCAAACCGTAACATGTTCTGGAAACTTGCATGACATACTCTATGAGCAGTTTTATTGATCCAATTGATTTAAATATGTATGCAGTGGTATCCGTCACATCGTATATAACTGTTTGGAAAAGGTGCAGTGTTGAAAGCAAAGTTTTGTCAAGGGATCTTTTCAGGTTTTAACTATGGTTTTGATTTTCAGTTGCTAACCTGATCTGTCGTGTCAAGGTTCATACTTTAGCAAGGTATTCCTGCTAATGGACTTCAGCAATTTATAAGAAGCCATTGTTACCTGGATTCTCCTAGTTAGACTGTGTCCGATCTGTAACCTTAAAGGAACTTGCTCAAATTCATTGATAATTGATGATCAGCACCACAAATGATCCAGTAAAGTTTAAGTAACACATTGTTGTGGAAATGTGAAATATTCATGTTTGTTCAATGAAGAACATTTTGTACAAAGCCATAATGGATTTTTTTAAGCTCATAATTTTTCCTGTGTTCTTATAGCTGATATAGAGGAAGTTTGTAGTCTTCACTGAGACTGAATGCTTAGCAAAGGAATAAACCAGTGTAAAAATGGAGACGAGAGGTATGTGATTTCATAAGGAAGGCAATGGCATGCTACTTAGACTTGACAACACAGGGCCAATACATCCAATGCTATCAACCTGAATTTTCAATGTGTATGTGTTCAATATTTAAAAATTTGGGAGTTTACAGACAAGGAGCTGATCTTAGAGGTTCGATTAAGGAATTTTTCCCACATGAACGCATTTCACATTTATCAGCTGTGAAAGGTAGCCATTTCTGAGTATAAGCATGCATCTGTGAAGATTTGGATTTGCAGTGAAGCAGTATAAATTAACCCAACTGCAAATCAATAGAGTAACAGCCAATGAGATTAGTCGCTACTGTACTTCAGTACTAGCAGAGAAAACTTAGAAATGTTAGGAAGAATTAGAAAATAGAAAGCAGGTCAGTCAGTGTTTAGAAAGAGCAGGAGCAAGTTACTGTGTTCATGGGAGTTTATCAGAATTGATTGAAGAATTTGGAAGGAATCGGGATCTCGCCATTAAGCAGATTCACAAACCTGCGTCTTGCATTTTCTGTTTTTATCTTGACTTAATGTGTTGCTGGGCAATGCAGATCGACTGCCTTGCTGTTTTGGAAGGACAGGGCGGTGAGAATGGATGCATTACACTTCAAGGCTTGGGTCTGAAATACTTCGTGTGGGAACAGGAAAAGTCTTTTTATGTTAATTTTGCACAAACACTAGAGTTAGCATGGAACTCTGCAGCATGCATAGTTTTGCATCTACATGTGGTTATTGGCTGTCAGAGTAAGATAACACCATGAGGTGACATTTCAGTAGAATTGTGCAAATGAATTAACAGAATTGAAGCTGAGTGCAGTGAATTGTTCTACCTGCAGTGCACAAGGGACAACTTTGGGACTCAAATTTGTCTTTTAAGACTGCTATTTGTCTAACTACTTTCATAATGTGAATTTTGAATGCAAGTGTATCAGGCTCTTTAATCATTAGAAAGGATATCACAGCCTGGTCCATTCCTGCCCCTTCGCATTCTGAACATGTACAATCTGGAACACTGGTCAGCAATCAGGAAGAGAAATCTGATTAATCTTTTACCCTTTGTAGATGGGGAGTTTCATCTACTCGCTGGAAAAACCTACTGAACCAAACTCTCATTTATTTTAAATTGATAAATATTATGCTTCCCTCACTAGTTGCCTGCAATATTGCACACCGTTCATTGTGTAAAGAAAGCTGAAAACAGCAACGTATCCCAAACTGTAGGAGACCTGTGTGAGCAACCTACTATCACATTTCCAATTCTTGTTTCATCCACTGCCTTGGTTCTTTTTCCTTCCCTTGGCTGGGACATTGAAGGTTTACACTTCAGTACCTCTTGTAATTTACTGTTATTCACATGAGATTGCTGGCTGTCGAGGCAGCAGTATTCAGTTTGGTTGCATGTTACTTGGCATTCACAAAGCAGAATCTTTTGCTTTTCAGTCCAAGTGTGGTGGCAGGTGTACAAGCGATTTGGGGCTCACCCACCACTGTGAATGGGAAAGTCCACTGGATCATGTGCTTATTAGCCCTAAGGCAGCCATCTGGTGGGCATTACACCAGGTTCATTTCCCAAGACAGTGGCATCCTGCCCCACCCAATGGTGTCCTGGCCAAGCAAAGCCCAGCAGCCACTCAGCCGCAACACTGCATCAGAGGCTGTGACTGCTGGAGGCATAGCAACCTGCAAATCCAGGAGCAGTGGGCAGAGGAGCTACGTCTTTCAAGGACGCATGCTGGGAAATGTGTGGAAATGGGAATTGGAGTGTCAAAGTGAAGAGCAGGAGTTTGCCTTCAGTGGTCTACCCCATGTTCCTCCATTCATGCCCCTGATCATCCCTTGATGAGCACATATTGAACCCACCACCCAAAACCTAGCAGTCAGTTTGGAAGGCCACCTGCCAGCAATAGAAGTGAATTGTGACAGTAACCTGAAGAGGGCCTGAAGTAGTCATCACATGACCACTTAAGGGTCTTAATTGGTTGTGGGCCAGAAGGAGTAGTGTTAGGAAGGCGGTGGGGATCTTAACAACGATAAACTGACGACCATCTTGCCCCCTCAGCCTTTGGGAGGGGAATGTTCAGCCTACTTGGTTTGGACAGGGACAAACTGATAATAATCAGGACATGAAATCTGGCCAGTTCTTTTTTCTTCCCTTCCTGGGGGCTTTGATGCTGACCAGTCCTGTTTCCTCGCTAAGTTCAGAACACGTTGGACTTCCAACTCTGACTAGATATTTTCTAATCAACCTGTTTTGAGAAGGTATTACACATCTCTGGAGTAGGTGGGACTTGAACCTGGACCTCCTGGCTGAGAGCCCTTCAGAAGCCTTTCCACCTGTGTTTAACTTAGTCATTAGATCAAGATAGGAGGAATGTTAAATTGAATAGCAAATTCAAGCAATTGGATTCAGACCATGTGGGCTTCTAGGGTTAGATGGTATCAAAGATTTAAATAATCAAGAAATCAGTACAGTTTAACATGTGTGCCTTAGCCAAGGTTTGGAGGGGACTGGGGAGGTGAGGGCACATTGAAAGGAGAGAATGAAAGGAGTAAAGAAAAGCAAAGAGATAGGAAGCTGAACTGAAGAGTGAGATCTCCTTTTATAAGCAGAATTATTGCCACTGCTGGAAGTTCTATGACAGCGAATTAGGCATGAGTCTAACTCACTGTGAGGAGCACCCTGTCTCCTTTTGGACTCTTACCTCAGCAACACTTTGAAGAACCTGTAAATATTCGCTTGTGCAGATGTAGTGAGCCTATTCCTGCTGAAGTTAAATAGAGGACTGTACAGTTATCAGATTCCCCTGTACCTTAAATAAATGTACAGGTCATTCTGCTATAATGCACGTTTCAGTAACACAAATTCATGGTAACACAATTGACAAACTGGGGACTCTGTTTCTTAAGCACAAAGTTTTAAAGTGTGTATTGGTTATAACGCGATTCTGGCCCCATTATTTTAAGTGGTGCTGCTATTACGTCACTTTCTCATTACATGGAATTGCATGTGAATTGGACTATTGCGTTATAGCAGAACTGACTGTAAATATAGCCTTGTATAAGTAAGAAATACCTTTGGTTTGCTGATTGGATAGAGTCAAACTCCAGTGTTTATTTGTTTCTCCATATGCTACTGTACAGGACCAGAGTTCTTTGGTGATTATGTATATAAAGTTAAAAATAACACAACACCAGGTTATAGTCCAACAGCTTTATTTGAACTATATCCTGGTGTTGTATTATTTTTAACGTTGTCCACCCCAGTCCAACACTGGCACCTCCACATTAAATGTATATTTTTAGGTGTAAAGTATATTTTTGAAATAAAAACAGTCTCCAGATGTTAATTGATGCAATGGATCAGATTGCGGTAGCTGACAGAGTGTATTGTGAAGACCTGTGACCATGTTGTCCATCCTCTTAGACAACTAGCCAATGTTTGCAAGAAGTACACCATCTTTTTAGATTCAAATAATATCTGACTGCTCTTTTATGATGCATTTCTTTTCATATCAAAAGTTGTTTTGTAGGAAGAATTTTAAAATAATTATTTAATCCTTACAGTGCAATAAATTAGCTTTCCCTTCATACATATATTCATATAGAAATGTGAAAAATTGATATTACACCATCTGAATTAAAAGCAGGTAAGTTTGCAAGTTTGGAGTTCACCAACAATAGTACCACGTATCAACCTGATTGCTACTCTATATAATAATCACTGTAGAAACATGAAAATGTACATACTTTTTTTCGTGTGTCCTTCCTGTTAAGTGTGTTCCGTGATTCAGTCATTATCATTAACTGTTTGCAAAAGTACAAGTGTGTAAAATTATCACATGATAATGTCCATGCTGCAGTTCAGAAATCAAACTAATCACTTGCTGCAGTCATATTTTCAGTTTTTATATTTTAAAAAATAAGTTGGATATAATTTGGGTCTAAAGAGATCAAAGGACATAGGGAAAAGCAGGATTATGCTATTGAGTTGGATGATCATCCATGATCATAATTAATAGCAGAGGAGACTTGGAGGACTGAGTGGCCTGCTCCTGCTCTGTTATTGCAAGTAGTTGCTGCTGAACCTATGGTGTAGTCTTTGATGCACCTTAAAAGTGAAAAATTAGTAACTTAAAGAAAACTTTAATTTGAGATGGTGAAAAATCTGGGTATGAGGGTAGAGACAAAGTTGTTGTAAACAAAATATAAGTAAGTAATATTAAGCAATTTTCTATCCAGAAATAGAAACATCTCCCAATTTATTCCTTTAATTACCTTTAAGCTTTTTCTATCAGGAATGCATTCCTGAGTAATTTATTTTACATTGAACATGAGGAGGAATATGTTATTTTACAGTGGAAACATTTTAACAAAGATCTTCTGTGAAAAATTGCTCTGTACCCAATGAAGGTGACAATCAGAATAAGAGCTGAATCTGGAACCCCCCCAACCACCAGCATGGAAAATCATTGCCTCAAAGCAAGAAAAATATTTTCCACTGTTCTATGTATTCGGCTTTCACAGCTTGTAGGTAACATGATTTGGTTTTCCTGTTCTATTTTGGTAGTTCTAAAGTGTTCATTATGAAATTTTTTTTACACTTGTTCATGTAGATGTGCTATAAGTTTCTCCACCCCCCCAGCTTTGGTTACTTGAAGCCCAAACTACTGATGCTATCAGTTTTTCAAAACATTGTGTACATTTCAGTTTTTTTCCATGTGTTCCCACATGCATGTTTCTATTTACACAATGTATAAACCATCTATTCACATTGTTTAGAGATTTGCCTTTCTTGACCATTTAGGCATGCACCATGGAACTCTGGCTGCATTTGGAGATTAATTGGATGTTTGTGGTATTTTGCATGCATGTTGATTGTGAAGTATAATGAGAAACAGTCTCAGCTTTGCACCTATTTTCAACAACACTATACTAATCTTGGACTGTTAACCTCCACTACTTCCAGAGGACCTGTGAAACATAAATTCTCAGTACTCCGATTGAGACCACCACCCTCAGCACTCTGAGTCAGCCTATATTTGTTCAATAATGCTTCACTTTTGGGACAATGCAAGACAGTGCTGTTGCTGTGTTAATGCACGCTACAGATTCAAAGTTCATTCAGCACTGAGGGAGATCAGTGCCAAATTGCCAGAGCCTCCCCTCAAAAATCCAACAGCATTAAGTAGGAGCAGAGTGTAACAGACCCAGAAGCAAAATTGGAGGTGGGATTTTCTGGCTTGTATTGTTCTGTGGGCTATAGTTTGAATTTACAAGTTTGAGAAAATATTTCTGCCATCCTTTTAGAAAGGACTTTTTTAAAAAGTAGTGACTTTCTGTATGAAATGATAAAAATATCAAAAGCAAAACATTGCAGATGGAAGAAACATAAACAGAAAATATTGGCTCAGTGGATAGCACTGCTGATCACAGCACCAGGAACCCGGGTTCAGTTCCACCCTCGGGCAAATGTCTGTGTGGAGTTGGCACATTCTCCCCGTGTCTGTGTGGGTTTCCTCCCACAATCCAAAGATGTGCCGGTTAGGTGAATTGTCCAATCTAAGTTGCCATTGTGTTCAGGTGTGTATAAGTTAGGTGCAATGATCAGGGGTAAATGTCGAGTGATAGGATAGAGGAATGGGTTTCGAAGGGTTACTCCTCAGAGAGGTGGTGTGAACATGTTGGGTCTAATGTCCTGTTTCCATATTGTAGGGATTCTCTGAAAAAGAAATGTTGGAAATTTTTGTGAGAAGATTTGTAGCTCGGGTGCTCGTTGTTGTGGTTCTGTTCACCGAGCTGGGAATTTGTGTTGCAGACGTTTCGTGCCCTGTCTAGGTGACATCCTCAGTGCTTGGGAGCCTCCTGTGAAGCTTCACAGGAGGCTCCCAAGCACTGAGGATGTCACCCAGACAGGGGACGAAACGTCTACAACACAAATTCCCAGCTCGGCGAACAGAACCACAACAAATGTTGAAAATATTCAGCAGGTCTGGCAAATCTATAAAGAGAAGCAAAGATAGAATGTTCAGTTCTGTGACCTTTCCGATTAAAGCCACTAGAGGACCATAGGGGAGCTCTCATTAGGGGCACTAGTGGTGAATTTAACCTGAAGTTCACTACACCTCAGACAAGGTCAAGAAGCTTAGACCTTCATAGTATCCTCAACCAGTGTAGGAATTGAACCTCACACTGCTTTACAAACTAGCTGTCCAACCATCTGAGCTAACTGATTTTTCTGATTAATAAACCTGATAAATGTGCATTACCAATACGTTTTATTTTTATTTTATTTAGATTAGATTTAGTTTAGAAGGTTTGCCAATTTGGTTCATTGATATTTTCCTGGAGCGCTGGATGTTTACAGAATGTGTAATATTTTAAAAAGCTGCCATTATGGTATCACAGCTAGATTAGATTAACTTCCCTACAGCGCGGCCCAACCAGTCCACAACGACCCTCCAAAGAGTAATCCACCCAGACCCATTTCCCTCTGACTAGTGCACCTAACACATGGGCAATTTAGCATGGCCAATTCACCTGACCTGCACATCTTTGGACTGTGGGAGGAAACCGGAGCACCCAGAGAAAACCCACACAGACATGGGGAGAATGTGCTAACTCCACACAGACAGTTGCCCAAGGCTGGAATTGAACCTGGGACCCTGGTGCTGTGAGGCAGCAGTGCTGCTATTGTGTGTTGAATTTCAGGAAGAACAGCAAAGGAGTCAATGTGATCTTTGGATAGTCCCAGGACTTCACACAGAGCTACCTACCCTTAATTTTATGTCACTGTTCTTTGTTCAATGCTGAAAAGTTTGTTTTTTTGTACACTATATTTAATTAACCCTTGCTACCATAAGACATAAGTGTAAAAACAGTTTAGAAAGTATTTCAAAGGTGAAGTGTTGGATAAAACTGCTAAATGATATTTCTATTGCAATCTAAAAAAGGCAGAAGTTGGAGTTTCAAAAAAACCTAATTCTCAAATGATCTGTGTGTCCAGTAACCCAGCCACATCCTCTGGAATCAGGAATCTGGAATCTATTTGTAGTGTGACAAACAAGTACAATTTGTAGATAACAGGAGTCGGTTGGGCAACACTTGAGCCTTCTCCTGGAATTTGAGAGATTGTCAGAAAAGTCAGTTTAGATCAGAGCTCCCCAAATTGGAGGTTGGGACCTCAAGTGGAATCACAACTCTGAAATGTTGAGGTTGTAAGCTCAAGGACAGCAATGGCTCCCTGACCCCAACACTTGCAGCTCCTTTATCTCCTGTCCTGTCCTCTCAGTCATCCCTCACACTTTCACTTATCAGTACTCGCTATTTAATTATCAGATTTCACTTCGATTCATCAAATGTTCTTGTTTGTCCCAATTAGCATTCAAATAAGGTGTCTCAGTGACAGAGCTGTGGCTCTATGTTTACAGTATTGTCCACCATGAAATAATTTTCAATATAGTAACTGATGAAATTGATGTCTTTTTGATTCTGAAAGAAAATCTTGCACTCTGTGACCGGAATGAAAGAGAATTGATGAGAAAATAGTTCCCAGTGTTTCTGGAGCCCTTTTCAAGACAGTTCAAATTGACTGAGTTGAACTTAGTTTATTAAAAAAAGATTAAATGTGCATAACTCAGTTTTACAAAAAACATGCACATGTAATATGTAAAAGGAATAAGGGGAGACTTTAATTGCTTTATGGATAGAATGCCTAGAGGCCATTCAACACATTCTCCACAGTCAGAGTGCCAGAGACCCGGGTTCAGTTCCCACCTCGGGCAACTGTCTGTGTGGAGTTTGCACATTCTTCCATATCTGTGTGAGTTTTATCTGGTCCACCCTGAACTCTGTGCTTACACAGACAGCAAGGAAAGGACACTTCTTTAAGAAACAGTGACTGTACATGGTGACAAGCCGGTCAGGTACCTAGCATATCTTGCTCAGAGAAAGAATGCCTCCCAGTCCATTACCTCAATCGGGGATGAAATGGGATGGTCACTTGTGACTCTAAAAAGATCATGATTTGGAGATGCCGGTGTTGGACTGGGGTGTACAAAGTTAAAAATCACACAACACCAGGTTATAGTCCAACAGGTTTAATTGGAAGCACACTAACTTTTGGAGCGACGCTCCTTCATCAGGTGACAATCACCTGATGAAGGAGCGTCACTCCGAAAGCTAGTGTGCTTCCAATTAAACCTGTTGGACTATAACCTGGTGTTATGTGATTTTTAACTAAAAAGATCAGTGCAGCATTTTGGAAATTCTACCTTGAGCAATACCAGTTTGAGTATTGTGAGGATGGATGGGCTAAGATGGAGTCTTTCTTGATGGATCTTCCAAGTGTCACTCCTAAGCAAGCCTCTTAACGCCCCTTTAACAGTACAGGAGGCTGTGATACAGATGCAGAATGGGAAGGCGGCTGGCCGTGACGGTCTCCCCAGTGAGTTTTATAAGGAACTTATAAGTATATTGTTAGGACCAATGCTGAACATGTATAATGAATCATTCAGCCATGATCGTCTCCCACCGTCCTTGAGAGAGGCTAATATCTCTCTCTTTCTGAAGAAGGGGAAGACTCCAGAGGAATATGCCACTTATAGATACATCTCACTTCTGATCTCTGACTTTAAAATTTTGTCCAAGGCTTCCGAATAAAGATTGGAAACTGTGCTGCCTTCCATTGTTAGGGGCGATCAGACTGGCTTTATAAAAGGCCTTAGATCCTCTAATAATGTCAGGAGGTTGCTGAATGTGATTCAATCTTGTCAACGGCATTTGGTTCAGGGATTAGTGGTCTCCTTAGATGCAAAAAAAGCATTTGGTCGAGTTGAGTGGCCATACCTTTTTTTCCGTCTTTAAGTGATTTGGATTGGGGTAGCTTTTTATTAGGTTGGTGAGCAGCCTCTTTGCTGGTTCCCTGGCGGCGTTTCTCATCAATGGTGTGAGGTCTAGTAATTTTGATATTTGTAGGGGCAGTTGGCAAGGCTGTCCCCTTTCACCATTACTTTTCACGTTGGTGATTGAGCCACTGGCAGAGGCGATTCATAGGGATCCTAATATCATTGCCACAAAAGTAGGATCTAAGTGGCATAAGATCCCATTGTATGCAGATGATGTTCTGGTTTTTCTGTTGAATCCACAGGTTTCGGTATCCCATCTTATACAATGCATTAATTCATTTGTCTGCTTTTTCAGGCTATAAGGTTAATATCTCAAAATCGAAAGCTATGCCTTTGGGGAGTCTTTGGAGAATATTTGAGGTGGAGGGTGAACTATGGTTCCCCTCCAAATAGTCACAGAAGGGATTTTCTTATTTAGGCATCTGTATTACCCCTGTTTTTGATCAGTTGTTTAAGGCCAACTTTGCTCACTTAGTGGACAGGATTAAGCAAGATTTGAAAGCGCTTCCAATATCCTGGCTAGGCTGGGTATCTCCCCTGTTTGCTCTATCCTGTACAAAAACTTCCTCTGATTTTCCCAAGGCAAATATTCCAGAGACTTACTGGGCGGTTTAACTGTTTTATTTAGTGCAGTAGACAGTCTTTTATCAAGTTGTCAAAACTACAGTTGTCTCATGGGTTGGGGGGAGTAGATTTCCCAGATTTTTGAAGATACCAATCAAGTTTTCTTCCATAATTTGTTAGTGATTGGGCCTGTAAAGACCAGGCATCAATGTGGCTAGATATTGAGGCTTGCCAGACAAAACGTCCCCTCATCAGCCTTTTATTCTTAGATAAAATGAAGATGATCATGGGATATAGCTGTAAGCCAATTGTTATTAGTACTGTTTATACAGTTAAGGCATGAAGGATAATGCAGCAGAGGGAAGTTAATATGTCCAAAATGTCATCAAATGAGGGTGATCCTTCAGAAGACATTGAGTGGCTTTGTGGGGTTTGGGAGAGGGATTTAAGGGTTGAAATTTCTATGGAGGCATGGGGGTACATTTACGAGAATGTGAAGAAGATCTCGATTTGTAATAGGTCCCATGCCATACAGCCAAAGATTTTGCATAGGGTGCATGTGGCCCCAGACCATCTTTCACAGTTTAAGGTGGGAGCATCCCTCTTTTGTCATAGGTGTAAGATAAACATCGATAATTTCCCTCATTATTTATGGTCCTGCTACAGGCTCTGTGCATATTGGAGTTCTGTGGCAGGGGTTATAGGGAGGGTCTTGAGGGCCGAGGTTAAGATGAACTCTATCTCTCTCCTCCTGGGCATACCCAGTGTACCTTCTTTGGATGCTCATGGAGAAAAAATGTTTAATTTCCTCAGTTTTTGCGCTAGGAAAAATATTTTAATGTGTTGGGTTTCTGAAACTCCCCTGGGTCTGCTGGCTTGGTATAGACTTATTTTGGAACATATCCCTCTAGACATTTTCACGAATATGGTGCATTGGAAAAAAGAAAACTTTATAGGATATGGGAGCCCTTTCTGTTCTACTTGGATGCAGATTTATCTGCCATTTTAACTAGGGCTTTCGTGTAGCCATGGCATTCTGATTTAGTGTACTTGATGTCCTTGAAGGAAGAATTCAGAATATGTTATATGCAATACTTAGTGTTCATGGACGTCGAGGGCTAATGTTTTGTTGTGCTGAGCTATTTGCTTCTTCAGTTGTTCATAACTACCTTTATTGATTTGTCTGCTTTGCACGAGTGTGGTTGTGTTTTGGGTGTATTGTTGCTGCTTTTCTGGGTTTTTTTCCTTTTTTTCATTGTTATATGTGTATAGAATAATGTTTTCTGATGTTGTAATTTATCTTCCTTTTTTATGGTTTTGTAAAGAAAGAAAAATTTAATTAAAAATCTCTTTAAAAAATAAACTTTATATTGACTTAGGGCCTAATTCTTAAACGTGTCAGTTAAATTAATGCATTTTAGTTTTAAACAGTGACAGACCTTACACCGGCACCACTCCCCACCTCTTCCTCTGCTACATTGATGACTGCATTGGCGCCACCTCGTGCTCCCGCGAGGAGGTTGAGCAATTCATCAACTTCACCAACACATTCCACCCTGACCTTAAATTTACCTGGACCATCTCTGACACCTCCCTCCCCTTCCTGGACCTCTCCATCTACATTAATGACGACCGACTTGATACTGATTTTTTACAAACCCACCGACTCCCACAGCTATCTGGATTACACCTCTTCCCACCCTACCTCTTGCAAAACTGCCATCCCGTATTCCCAACTCCTCCGCCTCCGCCGAATCTGCTCCCAGGAGGACCAGTTCCACCACAGAACACACCAGATGGCCTCCTTCTTTAGAGACCGCAGTTTCCCTTCCCACGTGGTTAAAGATGTCCTCCAACGCATCTCGTCCACATCCCGCACCTCCGCCCTCAGACCCCACTCCTCCAATCGTAACAAGGACAGAACATGCCCCTGGTGCTCACCTTCCCCCTACCAACCTTCGCATAAACCAAATCATCCGCCGACATTTCCGCCACCTCCAAACAGACCCCACTACCAGGGATATATTTCCCTCCCCACCCCTTTCCGCCTTCCGCAAATACCGTTCCCCCCGTGACTACCTGGTCAGGTCCACGCCCCCAAACAACCCACCCTCCAATCCTGGCACTTTCCCCTGCCACCGCAGGAACTGTAAAACCTGCGCCCACACCTCCTCCCTCACCTCTATCCAAGGCCCTAAAGGAGCCTTCCACATCCATCAAAGTTTACTTGCACATCCACTAATATCATTTATTGTATCCGTTGCTCCCGATGCGGTCTCCTCTACATTGGGGAGACTGGACGCCTCCTAGCAGAGCACTTTAGGGAACATCTCCGGGACACCCGCACCAATCAACCACACCGCCCCGTGGCCGAACATTTCAACTCCCCCTCCCACTCTGCCCAGGACATGGAGGTCCTGGGCCTCCTTCACTGCCGCTCCCTCACCACCAGACGCCTGGAGGAAGAACACCTCATCTTCCGCCTCAGAACACTACAACCCCAGGGCATCAATGTGGACTTCAACAGTTTCCTCATTTCCCCTTGCCCCACCTCACCCTAGTTCTAAACTTCCAGCTCAGTAACTGTCCCCTTGACTTGTCCGGACTTGTCCTACCTGCCTATCTTCTTTTCCACGTATCCACTCCACCCTCTCCTCCTTGACCTATCACCTTCATCCCCTCCCCCACTCACCCATTGTACTCTATGCTACTTTCTCCCCACCCCCACCCTCCTCTAGATTATCTCTCCACGCTTCAGGCTCACTGCCTTTATTCCTGATGAAGGGCTTTTGCCCGAAACGTCAATTTCGAAGCTACTTGGATGCTGCCTGAACTGCTGTGCTCTTCCAGCACCACTAATCCAGACCTAAACACAGTCTAAATAATTCAATAAAATACCATATAGTAGAACCTGAAAAACATCAATTATCAAGGAACTGAGATGACCAACAATACAATTACCAAAACATAATTTTAATATCAGGCCAATTAGATTTAAGAAGGATGTTCCCACTTGTGACTGACTCCAAAATCAGGAGTCATGAGATAGCCTTTAATAAACAGAATAAGGAATTCAGAAACTTGTTTACTGAAACGCTAGTCAAAATGTGGAACTTGCTACCACATGGACACAATTACCACAAATGCACTTAATGGCAAAATCGGTAAGTACGTGAGAAAGGAAGGAATGGCAGCATATTCTGATTGGATGGGAAGAAGGAAGACTAGTATAGACCAATTGAGCCTAATAGACTGTTTCCTTGTTGATATATTCTAATTAATCTGTTCAGATGTTATGGCCCATATCTGCAGCAGATGGAACTTACACCAGGTCTTCTGGCTCAAAGGTAGGGATGCTACCTTATTTCCTTGGTATAAATTCTAACCTAGACTTCGGGAATGCACAGTGAAATTATCAGCTTGTATTGGGCTCACAAACCTGATTGAGAGGGGGGAAAGTGAATGGTTTCTGCATTTCATTGCCATTTCTATTTGCAGAGGTCAAGTAGACACATGTGATGTGATGTTTAAGGAGGTGACTAACCTGTGTTGGCTCTCATTAGGCTGGCGCATGAAGAATTTCCTCTTAACATGCATCCAAACATCAGTGCCCATAAAACTGTACTCACTGGAGACTCTTGCCTTTGGAAGGAAGAAAAATGGATAAATGGACAGGAAAGTGGGGGAAATAGAATTGCTTCCTGTTAATGGAGGCAGGTTTCATTGTAGGGCAGAGCTCAAGTTGTATCTCTGCACAGTAAAAGAGGAGGGAAGTTGTTTCAGAAGAAGTTGAGGAAACTGTTTAAAGGGATACAGGCTCCTTTGCTTTACTTATCAAAGCATAGATCAGAAGGGAAAGGATTTATGCTAAAATAGCTTCATAAATGTCTTACACTGGCTAAGTCCCAAATGGAGTATTGTGGCCTGTTCTGAGCATCAAGGGTTTGGAGAGGAAGCAGAGGAGATTCTTTAGAATGTTACCAAAGATGAGAGACTTCAGCTACAGGGAGAAACTGGATTGGTTCTTGGAGCAGAAAAGGTGAAAGAGAGATTTGGTAACATGGTTGAAAATCATGAAAAGATTTGTGCAAATAAATGAGAATAAACTTTTGACAGCAAGATCGGTAACCAAAGGATACAGAGTTAGAATAATTGACAGAAGAACCAGAGATTTTGAGAAGAGAACACCATTTGCACAGTGAGTTGTAGTGATCTGGAATGCACTATCTGGAACGGTTTTGTTATCTGTTTAAGTAACTTTCAAAGGAGAATTAGATAAGTTCTTGGAAGTGGAAACAAATTACAGAATTACAATGAAGCACAACAAATAGGTTTAATTGGAATTCTTTCAAAGATCCAGCACAGACCTAATGAGTTGAACAGTCTACTCCTGTATTGTATCATTCTATTCCAAAATACTATTACTTTCCCTGATTTACTCCCATCTCCAATCCAGCCTAAGCGTTATGTCTAAACTAGGCGGTTATTGCGCCTTATCTGCACACGCACAGTTTCAGAGGTTAACACATCTGAATTGTCAATAAAAAAAATGTTTTTAAATGTAAATATTAGGCTTACCACTGACAGTAAAAATAAAATTCTGGTGGTAACAATTGTCCACAAGTGCTAAACGCACATTGACCACCAAATAGAAAATCTTGGTTATGGCTGTCTACAATCTTTTCAGGGTCTCTCCTCTTTCACTCTGTACTTCAGTATTGGTGTCCTTAATTTCTTACTAATTTAAGGCAGCTTTTAAATTCTCTGGTGTACAGTGAATTTTATCACTCAGAATGATACTGAAAAAGACTTTCACTTACCACTCAAGCGTCAGTTGATATCTTGTGGCCTGCAAGCTATTAATAACCAGTGGTGTTTATATTTTGCTTTCCATATAATAATGAAAAACAAGATGCTGCACTGTACCTTAAGCTAATCTCATGTAGATTGGTTGGGGAGGTGGGTTTTAAGGAAGGCTTAAAAGGATAAGAGAAGAGGGGTAGACTAAGGGAATTTATAAGTGAGACTTAGGTAGCTCAATACAAGGCCCATAATAAAGTTAAATATCACACACCAAGTTAGATTCCAACAGGTTTAATTAGAAGCACTAGGTTTCGGAGCGCTGCTTCTTCATCAGGTGGCCCATAATAGTGAGGTGAAGGAAAAAAGACCAGAGACAGATGGAGAGCTTAATGGTGGGGACAAGACACTACATAGGGATGGAAAGGTGAGATCAGGTGAGGATTTAGACATAAGGGTGAGAATTTTAAAATGTGATATTGAGCAAATGCAACCAAATGCAATCAGCAGAGACTGAGATACTGCTATTGTGATTTATTTGCTGGCGACGATATGCTCAGAAGATTTTTGGTGCTTGATGGAAGGCCAGCTGGGGAGAGTACTGGCTTAATGAGGTGTGTTCACAATTGAGGCAGGGTTAACAGTTTTGTAAACAATGGACTGAGGAATGAATATAGATATTAGAACAGAGATTGAGGTTGAAGATCTTTGTGGTGAGCAACATGTGGAATCAGAAGCTCACTTCAGGATCAAGGGATTGGTGGAACTTGAGAAAGTTGCCAGGGAGGGAAATAGAGGCAGTGGCAAGAGCATACAGGTTGAAGCAATGCCTGAAACCCAAAGTGCTTTCCTGACAAGAACTCTTTAATGGGCCTCAATTTCCAGGGAAACATTGAGAAGACTGAAGCTTTGGCTACCTCTACACTTTCCAGCTTACCCAACCTGCTCTTTGCAACTGTGACAACTAATTTGACCTTGTGTGAAGTTTCCAATCAAGAATCCTCTCTTTCTTAAAATACTCATTACTTTCAACTCCATAACTTTGCTCCATGGATATACCTCACTGTCAATCTTTATAAACTCCTTTAGCTGTATGATCCCATTTCAAATTCTCTATTTCCCTTTCATAATCACTTATCTCCCTCCATATCATTTACTTCACTCTTAATGATTGTGCCTTTGCCCTCTTTGCAATATAATTAAGGAGGAGGAGGATCTGGGTTGGTGCACTAGGAGGGAGCAAAAATGGGCTTCAAAATATAACAGGAGGAAAATACAACATACACCCTTCTCCTAACGTGGATGAATGTGAAAATGCACATCTGCTCTTTTTATTCCTCTTCATCTCTGAGTCTGAACAGAAGACACGATATATCAAACACACTTCTGGAGAAAATAGGCTATGACATTTTTTAAAAATCTTTCGATAGGTGGTGCTGCTCTTTTGGTTTACCACATATCTAATACTTTGAAATGATTAATATGTTCTTGTAGGTTAGCCCTCATACTCAATGTGACAACGTTGCATTTTCTTATCTTATATATTCTAGGTAACTCCATTCAAGCGTAGATCTAATCAAGATGGAACTAGATAGTGTGTTCGCCTTGAATACACTAATCTGACCCAGCGCATATAATCTTTGAAACAATACCACGAATGTGTGCAACTGCGGGAGGAGTCACTGCTTTTTGTTCTACCCACAAATTTCAAAAGAAGTCCCTCCCACGCCATCTTTAACTCACTAGCCTGAATAAATGCAATGGTTCTGAAACAGCAAAAATGAAAGTAAGGTTTGCTCTTGCCTCATGTTGGTAATCCAGTTTAATTTCTGTGGGAGCCAGCAACTCTCCAATAAATCTTTAAAGTAACCCTCTTCATGATTAAGTCTTGACTGTGAATGTTAGTTGGTTATTCTGGGGACCCAGGTCCAAATCCCACCATGGCAAATGGTAGAATTGAATTCAATAAAAATCTGGAATTAAGATTGATGATGACCACGAATCCATTGTCAATTGTTGGAAAAATCCATCTGGTTCACTAATGTCCTTTAGGGAAGGAAACTGCCATCCTTACCTGGTCTGGCCTACATGTGACACCAGACCCACAACAATGTGGCTGACTCTTAACTGCTCTCTCGGCAATAATGCTGGCCTAAACAGTGATGCCCTCATGAATGAATAAGATTTAACCATGGGAAGCAGCAATTGCAAACCTGATCCCACCCTAACTGACACATCTTTGCCATCATCTTTGGCAGTAAGTTATTTGATGACTAATTTGTTACTGACCAGAGCTAGAATCTGTGACCTTTCTAGTCTCAAGTTAAAAATCACTCAACACCAAGTGGTGTTTGAAAGTCAGATCCCCGTTCTAAGTGATTAAAGACTTAACAATCTAGGTTTGTTCAATACATTGCATCAGTTGAATGATACTTTGATCTTTTACTATAAATTTTGTGTCCTATGATCCTTTAAAATCTTTAAAATACTGCAGTCAGAAAATTCAGCACTGAAGGTGGCTGTCTCTTGAAACGTATTGCATGATTTCTGAATAAAATAATATGGACAGTCCAAGAGTTGGAAATGAATACCCAAGGCCCAACTCTGCACCACTTCCTTATTGTGAAAACATGACAGATTCATGCATATTTCTTCCTAGGGATGAATTTGATCACTTCATTGGAAAGGGAAAATTGTAGTCACCAATGAATCATGATGGAACAATGTAGATGTTCAAAGCTGATTTGCTGTCTAGACTGAAATCAGGGTTCAGGGACCCGTAACGCAGAGAGAGCATGTACAGAAAAAAATTGAAACTTTTCTATCCTCCATGTTACTAATAAGACTTTAAAATACCATTACTCATTTAATTATTCATTGTAAAAGAAATTTTAAAATGGTAAGTATATATATTATGGTCCGATATATATTCCTAACTTGTGGCTCAGTCCCATTCTCAAAGGCGAAAATAACCAGAGCAGACCGAACAAGGCCATGCCTTACAAAAGGTAACCTATAGCACATTTGGATGATCAGAAACTAGGGAACCCTTTGAGGCAGTAAACTACAGATTTGTGCCAGTCTGAAAAGTCCAGTGCTCTACAAGTTGTCCTCCCAGGGAACACTATGATGTTGTTCCATTCCTCTGGATTAGGAATTGGAAATTGGGCTAGATTTGTAGTCCCAATCTATATCCTGAAACCACAGTTTGAATTGCCTAAAAAAACACAGGATATGATTTTTCTGTTTATCTGTTGACATTCCCTATCTCTATAATCTCCTCTAGTCCCATTCTCCTCCAAGATGTTGCAGCTTCTCTAATTCTGGCCTGTTGAGCATTCCTAATTTTAATCAGTCCACTTTCCTAGTTTTAATCAGTGGTGTCCATGCCTTCACTTTGCCAGGATCCTCATCATGGGAATAGGAATACACTCACTCCGTCACTAAGCCTCTTTTTGTAAGGAATATCTTAAAACCTATCTACTTGGCCAAGCTTTAGGCCGTCTGACCTAATAGCTCCTGTGAAGATATTGATGTCATACTTTGATTTGTAATGCTCCTGTGCAGTGCTTTTGTTCCTTTTAGTACATAAAGAGCATTATATGCAGGTAGATAGGATAGTGAAGAAGGCATTTGTAATGCTTGGCTTCATTGGTCAGTGCATTGAGTAAAGGAGTTGGGAGGTCATGTTGTGGCTGTACAGGATATTGGTTAGGCCATTTTTGGAATACTGCATGAAATTCTGGTCTCCCTGCTATGGGAGGGATGTTGTGAAACTTGAAAGGGTTTGGAAAAGATTTACAAGGATGTTGCCAGGGTTGGAGGGTTTGAGCTATAGGGAGAGGTTGAATAGGGTATTTTCCCTGGAGCATTGGAGGGTGAGGGGTGACCTTATTGATTATTATAAAATCCTGAGGGGCATGGATAGGGTAAATAGACAAGGTCTTTTCCCTGGGGTAGAAGACTCTAGAACTAGAGGCACAGGTTTAGGGTGAGAGGGTCATCCATGGACAGAATGAGCTGCCAGAGGAACTGGTGGAGGCTGGTACAATTACAACAATTAAAAGGCATCTGGATAGATATATGAATAAGAAGGGTTTAGAGAAGTATGGGTCGGGTGCTGGTAAACGGGACTAGATGTATTTAGGGTATCTGGTCGGCACGGACGAGTTGAACCAAAGAGTCTGTTTCCGTGCTTGTATATATCTAAGAATCTATGACACAATACAAATAGTTGTTGTAATTTAAAGCACATGCGCTAACTAGCTACATGGGTAACATACCAGAAGAAAATCCTTCTTTGTAGAACTATGCAAAGTGAGCAGCAAGGATCTTCAGGAGAGAGAGAATGAAGGGGTAGGCTGATTGAATGGTAGCAGGGTGCAGAACTGAGTGTGAGCAGCTAATTCCGTTGCATCAATGTTGTGGTCAGAACCTGTGCATTCAAAAGTATAGGCATAACACAAAGGACTTCAGAGCAATAAAATAAAACATTAATTGAGAAATCCATAATTGCTACCAGTGCTGAGTTTCTCCCAGCAATCTCTATTATTGTTTCAGCTCTTCAGCACCTGCAGTTCTTTGTTTTACATTACCTGGTTGATGACCTTATTACTATTTGTGTGACTTCACTGTACACAAATTGCCTACTGTGTTTCCTATTTTACCGTACTTCAGAAATACTTGATTGACTGAGAAGCACTTTGAGATAAGCTGAGAACGTGAGAAATGCCATATGCATTTGTTGTTTATTCGTTCTTACTCTGAAACCTTGTACAGTTATACCCTTATATTTTAACAACATGTTGGATGTTGAGTCTTGGTGGCCTCTCCTCAGGTAGGTAAAAAGAATGACTGCAGATGCTGGAAACCAGATTCTGGATTAGTGGTGCTGGAAGAGCACAGCAGTTCAGGCAGCATCCAAGGAGCAGCGAAATCGACGTTTCAGGCAAAAGCCCTTCATCAGGAATAAAGGTAGAGAGCCTTAAGCATTGAGAGATAAGCTAGAGGAGGGTGGGGATGGGGAGAAAGTAGCATAGAGTACAATAAGTGAGTGGGGGAAGGGATGAAAGTGATAGGTCAGGGAGGAGAGGGTGGAGTGGATAGGTGGAAAAGGAGATAGGCAGGTAGGACACGTCCAGACAAGTCATGGGGACAGTGCTGAGCTGGAAGTTTGGAACTAGGGTGAGGTGGGGGAAGGGGAAATGAGGGCTTTGGTTAGAGGTGAGGGAGGAGGTGTGGGCGCAGGTTTTGAAGTTCCTGCGATGGCAGGGGAAGGTGCCAGGATGGGTGGGTGGGTTGTTTGGGGGCATGGACCTGACCAGGTAGTCACGGAGGGAATGGTCTTTGCGGAAGGCGGAAAGGGGTGGGGAGGGAAATATATCCCTGGTAGTGGGGTCTGTTTGGAGGTGGCGGAAATGTTGGCGGATGATTTGGTTTATGCGAAGGTTGGTAGGGTGGAAGGTGAGCACCAGGGGCGTGTTCTGTCCTTGTTACGATTGGAGGAGTGGGGTCTGAGGGCGGAGGTGCTGGATGTGGACGAGATGCATTGGAGGGCATCTTTAACCATGTGGGAAGGGAAATTGCTGTCTCTAAAGAAGGAGGCCATCTGGTGTGTTCTGTGGTGGAACTGGTCTTCCTGGGAGCAGATCCGGCGGAGGCGGAGGAATTGGGAATAAGTGATGGCATTTTTGCAAGAAATAGGTGGGAAGAGGTGTAATCCAGGTAGCTGTGGGAGTCGGTGGGTTTGTAAAAAATGTCAGTGTCAAGTTGGTCGTCATTAATGGAGATGGAGAGGTCCAGGAAGGGGAGGGAGGTGTCAGAGATGGTCCAGGTAAATTTAAGGTCAGGGTGGAATATGTTGGTGAAGTTGATGAATTGCTCAACCTTCTCGCGGGAGCACGCGGTAGGGATTTAATTCCATCCCCACCCCTTTCCGCCTTCCGCAAAGACTGTTCCCTCCATGACTACCTGGTCAGGTCCACGCCCCCCCCTACAACCCACACTACCATCCTGGCACTTTCCCCTGCCACCACAGGAACTGTAAAACCTGCACCCACACCTCCTCCCTCACCTCTATCCAAGGCCCTAAAGGAGCCTTCCACATCCTTCAAAGTTTTACCTGCACATCCACTAATATCATTTATTATATCTGTTGCTCCCGATGCGGTCTCCTCTACATTGGGGGGACTGGGCGCCTCCTAGCAGACTGCTTTAGGGAACACCTCCGGGGCACCCCCACCAATCAACCACACCGCCCCGTGGCCCAACATTTCACCTCCCCCTCCCACTCAGCTGAGGACATGGAGGTCCTGTGCCTCCTTCACCGCCGCTCCCTCACCACCAGACGCCTGGAGGAAGAATGCCTCATCTTCTGCCTCGGAACACTTCAACCCCAGGACATCAATGTGGACTTCAATAGTTTCCTCATTTCCCTTCCCCCACCTCACCCTAGTTCCAAACTTCTAGCTCAGCACTGTCCCCTTGACTTGTCCGGACTTGTCCTACCTGCCTATCTCCTTTTCCACCTATCCACTCTACCGTCTCCTCCCTGACCTACCACCTTCATCCCCTCCCCCACTCACCCATTGTACTCTATGCTACTCTCTCGCCACCCCCACCCTCCTCTAACTTATCTCTCCACGCCTAAGGCTCTCTGCCTTTATTCCTAATGAAGGGCTTTTGCCTGAAACATCGATTTTGCTGCTCCTTGGATGCTGCCTGAACTGCTGTGCTCTTCCAGCACCACTAATCCAGAATCTGGTTTCCAGCATCTGCTGTCATTGATTTTACCTCGTAACAAAATTAGGCCATTCAGTCCATCGAGTCTGCTGTACCATTCTATCATGGCTGATTTGTTTCTCAACTCCATTGTCCTGCCTTCTCCTTGTAACCCTTGATGCCCTGACTATCAAGAACCTATCTGTCTCTGTCTTAAATCCACTCAATGGCTTGGCCCTCTGTGGCAATGGGTTCCACAGATTCACCACCCTCTGTCTGAAGAAAGTCCTCCTCATCTCATTCTAAAGGGTTATCCTTTCACTCTGAGGCTGAGCCCTTGGGTCCAAGTCTCTTCTATTGGTGAAAGCATCTTCTCCACATCCACGCTATCCAGGTCTCTCAATATTCTGTAAGTTTCCTCTCTAGAGAAAATGTCTTGCTCTACCTTCTTACAACGGACCAAGATGTCCTTTCGTACTGTACAGATGAATTATTCACAGCCTCAACAGTTGGCCAGTTTCTGGTTATCTGACAGGACGACAACAATAGTCAGTAACTTGGTGATGAGGAGTGGATTATTCATTAACTCGCGTGAGCCCTGCTCCACTATTTGGTTAGATCAGGGTTGATCTGAACTTCGAAGCCTTGTCTAACAATAATCCGTCAACTCGTATCCTGAGGGGTCCAATTGTTCCACATACCTGGCCTTTTGGAGGATTGTGTTCAAAATTTCCACCACCCTATGTGTAAAAGAGCGCTTTCTGAGTTTACTTCCGAATGGTGGTGCTCTCATTTTATGAAGATGTTCACTGGTTTGTGATTGTAGTGGAAAAAATAAGTTGGGAGTTACGTGTCTTAGAGTGGTTTGCTGCTTTCAATTGTAAAATGTCTTGTAGGGTCTAAAGTTTTTGGCCCAGATTTCAATGTCACACAATAACTTGGACATGTTCCATTTAATAAGTATAATGTTATTAAACTACTAAGTCCATTACATACCCGTTACTTAGAATCTTGCAAACCATGGTCTGTCTCAGGCAGTCAATCCATCAATAGGTCTCAGATGTGTCATTGAGGCAGGCAAACAAATTGCTTTACCTGCCTGCAGCCCTGAATCCCTGAAAAGTGGCACTAGCACCTGATGAAGGAGCAATGCTCCAAATGCCAGTGTTTACAAATAGACCCATTGGACTATAACCGTGTGATTTTGGACCTTGTCCAAACCAGTCCAACACCGGCACCTCCACATCATGCTTAAAAAAGCAAAGGCAACCTTTTGGGGTCTTATCCCTAACTCTATTTTGTCTTTATGGTCACAGAAACAATGGGGCACAGTTCCCTCACAGTTTCAGACTTTTAGGAAATTATTAATCAAGCCACAGATATTTTCTGTCTGCCTCCTGTCTTTCTGCCCGTAATTCTTTGGTCAGGGTATCGATTTCTTCTTTGATGTCCGTCCCATCACTGTGCGAAAACCCAGCACACAGAGCAAATAATACATGTGAGTTTTTGTGTGTATGTGAGCATTTGCTTACACGTTGGAGCTTAATCGTGAGGTCCTTCGGAACCCTGGTGGACAAGTCCAGAACAAGGAGTGATTTTAGCTAGTCACTTTAGGAGGAAGTGAGGAACATTTTTGACAAAAACCGCTGAGGGAAATTCCAAATCCTCATAGTTTTGCTGTGTTGTGTGCAAGATACCAGAGGAAGCAAAATATATGCTGAATACTGCTAAACTGTTGTAATATTTACCAATGGTTACAGTGTATTGTGTAAAAATGCTCCCAGGTAATTGCCTAGTCACCTTTTCGTGTTTGTCAAGCTGACTTCATGCAGGCTGTGACAAGCCTACATCAGTTCACACAAAACATCCTATAATTTCTAGTCAGGCCACCTTTATTCTGCTGTTGTCTCCAATTTTGCAATATGGGATCTTGCATCAAGCTGATTAGCGACAAGGCTTTTTGGCAACTTGTAATATTATTTACTGCCTTATTCTTAGTAAACCAGCAATGTGTTGTGCATATCTAGCTGGTGAATTTAACCTTGTTGGAATGGATCATTTTGGCTAGAAGCCCAATTTTGAAGGGTTGCGTTTCAATTTCGCAGTTTGTTTGCATTCTTCATCGTAGCAGCCTGTGCATATTAGATACTGTTTCTCACTTCTCAGAACCAAATCTCTCTCAATGTTATAATTACTATAAGTGAGAGGCATTCATAAAAGTTGTGTCAACTAATCAGGAATGAACTGGGCATAATTGTTTAGGGGAAAGTGAGGACTGCAGATGCTGGAGACCAGAGCTGAAAAATGTGTTGCTGGAAAAACGCAGCAGGTCAGGCAGCATCAAAGGAGCAGGAGAATCGACGTTTCGGGCATAAGCCCTTCTTCAGGAATTCCTGACTTAGGAATTCAGATCTCTGACTTAGCTCTGTGTTGCTGACTCTCTTTAAATGCAATTACTTTCTCATAAGCATATCTACAAATGAATAGCCAACATACAGAATCATCCAACAATAATTCTTCAAAAGTGAATGGTTCACTTATTTTGAATGACCTTGACCTTTTCAGCATATATGTTTGACAATTGGTTTTGTTTGATATGGCAAAGTGATCTGTTTTGATTTATCTTCTTGGGTCTGCTGTTTCTTCCCAGACCTCGGTTTTGCCAAATGTAAATTAGCCTTCTGCCTGTCAATTTAAAATGTACAATGTTGGTGAATATTCAGAATTGACAAATGAGAATTCTTTTGACTGATATTCATTTCTCCACTCCTGCTGAAATGAGTTTGATTGGTTCCTGAAGAAGGGCTTATGCCCGAAACGTCGATTCTCCTGCCCCTCGGATGCTGCCTGGCTTGCTGTGTTTTTCCAGCACCACACTTTTCAACTCTGGTCTCCAGCATCTGCAGTCTTCACTTTCTCGTTTTTTTTAAATGGTTGATCTGATGTGAAGAAAGTTGAGTAGTAAATGCTGAGTAGGTAATTAGAAAGGAAATGGGTGGAAAGATTACTAAGTAAACTGAGTAACTGAACCTGGCTTCAATTGTGCTTATCAGCCAACTTTAAAAAAACTCACCTTTTCTAGTGAGTAAAAACCACATGAACACATGTTACTTGACAGTCAGACATTACAAGTCTTTGTGGAATCTTTGTGGTGTTATTTTATCGATGACTTATACTTGACAGTCTTCAGTTTTAAGCATAGTGGTAAGAGTAAACCTCTATTCCACATTAATTGGAAATATGGCAGTGACCTTTCGACTGTATGTCCCACTTATCAAGCCTATAAGCTCCTGGTTCCAATAAGCGTAGTGCAAATATTATTTGACCATAGTTGAAGGGCTTATCTAATTGTTGATTAATATATCCATATGGAGACTCTGATGAGTCTGAAGTAATCCTTCATTTTTCTTTAAAATGCAACACACTTTTAAGTAGTTTAATATCCAAGATAAATGATTTATTTTTTTAAGCTGGGACCTTGATGTCTCTGCTAAAGAGACTTTGGTTAAAATACAGATGTGTTGATTGTCTTTTTTCCCTGTAACATGGTCAATTTAATAATGAAAGTGAAAACATTAAATAAAATACAAGTATTTACAGATAAGTGGATAGCTTAATGAGGTCTTGCAGCACAGTAATAGTGAGCTTCCCTCTGGGCAGGGGGTTTGATTCCAAATCCCACGTGTACTGAAACTGTGTCATAATATCTGAACAGGTTGATTAAAAATAACTTTTCTTTGAGGTGGATGGCCAAATTCTGTCGGTTAATGCCTGAGAAAGGTTTATTCAGACACTGACTGGATCAATCTTCAGCCCTCTCTACTCGCTGTGTGTTTCTGTTTCAGACTTCAGACATTGGCTGTTGTTCTGCTAAACATTCCAGACAGGTGAGGGCACATTCCCTGCAGAAATTTTAAATTCTTTAAAACCTCTGTGTTCCTTTAATTCTGGCCTATTACATATCGCTTATTTGAATTGCTTAGCCTTTGGGCGATACAGTTTCATCTGTCCAAGCCCTAGATTCTGGAATTATCTTCCTAAATCTATGTGTCCCTCTGCTTCGTTCTCTCCCTTTAAAATGCTCCTTAACACCTATCATTTTCGTCACGTGTCCTGATACCTACTATGTGGCTTAGTGTTTTTTTTAAAAATACACTTGTATAGTGCCTTGGCACAGATTATATAAGTGCAAGCTGTGCAACAACGTCAAATCAGTGGCTGTGTCCTTGCCTCTGATCCAGGATGCCTGAGTTCAAGTCCCATTTGCTCCAAGTTAAAAATCACACAACACCAGGTTATAGTCCAACAGGTTTAATTGGCAGCACTAGCTTTCGGAGCGACACTCTTTCATCAGGTGGTTGTCCAGGTGGTTGTCCACCTGATGAAGGAGCAGCGCTCCGAAAGCTAATGTGCTTCCAATTAAACCTGTTGGACTATAACCTGGTGTTGTGTGATTTTAACTTTGTGCACCCCAGTTCAACACCGGCATCTCTAAATCACACCTGTTCCAGAGATGTGTTGGAACATTTTTGGACAAGGTTGTTTAGAAAATATCACTAAACGTTGTTGTTGCATTGGTAATTAAACAGACTTGCATCCGGCTATGACCTTCCAGCTATGGCCTGTATTAAAACAAATAATGTTCCTGTTCCGGGGAGCTGTCACTTTTAAAAACTCATTACATATTAGTGCTATCTCTCTTGGTTAATACAGAGGAACCTCAGTTATCCGAAGGACACAGGTGGGGAGTATTTCATTTGGTTAATCGAATTCCACATAATCGAATACCAGCTAACATAGGGTGGCACAGTGGTTGGCACTGCTGCCTCACAGCACCGGAAACCTGGGTTCAATTCCCGACTCAGGCGACTGACTGTGTGGAGTTTGCACATTCTCCCCGTGTCTGCGTGGGTTTCCTCCGGGTGCTCCGGTTTCCTCCCACAGTCCAAAGATGTGCAGGTTAGGTGAATTGGTCATGCTAAATTGCCCATTGTGTTAGGTAAAGGGGTAAATGTTGGGGAATGGGTGGGTTGCGCTTCGGCGGGTCGGTGTGGACTTGTTGGGCCGAAGGACCTGTTTCCACACTGTAAGTAATCTAAGTAATCTAATCTAATAGTTTAACCGAGCATCGGAATCTTGCGATTTTACCAGATAATGTGATATTCGGAAAATTGAATGCCAGATAATTGAGGTTCCTCTGTAGTTGCCTTTAAGCTCCTGCTTCATAGTGATTATGCTGTGGTGCGTGAATCCTTGACAGAGGAGGAGCCACATTCAGACTGTTTTGCAATCCGCTGGCTTGCAAGTCCTGAACATTCCTATGAAATTTCTGTATGGAAATTCCTGCTCCTTTCACAACTGTCGCGTTTTTTTTGCTTTATTTTTCATGGGATGTAGACATTCCCAGAAGGCCAGCACCTATTTATCCTGGAACTGAGTGGAGTGCCAGATTAGTTCAGCGGACAGCTAAATGCTGAGCACATTGCTGGGGCTCTGCAGTAGTGTGTACACCCTACTGGGTAATGATGCACAGGACATTAGTAAACCAGATAGTGTTTTTTTTTAAAACAACAATCAATGATAAATAGTATCAGTATTGGTAAAAATGACAACTAACGGTTAAATGAATGTGAATTCCACCAATGGCCATGGTGGAATTTGAACTCATTCCCTTCCCAAGGATCTAGGATGCTGTGTAATTTTAATAACAATAGGAAGTTAAAGGAGATTTAAAATAGGAGCTTTCAATAGTGGCTAAAATTAATCCTAATTGGCAGAAGGTATTGTATTCTCTGCAATACAAGCAGTTAAGGACCTTAATACTGTACTCTCAACCTACTGTGGCCCATTGAATCATTGAATCCCTATAGTGCAGAAAAAGGCCATTCGGCCCTTAGAGCCTGCACCCATCCCACCAAGACTCTGCCCCCTACCCAATCCCCATAACCTTATATTTCCCATGGCTAATCCACCTAACCTGCACACCCCTGGATACTATAGGGAAATTTAGCATGGCCAATACACACCTTTTGGACTGTGGGAAGAAATCGGAGCAACCCAAGAAACGGGGAGAATGTGCAAATTCCACACAGACAGTCATCCGAGGCTGGAATTGAATCTGGGTCCTTGGTGCTGTGAGGTATCAGTGCTAACCACGGTCTTCTGATAAACAACCAGTCACCTCTGACTCCACATCTTGGCTGCGGTTGACCTGGAGTCACACACACACCACACGTACAGAAAATACTAAATAAAATCTGCAATCAGAGCAGAAAATAATGAAAATGCTCAGCAGGTCTAACTCCTGATGAAGGGCTTTTGCCCGAAACGTTGATTTCGCTGCTCGTTGGATGCTGCCTGAACTGCTGTGCTCTTCCAGCACCACTAATCCAGTATTTGATTTTCAGCATCTGCAGTCATTGTTTTTACCTTAACATCTGAGGGGAGACAAGCAGGCAGAAGTAACACTTTGGGTCTTTGTCTCTTAATCATTAGCCCACATACAATGGGGTTGCTTAGCTCAGATAGCTGGATGGCCAGTTTGCAGAGCAGAGTGATGCCAACAATGTGGGTATATTTCTTCCACCAGTTAAGGTTACTATGAAAGACTCTCCCTTCACTTGATGTGAGGTGACCCTCAGGTTAAACCACCACATGTTGCCTCTCTCTGTTGAGTCTGGCCAGGCTATGGCGACTTTATTTAATGGCGGCATGTCTTCAGATAAAGTTACAGCACTGGTCAAATTTCAGAAATGTTACCCAACCTTTACTCAAAAGTAACTTATTTTTAACCTGCGGTATTGCGGTTCCTGGTTTTCTTTTTCTCCTGTTAACAATGCACTAAGATGTGTGCCTCTTCACATTGAAGAGAAATCCCATTTTGCCATTGCTGCAGATAAAAACTGCTCAATTGTCTTGTGCAATATGTCAAGACTTACCACAGTACATTGTTTGAACAGCCCGTAAAATTTTGAAACAATAGACAACATCTGCTCAGCAGTACTTTGCATTAAGCACATACGAGAATACCATGTAGTGTTAATCACCCTATCCTTCTGTTAGTGACTCATTAAGGAGCTGAAGATATGCACAATCTACCAGGAAGGATAAAACTTAATATGTGGGAAAGATTTGTAAACTTTCCTTCCCAGCAAGTATTACACCCTTGTGCAAGTTTGCTGGAAATGCAATGACTAAAGTTTGTCACTTATGAAATGAATGCTCCAGGAGAGGTCTCTCCAGTGTCCTGATTTATTGACAATCTGTTTCTGCCCACTGAGAACAGTGTCCAGTGTAGGATGCTCGAAAGTAAGGCTCTGCTAATACTACAGGTTCACAGTCCAGTGGCATTTCACAGTCAAGCAACTCTTCAAAACCCAATCACATGGATGTTGTTTGACACTCTCTTATGCACTCGCAAGGTTTGATCATAACATTTATTCTCATCTTATTAGCCAATCATGTGACACTTAAGAGTCATAGAGATGTCCAGCATGGAAACAGACCCTCCAGTCCAACTCCTCCATGCCGACCAGATATCCTAAACTAATCTGGTCCCATTTGCCAGCACTTGGCCCATATCCCTCTAAAACCTTCCTATTCATATCTGTAAATTGGACAGCACACTACGAATAAGGAAACATAAGAATGCATTAAGGGGAGGAACTCTGTATCCTGTTTATTTATGTTCAAGAAAATTAATAGTGGTAAATACACTTCAGACAAACTTGCCTCCAGGACCAAATGGTTCTCATCACTGAGTATTAAAAGAAATGAGTGAGGAAATTACCAATGTATTAGTCACGATTTTCCAAAGCGCTCTTGCTCCTTTAAGAGTCATGCCTTTGGTGAGAAAATTGCAAATGTACATCTGTTATTTAAGAAGCAAGTTTTGGGAGAAAGGTAACTGCAGAAACGTCTGTTTAGTCATAGCTGTGAAAATATGACGAGAATTGATCATCAGAGACAGAGTATTTTAGAAGATTCTCCAATGTAATTTATCAGGGAAAAAATGAAAATGCATGGTATTAAAGTTAACCTTGTACCATGAACTAGTCATTGAGATAGGGTGCAGGTGACAGATAGTCAGGGAGTGTCCTCTGATTGAAAGGATAAAGCAAGTGGAGTTCCCTGAGAATTTCTGCTCTGCTTTCATCGGATAGGCCAAATGGGGTCAAGGCATAAGGTCTTGAGGTACAGAGGTAGTCGTGGTTGTGGGTATGTTAGCCAAGCTGGGAAGTTGATTTGTAGACGTTTCATGCCCTGTCTAGGTGACATCTTCAGTGCTTTGGAGCTTCCTGTGATGTGCTGCTGTACTGTCTCTTTTAGGATTTATTTGGTTTTCTTCCTGCTACTTCCAGTTGCTCTTTGTAGTAGTTGGTATATTGGGTCCAGGTCTATGTGGTTGTTGATGGAGTCCATGGATGAGTGTCCCGCTTCTAGAAATTCTCTGGCTATACCTCTTTTAAGCTTGTCCTATGATCATTGTGCTGTCCCAGTTGAAGTTGTGGTCCTTGTCATGTGTGTGAGTAGGTATTTGGGACATCTGATTGTGGAGGTTAGTGGCTAGTTAGTGTTTGTGGATGTTGATTGCTAGTTGTCTGTCTGTTTGCTCTATACAGTATAGTGTTGCATGCAGTCTTTGCATTGTAAATTATGCTTGTCTTGCACATGATCGATATAAGGTCTTTTGTCTTGGTGAGTTGTTGTCTGAGTGTGGCTGTCAGTTTATGGGCTGTCATGGATCCCAGTGGGTGGAGAAGACCTAGCTGTCAGTTCCTGTTCAATAGAGCAACAACACACTGCAGCACTCCCAAGCTGTCAAGGGAAGAACACCTACAGAGTATTCACCTAGAAAGGATATCTGCACAACTTCGTCTGCAAATGTCTATCAGACAAACAACGCGATGAGGACATGCCATGACCTAACTCACTAACCACAATACTTTACATAAAACATCATGTGCAAGACAAACGTAATTTACAAGATTCCATGCAAAGACTGCACGCAACACTATATAGGGCAAACCAACAGACAACTAGCAATCAGCGTCTAGGTTAGAATGGTGCTGGAAAAGCGCAGCAGTTCAGGCAGCATCCGAGGAGCAGTAAAATCGACATTTCGGGCAAAAGCCCGTTGTTAGGAATACAGCCTGATGAAGGGCTTTTGCCCGAAACGTCGATTTTCCTGCTCCTCGGATGCTGGCCTGAACTGCTGTGCATTTCCAGCACCATTCTAATCTAGACTCTGCTTTCCAGCATCTGCAGTCATTGATTTTACCTTTTAACTAGCAATCAGCATCACCAACTAGCCACTAACCGCCAAGACTAGCTGTCCCTAATAGCCACACACAGATGACAAGGACCACAAATTCAACTGGGACAACACAATGATCATAGGACAAGCCAAAGAGAGGACAGCCAGATAATTTTTAGAAGCTTGGCTCTTATCCACAGACTCCATCAACAAGCACATTGACCTAGACCCAGTATAGCGGCCACTACAACAAACAACTGGAAGCAGCAGGAAGGGAACCTAATAAATTCCAGAAAAGACAGTTCAGCAGCGCTTCCCAGGAGGCTCCACAGCACTGATGATGTCACCTGGACAGAGGACGAAATGTCTACAAATCAACTTCCCAGCTCGGCGAACATACCCACAACCATGACAACTGGCACCTGAGCTGCAAATCTTTACACAAACATTGTACAGAGGCAGTATCTGGCTTATGGATCAGAAGACCCAGGCTTGAGTCCTACCTGTCCAGGGAATTCATCATAATAGATCGCTAGATTCATACAGATCCTTCGGTCCAACTCACCCATGCCGACCAGATATCCTAAACTGATCTAGTCCCATCTGCCATCATTTAGCTCATATCTCTCTAAACCCTTCCTATTCATATACCCATCAAGATGCCTTTAAAATGTTGAAATTGTACCCACCTCCACACATTCCTCTGGCAGATAATTCCATAGATTTGAAAATAATTAAAGATTCCCTTACCCAAGTTTCCAGGTGTGAAATCAAGAAAGATTAGATTAGATTAGATTACTTACAGTGTGGAAACAGGCCCTTTGGCCCAACAAGTCCACACTGCCCCGCCGAAGCACAGCCCACCCATACCCCTACATCTACCCCTTACCTAACACTACGGGCAATTTAGCATGGCCAATGCACCTGACCTGCACATCTTTGGACTGTGGGAGGAAACCCACGCAGACATGGGGAGAACGTGCAAACTCCACACAGTCAGTCGCCTGAGGCAGGAATTGAACCCGGGTCTCTGGCGCTGTGAGGCAGCAGTGCTAACCACTGTGCCACCGTGCCACCCGATAAACATTCCTTCATACAAAGATTAGTGGGCCTGTTTAAAAAAGACTATTTTGAATACTGCGTCAATTACATTTTCAGAACTGAATCAATATACTTTTATTGGGTGTAGATCAAGTTAGACCAAACAACTAAGTACACATCAGTCACAGCCTAATGGAATGGTAGAACATTTTCAGAGCTAAATGGTCTCCTGCAGTTTCCTATCTAGACTTTCCTTAGACATTAGGGAACGTTGCCCACAGGCTTCTGGATGTTGGAGGTGAACTGAAATTTTCTGGACTGAGATCCTGTCATAACATTCAAAACAGAATTGGATAATCACTAGAAAGGGGAAGAAAATTACAGGGCTATGTGAAAGGTACCGAGGAATGATGAGGTTAATTGAATATGTCAAGCAGTTGACTGAATGGACTCACAAACTCTTAACATTCGCCTGTACCTGTGTTTTTGTTTTTGCTGCCGTTTACCTATTATTTACTATCTATGCTACTCAACTCTGTTATCTGCCTGTATTGCTGACAAGACAAAGTTTTTCACTGTGCCTCTGTACCCGTGACAGTAAATTCAATTCAATGCAATTCAGTTGCAATGCACTTGAGAATGTAAGGGTTGAGTAACAAAAGATGTAACAATGATTAACATTTTTGTGTAAACACAGTACCTGCCCTGAGACCAAGGGAGTGGCTCACATATTCATTTTGTTCTAAGAATAAGAGACACGATTCATTAACTTGTACAACAGTAAATCTAACATCGGAAAGATAATTAAGTATTGTAATTTGATGAGACGTTTTTTAGTGATTTGTTTGAAAGCGTTCAAAGCCATGGAGAGGGTCATAACGAGAGTCAAACCCAACCCTATGGTGAAACCAAAAAATACTGGAAAAACATCAATAGGTCTTCCTACATTTTTGGAATCTACTGCTGAGTGAGTGAATGTCTGGGCTTGTGTCCTTTGTTAGTGTCATTTACTGATTTTCTATTTCTTTCAGTGTTTCATCGATTTCCCCCCCTCACCACTTCTCCACCCCCCCCCCCCCAGCATGTTCAATTGAATGGATACCTTGTACATCCGCAACAATGACTCTCTCATTGCACCCCCTTGTGCAATCATTTCAAGAAATCCAACTTTCGACATGATTCTTACTCATCTTATGTCTCCATGTATGCTTCCTCAGACAAATATTGCTCTTGCACATCTGACCCTTTTCCCTGTCATCAAACCTCCTATAGTGCTGAGACCATAATATTCACGTGGATTAGTAAAATTTAAGCAAGACCAGTTGGCATGATAATGGCCATGCGGTTTCTTAATCCCCATAATTGTGTGTTCAACTTTGCTCTAAAGGAAGATTAATGTTTTCTCAGATTCAGTCCCTGCCTTCATTCAGCAGCAATTTTCTCTATCTGGCTGAATCTGTCTCACATTAACTTCTCTTTAAACACTGTTTAGATTAGATTAGATTCCCTGCAGTGTGGAAACAGGTCCTTCGGCCCAACCAGTCCACACTGACCCTCCGAAGAGTAACCCACCCAGACCCATTTCCCTCTGACTAATGCATCTAACATTATGGGCAATTTAACACGGCCAATTCATCTGACCTGCGCATCTTTGGACTGTGGGAGGAAACAGGAGCACCCGGAGGAAACCCACATAGACACGGGGAGAATGTGCAAACTCCACACAGACAGTCGCCCGAGGCTGGAATCGAACCTGGGACGCTGGTGCTGTGAGGCAGCATTGCTGACCGCTGAGCCACTGTGCCGCACCTTTATGTTCTCCATGTAAGAAAAAAATGTAATAATGGGATCCCGTTTTAAAAGAATCCTAATTTTTTCATCACTTCAATGATTTTGCTGCTACCTCTTGCCTTCTTTGGACCATCTCTGTAAATAACAAGATCTTACTTGTTATTCTGGCTTGTTATTCTGGCTGAGTGAGAAATGAAGTGACAAATGATCTGTGAATGCTGCCAGACCTGCTGAGCTTTTCCAGCAATTTTTGTTTTTGTTGCATTTCTTAATGTTGTTGTGCAGAGCATTTTCACATTCTGTGTGTGTCCAAAGCAAACAGAACTTTTATCTGATGCACTTCCAACAATCTGGAATTCAATCAGTATTGAACTGGATTGTTAGTTTTCTTTGCAGTGTATCTAATGGAAAAATCATGGCATATTAATAATACACACCATTATTAATGTAATCTTGAAAACTAAGAGATATGCCATGAGCTACATATCTCTAGAGCGTGCAGATCAATTTGATTCATAAAACTAACGTGCCTCTCCATTACTTTTAAGAACTGAGATTTTATTTTCATTACTTACGCATTTATTTCATCAAAGAAATACACAAGGCTTTAAAAGTAAGTAGAAAATGGAAGATGCACTGAATAAAAATAATTAGAAAAATGATTAAATAAATCAGTGGCTTTGTAATAATTCTGAATTAACACCCAAATGGGGTACTCTTGTTTTTTTCCCCTCACAGAGCTTCGGAGGCAAGCTGCTGAGCTGTTTGGGATGGAGGATGCCTTGTTTGTACCCAGTGGAACAATGGGAAATCTCGTTTCAGGTCAGTGTAAAGCAGCCTCTCACCACACCATAGCTTCAAAACTTGCTTTTAATCGTAACGAATCAGAACCACCAAAGATCTAGATCAGCTCTAGCTGGTGTCAGCTGTGACTCAGTGGTAACCCTCTAACATGTGAATGTAAAAATTGTGCAATTGAGTCCTATTCTAAGAGACTTGAGCACAACATCTAGGCCAACAATCGCAGGGCAGTACAGAGGCAGTACTGCACTGTTGGTGAGGCCTGCTTTTGGATGACACTTTAAACTTTAAACTTAAAATGTCGTCTGCTTCCTTGGGTAAACATAAAAGACTCCATGACACTATTTTGAAGAAGAACGTTGAAGTTCCCCTTTATCCCTGAATTAACGCCACTAAAATAGTTTATCTGGTCATCATCACATTGGAGCTTGCTATACTCACATTGAATGTTTTATTTCCAGGACACCATGAACTCAGAAGTGGTGCAATGTAATTATGAGTCTGCCTTTCTGGTATCAAAGTGTGCTTTGTCCTCCATCACATTTTAAAACCTAATTGTAATCTTATTATGCAGTGGTTGTGCAATCACAACCTTCTGTTGCATTGACAGTGCTATGTATCACTGAGAAATGGACTGTAATTAGAAAAGATACCCCACCATCCAAATAGGGCAATGCAGTTGTGACTGTGACTGAAGAGGTTGTGTTTCCTCTGTTTAGAGGTGAAGCAAGTTAATAAGTTATCATTGTAATGGAGGGATTTAGCGTGGCTGTCGTCTTCACCCTGTTTTGGATCATGTTGACTAGTTTTGCAGTGAAGATCTGCTGTCAAACAGAGAAAAGGTTACCTAATCCCTGAGTAGTCTATTATTTGTTCAGACCTGCAAATTTCCAATGTCTGTTAGGGAATGCATTCCACTGTCTTCATGGGATTGCCTCTTCATTTTATGTAGTAAAAGTGTTTTGACTTGTACATTACAAGAAGGACATTTCTGTTTCTCAGACAGTTTTCTGATCTGCATAAGGCTAGATGCTATCCCTCATGTACAACATATATGAATATGTTACATTGTCTCGAAATGGCAAAGATGTCAAGAGGAAAGATTTGCTCCAAGCAAGATGCATAACCAAGTTTACAAAGAATGCACTTATGATTTTGCAATCCTTTGAATTTCACATCCCTTCCTCTCTCCTCAATAATTAAAGTTGCATTATTAAAACCGAAGTTGGGATTGTGACTGTGCATCCAATAAAGATCAAGTAGATGGTTTTAGGATTGTTTCATGATGATGGCTAAATGCTAGAGATGTTACCATAGAGTCTAGATGAGAGTGGCGCTGGAAAAGCACAGCAGGTCAGGCAGCATCCGAGGAGCAAGAAAATCGACATTTTGGGCAAAAGCCCTTCATCTGGAATGAGGCAGGGAGCCTCTGAGGTGGAGAGATGCATGGAAGGGGGATGGGGCTGGGAAGAAGGTAGCCAAGAGTACAATAGGTCAGTGGAGGTGAGGATGAAGGTGTTAGGTAGGAGAGGAGAGTGGAGCAGGTAGGTAGGAAAGAAGATTGGCAGGTAGGACAGGTCATGAGGATGGTGCTGAGCTGGAAGGTTGGAACTGAGTTAAGCTGCGGCGATGGGAAATAGGAAACATGTTAAGTCCACATTGATGCCCTGGGGTTGAAGTGTTCCGAGGCGAAAGATGAGGCATTCTTCCTCCAGGTAGTGAGAGAGTGGTGGTGGAGGAGGCCTAGGACCTCCATGTCCTCCGCAGAGTGGGAGGGGGAGTTGAAATGTTTGACCATGGGGCGGTGGGGTTGATTGGTGCAGGTGTCCCGGAGATGTTCCCTAAAGCGCTCTATGAGCAGGCGTCCAGTTTCCACAATGTAGGGCAGACCACACCGGGAGCACCGGATACAATAAATGACGTTGGTGGATGTGCAGGTAAAACTTTGATGGATGTGAAAGGCTCCTTTGGGACCTTCGATGGAGGTGAGGGAGGAGGTGTGGGCGCAGGTTTTGCAATTCCTGCAGTGGCAGGGGAAGGTGCCAGGAGAAGAGGGTGGGTTGTTGGGTGGCGTACACCTGACCAGGTAGTCACGAAGGGAACGGTCTTTGCAGAAAGCGGAAAGGATTGGGGAGGGAAATATATCCCTGGTGGTGGGGTCTGTTTGGAGGTGGCGGAAATATTGGTGGATGATGCAGTTTATGCGAAGGTTGGTAGGATGGAAGTTGAGGGCCAGGGGTTTCTGTCCTTAGTTCGGTTGGAGGGGTGGGGTTTGAGGGCGGAGGTGTGGGATGTGGGTGCGATGCATTGGAGGGCACCTTCAACCACGTCGGAAGGGACATTACGGCCTTTAAAGAAGGAGGCCATCTGGTGTGTTCTGTGGTGCAGCTGGTCCTCCTGGGAGCCAATACGGCAGAGGTGGAGGAATTGGGAATATGAGGTGGCATTTTTGCAGGAGGTAGGGTGGGAAGAGGTGTAATCCAGGTAGCTGTGGGAGTTGGTGAGTTTGTAAAAAAATATCAGTGTTAAGTCGGTCATCATTGATGGAGATGGAGAGGTCCAGGAAGGGGATGGAGGTGTCAGAGATGGTCCAGATGAATTTAAGGTCAGGGTGGAATGTGTTGGTGAAGTTGATGACTTGCTCAATCTCCTCGCAGGAGCACGAGGTGGCACCAATGCAGTCATCAGTGTAGCAGAGGAAGAGGTGGTGAGTGGTGCCAGTGTAACTATGGTAGATGGACTGTTCTACGTAGCCGACAAAGAGACAGGCATAGCTGGGGCCCATGCGGGTGCCCATGTCTACCCCTTTCATCTGGAGGAAGTGGAGGATTCGAAGGAGAAATTGTTAAGGGTGAGGACCAGTTCAGCCAAACAAATGAGAGTGTCGGTGGAAAGGTACTGTTGGGGATGTCGGGAGAGGAAGAAACAGAGGGCTTGGAGGCCCTGGTCATGGCGGATGGAGGTGTAGGGGATTGGATGTCCATGTGAAGATGAGGGGTTGGGGGCCGGCGAAACGGAAATCTTGGCCAATTCACATTCAGACTGGCGTCAAACATTCTTCTTGATCTTTCCTTTTGCAATGTTTCATCTCACCCTCAGAAAGCTCCCTGCTGAAGTGGGGCTAATCTACTGAACAAACTGGAACTTATTCACCCTCCGCTGCTGATCCAAGCTCATGTCATTGGACAGTTATATGAAGACAATTCTTGTACCTGCACACTATGAGGCTGAACTTCATCAACACTTTTACTGAAGCACATGACATCATGGGCAGCATGCTAAACTTCCATAAAGCAATGGTCTTGTACTAACCCGGTCCTGCCACACTGCAATGCCCATCCCAAGATGATCAAAATCCATGACAAAACATTGGACAACATGGACTATTTTCCATACCTTGGGAGCTTACTCTAAACAAGAGCAGACATCATTGAGTTTCAAAGCCACCTTCATTGTGCCAACACAGTCTTACCTGAGGAAGAGAGCATCTGATGGCCAGGACATGAAACCTGGTACCAAGCTCATAATCCACCAAGCAGTGGGACCGAGATATGAACTACATGAGACAGACACCTCATAAACCCTGGAGAAGTACCACCAGTTGCTGCCTGTTCAAAATCCTGCAAATTAATTGACAGAATAGGCTCCACAATGTTACTGTTCTCGTTGAAGCCACCATGTCACCAGCATTGAAACATGACTGTATTCATCCAACTCCACATGCCTGACTTGGGACTCTCAAAACAAAAGTTCCACTCAGGGCTTTGACATGGCAAGTGGGCCTCAGGAGGATAGTGGAAACCGTTTAAGGACGCCCTTGAATCCTTCTTGAAGAAAAGTACCATTCCCGACAACAATTAGGAACCTGGCTCAAGACCTGCTGAAGTCGAGGGAAAGCATCTGGGAAGGCTGTGTACGCCTTGAATCTCCTCACCAATGACAAGCATCAACAGAGAAAGAAATGTATGGCAACCCAGGCATCCCTCCTCCCATTTCCCCAGCCACCTCCTGCCCCTCCTGTAATAGAGACTGAAAGGCATCTATTGCGCTCTTCGGTCACCAGAGAACCCTGTTTTAACATGGAAGCAAGTCATCTTTAACTGCAAGAGGCTGCTACGAAGAAGAACTGACCAGATCAGAGATTGCTCTCATTTCTCTGAATCTAGACTCAAACAGATCCTCCACATAAATACCTTTAACATGTCTGTGCTCCACCCAAATGTTTTAAAGTATTTTTGAAATCTGTTCTAGCATGTTGTGATAGTCAAAATGGGCACTGTCACTGAGATTTATGTAGAATGGAATGAGGGAGCACATCCATGACTTCTTTTCCAAGTATAGGAACCTATCCAACATCAGTAGAAGCTGCTGCTGCAGTGCATGTGGCTAGTCCCAAAGTACACAAAGCATCAGAGTTCTTTGTATCTTGTTCCTTTCGGCATTGTGTTTTTTAATAATCAAAAACTAATGTAGTTTCCTTTTTAATTTTGCCAGCATTGTCTACTTCCAGACTCCGCTCTATGTGATTACTGTGTAAAAAATGACTTTTATTTCTTGTCCACCTTCCTTTCCTGTCTTGAAAATCCCAAAGAAATTGTTCCTTGGGGAGCTTGTTAAAGACCTCACAGTGTTGGTATGCTGTGAATCCTTCCATTGGTACCTGAATTCCCAGTAGAATGTATTTGCAGGGCAGTGCTAAATAATGTAAAGCTGCATCAATTCGCAGCAGTTCACTCCAGGCATGTGCTTTGAGGCTAATTCCCATAAACTGAGTGAACAGTCAGTCTTTGTGAATCACCAGAGTTTTGGTCCAAGAGATTAGAGCCTTATTTGTATAATTCAAATTGTGCACTCTGTATGGGGTTGCAGTTCAGGATTCTTCCAGTAACAAACATAGGAGATTTTCCTGATTGTTCCCAAGATGTGGGAGTTTGTTTATTGTCTATCCTTAGTTTCCCTGAGCTTTCATATGACTGTGTTGGCATGCTAGGCCACTGCAGTTAAGAGGCAACTTGTTAATGTAAGCCTGCCAAACATATATACCAAACCAGATAAAGGTGGCATTCATCTTCCTTAAAGAACATCTGTGAATCAGGTTAGATCCTTAGGAATAATATAAAACAAAGAAGTGCAGATGCTAGAAATCTAAAACAAAAACAAAGTGCTGGGGGGAAATGCAGCAGCTCTGGAAGCACCTGTGGCATTTCCTGTCCAGTGATCCTCCTTCAGAACTGGAGTTCAGAACAGTTCTGAAAAAGGGGTCTCTAAGCTCAAAGCACTATGTCTCCCTCTCCACACATGCTGCCAGAGCTGCTGAGTTTCTCCAGCACTTTATGTTTTTGCTTTGGATCTTCATTAAACTGGATTCTCATACTCCGTTCTACGTTTGGTTTATTTCCAGATTGTAAACCGAATCCAGGTTTCAAATTGTTGTGGTAGGGGTTGAGCTTTCTCTGGATTTTTCTTAATGATTAGCCCAGTCACATTAACAATATGCTGCCATTCTCACTTCATATTTGTACATGCTGCACCAAGGTTAAATCACAGATTGCCTGCGCAAAATGTCTGCTGTAAGAATTTCCACAAGGCTTCTTCCAATTATCCATCATAAGTTTGAGATGATGCTTGTCAGAAAGCTGGAAGTACTTCTGTAAATGGTTGGTGTTTCTCTGACCTCTGCTAAAGTTGTTATGGTCAGAAATTGTGCAATCTGTATTGAAACGTGGCTGCAATTCTCTCTGATTTACATCAGTGAGTGAAGCTTTTATTGTGAATTCTGAATTAGAAAAAAGCAATTGTTCTTATAAAACATTTAATTCAGTTGCAAGGATTAGCATGTGCCAGAAACAGAGGAGCAGTTTGTTTCGGTCCAAGGCAACAAATCCCTTTGGTCTGTCTCCTTTTGTCAAGTGACCTCTCAACTAGCAAGAGAAGTTCCAATTTTCAAATTACATTGTGGGGTCAATCTACCTCCCAGACATCAGCTTCTAGATGACTACTTCCAGCTAAAGAACTGAAGCCATCTTTTAGGTTAGATAAAGCCCTGCCTCTTTTAAGTGGCTTTGCAGGATTTGTTCTTCACTGTTTACAAAGAAGAGATCATGTGAGAATACAGAGAAATAATGTTTTGATCTTGTATATAATGATAGTGAGTAATGTGTGCTGCATTGTGGAAAAATAACCCTTTGGCATCTGATTTTTTCACAAGTTGTGCCTCAGAATGTTTCTTCTTGCATCCTGCCTAGTTCTTAGAAAGATAGTGCAAATAGACTGTGAAGATTATTGCTTAGACTAGATTTTTTTGAGGAAGATGTCTAGCTTGCTAAATCTAAGAGGAAAAAACACAGGAAGCTGGGCTGGGTAGCATTCACAACCATATGTAGATTTGGAATGGTCTTCCTGTATCACATACCATGTGCAGCTCGTGCAGTTCACTCTGACAATCTGATAACATTTATGAGAACTGACCACAAAGGAAGGGAGAGTGCACTGCAACCTTGAAATGACGCACAGTTTTGCTGTATTGTTTTTTCAGAGGGAAGACAAATAATAAAATAACGGACTTGAATCATATGCCCGACAGTGAAAAGTTGCATGTGATTACCATTTTTAACCACACTTTGAGGGTTTATCTAAAGAAAGGATTTCAAAATAAATTCTTTGGTACAAACACCGGAAAGTAGTGCATGTTATGGTTCAACTTTCAGATGATTTCTAATTATAGGATTCTGCACATTTCATGTCATAATTTTGTTTCCTATATAAGAAACTGCTGAAGGATATTCTTCTGCCTTCCTGTGTTGCATTAATGGAGATTTATCTGTCTGGATTGGGAGGCAACTTTGAGAAAACTGCAATATAAGTGCCAGCACAAGAGCTCACACACTTCAAGTATCTTCATGCAAATTGACCTTGCATTACTAAAATGCTGAATATATTGCCTGATGTTTTCTAAATATTTTATGTTTGCACCAATGTCTATGAACTTTACCTTGATTTAGTTCAATACTTTTGCTGTTTGTTTTTCCATAATTGGATGTTCACTGTGTACGAAGCACACAGGTCATTCGTGTTATCAACCATGTGAACTCACTCCACTTCAAGCCATGCTATAATATTTCTGATTTCAGCCAATTCTTGTCTGCTTATGCCCCCCAGCAGTTACCACCTAAGACTTTAATCTGAGGGGTGTGCAAGTGATTGAAGAATTCAGGGAATAGAAAGAATCTTATTCTAGTTTTTGTTCTTGGCTCATTAATATGTAACTTCAAACATTGCAAAACAGTTGAAAAATATATGTTCTTTTCTTGACGCAGGGTCAAATAAAACTATAACAAGGAACTTTGGTCACCGTGATCTTTGCACACATTCAGGAGGACACAACACAAGAAAAATAGCATACTTTGTTTTAGAAGAAAAACATATTTCACTATCATGTCACTGAAGCAGATACAGTTCTGAAGAATATGTGTTAAATTGTTTTAACTGCTGAATAGTACTCCAGGGAACCCTGTTGTACCAATTAAATCCAGATTAAGCAGCAGCTACAAGATCAGTGGTGTGTTAAACCCAACTGGGAGAGAAAATAAAATGTTCTCAAAGGTCACAAGTACATTTTATTTTTCTGCATCCGCTTGAACAGATGCATAGAGCATTGTTAAATGCAAAACTCATTGAGTAGCAATCCAAAGATTGGAAACAAAGTTAAGGAGCCCAACAGGAGTAACTGCAACCTTCCGAGTTCATTGAAAAGGAAAGCCGATTTCTGCACAGCTGTCCCTCATATAACAACAAGATAAATGATCTGCTTTAATGAAATTGGATTTGGGATAAATATTGACAGGAACATCAGCTGATCTGCTATATTTCTCTTTGAGTTGCATCATGGGATCATTTTCTCTATGTAAGGGAGAAATGGAACCTTGGTTGCGATTTTTGAGAAGATTTATAGCTCAGCTTGAGGTTCAGGTTGTAAGTTTGCTCATTGAGCTGGAAGGTTTGTTTTCAGATGTTTCATTACCATGCTACGTAACACCATCAGTGAATCCTGGGACATAACACCAGCGCTTCACTGGAGGCTAATTCCAGTTACCTAGCATGGTGATGAAATACCTGAAAACAAACCTTCCAGCTCAGCGAGCAAACGTATAACCTGGAATCTTGGTTTTGTGTTTTGTCCAAGAGATGTCTCTCCTCCAACAGTGCAACACTGTGTTGAGGAATCAACCTGTTCTCTGTGCTCCGGTCATTTGAACCCATGACATTCCTACTCAGAGCCAAGAATGTCATTAAAGGTGGTGTCACAATTGTTCTGTGCATATTATTTGATTTGTAAGATTTACCACTATTCCTTTATCTGCACTTTCTCATGTAATCATTATAATTTGTAAAAACAAAATCATGTATTAAGGCTCTTTAAGCATCCAATGATTTCCTCTTGTAAGTAATAAATTGCAGTACTTAGCAAAATTTATGTTATGGTTCTGTGCGACTCAAGTGTCTCCATTCTATGATTAGCATACTAAATGTCAGGACAGTGCAGTTACTTTACTAACTTAAAGAATTTTATATGGCACTCATAAACAATGGAGTTGCACCAGAGATTAAACAACGTAACAATCCCAGGGCAAGTATCTGGGTGTTTAATGTGTATCTAGTTGAAGCATCCAATCCTGAGCCCTCTGTAAGAAGTATTCATGGAGCATCTGGGCCTGTGTAAAAGGCCCATTGGAAGTTTTATTGTATCAGGATGTTCGCAGGGTCTTGGTATTTACTAGAGGCTTATGTTAAGTGTGTCAGTGCTCCAGATATTGGGAGACCTTGGCCATTAAATGTATTTCTTGCAAACATACTTCCCATTCCTTCAAAATAGATCCAAAATAAGGTTGCTCTTATCCTTTTTAAGAGACATTTAGACATAGACATGAACAGGCAGGGAGTAGAGTGATTTGGACTATGTGCAGGCCGGTAGGATTCGTTTAGAGTAGCACCATGGTTGGTGCAGAGGCCATGTTCCTGTTCTGCACTGTTCCATGTTCTGTGTAATAGTTTTATCAGGAAGATAGTAACATTTTTACATTCAACCTTATGCTGGTGAATACAACTAACATGAAGGAATGGCAAGATACACGATGGAGTACCTAAGTGGAAGAACTATACAGAACCAAAATTGATGGACAGGATAAATAGACAAAGTCTTTTCCCTGGGGTGGAGGAGTCCAGAACTAAAGGGCTTGGTTTTAGGGTGAGAGAGGAAAGCTGTAAAAGGGGCAACTTTATCACACAGAGAGTAGTACGTATCTGGAATGAGCTGCCAGAAGAAGTCGTGGAGGCTCGTACAGTTGCAACATTTAAAAGACATCTGGATGGGTATATGAATAGGAAGGGTTTGGAGGGATATGGGCCGGGTGCTGGCAGGTGGAACAAGATTGGGTTGCAGTATCTGTTTGGCATGGACGAGTTGGGCCGAAGGGTCTGTTTCCATGCTGTGCATCTCTATGACTCTATGTCCTACATTAATATTCACTTTATAGATATCTTTAGTAAAAGATCTAAACATAGCAGAAAAATGGCACACAATTGGACCATGCACCTTCCAAAGGGCAGTCATCAGTTTGGCTTCCATTCATGCCAAAATATATTTCATTTTAAAAAAAGCAAATGACTTTAAAGTAAGTAACTAAAATGGTGAGTACACAATGTCTTTAAGAGAATAACTGAATATTAATGCTTAAGGAATTTAAACCTATTCAAAAAGTGCGTAACAATGTTTAGTGCTATCAAACCCTCAACAGCAGCATGATACTTTATATTCTTTACATTGGCCCTTTGGCTGGGTGGTATGAAGTGTCCCATCTTATGGTATCTTGTTCAAACATCTCGTGAAGTGCTCCCGAAAAATCACTTAGCTGAGTCCAAGTTATATGTTTGTTATTGAGTCGAATGGCCATAAATGGACTTATTGTTTTCCTCTCCTTTCCTAAGGTCCAGCTTGGCTGTCTTCTCTGTTTATCCCTTGTTGTTAGCAGCCAGTGTCCTTGAAAGTACACAGTGTTTCTTCATTGTGCCGAGAGCATTATCAGAATCCATGATGAACATGTGTCTGAATGAAGTTATCCATTATCCAACTGTTCTCGGATTCTGATCAAGTTTAATTAAGTTGACGATCCCAATTTGTCCACCTGTAATTTTATCTCGGTTGTATTGTAGCTTCATTCTTTCATCATGTTGCTTTTACCAAATATTCACTCTAATCCCGGTTTCAAGTCCTCACTACCAGGTAAGGGTTGCTCTGAAAGCCCTGCTCCATGCATTTTACTGCTATAGTTTCATGAGTGCTCTGCCCAAGGACAGGTCCTTGGCTTGTTGTCTTAGATTGTCAGGGCATCATCATTGGCTGCTGATGTTTCAGCTTGTGGCTGTTTACTTGGTGGGTTTTTTTTGTCAATTTCTTCCACTCTCAGGGACAGGGTGAAGAGGCGGGTCCTAAGTCTACCTCTGCCCATATGGGAATTGAACCCTCACTGTTAGCATTAATCTGAATTTACCACTCGCCATCCAACCAACTGAGCTAAATGCCATCTACACTTAGTCCATTTTAAAAGCAGGAACTAAAAAGTCCAAAATCCTTGACCAGTATTATCCCATACAATGTAACACATCTTCAGGGCATTGAAAGTAACAAGTAATACACTTACTTGACGCATGGTGTCAGTGATTTACTGTTTGCGCACTAAAGAATTAAATGTATGATTTTATTATAACTAACTAGGATGAAAGAGAGCATACTGACACACACTTCCTTCATGAGAACTGAAATCACTCCGTCAAACATTCCATCCTGGAATCCTTGATCCGATGATTATTGCTGTGAGTTTAGAAATGTGGGAGACCCACAGTCGTTAAATTGACGCAACTTTGTGGACTACCAATAATTGTCAAACTGAATCAGTGAACTAGTTATTTGAAGCCAGCCTGTACCATATATAATCAGGTCAAAGAACCACAGGTTTGTGAACCCTGAGCTAAGTTCAGTTGACCATATTTATGTCTGACATTTACTGCCATACTATGACAAGGGAAAGAGTAGTAACAGTAAACATCATAAATATTATTTTCTGTGGCCTGTTATGTTTATTTCTAGTCTGTCAGGCACTAATTGACAATTTATTCAAGTCTGAGGACCACTCTCAAAGAATGGGTTTCCCTTTTGTTCTGCAGTAAAATGAAGTCCGTGTAGTAAATCACCCTCTGCAGCCATCAACCTACGTGTATTTCTGTAGTACATTGAAGATGTTTCCAACGTTGTTCAGGTTTCTGGAATTTTTCAATGGGATTTTTATCGTTTTCATGTTGCAAAACACCAATTGCAATGTAAAACACAGCTGCCACATACCCACGTTTATGAGCGTTTTCATCCACTTCCCCTTGTCTTCAGCTCACCTCGCCCTACCCTCACCCTCAGCCTTACTCTGCCCACACCTTTGCCCCGTCCTTTGCACTGCCTGACCTCTGGCCCTGCTCTCAATCTCACTTCCCTTTACCTTGTTCCACTCTGCCTCAGAATGTTGTATGTACAGTTGGGTGACTACAGCTAGCCTGTTTTGTTAGAAAAAAAGAACACTCATGCAGTTCTGCCATGTTTTAACAGTTACAGCTGATAAAAATTTCATTGTGCTGCTAGCACATTGGGAGGCCTGATGCAGGTCAGGGAACATCCCGAGTTGAACTGCCCGTCTCTTGGAGGCAATGCAGGTTACTACTTGCTGACGTTAATGACCTCTATCTCACTGTCTGTCTGAAATACAGATCAGCCAACAATGTGGTCGATACAGGGCTAAAGTGAGGACTGCAGATGCTGGAGATCAGAGGCGAGTGTGGTACTGGAAAAGCATAGCCAGTCAGGCAACATCCGAGGAGCAGGAGCGTCAACATTTCGGGCAAAAGCCTTTTATTAGAATACACACTAACTTACATAGAAAGTATTCTGCAAAAGAGAATCAGAAGTACATATAAGGGATCAGACCTGGGGGGATATTTTGACTTGCGTCACTCTGCTCATTGATAGCAATATTCCAAGGCTGAATGTCCTCTATTGGCAATATCTGGAACAATTTTTAAAATCCTTTTATGGGATATGGGTTTGTTACCTATCCCTAATTGCGCTTCAGAAGATGCTGGTGAACTAGGTTCTTGAACTGATCCATGTGTTCCCACAGTGTTCCTGGGAAGGAAGCTCCAGTATCTCAATGTCTTAACACTGATGGAATGGTGATATAGTTCTGAGTCAGAACGGTGCAATATTTCACAGTTAAGGAGTTTGATCTCCTTTTGATACTAGCATTCCCAAGCCACACTCAGTCAGCTGGTGGCCTTGATGTCAAACACAGTATATCTCCTTCTCCCCTCTGGAGTTCAGCTTGTTTTGTCCATATTTGAACCAAGGCTGAAATGAGGTCAGAATATCCCTGGCAGAACCCAAACTGGGTGTCAGTGTCAAGGTTATTGCTGAACAGATGCTGCTTGCTAGCAGTGTTGCTGATGCCTTTCATCACTTTGCTGATGACTGAGTTGGAGATGCCGGTGTTGGAATGGGGTGTACAAAGTTAAAAATCACACAACACCAGGTTATAGTCCAACAGGTTTAATTGGAAGCACACTAGATTTCGGAGCGACGCTCCTTCATCAGGTGATAGTCACCTGATGATGAAGGAGCATCGCTCCGAAAGCTAGTGTGCTTCCAATTAAACCTGTTGGACTATAACCTGATGTTGTGTGATTTTTAACTGATGACTGAGAGTAGACCGATGGGGTAATTGCCCGAGTTAGATTTAAACTGCTTTTTATGTGCAGGACATACCTGAACAGTTTTTCATATTGTTGGGTAGATGCCAGTGGTGTAACTTTACTGGAAGTGCTTGTCATGAGGGCAGTAAGTTCTGGAGCACACGTCTTCAGTACTATTGCTGGAATATTGTCAAGCTCATACCCTTTGCAGTATCCAGTGCCTTCAGCCATTTTTTGGAGTGAATCAAATTGACTGAAAAGTGGTGTCAATGATACTGGGGATCACTGGAGGAGGTCAAGATGGATCATCCACTCAGCACTTACTTAGCCAAAGATGTGTGCAAATGCATCAGCCTTGCCTTTTGGAAGGATGTGCTAGGCTCCTGTTCATGGAGGAACTTCTTGTTAATCATTTAGTTGTTCACCACTCGGATTCATAACTGGATATGGGAGGATAGCAGAGCTTTGATCTGATATATTGATTGTGAGGTCACTTAGTCTCGTCTTTTGCCTGCTTTCTTCATTGTTTAGCACACGAGTAGTTCTGTTTGGTAGTGTCACAGATTAACACTTCATGTTAGGTATGCCTTGTGCTGCTCCTGGCATGCCCTCTTGCACTCTCCATTGAACCAGGGTTGATCCCCTGGCTTGATGGTAATAGTTGAATGGGGTATATGCCAGTCATTGGATTAAAGAATGTGCTGGTAGACAATTCTGCTGCTGCTGCTGATGGCCCACAACATTTCCAACAGCACATAGGCACACGTGGTCCATTATTGGCCTCTTGACAAGTGATGTGCAGGATGTCTCGGTGCTTTCATTATCTCTGCACACCTACAGTGCTGGCCTTTCCCACTTGAACATCCCTCCCTTCACTGTTTGGTGCTGATGCCTTCAGCTGCTCAGGCCCTGAACTCCGGAATTCCCATCTTATCCTCTTCACCATCTCTGTTCTATTATCCATTTTATGTGGCTCAGTTTCAGATTTTGTTTCATAAGCCCCAACCCACACGCCCCCAGAGGCACATTTTGTTGCATTAGATGCAAGCTGTCAATTTTATTAGTGTTTGCAGAGATGGGAGGTACATCTGTCTGTCAAATTGTTGAGGGGAATAGAGCCAACACCTAAAAATAGACGCAAATCGAAAAGTAGAACTGATGATAGAAGATTCGTTTCGCGTAGTTATGCTTTCAATTTTGTGTTTGATACTTTTGCCAGTTGGTGGGTTTGAAGGCTTGCATGAAGGCAAAATCAGAATAGCTACATCTTTCATATTGGCAGTTTGAATATCTACAGATTATGGGGAAGTTAAAGTTAAATTTTATACATGGCCCTGAGGTTCACTGAATGTCAAACCAGTGATCGTAACCTCACACCAATGTACCAGTATCTGTTTAGCTCCATTAACCTAATTTATTCCAAATGCATAAATTCACATCTGTAATACTCATTCAGTTTACGAATATGCATGGAATAGTTCTTACTTAAAATAAAACTGTTGGATTCTATCTAATCATTTGGTTCACATGGTTTTTTAAAATGTGAAAGCTACCAACAGCTGGTCACTTGGACTAATATTCATTGTGTCAAGTCTTTTTCCAAAAGGTTCCTATGAAACAAAGGCGCTGTCACAGTACTGTCAGTGCCCATACCCTGTGTGAGAGCAGCAATGCACAAAGAGTGCTCATTTACTGAGGGGCAATTATGAATGAGCAATAAATGTTAGCCTAGTCAGTGACACTCCATCCATGAATGAATAAAGCAAGGACCTTGACAACTATGTTCATGGAATAGAATCCCTACAGTGTGGAAACAGGCCATTCAGCCCAACAAGTCCACACTGACTCTCCAAGGAGCATCCCAACAGACTTACCCTCCTACCCTATTACTTTGCATTTCCCATGGCTAATCCACCCAGCCTACACACTATAAGCAATTTCGCATGGCCAACCCACCAAACGTGCACATCTTTGGACTTTGGGAGGAAACCTGCACAGACACTGGGGAAATGTGCAAACTCCACAGATACAGCTACCTGAAAATGGAATCAAACCTGCGTCCCTGATACTGTGAGGCAGCAGTGCTTAGCCACTAAGCTACCATGCTGACCCAGTTCTGAGATAGCTAAGTGGAAAGGGAAGAACAATACGAGTGCACTACGAGAGTCCGAAACTATCCTTTACGTTTAAGTGAGTAGAAGTCCATCAACCCTAAGATGCTATGACAGTGAAAATGTACAATGATGAAGAGGAAATCCTGACATAGAGGCAGGGAGCTGCATTCACAGTGAGGCTGAAGCTTGTTGTCTTTCTGAACGTGTGAATATCTGTCACAAAAATAGAATTTAGGTTGAAAGAGGTGAAATTAAATACTTGTTCACACACCCTGTGAGAAAGAACAGCTGTATGCTATATGAGCTGAGTTTGGATTGTGCAGATTAGAAATGAACTTGAAACCTCATAAAAATGAAAGATGCCAAACATCAAAATCCTGACTCAACCAGGGGCTATGCTAATTACTTCCACATTGAAGATATTAAACATGGAGGATTGTGGTAAATTGGGCGTTTTACCTCTCTGGTTAAATGCAGACATTTAACATCAGACTGAATTGGTTTTCAAGATTCTTTATGTGACTTGACAGTATTCAGCACAGTGATCAAAATCTGAGGGTGTTGTCACAAGCTCAGGTTTAGGGACTATTTGCATTTTGCACTTCATTGAAGAATTAAGGAAATATTGGTTTTCTCCAGAAGCAGAACTGGTTCTGTTTGAAATTTGATGTAATGAGTGTGCAGAACAGGCATGACATCTTCCTCTATCTTTTCTGCACGTGCAAGGTGCCTCTTTGTGCATGTGATATTGCAGTCATCCATTTATCACAGCAGGGATCAGTATGTCTTCCACTGCTGTTTACATGTCATTCACGGTTCAATACAAATTTCAATCTGCTCACTCCCCTTCCTGACTGACTCGCCCAATTGGGGAAACCAGCCCTTAAATGTACACTGCAATCAGCTTCATTCTGTTTTTGCTGGAACATGTCATCGTTCATTCTTAAATCAGTCCTCATTTACAACATGCCAGTGCAGTGGTCCAAGGAGTGGTGGCATATTTCCACTCTCTTATGTAAACTTGATCCTTCTCTGAACAGAACCCATTTGACATTATCATTAGCCATTATGCTTTGTGAATACTGCCATTGTAATTGGTGGCTAGGTACCTCTGATGCTGAACAATATGTCTTCAGGAATGCTATTTCTCTTTTAATTATATTAGGAAAGCTGATTATGATTAGCTCCGCAGTTCTCTAGCAGTAGATCAATAGTGACAGGAAAACGAGGCTTGATGAACTGGAACCTTAGAATGACAGTGTTTAGGAACACGTAGGACCAGGAAAGCATATCGGTATCAAAAATGAAAGCCTGTTAATCACTTCAAGTATCTGTCGAGCTCCCCCTCAGTTTGTCACACGTTATCTATTTTATACACCTTCTCTGTCCTGAATTTGATCCTATCTCCATTTCTAGAGCTTATTGTAATCTCGGGCATTTACTTGCTTTCAAGATTCTGTAACAGGAAACTCGGAAGCCCTATTAATAAGCATTGTAATAGCTTGGAAACAGTTAACAGCTGTGCAGAAGGATGACCGATACACTGATATCAAATTAATCTGTAAATCAATAGCATCTGCAATATTGCACAAAGTTATAATGATGGAAGGAGAATGATTCCGTGAAGAAGAATCTATGACACAAATTACCCCCATATTGCCAAAGTCAAGAGATGTTCATCAGTGCAAGATGACTAAAACTTGTTGGCACAAGTTTATTCTTGGCAATGTCATCTTTGCCTGATATTTGAGACTATGATGTAAATAAACAAAATATGAATACTTTTAGCAGTAACTTAGGCTGCCTCGTTGGAAAATCATCTGACCCATGTTGTTCACAGCCCCTATATTACAAAGTCTGAAGTACATGTTGTATCATGTAAGATAGATAGCAAGGTTTGAGTAAGAGGTTAGCTATCCACAGGTTCATATAGCAATGTAACTTGGTTAAGAAAGGAGTCAGCATGTCCCCTAACAATGTCACTTTCTGTTTCACAACTTATCAACAAGGAAAGTTGCAGATCTCACTTTAAAGCAAATATACTGTCAGACATTCATGCATTCATATTCATTTCCAGATTGGGCATCACTGGCAGGTTCATTGTTATCATGGTTAGTAAGTTTGCTAACGACACTAAAATAGGTATCATGGACAGTGAGGAAGGTTGTCAGAGATTGCAGCAGGATCTTGATCAGCTGGTGAAGTGGGCTGAGAATTGGTAAATGGAATTTAATATAGATAAGTGTGAGGTCTTGCATTTTGGAAAGTAAAATCAAGTTAGGAATTTCATGGTGAATGGTCGGACCTTAAGAAGAGTAGTGGAACAGAGGGATCTTGGAGTTCAGTTCACAGTTCTCTGAAAGGGGAGTCACAGGTAGATAGGACAGTGAAGAAGGTTTTTGGCAAACTAGCCTTCAATGAGTATAGAAGTTGGGAAGTTATATTGTAGTTATACAGGACATTGGTGAGGCCGCACATGGAGTATTATGCTTAGTTTTGGTCATCTTGCAATGGGAAGGATGTCATTAAACTGGAAAGAATACGGAAGAAATTTACAAGGATATTGCTTGGATGCAGTGGTCTGGATAAGCTAGGACTTCTTTCTTTAAAGCATAGGAGGTGGGGGGGGGTCCTTATAGAGGTGTATAAGATCATGAGAGACATAGATAGGGTGAATGCACTCAGTCTTTTTCCCAGGGTTGGAGAGTCAAAGACTAGAGGCCATCAGTTTAGAGGGGAAAGAATAAAAGGGAACCTGAGGGGCAACCTTTTTACACAGAGGATGGTACGAGTATGGAATAAGTTGCTAGTGGAAGTGGTTGAGGCGGTTACATTAACATCATTTAAAAGGCATTTGGACAAACATATGGATAGGAAAGGATTAGAAGGATATGGGCCAAGTGCAGGGAAATGGGATTAGCGTGATGGGCATTTTGGTCGGCATGGGCCAGTTTGGGCCAAAGGGCCTGTCTCCGTGATGTAGGACTCTATCCCCTAGAGAAAGGGAATGGAGGGTTTTTTGAGCTGCTGCAGTCCTTTGACTTCCTGCCAGCCACATGACTCCCTGACGCGTAGCAAAAAAGACTTATTTATGTCATGATGCCAATAGATTGACTGAAATCACATAAAAAGAACACATTCGGTTGTTCTTGTAGTGACTGCTTTACAATCAGTCAGTGCTGTGCTGGCCATCATATACCTGGGTTGGGGAGGTATTCTTCCCTCTCCCTCACACTCAGTCTCTTTCTCAGGCGAAGGCATTTTTATTCTAGCTTAAATATGTAGATTTGCACACTGTGGTCCCAACTGCTGAAAGGTAAGTGGAGACAGATGTGCTAGGTGGAGAAAGTCATGAAATGGAAAGATACTTATAAAGTGACATGTGTCTTCAATCAGCCTCTTTACAGCAATTCCTGATGGCCAGATCATTTCCCATAACTGGACAAGACCACTCCTTTCACTGTGGCTCTTACAGTAAATGTGGTTCATATTTAGGAGGAGCAAATCGGGGACTTGCCTGACAGTATGTTTCCAAACTTTATTTTAGTTTGAAGTGTGCATCAGCTTAACTGATTCCCACGAGAGTTACTGGGAAACCTCCACAGTTTAAGTAATGACTGTATCTCTTTTCTCCTTTGCAGTCATGTGTCATTGCCGGGAGAGGGGAGCTGAACTGATAGTTGGTGACCAGGCACATATCCATCTCTATGAACAGGGAGGTGTTGCTCAGGTAATAGCAGCTTATTCTGCACTGAGCACAGGGTGGAAGAGACTGTGACACTTGGCTGTTTCATCTTGATTAAATCTGTCAGTAAACTATACTGTGTGTCCCTGTAACTCTATTTTGTGGTAAGCATAATAACAACGTCTAACTAAATTTGGCTTTGTTGCTGGTGGACGGAGTGGGGGAGGTACTGTGATTGATGCTGTGCTGCATGAAGACCAAATTAAAAATGCTGAGCCTGTGAATAAGTACTGCTGGGCCTTCTTAAATTACAACACACCCAGTTTGCACATGGGGTTCTGAAATGTCCAATAGTTACTGTATATTTGTGTTGCTAAATGGCAAATAGCAGTATAACCTACCAAACCACCTAAAGTATCTTCTCTATAAAATAAAAGTGTCTTAACTAAAGTCCAGTCGTGCTTTAGTCCTTAGAGTAGCTGTTCAGAATCTCAAACACTCACAGCAGAAGGAATACGTTACCATGTAACACTAAGTGGACTCACTTTTTAAAATTTTAACTGGCATCCAACTAACCCATCATTAACACAGTCAGACACTTTTGCTTTCTTTTGACTTGAGGTTTATCTTAGTAGAGCTTTCAGCTTGTGGCTGTAGAGGAAATTCTGGGAAACAGGGTTATTTTGCACCCGGTGTGAGCACCATAACTCCAAAATACAAATCCCTGACCTGCTCAAATCTGTGTCTCTGCTGCAAACTCAGAAGCAATCCCATTCCTACTCCATCCTCATGAGCCAACTGTCTCTGCAAACTTCAAGACTTTATTTAAGACCTGCACCTCTACTTCCCCACGGCTAATCCTCAGTTCCTGGAATTGTCCCTGGTACTAACTTTGAAGTTCTTGCAAAGAGACTGTATTGTGGAATTTTAAGCATCTTCTCATAGAGTCACAGAGACATAAAGTTATACAGCCTGGAAAGACCTTTCAGTCCAACTTGTCCATGCCAATCACATATACTAAATTAATCTAGTCCCATTTGCCCACATTTGGCCCAAATCCCTCTAAACCCTTCCTATTTGTATACCCATCCAAATGACTTTTAAATGTTGTAATTGTACCAACTTCCTCTGGCAGCTCATTCCATACACATACCACCCTCTGTGTGAAAACGTTGCCCCTTATGTGCCTTTTAAATCTTTCCTCTTTCACCCTAAACCTATGCCCTCTAGTTTGGACTCATCTACCCTGTGGAAAAGACCTTGGCTATTCACCCTGTTATGTCCCTCATGATTTTATAAGCTTTTATACAGTCACCCCACACCCTCCAATGCTCCAGGGAAAACAGCCCCAGCCTATTAAGCCTCTCCCTGTAGCTCAAACTTTCCAACCTTGGCAACATTCCCCTGTAAATATTTCTTGAACCCTTGCAAGTTTTACAACATCCTCCCTATAGGAGGGAGACCAGAACAGCATAAAATACTCCAAAAGTGTCCTAACCAATGTCCCTGTACAGCCGCAATATGATCTCCCAACACCTATACTTAATGCACTGACCAATAAATCCAAGCATATCAAACACTTTCTTCACTATCCTTTCTACCTGTGACTCCACTTTCAAGGAACTATGAACCTGCACTCTGAAGTCCCTTTGTTCAGCAACACTCCCTAGGACCTTACCATTAAGTGTACAAGTCCTGCCCTTCTCTGAAAGCACAAAAGATTGCTGGTCTTGGTTCAGTGGGACCTCGTGTTTTTTTTGAGTGGTGGGTATCTGGCCACATTTCATTGCAAAGACCAGATTGAATAATCAAAGGTGCAGTTCAGTACTGAGGGAATGCCACACTGCCAGTGGTTCAGTCTCTCAGATGAGACATCAAAGCAGTGTGAGAAAAATCTTGCATTTGTATAGCACCTTTCACCACCTCAGGGCATATTAAGGTGCTTCAGGGCTAGTTATAATGTCTTTGCAAGTTATAATGCTGAAAATTGACAGCCGAATTGTGCACAGTGAAGTCCTAAAAGTAGCAACGACTGGAGTGAAATTCTGAAGACAGGAGCTGAATGACCAGAAACCCTGGGAATCATTGACCGTACAGTCTCTCTCCCTCTGCTCTTTCTAGCTTAATTTATGGTTTCATCAGAGTTCCCCTTAACACAAGATAAATACAGATCACCAAATCTATTCACCCACTTTATCTCACAAGTTCAAACAGATCATGAACCTCCTTACAACAGTAAGCTGCAACTCATTGTCTCAGGGTCAGACCTTTGCCTTATTAAGTTCAATTAAAGTTAGGAAACAATGACTCTCATTTTGAATTGATGGCACATATTAAATGCAGCAGCTTTGCCAGTAAACTGACAGAATCAGTTTACTACACCATGACACTTGTCCAAACAGCCTCCTTCTATGTCTTCAGGCAAACAAAGTTATTGTGTTAACTTAGAATATAAAATAAAATTGATGAACAGATATAATGTGACAGACAATTGTGACAGTGAATTAGCTGTCACTTTGATCCTGTGCATTCAAACATTCCTATTCTTGCTCAGTTGCTGCCCTCTAGAGGTGTTTTGTTACATTTCAGTTTAGGATTGCATGCTCTGCAACCTGAATAAGTGAAAGTTAAATTATGAAAGTAGAAAGTTAAATTGGTCTTGTTCAGTTGCTTCTCAACTCCTTATCTCTCTTTCACTCCAATTTTGTGCTTCTTTCTGTCCTGCTTAGCTTCCTCTTTGGCCCTGATTGTCTCCCTGTAGTCTTCCTGTTTGTTTAATTCTGCAGTTAAAGGGCAGGAAATCCTCCACTGTTGCAGGATTAGCTTCACGGTTTGTTACCGCACAGGAGGGGATTATTCAGCCCAACATGTTTCACCAAGAGCTGTTTAAATCATCAACATTGATCATTTGAGTTCAGAAGTCAGAATGTCTCCCTCCGGTTATACCGGGCCAAGGTGAGACCGCACCTGCAATATTTTGTGCAATTTGTCTCCTTACCATAGAGAAAATGCAGTAGAGGTTCACTCAGCTGTTACCGGGAATGGCAGGACTGTTGTGTCAAGAGCGATTTGTTGGGTGTCAAAGAGTGAGATTGAAACACACAAAATTCTAGCAGGGCTGGACAGACTAGATAGAGGAAGGAGGACTTCCCTAGAGTCTAGCACCAGGCAACCTGGGGCGGCACGGTGGCTCAGTGGTCAGCACTGCTGCCTCACTGCTCCAGGGTCCCAGGTTCGATTCCAGCCGCGGGCGACTTGTCTGTGTGGAGTTTGCATGTTCTCCCTGTTGTCTGCGTGGGTTTTCTCCGGTTTCCTCCCACAGTCACAAAGATGTGCAGCTCAGGTGAATTGGCCATGCTAAATTGCCCGTAGTGTTAGGTGCACTAGTCAGAGGGAAATGGGTCAGAGTGGGTTTCTCTTCGGAGGGTCTGTGTGGACTGGTTGGGCCCAAGAGCCTGAATCTAATCATAAACAGAATCTCTGAATACAGGGTAAACTGTGGAGGACTGAGATGAAAAAAAATCTTCACTGGATGGGTAGAAAACCTGTGGAATTCTCTACCATGGGAGGTTGAGGAGGCCAAGTCACTGAATATATTCAAAAAAAGAATGTTTTTAGATTTTAAAGGCATCAAAGAGTTTGGGGAGAAAGCAGGAATATGGCATTGATATAAGACAATCAGCCTTGATCATGGTGAATGGTGAAGCAGGCTTAATGGGCTGAATCACCAGATTTGTATGTTTTTATGTTTCTATGACCGTATCTTCTCTTTTCAGATTGCTGGAATTCACTCACGCGTTGTGAAGAATCTTCCAGATGGAACGTTTGATTTGAATGAGGTTGAATCAAAAATACGGCAGCATTTCCCAGACTCTCACTACCCTAGGACTGGCGTCATTTGCCTCGAGAACACTCATAATGAGGCTGGAGGGAGGGTTCTGCCACTCTCCTTTCTCCAGGCGGTGAGGCAACTGTTGCTATTAACACAATTTTTGAAGTCAAACGTTTAACTAGGTGCAAGCAGTTAAACTCAGCGGCAGCCGTTACCATGAGCAGAGGAGGAAGCAGGGATTAGGCCATTTTAGTCTGAGTCTGACTGACACAGATACTGAACCCACTCCACCATCTCTAACTGGTGGTTGACTCGCTGCTGCCTCTAGAGGGAGCACAATAACAGCACTGAACCCCATTCAATAACAACAACTGGTATTTATGCAGTGCCTTGAGTGTAGTGAAACGTTCCAAGCTATGTCACAGCACAATTATCAAGCAGCATTGACACCAAGTAATTTGTTGTTTTATTTGTTCATGGGATATGAGTGTCATTGGCAAGGACTGCATTTGCTGTCCCATCCTTCTTGCCCGCCAGGATGTTGGGGGTGAGCCACATTCTCAAAGCACTGCATTCACGATGCTCTTAGGCAGGGAATCCAGGATCTTGTTCCAGTGACAATGAAGGAATAGCGATATAGATTCAATTCAGGATGATGTGTGGCTCAGAGGGGACCTTGCAGGTGAGGTTCCCAAGTATCTGCTGCCCTATTCCTTCGAGGTGATAGAGCTCACAGATTTAGAAGGTGTAGTCACAGAAAGCCTTGGTGAGGTGCAGTGGATCATGGAGTGGAGGAAGTGAATGTTTAAAACAGTGGATCGGGTGCCTTGCACATTATTTCTATTCAAACAATCATCTGATGTCCTTTTGAATGTCTCAATTTAACCCTGTATCCACCAGACCTCCAGGCAGTGCATTCCAGACTTAAACCACTCACTGAGTGAAAACATTTTCTCACACAATGCATTTGCGTCTTTTGCTAATAACTTAAAATCTGTGTCGCTCATTCTCAATTCATTTACAAACTGGAACAAGTTTTCTATTTCCAGTTTGGCTCATGACTTTGAAAACCTCTGCCAAATTTCCTCTTCTCCTTTTCCTTTCCAAGGCTTTAAAGCAATCACAACATCCCAGCCGGGGTCTAACTAGTATCTGAAACAAATTCAATCTCCTTTACTCCTGTGTATGCCCCTATTAATAAGCTCCAGGAAACTGCATGCTTTGTTAACTGTTCTCTGCACCCATCCTGTAACCTTTACAGTCATGTCCCTCTGCTACCGCACCCCTTTATCTTCTTTTGTCTCCATGGTCATCTGACCAAAAAGCATCACCTTACACATCTCTGCATTGAACTTCATCTGCCCACTCTTCCAGACTGTCTGTGTTTGAAGTTCTAAACTGTCCTCCTCTTAGCTTACAATTCCGTGTCATCTGTAAATTTGAAAGTTGTCTCCTGCACACCATGATCTACATCATTAAAATATATCTGAAAAAGCAAGGATCTCAATACCAATCTTCGGGAATTTCACTGCAAACCTTTCTCCAACCTGAAAAATGTCCATTAACCATTACTTTGTTTCTTATCACTAAGCTAGTTTTCCTTAAAGACAACACTGGGGACATAAGAAGGAAGCCAAAATGGCTCATCCACTCAGCACCTCTGGTTGAAGATGGATTCAAAAACTTCAGCCTTGTTTTCTTCCTGTTGTATTGGGCTCCCATCGTTGAGGATGGGGATATTTATTGAGTTATCTCCTCCTGTGAGTTATTTAATTATCCATTACCATTCGTGACTGGATGTGACAAAACATCAGACCTTTGGTAATATCCATGGGTTGTGGAAACACGTAACTTTCTCTTTAGCATGCTGCTTCCATTGCTTAAAATACATGTAATCCTACTCTGCAGCTTCACAGGTTGAAGCCTGATTGTTCGCCCTGTGTGGTGCTACTTCTGGCATGTCCTCCTGTATGCTTTATTAACCCAGGGTTGATTCCTTGGTTTGATTGTAATGGTAGACTAGGGATATACTGGGACATAAGGTCACAGATTGTGGTTTAGTACAGTTATAGCTGCTAGATCTGTTCAGAATCTGTCCCATTTAACTCAGTGGTAGTGCCACACAATGCAACAGAGAGCACCCTCAGTGAGAAGGTGGGAGTTCATTTTTCTTTCTTATCTGTTGTGGGATATGGGTGTTGCCGACTGGGCAAGCATTTGTTCATGCAGCATCTGAGGAGCAGGAGAATCGACGTTTCAGGCATAAGCCCTTCTCCTGAAGAGGGGCTTATGCCTGAAACGTCGATTCTCCTGCTCCTCGGATGCTGCCTGGCCTGCTGTGTTTTTCCAGCACCACATTTTTCAACTCTGGTCTCCAGCATCTGCAGTCCTCACTTTCTCCAAGCATTTGTTCATTCCTATTTGTCCTGGTGATGTTAGTGAGTTGCTTATTTAAGACTGCTACAGCTTTGGGATACACCCACACTGCTTTGAGGAAGGAAGTGTTAGGATTCTGATCCAGTGCCAAGAACTGAGGTGTCATCCGAACCAACACCATCCTGGACACACCCACCTGAGACAGGGGAGATTGGTGAGGCTGAGGACGTGGGATCTTTCCCTTCCGCACCTGTTGCATTCCAGCTTGGCAGTTACCTATTCACTCAGCTCAGACAGGATGGGCACTACCGATGTAAGCACCTGGTCAAAGTTAACAGTCTGGAGCCTCCGTTAGTTACCAGGCTGTGGGATGAACTGGTGGTGAGAGTGTAACTTATGGCTGGGACCGGATGTTCTCTGACCCTACATTTAGTTGCTGGAAACTTCTGCTCATCCAAAACCAGACATTAGATTAGCGATCTGACAATTTACAGGAAGTGGAGGCAAACCTAAATATGAGGTAGACTGAATGTCACTGGTAACTTGTGAAAAGTGATGCTGTGTTTTTGGATTGTTTGGCCTGAGGGCTATTTCCATTGCAAGGTGATTAGCCCTTCTTTCCCAGGGACTCCAGGTCAGGCTTGGCAACACTCTAACTGTGAGCAAGTACAAACCAAAAGAGCTCTTGTAAGGTTTTGCACAAATGATTCTGTTTAATAGTTTTTGGAAATGAATGCTTCACTGTTGATTCTTGTCAGTGTGAGGTGCTGAATGTGACACCATTCACTGTCTGAGTGGTCTGTTCATTATCTCGAGGTCACTGTTGCTTCTTCTTGGGGTACAGGTGCAAACTCTTGCTGACAAGTACCAGCTGCCTGTCCACGTGGATGGGGCTCGCCTGATGAACGCAGCGGTAGCTTTGGGTGTGAAGGCCTCGGAGATACTGCGATTCTGTGACTCCGTATCCATGTGTCTGAGCAAGGTATGAGCCATCAACTGGGAAAAGGGGAGGCCTCGTAGGAAAAGCTGTGGAAGGAGAAAGAGTCCAGGTAATCGTTTGAGTCAAATCATTCAAAACCGAAACAAAAAAAACTGAAAAGTGCTGGAAAAACTCAGCAGTTCTTGCAGCATCTGCAGAGAGAGAAAAACAGTGTTAACGTTTCGGGTCCAGAGACCCTTCTTCAGAACCGATGTTGGTGGGCTGCCTAACTCCAGGATTAGAACCCAAGAAGTTCAGGAACAGGTTGAGAAAAAGGATGAGGTGGGCTACTTGAAGGTAAGGGAAACGGGGAAAAATTTTCACTACAGATGCTGTAAGGCTGGTTGAGTGATTTGAAAGTTTTAATCCTTCATTTGCTGCCTCCGAAAAAGCTAAGGAGCACCTAAGAGAGAGTTTCAAAAGATAAACCGTCAGCAATTGTTTTCAGTGGTTAGTATCTCACTGAAAATGTTCAGAAATTCAGGATTGTCATTAGAAGGAGGAAATAAAAAAAAAATTGTTGCAATGGGTTATTACAACATGGGAGATTTTAGCACGAGTGAATATTGAGACAAAAGCTATGCTGTCAGTTAAACAGGAACTTTTGATGTATTTGAAGAGATCATTAAAGAATGATTGAAGCTAGACTGGAACTGGAATTAGAATAGATGGCTCTGATGAAGGAGCAAGCTAGTACAGATCAGTGGGCAGAGTGGCCTTCCCTGCTGTTTTTTTCTGGGCGCTTCAAGTGATTGTTCTCAATCTTCGGGTGATTTGGGTGATTGTTCACTGTGTTATAGGGTCTAGGCAGTGGGAGGCAGTGCCAATTTGAAAGCTACAGCTTCAGATATTCGAAGGGAAGCTGTTCAGCCAGGAGTGTCAGCTGAATGTCCTCAGGGGAGCTGATCTTACAGCCTCTGCAAGACACTGTAATCTTTTGCTATAAATTCTGTCTCTTATGGTCCTGCTCCACAGTGACCTGATGAAGGAGCAGCGCTCCAAAAGCTAGTGCTTCCGAATAAGTCTGTTGGACAATAACCTGGTGTGGTGTAATTTTAAACTTTGTCCACCCTAGTCCAAAATCGGCACCTCCACACCATGACTCTGACAGAGTCTCTCCTGTGGGGCTGACTGTGTATTTGTGGGTTTTGCAGGGTTTAGGAGCCCCAGTCGGCTCTCTCATTGGCGGGCGAAAGGAATTTATTGACCAGGCGGTCCGAGTGAGGAAGGTGCTCGGAGGGGGGATGAGGCAAGCCGGCCTACTAGCTGCAGCAGGACTCCTCTCCATCTCCGATATGGTCGACAGACTCCAGGATGATCACAGAAACGCCAGGACGTTTGCCGAAGGTACCACCGTTTGAAAATGTTTATGGTTCAGCTCCTTTAATCATGAAATTTATCTCTATGTAACACTGATTCAGTTGTGTCCATTCCAATATACCCGATCCTGTACACTATCTGAAACAAAACACAGAGAATGCGGGATAAACTCAGCAGGCCTGGCTGGATCCACGGAGAGAGAAGCAGAGTTAACATTTTGAGTTTGATGTTACTTTTCTGAAGAATATTTTCTATGTTTGTTTCAGATTTCCAGCAACTGATGTATCTTGCTTTTATCTCCAGATAAATTGCGATGAAGCGCGTGCACACAAGTGAAATGGCCCGATGAGATATCGTGCTGAGAGGCAGTGTGTTTCTGTCTGAACCACAATGGCCATGTGCTGGAGTAAGGGGAGCTGTTGCTGCGTGATGCATGGGAGGTTGAGATATTACAGGGATTGAACATGGAGCTCTGCCTGTTCCTGTGTCCCACAGACCAATCCAGGCTCAGTCCCCAGGCAGCTGAGATGTCAGATCGTCCCGGTGCAGGTCACTTTGGGCAATTGAAGGATGAAATCTAAGAGCAGAATCTTTAGGATGGAGGTGGGGGAGCAGAAGCCATGTCTGTCCCTGGATCAGAAACCTGCCCCTGCAGGGCCAACTGATTAGAATTCCGAGTTTTGTGAGGGGGAGCCTTGACGGGGCCAGCTGTCCTGTCCACTTTGAGCCCCCGCAGCAGGAACAGATGATAAAGTGTGAGACTCACTTCGCTGTCACTGAGGCTGCTGGTCTCCCTAAGGATGTTACTGAAGCCCTCCACAGCACCAGAGATGCCACATGGGAGCAGGACACCTGTCCACTGACTCTGAGCAAAGCTTTTATTGTTCAGTAACAACCTTGACCTAATGTTGGAGACCGTGAGTGAAATGGGGGAGTTCCTCGTTCCCAGAGGACAGCAGGAGGGAGACCAGTCCATTTTGTTGTGTGTGTGACTATGGTGCCTGTCTCCTGTTTTTGATTCGTGATTTCCCCTTTATTCTGCATAATTAAAGACTGATATCTTGGAATATTTGTTATTGTGGCCCTGACTGGAAATGTGGAGTAATGAACATAAAATGGGACCTGCCACGTACGGGAGCAAAAGCCTCTGGGCAAATGTACTTCTCTCATTCAGGAATGTGCAGGAGAAGGGAGAGAAGGCAAGAGGAGATGGCACTGAACAGAGAGTTGCCCCTGCTCCACTAGGAGGGGTGCAAAGATCCTGTGAAGATGCCATGAACATGAAGGGTTCCCAGGAATGTTTCAGCCCAGTGACCCTGAGCCAGGTTGAGGGGCAGGCATGAAGGGGTGACTAAGCTACCCTGAGCTCCCACGTGCATGGACGATGTACTCAAACAGCTCAGCCCTTACTGATAACCATAGAATAGGCCCATGTAGTCTGAGCCAACCTGTCTGCACTAATCCCAGGTTTCAGCCGTTGGCTCGTAGCTGTGAAAGTTCTGGGCTCCTTCCCCAATGAACTGTCTCAGTCCTGTGCCTCCCCATCCTCACATTCCACACTCCACTGGAGTGTCAGGTTATCGAGAATGCTGCAGGACTCCACAGTGACTGAGGAGGTTCTGGGCAGAGACTGTAAGAGCAAGGAGGTTATTCTCCATTTATATAAAATCACTGGTACAGCCTCAATTGGGGTACTGTGTCCACTTCTGGTTTCTACACTTTAGGGTGGAATAGGTTCATGAGAATGGTTCCAGAGAAGAGGAGAAATTAGGATGATGTTCTTTTGGCGAAGGGAATGTTGACAGACGTGTTCAAAATCATGTGCCGTCCAGATATAGTCAGTGGGCGACTAACTGTTCCTATTGGTGAATGGATCATTGACAAGAACGCTAAGTTTTTTATTCACTCAGTGTGTAGTTAGGGTCTGGGATGCACTGCCTGAGAGTGTAGGGGAGGCAGATCTGTTGGAACATTTCAAAAGGGAATTGAATTTTTATCTGAAAATGATTATAAGCAAGATTATAGGGAACATGCCGAAGAGTGACACTGGATGTACTGGTCATTTGAAGAGCCCGTATGAACACAATGGAGCGAATGGCCGCCTCCTGTGCTGTAATTCTGAGATTCCATGGAAAACAGCACTTGAGTGGCCCAGGACCAGAAGAGCATCCTCAGAGGCCGAGTGGCTTGCTCAGCCGCTGTCCTACTGAATGGGTGACATTGATTGTGTTGCCCCTGCCTTTCTCTCAGGGTACCATTAAGGGGCATCAGCCATGCCTTCACGGGATACCATTTGGCTCAAGAGTCCACTATATACTTTTGGGGTTGCAACGAAAGCTAAAGCAGTGTTGAATGGTGGCTGCCAAAGAAGTGAGCAGAAACATGGAGGATGTTTGAGTTGTGGTCCCAGTTGAATGTAGAACCATAAAACCATAGAAATGATACAGCTCAGAAGGTGGCCATTCAACTCATCTTGTCTGTGTCGACACAGAGACACCCAGGTGCCCTTTCCAATCCCATCTTCCTGCAACTTACAGCACATTAGGAGTAGATCCAGGTACCTTTTAAAAGAGTTTAGGATCTCTTCATCCACCAACAACCCAGGCAGTGAATTCCAGACACTCACCACCCACTGCGTAAAAAAACCTTCTTCCCCACATCACCTCTAATCCTTCTGCCGCTTAACGTGAATCTATGACCCCTGGTTTTTGAACTCTCTGACATGGGAAATGGGTTCCCCATCTACGCTATCTTTACCCCTCACGTTTTGTATACCTCAATCACGTCACCCCCTCAGCCATCTCTGCTACAAGGAAAACAATCCTGCTTCACTGGTCTGGATTAACACCCCGGGTGCCTCAGCAATGAGATTGCCTGGATCAGAAATTGAAAATGCCAATGGGTGGCACGGTGGCTCAGTGGTTGGCACTGCTGTCTCACAGCGCCAGGGGCCCGGATTCAATCCAGCCTCGGGCGACTGTGTGGAGTTTGCACATTCTCCTCGTGCCTGCACGGGTTTCCTCTGGTTGCTTGGTTTTCTCCCACAGTCCAAAGATGTGCAGGTTAGATGAGTTGGCCATGCTAAATTGCCTATAGTGTTAGGTAGATTAGTAGGGAGTAGGGGAATGGGTTTGGATGGGTTACTCTTCAGAGGGTTGGTGTGGACTTGTTGGGCCAAAGGGCTTGTTTCCACACTGTAGGGAATCTAATCTAAAAAAAAAATTAACGGGGATAGGTGGCTCTCCAAATGCTCCCCGTTCATCAGGACTGGTAGAATGCAGTGTCTTGTATTTCTGTATGGCTTGAGGGTGTCACCAAAGTTATCTGATCCACATCCAGTCCTGACTGAGACCTCTGTCTTGAGTCTCCTATCAGTTCTTTGCAACAAACAATTGTATCAATCTGTTGCTGGGTCACTGCTAAACTGAGGAAGTGGATTGGGACAACAGCATTCTCAAAGTGACAGCTTCCCTTGTACCACCAAGGTGTGTAAATTTCAGCAGAATAATCATTAAATATTGGAATTATTCAAAGAACAATTTATCAGTCAAGGAGTAGATTCTCTCCTCAAGTTAAATGCTTTTGGAATTCACTGTGTATGACAAGTATCTCTGGGATTTGACTGTGGAAGTGACACAGAATGTGGATGGGGAATTGAAATGCTAAGTAATTTACAGAATATGTAATGCAATGTGTATTCCACTGTGTGTACCATATCAGCCTCATCTCTCCTGGTCTTCAGTGTTGCTATGGTTCATGAAACTTGAAATGGCTTATTAGCTAATTGCCAAAGCGTTTTTACTGAAAATTGAAGGGCTGCTGATCATAAGTAGATAAAGATCAGTAATGTTAACAAGCACAGCATACAAGACTGAAAGGCAGAAATAGATCATTGGGCAAGATGATACATAATGATTGAGTTTGCGTTGCTGTTCTGATTAGTCAACTACATACTGTGATGTCTGTACATACACAGCTAGCGATATCAGTATTTACCTTGTTAGCCAAAAGGTCCCAAAGGATATGGGACAAGTGAGTTGCAGGTGTTACAAAACCGATCAGTCGTGATTTCATTAAAAAGCAGAATAAACGTAATAGGCTAAATGGCCAACTGTTATTCTTATAAATGCTCTTCAGTGACTGATTTGGTAAATACTGTTCACAGGTGTTCAGACGTTTGCTTCCTCCTTGTGTGACATCAATATCGATGCAGTGGAAACAAATATTCTAATGCTTGCAGTGAATGACCCAAGGATGTCACCTGAGGAATTCTGTGACAAGATGGCGGAGGTGACGGAGGATGAAATAACTGTGATGGGGCACGGTGTTCGAGTGTTAATGAACCCAGTATATGGGCGCACAGTCCGAGCTGTTTGGCATGTGGATGTATCAGAGGAGGACACTGAGCTGGCATTACAGAAATTGCAGTATGTGATACAGAAAGTCAATCAAAAATAGCAATTGTTTATTCAAACTCTGCAATCGTTGAAAGACAATAATTGTGGCTTGTATAAGAATGGAAAATTCTCAAGTCAGACTGTGAGAGATATTTGTAATTCAATTGCCAAGTCTGATCATTCACAGCAATTTGTACTGTTTGATTTTGTGAATTATGAATGCTGATTTTTAAACACTCATCCTTGTTTTCAGGTGCATTGCCCCATCATATCTATCCACCCCAGCACCACAATGATCCGAGATGTTTGAACCCGTCTTCAGCATCCCAGATTTTAATTGCTCCACCATTGATTGGTGTGCCTCAGTTGCCTGGGCTCCAAGCCCTGGGATAACACCACAGAAAAGCAGAAACAGTTCAAGGAAATGAGGAGACATTTTTTAGACCAAGAGACAGACTTTATTGTGAAACTGTCATGTTGATGAAATCCCATAGAAAAGCATTCTCATTCTAACATTATAGAAACAATCCAGAATACCTCTGATCCTGTTAGTTACAATACTGTTTCAGAACAAATGCTGCTTGTGTTATCTGCTGGTAATATACTCAAAATTGATTCCAATCATTATTTAATTTCTACTAAATCTGTTATTAGGATTTGGCTGCTGCTGTTTGGAGATCAGGTAAACAAGTAAACAGAATGAGTTGATGGTTAAAATCCCCTGCTCTGTTTGTCAGTACTTCTTTAGCTAGTGGAGATTTGACATGCTCAGTTTGGTGTTCTGTTTGCTGCATTGTCATTGTTTAGTGTAAAGTTCACAAATAGGCAATTAGCTGTTCATATCACAGCACAGCAAAATCAGGCCCAACATTTTGCTTATGAGTGCGGGATTGATGGCTAAACACTTTTATCCCCACAGGGAATCATGAAATGAAGGATATTTATTACAAATGCCAGAAGAAAACAAACCTAAATATTGTTGAATGTTTACCTCCGGCAATAAAGAAATGGTTAATTTTTATGCTTTATTCAATCATTCAACAATTATGTGCTAAATGTACAGTTTAAAATGTGGAGGGCAATGATAATTGAGACGCGGCCATTTACTTTATTAAAAGCATGTATGTTATGACTCAAAATTGTGAGAGACAGCTTCCAATTCGAGTTGATGATTTTGTTTCAACTGAACAAGTTACTTAAGTCAAAGCTTTTAGGTAATTTGTATTGTGTTTTGTGGCTGAGGGAGTTGCTGTTACAGCTTTCATATTCAAAGCTTGACAAAGATCTGGCATTCCATTTGACTCATGTACTTACACTGTGCAAAGTTTAGAATTAAAATTGAAAGAGAAAAAGATTCCACCAATGTCTTCTGTTACCTCATTATCCCTCCTCCTCTTCCTTAGCAGTCACCAAAAAATACTTTTAAGGTTCATTGCATATACAAAATGGGAAGGACACTTAAATCAACAATTTGTCAGATGTTGCCTGAATGTTGAACTCATTCCTGATGTAGATCTTACACCAGAAACGTCGATTCTCCTACTCCTCAGATGCTGCCTGACCTGCTGTGCTTTTCCAGCACCACACTCCCGACTCTGATCTCCAGCATCTGCAGTCCTCGCTTTCTCCCTGTTGAACTCATCCCCATGAGACAGGATCTACCTCAAATCTTTCTTTGCTGTACGTTAAGGGAAAGTGATGGCCTAGTGCTGATATGGCAAGGCATTAATTCAGACACTCAGGTAACGTTCTGAGGACCCAGGTTTGAATCTCACCACGGCAGAAGATGGAATTCGAATTCAATAAAAATCTGGAATTATGATGATGATTGTCAGTGAAAAAAATCCATCTGGTTTATCAATGCTCTGTAGGGAAGGAAATCGCCATCCCTACCAGGTCTGTCTACATGTGACTCCAAACCCATGGCAATGTGGTTGATTCTTAACTGTCTTCTGTGCAATTGGGGATTGGCAGTGAATGCTAGCACAGCCAGCAATACTCACATCCTGTAAATGAGCACATTTCAAGGCAGATGCACATATAGTTATTAGGTCTAAAGGGTTAAAGGCAAAGGGAGAGAAAGTGAGAACAGGATACTGAGTTGGATGATCAGCCAGATTCTGTTAAATTAAGGCTCAAGGGCTGAATGGCCTACTCCAACTCTTATATTCTGTGTTTAAAGGACAAAGACACCTCTTGACCAGATAATACTGATGTGTGAAGATAGCTCATCAAACGTGACCTGCATAACTTGTTCTCAATCAGGGGCTGAATCTGAATTGCTGAACTAGAAATCAATGCAGCGTTCCATTTATTTCCCTGGCAATGAGTCACTGTGTCCCAGGGGAGTCATTGTGCAGAACAAAGAGGCACTGTCTTCTCCTCTCTGCACGTCTGCTGCTAAACTAAATCAATTCTCTGATCTCCCTGTGTGGCAAACCATAGAGGTCAAATCAGCTTGCGAATATCACTGACAAAGGCACGCTCGAAATTTCTTTAATTTGGTTTACCTGGTTTAAGATATCCTGCTGAAATATTTAACAGATAGGAATATCATACAAATGCATTAACATCAGAACACAAACTCAGTCTTTGTTCAGTCTTTGCTCAATTCGTTCCGGGTACCACACAACACATCCTTTCGATCAGCCCTCTTGCCCTGTGGAATGCAGCCTGTTGCCATGAGTGACAATGCACCTTTCCTGGTACTTACTGCTCTCCTGTGTTGCCATTACATTGTATATCACATGATTAATCTATTTCACGAGATAATACAAAGGCTAATGACATTTTCAAAGAGAAAAGAAAGTGAACTGACAGACTAAACAGTTTCTTCTTTGAGACAGGGATAGCTGTCATTGGAATATCCTTCACCATCATCTCATTTGGTTTCAAGCAGTATTTGAGAAGCTTGGAACCAGGTTCCCTGCCTGCATCTCTCTTGTTAATCACATATTGTTCAGGGTGAATTAATGTATTAATTCAAATCATAATGCGAAACCCAGGTCAGCAAATAACATAGAGGCAGCAGTGTCACAACCCAACTGTTCTGCTTTCTTTTAACCATCTGGTTCCTTGTCGTAACCTTTGCTCAGTGACGTAGTAACAGCAGGAGTGAGAAATAAAATATCACTAACCCCAAGAGGTGAAGGATAGGAAATTATGTGAATGTTCGAGTTAATTACTGTGCAGTCTCAATAATTATATAGCTAAAAATGCTTCCAAATTATGCTGTAGTTGGATGCTTATATCTTTAATCAGTGCTGGATGGATTAATTCAGTAAACGTTTTGTTTCAGAACAGACAGTACTGGAAACAGCATTCCATCCTCCATGATCAAGCATTCCTGGGATCCTCACTTCTTACAATAATCCTCATTCTCAGAATTTTTTGAAGCATTTTCTATGTATTCCCTTTCCATCGCTTGTATATTTTTATAAGTAAGTGGTTCTATCTACTGTATTACCAGCAAAAATTGTTTGTGGAATAACGTTGCTCTTTTTTTTTCTTTCTCATTCAGTAAATGGATGAAACATAGTTATGAATAAAGGCACAGAAAACATAAGTGGACAATTCATCAGTGCTTCTCTGAAAGCCCCACCTGTTCAAAAGTGGCTGCACAAACATTGTGCTGAGGATTTGTCAAGGAAAGGCCTGTGCAGTGTCACCGAACTGTATGGTGCACTAAAAATGCAGTCAGCATTTAACTTCAGATGAGACTCAAGGTATCTCGAGCAACAGTTGGGGGAAAGGAAATGGATGGCAGAAACCAATCCAGTCAGTAGTTTTACCACCAAAGAGTCAGCTTCCTGGGTATGATGAGGGATAGAGAATAACAGGCTTGAGTGTTACAGATTGTGCCGTGAGGTCATTGAGAGCTGGAGGGAGACATCTATTATTTACACTGAGCACCACTGGTGGTAAAGGACACTACTATCATCCAACCTTTATACCACAGGATGCATTCTGGTATTGATTGGAAATACCTCAGACCCTGACAACATCCTTGTAAAGCTGAACCCTTTCGAGTTTCACAATATCCTTTAGGAGACTGGAATTGCACACAATACCCCAAGAGTGGCCTAACCAATGTCCTGTAAAGCTGCAAAGTCACCTCCCACCTCCTATACTCAGTGCTCTGACCAATAAAGGGAAGCATACCAAACACCACCTTCACTATCTTATCTACTGCGACTTTCAAGGAACTACGATCCTGCAATCCCAGGTCTCTTTGTTCTGCAACACTCCCCAGGAACATACCATTAAGTGTATGTCCTACCCTGATTTACCTTTCAAAAATACAGAATCTCACATTTATCTAAATTAAACACAGTCTCCACACTCCCTTCATCCTGATGGGAATACCTGCTGTGTCCATGATCTTAATGCCCCAACCTTTGCACAATTAACCCATTGGCTGGATTATGTGTTCAGAACACCAGTTTTAATTCCCTCACTTCCCTCTACATAATTATGGATATGAAACTGTCAACTAATTCGTCCTTAACAAGTATATTGCTCTTTTTCATTTTCTGTCATATCCTCATGTATGGTTTCTCATTACACCTAACACCCAGAAGAAAGTATATGCCAAACTGGCAGACAAGTATTCACAGATACCTCCACTGTTCACAACACATTTCAGATTTTAGCTTATCACAGAACTCAGCAGAGTACTAAACAATAACAAACTGCTGCACAATTGGATGTGAACAACATGTTCATATGGTTGCTGACTGCTCACATTGCTGTACAGCAGTGAGCTTGGCAGCCAGAAGAAACAAAGCCCCAGCAATGACCTCTAAGACACAAGAAAGGCAGGCCAGACCCATGGACCAACTGAAACCAATGTAAACATTATCAAACAACTTGTGTCCGTACAAACTCATGGCAATAGCGAAGGCTGCTTTTGAATAAGCGATGTATACAGAGATCCCAGCCAGGGTCAATGCACCTGAAACATAAAAAACAAATACTATTAGAAATTCAAGCCAAATTATCCATTTTTGTGCATCCCAAACAAAAAACTGGGCATTGGTACGGAAGGGTATTCACCTTAAACTCAGGGAAAGGCTCAGCAGTGACTATCTCCAACAAGAGAGAACCTTTAACCATTGCCTCTTGATGTTAAATGACATCACCATCATTGAATCCAGCACTGTCAACATCCCAGGGATAACCATTGACCAGAAACCAAAACTGGACTAGCCAGATAAATATTGTGGTGAAAGAGCAGATCAGAGGCTAGAAATCCTGCAGCAAGTAACTTGCCTCTTGTCTCCTTTGTATATGTCCACCATCCACGATGCCCATGTGAGGAGTGTGATAAAATAGTCTCCAGTTGCCTGGATGAGTCTAGCTCCGACAATTCAAAAAGCTTGACACCATCCCAGACAAAGCAGCCCTCTTAATTGGTATCTCATTCACCGCCTTCAATATTTATTCTGCCCAGTAGCCATAGTGTGTACCATCTACAATAAAAACAGAAACTGGAGAAATTCACCAAATTCCCTTACACAGCACCTTCCAAACCCAAGAACACTACTATCTAGAAGGACAAGGCAGAGGATACAGTCATGAGACAATCATCACCTGCAGGTTCTGCTCCAAGCCACTCACCATTCTGACCTGAATAGAAATTGGGACAGATTGAAAGGCCTCCTGGTGGGTCTGCTCCAGGGCCTGGCCAGAAACAGGTCCAGACAGTGTGCTGTGGAGAGGCTCATCTCTGCAAACTGCCTGCCCCATCTTCTGCAGTTAGACTCAAGCCTGGCTGTCCCTAGAGAAGGAATGCATGGTGTCCACCAATGCTCTCGATGCCTTCATTTTGATTTAATCCTTCCCCTCCCCCTTCACTTATTCACATAAACATTGCCCTCATCAGGCTTTGCTTGTTAACGGTTCACTGGCCAGATGGGTTTTTTTAAATGTAAAAAGTAGAAGGTGAGGTTGCTGACTAGTTGTGTGATTGATGGGATGGGTCATGATCTGGAAGAACTATTCCTGCAGTTACCAGCCTTTTGAATTTATTTTGGTTGCAATTCTTTAGAAACTTATGTCAGGCAAATTTCTGGAGATGATGTGACACCTGAGTGTTTAGCCATCTGTGATACATTTTTAAAATGTGCTCATTGAATGTGGGTATTTATTGCCCATCCATCATATAGCGTAGTGCCCAGCCAATTAAAGCCAACCACATTACTGTAGGGCTGGAGTCACATGTAGGTCAGGATAGATAAGAATGGCAGATTATTTAACATTACTGGCTGGGTTAGTTCATCAGCACCAATCCTTCAATGTTGCTGGGTCAAATTCCTGAAACTCCCGACCTAGAAGTATTTTGGGTCTACCTACACCCGCCAGACTGCGGCAGATCAAGAAGGCAGCTCACCACCACCTTCTCAAGGACATGATGGATGTGAAATATAAACTGGCCCAGCCAGCGAAGCCCACCTTTCCTGAATGACTAAGCAAGAGTTTCCATTTCACTGCCCATGACAGCAAGGTTAAACACTTCTAAGCTATTTTAATCAACCTGTGTGTATTATTACACATAGGACTTAAACTTGGATCTCCTGACTGAGATGTAGGGACTCTACCACTATGTCACAAGACCTTTCAGAAAGCAGTGCTAATCTCAAAATTCTTAACTGTATGTACCTTCATGCTCATGAACTAACCCAGCCAGTAACGTTAAATAATCTGCTATTCTTACCTATCCTGTCCTACTTGTGACTCCAGACCCACAGTAATGTGGTTGACTTTTTTTCTGTAAATATTCTTATTGAGAAAAAAAATGTTAATTTTTTTTACAAAATTACAAAGCCAGTACAAAATAGTGACAACTTTACAATATAATGACAATAACAGGAAACAACTACTGCTCCACAAAACGCTGAAACGAGAGAGGAAAAAAACCCTACAAAAGGTACAATTCAATAAATAACTAAAGGAAAAAAAGAAAAATAAATAAACAAAATAAAATTAAAACAAGGTAACTTAAATTATATTCAATTAAGTTACTACACTCAGCGCAATCCCACTGGGAGCATTAGTAAGCAAACCTGTATTTATTCAGGATTCTTCCCCTCAGGGGCCCCCAGACCACCAGGCATAGCCCTCGTGGCTACACAAAGGCCATGATCAATATAGCCGACAAGTCTGCATCAATATAATTTAGAAAGGACTGCCATGTTCTATAAAACAGTTCAGTTTTCTGGTGCACCATACTCGTAAGGAAGAACAGGCAGATGTGCTCCATAACTAATCTACGCCAGCCCAAAAGTCCCGGGGGATTCTCCAACACCCAGCTCATTAGAATGTTCTTCCTCACACAAAATGAAAGAATATTAAACAATTTCTTCCCGTTCACGTCCAAAGAGGGGAGGTTTGAAAGACCCAAGAGGAGGGACACCGGATCCAACTTAACCTCAGTTCCTAAAACCTCTTCCAAAACACTCACTATGGCATCCCAATACCTACGAAGCTTGTGGCATGACCACAAGCAATGAGTAAGAGTACCAACATCCATTTTATATTTGGGGCACATTGGGGACACTCCTGTCTTGATTTTTGCAAGCCGTTCTGGTGCCAAATGAGTCCTATGTAGTATCTTCAGTTGGATAGCCTGGGTCCTGTTACAAATCGAAACCTTCCTAACGTTCTCCCAAATGTCCTCCCACACCTCTGACGAGATTTCCACCCCCCATTCTTGAATCCAAATTCTGCATAGCTGCTCAATGTCCTTCAAAACATTACTTCCTAATGAGTGATAGAGGGTGCTGACCAAGAGCGCAGCAGTAGACTGGAGCATTCTCCTTTCCATATCTGACGTATAGGCACTAACTCATCAATGTAGTCTTTTTTTTTGTATAGTGTCCATAACCTGGAAGTAACGAAAGAGATCTCTCCTAGGTAGCTCAAATTTCTGACTCAGCTGCTCAAAAGACATCATGACCTCCCCATCAAATAAATCTCCCAAACAGGAGATTCCTCTAGACTTCCAGAACTTAAAGCCAGAGTCCATTGACCCCAGCCGGAATCCCAACATTCCCAGTATGGGTGTGAAAGGGTAAGTTTTTCATAAGTTGCCCTCACCTTGCCACATCATTCTCCATGCTTTAACTGTGTTAGGGACAATCGGGTTTTGCAGTGGTCCATAACAGTCCTCATCTTGTCCATAAACATCAAATTGATGAGGGGGCGTTTTGCCTAGGAGGCCTCAATGTCCAACCAGATAGATCGCGGGTCCTGGCAGACCCAGTCAGCCAAATAGGATAGTAAGGAACTCAATTAATATTTCTTAAAGTCCGGGAAATCCAAACCTCCCTTCCCCTGCGGGAAGCTGCAATTTATTCAGCTTAATAAGAGGCCGTCTATGATGCCAGATAAAAGATCCAAGCCAGCTGTAAAGCCACAATAGTGCTTGCCCAGGCAGCATCAAAGGGACCATTCACATGGGATATAGTATGCGAAGAAGAACATTCAGCTTAACCAGAGCTATTCTACCCAAACAGGATATCAGAAGATCCTCCCAGCGCTGAAGGTCCTACTTTATCTTCTCTAGCAACTGCACAAAACTAGCTTTATATAATTGATCGAAGACCAGGGTGATAAAAATGCTTAAATAGGAAACCTCCCTGTGACCACTGGAAGGGGAAACAGATTCCATCCCTAAAATCAGATTTACTAGTAAGGCGCCCACAGGCATGGCCTCTGACTTCGTGAAATTAATTTTATACCCTGAAAACAAACCAAATAAATTAATCACTTGTATTAAACGAGGCGCAGATGTCATTGGATCAGTTAAAAAGCGAAGGACGTCATCCACATTGAGAGTGATTTTATGCCTGCCTGATCCTACCTCCGGGACAATTATGTTGGGATCCTTCTGGATGGCCTCCACCAGTGGCCCAATCACCAATGTAAATAAAAGAGGCGAGAGGGGGTACCATGTTGGCAGCCTCTGCCGAATCTAAAATTATCCAACCTTATACCATCAGTGAGAACTGCTGCTTTTGGGTCACTATATAACATTGCCACCCACTTGGTAGAAACCCCTCCAAGACCAAACCACTTCAGGACCTAGAAGAGGTACCACTCCACCCGATCAAATGCTTTGTCTGCATCCATGGAGACTACCAAACCTGGTATCGACCCTTGCTGGCATACCTGGACCATATTTAATATTCTTCTGATATTGTTGATAGACCTATGACCCTTGATAAAACCTGTCTGATCTTCCTTTATAAGGAAAGGCAATACCCTCTCCAGCCTTAACGCCAGCATTTTCGACAGGATTTTAAAGTCAAAGTTCAGTAACGATATGGGCCTGTGTGAAGTGCAATCCTCTGGGGCTTTTCCTTTCTTAAGAGTAAGGGAAATATTTGCTTCTCTAAAAGAAGATGGGAGGCAACCCTGACTAAATGAGTAATTGTACATATTCAAGTGTGGCCTGGCCAGCGTGTCTATAAACTCCTTATAAAACTCACTATGAAATCTGTCTGGACCGGCCACTTTACCACTCTGGAGCAGCCTCACCACCTCCTGTATTTCCTGAATTGTCAGGGGGGCATTCAGAAAGGACGCCTGCACTGAAATTACACCCAGAAGGTCCAGGCTCAGAAAAAAGGATTCCATCTTCATCAGTCTGTCCTCACAGCCCTCCGACCGGTACAGCTCAGAATAAGACTTCCTAAATGCTGCATTAATCTTTTTGTCATTGCAAGTAATAGTGCCAGCACTCCCTCTGATCGATTTAATAGATTGGGGGGACACATTCTTCTTTCTGGCCAGGTACGCTAGATAGCTACTCGGTTTATCACTGTACTGAAGTAACTTTGTTTCGCAAAAGAGGTTTCCCTCTTTGCTGTCTGGGTGAATGCAGCATTCAGAGTAGCCCTGACGGCTGTAATCTGCTGCAATTTAGTTAGAGATGGTCTGTCAAAGCCTGCTGACACAGCTGCCTACAGGCTAGCCTCCAGCAAACATTGCTGCTCTCCCCTCTGTCGCTTCTGGGTCGCAGAGTAAGAAATAATCAAACTCCGTTCATAGGCCTTGGCAGTCTCCCAAAGCAGCGATGGATTATGGCCATACCCAAACTGATATCCCAAAAGATTTCAAATTCCCGCAAAAAGTACTCTATAAACTTGCTATCTTTCGGGAGGAAGGGGTCCATGCACCAGTGTCGGGAATCTGTCCCACCACCACCAGCCTTGACCTCCGTGTACAATGCCGCATGATCGGAAACAGCTATGTTCCTGAGTCTGCAAGACAGCACAGAGTTCAAAAAGGTCGATGGGACAAAAAAAACGTCATTTCTAGTATAGCTCTTATGTGGATTAGAAAAAAAGGTGAAATCCCTACCTTTGGGGTGAAGACGTCTCCACACATCCACCAACCCCAGCTCCCTGTTCAGGTCCACTAATTGTCTGGATTGTGGGGACATACTTACAAGACCCCTTAGGCATCCTGTCCACCTCAGGATCAATAAGACAATTAAAGTCTCCCCCTATAATTGTATGACGCTCCCCAAGGGCCATCAACCTGGAAAACGCATTCATTAAAAATTTAAGGGGGTGCACTGGGGCCAAGATACATTCAGAATCCCATATTCCTCTTTATGTATTAAAGCTTTAAGAATTATAAATTGCCCACACTCATCCTTAATTTGGCCTGGCATTTGAAACAGGAGGTTCTTCTGGATGAGAATAGCAACTCCTCTACTTATCGAATTAAAGGATAAGAAAAACACCTGGCTGAACCCTTCCTGCTGCAACTTCAAATGCTCCTTATCGGTTAAATGTGTTTGTTGCAGCAAGGTTACATCGACCCTCTCTTTTCTAAGGCTTGACAGTATCTTTTTTCTCTTAATTGGTGAATGACTCCCGTTAACACTTAAACAAATGGCTAGCTATGATCTCGAAAGTGTCCGCGAATCCCCAGGAGGAAGAACCCCACTCATAGCACACCAAGTGAAAACCATAAACCGTTTGTATAAATTTAAAAATACAACTTCCAAAACTACCAAATCCAAACTTCGAACAGCTACTTCTACAACATACCAACATATAACATAAATGAAAGGAGACCTTCACTCTTACCCTCAGGGGGCACTCATACCACCCATTAACCCTCCAGGACTCTTTCTAGCTGAAGTCATGCCCCTGCCCCAGACAACACAAAGAAGAAAAAAAATACAAACATGACACGAAAATTAAAAGTGGGCACTCAACCCGTCCCCTCCATTCTGTAATCCTAGGTACTCCTGGTAGAACAAAAATCGATAACTTCTCCCCGCTTCCTCCAACAGCACCCACTCCCCCCCAGTCGCAACACCAGAAAAGAAGACGAAGTGAAGGGGAAGGGGAAAGATTAAATCAAAATGAAGGCATCGAGAGCATTGGTGGACACCCTGTATTCCTTCTCTAAGGACAGCCAGGCTTGAGTCTAACTGCGGAAGAGGGGCAGGCAGTTTGCAGAGATGAGCCTCTCCACAGCACACTGCCTGGACCTGTTTCTGGCCAGCCTGGCCAGGCCCTGGAGCAGACCCACCAGGAGGCCTTTCAATCTGTCCCAATTTCTATTTGTTTCATTGGTTTTATTTTTCTTTTCTACACTTGTGCTTATTTCCCACCCCCACAGGAACCATGTCATGTGGGTGTGTGTGCAGGTGTAGGACACAGTGAAGAAACAACAGGTGCAGAAAACCTGATATTCCACACCAAGAAGAAAGGAAACATCCGAGTTGCCAGTGACAAGCAGTGCCCTTTCTCTTTAGGGGCAATGCCTACGTGATTGAAAAAGTGAAGAGGAGGTCAGGATTAAATCAAAATAGAACCGGAGGGGGCAATATAATACTCCCCGCCCATCAGTGCCCACCGTTGCTGAAAACCTCGAAGTGGACGCATTCTCCTTCTCCAGGGACACCCGGGCACGGACGTAACCACGGAAGAGGGACAGTCAATTGGCCATAACGCTCCATGACCCGCTGCCTGGACCTGTTTATGGTCAGCCTGGCCAGACTCAGGATCAGATCCACCCAGAGGTCCTTCAATCTGTCCCAATTTCTATCCGTCTCTTGGCTTTACTGGGCATTGGCTTAATCTCATCCTATTTTGTGATGGTTAATTTGCATTTCTCTTGGTTAGGATCTGTCCAGAATTATCAATTACATTATTTTGTCTGTTCATTTATGCTTCAATTATTACTAATTATTCTCTTAAACCGATCTTACCATCCTTTCAATATTGATTAGATTAGATTACTTACAGTGTGGAAACAGGCCCTTCGGCCCAACAAGTCCACACCGCCCCGCCGAAGCGCAACCCACCCATATCCCTACGTCTACCCCTTACCTACACTACGGACAATTTAGCATGGCCAATTCACCTGACCTGCACATCTTTGGACTGTGGGAGGAAACCGGAGCACCCAGAGGAAACCCACACAGACACGGGGAGAACGTGCAAACTCCACACAGTCAGTCAGCATATCAAATTTCTAATTTGCACAGAAATTACCTCCCTCTGCAGATGTCTTCTTGAAGAATTCAATACATGTTCTTAAACATTCACAATGACATTTCCATCTTCCGTACTAAGTAAGACTCTGATTTTCTTGTATGCTAAAGTAGGTGCAGTTTTGTGCTTTGAATTTCCACCCATTGGCAACAGTGTAAAACAGAGTGGATGCAATCCATGTAGATAGTTAATGAAATATCCTACATATATATGCTCAATGCGTGCAATCTGGGCATAGCTCAGATGCTCAGCCTAAAAGACTGTGAGTTTTGGGGAGTTACTTGTGCAAATACCACACACACCCAAGCCTCTGCAGTCTCTTACAAATTTCTCTGGCTCCCAAACACTGAAGTTATTTCTGCTTAATATAATTGTTGTACCTCCCTGCAACTGTACTGCAATGTGTTTGCTCACCAGCCAGCAGAATCATTTCTGGTGTTTTATTGCAACTGTTTGACAAAAACAGCTGCTGCTCAGGGCCGTGCTTCTCTTCTTCTGTGAATGCATTTATTCAAATAAGACGCATCAAAACTTTGTAAAGCTTCCCCCCATGGAGGAATGTTAAAGCAACCTAGGCCTGGTCTACATAAGTAATGACTTGATATTTTTAATTTTCATATTCATAAAAGAAATATATTGGGTGAAGGAATTTGATGGAGGCAATGTATGTCTTGTGTACCAGCTGGAGAGATGGCAAGAGAATCATGATGAAGGGTTTATGGCCAAAATGTCGACTCTCCTGCTCCTCAGATGCTGCCTGACCTGCTGTGCTTTTCCAGCACCATGTGTTTCAACGCTGCTTTATTAAGAAGCAATCAGACAGCTAGCAAGCCTTCAACAGACTTTCCACAGCAACAGAACTCTGAGGTAGGATGTACCAGCCACTGAGAATGGCTGATCAATCAGAGGATGACAAGGGCAGTACCAGCTGGAGATGGTGACAACTTTGGTAAATACATCCACCAGATGCCCAGGATTTCAAAGCAATGCAAGCCAGATGTAAGTGATGACAGCATAGGACTAGAATAGGAGGTACACAAGCTGCAAAACACTGGGTCCTCGACCCGACCCAGATAGAGGATCTGGATTGGTGCAGGCTTGGTAGGCCGAAGGGCCTGTTCCTGTGCTGCAATTTTCTTTGTTCTTTGTTCAAACATTTTCTGTACCATTATGATATTAATAACATGTTGAGAAACATTATTCAGGCAGAGAGTTTGACTTTCTCAAATGGTTATGAGATAATTATGAGTCTGCAGCAGTCCAATGTTACCTAGCAGCAGCAGGAGGAGGAGGAAGGGGAAATGACACGTAAAATTGAACACGGCTGATTTCCCCAGGGAATGGTGATCTCTGTGGCATAGGAAGTCCGTGTGTTTGATCAACTGATCACAGGGATTTTTGACTCTAGAGCTAGGTTTATAAATGTACGTTGAAATTGAGACAGAACAGTGAGTTGTACTATTGTGAAGTGCATGAAAGTAATGGTGGAATTAAATGGTTGAACGGATCCATTCATCATATCAAAGGAGCCACACACCCATCTCAAGATTCATAATGGGCATTCAAAACCTGCATTGTACATGACAACTCTGTCATGTCAAGGGGCAGTACGGTGGCTCAGTGGTTAGCACTACTGCCTCACAGCATCAGGGACCTAGGTCCGATTCCAGCCTCAGGTGACTGTCTGTGTGGAGTTTGCACATTCCCCCTGTGTCTGCGTGGGTTTCCTCCGGGTGCTCTGGCTTCCTCCCACAGTCCAAAGATGTGCAGGTCAGGTGAATTGGCCATCCTAATTTGCCCGTAGTGTTAGGTGCATTAGTCAAAGGGAAATGGGTCTGAGTGGGTTACTCTTTGGAGGGTCGGTGTAGACTTGTTGGGCCAAAGGGCCTGTTTCCACACTGTAGGGAATCTAATGTAATGATTTCAGATTCTTAGACCTATAAATCTCATTACATTTTAACCTGGAGTACACAACAACAGTTTTATTGCCAGCCATTGACAAAACAGAATGTTTTTTTGTGTCATTTCCTGTTAGCATCTATTTCTGTCAATAAGATGCTCAATGTCTAGACAATAAAGCTAACATGGCAAGCAAGTGTTGGGGATTGTTTGTTTGATCGCATTAAACAATTGTGCCCTGGGCTGTTCGAATTCTTTTTAAATTTGGTGCAATTTTGTTTCTGCAGAAGAGTATTCAAATCTGAAGATGGTTTTGTGGCACAGTACCCCTAGGCTAGAAGGCCTGGAGTCAAGTTACACCTGCTCCAGAGGCATGTTGTAGCATTGCTGAATAGGTTGATTAAAGATATTTTAAAAATATATAAAGAAAAGCCAGCCAGGAAGATTGCTGTTTTTTTTTTAATGGTGTAGCAAGTTCTGTGTGAAGATCCATTCAATCACATGCTTCTAGATAATGGGGGTATATCTGTAATGCTTAGTGGGCTCCCATGATCGTATCATTACTTCTAAGCCAGAACTCTCAGGTTCAAGTCTCACCTGCTGCAGAAGTGCGTACAGAGGAACGTCGATTATCCAAAGGACACAGGCAGGGAGTATTTCGTTCGGTTAATCGAATGCCGGATAACATAGTTAGCCAAGCATCAGGACCTTGCGATCTTGTTTGGATAATCCGAAATTTCGTTAATTAAATACCGGATAATCGAGGTTCCTCTGTATTAACATCTCCAAACAGGTGGTTAGGAAAATATCACATTCAGAGTGTATGCAATGGACTGGCTGCAGTGTTACATCGATGATTTAAGTATGAAAGATCAAAACATGATGAAATAAAATGAAATTGAAATATATAGGATTGGATATTAAACAGACGAAGTTGGGAAAACCCTGAATCAACTATTATCTAGCAAATGTTAACAGGATCCTGATAAATCCCACACAAAGACTCAACAGCCCACGACGGAATAGATCAATTGAGAAGCTTAATTGGACAATTATTCTGGGCATGCAAACAAACTGGACCGTGTATGTGCCATGATGTATTAGAGTTAAGAAGTGTGTTTAAAAAATGCTGCTGTTGGAGAGCTGCTGAAGGCAATAAGATGATGAAGAAATTAGGTTTACAACAGCGTACACTCAGATTTCAAGTCCTGGGTGGTCAAGAAGGAATTAAATTAGTTGTTTTCAGCTTCACTCATTAATCTTCCCAGTGGTTATTCAAATACGGCAAGATTCATTATGTCTTTAATGCTAAGAAGTGATAAATATTGTCCATGAATTCAAGAATCAAAAAGATCTGCATCTAGACCAGAAGCCTCGGGTTCAAGTTCCAGCTATTGCAGAGGCAAATACAGAAGGGTCAGATACACAGGGACAGAATGCCTGTCTCTATTGTTTCTGCTTGAACTGAAGGTGGGCACTAAAGTTCTGATCTGAAGCAGATAGCAACCTGCAGAACACTTTAGGAGTCTTGTAGAGAGATTGATATTTCACAGTTTGCTCAACTCACTTAATCATGCAATCAAAGCATTTTCATTAATTTGCATAACTTATTATTTTTACTTAACATTTACTGATACAAACTTTAGTAATTTAGTATCATATTACTCTGCATAGCCTCACTTGAGGAGGGGGAGGTGATGGAGATGCAGGGCCCAGCTGTATGCACACTGTGGGTAGAGGGGAGAGAGAGCACCCTGGAATACCTAAATGGGGGGAGAACGGATGCAATACCCAGTAATACTTATATGTGGGGGAGAGGGGATGCAGCATATCTTCATAGAATCCCTACATTGTGGAAGCAGGCCATTTGGCCCAACAAGTCCACACCAACCCACCAAAGAGCATCCCATGCAAACCCAACCCCCTACCCTGTCCCTATTACCCTGCATTTCCCATGGCCAATCCACCTAACCTGCAGATCTCTGGCCTGAGGGAGGAAACCAAAGCACCCGGAGGAAACCCACACAGACACAGAGAGAATGTACAAACTCCAAACAGACAGTTACCCAAGGAACCCGGTTCCCTTGTGCTGTGAGGCAGCAGTGGTAACCACTGAGCTACCTTGCTGCCCCTTTTTTTAATGAAGATTCCCGGCAGCTGCCATGTTCATATAATCAGGATAGAATCCCTACAGTGTGGAAGCAGGCCATGCACCTTCATGGGGCTGAGGTGTGCGAGCTAGTGTCCAAGTTGCCTCCATGGTGGAGATTCCGAGACAAGATGCCCACAGCTGACAGAGAGACTCTAGATCGACACGCAGCTCCAGATGAACAACATCTCATTCAGCTTCAAATCTTCACCTCTTTAATCCTGGCACTTTTATAAGAACTTACAGTTCCTCAACATGGAGTGACATCTGTCACATACAACCTCTCTTACGTTATAGCAGTCGCAACACTTCAACAGTACTTCATTGTGCTGTGTTGTGCTTTTTGATATCCCGAGGTTATGAAAGATTTCAATTACTGTACTCACACAGTTTGATCAATAAACACTCGAACCAATGTGCTGGCAATCTGCCTGAGCGCATCAAGTAAAAATCCTGGTTGGTTTCATAAATCACAGACAATTAGACAAACTTCCATGAGGAACAATCACCTCTGGTACCCTGCTAGAATTCTGGAGCATTCCTTCCATTATATTTTCATCAGACTACTATGCTCTAAAACTGCTTAGCCACGTGTCTTTCTTAAAAAGTCAAGTTTCTTTTAACAAAGTAAAACTAGAAGATTAAATAAATGATCAAGGTTTGTATCCCCTGAGTATATTTGTTCAATGAAAAAACAGAGACTTGGTGAAAGATTGGTAAAAACAATGACTGCAGATGCTGGAAACCAGATTTTGGATTAGTGGTGATGGAAGAGCACAGCAGTTCAGGCAGCATCCGAGGAGCAGCGAAATCAGATGCCCAGGATTCAGTCAAGTAGTTAATTTATCACTCCCTGAGTAAAACAGTCAATCACAGGAGATTACCTCACTGCTTGATACAAAAGAACTGTTAAAATTGCTTTGTTCTGGCCCTGAAATGTCCATCAATTTCTCTTTTATTCTTCGTCACAGCACAGATTATTGTGTAAATACAGTTGGCGTTACTCTGAGAAATGTTTTCTTTGGTGTCACAGTCATACAGCTGTACAGCACAGAAACAGAACCTTCAATTCAACTTATCCATGCTGACCAGATATCCTAAATTAATCTGGTCCCATTTGCCAGCACTTGGCCCATATCTCTCTAAACCCTTCCTATTAAGGTAACCATCCAGTTGCCTTTTAAATGTTGTCATTGTACTAGCCTCCACCACTTCCTCTGGCAGCTCATTCCATACACACAACACATTCTGTGTGAAAAAGTTGCCTCTTAGTATCCCTTTCCTCTTTCTTCTCTCATCTATGCCCTCTAGTTTTAGACTCCCCTACCCTGGGGAAACGTCTTTGTCTATTCACTGTATCCATGCCCCTCATGATTGTTTAAACCTCTATAAGGTCACTCCTCAGCCTCCGACACTCCAGAAAAAAACAGCCCCCAGCCTGTTCAGCCTCCCCCTATAGCACAAACCCTCCAACCCTGGAAACACCCTTGTAAATCTTTTCTGAACCCTTTCAAGTTTCACAACATCCTTCCAATAGCATGGAGAGTAGAACTGAACACAATATTCCAAAAGTGGCCAAACCAATGTCCTGTACAGCTGCTACATGACCTCCCAATTTCTACACTCAATGCACTGACCAATAAAGGCAAGCATACCAAATGCCTTCTTCACTATCCTGTCTATCTGTGATTCCAATTCCAAGAAACTATGAACCTGCAGTTCCCCCTCCCACTCCCCCCCCCCACAGGACATACAAGTCCTGGGCCTCCTCCACCGCCAAATCCAAGCTACTCAATGACTGGAGGCAGAATTCCTCACCTTCTGCCCTGACACCCTTCAAAGACACGGCATCAATGTCAACTTCACAAGCTCCCCCACCCCGTCCCACCCCCATTCATCCCAGATCCAACCATCCAGCTCGGCACCACTCTTTTGACCTGTCCCACTTGTCCATCTTCCTTCCAACCTATCTGCTCCATCCTCCCCATGGACGTATCACCATCACCCCCACCTACATCCACCTATTGCCTTCCCAACTACCTTCCCCCCACCCCCACCCTCCTATTTATCTCTCAGCCCCCTTCCCCACCCACACACCCCCATCCCAACTCCACATTCCTGATGAAGGGCTTATGTCAAAACGTTGAATCTCCTGGCCCCCGGATGCTGCCTGACCTGCTGTGCTTTACCAGCTCTAGCTTTTTGACTCAGGTACCTATGTCCAACCCTGCACTTCGTTCCAGTTACCTACCACTCTAATCTGTGCTGACTTGCAATGTCCCCAAACTGCCGATTTCAAAATCCTCATTCCCTAATTTCAAATCCCACCATAGTTTCAATTCACTCTGCCCCTGTACCTCAATTTCTGGCTTTTGTGCACTTTAACCTTCCTTTATTTCAGCAACCATGAGTCACCTTGTTATATCTGCAAATTTCACTGTAAATACCTCCTGATTAACATTTACTCTCTGCCTTACTAAGCTCAGTGTCAAGACCCATCTTTTCAAGCAACTTTGTATTCATTCCGATGAATGCTTACACCGATCAAAGCACCTTTTCTCCTCAGTCTCTACTCACTCTACCCAGCTTGTGGAGAGGTCTCCCTTGCAACAAGAATGGGCCCTTTGCCTCATGAGACAGAAGGATGTAATTTCTAGCCTCACCAGAGACACAATCTTGTCTCCAGTGCAGCACCGTCAGAGTTGCCAAATTTCAGGTCAGCAAGGTCCATCATCCCCTCAGGTGGAAGGGAAAGAAGGTCATGGCTATTCTTGCCAGTGTCCTGACCAATCATTCATCTCACCATTTATCTCATTACTGCTTGCATTCCCTTTCTGACATGTCCAATCTTGGATTCCTCCATTGCCACAATGAACCACACCACAAATTGGAGGAACAACACCTCATCTTCTGCCTGGGCAGCCTACAGCCCAGAGGATTCAACGTTGAATTCACCAATTTCAAATAACCACCCTTCCCATCCCCTGACTCCTTTCTCAGCCCCTCCCCCTCCCTTCCACTGCTCCCTGCCACCAACAGGATTCATTCCTCCCATTGACCAACCAGGCCGTACTCTCTACCTGTCTTCACATATCCCCACTTCACCACCCTGCCCCCTCACCTTTATATGCAGTTCCTGTACACCCACCCTCAGTCCAGAAGAATGGTTACACCCGAAACATCGACCTCTGCACATCCTGATACTGCCTGCCTTGCTGTCTTCCCCCAGCCTCCTGGTGCTGCCTGGCTTGCTGTCTTCCCCCAGCCTCCTGGTGCTGCCTGGCTTGCTGTATTCTCCCAGCCTCCTGATGCTGCCTGCCTTGCTGTGTTCTCCCAGTTAAAAGCAATGACTGCAAATGCTGGAAACCAGATTCTGGATTAGTGGCGCTGGAAAAGCACAGCAGTTCAGGCAGTATCTGAGGAGCAGTAAAATTGACGTTTCGGGCAAAAGCCCTTCATCAGGAATACAGGCAGAGAGCCTGAAGGGTGGAGAGATAAATGAGAGGAGGGTGGGGGTGGGGAGAAAGTAGCATAGAGTACAATAGATGAGCGGGGGAGGGGATAAAGGTGATAGGTCAGGGAGGAGGGTGGAACGGATATGTGGAAAAGAAGATAGGCAGGTAGGACAAGTCATGGGGACAGTGCTGAGCTGGAAGTTTGGAACTAGGGTGAGGTGGGGGAAGGGGAAATGAGGAAACTGTTGAAGTCCACATTGATGCCCTGGGGTTGAAGTGTTCCAAGGCAGAAGATGAGGCGTTCTTCCTCCAGGCGTCTGGTGGTGAGGGAGCGGCGGTGAAGGAGGCCCAGGACCTCCATGTCCTCCGCAGAGTGGGAGGGGGAGTTGAAATGTTGGGCCACGGGGCGGTTTGGTTGTTTGGTGCGGGTGTCACGGAGATGTTCCCTAAAGCGCTCTGCTAGGAGGCGTCCAGTCTCCCCAATGTAGAGGAGACCGCATCGGGAGCAACGGGTACAATAAATGATATTAGTGGATGTGCAGGTAAAAGTTTGATGGATATGGAAGGCTCCTTTAGGGCCTTGGATGGAGGTGAGGGAGGAGGTGTGGGCGCAGGTTTTGCAATTCCTGCGGTGGCAGGGGAAGGTGCCAAGATGGGAGGATGGGTTGTAGGAGGGGCATGGACCTGACCAGGTAGTCACGGAGGGAACGGTCTTTGCGGAAGGCGGAAAGGGGTGGGGAGGGAAATATATCCCTCTTGGTGGGGTTCATTTGGAGGTGGCAGAAATGTTGGCAGATGATTTGGTTTATATGAACATTGGTAGGGTGGAAGGTGAGCACCAGGGACGTTCTGTCCTTGTTACGGTTGGAGGGGTGGGGTCTGAGGGCGGAGGTGCGGGATGTGGACGAGATGCATTGGAGGGCATCTTTAACCACATGGGAAGGGAAATTGCGGTCTCTAAAGAAGGAGGCCATCTGGTGTGTTCTGTGAGCCTTCTGATGCTGCCTGCCTTGCTATGTTCTCCCAGCCCCCCGCTGCTGCCTGCCTTGCTGTGTTCTCCCAGCCCCCTGATGCTGCCTGCCTTACTATGTTCTCCCAGCCCCCTGATACTGCCTGCCTTAATATGTTCTCCCAGCCTCCTGGTGCTGCCTGCCTTGCTGTGTTCTCCCAGCCCCCTGATGCTGCCTGGCTTGCTGTTTTTCACAGCCTCCTGACTGTCTACTGTAGGATCTTGCTGTCCATTAACTAGGTGTTAGTTTCTAAGATTGTAATTGTGACTGGATATCGGAAATACCTATTTTGTTGTGACGTGCTTTGTAATATTCTGAGGTTGTGAGTGATGCCAAACTAATACATTGACAACTGTACATGTGTGTGTGTGCATGTATCTGGGTGTATTTGTGAAATACACACATGACACTGATAAAGCTGTTGGGAAGGTAACAGGATACACTGCTTATTTGTACCAAAATAAAATAATACAACCATATCCATGGAGAACCTCTGACCAGCTGCAGTCAAGTAATGATTAGTGCCAGTGATAACAGATATTCAGATTTGTGTGCAATCCTTCATCAAGTGAGTACTGGTTTCATCCACGATTGACATTCTAACCCTGAACAAGATGGGGCTGAGTTGGGCTAACAATCCACATGTAAACTGCATGGTCATCCATCATAGCCTCTGACTGAAGTCTGCAGAATGAGGACTAGTAAATTTTTCTGTTATTACAATCTAGAGCAGCAATTGTTAATTAAAGTACAGAAATAATTTTGTAGGTTGTCAAATTACAAATGCATGCCAATGCAAATACCTTGTTAAATTGATTAATGCCGATGACATTTAAAGACACTGCTTATGCTTCTCAAAGATTCTTATGTCCCACCAGTGGGAAAAACATATTTGCTGTTCCAAGACTGCTTTAATTTCACTGTTCAGACAGGCAGTATTTTAATTTTTATAATCCACTGAGAACAATGGATTCTATACCTTAGCTTTTCTCGCTTTCAAATATTTTCTTTTTTCCCCAAACAGAATTTCAACACAACAGGAGGCCATTTAGCCCATTATGGTTGCACTGGATAATAAAGATCTGACAATACTACTCCTGTTTTCCAGCTCTTGGCCTATAGCCTTGGAAGGTGATACACCACAAGTGAATATCCAAATATTGCTTAAATGTTCCAAGAATTTCTGACTTAGCCACCATTTTAGGCAGTGAGTTCTAAACTTCCACCATTATCTGGGTTAGAAACTTTCTCTTCAACACCTTCACAGCCATCTACTTCTTAAATTAAGTCTATGCCCCCTAGTTATTGACCTCTCAATTATTGGAAAATGTGCCGTCCTATCCGTCCTATAAATGTCCCTCTACCGGGTCCCCTCTCTACCTTCACTGCTCCAAGGAAAACACCCCAGCCTATCCAATCCTTCCTCATAGTTGAGTCCCTCTCATCCAAGTAGCATCCTGGTAAATCTCCTCTGTACCCTCTCTAATGCAATCACAACTTCCCTATAACGTGATGACCAGAATTGCAGACAGTACTTCAGTTGTGGTCTAACTGCAGCTTTATGAGCTTTGGCTGCAGGAAGGTAGGTGTCAGTGTGTGTGTTATTTACAAAGCTTGGTGTTTATATTTTCATGTTCCAAACTAAACATTTTGACCAGTTTAGCATCGCTATTGAATAAAGTTTTGTTTGATAATAAATCAATAATATTGTTATTTCTTGAAGATGCCTGGTTGATGGATGCTTTCATTTCATATCATACAGAAAGACTACAATAGGCAAATCAAGAATTGGGTAAAACTTTATTTTGTACCCACAATGTAGTGGGACCAGAGAAAGACCAGAGAACTTCTCCCATTACCCAGTTGGAAACCAGGAAGGAAACAAGCCTCCTGGAGCAAAGAATAATTCTTGACTGGTTCCAGGAGGATGACATGTCCACTTAGGGACAATATAACATATAAATGTAATGGGAGATTTGTGGACATGTGAAAAATTAAATGGTGATCTCTCTTCTGTACATTAAAGTATAAGTTGCCTATGAAAAGAAAATAGTGTCTAGTGAATAGTATTTTTAATTAATCTGTTACAGAAAACATTTTAAAACTTGAAATTTTGATGTGTAATCCTTTCAGTTGTTAACGTTCAAATTTCTAATAAAAATGATCAGATGCTACGGAGATCATAACAGCTCGCACATCAATTATTAGTAGGTCATGAGATTAAAGTAGCAATGGTGATATCTGCTTTGAATACCTTTGAGCTCCACTTGCAGCATTTGATCTCAACTGAAGTGGAACTAAACATTGCCAACTCTCACTCTCCGTCCTTATATTCACATATAACAACGTTGACTTTGATCACTGACATTTATGCAATTGAGACAGGTCAATAGAGGAAAGAAAAGGTCATTCAAATGGAGGAAGAAACGTTTTATTTTGCATTGGGATTTATAACCCTGGAGAGAATTATTTGGCCTTCATGCTTTTTTCCCTTTTTCTCAGCTGTTCTTGAAGGCGATGATTTGTGCAGCAGCAACTTTCACTCAGTAGGGACTGGCTCATTATTCACATGTGACTTTTGACAGGGAGCATCAGCAGATTGCTTGATTATTGGAGCCAACGTACTATCTACAAATTGCTCCAACCTGATGTCCACGTGCTTACTTCGTAATAACAACCTATAAGCAGTAGTTATGGGCTGGAACTCCAGCTGATTTTCTTCCAGAAATCTTGCTACTGAATACAATATCACTACCTGGCTTAGGCTGACTAAATCAATACAGAGCAGGGATCCAACACCTCCTCAGTCTTTACAACTGAGCTAAAGAAGCTACACACTAAATAATTCCTTATAATTCCTATCACACGGTGAAGTAAGGAACATCTGGGTATTTTAAAAGTACTGAAGCAATTCTAGATTGAGTAGAAATGAGGAGAGAATTGATTTTGTGCTGGGAAAAAATATTAAACTTTCTGCCTGTAGCGGAATTTAGATTAATAAGACAATATCCTTTCTTACTACATCCTTGTGCTTGTATGTCATTTCTCTGTTAAACCTCTTATGACAAAATGTAATTACTCAAATTTAAATGTGATGTAATGGTACATTGCAGGCACTGGTTGCAATTCCATAATTCAACTGCTGTACATGTCTATTCTGACTCTACAGATTTTATTATAAGCTAAGAAATAATATGTTGTGTATAACTAAATGATAAAAGATATTTATCAGGAACTGTGTATAATGCTTCATCAAAATTCAAATCAGGAGCTGAAAATTATGAATTTTGTGACAGTTTTAATTAAAAAAGTAAGTAATGGAAATAATTATTTTCTGTTTCTATTTCTATATTAAATGTTGGATAGTATAACTGGCTGAATACCTCAGTAATCCAGCTTTTCATCTTCCTTCACTTGCATGAGCTTGGTTCAGTTGCTAGGTAAAAACAATGACTGCAGATGCTGGAAACCAGATTCTGGATTAGTGGTGCTGGAAGTGCACAGCAGTTCAGGCAGCAGTAAAATCGACGTTTCGGGCAAAAGCCCTTCATCAGGAATAAAGACAGAGAGCCTGAAGCGTGGAGAGATAAGCTAGAGGAGGGCTCCACACTTATCTCTCCACGCTTCAGGCTCTCTGCCTTTATTCCTGATGAAGGTCTTTTGCCCGAAACGTCAATTTTACTGCTCCTCGGATGCTGCCTGAACTGCTATGCTCTTCCAGCACCACTAATCCAGAATCTGGTTCAGTTGCTACCAACCCTAAACAGGACCATTTTTGTGGTGGTTCCTGCAGTTTGGAGGATGCATCATGATCAAATAACAGTGTCTCCAGGGGCTACTGTGTTTGGGTCAGGGGTGGGGAAAACCTGGGAGCCTTGGGGAGTAGCAGCTCCTGGGCCGATGGTTTCAGTCCCTGTTCCTGGTCATGAGGTCATGGGTAGCAATAGACCTTCTTGCTTTCTAAAAACAGTGCCTCTTCTGTAGATATTCAATGGTGGTGTATTATCTACCATTAATCATTAGATAGGCCTAAGACAAAGCGAAGACAAATGAGGATTGGTGACAGGGAACTAGCTCAAACAATCTTAAGTACTGTACACGGAAAGAGGTGCCAGATATTGCAAAGTGTCAGCATTGGTCACTGAGGAGATGTCATAGAAAATATAATTGTTGGAACCACTTGGATATCACTGCTTTTAATGTCACTTATTCTGAAGCATAAGTCAAAGTTTTGGATCTCTTGATCTGTTTTGATTCTACTTACTTCAGACTGTAGAACTCAGGCAAGTATAGCTCTGCAATCCTGGCTGCTAATTGGGTTCATTAGAATCCATCAGAAAATGGGGAGGAACAGAACATGTTGCTGAACTATATCTGATACTTTCAGCTCCTCCTGTCGCTAAAGGGAAATATTACACTCCTGTACCTGAAATGGAATATTTTCAATTAAATATTAGCAATTTTTGAATCACTATGCAATCACTTGTGTTACCTAAAGAAAATGAATGAGCCTCAAAACTATGCAAGACGAGAATTTTTCTTTCTCTCTGTCTGAAACAGGGACATCAATCACACTTACCTCCAAGTAGAAAATATGAACCAGTGAACAGCAGCATGTATAGACCATGTGCCAAAGAGCTGACCAGCCCACAGATACCTCCAAGCACCAGGAGAACCAGACTTAGAGGGAGCAAAATGACAAACACTTTCTGCATAACTGAAAAGAGAAACATGATTGTAAGCTGCCAGTTAGTGGCTCAGTTCAGAAATATTTTAAAAACTCAGTAAACTTCAGACAAGAGACAAGGTACCAAAAGTCTCACCAAAAGTGGAACTATAAATACAGTTCATAAATCTGACAAAATAATGAAGACACAAATTTTACTGATGGACTCCAGCGCTCTGTGTCTGAGATACATTTGAATTATGTACTGTGCCTTATTTCCTGGGTGTTCCAACTTGTCATCTAATATTATAGGTTTCTCAAAGAGCTCTTGGGAAGGAACATATTTGCTTTAAAAATCATTTAAGTTGAAAAAAATCTGGAAATTAATTTTAAAAGGTCTCCTCAATCATATGAGTTCACGTTTGCTACAGTGGGCTGTTTCAAATCTGACTGAACTATGCTCTAGTCTGAAATCAGAACAGGGAGACTTTTAGAATGCAATAACCCTGAGCTGTGCAATGGATCCTTCTGAGGTGAATAACAGTGTTTGCTGCCTTAACAGACATCCAAGTGCTAGCCATTTGATGTCTTAGCTACAACATTTGAAAGGCTGGTTGCCACAGCTAAAAGATAATGTTTTGGTTTAGCTCAAAATGTTTTAATCATCCAACTTAGTCAGCAAGTTGTTGCATCAGTCTGGAGCAGACATGTTTTCGAGATGAAACTATAAACTTACAGCTATCTTCGGGGACAGGTATCCTAGAAGGTGACTTTGACAAACTGCACCCAGAGGGGAGGTGCGACCAAGGGACAAAGGTAAACAGAAACCAAATACTGGTCTGTTGAAGGAAAATCATGCTGAAAGCACAGAAAGGCTGAGGAATGAGAAACCTTCTCTCCCTCCCAAATTCTGAGGGACCTGCCTGTACAGGAAAACACCAAAGATTCAACTATAGAAACCAAGACATCTGCTGGGTCAGATTTCAATATTGACCTCTTTGCTTCACCAACAAAGATCTGAAAACAACAGGCCCCTTCTTATATTCTTTCTACGTATCTCTGATTGTTTTAATGTGGGTGTCTATAATTTCTTGTCAATAATTTAATCTCTTCATCCCTAAAGAACGTTCAGTAACAACTTGTAACAAAATAACCTTTAATCTATTTGCAAGAAAGCCTGACTTTGACTTGAACCATTACAGCTTAAAAGAAGCCAACAAGTGCTGTATTAACCTACAGCTCATTGATCACATTGTGGTCATGTCTGGTGATCACGACATTGGTTGACTTTCTTTATCAGATGACTCAGGATGGCGTGAGATTGTCCCAAACTAGGTAGAGAAGAGGATTGTAACTAAACAGCATGATTGAATTAAATATCTTTAAGACATGTGGCAGATAATTTTGAAGTTTTGTGAAATCAAGACTGAATCTACAAAGAACACACTTAGACATGTTCCTGGAGACTGACAATTGGCTTGTGAATATCAAATAATATTTTTTAAGAGAAAATATGATATACTTTGAAGTTTTCAATGAAAAGTACAGAATCAGCACAAAACAAGTCGATGAAAAAGCAAGAATTACTCTAGAAATCAAAACTGAATTTTGGTTTTGTGCATATATGCTTATCCAATAATGATGTGCACACTCATCTGCATATATAGATATAACGTTGCTTCCTGATTCTGAGCTAAACTATTTCTATGAAGTTTGACAGTAACTTGCAATACACTATCAGAGTTTCAACTTGTTGGAAAATAGGAAAGTATTCAAACTGAAGTTGAATTTGCCAAATTGTTGTTCCTAACTGTACTTCTGGAGCATGTTAGCTAATGGAGATCAGACAATGGAGGAGAATTAAGAACATTTGCCCTGGACATGATTAAATTGCTGTAAACAGGCTAATGCTTGTATTAAAATAAAAAGAAAAAGAATTTGGTTCAAACAGGCTAAGCAAAATTAGTACTGACCATAATTTCTGCCCTCATAATTCTAAACAAAGAGAATGCTGGAAATGAAAAAGTGGATTTAAGAGTTTAAGAAAGGGGGAAGAGTAACTTAACATTTTAAGTAGACATTCCATCAGTGACATCATTGTAAAACCAATTGAAATTAATAGCTTAGTGGATAAGGTGTTATTGATAACAAGCCAGATGGAAGCCCTGGGGTGTGCAAGACTGATCTGTGTCTCATTATCACATTCCAGAACATACAAGTAAGAAAATTAATTGCAGTAATGCTGAGCTTTTCTCCAATCAAGCTTTCAGTTGTAGTTTAGAAACTGCTTTTGTCAACGATAATGCAGGAAGAATTTTACATGTCACAAAGTCCTGACATCAGCTGAGTCAATATTCTGGAATGCAGCTTCTCCATAATTTGCTTTTAATGGCTGTTTATTGACAGACTCAAAAGAATTAGAAAACCGGCAGGAGGGAGCCTTTTATGAAGGTGACTCTGACCTGGTACCATTTTCAAAACTGAATACTTGAGTGGCTTGAAGAATTGCAATTAGGAAACAGAATATTAGCTACCCCTTAAGAAGCAGAGTCAAAGAAAAAAGTTCCAGGGGAAATTACTCCCCACTAAGTGTCCTTGAACTGACATGTAGCATGGAACAGACTTTTCTACCTTTGATTTGGAAAATGATTATTGTAATTGTCAGTAACAATCATGTTCTGGACATAAATTGGTCTCATAATTTCGTACCTGAGTTTGGAACATCTAAGTTTTATCATTTGAGATCAAAGAATAAGTTTACATACAAATTGATATGTGGAACCATTGCAAAACAATTCTTTTTATAAAATTTAACTATTGAATCTCAATGATAGATTTCACATATCTGTGATATCACCTTTGTGCACTCATTTTAATTGTACACCAACGCCATTTGTGTTTTTAATGACAACTTAATGTTATTTCAATGTCTAGTCTTTTTTCACAAGAACAAACAGTATCAATATGATGCGATCATCACTCTTAAAGTGTGTAAATATTTGAATTTAAATGATGTGGTAACCAATTTAACAGGCATTAAATGGTTTTAGTTACTGCAGCAATGAGGTCTAAGGGAATAGCCTGTTCTGTTTACCTATTGATTTTACACTCACAGTGAGAAACATGGAGCCAGGTATTCAACAATCATTGCGCTACGAAACTGTTTGTATAGTCAGTAGCTTCAAACACCTTTAAGAGTGTCTATGAATTGAGTGTCTATGAGTGTCCCTAAGTCACAGGTTCTCCTGCAGGGCATTTGTTCTGATTCCAACCTAAATGGAAAGATTGTTCGATAACAGCTCTTAGACGTCTGTCTGATCTTCAAATGTGTGTAATTGTTAAAGGTTAAAGAGCTGATCAAATACATAGACAGAAATGTGGCAACATTTGCTTGGAATAAGATGGATGTGTATGAGCAATAATTGCAGCTTGGGAGAAATATTACAGTTGCCTGATGATTAATATATTAGAGTTTGTCTCCCAGGTTTCTTGACATGTTAAGAAATTAATATTATAACAATCAGCTGCTTTGATTTTGACCTAATGAGCAGCGTAAATATAGGATCAATAGAAACAGGAGTCAGTCACATGACTCAGGCAGCCTTTCAATGAGATAATGGTAAATCTGTGTCCCCAGTTCCATCCAACAGCTTGGCTGCATATCCTGAATACTTTGGCTAGCAAACAATGATCAATTCCTGATACAAAATTATTTAGAAAGTTACCACCCACTGCTTTTATGGGTCACAGCTCCAGACTCCTACTAAACGAACAGAGAATGGGCCTTTCCTGCTGAATGGTGGGGCTTGGATTTAAAAGTCTGCCTTTTTTAGTGAACACACCGCTCCCTTCCACCCTCCACACCTTCTACGCTGCCAGGGATATAACTATGTTAGCCGGTTATGGTAATGTTTAAAATTAAATCAACATGATGCAGGAGCTTATTGGTAATGTTGACATAAAGGAGGAGATTTTAACTCTCAGGCAGCTAGCCAACTCTGTGACTATCTTAAGAGCCAGGCCTTATGACCAGGTCATTGGCAGACCAGCTGTGAGTTTGGTACAATACCAGACAAAGCCAGCAAACAAAAAATTAGCTCAAAGCTAAGATATGATGGTAGGGATGGTAGCCTGGGTTAACAGTAACCCACGTTGTTCTTACAGTGTCTACAGCAGCATGATTCCCTTCATAGACTATCAAGAACAATTTAAAGTTTACAATTCCATGTGTCTCTTTCCTTTTTCTAACCAATTAAGAACAACTGGAGTCTACTTGATTCACTCTCTACCCTGTTGTCCACCAAGATTTTATTGTGCCCTGTACATCAGAGTAATATTGAAACACAAAAGATACCTGCAAGATCTCTTCCTGAACTTCCTTCATCTTTTGTTCTGTCGCTATCCCCATTTCCCCACATGACCCAAAAAATCTGTACCTCTTTCAGTCTTCACCTATTTCCCTTTCCCACACCTTGTTTTTGCCACAAATTGTTGACCTCACAACCTCCCACTTTCTACATCTTATCCTTCCATAGCTATCCCCTCACTACTTTCATTCCTAAGTGGTTTCTATTCTGTCACATCTGCTGGTAATCTTTTCCACAAATTCACCATCCTTTTACCAATAAACATCTCTTCAGTTTATCATTCACATCAATGATACTGAAATATACAAAGGAAATGCTGACACTTACAAAAGAAAAACAGGGGCTCACACATGAAAAACTAACATTTATACAGAAAATGCTGGGACTTGCACAGGAGCTACTGTGACTCACATATAATAACTCTGACTTACACAGTAAGTGACGTTGTGATTCAGGTACACTCTCATTCTCTTCCCCAAAAGGGTCTATTAAAGCAATGCAAGCATTTTTACCTGAAAATGAAAAAAAAGTGAGACAAATATTTTATCCGTAAGACCCTAAATATACCTCAATTATTTGTAGTAAATAACTTTTAGTATTCATAAGACCATAAGACCATAAGACATAGGAGTGGAAGTAAGGCCATTCGGCCCATCGAGTCCACTCCGCCATTCAATCAGCTCCACTTACCAGCGTTCTCCCCATAGCCCTTAATTCCTCTAGACAACAAGAATCTATCAATCTCGGCCTTGAAGACATTTAGCGTCCCGGCTTCCACTGCACTCCGTGGCAATGAATTCCACAGGCCCACCACTCTCAGGCTGAAGAAATGTCTCCGCATTTCTGTTCTGAAATGACCCCCTCTAATTCTAAGGCTGTGTCCACGGGTCCTAGTCTCCTCGTCTAACGGAAACAATTTCCTAGCATCCACCTTTTCCAAGCCATGTATTATTTTGTACGTCTCTATTAAGTCTCCCCTTAATCTTCTAAACTCCAACGAATACAATCCCAGTATCCTCAGCCGTTCCTCATATGCTAGACCTGTCATTCCAGGGATCATCTCTGTGAATCTCTGCTGGACACGCTCCAGTGCCAGTATGTCCTTCCTGAGGTGTGGGGACCAAAACTGGACACAGTACTGCAAATGGGGCCTAACCAGAGCTTTATAAAGTCTTAGTAGTACATCTCTGCTTTTATATTCCAACCCTGGATACCCAGCTTTAATTTTATAATGTTTATGCTGTAAAAGAATGGAATAATAATATAAGGGGTTCAAGGTTTGTGAGAAGATTTGTAGCTCGGGTGCTCGTTGTTGTGGTTCTGTTCGCTGAGCTGGGAATTTGTGTTGCAGACATTTCGTCCCCTGTCTAAGTGACATGCTCAGTGCTTGGGAGCCTCCTGTGAAGCACTTCTGTGATGTTTCCTCCGGCATTTGAAGTGGTTTGAATCTGCCGCTTCCAGTTGTCAGTTCCAGCTGTCCGCTGCAGTGGTCGGTATATTGGGTCCAGGTCGATGTGCTTGTTGATTGAACACACACAAAAGAAGTTGCATCAAGACTCTGTTCAAAAGGGCCACAACACACTGCAGCACACTAGAACTGCAAAAAGAGGAAGAACAACACCTCTACAATGTATTCACCAAAAACAGATACCCCCACAATTTCATCAACAGATGCCTAAGGGAAAGACAGCGGAATGAGGACATGCCGCAACCCAAAGGACTAGCCACACTACCATACATCAAGAGCATTTCTGAACTGACAGCCAGACTACTACGACCACTAGGACTCATAACAGCACACAAACCAACAGCCACTCTCAGACAACATCTCACCAGGACAAAGGACCCGATACCCAGCATGAGCAAAACCAATGTAGTGTACAAAATCCCATGCAAGGACTGCACAAAACACTACATAGGACAAACAGGAAGACGGCTAACGATCCGTATCCATGAACACCAATGAGCCATGAAATGACACGACCAGCTATCCTTAGTAGCCACACACAGATGACAAGCAACATGAATTCGACTGGGACAACACTACTATTATAGGACAAGCCAAACAGAGATCAGCCAGGGAATTCCTAGAGGCATGGCACTCATCCCCAGATTCAATCAACAAGCACATCGACCTGGACCCAATATACCGACCACTGCAGCGGACAGCTGGAACTGACAACTGGAAGCGGCAGATTCAAACCACTACAAATGCCAGAGGAAAGATCACAGAAGCGCTTCACAGGAGGCCCCCAAGCACTGAGGATGTCACCTAGACAGGGGACGAAATGTCTGCAACACAAATTCCCAGCTCGGCAAACAGAATCACAACAATATAAGGGGTGATTGACAGGCATCCTGATTTAACAAAACTAATTCTCAAGGTATCAAATTACAAAAGCTCTGCTCTTCTATAGGATTGTCAGCCATTTATATATTTGACAGCTTTGAATGGTAGATGGCAAATAACATATGTTTTACAAGTGCAAGGCAAGACCCTCTTGAACAAGAGTCTCACCATGACCTCCAAGGTATTCAATGGTTTCATCATTGCTAAATGACTTACCATAAGAACCCTGAAAATTGCCATTAACCAGCAGTTGGAGTAGCTCTTGTAATTGCAGAGACTGGATATTCTGCATCAAGAGGTCACCTCTCAACTCCATAAAGTCTCTAAAACATGTGTGTGGCATGAGTCAGGATGAAATACTCTCTACTTGTCTGATTACCAATGCCCAAGAAACTCAATAACATCCAGGACAAAGCAATGCATTCGATTCGTATCCTATCCAACAATTTAAGGATTGTTACAATTTTTTTTAATGATAGTTATGTTTTAAACTTTTAATTCAAGATTAAATGGAGTAGTGAAGAGGGAAACCACATACTAGTTCTTCCTGGCAACAAACCCATGTGACCTGGTTGCCATGGGTACAGCGTCCTGGAAAAGCCTCATTGAAAGCAAGCTGCAAATTTCCATCAAATAGACATAAAGGAAAAAGCAGCTCGCCCTGCTGCTGCCACACTTACTGACTCAGAAACCTGAGACTATGAAAAAGACAGTGAGAGAGGGAGTACCAGAAACAAAGGAAGGATGAAAGGATTATTAACTGTTAGCTCCTAGAAAGTATGTTGGTGGGAGCTCATTCTCTGATCAAAGAGATGGGACTTGTTAGAGTGCGTCGTGCTGATTGAATTTGGTTCAGCAATTCTCAGAAAACTGAAAGAAATGAGATTTGACAAATATCAAAAGTACAAATCAGCAAAACGTGGAGAAGCGAGCCTATTGTGGAATTAACTTGGGACTGACTCACATAGTTCAGCAGAGTATAAGAAGTAATGCATAAACACACATGGGATTTTCTGTTGTGACAATACAATGGTCATAAGATGTGGGTTTTGTCCTGGGATTTTTGTTTTAAAAGAGAGGTTGTGAGACATAGGCACCGATCTGTCTCCTCCAAGCCAATGAAGTAAACAACTTGTGAGGCCTTCGGCTTTTTTTAAAGTCTGAACAATAGAAGCAGCATGAAAGGGTGGAGTCAGACTTCCACAGAATCAGGTTTTAGTTTAGCTTTCAGCAGTTGTTGGGGTTTTGAAGCTGGTCATGGAAGCTGTCACATTTCTCTCTCCGTTCCAGCTAAAAGCCTGTGTTTTCTTTCTGCTGCCAGAATCACATGTGGGACAATCTGTTTCACTGACGCTGCCTTTGCTAAAGATGTGTTTATGGGATGTTACTATATTGGAAGCATTGATTTTAGTAGTTAAATAATTATTCTGTTATGTTTTCCAGTAGAGTTAATGTTATACTAAATTCTTCTGTCTGTATTTTAACTGAGGGTAGTAATAAAGTATGTTTTGCTTAAAGGCAAGTCATGTGATGAATTGAATTATGTCTGGAACATAGCACCTTACAGTTGCCTCTAAATAAGATAAAAGTTAGGGTCTAAGCTATCTCCTTGATATATTTTTGGTCTGGTACATAACACAGTTATGTTAGGAAGTAAAAGCAGATTTTTTTTATAGCTTAGTGTATTTTTTGACAATTAATTAATGTTTAGTCAATTTTGATTATAGGTCCAAAAACAAATTGCTGGAGAAGCTCAGCAGGTTTGCAACATCTGTGAAGAGAAATCAGAGTTAATGTTTTGGGTCCGGTGATCCTTTCTCAGAACTGGTTTTAGGTTTGTCTGTTCGTAAAAACCTTACAACATAAAATCTTATTGTGTGAGCTTTTGCATTATTCACCAGGAGTTCACACCTTTCTTTTAAGGAACATTGACTCCTTCTATCATCAGTGGCAACAATCTGTAGTCATTTACAACATCTACTGCAGCAAGTAACCTCAGAGTTTGTTGACCTTCCAAACATGTGGCCTCTCCCACCTAGAAGGAAACAGGTTGCAGATATATCGAAACAAGGCCACCTCCAACCCACAACCTATCCTCATTTGAGCAAAGTTAAAAATCACACACCAGGTTATAGTCCAACAGGGGGCTAACACCTTCAACATATTGTCTAGCTAACACCAATTGTTACAGTTAAACTGAGAATGCAACTTTTAAAAAACTTTTGTCATTTTCACATGAAAGAAGTGAAACTATCATGTATTCGAACAGATGAAAGACTCAACAGACAATCAAGGTATTTTTCAATGTATACTTTCAGTTACAATCACACTGTAAACTTTTGCTATAAATTCTGTGCCTTACAATTGTATCCTCCACAACCACCTGTGTGCTTCTAATTAAACCTGTTGGACTATAACTTGGTGTTGTGTGATTTTTAACTTTGTACACCCCAGTCCAACACCGGCATCTCCAACTCATTTGAGCATTATTCCTTCAGGAATCCTGGAATTCCCAACTTAGCAAAAAATACTTTCACTGCATGGTCTGTGGTTGTTCAAGAAGATGGCCCACTATTACATTCTTGAATGTAATTAGGAATGTGCATTAGGTATTGGCTTTGCTTGCGATATCCAGCATTGCATTTTTGGAAAATAATAGAATCTTAGCTGGTGTGTGACTGCAAAAAAGCAAGTGATACAGGAAGTAACATGGGGGGGGGGGGGGGGTGGGGTTGAGGCAGAGGAACAGGAGAAAAATCTTTCTTCAAAGTCTCCTGTCATCTTTATTAAAATTCATGAAAGATTTATTTCATTTCCTTCTGTTCCTGTTCATTATCTTTCTCCTTTATGTCATCATATGTTCCCTCATTACTGTAATAGATCTACAGGAAATAAGGGCAGAAAAATGCTGAGCTGATCTACCTTGGGCTCCAGAAGATAAAGAAGAATATAGTGTTATGAAGTTGAAGGTGTGTACTGTACCTTTAAGAGTACTATACCTTTGCACGAGCAGTCTCAGAATGAACTGGAAAATTGAAAATATGCAACAATTGTCTGTGAAATGGATACCTGAGGTTGCTGTTTTGACAACAATTGGTTGACAAAAATTATACTCCTGGATTCTAAAACCCAATCAAGTTTGAATTTATTATTTTGCCAACATCAAACCAGTGAGACAATCCAATGCTGGGGATATAAAAAGGCAGGCATTTGAAAATCACACAGAGCAACTGCTGTTGAGAGAGAGAGAGAGAGAGAGAGAGAGAGAGAGAGAGAGAGAGAGAGAGAGAGAGAGAGAGAGAGAGAGAGAGAGAGAGAGAGCCAAGACATTGAAACACTCTCTGTCAAGGTACATTTCCATATGAAATATCTTCACAGTAAAAAGAAAGAAGATGAGTCAGGGGTAATCTTCAGCTGGAAAAAGAAAGACAACCAAGATGACAGCCACTGTATGGTTTTGAAATTAAGTTGATGTAATTTTAATGTGTTTTATTGGAACAGTATATTGTTATAGAGTTAGAAGCAGGTAATAAGCAGTTAAGAGAAAGGGGAGGCTTAGAGTTGAGTGAAGTCAGATTAAGCATCTTGTTCAAAATTGTGGTGCTCCGCCTCATTGATCTTGATAAGAAAAGTGAAATAACTCCACAGACGCTGATATTCAGTCACCCAAGTCACCCTTTAGTTACTTGTAGGACAGTCATTGATACTGATCCAGCTCCCTCAGAGAACCTCTGACACTCCTGTTTATAGGATATTCTAAAGCATATGCCCACCTGGGAGAGATGGTTAAATTCTCTAAGTGCTCCTTATTGGTCTTCCTTGTTGTGAGCAAGTTATCTAGATAAATGGCGACCTGGGTAGACTTTGTAAAATGTTCACCATTGTCTGCTGGAAAGTTGCACAGGCTGATGATACCCCAAGTGGCAGTCTCACATATAGATACAAACCCCAATGGGTACTAATTGTAGCATACTTTGGGAATTCTCATCTAATTGCAATTACAGGTATACTTGGGTCATGTCGAGTTTCATGAAGGACAGCCCCCCTGCCAATTTTGCATATAAATCCTCTATGCAAGGGAATGGTAATTTATCCAGCTGCAAGAAGTGTTTTACTGTTTGTTTAAAATTACCACAAAGGCGAACCAAGCCCTCAGGCTCCACAATCTGACGATTCCATCACTTTCTAGTCTTCTGATTTCTGCTTCTACCTTTCTCTGTGAGGCAAACGGAACTGGGCAGGCCTTGCAGAATCGTGGAATTGCTTCCTGGTGAATATGCAATAGTGGCCTTGGCTCCTTTGATAGTCTCTAGACCTTCAGCCAGACAGCCATTTTCCAATTGAGAAATGTTCAACCAATCAAGGTGAATCTCTCTCAACCAATTTCACCCCATCAAGCTTGGGCCTGAGCCTTTTACTACAATCGGTGGGAACTGAACCGGCTGTTTTTTTTTATCATAGAGTGAAACCAAAGTTGTATCCTTAAACTGTAAAGGTTCCCCAGTATAGGTTCTCAGTCTAGCCAAGGTCTTGCACAAACTTAAACATTGGAGTCCAGAGCAAGGTTTGTGAAGATTGGTTCTGCGATCGCTGAAACGGCTGCACTGGTATTAACCTCCATTAGAACCTGGTGATCATTTGACCAGGCATTCTGATTTGGAATTGCTCGTAGGTGGACTCTCCAGCCAGCCAATGGGTTCTCTTACACAATTTAGATAAAGTGGAACTTTCTCGCTGTCTCGAGTCCGCATATAGGCAGCAACTACAATGGCTTGCCGGCCCAAATCCTGAAGGAAATATTAACCATTTGGCCGAGGCTTGGCTTTGTTTTGGGGTTTTACTGTAGTCTAATGTAGAGTCCCTCTGTTCAGGATATGTCCTGAGTGAGGCTATGTAATTGGAATTCCATTTCCATTGGAATACCCTGCAACTCATACACTCCACACGTTGCATTTCCCAATGACAAAGCCGGTTGTAGGGCCTGTCTGAAGTCCAGTTGGGCTTCAGCTGGTAGGAGATTTTGCACATTTACATCATTAATCTCACATACAAAGCGATCTCTCAGCATCTCAGTACGGGATAAACCAAAGTCACATTCCTCTGCCAGATGTCTTAACCATGCCAAAAATCCCACCACAGATTCCCCTGGTTCTCGAACGTCCGAGTAAAACTGATCGTGTCTCAGAATTAGAGGAGCTTTGGGGTGGTAATATTCTTTAAATCCACCAACTCTTGAAAGATTTCAGTATCCAATGCCTCAGGAAAAGTTGACTAATAATCAAAAAAGGTGTGGGTCAACAAGCTGTCAGGAAAATTACTCCTTGCTTTTCATCTGCCTCAATGTCGTTTGCCCAGGAAAATATCACTTTCTTTCTATATCCTGGGCCCGATCGTTGGCCACAGGATCGACTGAGTCCAGCTTCTGAAGTAGAGAGGGTTATTGTATTTCTTTCTAAAGGAATATTTACTGATGGCAATGGGGTGGTTGACCCAGAATGAATTTTCCTCCAGATGTATATAGTTATATAAAAGTATTAATATTCACATAATGCATGCTTTTATTTAGACATCATAACTGCATTGTTTAGCCTTTGAAATCTGATCTAAATATAACACTAGCACGCCTAAGGTAGTGGGATACTGCAGCATTGAGTTACATTTAATTCAGTCTATCGATCACGCTGAGTAAAGACAACTATTAGCCCTTCAGCTCACAGCACTGTAGAAGGGAATATTACATAAAAAATATTGCTTTTGGGACCTGTAGACAATGAATAATTGTTGAAACAATTACAAAATCATTCAAAGAGAATGAATTCTATGAAAACCTAAAACTGCAACACTTAAACCATACCATCTAACTAATGGATCTTGATGTAATGTGCTTTACTTCAGTTTCGAGCTCACTTGATAACAAAACTCATTCAAGTGGAGAGAGTTCAAAGTACAAAATGTACCCATCCCTTTTATTAAACTTAACAATGCAAGTTATTGATTAGCATCACAAAGTTTGAAAATCATTATAGCTCTCTGAATTTTGTACATTTTGTCCCTGTGAAAATTGACATTAACCCAGCACATTTTGTCACTGTAGATCATTTTGTCAGTTTCTTTAGTGACTAAACAATTGCACTTTACTACATTCAGCTATTTGGAGAAATAAATTCAATCGGGCCAATTTTTCCTATCACTGAAATGTAGGAAATAGCTCAGCAGAAACATTAAGACAAATGACAGAAGTCCCTTTTCACTTTCCCTTTGAGAATGCAATGGTGCAGTGGCATTGTTGCCAGACTGTTGATCCAGAGACCCAGATCATGTTCTGGGCACCTGGGTTCAAATCCTGCTATGGTGATGGGTGGAATTTGAATTCAATAAAAAAACGTGGAGATAAAAGTTTAATGCTGACCATGAAGCCGTTGTTGATTGTCAGAAAACTCTGGATCACTGATGTCCTTTAGAGAAAGATATCTGAATCCTTCCTGGTGCAGCCTATATGTGACTCGAGACCTGCAGCAATGCAGTTGATTCCTAACTGCCCTCTGAAATGGCGTAGCAAGCCATTTAGCGATACTAAACACTATAATGACAGAAACAAAATGAAACTAGACAGATCACCAGGTATGAACTAGGAACCAGAAATGACAGTGCCAAAACCTCCTTACATACATCTGGAAGCTAGTGCCAAAATTGGGTGAGCTGTCTCACAGACAGGTCAACAAGTTTCTTCCTTGTTGTTATCAGACTTATGAATGGACAGCACCTTCCAAACCTATGACAATGGCAGCAATTATATGAGAATACTCTCCAGCCTGACTTAGAAACATAATGCCTTCCTTCAGAGTCATAAGGTTAAAATCCTTGATTTCCCTTCCCTAATAGCATTGTGGGTCTACCTAGAGTACATGGACCTCAGCATCTCAAGAAGGTCGCTCAGCTCCCACCATCTCCAGGGCAACCAGGGATAGGCAATAAATACTGACCCAGTTAGTGACACCAATGTCCCATGAGTGAATAAAGCAAAATCAGAATTTGGCACAGTAGTATGTTTGAACCACTAGATATCTCTACCAGATTTAATCCTCGAAAGTTCTGCTCAATGTTCTAGCGTTACTGATAGATCATTCATAAACACTAAGAGTTATAATTAGTTGGGAACTTAGCATGTTCCTTTAAGTATGATGCTAAAAAAATTTAAATTATTAAGTTCCAATAAAACTGAACAGGTTCTCTAAAACCTTTCAGGATAAAATCAATCCCCACACCTGTCCTAATCTATAATATCGTACAAGTAAAACTGAAATCAATGGGGATCAAGGGGAAAACTCTCTGGTGGCTTGATTCATGGTCAGCTGAAAGGAAGACAATTGAAGTTGTACAATAGTCTCAGCTCCTAGAACATTACTCCAGGGATTTCTCAGAGCAGTGTCCTGAGCTCGAACATCTTCAGCTGCTTTATCAATGACTTTCAGTCCATCATTAGGTCAGAAATAAGGTTCTTTGCTCATTATTGCAATGTTGAATTCCATTTGCAACTCCTCAGATATTGAAGAGATCTGTGCTTCTATGTAGCAAGCTTGGACAATGTCTAGGCTTGCAATAGAAATTGCCACACAAGTGCCAAGCAATGGATATACCCATTAGAGAAAGTCTAAGCAATTCCCAGGGACAGCTGAACAATTACTATCATGGAAATCCCCACCATCAAGATCTTGGTGGTCAATATGAAGCAGAAATCTAACTGAACAAGTCATATAGATACTGCATTTAAATTCCATTGAGCAGACTCTATCAGAAAGGTGCAGTATACTTGGCTAACTCAGGAAATTAGATTGCTTTCAAATTTAAAGAAAACATTTACAACATCGATTGAGAAATTGGCTGGCCAGAGATCGGGAAAATTTTAGAAAACAGCAAGAAATGATGTTAGAACATAATAAAGAGGAAGAAATTAATGCATGTGAGTACATTGTGTAGCCTAGTTGTACACTATGACAGGCAGCATCCGAGGAGCAGGAGAATCAACGTTTCAGGCACAAGCCCTTCATCAGGTGTATACCTGAAACATCAATTTTCCTGCTCCTCGGATGCTCCTGACCAACTGTGCTTTTCCAGCACCACAAAGTCAACTCTGATCTTCAGCATCTACAGTCCCCACATTCTTCTAGTTTTACATTATGACAGGAGGAATAGAAAAAGTTAATATTATTTAAAGTGAGAGAGACTCCAAACTTCTGCGGTACAGAGAGATTTGGTGTCCTTTTATACAAATCACAAATAGTAAGAATGCAGGTACTTTAAGTAGTTAGGAAGGCTAATGAAACGTTAGTTTTTTTGGAATGGGGTTGGAATATCAATGTAGGCAAGTCTTGTTATAACTTGTTACGAGTATTGAGACCAAACTTGACCAGACCAGTTTTCGTCTTTGTACTTAAGAAAAGATTTCAAAACTATTCAGAGAAAGTTAAACAGGCTGGTTAGGATGAAGCAGTTATCTGCAGTGCATTCTGGTATAATACGATAGTTGTGTTCCTTTGCGATCTTATGCTATGGAAAATTGTGCTATGCAAGATCGCTTTAGAAAATCGCTGTACCCATTCAGTAGAAAGTTTTCATTATCCAGTGCCCAAAATTCATTAATCGCTTTATAGCCAATTCGCTTTGACAAAACACATGTTATACTAGGACAACCTGTATTGTGGAAAGATAGAGGAAATATGGCCAATACTCAATGACATTTAGAAGAATGAAAACTGATCTTATTGAAACATCAATATTCTAAAAGAGTTTCAGAGAATAAGTGATTTGAAGATGCATCCCCTCATGTTAATCAATAAAATGTTTGCTGAGCGTATGTTGGATAAACATATTAAGGTACTTATTTTAATTCATTTAGGGGATGTGGGTGTAATTAGTATTTACTGCCAATTCCTATTGCTCAGAAGGCAGTTCAGAGACAGTGACATTGATCTGGGTCTGGAGTGACATGGAGGCCAGATCAGGTAAGGAATGCAGGTTTCCTTCCCTGAAGGGCATTAGGGAACCGATGAATATTTGCAGCAATTAACATAACTGCATTAGGCTAGCTTGAAATCCCTTCATGACGGAATTTGAACACACGCCCCCAAAGTATTAGCCTAGCATTCTGGATGACTACTCCAGTGAAATTACCACTGCCAAAACATTGTCTTAAACATCAAAACAAAAAGTTCAAATTTTTTAGTTCAGAAGAACCCAACAGTCAGTTCAGAAGACAGCAGAACTAATATTTCCAGTTCAGTTTAGGTTAATCAGTCATCATTGATTTCTAGTTTCCTGCAGCTTCCAAGCCAGACAGTTTGAATAGAATGTCACGACTTACTGGGGTACGGTCATAGAGACATACCACGTTTGCTAAACTGAACCAGAACCATTTGCTATCAATGGGGGTCATATCCCTCGAAGTCTTTCCTATCCATGTAATGTCCAAATTTCTTTTGAATGTTGTGATTGTATTCGCCTCTCCAGCTTCCTCTGGCAGCCAGTTCCTTATATCACACCACTCTGTATGAAACATTTGCCTCTTATCAATCTTTTCCCCCTCACCTCAAACTTATTTCCTCTAGTTTCAGATTCCCCTACTCTGGGGAAAAAGGACCAGGCCTATCACTTTATTTATGCTCCATGATTTTACAAGGTTTATAAAACAGCCTTCTATGCCCCAGAGAAAAATGTCCCAGCCTATCCAGCCTCTCCTTACAACTCAAACCCTTCAGTCTAGTAGCATCCTTGTAAATCTTTTCTGAACCATTTCAAGTTTCACAACACCTTTCCCTTAGATAGGAGACAACAATTGAATACAGTATTCCAAACTATTTTCGGTGACATTTGAAAATTTACTAACCATACCCTCTATATGCACATTGCAAAAAGCAGTGGACCCAGCACCAATCCTTGAGGCACACTGCTGGTCACAGGCCTCCAGTCCCAAAAGCAACTCTCCACCACCACCCTCTGTCTTCTACCTTTGAGCCAATGTTGTATCCAAATGGCTAGCTCTTCCTGTATTCCATGTGATCTAACCTTGCTAACCAATTTATTGTGCGGGACCCTCAATATCTCTCATCATCCAGTGTTCTCTACTCCTACTAGCCTTGCCCTTCACAACAATAGGAATGTGCTGTCCCTGACCTCTTGCTACCTTGCTTTGAAAGCCTCTCACTTGCCAGCCATCCCTTTACCTGTGAAAATTGTCCCCCAATCAATTTTTGGATGTTCCTGCCTAATACCATTAAAATTAGCCTTGCCCCAATTTAGAATTTGAACAACTGTTTTACCATACACTGATTTACAGCAGAGTCAATCATTGTGCCAAAGACCTGGTTGCCAAGACTTGAGAGGCTTTAGAAAGATTCTCAGGCTTTCATTCACTGGTTGAGGATTTGCTCTTTCAATGTATAAAAAGTGGCGTACCCCCTTTTCCTTTCAATAGAGAATTGCAGTTTTCTGTAAGCTGGATAATCGAGGTTCCTCTGTACCTAGCTTTGTTCGCTTTCCTTCTTCGTTTGCGTAATGAAATTGTGTGAAATTGTTTCAGTGACTAAGCACCATGATAACATCAGAAATTAAACTCTGATCCATCAAATCAGGTTTGTTGTCAGATCTAACTTGTCTGGTATTAACGCCAGCTGCAATCATAAGAAAACCAGCAACTCTATGAAAATGGGGCATGTGCTTTGTTATTTTTCTCCATACTTTCAAAGAGAAATGCAGCATACAGTGAATCATACTTTGTTGACTTGCTGTCTGTGAAATAAGTTAGGTTGGCTTTCTATGTTTAACTTGTCTCACCAAGTATGAATGTGCTGTCAAAAGATAGCAAAAGAGTACTTTGAAACAGGTGGAAAAATTCCACTTATGAAAGACTGGTAGTCTTGGTGCTAGAAACTACATTGTGTTACTGACAGGAGAGAGAAGGAGAATTAACTATTATATCTCTCCTCACCTTCTGTTCATAAGTAAAGTGGTTAATTTCCAAGCAACTTGCGATATGCTTTCAAATGATTTTTCTGGTGACCTCAACTTAGTTACATTCAGCAAACTCTGATAAATTCACACCAGAAGTAGTTACACTCATATACACACAATTTAAAAAAGGAAGATAAGATTTACATCTAGGAATAAACTAAAAATGAAAATGTAACTATTAAGTCACATGAACTAAATTTCAGTGAGGATTCTGTCACTCAGGACATGTCCAGATGGCTAAAGATGAGTTGAGCTATTAGAAAATTCCTTCCAAGTTAGAGATAACATAGCAATGTTATATTTGTCGTCAGGGAATGGTAGGCATTGCAGGCAAATATGAGCGCTTACATAACCAGATTTTGAGAAGACTTAGACTTGAGGCAGACTTAGCTAGCAGCTGCAGTGCTATTTGCTGTACTGTGCTGTGATGTTAAAACCAGGCTGAGCAGAGTTTGGAAAATGTAACATCAAAACTTTCCAAGGGTCATGTGGCAGGTCCATTTCAGAATAGTTTCAATTTACAATTAGTTTCTGTCTCTGTGATCAAGGATCCATTGTTCACTTTAGGAGATAGTTCCAGTAATTTGTCTTTTCACAAAAATGCAGATGGATGAGCCTCCCTTTGTTAGCAGGTGCTGCTGAGGAGAAAAAGCAAGCAGTGTTCTTTTCTATTTGCTGACTCCAATGCCCATACAATGAAATGTGATAGGTTCCAGAATGAAGGTGTCGTCAGCTTTATCCTCATAATCATTGTTGGAACCTTCCAGAATTGTAGTCAACTCGCATCTTGCGATTGCCAGTAACCATGAGTTGTGCCCGGCAAAGTTCATTTTTAAATAGGCAAGACAGTAAAATTTGATATCATCAATTGTTTTTGACATCTTACATTTTTTATCAACATAATAAATGAGATATTAGGCAATACAAGAACACTTGGAATGCAAGATGCTCAGACTTTGAAAGGGAGTATCGCTGTAACCAAGAGAACATTCAAGTCAAAATCCAAAACTTGAAACACAATAGGATTGCAAAATGATTTTAAATAAAACAATATTCTTGAAGTTCATTTAAATTATCTGTGGCCTTAAGATTCATTTTTAAAAATAAACATATAATTGACATTTTCCTTTAAAGAAGAATGTGTCCTTTATCATGCATGATATTGATGCTTTGAAAACTGGATCGGTTGCTTATTTACAGTATACCCTTTCGTCAGTCAAGAATATTTTATCTTCACTCACATAGTGACGATTGTCTTCCAGAAGTCATCAGTAAACCTGGCCATTTTTGCATTGTTAATTCCACTTTACATCATATTTGGCCACTAAAAAATAATATGTTTAATTGGATGCCAATTTTCATAATCAATTGCATTGATCAAAACCATAGATGTGCTTAAATTAACAACTGCATTCTGCAATAGCATTAGCATATCAAGGCTAAGTGTTGTGAGCAATACTGTATGGAAATTACACGAACACAAACTCATTGCATAAAGGCTACATTAAGCCACCAAACTTGGCTCATCTCTCACGCAAACACTGTAGCTGTGTCTTGACATTCTTCTTGACAGAACCAAATGAATTTGATGTCATCACCCGAAACACGTCAGGTTCAGCCATTGAAATGCAGAGGACAGGGGTTATTAGTCTGGTTCTGCCAGGATCAATATATTGTGCATCATCTGAAGTGGGAATGTTTGCTGATGACTACACAATGTTCAACAATATTCAAAACTTCTCAGATACTGAACCAGTCTCTGTCCATACGCAGCAGGATATGGACAAATCCAGGCTTGGCCTTATGGGGCAACTAACATTTATGCTATAGAGCTGCTGGGCAATGGCTGTCTTAATGAGAGAAAATTTAACTTTCACTCCTTTGATGGTCAATAGCATTGTCATCTTGAAAACTGCCTACTATCAACAGCTGAAGTGACAGAGGGTTACTGTTGAGCAGAAATTTAGCTAGACCAATATAGCTGCAAGAGCAAACCAAATGCTAGGAATTCTGTGGTGAGGAGCTCACCTGCTGACTCTCCTGTGCATATTCATCATCTGCAATGTACAAATCTGGAGTTTGATAGAATACTTTATGCTTGTCTGACTAAAGTTTAATTCATGCCTTGATTTTGTTTTAATTCATTTATTGGAATACTCTCCACTTGCCTGGATAGGTGCAGCTCCAACAACACTCAGAAGCTTAGCACCATCCAGCAAATGGCAGCCTGCTTGATTGGCACCACATCCACAGATACCCATTCTCTCCACTGCTGATGCTCAGCAGCAGCTGTATCATCCACAAGTTGCAGAAATTCACCAAAGATCCTTAGACTGCATCTTCCAAATCCATGATAACTTCCATCTAGAAGGTCAAAGGCAACAGGTACATAGAAACACCATCACCTGCAAGTTCCCTCCAAACCACTCACGATAATTCTCTGGGAAGCTAGGGAGGAGATAGCAGAGCCTTTGGCTTTGATATTTGGAGTCATCATTGTCTACAGGTTTAGTACCAGAGGACTGAAGGATTGCAAATGTTGTGCCCTTGTTCAAGAAGGACAGTAGAGATGACCCAGGTAATTATAGACCAGTCAGCCTTACTTCTGTTGTAGGAAAGGTTTTGGAAAGGATTATAAGAGATAAGATTTATAATCATCTAGCAAGCAACAATTTGATTTCAGATAGTCAACATGGTTTTGTCAAGGTCAGGTTGGATAAGGTTTCACATGGTAGGCTGTTGGAGAAAATACAGAGGCATGGAATTGAGGGTGATTTAGCAGTTTGGATTAGAAACTGGCTTTCTGAAAGAAGGCAGCGAGTGGTAGTTGATGGAAAATATTCAGCCTGGAGTGGTGTGCCACAAGGATCTTTTTGGGACCACTGCTGTTTGTCATTTTTATAAATGACTTAACGCAAGCATAGGTGGATGGATTAGTAAATTTGCAGACGAGATTAAAGTTGGTGGAGTAGTGGACAGTTTGGAAGAATGTAACAGGTTGCAGGGGACTTGGATAAACTGCAGAATTGGGCTGAGAGGTGGCAAATGGAGTTCAATGCAGCTAAATGTGAGGTGATGCACTTTGGGAAGAATAACAGGAAGGCAGAGTACTGGGTCAATGGAAAGGTTATTGGTAGTGTGGATGTGTAGAGGGATCTTGGAGTCTATGTACATAGATCCCTGAAAGTTGCCACCCAGATTGACAGCGCTGTTAAGAAGGCATACAGTGTGTTAGGTTTCATTCATAGAGGGATTGAGTTCCAGAGGCGCAATATCTTGCTGCAACTCCACAAAACGCTAATGCAGCCACACTTGGAATATTGTGTACAGTTCTGGTCGCCATATTTCGGGAAGGATGTGGAAGCACTGGAAAAAGTGCAGAGGAGATTTACCAGGATGTTGCCTGGTCTGCAGGGAAGGTCTTATGAGGAAAGGCTGAGGGAATTGGGTCTGTTCTCATTGGAAAGAAGAAGGCTAAGAGGAGATTTGATAGAGACATACAAGATGATCAGAGGATTAGATAGAGTAGACAGTGAAAGTCTTTTTCCTAGGATGATGACGTCAGCTTGTGTGAGGGGGCCTAACTACAAATTGAGGGGTGATAGATTTAAGATGTCAGAGGCAGGTTCTTTACTCAGAGAGTGGAAAGGGGGGGAATGCCCTACCTGCTAATGTAGTCAACTAGGCACATTAGGGAGATTTAAACAATGGATGATGATGGAATAGTGTAGGGGACGAGCTGAGAATAGTTCACAGGTCGGGCGCAACATCGAGGGCCGAAGGGCCTGTTCTGCACTGTATTGTTCTATGTTCTAAGGATGGGCAGTAATTGCTGGCCAGCCACTGACACCAATATTATAAAAGTAAATAAATAAAAAAACACATGGTTGCCAATCACCTTTCAGAAGCTGGTAAAGAGCTGACTTCTTGAACGACCGCAATTCTTGTGGTCTAGATATACCTACAATAGGTTGGGATTTTGACCCAGCAAAGATGAAGGAACCGTACTATATTTCCAAGTAAGGATGGCATCTAAACTTTACAAAGAATATGCCAAGTCAGTGGTGGTTCTCTGTGCTTGTTGCCCTTGCATTACTACCAGTACTGGGTGCAGAATTGGAAGCTGTCGTTGAGGGGGTCTTCGCAGTGCACTTTGTACTTTGCATACATTGAGGCCGCTCTCTGCTAATGATGGCAGGAATGAGCACTTAAGATTATGTATGGATCGTCAATCAATTAATCCATTTTGTTGAAATGGTGTCAAAATTCCCAAGAACTGTGGAGCTCCTCTGATCCAAGGAAGTGGAGCATTTTCCATCAAATGATTTATGTTGGGCCTGGTCTGTGACAAATTGGCATTGAGGAGTTAGGAGTTGAGTAACGAGAATAATCCAAGCTTCTTTACTGCTTTTGTCATCACAATATTTATGTGGACTGTTACAGTTAAGCTTCTGGTCAATTGTGATCTCTAGTATATTGTTCCTGGGGCATTTAATGGTGGTAATACCATTGAAATCCAACTGAAGGTTGTTCAACATTGTCATGTTGAAGGTTTTTACTGCTGTGAACTTACATGGCATGAACATTATTACCACATATCAAGTCAGCCCTGAATGTTATCTGGATCTTGCTGTGTGCAGAGAGAAAGTGCCTCATTGTCTACTGGACAAGCAGCCTGACATCACAAAGACAACAAAGAGGTCAACAGTTGTGTATAATAGAAAAGTAGAATATAGAAAAGTACAGCACAGAACAGGCCCTTTAGCCCACAATGTTGTGCCGAGATTTAATCCTAATGTACAATATAGTAACTTAACCTACGCACCCCTCAACTCACCGCTATCCATGTGCATGTCTAGCAGTCGCTTAAAGATGGCACGTGGCTTAAAGGGAGATTATAGGTGGTGGTGTTCCCATGTATCTGCTGCCCTCATCTTTCTAGATGGAAGTGCAGGTTGCAGGTTTGGAAGGTGTTGTCTACGAAGCTTTTGGCAGCGCCACCTACTGCTGCTATTGAGCTTCAGTGGTGGAAGAATGGATGTTTGAGGATATAAAGCTGCTTTGTTCTGGATCATGTTAATCTTCTTGAGTATTGTTGGAACCGGCTTCATCCAGGCAGGTGGGGAATATTCCATCTGTACGTGTGCCTTGTAAATGGCTTTAGGGAGTCAAGAGTGGTGCTGGAAAAGCACAACAGGCCAGGCAGCATCCGAGGAGCAGGAAAACCGACATCCTGGGCATAAGCCTGAATCCCCGATGAAGGGCTCATGCCCGAAACGCCGACTCTCCCGCCCCCCGGACGCTGCCCGACCTGCCGTGCCCCTCCAAACTTGAAGTCATATCATCAAATGCTGGCGCCAAAGAATAAATGAGAAATAGAAGGTGGGGGGTAGGGGATAAGTGGAAGGCAAGGAAAAATCCACAGGAAACTAAGGACTAAACAGCGCAAATACCATCTCTGAAGGTTTTTTTGTTGTATTGTCACCTTTCAAAAAGCCAACATACCCAAAAGCACTTTGTAACCATCAATGCTAGCGAGTGTTTGAACATGTCTATCAGAGGCACATCAGGGAGCTGCATTCAGTGATCTCTATTGAAATAAAGTACATCACCGATACTTCAAATTCAATTAATGCTAGATTTAGCTGACAGCCAGGAGCATCACACACAGAGTGAGAACTTAAAATGCTAGGAAGTAAATCCACTCTAACACAGTGAGACTATAAGAACACAGTCTGGTCATCAATCACATCTGTAAATATTTTATGGGAAAAACTGATGATTCCAGGAATCATTTTCTACAATATGAAAGCTAGGTGAACTTTCACATCTTGAATTTTCTTCAGTGCTTTGGTGTCTAGTTTCTTTCTCTTAGTAACATGACTTAAGGTTTCACTTACAGAAAGTTGAGGATGTGTTCTTCCCTGGAAAATTTAGACAAGAAACGTGATCAAACTGGCCATGAGACTCTTTATCTGCAATGTGACTTTAGTGCAACACCATGTTTTGCCTAAGGGTTTGAAGTGTACACTTGTTACTGATGTCGTAAATACTGTTGCTATTATTCTAATACTGTGATGGACGTGGAAATCCAATTAGAGGAATTCAAATATCGAGTTCCACGAAAGAAAGCCAGATGTGAATGGCAGCAAAGGCTCTGGAGAGGGTCAAAGGAACAGGAATCAGTTATTCAGCCTGTCGAACCTGCCTGCCATTCAACGTGATCATGGATGATCAAGCACCTCAATGTCAGTTACTCACCTCATCTCCAAAACATTTTATGACACTTGTAATCAGAAATTTATCAGTCTATAAATACTGCAACCACAAGAGCAAATCAGGGGTTAGGAAGTTTGCAGTGAGTAACATACCTCCCGACGCCTCAAAGTCTTACAAAGCACAAGTCAGGATGTGAAACAATACTTACCTGAATGAGCACAGCTCCAACAATAATCAGGAAGTTTGACACCATGAGGACAAAGCTTGATTCGCACCACATCCGCAAACATTCACTCCCACTACCACTGATGTTCAATAGCAATAGCGTATATTATTTACAAGATGCTTTGCAGAAATCTACTAAGGCTCCTTTGACAGCACCTCCCTATGACGACTTCCATCCAGAAAGACAAGACCAACAGATACACGGAAACACCATCACCTGCAAGTTCACTTCTAAGTTACTTACCATCGTGATTTTGAAATTACTTCAATGCCACTCAGTCAAAATCCTGGAATTCCCTCTTTAATTGCATTGTGGGTATACCTACAGCAAATAGACTGCAGCGGTTCAATAAAGCAGCCACCATTTTCTCAAGAAAAATTAGGGACAGGCAATAAATACAAGCCCAGTGAATGGCATCCACATCCCATGAATGATTTTTTAAAAACTATACCTTAAACTAAGCTTCCATACCCACTGTAGTAGAGAATTCCCAAGGTTCAAAACCCTCTGAATAAAATTATCATTCCACATCTTGGGTCTAACTGTTATCCCCATTACCTTGAAATTGTATCCCCTGCTTTTAGACTCCCAGCTATGGGAAATATCTCTACCTTGTCTATCCCTTTCAGGTGTTTTATAGATTTCAATGAGATTACCTCTCATTCTTCAAAACTCTGGAGAATACCAGATCAACTTGACCAGTCTTTCTTAATAGGATAGTCCCACCATCCTAGGAACAAGTCTGGATAATTTTTATAACAATATCTCTCTCAAAATAAGAAGACCAAAACTGTACACAGTACTCCAATTGTAGTTGAACAAAATACTTGTGCAATTGACACAATTTACTATTCCTGTACTCAGAATGATCTTGCAATAAAGACTAACATTTCAGTAGCCTTCCAAATAGCTTGCTGCACCTGAATGTTAACCTTGAGAGACTTACTGGTGAGGACACATTGTTCACTTTATACATCTATACTTCCAAACTCTTAATATTTAAGAAATATTCTGCACGGCTGTCCTCCTACTAAAGTGGATAATTTACATTTCTCCACACTATATTACATTTGCCATGTTCTTGTCCATTCATTTAAGCCTGTTCAATCCTCCTGAAACATCTTTCTCACAGCACACATTCCCACTTTGTTTTCTATTATCTGCAAATCTGAAAATATTACATTTACTGTTCACTTCCAAATCATTAGTGTATATTGTATCAAATCTTGAGGCACCCCATTAGTCGTAACCTGTCAATGTCAGAAAGACACTTCATTCCAACTCTCCATTTTCTATCTGTTTGTCAATCCTTAATCTATGCCATATATTACTTCTTGACCTATGTGCTTTAATCTTTCTAAGTGGCCTTTAGCAATAGCCTTGCCAAAATTCAAGTATAGTATGTCCAACAGCTCTTAGCTATCTTGATAGTAACATTTGCAAAATACTACAATTTCATCCATGCTTTATAACAAATTCAAACATTTTCCCGAATACTGAGGTAAGGCGAACAGACCTATGCTTTTTGTTTTCTCTCTTGCTTCCTTCTTAAATAGTGGGGTGACATATGCCATCTTTCGATCTGCAGGAATCATTCCAGAGTCCATAGAATGTTGGAAGATAATCACCGATGCATTGACTATCCCTATAGGCCCCTCCTTCAACACGCTGGGATACAGACTATCACATCCTGAAGATTTAGCAACTTTCAGACACATTAATTTATCCAATAAAATCATCTTAATAATACTCATTTCCTTCAGCTCTTCACTCTGCCTCACCTTTGATCTCCACTTCTGGAAGATTTATTACATCTTCCTCAGTAAAAATTGACATAAATTAACCATACTTCAGTATTCCCCGTTATCAATTCCCATCGTTCCATCTTTAATGGACCCACCTTTGTTTTAGTCAAAACCTTGCCTCTTTAGACTTTTACAGACCATTTATATTTTTGTGAGATTGTGTTAATAAACCATTCTCCATATCAGCTTCTTGTTGTATTCTATAAATCTCCCAATCCTCATAATTACTGATATCCCTGGCATTTTTCTAGGCTTTTTCTTTAAATCATACACAATATTGAACTTCCTTTTTTAACCATGGTTGACTTACATTTTTTGGAGTTTTTACTTTGCGAAGGAATGTATAGTTGTTGTAAGTCATATAATAGTTCTTTAAAGACTATTCATTGCCTATGGAGAGTCATGCCTTTCAACGCATTTTCCCAGTCAACCAGAATCTGTGCCTTATGCCTTTATAATTTCCCTCATTTAAATGCATCATCCTTGTCTCAGAATAAATTACCTCATTTTCAAACAAAAATGTTATGAAGGCACATGGCATACTTGCCTTTATTAGCCCAGGTGTAGAATTTAAAAGCAGGAAAGTTTGCTGGGACTGTGTAAAACTTTGGTTAGGCCCCAGCTGGAGCATTGTGCACAGTTCTAGAATCCATATTGTCAGAGGAATGTGATTGCATAAGATAGGATGCACTGAAGATTTACCAGGATGCTGCCTGGCTGGAGAGTTTTCATTTTGCAGAGAGACTGAACAAATTGGGGTTGCTTTCCCTGAAACACACAAGACTGATGGAGGACATGATTGAGATGTATAAAACTATAAAGGGCGTGGACATGTTAGGCAAGAAGGAACTTTTCCCTTGCTGGAGGGATCAATGACCACGGACTTGGATTTAAGGTAAGGGTCAGGACATTTCAGAGGAGATGTGAGGATTTAGTTTCCATCAGCGGTTTATGGAATTTGGAACTCACTGCCAGTAAGAGTGCTGGAAGAAGAAATCCTTATGACTTTGAAGTATTTAGAGGCACATTTGCAATGCCGACGCTTGTGATTTGTGCAGGTTTGATGGGTGAAGGGTCTTTTTCTATGCTGTGTTGACATCTTCAACTCTCATGTAAAATATAGGGAAAAAAGGTAGGGTGGCAGTTTTGCAAGAAGGATTATTTTTATGAAAAGAGGTGACTGTGGCAAATTTGAAGTAGGAGCTAGAGCACAAGAAAACAAAACTACTAATACAGAAACACAGAGGAAAGTAGATGGTCAGCAACCTAATCAGAGTGATATGAAGGAGAAGCAGCTCAGTCCAAAGAAGCTTGGAGAGGACCTAAGAGAGAAAATAGAGGAAAATGCGGTTCAGGGCTAGGTCATCAGATATTCTTTGAAAAGTTTCAACCCTTGCGCCACAGGAAGGGAGGCGAGTGGTGTGGCAAGGGTCAGATGGTAGCTTATCAGTTGGCCTCAATCTATATGGTGAAGATCGCTAGCTCCTCACATTTACCTGAAGCAAGGGGGAGCAGATAGGGAGGAGGATTTAAGGAAAATGATTTACAGTAGAGTAAATGAAACCAGGGATTATGTTGCACACCAGGATGATCAAGCAGTTATGTCAGACCAGGCATAATCTAATGGTGCCTTGTGTGATCAGACTAGCTTTGTGCTAATCTGAGAAAGTTACGCAAGGTGGTAAACCTCTATTCATTCTCAACCCAAGCTCATTTTGTTATTTTCCAGCTTACTGCAGACCTATCAAAACTGTACTTCCATAAATGTACTTCCATGCTGTCATTGGTTGGAACCCAGCTCAGAATGGCACACACTTGTCTCCGCGACCTGCCCTCCCAGGCCAATTATATGTTATGCTAACCTCACCATTTATAGAGTCATAGAGATGTACAGCATGGAAACAGACCCTTTGGACCAACCTGTCCATGCCGACCAGATTCCCAATCCAATCTAGTCCCACCTGCCAGCACCCGATTTCAATAGAGTCTAGCTCAATTGGCCAGATGCTGGCTTGAAATGTGACATGAGTTCAATTTCAGCACTAGCTGAGGTTATCCTGAAGGGCTTCTCAAGCTCTACCTTTACCTGAAGCATGGTGACCCTCAGGTTACCACCTGTCCTCTCTCTCCCTGTATAGAGAGAGAGAGAGAGAGAGCGAGAGAGCAGTCCTATGGTCCAATTGGACTGTGACTATTCAGCAATGTCGAATTGATTAGAACTTGTTTGTAAATGGGTGTACGAATTAGGGCAATTTCTTTCCTATCAAAGCCTCCACAATATGTCACCGGTCTTAAAGGAAAATTAAATAATAATTGCAGCAATATTTCTGTACTTTGTCAGAGGGGAGCGTTCTTACAGCAAGAAGGGAGTATGGATATACAGCAGCTCAGGTGCTCAGTACAGTATACCGGAGCCGGGCAGATGCTCGCTGGCGTTTTGTGAATTCTAGCAGAACCCCTCCCGTGACTTCTGTTAACGATGCTACAGAACATGATGAAATTGCAAGGTTAGAAATTAACGCCTTGCTGGTTTCACCTTGAATTTTACTTAAGCTTTAGAAATATTTCAGAATTGCTCGTTTTAAAAATAAAAAGTTGTGCCCAGTCTGTGAGAAAGGCTGGTTTAATGTGAAATTATATTAAAGAGGGGTTGAACTCCAATATTTGAAGAGGGTCGGCAGTTCCTAGCCCAGAAAAACCTGTTGGACTATAACCTGGTATGATTTGATTTTTGACAGAATATACTTGTTACATATACCTTTGGAACTCACACCAATCTCTGGAGGTTACTGGTTATTTTACTTCCTTTGTATCAGTAACAACGGTTCCGTTGGAAATCTATGGAATAAAATAACCTGAAAGTCCAGTTCCAATAATAACGTGGAGGTGCGGCACCCTGTGAGCACAATGATCCGAAGATTTAAGGGGGACTAACACTGATAGGCATTGTATTTGCGAGAATTCAGAATGTCCAGTTCCCAAAGCTAGGTAATATTGTCGTCTGCAGTTCAAACACCGAGATCACCAAAGGCCACAATATCTGAGGAGGACAAACCCCCAGGCTTAACCCATAGAAATATTTCAATAATCGGTCGATCATAATGCTGATTAAGTTACAATCTCTACGAAATGTAATGCTCTATAATGTTTCCTACCTTCGCAAATTCTCCAGAGTCCAGAATGAGAGTTTAAATCCTCCCAATGCTCCCCATAGTTATATCTGGAGTTTGAGACGTCGATGATGTACCAATAATCCGTACCTATCGCTACCGCCAGAAACACAAAACTTGAAAGACCCGTTAAACCAGCGGTGACGCAGACAGTTCCAACTGACATCTTATTCCAAATATCGCTCATTATACCCCAGCTAAGACTATCCTATTGTGGCGAATCCTCTCCTTTTGGCATTTTCGTGTCCGCTGCCTGTGCTCACACAGCTACCTTTGTCAGTGTGAATTTCCCTCTGAGCAACTGCTTTTTCTGATGGCAACTGCACAAGGTGTAGCGAGAAGAGAAATGAAACCAACGCCTTTAAAGGGGAGAAATTGAACGTGCACCTTAGATCCTTGGGTTTTGGGAAGGGAGGGAAGAAATGGACAGGGGCAGCTGATTAGATGGCCTGGCTCAGTCTATCAGTCACTCTCACCTACTGGGGCGGGGTTGGGAAGACAATAGTAAACAGTTTTTACCAGACTAAGTTAGAAATCACACAACACCAGGTTATAGTCAAACAGGTTTAATTGGAAGCACCAGCGCACGAACTATTAATGCCTTATGTGGTCCAACCCTATTGCATAGTCTTCAGGTCTGATGAAGAGTCGCCAGACTTCGGAATATTCACTCTGCTTTCTGCTCATAGATGCTGTCTGACCTGCTGCAATTCTTCAGCAATTCGTTTTTTTTTCTCCAGCTCTATACTTAGTTTAAACGACCGATGTTTGGCCCCTATTGTAAGTGCTACTTTTCACATCGATTTCCAAGGCTGTGGTAATTAAAACAAGCCAAAACTCTTGGATAAAGCTAAACGGTACTAACATTGGTCCACGTTTTTATGATCTATTATATCCCGGGTGCCCCTTTCAGTTCTGTGATGCTTGATGTAAACTAAAGGATTCCATTTATGTCGAACAGCCTTCTTCCTGCTGATTACCTTTACATTCGAAGTTCTCAGTCTCCTTAAGTTCAATGCAACAGAATACAGATTTGTCAGCTGCAGTGGCTATTATTTTCCTCATGTCCTTCTCCACAATATTTTGGCATTAATATCAAAAGCTAATGAAAAATTTTGCGGGTGATGGAATAAAGAGTGCTAGAGAAACTCAGTTGGTCCCGTAGTATCAGTATTGAGAGAAACAAAGATAATGTTTCAGACTCAGTACAACTTTGTTCTGCTTTCCAGAGATGCAGCCATACTTGGAATTTCTCCAGCACCTTCAGCTTTTAATATTAACATTTATTTCAACTTGAAGAATACTCCATACATAAGGTATAACTTTAGTCAACTCTAATTATCGATTGTCATGGCTTTTTCACTCTTAGAAGGGCCAAACACACCAAGCTGATCAGTGTACAGGGGGAGAAAACCAGCTTGCTTTGTTTTGATGGTGCTGTCAGACATGGCCAGAACAGCACCAGCAGTTCCAACATCAAGGAGTAATGAAAGATACACCAACAGCCATCATCAGGTAGTTGTCTTATGTGAAACCATCATATTATGGAGTTAAAATGAAAATTGCTGCAGATAAAGTCGTCCTGCAAGTTATTGAGTTTTAGGAATGCAAGAGATCCATCAAACATCAGTCATAGATTTTATTTTTGTCAGGATTGCCATCTGGTAAGGATTTTGGCAGGAGTAAATGTACCACCAAATACATAATTAAGTTATAGAGTCATAAATATTCAGTCCAACCATAATCCCAAACTAACCTAGGTCCACCTGCCTGAACTGGGCCCATATTCCTCCAAACATCTATTCAGGAATTTATCCAAATGGCTTTTAAAAAGTTATAACTGCACCCACATTCATCACTTCCTAGGTAATTCATTCCACAAATTAAACATTCTGTATAAAAAAAACTTGCCCCTAATGTCTTTAAATCTTGTTGCTTTCATGTATACAAATATGATCCTAGTGTTGAAAACTCCCTGAGAAAAGACACCTGCCATTCACCTTATCTATACCCCTCATGATTTTATAAACTTCTACAATGTCAACCCTCAACTTCCTATGCTCCAACAAAACTCCTCCCTACCTATCCAGGCTCTCCTTCTAACTCAAACCCTCCGTTCCAGGCAATATTCTAGAATATGTTTCATGAACTTTCTCCAGGTTAATAATATCCATCCTGAGGGGGTGACCAGAACTGCACACAGTACTCCAGACGAGGGCTGACCAACATCCTGTGCAACCTCAACATAACTTTCCAACTCCTATAGTCAAAAGGTCCAAACAATGAAGGCAGGCGTGCTAAATGCTTTAACCACCCTGTCTGCATGTGATGCAAACTTCATATAATCATGCACCTGAACCCCTGGATCTCTGTTCTACAACACTATCCGAAACCCCACTTTTACTTGTGTAAGTCCTGCCTTTGTTGTACCAAAATGTAAGACCTCACGTTTATCCAAATTAAACTCCATCTGTCACTCCTCAGCCCATTGACCCAACTGATCAAGATTCTTTGTAATCTTCGATAACCTCCTTCACTGTTCACTACACCACCAATTTTGATGTCATCTACAAACTTGCTAACCATGCCTTCTATATTCTCATCTAAATTGTTTATAACAAAAGTGAACTCAGCAATTCTGCTGGGACTTATGGACCCTGTGAAGCACTGCTGGTAACATGCCTCCAGCACAAAAGACAGACAATCTCCTCCACCACCACCCCGTCTTCTTCCATTAAGCCAATTTTGTATCCAATTAGCAAGTTCACCCTGACTCCCATGTGATCTAACTTTATCAATTGGTCTACCACGTAGAACCTGTCAGAGGTTTTGCTTAACAATGTCTATCACTCTGCCCTCATGAATCGTCTTTGTTACTTCTGCAAAAATTCAGTCAAGTTTGAGAGACAATTTCCTTGCATAAGACCATGCTAACTATCCCTAATCTTTCTTTGCCTTTCCAAATGCATGTAAATACTATCTTCAGAAAACACCTCCAACAACTTGCCCACCATTGTAGTCAGACTCACAGGTCTATAGTTCCCAGGATTCTCCTTACATCCCCCCCCCCCCCCCCCCCCCTAAACAAAAGCATAACATTAGCAACTCTCTAGTCATCTGGCACCTTAACCATAGTTCTAAATGATGCAAAAATTTCTGCAAGAGGCTCCACAGCTTCCTTCCTAACTTCCCACCACTTTCTGGAATATACTCAAATCAGGCCCACCTCTATATTTTCTAAGACTTCCAACACTTCCTCTTCTGTAGTGTGAACTATTTTCAAAATGTCAATATTAATTTCGCAGAGTTCTCTAGCCTCTTTTTTCTCCACAGTAAAAACAGACAAAATATGTGAGAAGATTTGTAGCTCAGATGCTCGTTGTTGTGGTCGTGTTCGCCGAGCTGGGAATTTGTCTTGCAGACATTTCATCCCCTGTCTAGGTGACATCCTCAGTGCTTAGGAGCCTCCTGTGAAGCGCTTCTGTGATCTTTCCTCCGGCATTTGTAGTGGTTTGAATCTGCCGCTTCCGGTTGTCAGTTCGAGCTGTCCGCTGCAGTGTTCAGTATATTGGGTGAACAGTGCCGTTACATAGAATGAGACCCTGCTTTCTTCCTTGTCTATGCGTATATTTCTGATGATGTCCAAGAATTCCTGTGTTGATTGTATAGAGTGTCTGGATCCAATGATCAGGTGTTTCAGTTTCTGCTGTAGTTCTTTAGCCAGTTTGTGTGATGGTGTCCCTGGTAGTGATACTATGGGTCTGAGTGGGATGTCTGATTTATGCAGTTTAGGTAGTAAAGACAACACGACTATTATAGGACAAGCCAAACAGAGAACAGCCAGGGAATTCCTAGAGGCATGGCACTCATCCACAGATTCAATCAATAAGCACATCGACCTGGATCCAATATACTGATCACTGCAGCGGACAGCTGGAACTGACAACTGGAAGCGGCAGATTCAAACCACTACAAATGCCGGAGGAAAGATCACAGAAGCGCTTCACAGGAGGCTCCCAAGCACTGAGGATGTCACCTATACAGGGGACGAAACGTCTGCAAGACAAATTCCCAGCTCGGCGAACAGAATCACAACAGACAAAATATCATTTTATGTTTCTCAAATTCCTGAGATTCAACGCAGATTACTTATTTGATCTTTAAGAGACCCAACTCTCTCCAGTTACTCTTGACCTTAATGCACTTGTTGAATCTCTTTGGATTGTCCTTAACCTTATCTGACATAGCTACCTAATATCTCCTCTTTGCCTTTCAGAACTCCCTCATATGAATGCTTCTTCATTCTTAATATTGGTCAAGAGATTCAAATTCTTAATATATAGCCTAGAAGAAAGCTGCAGTGGGTTTGATGGACCAAATGTCCACGATCTATGCTGTAATGACTCAACATAGAAATCTCCATCTTCTGAAAGTCAACCTTAAAATCATCCTTAACTTAAATGACATTAGGGATAGAGCAACAGTTTTGTCAGCCAGGTTGTTACCATTTCAATTCAGTAATCAAAAAAAGAATCCATGGGTTGGGTAAATCCTGATCATCAAGAAAGGTTGCAATTGACTGTCAATTATGTTGAATAAAAATGATCAAAACAGAAACATCAAAAAGGTACAACCAGCCCAGACAAAAATGACCAAGACTTCCAGACTCATTTTCTTCATATCCTAAGATTTAAGCAGTAGGAGATCCAGAAAGTTCATTGATTATATGATGCAAAGAGGCATGAAATAACATCGACATTTGTGGTGACGGGTTGAAGTTCACCTGTGAGAATTGCACTTAGAATAGTCTTCCCAATATCAAAAGCAACATTTTTAAAACTGATTTATGTTCACAGAAACATAGATAATTTATGTTCAACATCAACAATAAGACATTATTTACACATGTTGAGGGCCAATTATTCAAGTCAGCATGAGCCTGGGTACCTTGAAACTTGCAACCAATAACACAAGTGGCATCCAAGAAAGTGCATCACTTGTTCATTCAAAGTGGAAAATTCCTATTATCATTTTTCTCGGTGACTAAGATGTATCATTCATAATCAATAAGAAACGATACAGGTTTTTGCAAAGCCTAGCATTTGTCAAAATGGCAAATTTGAATTCCATTAACTAATATTCAGTTTGCACAAGAAAATACTTGTAATGAAACTGTAGTTTTTATATTGTTATTTCTGTCCCATACATCCAGTTCCATACTTGTATTTCATATACTGCAATCAATTTTCTGACATTTCTGATCCATTTCCTTGCAATTATCTTCAGGTTGAAAAGAAATCTGATTCTAGAGAACTCGCTGCCTCTTGACATGCACATTGAGTTACAATTCAAAAGACTGATACCTACATTAGAAAAGTACTGAAAAAAAATAATTTTGGTGTTTTCGATCTTGTTTGTCAAGACATATTGCCTTCAATTCTATGAAATAAAGTTCTGTGAATTTATGCGAAAAAGAATTGGAGTACAATTTCTAAGAGCCAATTCTTGCAAAGACATATCACCCCCTTAATCAAGGCATTATCACAACGAAACTACACTTTTAAAAAGTACAAGCAGTTTTATGAACTCATTCAAATTGGTATTTTCCATGGTTGTCTAGATGGTTATTCACAGAATACTTTTTTTTAAAAAGAAAGAACTACAGATGCTGGAAATCAGAAACAAAAACAGAAATTGCTGGAAAATCTCAGCAAGTCTGACAGCATCTGTGGAGAGAAATCAGTCAACGTTTTGGGTCCAGTGATCCTTCTTCAGAGCTTCACAGAATACATCAGTTTGGCCAAATCATGCCTTCAGTCGCCATCTAATAAATATATTCAACGATCAGAGTATTTTTTTTTACCCATCTGGTTAGCTCAAAATCGGTGAATTCAATTATTGTTATTTAAGGAGCATAATGACAATGTTACTGATTTAATAATTTACAGATTCAGACTAATATTCTCACTTGCTTTAGATTATGAGAGCTCCTGCAGTACAGTAATAGTTTTCGTAACTCTGAGCAAGGAGGCCTCAGTTTGCATCCCAGCTGCCCCAGAAGTGGGTCATAACATTCATGGGGAGGTTGATGTAAAATATAAAGCTCTAGGCTATGCATGATTCCAGTCTCAGAAGCAGTGTTGACTCTCAACTGCCCTCACATAAGCTAGCAAACCAATTAGTTGTATTCAAAAAGTTTACCACTCTATTGGGTAGTTGGGAATTGGGAGTAAATGGATTCATGTCAACAATCTTGCAGGAATATTCCAGTAACAAATGCTAAATGGAATTGTTGGAATGAAAGTAGAGTAAGCTTTAGCTAACCTGTTAAGCATGCACCATTTGCAGCACAAATACAACACACCACCCTGTTCCATCATCCAATATGATTGTGATTGAACTTCAAAGCCTCTTCCCAAGCTAATCCTCATACCCCTCAAATTATTTGGTGCCCAAAAATCCATTCATCTATGGAAATATTAATTAAATTAGCTTTCACATCCTTCTGGAATAGAGAATGTCAAGGATTCACTTTCCTGAGTGGAGAAATTTCTCATCTCCACATACAAGTACTGTACAACCAGCTCTTCATCTGAAAATTATGGCCCACAATTGTGGACTCTTTTCAAGAAAAACATTCTTTCAGAATCTATTAGTTTTTGTTTTGAGATTTTCAACCATTTTTGTTCATGAAACAATGTCTTGCTAAAGTGAAAGAGTGGTGGTTCTCTTCAACTTTAGTCAGTGTACGCTAATTACAATTTTTCCTGACAATTGTAGTCAGTGTTAAAATTTTAAAAGCAGTTTTGATTGAGTTGTATGCTTTGTTCATTAGTATTAGTCCATTAAGTTTCAAAAATAGCAGCCAGAAACGGTCATGTCTTACAAAACAGGATATTCAATTAAGGCTTACTTAACAGTCTGCTTAAGTATATATTAAGATTCCTAATGGTTAACTGACTCCTCGTCATTTAAAACATTTTTCAATGGAAACAATTGAGCCAACTTTAGCATTTGACTTGTAGAATAGAAAAGCAAATAGTAAGATCTTACCCAGCATACTTATGTGTCTTCAAGAGATTGTTAGCCACCATGTGGATTTTCCTCTTTCCTCAACTCAATAGATGATGGGGCGAATAGCGTCATCAGTTAATTCTATTATTTTTAGTTTGTATTTGAATAATTATTTGATTCAGTCAGATCTTGAAACTCATTTTTGATTACATTGTCAACCATTTTCCTCCATAACCACACTGGAAGAAGTTTTTTTTCCTTTCTTTTATTCTTTCTGGGATGGGGACAATATTGGTGTTTCTCATGCCTAATTGCCCTTTAACTGAGAGTCTTACTAGACCCATTTTCAAAGAATAGTTAAAAGTCAAACACTTTGCTGTGGCTCTGGAGTTATACGTAGGCTAGACCAATTTAAGGCTGCCAGATTTCCATCCCCAAAAGACATCAATAAGTCAGATGGGATTTTACAACAATTATGTCATCTTGCTTTATTCAAGTCTACACATTAATTTTTAAGGTACTGTTAGAGCTTGATTTAAGTGTGATTTGTTTCAGATTTGTGGCTTTTGGGCTTAGTAATCAGAACTTTAGCACCCCTTTTTGTCATGTACCTGGAGGCGAAACTTAAACATGTGGATAATTTAGATAGTATTGACTTCAAAATTCACTTATGAAGATTAGAATGAGAACTTAAAAACATTTAAAAGATAGCTAACAAAAACAGCTGAAAGCTTCAACTCAATCTTGATACCTTCACTTGCTTATATAGTGTATTTCTTTAACTGGACTACTGTAGCAATCTTTTCCACAGTTTATGCAATATATCATAACATTGGCAGAAATTGTACAGATTAAAATAAATGGCCAATTATGCAGTTTTGGTGGATCTCACTCATGGAGATTCTAACTCTGGTTGTCTGCTTTAAATATAGAAGCAAGCTCTGAAGAAGGGTCAATGGACCAGAAACATTAACTCTGATTTCTCTCCACAGTGCTGCCAGACCTGCTGAGATTTTCCAGCAATTTCTTTTTTAAATATGGAAGCCACACAGGAATTCTTAATGGTCTTGGTCCATTAATTTATTATAGGGCAATTTGACTTTTTTGTTCAGAGTACAGATTACAGCCAACAGCCATACAATCAGCTAAACTGTCCAATCCTGCTTCTAAACCATATTTTCATAAATGTATCAGTCACATCTTTGTCAAAGCAACACATTAAAAATTTCTTGGTAAAGTTACATGATAAAATCCCTCCACTTGTCATAATGCAATTATCAGAATTCTCCAGGCAGTCTCCAATTTACAAATGCTTGTACTTATGAACAAGAGCCCAGAAGTGTGTTAATTTTAAAAGATCCAACATACAAATTTCCTCATACTTACAACCAGCTCTTTTATGTTTTACTCTATGATGTTCAGATTTGCTTATAAAGAGACAATTTACACAAGAACAAACCCATTCGCAACCCAAGGACTACCTCAATAATCCAAGTGAAATAATGTAAAAGACTACCTGACAGAGAATATTAAGGAATAGTACACTATCCAGCTGTTCAAGCCTGTTCCAACTTTTAGTTAGGACATTGCTGATCAGGATCCTCACTCCATGTACCCATCTTGCTCCATATGTGTTGACTCTTACCCAACAAAAAGTGAGTTTTCATTTGTTTTATTTAATTTCAAAAGTATTTGAATCAGTGTCTTCTTTACAATCTCAGCACTTCGCCCACTGTTATTTAAAGATTAAATCTTCACATATAAAAACAGATGGATAGTGTGATTTTGACAAGGATAATTGTGCCATAATTTAGGATAGTACAGTGAGTTACCAAATCACAGTTTCTGGAAAATAAAAAAAAATGCATGTCAATTAATTCCTGAATCAGACATACAGCCAAGACAGTCTGGCTGAAAGTAGGGGCAGGTAGGTATGTGCACTAATTGTTGCAGTCACATTTTAAAAAAAACATGTTCAGAGATGTTATCACACACCTCTGGAGAAGGTGGGACTTGAACCTGGGGGCCTGCAAAGGTAGGGGCTCTACCACTACAGAACTTTTTGCAGGCCCATACGGGGATCGAACCTGCAACCTTGACATTATTAGCACAAAACTCTAATCAACTCAGCTAACCAGCCACACAATAAGACTGAGTTATCATCAATTACACCTGCAAATATTTAAATCATTCTCTTTTCAGTCACAGTACAGGCCTGCAGCACACAGCTCTTTACTCATCCATCTACACTCCTTGTCAAGAATGCTGAGAATAGTTGATTCAGTTGACAATTCAGCAGTAGATCCACAATATAAATACAGTAGGTTTACAAAGCTTAGACCATTAATGTATTAAGAACCAAAACAGTCAAGTCATCCACATTATGAATTCCAAGTCTACTATATCTTACAAGGCAATAAATCCTTAAATGACTTTGATCAATAGCCCTAGATAAGTGTGATAGAGTTAGCAGTGATATAAATATAGATTGAAGATAGATGTGGTAAAGTGAAATAGCCATGACTCCAAAAATGGATCCCATCCCTCTGGAACAATTCTGCCCTAAGCCTCTTAACATATCTGCTGATAGCAATGCCCTGCTTCGATAACAATACAATGACACATTACCTTAACCAGAATAGGAAAAGAAAATCAAGACCTAAATAGTTTTGACTAAAGTAACAAGAAATCACTTTGTCTAGACATTTTATCTGGAAGGGATGGGACAAGGAACATCCCAGATGATAACAAACAATTCTAAAAGTATGCTGTACAATACATAGCCATAACCCTCAATTTGAGGATTCTTTCAAAAGCTCAAATAAGTTGATCAGATTTCTCTCTAGGAAAGCACTTTTTAAAAAAAAACTCTTGCATGACTAGCAATCTTTAGCAACAAAGTCTTCTATTGTGCTTCTTGTAACTTTTGCCTCTTGCTCAAACGACTGAATTCTTTCAGAGACTTGTTTCTTCTGAAAAAAACATAAACAAAAGGTAACACACAATACAACTCATACATAGTCTAAACACAAAAATGGGACAGGTGGTGGGGTATGAGGAAAAAAACTGGCCAAAACTAATTTGGATTGACTAGACTTTTAGAAACGTAATGTGTTCTATACTTTTTTTAAAAACAAAAGCAAAATTGAGAGGAAGACTTCAACATGAATAACCAATTCAGTATATAATTTAAAAATTATAGCCCATTCAATTACTCTAGATAGCATCAAAACTCAAAGTAAATTGTAGCGATAGCAACACCATCAACAGCAGTCAACACCAACCACCCACCTCAGAATTTTTGAACCGAACATTGCAAGTCTATTGGTCGTTTGTTTTTACTTCAAAAGGCAACAATTTAATAAGCAATTCATATTTTGGTGCAGAAAATGTACAAAATTAACAATAGCTTGCAGTAAAGAAAGCCAGGCAAATAAAGCAGATTATTCTGCTCAAAGGGCTGTCCCCTTCTTTATTACAAAGACTATCACAGGTTATTGAGTAAGCAGTAATGTGAAGTTGAGACAATCAGATCAGTCAATATCTTACTAAATAAAACAGCAGACTGAATGGGCTGGCTGACTATCTGATCTGTTCCTAATTTGTCTTTTCTTCCAATTAAAAAATGGGAGTTAAGAACAAACGATTCAATATAAACATGGGATTTCTCCAATATACTTGCAGCAATGGATTAAAAAACATCAGTTCAGCATGAACCAATGATAGATACCTGCAGCTAAGTACTGGGGGAAAGTCTCTTTAAAAAAAAAGCTGTTAGAGTAATCTTCATGCCTTTTATTCCCCATTTGGAGTTTACTGCATTAATTATAAATATCAAGTTACATGCACGTATGAACTAACCATGATATTCTTTACTCTTTCCTTGTCCAATTTGAGAAACTCTTCTGTTGTTAATTCTTCAAATTTCTTCTTCAATAGGATGAAAGCACACTTTGAAGAATGGCTTTGATGTTCAACTCTAGGAATGAATGTGAAAGTTACATTTGTATCCTCTGTATGCACTTGCCCCCTAAAGTTCACTAGGCTAACATATGTTGTCCATCTCTAGTTGGCCTCGAGAAGGCAGAAATTAACTATCTTCTTGAACTGTTACAATCCATTTACATCCACAATACCATTCAGGGGAGACTCCAGGATATTGACCTACCCACACCAAAGGAAACAATACATTTCAAAGTCAGGATGGAGAGAGGCTTGGAAGGGGATCTTGCAGGTGGTATGTTCGCATTCTACCTGCTACTAGCTTTGTCCTTCATGCTGGTGGTGATGAGGAGTTTGGAAAATACTGACTCAGGAGTCCTTGTGATTATCTGCAGTGCATCTTGTCGATGGCGTACAGTGCTGCTACTAAGCGTTGGTGGTGAAGGCACTGAATGTTCGTGGATGTGATGTCAATCAAGCAGGTTGTGTTGTGGATCATGTAAAACTTCGAGTACTGTTGGAGATTTACAGACCAGTCAGTCAGTCTCACGTCTGTAGTCAGCAAGGTTTTGGAAAAAATTCTGAGGGATAGGATTTATGACTATTTGGAAAAGCATAGTGTGATTAAAGGCAGTCAGCATGGCTTTGTGAGGGGCAGAACATGCCTCACAAATCTTATTGAGCTCTTTGAGGAGGTGACAAGTCAGGCCGACTAAGGCCAAGCAGTGTATGTGGTGTATATGGACTTCAGTAAGGCATTTGATAAGGTTCTCCATGGTAGGATCATTCGTAAAGTCAGGAGGTATGGGATTCAAGAATTGGCTATCTGGATTCAGAATTGTTTGGATGACAGAAAGCAGAGTGTGGTTGTAGATGGAAAGTATTCTGCCTGGAGGTATCCTGCAGGGCTCTGTTCTTGTGCCTCTGTTCTATGCAGTTTTTATAAATGACCTGGATGAGGAGTTTGAGGGGTTGGTTAGTAAATTTGCAGATGACACAAAGGTTGGATACTATTGAGGGCTATTGCAGTTGTAGCATGACATAAACAGGATGCAGAGCTGGGTTGAGAAATAGCAGATGGAGTTCAACCTGGATAAATGCAAAGTGATGCATTTTGGAAGGTCGAACTCAAATGCTGAATATAAGATTAAAGACAGGATTCTTGGCAGTGTGGAGGGACAGAGGGATCTTGGTGTTCAAGTACATAGATCCCTCAAAATTACCATCCAAGCGGATAGGGCTGTTAAGAAAACATATGGTATTTTGGCTTTCAGCAACAGGGGGATCAAATTTAAGAGCCCCGAGATTTTGCTACAGCTCTACAAGTCCCTGGTGAGACCACACTTGGAATATTGTGTACAGTTAAGGTTGCCCTATAGTAGGAAAGATACAGAGGCTTTGGAGAGGCTGCAAAGAAGGTTTACCAGGATGCTGCCTGGACTGGAGGGCTTGCCTAATGAAGAGAGGTTGACTAAGCTCAGATTTTTCTCACCAGAGAAAAGGAGAAAGAGACGTGACCTGATCGAGGTATATAAGGTAATGAGAGGCAAGAATAGAGTCAATAGCCAGAGACCTTTCCCCAGGGCAGGATTGACAGGCATGAGTTTTAAGATACTAGGAGAAAGGTATCGAGGGGACGTTAGAGGAAGGTTCTTTATGCAAAGAGTTGTAAATGCATGGAATACGTTGCCAGCGGTCGTGGTGGAAGCAGAGTCATTAGGGACATTTAAGCAACTGCTGGACATGCCCATGGATGGCAGTGAATTGACGGTTGCATAGGTTAAGTTATTTTATTTTACATTAGGATTAATCCTTGGCACAATATTGTGGGCCAAAAGCCCTGTTCTGTGCTGTACTTTTCTGTGTTCTCTATGCTCATCCAGGCAAGTGATTATTCCATCACACTCCTGACTTGTACCTTGTAGATGCTGGGCAAGCTTTGGAAAGTCAGTAGGGTTGGTCGCTTGCTTGCTAGCTAGTTTCTACCTTGCTATGTAGCTGCACTACTTACATGGCTAGCCCAGTTCAGTTTCTAGCTAATGGTAACACCCTCAGAAATTGATAGTAAGAGAATTCAGAGATAGCAATGTTGTTGAATATCATAGGGAAATGGTTAGAATCTGGTTAGAGATGGTAATTGCTTGGCACTTTCATGGTACAAATGTTGTTTACCATTGTCAGTCAAGCATGGATATTGTCTAGATCTTAGTGCATTTGGACATTGACTGCTTCAACATTTAAAAAGCACCAAATGGTGCTGATCATTGCATAATCATCAGCAAATATTCCCACTTTCAACTTTATAAATGGAGAGAATGTCACTGATGAAGTAGCTAAAGATGTTTGGGCCTAAGATACTGCTGGGGAACTTATGCAGAAATGTCCTGGAGCGGAGATGATTATCCACCATTAACCACAACCACAACCATTTTCTTTCATGCTCGGCAGACTACAATCATCAGATAGCTTTTTCCCTAATACCATCAACTTTAATTTTGTTGAGATTCCTAGATGTCACTTTTGGTGAAATGCAGCCTTTTGTCAAGGGCAGTCACTCTTACCTCTGTAGTTTCATTCTTTTGTCCATATTCGAATCAAGGTGCAACATGCTAAATATTTGAACTTAAGACTGGTTGGGCAAGTGGCTTTATTCAGTTTTACTCTCCACAGCCTGGCTGAGTATTACTAGCATCTTTTGTTTTTATTTAAATGCTTAAATGATTGCACCATGATGGAAAATTTTTGCCCAAGTATCGATAGGAATGTTTTGTTAGTGCATAAGCTTGGAAAGGCAGTAAATCAGAATGTTGTAACCAGGTTCCAGGTGTAGTACAATTTACGGTGATAAAATGAATTTTTAAGATCTTAACAAATGGAAGCAAGTTTAAACAGTAACCAACTTAACAAATGTAGAAAGCACAATACAATCCAATGCCAAAAAAGATTGGAAAACCAAATGTGTTTGACAAAACTAAGCAATGTTTTAAGAAACCTCTGCAGAAGTCACAAGTCCACCATATTATAACTGGTCAAGATCTAATCATGAAATGTGAGTTTGGTACATTCAGAAGAAAGAAAGACTATCAATAGCTTTGAAATGAGGTTCTTAAGAAGGATCTTTGCAGATAAGCTGGTGGAGAAAGAATTAATGAAAAGCCACTGAGTAAGGCCAACAGAACAGAACTCTAATATCAAGACATGAAATGGAGATCCTCAGAAATATTATCAATGCAGGAGGCTGGAGAGCCAAACCACCAGAAGACTAGTTTAAAATAACCCCAACAAGATTGGTAACTGCTGTCATGGAAAGTTTGGAGAAATCATAGTTGCCTACACCTCTCAGCAATTAGCACTACAGCAATCAGGGTACCCAGTAAGCATATCTTGCAGCAGAATGTTCATTGCAGCAAAAATGCATTTAAATAGGCTTTACAGCCTATTGTGCCAGTGTTAGAATAAAAGGTAAATCAGACTGTACATGTGTCACATTGAATCATCAAAAAAGCCCATCAAGTCTGTACTGACCCTCTGAAGAGCATCCAACCCATTCCCACACTGTCCACCCCAGCCCATAACTCCACATGGTGTTTTTTACTATGGGTAACCCATCTAACTTACACATCCCTGGAGGAAACCTTCGCAGACATGGGGACAATATGGCAACTCCACAGAGACAGTGTACCCAAGATTGGAGTCAAACCCAGGTCACTGGCACTGAAAAGAATCAATGCCAGCCACTGTGCTGCCCTGTTGAGTAGCATCAATACATTAAGTATTTTTCCATAATCATCACAGGTTTCAGATTTCCTTTAAAATAATTCCTGCATCAGAACTTGTAAAAATGGTTACAAAGTAATGGTTCTTAAACTTGGACACAACATCAATTAGATTCTCAGAAACAAAAAAAAAAGGATCACTTTAAATTAAATGGTGTTTGCTTAGGAATAGGAAGTAACCAAATTCCGATCACTAAACACTTTGGTTACAACGCCTACTAGTTAAGTTTTGAGACACTAAAAAGGTGTCTACATTAATACACCAGCACTTCCTGGAACAGCTTCTCATAGAAGTACCCAGAACTTTTGTATTTATCCTATGTATCATAGGTTGATCTATAATATGCAACCTTTAATAATTTATATACTGAATATTATTACACTGCTTAATAGGTTTTGTTTCTGTTAGCATCTGGTCTGTGTTACAATGGATGACAATTAGACATATCTTTCAGTGGTGCTGTTCCAAACACACAGGGAAAGTAAACAAACGTCCAAACACTAGGAGGAGAACATGCTAGAATTCAAGTACATAATTCATTACTTACAATGGTTCGTCTTGAGGTTCCCATCCTTCCAACTCCTTGTAGCAAAAGAAGCACTGAGCAACATCAGGACCATTCTCACTTGGGGTGTGAATAAAACCTGCTGCTGCCATCTGAAAGTAATACGACAAGCTTGAGATTAAAAAAAATCCACATTAACTTTTTATACTTAATTCAAATTAACTTAATTTGATGAGATCTAAGATGCAGGAACTGAGGCTGACTATTCAGCCCAGGAGAAAGTGAGGACTGCAGATGCTGGAGATCAGAGCTGAACATGTGTTGCTGGAAAAGCGCAGCAGGTCAGGCAGCATCCAAGGAGCAGGAGAATCGATGTTTCGGGCATTCCTGAAGATGGACTCATTCCCGAAACGTCGATTCTCCTGCTCCTTGGATGCTGCCTGACCTGCTGCACTTTTCCAGCAACACATTTTCAGCTCTGACTATTCAGCCCATCAAGTGAGAGATAAGACAGAGAAAAGCTAAGAATCCATAAATCTCACAAGTGAAATGGAAAAGTGGTCAGACTAGCTATTCCTGTATTTTCAGGATATGCACAGCTGTCAGCTCGGCTCACAGGATAAACCCTCTCTCTCTCGAATTGCACACAATATAGAAACATAGAGGATAGGAGCAAAAGGAGGCCGTTTGGACCTTCAAACCTGCTCCACCATTCATCACAATCATGGCTAATCGTCCAACTCAATTGTCTAATCCTGCTTACTCCCCATAACCTTTGAGCGCATTCGCCCAAAGTGGCATAGTTAGCCGCCACCTAAATACATTCAATGTTTTTGCATCAACTACTTCCTGTGGTAATGAATTTCACAGACTCACCACTCCTTGGGTAAAGAAATGTCTCCTCATGTCCGTCCTAAATGGTCCACCCCGAATCCTCAGACTGTGGCTGCTGGTTCTGGACGTACCCACCATCGGGAACTTCCTCCCTGTATCTGCCCTGTCTCGTCCTGTTAGAACTTTATAACTAATATACCCCCTCACTCATCTGAACTCAAGTGAAAACAATCCTAACCTAGTCAATCTCTCCTCATACATCAGTCCTGCCATCCCCATAATCAGCCTGGTATACCTGATGCTTGAGTGTCGTATTGTCAAAGTTCTTTAGAGACATTAAACTTGCCTGTGTGGGCACAATTAAAAGGTCACAAGGCATTATTTGAACAGAGTTTGCCAGCATCTTCACCATGTAGACATTCAAAATTATACAAATGTTTCACAGTCCACTAACCACCAATTTTTGTGTTATCTGCAAACTTACTAACATCCTTTATTCACATCCAAATCATTTGCATAAGTGATAAAAAGCAATGGACCCAGTGCCAATCTTTGTGGCACACTTTGATCACTGGCCTCCAGTCTAAAAAAAATCCTCTACTACCACCCTCCTCCTACCTTCAAGACAATTTTGCATCCAATTGGCTAGCTCCCTCGGATCATATATGATCTAACTTCACTAACCAGTTTACCATGTGAAACCTTGTTGAAAGCTTTGCTGAAGTTCATATAGACAATGTCTGCCGCTCTGCCTTCAATCTTCTTTATCACCTTTTCAAAAATCTCAAGTTGGTGAGACATGATTTCCCACGCAACAAGCCACAATGACTATCCGTAATCAGTCCTTGCCTTTCCAAATGCATGTAGATTTTGTCCCTCAGAATCCCTCCAACAACTTACCCACCACTGAAGTCACATTAATTTGCCTAAAAGTACCCTGGCTTTTCCTTAGTCTTTAAATAATAGCACCACATTAAGCCAACCTCAAGTCTTCAGGCACCTCACCCGTGCCTGTCGACGATACAAATATAGTTTCGTTGTGGATATGTTCACTGAGCTGGAGAGTTGATTTGCAGATGTTTCATCCCCTGTGTAGGTGACATCTTCAGGGCTCTTGCCAAGCACTGCTGTACTGTGTCTTCTGGAATTTATTTGGCTCTATTCCTGCTGCTTCCAGTTGTTAGTTCTGGTTGTTCATTGTAATAGCTAGTATATTGGGTTTAGGTCTATGTACTTGCTGATTGAGTCACAAGTGCCACGCTTCTAGAAATTCTTTGGCTGTCCTCTGTTTGGCTTGTCTTATGATCAAGCACAGGTCTAGTAGTTTGATTATGCAGTCTTTGTTGACAGATTCGCCATTGTGCTCCTGTTTTGCTTCTCCAGAAGGTTGGCTATTGTCTCTCTGGCTAGAGTTTGTCAATTGAAATGAACAGTGCCATTACATCAAACAAGACCATTGTTTATGTTGTCAATGTTTATGTTGTCTAGGAATTCTTGTGATGACTGTATGGAATGTTTGGATCCACTAATAAGATGTTTTAGTTTTTGTTGAAGTTCTTTTGCCAGTTTGTGAGATGTCCAAGAGGTTGGCGATTGTCTGTCTGGCACTGTTCACTTCAAATCCAACCCAAACTCTGGATCAGATACGCAGACAACTCTTTTGTTATTATTAAGAGAACAGAAATTGAGAACACGCACCAGATTATCAACACCAGGTTCACAGGGATCAGATTTAGGAGTAGGAAACTAACAATCAACTGCCATTCTAGATGAGATGGTGGAAAGAACACAGAATGGTGAATGCACCACAGAAGTGTACAGAAAAGCCAGACACACTGACGAAGTCCTGAACTACAACAGCAACCACTCAATCACACAAAAGAGAAACTGCTTTAAGACCCTGTTCAAAAGGGCTACAACACACTGCAGCACTCCTAAGCTGCCAAGGGAAAAACACCTCTACAGAGTATTCACTAAGAAAGGATATCTGCACAACTTCATTCACAAATGTCTATCAGACAAACAACGCGATGAGGACATGCCACGACTTAACTCACTAGCCCGATACTTTACATTAAAAAAAACTCTGAACTGACAGCTAGACTTCTCCGACCACTGGGATTCATGACAGCCCATAAACTGACAGCCACACTCAGACAACAACTCACCAAGACAAAAGACCCTATATCGATCATGTGCAAGACAAACGTAACTTACAAGATTCCGTGCAAAGACTGCACACAACATTATACTGCATAGAGCAAACAGACAGACAACCAGCCCAATCAACATCCACAAACACAAACTAGCCACTAACAGCCAAACTAGCTGTCCCTAATAGCTACACACACAGATGACAAGGACCACAAATTTAACTGAGACAACACAATGATCATAGGACAAGCGAAAGAGAGGACAGCTACAGAATGTCTAGAAGCATGACACTTGTGCCACGGACTCCACCAACAAGCACACAGACCTAAACCCAGTACACCAGCTACTGTAACGAGCAACCAAACCGACAATCAGAAGCAGCAGGAATGGAGCCAAATAAATTACAGAAGAGACAGTACAACAGTGTTTCACAGGAGCAGTGAAGTACTGAAAATGTCACCTAGACTGGGGACAAAATGTCTGAAAATCAACTTTCCAGCTCAGTGAATGTACACACAACTATGACAACTGGCACCCAAGCTACAAATCTTTACACAAACTTGAATGACACAAATATCTCAGCATGGGGCCCAGGAATCTCTTTCCTAGCTACCCACAAAGTTCTGGGAAACACCTGATTCAGGTCCCAGGGATTTGTCTATGTTTATACATTTTAAGACCTCCAGTACCTCCTCTTCTGTAATATGAATTTCTTTCAAGACATCACTATTAATTTCCCCAAGTTCCCTAGCTTCCATGTCCTTCTCCATAGTAAATACTGAAAGGAAATATTTGTTTATTATCTCACCCATCGCCTGTGGTTCCACCCAAACAGCCACATTGATCTGTAGAAGCCACATTCTCTCCCGAGTTACTCTTTTGTACAGCATCTCTTTGGATTCTCCTTAATTCTATTTGCCAAAGCCACCTTAAGTTTGTTTTTCCCTCTTCTGATTTTCCTCTTAAGTAGACTCCTACAGCCCATAAAATCCTCTCCAGATTTTCTCAATCCCAGCTGTCTATCTATACCTGACACATGCTTCTTTCCTTTTCTTGACCAGAGGCTCAATTTCTTATCATCCAGTATTCCCTATACCTACCATTCTTGCTCTTCATACCAATAGGAAAATAACGTCTCAAAATTCTCATAGCCTCATTTTTAAATGTGACACACTTCCCGACATCCATTTATCCGTGAACAGCCTCTCTAACCAACTTTTGAAAGCTCTGTCTGATACCATCAAAATTGGCCTTACATAAACTTAGAACTTTAACTTTTTTATATCCTTTTCTATAACTACTTTAAAACTAATATAATTATGATCACTTGCCAATTGACACCTCAGTCACTTACCCTGCCTTATTTCCCAACAGAAGGTCAAGTATTGCTCCTTCTTTGGTAGGTACAGCTATATATTGAAGAAAAGTCTCTTGTACACACTTAATTTCCTCCCTATCCAAGAACAATCTCCTTGGAATATCCTCCATAAGTAAAATGGTAATGTTATTCCTACCAAAACCACCACTTCCCCTCCTCCTCTCTTGCTTCCTTTTCTATCTTTGCTATAGCATCTACACCCTGAAATATTAAGCTACCAGTCCTGTCCCTTCCTGAGCCACGTTTCTGTAATAGCTATGATATCCCAGTCCCATGATCTCAATCATGCTCTAAGTTCATCTGCCTTATGTCAGGCTTCTTGCATTGAAGTGAATGCTGTTTAATTTATCAGTCTTACCTAGTTTTCTCTTATCTGTCTTGACTATTTAATCTATTCCCCTTGTCTACTGTACCAGCCTCAGCCTTTCCTCACTATCACTTTGGTTCTCATCCACATCTCACTAGTTTAAAGTCTTCCAAATAGCACCAGTAAATCTCCTTATAAAGGGTACTGGTCCCCTTCTGATTCAGATCGAATTTGTCCCTCTTAAATATGCCATTCTACCCCTGAAAAAGATGAATCCTTGTCCCAGCATCAGTGCCCCAGCCACGCATTCATCTGCTAATCCTACACTCACTAGCACATGTAGTAGTCCAGATATTGCTACCCTCAATGACCTATTTTTTAACCTCCTGCCTAGTTTCCTATATTCTCTCTGCAGAACCTCATGCTTTTCCCAACCTATGTTGTTGACAACACGCACTGCTGGTCACTCTCCCCTTTCAGAATATACTGCATCATCCCAGAGAAATCCTTGACCTTGGCACCTCAGAGGCAACACACCACTCCTGACATCTGGCTGACGTTGCAGAAACATTTGTCTGTGCCCCAGACTAGTGAGACCCCCTACTGCAATCTGACATAGCCCTGTTTAAGTAGCCAGTCATGATACCAGAAACCTGGCTGTCAGTACTATACTCCTGAGAGGCCATTCTCCTCCACAGTATAGAATTATAGAATCCCTACAGTGTGGAAACATGCCATTTGGCCCATAAAGTCCACACTGACCCTCCGAAGAGTAATCCACCCAAAACCATTTCCTTACCCTATTACTCTACATTTATCCCTAATGCACGTAACCTACACATCCCTGAACACTATGGGCAATTTAGCATGGCCAATTCACCTAACCTGCACATCTTTGGATTGTGAGAGGAAACCAGAGTACCTGGAGGAAAAGCACAGAGACATGGGGAAACATGCAAACTCCACACAGACAGACAGTCACCCAAGGCTGGAATTGAGCCTGGGTCCCTGACGCTGTGAAGAAGCAGTGCTAACCACTGAGCCACCGTGTCACCCACTGAAGTCAATGCAAACCTGTATACCTGTCTGAAGTGTGGACAGTCACCGAAGACTTCGACCAATCCTAGTGGTCAACCACCTACCTGACTGTATCTGCAGTGACTCCACCTTTCTGAGCAGTGTTAGGTAAAAGGGGTAAATGTAGAGGAATGGGTGGGTTGCGCTTTGGCGGGTTGGTGTGGACTTGTTGGGCCGAAGGTGCCTGTTTCCACACTGTAAGTAATCTAATCTAATCTGAAACAGCCATCCATCACACACCCCTTGCTGTTGCAACCTCCTCATAGTCTCTAACTGCCACTCCAACCCATCAAATGAATAGGAATGGTTTAGAGGGGTATGGGCCAAATGGGACTAGGTCAGATTGGGATGTCTGGTCAGATGAGTTGAATCAAAGAGTCTGTTTCTGTGCAGTATGACTCTCTGCATTTACTGTGATGACAGAACACTGTGCCCGAACTTGCCTCAATTACAGCCATGCTTCTAGAAGGGGATTTAACTGAGATTATTACCACAGTTTTTAAACTGCAACACGATATGAGACTACCTCACCAAAAACAATGACATTTTCACATTTTAACTTTTTAATCTTTAAAAATGTGGAAACGATGCAATGTCATTGCCTGACAATTCTCTCAAAGAGAATATAGAAAACGAATTGAAAGCGAAGTTAGTGACTAAAACCAATTCTCCCACATCCCCACAAGCCATCCAATCTTCCCCATACCCCACTCACATTCTCTGGAGTGCACACGCAATCATTGGTGAAGGGCCAGTTCTTAAAGGTGTCCAGGCGCTCCTGGTAGTAGTAGTATTTTCGATGCTGTTGCAGGAAAACCTCCATCGCGAGGGCTCCCGGTGAGGGAGAGAAAAGGATATCTGGGTGACGGTTCCCGATGAGGGGGATTGAGGGGTGGTATCCCTGGATGACGGTTCCCACAGTACGGGACGAGGAATCTCTCGGTCACGGTTCCCTTTTGGGGGCGGAGGTGGGAATTGTCAATGACGGTTCCCGGTGGAGGATGATCTCTCGGTGACGGTTCCCGATGCGGGAAGTGGGGGGATGGTCTCTCGGTGACGGTTCCCGATGGAGGGGGAGGGGAGGGGAGGGGTGGACAGTCTCTCTGTAACAGCACCCGCTGGGGACCGAGACGGTGGTGGTGGGGGGAGGGAGCTCTCCCAGGGACGGTCAAAAATCGCGGTCGCGCGCTGTAACCGCCAACAAATTCAAACACAGTGACCGTTGCGGTCACGCGCCGACTTTCGTGGCGCCTATTGGTGGAAATCCCAGTGGCATCAGGATTTCAGTCACGTGCTGAAGAAGGTTCTTCCTGAACACTATGTAACTGCATTTAGGTAGCGTCTTTCAATTACTAGGGCAGTGCCTTTGTTTGACGTATACACAACATCTAATGGCTAATTTACACCATAAACGGGAAATTAACCGTTTTGTGTGATCAATGTTGTCCAAATCATGAGGCTATTGCTTTACATTTGAGTTGCGCTTGGATATTTTCTGGGATAGACGCACCTAGGGAGATAGGACGTCAACTCGCAGAACGTCCCAGAGAACATCTCTGGGACACACGCACCAAATAACCCCACCGCCCTGTGGCTGACCACTTCAACTACCCCCCCCCCCCCCCCTCCACCAAGAACATGCAAGTCCTGGGCCTCCTCCACCGCCAAATCCAAGCCAACCAATGTCTGGAGGAAGAAAGCCTCATCTTCTCCCTTGGGACTGTAAGAAATGGGGCAGTGTGTTGTTTTTGCAGATATAGAAAAGCAAGAGTGTGTATGTGAAGAAAAGGGGTACAGGGAAAAATATCAGCTAGGCAAGCAATAGGGAAATGTATCTTTATATTTAATGTATAATTGTGGATAATTAAATACTAACTTTAGGGCAGAATTATTAAAGCAAATAATTTCTTTCATCATAATGTTTTAAATAATTTAGTCTCAGCAAAATAGCTGAGATAGCTGAAACGCATAAACTAGGCAAGAAAAGATACATTGTCAAAACGTATGTTCAGGAATGGAATGTACCTATGAACAATGGAAGATGTTACAAGCAAAGCAAAAGAACATCAAGATACAAGTTTAGCCTTATGTCAGCACTTACAGAGAGAAAGTTTGCCAACTTGGAGAAAAGGGGGCAATAAGCACGGAGCACAGCTGGGTAGTGGTAGAATACAGTAAGATAGATTGGGTAATGTAAGAGTCGGGAGAGGTGACCTCACACAGCTCAAAAGTATAACTGTGTACTAGTTTGAATGTTCATTGCTCATTTGCTTCTGCATTTGATGCCCTTTCTTGCAAGATCGTAGAATAAATTGTCTTGTTTCCAGTTTTGGTGGTCTCGTCTAAATTTTATTAAACTTGTTTCTAACAGATTTGGGGCTCGTTCCGGGATCCCAATCTCCGGTCGCTCGGCATTTTTGGGAAAACGGAGAAGGTGCATCTCGCTGATTTTGGCGGTCTCTAGTTTCCCTCCTTACCGCGGCGGCTTGGGCGAGCATTAACCAGACTGGGAGACCCTGGAAACAAGACGGGCAGATACAGCGGGTTCGGTCGGGTAACTCTTGTGTGCACAAGACCCGGGTAAGAAAGGTCTTAAAAGATTTATCCGGGCAACCGGGGTAGGCAGCAGTATTTGCTGCCAGTTGGATATATCCGAAGATTTGGGAACCAGGGTTCCGGGCGACCAGGGTTGGTAGCAGTAGTTGCTGCCAGGTGGATACATCTGGGAGACCGGCAGCGGTATTTGCTGCCAGGTAGATGTGTCCACGTATCCGGGCGACCGGGGTAGGTAGCGGTAGTTGCTGCCAGTTGGATATATCTGGGTGACCGGCAGCGGTAGTTGCTGACAGGTGGATATATCCGGGGAACCGGGGTTCTGGACGACCGGGTTAGGCGAATCTGGTCGACCAGGGTAGGTAGTGGTAGTTGCTGCCAGTTGGATAAATCCGGGTATTGCCGCAGGACGGGGCGCGCTGAAACGACCAGGTAACTCTGCGCACAGACCAAGGTAAAGAAAATGGACCGTTAAGTATTGCCTTGGTGGTCGGGGACGTACGAGAAGTACGGGAAATTGGCAACATATGAAATAAAGTATTTAATTGGCTAGATTAATCTGACGAGTAATGTGTATATCTGATTCGAGCACCCAGCCTCAGACCGGTTGTTAAGAGGGGAAATCCCCCACGCGAAGCTCAGGACCCTGAAGTGGGTGTGGAAGAAGGTGACACCGGACCTCATTAAGGTTAATTAAATTACATAAAGACACGGCCGAGTATTAAAATGGGAAATAAGAATAGTCGTTTAAGTGTCGAAGGGGACATGAGAGGGACGTCCGAGGACCACATCCCAACGGACACTCCTTTAGGAAAAATGTTAAGAGATTGGAAGTACAATCCTCGGACGCGAGGAAAGGATAAAAAACAAATGATAAAGTGTCAATGAAAAACAGCCTTGCAGTCAGGAGGAATCAGATTATGCTTCATGTCAGAAGGGCTACTGAGGGTACACTTTGTAACTAACTTATAGCCAGATATCCAGAAAAATATTCAAAAGTTAGAGGAGTCGTTGCGGGAAGCTCAAAGTGTCTGTGAGATACGGTGTGTGTGTGAGAGAGAGAGAGAAAAAAGAGCTGTACAGCTAGTAGGAAGTTTAACCCTTTGTGATTCAGTTTGAATGCACATTTGTTTGTTGGTGATTGAATGTTTGTGCTTTGTTCCCTGGAGCTTTAGATCCGGGACTGTTTTGAATCTGATTTCTATTATGGAAATTTTAACATGATTTCTTTTAAGGTTAAGGATTTTACAGATTATGAAATAAAATGTTAACTCCTGCTCTTTTTACAGGTCATGACTGCCTTACTATCAGTTTCTAACTAATCTCTTTTATCCTTACATAAAAGCGATTTATGGAGGACAGTTGAAGTTTTAACTTGAATAGACAAATCCTTTTTAAGGCAGCTCTGGTTATTTCACGACCTATAGCATTGTAATTGAGCAATGACTGGTCAGGACTACTCGGGAGGACTAGTTTTGGATTTGAATTGTGGGACTGGAACCGGGTGATTGTGGTGGATTTCAGAGTTGGGAACTGTGTGTATCTTGAATATTAAACACTGAATGAATGAATTTGTAATATATAAGTGTGTATTTGCATGTTGGATTCCAAAGTGTATAGTTGGAAACGGGCTTTAGGGTTGGACAGGCGTGAATTGATGGATTATATTTGAGATTACAGGGAGCAAGAAATATTGCAAAAAAAAACAAGGTCTAAACAAAACATTGGGTGATGAGGAATGGCCATGGATTGGCCCTGGGGCTGTTCAGTTGGTTAAATCGGCTCAGCAATTGATCTCGCAGCGTAGCATGAGGAGCAGAAACAGAAGGCAAAAATAATGGTGGCCACGGTTGATGAGGTAATAAAGAAAAGGACGAGACTAGAAGGAGAGGGAGGCCGGAATGGCGGCGGGCAGCATGTTGAAAATAAAGGGAGGAGAAGGGATCGGGGAGGAGATGTTAAGGGGTCTGGTAGACAGGAACAAGGATCAAAGTGGAAATCCCCACAGGCCAGATGTTATTACTGTGGAAAGACAGGTCACTTTAAGAGAGAATGTCCAGATCCGAAAAATGAAGTAAAGGCAGTGCCGTTTATGAACCTTGATGAAAAATAGGGGTGTCAGGAGTTCCTGCCCCCGGAGACCCACCAGGAACCCTTGATAAATTTAAAGGTGGGACCTTACAAAGAGGACGTAGTTTTCCTAGTCGATACGGGGGCAGCAAGGTCATCCTTAAATTTTAAACCCAAGGGAGTGGGAACGAAAAAGTTAATTGGATTATGGCAACAGTTTTGTGATGAGAGGCAAGAAGAAATCAGTTTTGCGCTCAGGATGAGATATTGCCACCAAATTGGGGATTGAATTAACTGCAAATGGTGCTATGGAATCTGTTGAGGTTCTTAAAAATGAATGTGCTCGAGCAAAACAGAAACAGAATGAGAAGTCACAAGTGACTGGTAAACAAACAGAACTGCGCGATTACAGTTGTTAAAATGTTTTAGTCACTTGTTGCGTTTCGACCCTGAATTATATAATATATATAATTAATAATTAATATTTATAATAAATCAATTGTGATAGCCTGAATCAATATTAATTGGCAGGATTCCTTCACACATTCTCAGTGATGTCATTTTTATTCATGGTTAATTTAAAACATGACTGCATTAATTCATTGTTAATTAAAGAATGGAAAGCTACAGAGTGTGTGCAGGCGGTGGCAGCAACAGCCTTATTAGTAGAGGAGAGTCGGAAACTTACTTTTGGGGGAGCCTTAATAGTCAGCACCCCATATCAGGTACAGACCATACTAAATCAGAAAGCAGGACGATGGCGCACAGACTCTAGGATCTTGATATATGAGACAATCTTAATAGAGCAGAATGACCTTGTGTTAGTCACAGACAGTTGCTTGAATCCAATTGCATTTCTATGGCGGGGAGAAGGGGTGGCCCTTGGCAATTCAGAACATGGCTGCCTTGATATTATTGAATATCAGACTAAAGTGTGAATGGACTTAAGAGACGTACCGTTGCATGCGGGAGCTCAGTTGTTTATCGATGGGTCCTCCTGGATAATTAAGGGTAAAAGGCACAATGGACATGCTGTAGTAGACGGAATAGAGGGAAGCGTTATCGAGGCTGAAAGACTGCCTAACGGCTGGTCAGCCCAAACTTGTGAACTCTATGCCCTAGAAAGAGCTCTCAGAACCTTAGAAAACAAAAAGGAACGATATATACAGACTCCAAATATGCGTTTGGAGTGGTACATACCTTCGGAAAAATTTGGCAAGAAAGAGGATTGATAAATAGCAGAGGAAAAGAACTAGCTCATGAGAAATTGATAAAACAAATGCTGGAATCCCTGTTACTCCCGAGAGAAATAGCGATAGTTATATCAGAAGGGGAATGAATCAGAAGTAAGAGGAAATAGACTGGTCGATGAGGTAGTTAAAGAAGCGACCCTGAATCCACAAGGAGCAGTGATATACTCCCTAATACCTACAATTTCAGATCTTCAGGGTGCCCTGTTGTTTACTACAAAGGAGGAAAAAGGACTAAAAGATTTAGGAGCTGCAAAGACAGCAAATGGGTGCTGGATGTTAAGAGATTATGGCTGTCCTACATCAGGGGAGTTACTGAGGAGCGCAAGCTATGTGTGACATAGTGTTAAGGAAGTACGGATGTAAAGGGATATACACCTTAGCCAAGCAGGTATGCGCAGGATGCCCGACTTGCCAAAAGATTAATAAGAAAGTAACGAGAGGGGGGCCAAGAGGTGGAAGAAACCCTGGGGTAGGACCTTTTCAAAGAATACAGATAGACTACACAGAATTACCCCCAGTAGGGAAACAACAGTACTTATTAGTCCTAATGGATCACCTAACTGGGTGGGTGGAGGCATTTCCAATGTCCTCAGCTACCTCGAAGGGAGTAGTGAAAACTCTTTTAGAACATATTTTTCCTCGATATGGAGTGGTGGAAAGTATAGATTCAGACCAAGGTAACCATTTTACCTCTAAGATCCTACAAGAAGTAATGGCAGGATTAGAAATCTCTTGAGAATTCCACACTCCTTGACACCCGCCTTCCTCTGGACGGGTGGAACGAATGAATCAAACCTTAAAGAAGCAATTGTCTAAGCTAGTCCTAGAGACTCGACTACCATGGACAACATGTTTACCTATCGCGTTGCTACGCATTAGGACTGTGCCTAGACGTGATATAGGCCTCTCTCCTTATGAGATGATGTTTGGATTACCTTTCTAGGGTGGAAGAGGGGAATTACCAACTGTAGAGTTCAATGATAAGTTTTTAAAGAACTATATTGTGGCGCTCAGCTCTTCTTTGTCTGTCCTTAGGAAGAAGGGTCTGTTGACCCAGACACCTCCATTTGAGTTTGACAACCAGGGGATTGGGTCCTGATAAAAACCTGGAAAGATACCAAACTGCACCCAAGCTGGGAGGGACCATTCCTAACCCTCCTGACTACTGAGACAGCTATCTGAACTGCTGAGAAAAGGTGGAGTCATCACACTTGCGTTAAAGGTCCTGTGAACACCCCATTGGCGGAGTGGCATGCTCATCCTACAGACAACTCTCTGAAATTAAGCTAAGAAAGGAGGAATGAACTGAGACAAAAGACTCTTTTAACGTTTGATAATATCTATTGTTATTAATTGTAAGGGCTGTGTGGACTCACCTCTCCCTGGCGCCTAAAAGATTAAGACAGATAGACAGGACAGTAGGCAGGGGTCAGAGATGGGCGGGTACTGGTATAGTAATGTAACGTTAGTAGTATTAAATGTTCAAGGAGGCGGGAAAAATCACTTCACTACACTATGCCAAAATTATGCTGAACAAGAGGGACTTGCCGACTGTTGGGTCTGTGCAGAGGTCCCACACCATGGCGAATCTGGGGATCCCCACCTTGGTAATACCGCCCACCAAAAGAGAAGTGTACGATGAAGAACAATTTGACTCGGGCTCAAATGATACAAAGTGGAGATCTGACAGGGGTAAATATAACTTTGCAGGACGGTTCCCTAGACCGCCCCGAAAACTCTGGGTGCTATCGATGGCCTTAGAGTTTCCACAGAAAGGAGCAGTAAATACCACCTGTTTCTGTAATCAGTATGATACCGCACATTTCCAATTAGGAAAATCATCTTGTGTCTACACCAGCCAAGCCACTGCCACGACCATTCCCCGAATATTAAACGGAACATATTGGGTATGCGGCCTGAAGGCCTATCCATTTATTCCTGGGAAAAATACATTCGCGTGACCAAATGTATAGGAATGCATGCATGTTATGATGTTGATGAAACACTGCCTCAAAGCCAGAAAGGCTGGAGTAGCTGCTGTTACCTCGCTGATATAGTTCCTCACCTTTGATTAAGAAAAACATGAACACAACCTGAGAAAGGAGGGGGGAATAAGACGTAAGACCCGAGTGGTCTCTGAAGGAAACCGTCTGTTGTGGACACTGTTCCTAAACTACGGCGCTGCAAGGGCAGGGGTAGAAATACAGAAACTGGTGGCTGCCCTTGAGAAGCTAATTAATGGTACCACTGACGCAATGGGAGAAACTCAGTTCCAAATATCGGCCATAACCACCAAAATGATTGTCACAAGACTAACAGCTTTACAGAATCGAATGGCTTTAGACTATCTCTTGGCCGAAAAAGGGGGAACCTGTGCTCTGATTGGTAAGGAATGCTGCACTTTCATCCCAGACACCTCTTCCATAGTGGAAGATAAGGAAGAAAAAGATAAAAATTTGGGATGAACTTCGAAAAGATGAGGGATGGGGATGGGGTGACTGGGGATTGACTGGTTGGGGAAAATGGTTAGTTAATTTAGGCATTTATGTATTACTAATAATAGTAGGTCTATTGATAGGGTTTAATGTGTTAAAGTGGATAATGACTAAGCTGGTAATGTCTTTGGGAGGACAACAATCAATAATGGTCATGACAATAGCACAAGCGCAAGAAAGAGAGAGTAGCAGATTACTCCTAGAGTTTGAAAAAAAGACAGAAGGACAGAAATGGCAAGATTGTGAACCTCTGCACCATAGGGTGAAAAGAGGGCAGAAAATAAAATTGCAAAAACAACAAATGGTTAAAAAAATAAATGGAGTTGTAAGAAATGGGGAAGTGTGTTGTTTTTGCAGATATAGAAAAGCACGAGTGTGTATGTGCAGAAAAGGGGTACAGGGAAAAATATCAGCTAGGCAAGCATTAGGGAAATGTATCTTTATCTTTTAATGTATAATTAAATACTAACTTTAGTGCAGAACTATTAAAGCAAATAACTTCTTTCATCATAATGTTTTAAATAATTTAGTCTCAGCAAAATAGCTGAGATAGCTGAAATGCATAAACTAGGCAAGAAAAGATACATTGTCAAAACGTATGTTCAGGAATGGAATGTACCTATGAACAATGGAAGATGTTACAAGCAAAGTAAAAGAACATCAAGATACAAGTTTAGCCTTATGTCAGCACTTAGAGGGAAAGTTTGCCAACTTGGAGAAAAGGGGGCAATAAGTGCAGAGCGCAGCTGGGTAGTGGTAGAATACAATAAGAAAGATTGGGTAATGTAAGAGTCGGGAGAGATGACCTCACGCAGCTCAAAAGTATAACTGTGTACTAGTTTGAATGTTCATTGCTCATTTGCTTCTGCATTTGATGTCCATCTTCCTACCCACCTATCTGTTCCACCTTCCACTCTGACTTATCACCACAACCCCCCCCCCCAACCCCCGCAGTTATCTATTGCCTTCCAAGCTACCTTCCTCCCAGCCCCATTCTCACCCTTCCTGTTCACCTCTCAGGCCCCTTCCCCACCCCCCCCATTCCTGATGAAGGACTTATGACTGAAACATCGATTCTCCTTCCCCTCGAATGCTGCTGACTTGCTGTGCTTTTCCAGCACCACACTTTTCAACTTGGATATTTTATGTTCACCTGGGATAAGACTTCATAGAACAACTTGAAATATGGCATCTCCAACAATTAGCTTTGCTAACCCTATAGATTTCCTGGAGAATATATAGCATAAGCTGTTTCGTCCAACTGTCAAACATAGCCAAATGTTCCCCCATGTTTAATATTTTCATAAATAATTAGAAGTGCATTCAAAATAAGCAAAAGAAAATGAACAAAGTGAATTTGTATCTTTATTGCTTATAGCAGAGATCAATCTTCTGACCAGGTTTTGTTATTACTGCATGTTTCCTGTAGTTGACTATTGGTTGGTTGTGGTTTCATGCTAACAGCTGGTGTGCAGCAGGTTAGGCAGTTTCTGAGCATCCAAGATCAAAGACAAACCATGAAGAGACAAGCAAAATCAAGCACGGGGGAAAATGTATATGAAATGGAATTAACTTTAACTTCAACAGTAATGGTATAGTAATTCACTGAAATTGTATCAATGGCCAACAGTAACACTGCAAATTGATGTTTTACAGAGGCACTGAAATTATGTTGCTAAGGGTTAATAGACTTTGAATGAAACCAGGGGCTTCTAATTTAGTTTTGCACAGTACAAAAGGATTTGTGTGCAGATTGATTGGAACTTTTGTGAGTTTGACATTGATTTGTTTACAGTTCCGTAATACGCCCTATGCAGTATCCATTTATTCCATCAAAATATCTGACTATGGAAAGAAATTGAATCTTGTGGATATTCATTTATATGGATATTATCCTGAACATCTGCCAGCTGGGACACTTTAAAATTATGTATTTTATGCAATCAGTTCACATATTCCAGAACTTTCTAATTTAGAGGCAAGAATAAAAAACGTTTTATATATAGAGTATAACTACAATCCCAAGTATTACGTAATATTTAACAAGTGGTTAATTATTTAGCATTAAGAGACTGTTAGAAATATGCAAGCATTTTGCATTATACAGAGTTAATTGTCTGGAACTAAGAATATCTCCAGTTCTTTCTGTAGCAATGAGGGAACAGTTAGTGTATGCTTTTGTAGTTCTGTGGAAATTGATTCATCTTCTAGTCACCATTTTCAACAGTACCTAAAAGAAACAAACATACAGTGGTATTAGACTGATATCTTTAAACTGAACCACATATAAGATTTCTCAATTATATTTCCAAAAATCCGATGAAAAGGTATGTTCATCAATTGTTCTTTAGCAGTAAAGGTAAAGTTGCAATACTCCTACCAGACCATATGGCTGTTATCCCATTAGAGAGAGATGATTGATGGTGGTTAACCCCGCGGACACCATGGTTGAGGCAAGGGGTAAGCTTGAGAAAGTGCAACCTTCTTGGTCAGGACTGAGAATTTAACCCATGCCCTTTGGCATCATTTTGCATCACAGTCTAATTGTCCAAGCAACTGAGTGAACCAACCCCTCTTTAGAAGTATATTTCATAATTAGCGTGATTGAAATGAATTTCATGCCAGATGACAGCCCATAATTGCCATAGACAATTTTTAAGGTGTTTACTTGTATTTGCCCGTGATCTAATATATTTTATGTGTGTATTTTCTTACCCTTAGAGTGATTGAGTCAACTTAATTAATCCAACAACAATGTTAGTTTATTGCTCTCCCACAGTTGCCTAGATGTTAATGGAAATGCGATTTTTCACTACGGCTCATTTACAGTATCATTCATGTTAAAATTAGATGCAGACAAAGGTTATGACGGTTATTAGAAACTGAAGTATAACCTAATCACTATTTTTGCTGTGGTCCTGATGTTTCTTCGTCAAGTTGTTATTTTTGGCTGAAATAAAGGTCTTGAAAAGGAAGATATTCTCAGTAACAATGGTTCCTACTGTTAATGGCCTGCAGGTTGATTTCTCAAATAAGCTTAAGAGGAGAGATTAGAGGAGAGAGAAAGTGGAGTCACAGGTAGACAGAGCAGTGAAGAAGGCTTTTGGCACCCTAGCCTTCATCAGTCATTGAGTATAGAAGTTGGGAAGTTATGCAATCAGTTCACATATTTCAGAAGTTTCTAATTTAGAGACAAGAATAAAAAACATTTTATACATAGAGTATAACTACAATCTCAAGTATTACGTAATATTTAACAAGTGTGAATAGGAAGGGTTTGGAGGGATATGGGCCGGGAGCTGGCAGGTGGGACTAGATTGGGTTGGGATATCTGGTCAGCATGAACGGGTTGGACCGAAGGGTCTGTTTCCATGCTGTACATCTCTATGACTCTATGATTAATTATTTAGCGTTAAGAGATTGTTAGAAATATGCAAGCATTTTGCATTATAAAGAGTTAATTGTCTGGCACTAAGATTATCTACAGTTATATTGCAGTTGTGCAGGATGTTAGTGAGACTGTACTTCAAGTATTGTGTTCAGTTTTGGTCACTTTGCTATAGGAAGGATGTTATTAAACTAGAAAAAGAGTGTAGAAGAAATTTACAAGGATGTTGCCAGGACTCAACGGTCTGAGTTATGGGGAGAGGTTGGACAAGCTAGGACATTTTTCTTTAGACTATACGAGACTGAGGGGGAGTCTTATAGAAGTGTATAAGATCATGAGAGGCATGGTTCAGGTAGATGTACTCAGTCTTTTTCCCAGGGTTGGGGAATCAAGGACTACACAAAGCATGGTACACATATGGAATGAACTGCCAGCGGAAGTGGTTGAGGCAGTTACGTTAACAACATTTAAAAGGCATTTGGACAAATACATGGATAGGAAAGTTGCTTCCAATTAAACCTGTTGGACTATAACCTGGTGTGTGATTTTTAATTTTGTACACCCCATCTCCAAATCATGGATAGGAAAGGTTTAGAAGAATATGGGCCAAGTGCAGGGAAATGGGGTTAATTTGGATGGACTAGTTTGGGCCAAAATGCCTGTCTCTGTACCATAGGACTCTCTGAGAAAGTCCTGGTTTCTCTTTCAGGTATGGTGGTTAGGCACTTTGGCTGCTTAGGTGACTTATCTGTAACTTGGCCTTGTTTGCCAGGCTCCCTCCCTTTCTAATGAAATTCCATTTGTTGGAGAAAGCAGTTTGAATTTTCTGCCACATCCTTTAACAAAGACTTTAACCATGTGACTATCCTAAATAACAAGTATCAAAATAAGGTAGGTTTGTAATTCAGACTTAAAAATCACACAACACAAGGTTATAGTCCAACAAGTTTATTTGGAAGTACTAGCTTTCAGAGTACTGCGCCTCCTTCAGGTAACAGATGAAGGAGCAAGCACTCTGAATGCTATTACAGTAGCGCCTCGACATACGAACGACCCCGTTCACGAATAAAGCGGTTTACGAACAGGATTATACATAAAATTTTGTTTCAACGTACGTATGAAATTCAAGGTATGAACGAAGGTACGAATGCAAAAAAGCCTGTGTGCGACCACGTGGTTTCATTGTTCTGCTTTGCTACGCGCTTGTTGAACACAAAAGCTCACGGGCCCCGCGTGATCTCATTCAGTTTGTCTTTGGCATGTGTGCTGTGAACAGCCGTCCAAGCATTCTTACGCTATCCGAACAATGGGAAAAATTGATTCAGTTCACGAACTTTTCGGTTCGCGAATCGGGTCCCGGAACGCATTAGGTTCATAAGTTGAGGCGCTACTCTAGTTCCAAATAAACCTGCTTTACTTGGTGTTGTGTGATTTTTAACTTTGTCCACCCTAGTCCAACACTGGCACCTCCACGTCATGTAATTCAAACAGCAGTCTCCCACTGTAGTTTTAGGTAGCCAAAACCTTTTTTTTACACCAGGCAAATTTGCATTTTTACAATGAAGGTGTTAAGATCTTTGTCTATCCCTTGGCCAAAACCAGATTGAAGTGTAGTTAAATTAAAGGTTCATTTTGTCCTCTTGGGAGATAAGACAATTCAAATCCAAGAAAGCAAACCTTATAGTTACAAAAACTTTACCTGTGTAAGAAAGTAGTTCCCATCCACTAGTTTTTCTATGATATCAAAATGATCTGTATTTGGTACATCTTGAAAACTGACCTTCAATCCAGCAGCCTTAATAGCCTGCAATGAAAAGTTATTTTAAAAGAACTGCACGGATAATGCACCCACACGTTATTCTGAACAACAGAATAGTAAATAATGTTTCTATGAATGAATTATTCATATTCAGCTGACTGAAAGACACATCAGGATGGTAGTGTAAGGGGAAGTCTCCTTGTCTCACTGCTTAATGGGCATTACCTGTATTGATTGGTGTCAATCCTCCTTGCAGGAAGTGTAATTGGAATAATGGGGGTGGGTTTTAAATAGTAAGATGGATAGGGAAGAAGACCTAAATAAAGTGCCAAAAAAAAGGAATTTAAGAACCTTTCTGTTTGAAAGATCTCTGGGACAAAATTGGCATACAAAAGACACATGAAACGGGTTGTAGCAAATTAGTAGCTTTCTTTCACAATGCCCAGTTTCTGTTTGCCACTGACTTGGAAAATATTGCCAAGTTGTTTAATTTCAAACCAAGTAAAAATGGTAGCATCTTCCATCAATGGTTCCCACCCATTATCATCCCTTTAAATTACTAACCCTTCCTCACCTTTGTGCCTCCTACTTAACAATTCAAAACATCTGATCCCCTTTCCTGATCAAGGGTGGACCAGCCCTCTGATTGATCATTGTCCTCTTCGACTGGACTAAGGACTGCTCCCCTTTGACTTTCAGACCTGGTCATTTAGTTGAAGTTTATTTAGTATGCTTGCAGCATAAGCTGCTGCCACATGCCATGAATTTGAAATTAACATTGCATGGTGCCAAATACCAACACATCCATCCCCTTGACTATTTATTGGTGGCCTAAATAACAAGCTGCCCAGCTTTTTGTTCGCTCTAAAAAACAAGGCAAGACAGTGACAGCGAAAAAAAAAACAGTTTTAAGAGCCCTGAGGTGCATCCTGTTCTAATGCACAAGTTGAATGCTGTCCTTGTATACAAAGCTGATTAGCAGCAGCATTGCAATGTTAGGTGTCGGTCAGTTCCAAAGTGCCATATTGAATTAATGAACTATGTTGTAAGTTAATTTCAGATATTCCATAGTGATGTGTTGCTGCTGCCAAACTCTGTGGACAGATGGTGCAGGTGGTCACTGCACATTAGCAAAGACCTGAGATTTGGGCCAAAATGGATGCCAGGGGAAGATGTTGGTGAGCTGCAGCTGCCTGGTAACCATTCTGACTTTCAAATTGGGAATTGGCACTGATTTCTCTTCACCACCTGGGAAAATAGCAACCTGCATTAAAAAAGGAGAGATTCAATGGGAAGCAATGGCCTTGTGGTATCATTGCTAGACTATAAATGTGGAGACTCAGGTAATGATCTGGGGACCTGGGTTTAAATACTACCATGGCAGACTGTGAAATTGGAATTTGATTTAAACAAATCTGGAATTAAAAATCTAAGGATGACCATGAAACCATTGTCAGGCGAATAAAAAACATCCGGTTCACTAATGTCCTTCAGGGAAGGAAGTTGCTATTTTTCCCTAATCTGGCCTACATGTGACTCTCTAAAGTGAAAAGTATTACACTGGAAAGGCACAACAGATCAGGGAGCATCCAAGGAGCAGGAGAGTCGATGGTTTGAGCATAGCCCCTTCATTAGGAATATGGAGGGGGCTGAGAAATAAATGGGGGAGTGGTATTGGGGGGAAGGTAGCTGGGAAGGTGATAGGTGGATGCAGATTGGGAGTAATTGTGATAGGTTGGTGGGGAGGGGGAAGTGGCGAGGTGTAATGGAAGATGGACGGGTAGGACAGGTCAAGAGGGCGGTGCCAAGTTGGAGGGTTGGACCTGGGATGAGGTGGGGGAAGGGGAGATGAGGAAACTGGTGAAATTGACATTGATGCCCTGTGGTTGGAGGGTCCTAAGGCACAAGATGAGACATTCTTCCTCCAGTTGTCGGGAAGCTTGGATTGGTGGTGGAGGAGGCCGAGGACTTGCAAGTCCTTGGGGGAGTGGGAGGAGGAATTGAATTGATCGGCCACAGATGGTGGGGTTGTTTGGGGCGTGTATCCCAGACATATTCCCTGAAATGCTCCACAAGTTGGTGTCCTGTCTCCCTGATGTAGAGGAGACCACATCAAGAGCAACAGACACGTAGTTGAGGTGGGTGGATGTGCAGGAAAATGTCTGCCGGAGGTGAAAAGATCCACTGGGGCCTTGGACGGAAGTGAGGGGTGAGGTGTGGGTGCAGGTTTTGCACCTTGTTCAATGGCACAGGAAAGTGGAGGATGGGTTGGTGGGGAGCATGGACCTAATGGAGAGAATGGTCTCTGTAGAACACAGGTAGGGGTGGGGTAGGAAATCTATCTGTATTTGTGGGGTCCGATTGTAGGTGGTGGAAATGGTGAACGATAATGCGCTGTATCCAGTGATTAATGAGGTGGAAGGTGAGAACTAGGGTGGGGGGTTCTATACTTGTTGCAGTTGGAGGGGTGTGGTTCAAGAGCATATCCCCCAAGGACATGCAAGTTCTGGGCCTCTTCCACTGCTAAATCAAACCCACCCAATGACTGAAGGAAAAACACTTCATCTTCTGCCTTGGGACCCTTCAAACACACAGCATCAGCATTGACTTCACTAGTTTCCAAGTCTCCCCTCCTCCCACCTCATCCAAGCTCCAACTCTCCAATTTGACACTGCCCTTTTGACTTGTCCTATCTGTCCATCTTCCTTTCCACCCCCTCCCCACCGACTTATCACAATTTCTTGCCACCTGCATCCACCAATCACCTTCCCGGCTACCTTTCCCACAGCCCAAACCCCACCCTCCCTATTTATCTCTCAGCCCTCTTCCCCTCCACATTCCTGATTAAAGATTTATGCCCAAGATGTTGAATCTCCTGCGCCTCAGATGCTGCCTGGCCTGCTTTGCTTTTCCAGCACCAGACTTGTCAACTCTGACTCTCTAGCATCTGCAATTAGGGATGGGGCAATGAATGCTGGCCCTGACAGTGACACACACATCCTGTGAATGAATAATTTTTTAAAATTATAAGTCAGATCTTAAAATAAGCAAATGAGCTCCTCATTACTAATTTGCAATATTTTCATCTTGCCTTCAAACCCTATATGGACAATCAGGTTCTTATTTTCTGAACTTGGATAGTCTCATTTGCATACATTGATCAAAGACTTGGAAAATTCAGCCTAGTAAATTTCCAGTCTTGTCAATGCTGGACAGGAACAACAGATTAGAAGATAGATCAGGGAAGGTCAAAGATCAGACCATTCTCATCGTAAGAGGCCTCGCTGATAGTCAGCTGTTTGCCTTCTAGATTGGATGTGGAGTAGAGAACTGAAAAATTTCTCAAGTAAAATTGATGAATTATTTTGAGTGCTGATGTTAGATGTTCCAGCTACACCCCAAGTATGAGCAAATTCATTAACACCTCTATTAACGCATTGTTACTCACAAATTATTTACACCTTCTAGCCTTTTAACTGCTTTGATTCTTAGTTGGTCATTTACTTACAAGATTCCAACTCCTCACCACCACTCCCCCTAACAAGAATCCATTTTGTTTGTTTGAAATGGTTAATATGTTTTTAAATGTAAAATATTCTGTAAAGGTGAAAGCTTTTCCAATACTTGTTTCCTAAATTTCCAGAATAGTAGTGTCAATGTAATTTTAAACTCTAAAGAGGCATGCTGTAGCTCTGCACTACTTTAAATGGTACAATTTTCTACATTTTGGCAGATAAATTGCTCTGTCAAACAATAAGGAAAAAATATATAATACCATCAGAGAACTCAATGAGTGAAGGTGGACTGAGGTGTAGGCACTTGGGTCTGTAGTAGAATATTTTCAGAATCACATTTCATTTTGGTTGAATAATGCTCAGACAAGATTGTAGATAATGGAGGTGTAAAATACTGTTCTGAGCAGTTCCTGAAATTACTAGTATCTTAATGAAATAGTATTAACTTGACAGAGGAAACAACACCTCAAAGACATATATCAGAACCTTGAGTGGAGCTTTAATCAGTAATATTTCAAATGCAAAAGGTCTAATTATTTCAGGCTTGAGTGCTGCACCCTGATTTTGAATTCTTTTCAATATGGGGTAGGCTCATATAAACAAGTTGGGAGCACACCTGAGGAGGTGTAAAGCCTATGGGGTTCTTGGTCAGGCCGATCAGGAAGGTGACCTGGATTTCTGGGGCCTCACTGAGACGTAGCAGCGGAGGCTGGAAACCACTACCAGAAGTGTGCTCACTGTTGCCTTCCATTGTACTGGAATTGAAACTGCACAATGGGAAATAAATGGTTACAATCACACTCTGGAGTATACAGGGTAAGTTTTTTTTCTGTGAGGGAGGGAACTGCAAGATCCACTGATGTGAGGCAGTTTGAGGGCAACAACATAATGCACAGACCTAAGCACTATACAGAATACAAACCATAGGCTTCCTAATTTTTGGCAACCCTAATACATTTGTCTTCCTGTGTACAAGGACCTGCCCCAGACATTACTGACATTTAATTCAGCATCAATACATCTGAACATAGGCCAAGGAAAGTATAATGATGTTTAACCAAGAGGTGCAATGGCACCAACAGAGTCTGTTCCCTATGTGGGCTTTGTAAATTTGGTTCCCCATGCTGGAGTAGACTATCAACACAGACGTCTATCCATGGTTTATCCTGTATTTATTCAATGTTAAACATCATGGTGGTACCATTACATTTGGGGCTAGAACGAGATTCAAACAGAAGTATTGCAAAACCATTAACATTAATGAAAACATGATCATTCATACACAGTACAATGTCACCCATTTGATCAATGTGTACTCAAAATTTATCTTTTTACTTTCCCTTACAGTTTATCTCAGTGTAGTCACAGGTTCTCTAGCTGCGGTAAAGGGAGGCTACTCAAGAGTGAAAACCATTGAACTTGGAGATTTTGTCATGTGACCCTAAGCCATTTGTGTATGAACAGCCCTAACATACTGACAGTCTCCTTATCAGTCGCAAGTGGACTCTACTCATTTTAAACTTCCAGAGGTTGGAAGGGGGCAGGAAGGATGGTAGTAAAAGGCCAAGCCGCCTCTAGTGTGTCCTGAGAGGATGTTCTGAGGTTCTTCCTCTGACTGGATGCCTCCTGGAACCGTTTGTTCCCACGTAAGAGTGAACACCAGGTTCTCTGTCACCCTGTCACCATGAGGACCAGTGACTGGTATGATAGAATACAGGAGTCTGTGCATACGTCCAGCAGACCTTGAGAATGCTACACTTGGCTCTCCAAGGCAGTTGCCAACCTGTTCATGGATATGGCCAGACAATCACTTGCTTGAGACAGTTAGGTTTCTACTCCTGTAGATTCTGGGCTACGAGGTTATTAACTCCCATAGATAAACCTGTCTGCTGTATCGATGTTTCCTTGCACTTTCTGACAAAGTTCCTGATTGTTGACACCATGGAGTCCTCTGCTGTCTAGGTTGAGAAGGTGCCTGGTCTCTTGCAGCCTGGGGTGTTTCTTTCTCGAACCAGTCACAGAACTGTCACAGTGAGGTGCTCAGAAGCTTGTGTTCCCAATTTATCTAAGCTTGACGTTCTCACCGCGATATCAATATCTCTGACAGTGGACTGTATCAGAGGCACCTTGTTGATAAATCCTCTAAAGCCCCAGAACTTTGTCAGAGGTCGAAGAGGTACCTGAAGACCATAAACAAAGGCACAGAAGGAGGCCATTCAGTCCATTGAGTCTGCTCCACTAATCAGTGAGATCAAGGTTGATCTAATAATCCAACTCCATATTTCTGCCTTATCCTTTTAGTTCTTGATTCCTTACAGATTGAAAATCTGTTTTAAATGGTTGACCCCTTACTCAGAGAGTATGCTCACTGATCCCAGACTCTTCCACAAGGGGAAACAATCTATCCACTCAAGAAATCCATTCATATGAACATGTTAAGTACAACTGTACTTGTACTTGAAAATTGATATGATTCCAAATCCCTAATGGTGGTGGCACCTGTGCTGGGGACCTATGAAAATACCAGGGTGAATGTGGCAATTACGGGAATGCAAGATTTGTGACTGTTGGTGATGAAGGGTTGGAGGGACAATGCAGGCAAGTCCCGGGTTGGAAAGCTATTTAATCCACAGACTCCTTGCATTAAAAAATACTTACTTTTTCTGCAGAGTTTTGCAAAACAACAATCTAGCCTCAAGTATAGGCCACTTAGGCTGCACTCACTGTTTTAAAAAATGAGAGGATTTATCGGGGCCATATAGCCATTGCAGCTTTTGAGCTCAGGGCACCAACATTTTGACTAGTGACTCCACTGGTGGTCATGACCCACAGTTTGAGAAGCGCTGATTTAGGTTAGTCCACCATATCCAGAAGCCTCTAGTTTTGCTAGGCTGAATTATTCAAAATCTGCTTGAATAACATTTCCCAGGAGATAGGAAAATAGGTTTGATAGAGTGAAACAGATGAAGTACATAAAATGAAAATGTACCTGGTAATATTCTTGAGATTGTTTCCTAAATTCATCTGAGTCATGCTGTGCCATGGCGATTATGATCTCACAGTTACCATTCAGCTGCTTCGTGACATTCACAAATTGCATCGGACTATTTCGGAGAGCATCAGCCCTATTAAGTCAGAATGAAGTATTCATTTCAGACTGATGTGACAAAAAAAACTATACTGCCATCATCAAAACTAAAGTCTGGCAGTAAAGGGAAAACAGGTTTGTCACAATTACAATCACAAGGAATTGATTCAAACATGTTGGCTTGATTTAACAACCAATCATTAGAAGCAAAAAGCTAAAAGCTGATAATCATAAAAATTGCAAAATGCAAGTTAATTTTTAGCCATGCAAGTAAGTTGCTAATACAAGACTTCTAAAGTTTCTATTTCACATCTAAACTTCAGTGAAAATGCAATCACTTACAATCTAAGAGTAAATAGATATAATATAAATAAATGATTGCTCGTTTCAAATGCAAACCCCAAGTTCTCGAACGCGCACTTCATTTTGCAACTTATTAAAAACTAAAATTAAGATAGAACCCAAAGAAAATGAATGCAAATACTGAATGAGTTGGCATGAAGAATTACCAGTTTTCACACTATTAAGTGCGAACATACATTCCACACAAAATAGTGAGGGATTAACACAAATACTGAGGTCATTGAACTTTGCACCCTTGATTCTGATTGCAAAAACGTAGTAATTTATAAATACAATCATGGTCATCAGCGATGAATGCTCAGTGAACCTACTCGGTCATCTTAAGAGGATCATTGACAAAGGTATGAACAATTGGACAGAGATCATAAATCCCACTGACAAGTAAAGCACCTGTGGAGAAATAAAACATTGTTCTGTAAGGTGCCATCAGTCAATGGCCTTGTAAAATTAGAATGATGTTGTAAATAATCCACATTGAAAATTAGGCAATATTTTTGAAACATTCACATCTTTCAACCATTCAAATATCTTAGTTAAACACCTAAATAAAAAAAAACTTGACAAAGTGTGAGCTACATGTTAAGTGTGTCTGTAATGCTAACACTCACATGGTTTCTTGTGGTGCAGTGGTACTATTATGTTGCAACATAAACCTGGATTAGAAGGTTGATGTTTAAATCCCACCTGTCCTGGACTTGTGTTTTAATGTATCTGAACAAGTTGATACCTACAAAAGTTCACATATTACTGTATATCTGGTTACTCATGTAATCACACATAAACTTTTCTCATTGTTTAGTGAAGGTTTTCACATGTCAACCTCCTGTTCAGCTTCTGCTCATGATGAATAAAAATTTGAAATATCAATCTGAAATGTCAAAACTGTTTCAAGTATTCTTCATGGAGCCATCTTGAAATGCGTTATGCTAAATTTTGTTATTTTAGGGCTTTCTCCGAGATATGAATGCCCGACTTATGAATGCCGGTACTTACGAACCAACCTCCAAAAAGCCTATTAGTTTAAAAAATCAAGTTGCATATAATGGTTTGTACTAACAAATGGGTGGACTACTTTGTGTGATGCTAAAATCACTGCATGTTTTTAATGTTTTTATACCTATATACATACACACACTCTCTCTCAATTATAAATACTGTACTGTAGTTACATTTATTATTATTACTGTATTATTATATTTAAGATGTTTTAGGCAAAATGCATACTATATGCTAAAGACAAACATTTGACTAATTGATGCCAGATGTGAACCGTATGTAACTTTCTGACTTATATACAAATTCGACTTATGAACAGACTGAAAAACAGAACTTGTTCGTAACCTGCGGACTTCCTGTATTACTTGGCATGGTGGCTCAGTAGTTAGCACTGCTGCCTCACAGCTCCAGAGAGACCCAGATTTGATTCCAGCCTCGGATGACCATCTGTGTGGAGTTTGCACATTCTCCCCATGTCTGCATGGGTTTCCTTCAGGTGCTCTGGTTTCCTCCCATAATCCAAAGATGTGTGGGTTAGGTGAATTGGCCATGCTAATTCAGGGGTGTGTAGGCTAGGTGCATTAGTCAGGAGTAAATATAGAGTAGGGGAATGGGCCTGGGTAGGTTACTTTTCGGAGGGTCGGTGTGGACTTGTTGGGCCAAAGAGCCTGTTTCCATACTGTAGGGATTCTAACTCTAATTCAAAAAACTCTACTCAATATTGTGATAGAATAAAGGAAGGTTTACAGCACATCTGGCTATTAACTTGACCTGAGAGTGCTTAATGCTCACACAAGATACCTAAAATAGAAATGTATTCCATTCCCAACATGAACATGCCTCAGTTTGGTGCATTCAACAGTTCGTCATATATGAGTTTTACTCAGGGATGTGAGGAGGAACATCAGTGCAGCTTTATGTTCCCAAATAATAACAAAATATACTACCCCAGGAGTGCCTTTGGTTACTGTAATTGAAATGATTGAAAGCAAAACTAAGTGCACTAATTTGAAGTAACTCAATACCCTCCTTTTCTTACCTTTAATATTAGGAGAGATACCATACTTTTTCCAATCAGTACAAAGTACCATGGCTCCCAGATGAGCACCAGCAGAATGTCCACAAAGGTAAACGCCACTGCAAAACACACAAAAAAAAGAGTATACATTTTTGGTGAGTTGTGTCTGAACAGAAATCAGCTCTGTATCTCCCCCCTCTTTGAGCATTTCTGACAAAGAAAACTTTATTAAGAAGACCATTTAAACTGCATTCTTTTTCTTTGCTGGAATAACAGCAGCCTCTGTTAACAATTGAAAGTTGTGCAAGCATCTTTTGTCCCGATGAATTCTGACATCAACAATGAATTCTACTGGAGGGTATCCTTTTTTTTATGGGGAATTATTTAAACAGTTACTGTACATTGGTGAGTAGTGGAGCATGAGATTTGCTCCCTCTTGCTATATAATCTTAATAGAAAATAAATCTCTGGAATTGACTAATTTGACTTCAGCTTTACCTCCAGCTGCTCCTGCCCTCAGGGATCCATTACTGCATGGTTCACGATGGAAAATTCCCTAATGAAGGAGCTGACATTTTCTTAACCAACAGGTCAAAGAGAGAATGATCAAGAAATGACAAAATTAATTCATCAATTTCAATGTTTCTACATTCAAAGGACTTTAAATTATAGTTCCATAATAATATGTGTGTGCTACTTACAGTTAGCCTGCACTGCTTCCACTTAGTTTGCATTGAGTAAAGCTAGTGAACGTTGTCTTACATGTAGCCTGCAGTGTCTTACAGATAGCCTGCATTGCTTCCAATCAATTTGCACTACTTAAAGAGAGCTTGCATCTTTCAGAGGAGTGGTAATCTATGGCTAGGGCAGGCACTCAAAGTCATGCAGTAAGTCACATTGTCCTGGGAAGAAGGAAGAATGCAATACTGGATATTGTGAGGGCAGTCTTTTTTGGATGATGTCTGGAGGTCCAGTGGAAAGAAGGAGAAATGTTGCATATCCACAGAGAGCGGCAGGAGGTCCTTCAGAAACATAGTCAAAATGCAAGGGGAAATGTCAAACATGAAGTCAGGGTCAGGTCATGAGGACCTGAATGAAGTTCTAAATTCTTTGACCTCATACAAGTCACTTTAAAAGCCAACCCTTTCAACTGGGGAGGTGATGGCCTATGGGTATTACTGCTGGACTGTTATTTCAGAGACCCAGGTAATGTCTGGGGACCCAGGTCCTCTCATGGATTTGAATTCAGCAAAGGTCTGGAATTAAGAGTCTGATGACAACCATAAAGCCGTTGTTGATTGTTGGGGAAAACCTAGGAAACTGCCATCTGGCCTACATGTGGTCCGAGATCTTCAATAACTCTTAACTGGCCTCTGGGAAATTAGGGAAGGGCAATAAATGCTGGCCTAGCCAGTAGTACCTACTTCCCATGAAAGAGTTAAAAAAGACTGCAGATACTGCTCAACACACCAACAATCCCTATCACTAAGAACTCTTGGCTAATATTCATAAGCTTACTTCACCCTCACATTTTTGAGGTCAGCCACATCATCCAAACAGATTGTTCAGTGGACTGGAAGCAGTGGATATAGTGTACATGGATTTTAGTAAGGCATTTGATAAGGTTCCCCATGGGTGGCATGGTGACACAGTGGTTAGCACTGCTGCCTCACAGCGCCAGAGACCTGGGTTCAGTTCCCGCCTCAGGCAACTGTTTGTGTGGAGTTTCCCCCGTGTCTGTGCGAGTTTCCTCCAGGTGCACCAGTTTTCTTCCACAATCCAAAGATGTGCAGGTTGGGTGAATTGGCCATGCTGAATTGCCCGTAGTGTCAGGTGAATGGGTAAGTATAGGGGAATGGGTCTGGGTGGGTTGCTGTTCGGAGGGTCCATGTGGACTTGTTGGGCCGAAGGGCCTGTTTCCACACTGTAAGTAATCTAATCATAATGGGTGGCATGGTGGCAGAGTGGTTAGCACTGCTGCCTCACACCACCAGAGACCCGGGTTCATTTCCCGCCTCAGGCGACTAACTGTGTGGAGTTTGCACGTCCTCCCCGTGTCTGCGTGGGTTTCCTCCGGGTGCTCCGGTTTCCTCCCACAGTCCAAAGATGTGCAGGTCAGGTGAATTGGCCATGCTAAATTGCCCGTAGTGTTAGGTAAGGGGTAAATGTAGGGGTATGGGTGGGTTGCGCTTCGGCGGGGCGGTGTGGAATTGTTGGGCCGAAGGGCCTGTTTCCACACTGTAAGTAATCTAATCTAATCTAATCTTGGTAGGTTTATGCGGAAAAAATAATGACTGCAGATGCTGGAAACCAGAATCTGGATTAGTGGTGCTGGAAGAGCACAGCAGTTCAGGCAGCATCCAAGTAGATTCGAAATCGATGTTTCGGGCAAAAGCCCTTCATCAGGAATATGCGGAAAGTCAGGGGGCATTGGATAGTGGGAAATTTGGCCAGTTGGATAGAGAACTGGCTAACCGGTCAAAGTCAGAGAGTGGTGGTAGATGGTAAATATTCAGCCTGGAGCCCAGTTACAAGTGGAGTTCCGCAGGGATCAGTTCTGGGTCCTCTGCTGTTTGTAATTTTTATTAATGACTTGGAAGAGGGAGTCGAAGGGTGGGTCAGTAAATTTGCAGATGATACGAAGATTGGTGGAGTTGTGGATAGTGAGGAGAGCTGTTGTCGGCTGCAAAGGGACTTAGATATGATGCAGAGCTGGGCTGAGGAGTGGCAGATGGAGTTCAACCCTGTCAAGTGTGAGGTTGTCCATTTTGGAAGGACAAATAAGAATGCGGAATACAGGGTTAACGGTAGGGTTCTTAGTAAGGTGGAGGAGCAGAGGGATCTTGGGGTCTATGTTCAAAGCTCTTTGAAAGTTGCCACTCAGGTGGATAGAGCTTGTAAAAAGGTCTATGGTGTATTAGCGTTCATGAGCAGAGGGCTTGAATTCAAGAGTCGTGAGGTGATGTTGCAGCTGTATAGGACCTTGGTAAGGCCACATTTGGGGTACTGTGTGCAGTTCTGGTCGCCTCATTTTAGGAAAGATGTGGAAACTTTGGAGAGGGTGCGGAGGAGATTTATCAGGATGTTGCCTGGAATGGAGAATAGGTTGTATGAGGATAGGTTGAGAGTGCTAGGCCTTTTCTCATTGGAATGGCGAAGGATGAGTGGTGACTTGATAGAGGTTTATAAAATGATCAGGGGAATAGATAGAGTAGACAGTCAGAGACTTTTTCCCCGGGTACAACAGAGTGTTACAATGGGACATAAATTTAAGGTGAAGGGTGGAAGGTATGAGGGGATGTCAGGGGTAGGTTTTTTTACCCAGAGAGTGGTGGGGGCATGAAATGCGCTGCCTGTGGAGTGGCAGAGTCAAAATTATTGGTGACCTTTAAGCGGCAATTGGATAGGTACATGGATAGGTGCTTAAGCTAGGACAAATGTTCGGCACAACATCGTGGGCCGAAGAGCTGTTCTGTGCTGTATTGTTCTATGTTCTATGTTCTAGACTTCCCTCTCTCTTGTAGGATCAGGTGGAACACGAACTGGAACAAGCTGAAGCTAACCAGAGGAGGAAGGCTGTAACTGCATATCCTTATGCCCATGGAGGAGACAATGCTAGTCATTATTGGAATGGCCATTGTCAAGGTCATGACCAGACACAGGGTTGAAACCAATGAAGCTGACAATATCCTCAAAAGTAGTCCTCCTCACCTCTCATTTCCTCCTAATTCCATAACCTCTTCTGATTTCCTGGCCTCACATAGAATCATAGAGTCATACAGCACAGAAACAGACCTTTTGGCCCAACTCATCCATGCCAACTTGGTTTCCTAAACATAACTAGTCCCATTTGCCTGCATTTGGCCCATATCCTTCTGAATCTTTCCTATCCATGTACCTGTCCAAATGTCTTTTAAATGTCGTAACTGTACTTACTTCCACCACTTCCTCTGGCAGTTCAATCCATATATGCACCATCCTCCATGTGAAATGTTGCTCCTCAGGTCCTTTTTCAAACATTCCCCTCTCACCTTAAATTTTTTCCCATTAATTTTGGACTCCTTTAACTTAAAGAAAATACTTTGGCTATTTACCTTAGCTGTCCTCCTCATGATTTTATAAACTTCTATAAAGTCATCACTCAGCCTCCTACACTCCAGGGAAAAGAGTCCCAGCCTCTCCTTATAACTCAAACCTTCCCAATTTGGTAACATCCTTGCACAATCTTTTTTGCATCCTTTCTCGTTTAATAACATCCTTCCTATAGCAGGGCAACCAAAATGTTCCATCTCTTGCTTTCCACTCTTCCCCTCTTGACATTAGCCTGAATTTTTCACTTTTCAGATACCCAAGTTACCTGTCACCAAGGGCAGATGGCAAGGGTAATGCAAATGGAAGCTCGGAGGGTGAGACTGTGAATGAGTTCAACTGCAAAATCAACTAATGTTCAGCCAGGTTACAGAAGAACACACTGATGCGTATGTTGAACAAAAGGCCTGCTGAATTCAGAAGCCTGCCAAAAAGCCAGTTTCCAATCTTTAGTAACATAAAGATATCCAGCACCAACTCGGTACACGTTTTTGCGCAAAACTTTGATTCCAAACTTTCTATCATGACATGAAGCAATTGTCAATTCCATTTGCCCGCTAGCGAATCCAACTGTGATATAATATCTTTAATGTTGATGTCACAATTTTCATTGCAGCACAAGAACATCCATTCAGAATGCTGAATTGTCATGCAAGATCGGCTTGTTGCTAATGCAAGGTCAGTTTGTTGTTATGCAAGCACAGGCAGCTGCCCTCGAGTCTGTGGATTGCAGGTTTCGGGGCGGCGGGAGGCTTGTAAATGTTGCTGCAACAAATTACTGGAATAATTGAGGCACTTTGCTATCTTGCAACAGTTACTCCATGGAAGAACCTTTTCTGTTTTCCAGCCTTGAAATTCATGCATGTGATGTGAGATCTTACCTCAAAGAAGAATACTGTTGCACAATAAAAGCTACACTACGTCGGACTTGAGATACAATTAGGTCCATATTTCCTGAGAATCCAATGAAAAAATGTCTTAGAATTAAATTTTAAATTACAGTTTCATACAGTAACAGCAGATTTGAAGCTGGTGTTAGATCATTTTATTATCCAAAACAAAAATGGTCCTAAGCCAGCTTCTGGAACTGATTTTTACCAAGAGGCCTCCTTGTTGGCCTTCACTTCCGTAACAGATGAAGAAAGTTACAGCACCTCGAACAGTATTTATAAGGTAATTTTTATTTTATCAGTGATTACAGAAAAGTTTGATGGAAATATCATATAATAAGAAATGAGAATAGCAACAAAGAAAATACGCCTAACAAACAATGATTTTATGACACCGATTACTCTTTTTGTAATGAACTCATGCTGACAATGGAGTGGTGTAAATACTCTTGTATTAAGATTTATTTCATGACAAATATCGAAGAGATGAAAAATTTTGAACTCCAACATGATCTGGAATTTCCTGGTCTTGCTACTGTTGGTAACAGGTACTGCTCTACCTACCTTTTGGGGCCAAGATGTAATCAACAGCAACAACAATTACTCCAGCTTTAGTCAATGGAGGCACCATGAAACCAGACAAGTCTTTGCTGAAATCAATGATAAATCAATATTTTAGCAGAATCACTCTTTTATACGTCCCGAGGTAACAAACTGTAGAATTAGGATGTTCAAATCGTGTTAATTATAATAATTGGACCCCCAGTAACTGTCATCAATCACAATGCACTTATTACTCTAATACTGGTTTCTACTCACATATTTTATTTTTGACTTTTTTTAATATTGATTATATGGAATAATTTTTCAACATTGTTTGCTAAGACTCACCTCAGCAACTGCCAGTAACCTCCATGAAAGTAAATCAGCAGAGCTGGTGCTGTAATTTTATCAAAACAACGTTAGTGTTAGTCTGCCTTCATTGCATTCACATTCATCTGTATTTGTGTTACAAAAGATTTAATGAAAGCAATTTCCAAAATCAGCATGGTATTATATATACATATACAAAGATAGAGTAGCAGGCAGTTCATATTTATTTTATTGACACAATTATCTTATAAGAAAACTCAAAAAGTACTTTTTTTAGTTTCATTGTCTATATTTTAAGGCCTCTGTTTCTTTCTCTGATGTACAAATTCCCAGTATCATACAGCATTTCCAGATGAGAGGGCGAACAGCTCGTCTAACTATGGTATTTACAACTGGTCACAAAAACAAGTTATATCTGGATTTCCAGCGAATAACTAACTATTGAACTCAAGAAACTGATTTCAGATCTAAAGGTGATGTAATGTTTATCAGTTCACCAACAACTGGCTGTTTGAGATGCTTAACAGAAACTCTAACCCAGTGGGTTTCCTACAGACAGGATTACTGCTTTCCAACCAGATTGCATTGAATGCTGCCTCTCTAGATAAGTCTTCTGAAAGCTTTGTTGGGGAGACAATTTACATGGAAAATACTGCCTGTCCCCAAGCTTTCAATAGATTATGATTTATTATTCAGCAAAATAAGAGAATTACAGTGTCAATTTCATATTCAGTATGCCAAGGGATGATGTTTCAAGCTGCACAGGAACACAAAGAAGCACTTTGGGAAGTGAGTGATTGTAAAAATTGCTTTCAAATCAAGCAACCTGATTCACTGATAAAATAATCCAGATTTTAAGCAAGATCTTCCTTTGCATTATGTGAATGATGTTGGATCAGTTTCAAATTTGAGTTCTTCGGGTCTTGGTACAAGCTCAGATCAGACTTCTAAGTTACTGTTACTTCAAAGTTATTGTTAAACTGTACATGATGGTAAGACTGCAGAGCAGCGTGCTGGATGCTGTACAGGATCCAATTTCTTCACAAAACACTAACACACCACTATTGAGGTCACAGTGATATTACAGTCTATCTCAGAAGCTCATCTATATATTCACTAAAATACATTTTACATTTTACATATAATGCAGCTTTTCTCTTTAGCTCTTTGCCAACTCTTGCATTTGAGTTTACTCATAATCTCCATGACAACTCATTAATATTTTTGGATTTAGGTCACTTGTGGAAAGAGACTTTGCCTCACAAGTGAATATTCATGCACCAGATGAGGCTGCACAATTTCTCCATGCTAGACTCTCATTGGAATCACCAGTTTTGACTTAGTGCTATTGACAAGAAATCATTGTGTGAAGTCACAAGGGTACCATTTACAAGTTGTCTTATTTAATTGCTTCACCATATTATGTGGCACACAAGCAGGAGATAATTTATTCAGAACCAAAATCAATGCACTGGGAAATTAAATCAACTGAATTTGTAGATAAAATGTGACTGTAACTTGTGGTGAAGTTATTAATAAATCACCATAACAGTCAACTCGTCTTGTCATGGTCATTAGTAAGGCTTTCCGATTTTTGAAATATAAGATGGTAGTAATTTCTAAATCTCTGGGAATGTTGAATTGCAATACTTCTTTATTGCACAAGCACATGTCAATAATGCAAGTATATGGAAATGAATTACATCCAGCTAATGCGTTTTATTAACAAAGTTTACCTGGCCAAATAAGCCTTCAGCTTTTATGCAAATCAGATTCCTTAGTCCCAGGTTAGATGGTAGATGTCCATTTGCCACTTTGACAGCAAGTATTCTATTTATTAGATGCTTGTTTACTATCATATGAAGTGTATCTCAATAGCAGAAGAGTTAATGATATTCAATCTATATTGGGAGCCATACAGACCAAGAAGGTCCAAAGTCTGATTTTACAACAGTAGTGGACACTATCTCAGTGTGGTGAGAGTGGTGTGTTTATTGATGGAAAGTGGCAAACATTCTTTTTAAAGTGTCAGACCTAACCTGCACATTAAATTTGAATTGAATTAAATTTCTTTGCCATAGTCCCATGCAGTCAAATAACTTGGTGTTGTTTGTCATCAAGATTTATGCATGAATAATAGACATTCAGGGTAACGTGCTAGGGTACACCTGGGAAATAGATTTGGTCAAAGAATCATGACTACAGAAGAAATGGATCCAGAAAAGTGTCAGGGATAAAACTGCTTCCCCAAATGCAATTCCTATTTCAGCACATTAAAAAAATCCCAATTAGCCCCAACAATATAAGTATTTACTGCAAAAAAGCATTTGTCCAAACTGACTTCCCAGTGAGCTAAAATGATTAATGTTGGATTATATTCTTCCACAAACCTGGTGACGGATTTGGAGGGAGATAAACATCTAAGGTTTCACCATCTCCTTGTCCGTATGCAACATCCAACCAAGTCTGAGCTACATTGCGACCTTGTTCAGTCCCTGAATGGTGCCAAAAACAGTGTTTAGTTTGGGGTGAATACACAAGTTACCTCTTTAGAAACATGGTAGTGACAGTGTTTTGAAAGGCAACATTAGCACTATTGAAATCTGTGTACAGATGTTGAGTTCCCGTTTGTCGATCTGAAACTCTACCACCTCAGAGTCAGAATGTTTTAAGATAAATCATACCCTCTAATCTAACACTTTGTGCTGTAGTGAGGAAGTGCTGCACTGTCAGAAGTGCCATCATTCAGAGCAACGCTGACAGATTCCTCAGAGCAGGTCACCAGTGAGATCATACATTGCTTGTTCCTAATAAAAATATTTTGGTATGTCATTCCATTTTTTAATTTTCCTGTTCTTCATGTTTTTGTTACTTCATTTTTTGTTTCACTGACAAGTGCTTATATACAACAATCAGTTAACTCTATCTTTGTTAACATTTAATTATTTTCTGTGTATGTTTTAATGTGTAATAATGTACTTGTTTTTTTCAATGTGTAATGATTCTGAAAAGGAAATAATCAAAACATTCGAGCATTTATATTTCTAATGTAGCTATAATTTTTTTGTAGAGAAAGTGAGGACTGCAGATGCTGGAGATCAGAGCTGAAAATGTGTTGCTGGAAAAGCACAGCAGGTCAGGCAGCATCCAAGGAGCAGGAGAATCAACGTTTCGGGCATAAGCCCTTCTTCCTGAAGAAGGGCTTATGCCCGAAACGTCGATCCTCCTGTTCCTTGGATGCTGCCTGACCTGCTGCGCTTTTCCAGCAACACATTTTCAGCCATAATTATTTTTGTATCCAATACCAATTCCACAATGATAATGATCTGAGCACTCCCTTTACCCATTCAACCTTCTCCATCTGTTGGTCACAACAAAATTAACTGAAAACAAAAGATCCCTTCCATCTTGGATTTCTTTCCCAATTCCGATGTACGTAATTTAACGAAACTTTCAAGTTAGAGAAAGAGCAAATTTATTAGTTAATAAACAAGAGGAAAATGAAACTTTAAAAAAAAATCTATACGGATTAGAAATGCCAAATGAGTAAAAAGATAAGAGCAAAAAAAAGAGAGAAATCCATCCTTTCCTTTTCAGCTTCAGGACAGAAGTGTTGAGTAAATATTCTTCAGCTGTGACCCAGCATCACCTGTAAAGATAGAATCAAATCTGTCTGCATAAAAGTTAAAGTTAAAAATCATACATTGCCAGGTGATAGTGCAACAGTTTTATTTGGAAGCAGTAGCTTTCGGAGTGCTGATCCTTCATCAGGTAGCTGTGGGACAGGATCATAAGACACAGAATTTACAGCAAAACATCACAGTGTCATGCAGCTGAAATGATATATAGAACAAATCTAGATTGCTGTTAAGTCTTTCATTTTAGAATGGGTTGTAGGTTTCAGTTCATTAATATGTAAATCCCAGAACTTCTCTCAAGTCACATTCCCTAGATAACTTAAGCTTTTATGAAAAAAGGTGACATTTCAGCTCAGACAATGCATTACGTGTGTGATGTTAGAGTCTGTCAGACTAGTTCTATTTCCAAAGTAGGAATTCGTAAAACATTACATGGATTGACTGCTGCATTGACGGCCTGCATATTGTGCGCTTTTTGAGCAAAATAGAATGGATCTGTAAATACAATTCAGCAAAATAGAATGTATTTGCAAATATAATTCCTATTTTGGAAATAGAACCAGTCTGACTCAAGATTGGGATATAGACCGACCCTACCCTCACACCTTTAATGCATTGTCTGAGCTGAGATGTCACTTTTTTTAAATAAAACCTTAAGTTATCTCCAGAATGTGACTCAAACGAAGGTCTGGGATTTACATACTAATGAACTGAAACCTGCAACCCACTCTAAAAGATGAAAGACTTAACAGCAATCTAGGTTTGTTCAACCCAGGTATACCATTTCGGTTGCATGACACTAATCTTTTGCTATAAATTCTATGTGTTATGATCCTGTCCCACAGCTACCTGATGAAGGAGCAGCACTCTGAAAGCTAGTGGTTCCAAATGAACCTGTTGGACTATAACCAGGTGTTGTGTGGTTTTTAACTTTGTCCACCGCAGTCCAACACATCATGCAAAAAGGTTAGACAGGTCATGGATAGACTGGATGTTGTGTGTTTGAACTAGCATGTTTGATCCCTCATGGTTTGTAATTATACTTAAATACATACACATTGATAAAGTGATAATAGCTGTCCAACTGTTTCAACAATGTAAAAGGTTTCAGATGTCCCTCCTCAGGAGCTAATAAATATTTAAGATGTCTGATATAAATGTATGGAATGTGAAACCCCCATTGTAAACAGTTAGCTTATCATTTGTAGACTGCACCACTCCTTGCCAGTTCCCTGAGTAAACCTCATGTGGTACATAATATATACATGGTACATAAAGAGATGATATTTACAATTGTAATGGTTTCAATAGTGTGTGTTTTCCATTCCTTTTGTGATGTATCACTTGATGGTGATAAAGGCTTCAGTTTCTCTGATAGCATCCATATGGTTTGTTGTCACATGTACTGGCTGATGAGCGTCTGTAAGCTGTACAGTTACACTCACTTCTCGGACTTCATTTACATGCAAGTGTGCCATGGATGGAAGTTTGGAAACATTGTTCCTTGGTTGGTTCTTCTTCGCCTGCGGCACTTGTCACACGTTGGGTTTCTCTGGTACTTGAGCTTCTTGCCATAGTTTAGCCTGATGCCTTCTTGCATAACACAGTTAAAAATCACACAACACCAGGTTATAGTCCAACAGGTTTAATTGGAAGCACACTAGCTTTCTGAACACCGCTCCTTCATCAGGTGATTGTGACAATCACCTGATGAAGGAGCGTCACTCCGAAAGCTAGTGTGCTTCCAATTAAACCTGTTGGACTATAACCTGGTGTTGTGTGATTTTTAACTTTGTACACCCCAGTCCAACACCGGCATCTCCAAATCTTGCATAACACAGTTTGCATAAATCACTAAATGCTGGACAATATTTGGATGGTTGAGATAAGTCACATGATTTGAATATTTTGCAGACCATATTGACGGGTATAAGTCAAAAAGCTGCAGGCCTGCTACAGTTGCTTCAAACTCGTGTCCATCCAACAATGATGCTTCAAATGATACTTCTTTGGGTTTGTCTAGAAGGACTTTTCTGAAGTTTTTAATGGGTGTAGAGGCAATGACAAATTCCATAAACCTTTCAATTAAATTAACTTCAGTGAAATCACATTCTGTACTTTTGCAACAACACCTGCCAATGAATTGGCCAACGTTTTTAGCAGAATGTTGTCGGTATGACAAGAACTCAAGCCTATGAATCCTGAATTTCAAACTTCAAACGGATCTTCTAAAAACTGAAAAATGTTGTCAGGGTCTTTGTGGTCAGCAGATTTTATTTTTCTTATTTCTTTATGAGGCTGGTACAATTACACCATTTAAAAGGCATTCGGATGGGTATATGAATGGGAAGGATTTAGAGGGATATGGGCCAAACACTGACAAATGGAACTAGATTAATTTGGGATATCTGGTCTGCATGGATGGATTGGACTGAAGGGTCTGTTTCCATCCTGTACAGCTCTATGACTTTGTGATTCTATTTCCCAAAGCAATAAGAATTTGACTTAAAGTATTTTGTTATCAGTGAAATAATGATTTTCTTTCTTTGAGTAACTGAAATTATGATGATGTAATTGAATGCCAATTCAAACTCAGACGTTTTCTTTCATCTATACCGTACAGCATTATGGTTTTAAACAGTGCCAGTAAACAAAGGATCTGTAATACAGTTTAATATTTTTCTTACTTTTTGTCATTACTGATTTCTATCTTTTTGTCTCTTTCCTAATGCTGCTGCTTTAAAGTTTCTGCTTTTGAAAAATAACTGAGCAGTTCAAAGTTTGTGAGAAGATTTGTAGCTCAGGTGCTCGTTGTTGTGGTTCTATTCGCCGAGCTTCCCAGGAGGCTCCCAAGCGCTGAGGATGTCACCCAGACAGGGGACGAAGCGTCTGCAACACAAATTCCCAGCTTTGCGAACAGAACCACAACAATAACCGAGCAGTGCCAAACATGCCCAAAAGTAATGTTGGTGTGACCCCACATGCACCTTTTCTGCTCCTTTTGCACTATTTCTGAAAAACAAAATTGCAGAATCAACTGATACCTGAACATAGGTGAGGCCTTAATAATACCAAGAACAGTCCTTTTCCAGCATTTTGGTGACACTTTATTCTAGGATCACTTTGCTTAATGGGAGCTAACCTGAATTTCTTACAAAGCTTCTTTTCTTATAAATCAGACATACCAAGGCCTCCCTTTTTTTTAAAAGGCGAGTGTGCTGAGATTACTGTGCTTCAGTGCAGGGTGGAGCACTTTGGTCTCGACTGCCCGTTGTCAATTTCGGCTTGGAAGAGTCACATTTAGGACTCTTCATAATCACCACTGCTGCTTTCACCTTTACAACCTTTGGTACCAAATTACTGCCAATAGCTTCCAGTGTCTACTTAATCCCACCATGATGTTTCTTGGATCTAACACCATGACCAGTATGGTGTAGCCTGTGTGCTCCCTATATGCTATCTCATGTGGTAAATACTATGGACTAGGTGCTTGAAAGTTTATTAACAACACTATTTATACTGTTATAAGATCTGAGACTTACATATAATGCTTAGTAACGTTATGGGTGCACTGCATAACTGTAACTCTATACGTGGGTGACTGTAGTAACTACATATTGCTATTGTGACTGCTACTGAAGTTGGGCTGGGGATACCAGAATGTCACATGTCATGATGTTGATCTTCATGTCATCTAACTGACTTCAAGGTACATGCCTTTCTGTAATCTATGCAATAACACAACTACTTTCTTCATATTTCCTTTCATTACTTGCTTAGAAATATTGCTTGTCACTATGGCTGAGCCTGACATTATCATCAACCCCAAACTACTCCCTTGCTGAGATCAATTAATTTTGCTCATCAAGGGAGTGAAACTGGATAATTCCTCATTAACGACTGTAAACCTCCCGGATTGTCCTGGTGTTATCAAGATTTTTTTTTATAAAGCTGAATATATCTCCTGCAAGCAACCTAAAAGAGGCATTAAAAGTTTATTGCTCAAATTCAGACTTGTTTCATTTTAATATTGTACAAGTGCTAAAATTGACTAATGAGCTCCTACTGAAGATTGCACCTGATATACAGAGAATCAGGAACAAAATTCCTTTATGCAAATACAATAAAAACAATTAACAGATAATAGAGAGACAGACATATCAGAGCGTATTAATATTTGTTTTTACTTTCTTTATTTTTCTAACTTATTCATATGATTTTGTACTTAATGTTGGACTTTCTAATTCTTTAGTTTTAAAAAAAATTTCCAAATAATTTGTACTTAAGAATCTGTACCTAGGTACCTTTATCCCTAAGATCATACCATATATGGCAACTTGTAAACTTTTCAATGTACTCATGTGCGTACATGTGACAATAAAACTAATTCTAATTCTAATGTTTGTTTCTCATAATGAAGTTGCAAAGATAGTTCTTATGGTTTTGATACTGAACTAGCAATTTACAGCATGAAGTTCTTTTCAAGGCTAATTTGACCCAGCAACAGGAGTTCACTGGTACAGTTCAGTAATGGCCAGTGATCAACATCAGCATCAGACTTGAGAGAGAAACAATGAAATTTCTTTGTAGTCTGGACTGGATCGTTATTTTTTTATTTATCTGCAGATTCCTTTCCTCTCTTTATAGTTGAACAAATGTAATGCTGAGAGTTGTCATTCAGTTTAATTCGTAAACCGATTATTTTCTTCTTCAGTAGGTAAAATATTTAGAACACTGCTGGGATTAAAAAAAACACTTGGGACAATCAGTTATACTTATGCTTGTTTGGTGTTACATAAATAAAGAACACAAGTGCACTAATCCACATGAAGGGAAATTTTACAATAAAGGTAGATTGGCACAGTTATCTGCCCTGCTGACAATGGACAATATTTTTCTCTCTCACAGCCTTTCTGCTGACTGGTGTTATGCTGATTCTTTAAAACCTTCACTCCAGGCACAAGAAAAAAATCAAAGACAATATCAGCTCTATAGTGTTGGGTGCATCTTGAAAGATCTATGCAAAGGAAGTACTGTTTTTTATTACTTGCTCATTGAACATGGAAAAGCCAGCTCTTACTGCATATCACATGTACAGTATTCATTCTGTTATTATCCTAGCTGATGGTATTGCCAGACAAGACAAATCCAAGACAGGAACCTGACTTGATAGGTCATAATTTTTTATCCTTCATTTTTAGCAAAATGGTTTCTTGCTACACTGTTAGTGCACAATGCTGCAAGTTTTGCTTTAACTATAGATTGGAAATTTATTACAAAAGACATGGAGGTAAAGTAGAATAATCTAAACTATGTTTTTATAATATTAATTCAAAGAGTTTAAACACTCAATACAGATTTTATCCCATGAATCCCAAAGCTTTTCTTTGTAGATTGAAAATAAGCAGCCTTTGTAAAGTATCCTGAACACCCTGATACAGTTCTCAAATCATTCAAAACCATGCAAACCGCCACTCATATAATCATCACACCAATATTCTCGTATCTACCACCTCAGTACGTTTAAGTCACTTGGGTTTCAATTTTTGTATTGAACCATGATAGCTCCTTCCCGGTATCTTCTTTAAGTATCATATCCTTGAGTTTCCCTGCACTCAGCTTAAGTAACCAATTTCGAGTTTTTTATCTGGTATGAAACCAATATTAACTCCTCCCTCTAAGGCCCTAATTCATTATATGCTTCTCTTAGGAACACCATTGTGTACAGTCATTCTGTTTGAAGGTCTTAACAAAACTAAAAAAAAATCCATGTTTAAAAACTGAAACCAAAAGTCTCTCTATCTCAGCTAAAGGACCCAAATTTAAAGAGATTGCATTCCAGACTTCTATAACAAACCTTTGAGGGCCCATTATTTACTATAATGTGTCACAAGCAATTAAAGATAAACAAAACTCCATTAGTGCACCAAATGCATCAACATTACAGCCAGGCTTCAAAAATTATTTTTTAAAGAAATTAGTGTGGTTCCTTATTGTGTCATCGAGCCACACAGCATGGAAACAAACCATTCAGTCCAACTCGTCCGTGCCGACCAGATATCCTAAACTAATCTAGTCCCATTTGTCAGCATTTGGCCCATATTCCTCTAAGTCCTTCCTATTCATATAGCATCAGCCTATTCAGCCTCTCCCTATATCACAAACCCTCCAACTCTGGCAACATTCTTGTAAATCTTTTCTGAACCCTTTCAAGTTTCACAACATCCTTTCTATAGCAGGGAGACCAGAATTACAAATGCATCACTCATTACTACTCATTTAGGCAAGCCGCCCAATACATATCATTGAAATTACTTATGACCGGGTTCTCTTTCATCGAAAAAATGGTGCAGGATTGGACAATAAATGCAGCTTTTCTAACAATATCCTCATATCCTGAGAACAATTTAACAACATTCTTAAAACCAAATTTGTGGAAATAGCAGGTAACAACCACCAGATGAGCAACTGTTTGCAAACTGCAATATATATCCAGCATTCTTGGGAGTACTAACCTTGAGTAATTTCTTTGATATGAGCTGCTATTATAGTATCCTTGTCCATTCGGTGTGACCAGCAGCTCGGAGAATATTGCTTATTAAGTTCCTATAGTAAATAAAAATGTTAGTCCCAAATCAAATACTCCCAATTTAATCAAAGCAATCTGATTTTGATTCTCAGACCTAAGAATCAAGTACATTTAGTTTCTTATAAACTGCTAAATATCAATTTATATTCAGAGCTCTTTTCACCAATATGAATCACCTGTTCAATTGTAACTTAGTTATAGAAGATAATTTTTATTTTGAATATACAATTAAGCTCTTTTGCCAAAGATTCCATCTGCACGCATGAAGACAGTTCTCAAGAAATACTAATGTAAAATGGGTGGCACAGTGGCACAGTGGTTAGCACTGCTGCCTCACAGCACCAGTGACCTGGGTTCAATTCCTGCCTCAGACGACTAACTGTGTGGAGTTTGCACATTCTCCCCGTGTCTGCGTGGGTTTCCTCCGGGTGCTCCGGTTTCCTCCCACAGTCCAAAAATATGCAAGTTAGGTGAATTGGCCATGCTAAATTGCCCGTAGTGATAGATGTAGGGGAATGGGTCTGGGTAAGTGGCGGGTCGGTGTGGACTTGGGCCAAAGGACCTGCTTCCACACTGCAAGTAAGTAAAAAAAAACAAGACTTATATTGTATGTGAGGAGAATGCTGATTGGTTGGCAGATGGACCCTGGTTGGTAGAGGGGATGCCATGGTTCAAACACTAATAAGGTGATGAATGATAGACAATTGCCAAGCTTTGTTTAAAGTTTAAAGTAGACATATTGACTCTAATTGGTCAACATATTTACCTGAGAAATTAACCAGAGAATTGGCTGTCCTTTATTTTGTTGTGTTGAAACAAGCACATTGTATGTACGTTTTCTTTCTGTTTGCCAAGAATGTGGCCCCTTGTATAAAGACATGTAGCTTCATGTAAGCACAAATGTGCCACACTATGAGCTGATCTAACAATCTTAAATTGTTTGTCAGCATGACTATTTGTACACTCAGGATTATTTGACAAATTCTGTCCAATTAAGCATTCACACCTAATGTTGGACACTGTGCTGCAGGTTTTGCAAGCACAAGCTAGTTGAATATTGTCAATAACTTACCTTTTGTGAGCATTCAAAGGGATGCGTTGTTTAGCATGATCTGCCAGTCATTGGGATGTACCTACATTATCCTGGCAATGAAATTCATACCACACAACACTCATTTGTGTGATTTACAGAACATCTTTTTAGCTTAACAGCAGCATCCTATTAGTTGCAAGCACGACTTGTGTTGTTACGGTATTGCAGCAGCATGAAACAGCTAACAGTTTTTGTGAATTATCCTGATGTCAAAACGTTTCAACAAAGTCTATCCTTTATCAGCAACACTCAAATTCTGTAATGCCAAGCAGCTATTAGAAAATAAATAAAAAGAAATAAAACAAACATGGAACATAAAAGCAGATTCCATAACTTTGGTTTTCCCAGCATAGAGCTTTGGATGCATGAACACTTATCATGATTCAATATGTTTCAAAGGAAGGGATAAAGAAATCATTCTGGTGACTATTCTGTATTGTTGTTGTTAATTTATGCCTCCTGAAACACAAATGGATGCAACCAAGTCACAATTTTCTGGGCAGCTCAAACTTGTATAATTGGGATACAATAGGCATTCTGTGCATCTAGAATCATAGAATCCTTACAGTGCAGAAAGAAACCATTCAGCCCTTTCACAATATAAGTGTTGGTAAAATGCCAAGTGTATTTGGTTTGCTGCTTTGCCATGCTATTTTAATCCAATAAATATTGCTCAACGCAACACAGACCAGTTGGATCTCAGATGTCCAGTTTTAAATTTAACTTTGGCTTATTAACTCTAATGGTTTCTTATTTGCAGTAAAGACACAAGAGTACTAAGATACTGCTATGGTTGCCTGGACTAGATCTGTGCTCATATCCTATAGGATTCAGGCTCAATTAAACATATCATGTAATAAAGTTGAATTGTGCAGACCCCAAGATATGGTTCTTAATCAAGTGACAGCTAAAAGAAATTTGAATTCAGCTTAACAGCTCCATTAGTAGAAACACATTGAGATCTTGTTTGCAACATGTCTGTCAGTGCGGTGCTCATCTCCTGGTTTCCAAACATACTGAGAGCCCATTTAGAGCACAAGTTACGTACTGTTTGTTGATCAGGTCTAGAGAGGAGAGGATAGATGAAAAAGAGCTAAACAATTTCACTTACGTCTTTACTCATTTCCTTCCAAAGACTCATTCTGTTCATTATTCAAGTTCCCTTCAGATAGTTGGACCTTGGCTTGGAATCCTATAGTATCCTATCAGTTGAAAGAACAATGATGAACAGGTGAGTTATTATCAGCATTTTAATGGACTTTAATAATTGTTTACATATGCATTACGCAGAGTCCAAGGCATTGTTTCAATTGTTTGTGTAGTGCTGTATTACATTGCTTACAGCATATTTTAATATCACACTAAATGTTAACAACATTGCAGTGGCAATCAAGTTCCAGCCTGTACTTAAGCATGTTGAAAAAACATGCAAGTTTCCTGACTAGGAATAGTTATTTCAACCAACCTGTTTAGACATGTTACATGCAGCCCCTGCACAGGTGGAACTCAAACTCAGACCTTCTGGCACAGAGGTAGGGGCACTATCATCTGTGCCATAAGACCCATTTCTGACATGGCTATACAAGCAAGAAAATGGGAGAATCTGCCTAAAGATGTATTTAAGTTATTGCTCAGAGAAATTAAGACATCCAATCAAGTATTAGCTGAAACTATTCACATTTGTCACCTCAATAAAGCATCTTAATTTTGTTGCTATGTATTGTGCTAGGCAGCTATTTCTCTAAGAGAGAGCCATTTAAAACCAGTAAATTACTGGTCCCACTAAGATTTCAAACAGTAAGAAGAAATTGAATAAATCTTGGTAAAGTAAAATCTGAGTAAACATCAGATCAATAATCTGAACCATATCCCCAGCTGGTCTCCAGAGAAGACACTTCTAGTTTTAACAAGTAGATTGTATGGGGAAAGACAACTTATTGGCTTCATGAGGTGAATCAATAATTTGAATACAGGAATGGACCTGCATGCTTCAGATCTGAACAAACTTTCCCATCTAATGGCTGAACTACAGGTAAAGTACAGGTTTGGAAGTATAGGTTCTTCCACATTCAGCAAGAAATTTACCTGTACTTCCACACGTCATCTACTGTATCCTTTGCACCTGATGCGGTCTCCTCTATATCAGGGAGACAGGACTCCAACTTATGGATCATTTCAGAGAACATCTCTGGGACACCCACACCAAGCAACCCCACTGCTCTGCGGCCGAACATGTTAACTCCCCTTCCAACTCCACCAATGATATGCAGGTCCTGGGCCCTCCTCCATTGCCAAAGCCTAACCACCACCCAATGCCTGTCGGAAGAATGCCTCATCTTCCACCTGCACCCACAGGGAATCAATGTGGCTTTCACTAGTTTCCTCATTTCCCCTCTCCCCCCCACCTTATCCCAGTCCCAAGCCTCCAACTCGGCACTGCCCTCTTGACCTGTCCATCTTCCTTCCAAGCTATCTGCCTCACCCTCCTTTCTGACTTATCACCTTTTTCCACCACCATCTTCATGTACCTATCACATTCCCAGTTATCTTCACCCCAGCCCCACCCCTCTTCCCATTTATCTCATAGTCCCCCTGGCCCACAAGCCTGATGAAGGGCTTATGCCCAAAATGTCGATTCTCCTGTTCCTCGGATGCTGCCTGACCTGCTGTGCTTTTCCAACTGGAGGAGGTGCATCTGTTTGCGAAATCCTCAGTATCCAGTGGGATGTTAAAGCATGAAGATTTTATAAATACGATCAAAGCAAACATTATTCTGAATTCTATT